>NW_027590119.1:1480500-2961000 GCF_964213995.1 Mustelus asterias
AGACGGAGAGAGTTTTTTTAAAAAAAGATTATTTATTAGTCGCAAGTAAGGCTTACATTAACATTGCAATGAAGTTACTGTGAAATTCCCCTAGTCGCCCCACTCCGACGCCTGTTCGGGTCAATGCACTTTTTTAACCAGCACATCTTTCAGTTGCTGGCGAGGAAGTGGAGTTTGTATTCAGACTGAAGACACTGGGTTCAGTTTTCCCAGTATTTATACAAAAGAAATTTCTGTTCTTTTAGTACTGCAAGTCAGATAAGTCAGGATGGTGTGTGAGTTGGAGGAACTTGGAGGTGATGGTGTTTATATCCACCTGCTACCTTGGTCCTTCTAGATTCTGGAGGTTGAGGGTTTAGGAGATTCTGTCAAAGTTCTTGTCAAGATGCAGATGTATAAATCCCTCTCTTTCACCCCAGCCACTCCTACTTCTCTCTGTCTCCTCCCACAGTGCCACAGTGGGTCTTGTGTAGACCTAGACTGTGTGGCAGGGTTCCTTCCCTGAAGGACATCAATAAACCAGTTGTGTTTTTATGACAATTCAGCAGCTTTCATGGTTACCTTTTCCTCATGCTGACCCCACAAATTACCAGATTTCCAGATTCATTCAGCTCAATTTAACAACCCATCTTTGCATTTTTGTGGGTTCTTTTTCACTCTGTTTTCTGTTTTAAATCAATTTCGCACTGTTTTAGAAGAGGGGGATTTGCAGTTGAGAAACTGAAACCAAACATGACATCAGAACCTGATGGAGTCGGCCAATTTATTGTATTTTGAACATGGAAGAAAAAAGTGCCATTCACAGTAGAGAGAAAATGTACATGTGTTCTTTGTGTGGAGAATCATCTGGCCTTTCGGAACATAGTTGCAGTCACAACAGGAAAATAGCATGTGAGGATTGTGGGAAGGAATTCAATTACCCATCCCTGCTGGAAACTCATCGACGCAGTCACACTGGGGAGAGGCCATTCACCTGTTCCCAGTGTGGGAAGGGATTCACTCAGTTATCCAGCTTACATATGCACCAGAGGACTCATGCTGAGGAGAGGCCGTTCACCTGCTCCCAATGTGGGAAGGGATTCAATCAGTCATCCAACCTCGCAACACACCAGCGAGTTCACACTGGGGAGAAACCGTTCACCTGCTCTGAATGTGGGAAGGGATTCGCTCACTCATCCCCTCTGTTGATACAGCACGAACTCACACTCAGGAGAAGCCATTCACTTGCTCCCTGTGTGGGAAGGGATTTGCTGACTTAACCAATTTGTTGAAACACCAGCAAGTTCACACTGGGGAGAGGCCATTCACCTGTTCCCAGTGTGGAAAGGGATTTGTTCAGTCAGCCACTTTGTTCACACACCAGCGAATTCACACTGGGGAAAGGCCATTCACCTGCTCTGTGTGTGGGAAAGGATTCAGTCGGTTATCAACTCTCCTGACACACCAGCGAGTTTACACTGGGAGAAGTCACTCATCCAACCTAGCAATACACCAGCGAATCCACACAGAGGAGAAGGCATTCATCTGCTCTGTGTGTGGGAAGAGATTCAATCAATCATCTAAACTAGCAATACATCAGTGGGTTCACAATGTGGAGAGACCATTCACCTGTTTGCAGTGTGGGAAGGGATATGTTACCTCATTGAATCTTCTGACACACCAACAAACTCACAAGTGACTGTTGTGACTGGATTTCAAATTAGGGAGAAACCGTGAAAATGTGGAGACTGTGAGGAGAGTTTCAGTTACCCGTCAGAGCTGGAAGCTCATCGAGGATTCTTTGTTGATAGAGGTTTTCTACAAGCTACTCTGAGACTTGTCTTCTCTCTGGAAGTTTCAAGGCAGTCTATACTCATTATAGCAAATATATTTATGGTTGCTAACTATTTAAAGTGGGATTTACTTTGATAAGAGGAATGTTGCTTATTTGGGACTGAAATTGTGATAAGTTAGAAATTAAAGTTCTTTCCTTTCACTTTTAAATATTATTCAACTGTTAATAGTCAAACTGTTTCATTTGTTGGAATTATATTTGAACTTTTATTTAAAAATGTTTATTTTACCATGAAAAATCCCGAATTTGTCAGTGGAATCATTCCTGGAGTGAAGCATCCTATCCTCACACTTATGCCAAAATAGAAAAATTGTTGGGGTCTACTCTGATTTCCTAATGTAATTTAGAGGTTCTGGTCCAGGACCCGAACCGAAAGGATTCACTCAATCATCCACACTGCAAACACTCTAGTTTCACACTGGGGAGAGACCTTACAAATGCCCAGACTGCGGGAACTGCTATAAAAGTAGAGAAGAACTGATGTCTCATCAGCGTATTCACACTGATGAGAGACATTCAGATGCTTTTACTGTGAGCCTGGGTTCAGGGGATCATCTCAACTCACTGTACCCCAGTGAGTTCACACTGGGGAGAGACCGGGTCCCGATGGACTTAATCCTGGGATCTTAAGTGCGGCTATTGAGATAATAGCAAAAGTTTGATAATCTGAAATAAAAACAGAAAATTGGAAAAATTTGGCCTGGCAGCATCTGTGGAGAGAGAAACAGAGTTAATGTTCGAGTCCGAATGTCTGTTCTTTAGTTGAAGAGGGGTAGAAATGGTGAGTAAGATAGTGACACTGACATCAACTATCAGTGCAGGATAGAAATTCAGAACAGACAATTCCACTTTCTCGGAACATTCTTTCCTCTCCTTCACCCAAACATGTGGTTCAATCAAACAAAAAGACCAAAATCGGCAACAAAGTACCAATAGAATCCCCCTCCCCAGGGCCACCTGGGCACAGGCAAGATCACAGAAAATCAGTCGGCAGCCAGAGTGACCCCTGCCTCCCCCTTCAGCCCCACCCATCCTGGATCTACAGATTGCTGTTTTAACCAGGGTCTAGAGCAGGTCCAGAAGATTCTCCCACTCACCCACCCCCTCCACACTACAGCCTTCTGGACTCAACATTCAGTCCAACAGTTTCAGTGAGTAAACTCTCAGCCCATTCTGTTTCTTTGTCTTTGATTGTTTCATTTTTCTTTCTTTCAGTCGGAAGCCCCCCTGCTCCAGACACAGCTTCTGTTTCTTTTCTCGCTCCATCTCCATTCCCTTTGGCTCTTGGGGATTCACTTTTCTCTCATTCGATCTCTCCTGTCTTCCACCCACCCCTTTCTCCAAACCTGTTACATTTCTAACTTTTCCCAGTTCTGGTGAAAGGTCACAGACTTGAAATGTTAACTGTTGTTTCTCTCTCTGCACAGATGCTGCCTGACCTGTTGAGTTTTTTTTCCAACACACCATTTGCCTTTTTTACTGTCTTTTACACCTGCATGCTTACCTTCAGTGATGAGTGTACGAGGACACCCAGGTCTTGTTGCATATTTCCTCCTCCTACTTTATGGCTATTCAGATAGTAATCTGTCTTCCCGTTTTTGCTCCCAAAGTGGATGACCTCACATTTATCCAAATTATACTGCATCTGCCAATCATTTGCCCACTCACTCAACTTGTCAAATTACACTGAAGGATTGCTGCATCCTCCTCACAGCTCACCCTCCCACCTTGATTTGTGTCATTAGCAAATATGGAGATATTGCCTTTAGTTCCCTCATTTAAATCAATAATATATATGTAGTAAATAGCTGGGGTCCCAGCTCTGATCCCTTCAGTACCCTATTAGTCACTTCCTGCCATTTGGAAAAAGACCCATTTATTCCTACTCTTTGTTTCCTGTCTGCCAACTAGTTTTCTATCCATCTCAACATACTGCACCAATCCCATGTGCTTTAATTTTACACGTTAATCTTTTTTGACTTTGTCGGAATTCTTCTGAAAGTCGAAATAAACCACATCCACTGGCTCCCCCTCATCAACTCGACTAGTGATATCCTCAAAGAATTCGAATCGTTTTGTCAAGCACAATTTCCCTTTCTTAAATCCATGCTGACTCTGTGCGATCCTGCCACTGTTTTTCAAGTGTTTTGCTATAAAATCCTTTAAAATTGATTCTTGAATATTCCCCACTAACAGTGTCAGGCTTACTGGTCTATAATTCCTTACTTTCTCCCTCCCCTCCCTTTTTAAATAGTGGGGCTACATTAGCTATCCTCCAACCTGTAGGAACTGTTCCAGAGTTTATAGAATCTTAGAAGTTGACCACCAATTAATCGACTATTTCTCAGGCATCTTCCTCATGTACTCTGGGATGCAAATGATCAGGTCCTGAGGATTTATAGGCCTTCAATCCCATCAGTTTCCCCAACACTAATTCTCGACTAATACTGATCTCCATCAGTTCCTTCCTCTCACTAAACCCTGTGTTCCCCAACATTTTTGTGTCCTCCTTTGTGAAGACAGAACCAAAGTAAGTAGTCAGTTGGTCAGCCATTTCTTTGTTCTCCATTATAAATTCCCCTGTTTCTGACTGTAAGGGACCTACATTTGTCTTCATCAATCTTTCTCTCTTCATACACCTGTAGAAAGTTTTCCAGTCAGTTTTTATGTTCCCTGCAAGCTTACTCTCATATTCCATTTTCCTCTTCTTAATCAATCCCTTGGTCCTCTGTTGCTGAATTCTAAACTGCTCCCAATCCTCAGGTCTGTTGTTTTCCTTGGCCAAATTGTATGTCTCTATCTTGGATCTAATGCTATCTCTAATTTCTCAGAATTCTCTGTGTTGTGTCTCACTGCAAAATCCCTAAGTTCATCACATGATGATATTTTGAGTCAGACCTGAAGCACTCGTTAATTGTTCCCCAGTCATTCCTGGGGTTCATTTGTTTATTAATGCTGTTCCAATTTGTCTTTTGTTGTGATATCCAGATCTGCTATAGCTGCTTTCACCCCCTACAAAACCTGTCAAGGTCTAACCATGTTTCATAACCATCCAGTAGATCATCTATCTTGTCAATCTCATCATTGAACCCAAACAGAAGATCCAAACCTTTATCAGTGTCCAACTGACGGACATCCAGCTCACAAAATACTTTGCTTCTGATTTTCCTTTTGGTGCGAAGTGACAATGCCAAGGCCAGACCTTGTTTCCCCCTTGGTAGGGATGTAACCAGTATCCACATCTCCACTTTCATATGGTTCAGACTCTGAGAGCAGCAGCAGGTAATCTGACCCTGACAATTCCCACTCACTTTCAGCCATTTCTCACAAAAGCTGCTGGGATTGTAAAACTTCTGTCTGAAAAATATTTCCCTTTAGCTTCCAATCTCCACCATTAGAAAACATTCCCTCTGACCATGTTACAATCCTGACAGTCTTATGGTGAAAGAAGAAGTTGGAACCAACCTTTATTTGGTACAGATTTATTTAGAGTGAAACTTCACAGGTATTTCCCTCCTTTAAAGTCTCTTTATTTGCATTCATAATCATCCAATCAATGCCCTCAATTTGTATTTACTTAATCTCAAATGATTTGGTTATCCCCAAGAGTGGGAGCAGATAATAAGTCTAATCGGAGTGACTGCTGCGATGTCTCAGCAGAGGCTGAATCATTCAATGAATATGATTAACAGAAAAATCCCATCACAATAGTTACTTGTGAACTCGCTGGTGTGTCTGCAGAGTGGATGACTGAGTGAATCCCTTCCCACATGTGGAGCAGATGAAAGGTCTCTCCCCAGTGTGAACTCGCTGGTGTAACCACAGGTTGGATGAGCGAGCAAAACCTTTCCTACAAACGGAGCAAATGAATGGCCTCTCCCCAGTGTGAACTCTCTGGTGTTTCAGCAGATTGGCTGAATGAGCAAATCCCTTCCCACACTGGGAGCAGGTGAACGGTCTCTCCCCGGTGTGCCCTTCCTTGTGTATTGCTAGGTTGGATGACTGATTGAATCCCTTCCCACATACAGAGCAGGTGTATGGTCTTTCCCCAGTGTGAATTCGCTGGTGCGTCCGCAATGTGTGAGAGTGAGCAAATCCCTTCCCACACTGGGAGCAGGTGAACGGCCTCTCCCCAGTGTGAACAGTCTGGTGTGTCAGCAAATTTGATGACCGACTGAATCCCTTCCCACATTGGGAGCAGGTGAACGGCTTCTCCTCAGTGTGAATTTGCTTGTGCAATGCAAGGTTGGATGACTGAGTGAATCCCTTCCCACACACAGAGCAGGTGAACGGTCTCTCTCCAGTGTGCATTCGCTGATGTTTCAGCAGATTGGATGAGTGAGCAAATCGCTTCCCGCACTGGGAGCAGGTGAATGGTCTCTCCCCAGTGTGAATTCGCTGGTGTTTTACTAGGGTGGATGGGTGAGCAAAACCCTTCCCACACTGGGAGCAGGTGAATGGCCTCTCCCCAGTGTGACTGCGTCGATGAGTTTCCAGCAGGGATGGGTAATCGAATTCCTTCCCACAGTCTCTACATTTCCATGCCATCTCCCTGTTGTGACTGCAATTGTGCTCCGAAAGGCCAGATGATTGGTTGAAGTCTTGTCCACACAGAGAACCTATGTATAGTTTCTCTCCACTGTGAACGGTGCTATTTTTTCCATGTTCAAAATACAATGATATTCAGGTTACAATAAATCGGACGATTCCATCAGGTTCTGATATATTGTTTGAATCCTCATCTTCTAAAACCCTGTGAAATTGATTAAAACAGAAAGAAGAGAGTCAGGGAACCCACAAAAATACAATGGTTGTGAAATTGAGCTGAATGAATCTGGGGCCAGCACTGGGAAAAAGTGACTATGAAAGCTTTTGGATTGTCATGAAAAACCCAACTGATTCACTAAGATCAAAGCAAAATACTGCGGATGCTGGAATCTGAAACAGAAACAGAAAATGCTGGAGAAACTCAGCAGGTCTGACAGCATCTGTAGAGAGAGAATGGGGCCAACGTTCTGAGTCTGGAAGACCCATTGTCGACAAGTGTCATCCAGACTCAAAACATTGGCTCTATTCTCTCTCCACAGACACTGTCAGACCTGCTGAGTTTCTCCAGCATTTTCTGTTTTTGTTCCAACTGATTCACTAATGTCCTTCACGAAAAGAAACTTGTCATCTGGGCTTGGTCTACACAAGACTCTGGGCACTGTGGGAGGAGACAGAGAGAAGGCCGGGGTGAAGGAGAGGGATTTTATACATCAAAAACTCAATGAGAACTTTGACAGAATCTCCCAAACCCTCAACCTCCATCATTAAGAAGGACTAAGATAGCAGGTAGACGTGAACACCATCACCTCCAAGTTCCCCTCCAACTCACACACCATCCTGACTTGTCTGACGTCCAGGACTAAGATAATTATTTTCCAAATCAATACTGGGAAGTCTGAACCCATTGTCTTCAGTCCCCACTACAAACTCCACTCCCTCACCAGCAACTCTATCTCTCTTCCTGGGAACTGTCTGAGGCTGAACCAGGCTGTTCACAATCCTGGTGAAACAGTTCATTTTAAGATGAGGTTCCAGCCACATATCCACATCATCATCAAGACCGCCTACTTCCACCTCAGTGACATCGCCCGACTCAGTGGCAGGTTACAGAGGGACATAGATAAGCTGCAGAGCTGGGCTCTGGAGTTTAATGCAGAAAAGTGTGAGGTGATTCACTTTGGAAGGAGTAACAGGAATACAGAGTACTGGGCTAATGGTAAGATACTTGGTAGTGTGGATGAACAGAGGGATCTGGGTGTCCATGTGCATAGATCCCTGAAAGTTGGCACCCAGGTTGATAGGGTTGTTAAGAAGGCATACGGTCTGTCAGCTTTTATTGGTAGAGGGATTGAGTTTCGGAGCCAGGAGGTCATGCTGCAACTGTACAAAACTCTGGTGCGGCCGCATTTGGAGTATTGCGTACAGTTCTGGTCGCCGTATTATAGGAAAGATGTGGAAGTGTTGGAAAGGGTGCAGAGGAGATTTACCAGGATGTTGCCTGGTATGGTGGGAAAATCGTATGAGGAAAGGCTGAGGGGCTTGAGGTTGTTTTCGTTAGAGAGAAGAAGGTTAAGAGGTGACTTAATAGAGGCATACAAGATGATCAGAGGATTAGATAGGGTGGATAGTGAGAGCCTTTTTCCTCAGATGGTGTTGGCTAGCACGAGGGGACATAGTTTTAAATTGAGGAGTGAGAGATACAGGACAGATGTTAGAGGTAGGTTCTTTACTCAGAGAGTAGTAAGGGTGTGGAATGCCCTGCCTGCAGCAGTGGTGGACTCGTCAACGTTGAGAGCGTTCAAGTGGTTATTGGATAAACATATGGATAATATTGGAATAGTGTAGATTAGAGGGGCTTTAGATTGGTACCACTGGTCGGCACAACATCGAGGGACGAAGGGCCTGTACTGCATTGTAATGTTCTATGTTCTATGACTCCGCCCCAGTCTCAGCTTATCTGGAACCCTCATCCATTCTATTGTGACGTCACACTCACTCTCCATTGAACAAAGAACAAAGAACAGTACAGCACAGGAAACAGGCCCTTCGGCCCTCCAAGCCTGTGCCGCCCCTTGGTCCAACTAGACCAATCGTTTGTATCCCTCCATTCCCAGGCTGCCCATGTGACAATCCAGGTAAGTCTTAAACGATGTCAGCGTGCCTGCCTCCACCACCCTACTTGGCAGCGCATTCCAGGCCCCCACCACCCTTGTGTAAAAAACGTCCCTCTGATATCTGAGTTATACTTCGCCCCTCTCACCTTGAGCCCGTGACCCCTCGTGATCGTCACCTCCGACCTGGGAAAAAGCTTCCCACCATTGTGACGCATAACTGTCATGAATTCTATTGAGACGTTAGGACTTCACTCCCTGCCGGCCTCCCACACTCAGCCTCAATGGCGGCAGGCAGCCCAGGCCCAACACAACAAGTTGCGGCTCCATTTGGCACAAACGGGGGGGAACCGGGAAGTTCATTTCCGGGGTTTGCCTTTGAACATGTTTAGAAAGCTCTTCACCCACCCGCCATGTTCATCGCTCCCCGCGCGCCGCCCTCTACCTGGTATTGATCTTGGTTCCGACTTAAAACCGTCCGTCCATCGCCATTACCCGCACTGCGCATGCTTCAGATCCCGCCCCTCAGTCATTCTGATTGGTTGGAGGACCAGCCGCTCCCGCTTGGTCCTCCAGCCCCGCCCCCTCTTCCTATTGGTCCGGAGCTGCCGTCAATCAGTCCCCGGGCATTGTGATGTGGAGCATGCGCAGTGTCATTGCTGTCCTTGGTGCTTGTTTGTCCCGGAGAAGCGGAGTCAGCGTTAGGCGGTGGCTGGGAGGATTTGGAAACACTTTGTGGATCCGCAAACCCTTCAGAATCATTGTCAGCTCCCTGGTTTGCAGCTGCGGGGCTTCTCCCTCCCTCCCTCCCGGGACCAGGCCCAGGTTAACGGCCCCATCCTGGCTCAGCCACTGGAGGATGGTTCACATCAGAGGATGGGGGAGGGGGACAATAAATAAGAGGTTACACTTTGGCCTCAAATCAATGAGGACTCTGATCTCTGGGAAGGAAGGAAACCCTGGGAGGTGGGCGGGGAGGATTCACAAACACCCGCTGGAGGCCCCAACACCCCCAATAAGACCCATTGGTTTTATTGTCAGTCTGCAGACAGCAGCTGGAGAACTGAACCCAGGATGTGGAGATGCCGGCGTTGGTCTGGGGTAAACACAGTAAGAGTTCTAACAACACCAGGTTAAAATCCAACAGGTTTATTTGGTAGCAAATCATAGAATCATAGAATCCCTACAGTACAGAAAGAGGCCATTCGGCCCATCGAGTCTGCACCGACCACAATCCCACCCAGGCCCTACCCCCATATCCCTACATATTTTACCCGCTAATCCCTCTAATCTACGCATCCCAAGACACTAAGGGGCAATTTTTAGCATGGCCAATCAACCTACCCCGCACATCTTTGGACTGGGGTAAACATTAGCTTTTGGAGCGCTGCGCCTTCATCAAGAAGGCGTACGGCGTACTGGCCTTCATTCATCGAGGGATTGAGTTTAGGAGTCGGGAGATAATGCTGCAGCTTTATAGGACCCTGGTTAGACCCCACTTGGAGTACTGCGCGCAGTTCTGGTCACCTCATTACAGGAAAGATGTTGAAGCCATTGAAAGGGTGCAGAGGAGATTTACAAGGATGTTGCCTGGATTGGGGGGCATGCCTTATGAGGATAGGTTGAGGGAGCTTGGTCTCTTCTCCCTGGAGAGACGAAGGATGAGAGGTGACCTGATAGAGGTTTACAAGATGTTGAGAGGTCTGGATAGGGTAGACTCTCAGAGGCTATTTCCAAGGGCTGAAATGGTTGCTACGAGAGGACACAGGTTTAAGGTGCTGGGGGGTAGGTACAGAAGAGATGTCAGGGGTAAGTTTTTCACTCAGAGGGTGGTGGGTGAGTGGAATCGGCTGACGTCGGTGGTGGTGGAGGCAAACTCGTTGGGGTCTTTTAAGAGACTTCTGGATGAGTACATGGGATTTAATGGGATTGAGGGCTATAGATAGGCCTAGAGGTGGGGATGTGATCGGCGCAACTTGTGGGCCGAAGGGCCTGTTTGTGCTGTGGCTTTCTATGTTCTATGTTCTATATCTGCACCCAGACAGAGGAGAGGGAGGGAGAAAACTGGGAGTGGAGGAAAGAAATGGTGGAGATGGTGAGATGGGTTTGGATTTCAGCCCTGGGAGGAGGGAGAGTGTGTGGGACGGGGATTTACTGATTTGGGGGAACAAAAGAGGAAAAAATGTTTCAGAGATACTCGAATTATCTTTTCAGAACTTCTATCCCAGACTTAGTTATCATTTTCCTAAATTTCTTTTGCAGGGTGTTAGAAGGGGAGAATTTGCAGATTAAAAAGTACAAAAGCAAACATCACATCAAGATTTAACAGAATCACCCGATTCATCAGGATTTGAATATCATCAACCTTACACTGTGGAAGGAGGAGAATGTCTGTTCTGTCTGTGGGAAAAGATTTCAAACATCACTGTGACTGGAAAAGCACCGAGACACACACACCCGAATGAGAGTGTTCCAGTGAACTGACTGTGGAAGGAGCTTCAACCAGTAACACAGCCTGATAAAACATCACACTATTCACAGCGAGGAGAAACTGTACATGTGTTCTGTGTGTGGATGAAGCTTCAACTGATCGTGCAACCTGGAGAGACACAAGGACACCGGCACCATGGAGAAACCGTGGAAATGTGGGGACTGTGGGAAGGGATTTAATTATCCATCCCGGCTGGAATACCATCGATGCACTCACACTGGAGCCAACATCACACACAGGCCACTGAAATGTGGGGACTGTGGTAAAGTGATCAGATCCCCATCAGATCTGGAAACTCATCGACGTGGTCACACTGGGGAGAGACCATTCACCTGCTTCAAGTGTGGGAAAGGATTTGCCCGGACATCCACCCTGCTGAGACACCAGCGAGTTCACACTGGGGCGAGGCCGTTCACCTGCTCCCAATGTGGCATGGGATTCACTCAGTTATCTCACCTCACTGCACATCAGCAAGTTCATACTGGGGAGAGACCATTTAGCTGCTCTGTGTGTGGGAAGGGATTCACCAGTTTAACTAATCTCACTTCTCATCAGCTTGTTCACACTGATGAGAGACTTTTTAAATGTTCGGACTGTGGTAAGAGCTTCAAAAGCACAAGGAATCTACAGAGACACCAATACATTCACTCTAGTCAGAGCCCATTCTCCTGTTCTGTGTGCGGTAAGGGATTCACTTGGTCATTCAGTCTCCTGCGACACCAGCGAGTTCATGCCGAGGAGAGCGATTCAGTCGGTCGTGCAGCTTGCAGAGACATCAACAAATTCACTCTGCGGAGAACCCATTCATCTGTTTCATCTGTGGTAAGGGATTCACTCAGTCAGCTCTCCTCCTGAGACACCAGCGTGTTCACTCTACAGAGAGGCCTTTCATCTGCTCTGAGTGTGGGATAGGATTCATTCAGTCATTCCAACTGCTGAGACACCAGCGAATTCACACTGGAGAGAGGCCATTCATCTGCTCCCAGTGTGGGAAGGGATTTACTCAGTCCTATCACCTACTGAGACACCAGCGAGTTCACGAGTGACTGCAGGGTTGGATTCTGCTATTATTGCTCCTGTTAATCACATCCGGGACTGGACTATTTTCATTCTGACAGGGCTCATTCTTTTCAGGATGTTAATAATTCCTGTGACTGCACTGGAGTTTAATATTTTCTTATCGTGTTAAGTCTAACAGCATTTTGACAGTGTGTGTTGGGTAAAAGTTTAAAGTTTCAAAGTTTATTTATTGTTGATTTCCCCAAGATAAGAGACAAATTGATGTCCTTGTTGTGACATGAAGTTGAGGAAATATACATACGAACAAGTAACCAGGATGTGAAACAGCATGTGACTGAAGTGTTACTGGGGAGCACTTTGGGATCAATGATCATAATTTGATTAGTTTTAACATAGTTATGGAAAAGGATGGGTCTGGTCCACAAGTTAAAGTTCTAAATTGGGGCTTGGCCAATTTTGATGGTATTGTACAGGAACTTTCACAAGTTGATTGGGGAAGGCTGTTCACAGGTCAAGGAACGTCTGGAATGTGGGATGCTTTCAGAAGCGAGATAGCGAGAGTTCAGGGCCAGCACCTTCCTGTTACTGTAAAGGACAAAGCCGCCAGGAGAAGGAAACACTCGATGACGAGAGATACTGAGATTCTGGTCAATAAAAAGAAGGAAGCATATGTCAGGTTCAGGCAACTGGGGCCAAGTGAATCCCTTGAGGAGTATCGGGAGTGCAGAAGTCCACTTAAAATGGAAATCAGGAGGGCAAAAAGGGGAACATGAGATAGCTTTGGCAGATAAGGTCAAAGAAAATCCAAAGAGATTCTACAAGTATATTCAGGGCAAAAGAGTAACTAGGGAGAGAATAGACCCCTTAAAGATCAACAAGGTCATTTATGTGTGAAGCCACAGGAGATGGGTGAGATCCTAATGGAATATTTCTCATCAGTATTTACCTGGAGAAAGACATGAAAACTTGGGAATTCAGGGATGTAAATAGTGATGTCTTCAATGGCGCCCACATTACAGAAGACAAGGTGCTGGAAGTTTTAAAACACATAAAGGTAGATAAATCTCAAGGACCAGATCAAGCGCATCCCAGGACATTGTGGGAAGCTGGGGAAAACATTGTGGCGCCCCCTAGCGTATATATTTGTATCATCAACAACCACGGGTGAGGTGCCAGAAGATTGGAGAGAGGTAAATGTTACAGTTATTTGAGAAAGGCAGCAGAGAAAAGCCAGGGAACTACAGACTGGTGATCCTAATGTCAGTGGTGGGTAAGTTGTTGGACGGTAGTCTGAGAGACAGGATCTACATGTATTTGGAAAGGCAAAGGCTGATTACGGATTGTCAGCATCGCTTTGTGCATGGGAAATTGTGTCTTAAAGATTTAACAGAGCTTTTTGAAAGGGTGACCAAAAACAAATAGATAAGGATGGTGCAGTAGATGTTGTCTACATGGACTTCAGCAAGGCCTTCGACAAGGTATCTATGGTAGACTGGCCAGTTAAGGTTAGATCACATGGGATCCATGGAGAACTAGCCAGACTTATAAATGGACCTACCTTGCACTAAATTGATCTTTCTCTACACCCTCGCTATGACTAACACTACATTCTGCACTCTCTCGTTTCCTTCTCTATGAATGGTATACTTTGTACAGCGTGCAAGAAACAATACTTTTCACTGTATACTAATACATGTGATAATAAATCAAATCAAAAATTGAATACAAAATTGGCTTGCTGGTAGAAGACAGAAGGTGGTGGTAGAGGGTTGCTTTTCAAACTGGAATTAGAGCTGGAGATGGATGGTCAGTTCCCTCTGTCCGGGGCTGGGGGATTCACACTCATTTCCCTCAGGCACTCCTTCTCACTGCAGTTTTACAGGAGAAAGTCCCCACTTCAATCCTGCCTGCAAACTTTGTGTTTAAAATTGTTACTGAGGAGGAATTAACAGTGAGATTAGTTTCACGTTGAACAGGATGAGAGTTACTGTTGTGTCCTTCTTAAAACTCCTTCTTCATCTTTAAACAGGTAACGGTAAGTCAGAGAAAACTATCCACAGTGACCCCAAAACTAGACACTGCAAATCCCACCTCAAAACGGTGAATATTTTCCCAAACTCAAAGCAGGTGAACAGCCCCTCCCCAATGTGAACTTGGTATACAGTGAGTTGAAATGATCCCCTGAACCCAGTCTCTCATCAGTGTGAAAACATTGATGAGACATTAGTAATCCACAATTTTGGGGTGGCACGGTGACACAATGGTTAGCACTGCTGCCACATAGCGCCAGGGATCTGGGTTTAATTCTGCCCATTGCGTCTGTCTCTGTGGAGTTTGCACATTCTCCCCATGTGTGCATGGGTTTCCTCCGGGTGCTCCAATTTCCTCCCACAGTCCAAAGACGTGCAGGTTTGTTTGATTAGCCATGCTAAATTGGCCCGAGTGTCAGGGGAATTAGCAGGATAAATATGTGGGGTGTGGGGAATAGGGCCTGGGCGGGATTGTGGTCAGACTCAATGGGCCAAATGACCCCCTTCTGCAATGTAAAGATTCTATAAAACTTTTATAGCAGCTCCCACAGTCTGGGCATTTTTAAGGTCTCTTCTACTCAGTATGAAACTGGGGGTGTTTACAGGGTGGGTGAGTGAATCCCTTCTGTTAGGATCCTGGACCCGGAGCCCCTAAATTACATTCGGAAGCCAGGCGAGACTATCATTAATATGTGATACTATTGCGACAATTGCTGGAAATTTTAAAGCTTTTTTTATTCCCTGTAAACTTAAGAGTTAAAGGCCCCTTCCAGTGTACCAATATACATAATAACTGTCCATTAATAATGACTTATCAACACTGACTCCCCTACCATCAAGATGATCCTGAGGGTCACTATTGATCAGATATGTACCTGGATCAGCTATATGAATACTGTGGCTGGAAGAGCAGGTCAAGTGGTGACTACCTCACCGCCTACCACCATCTACAAACACAGGTCAAAAATATGCAATGCCTCCCCGCGTGTCTGGATGAGTGCGTCAACAAAAATGCCTGAGGCTTGGCCCCATTTGATTAACTCAATAGAAGCACTGTGCACCTTCCAACATCTCCCAAACCCACAGCCGCTACTGGCTAGAAGAAGCAGAGCAGCAGATGCATGGGAGCACCACCACCTGCGATTTCCTCACCAAGCCATATATCATCCTGACTTGAACAACATCATAGTCCCTTTATTGTCACTAGGTTAAAATCCTGAACCCTCTCCCTAACTGCACTGTGGGTGTATTTAGGATTGCAGTGGTTCAAGAAAGTGGCGCACCGCTACATTCTCGAGGGCAATTAGGAACAGCGGCAAATGCTGGTGTTATCATTGACACCCACATACCAGGAAACAATTTAAAAGGTAAACTTTTCTCTTGTATATGCAGTTCTTATCTCTACAGAATGTAGTATACATTTGCGAACCTATGCTATAGAGCTCAATTTACAGTGGCAGCCATTTACAGTGGCAGCCATCAAAACAACATTGGTCCACTTAAACAACATGGTGACAAATCATGCATTAGCATTGCTGCCTCACAACACAGAAGATCTGGATTTAATTCTGGCCTTGGGTGACAGTGTGGAGTTTGCATGTTCCCCCCTTGCCTGCGTGGGTTTCTACCAGTTGCTCTTGTTGCCTTCCACAGTCCAAAGATGTACAGGTTACAAAAAACAGAAAATGCAGGAGGGTCTCAGCAGGTCTGACAGCATCTATGGAGAGAGAATAGAGCCAATGTTTCAAGCCTGGATAACCCTTTGTCAGAACTGGTCATCCAGACTCAATGTTGCCTCTATTCTCTCTCCACGGATGCTGTCAGACCTGCTGAGATTTTCCAGCATTTTCTGTTTCCAGCATCCAGTGTTTTGCCTTTACCTTGATGTACAGGTTAGGTTGGCCATGCTAAATTGTCCCTTAGTGTCCTAAGATGTGTAGGTTAGAGAGATTAGCAAGATAAATACATGGGGTTATGGGATAGGGCCTGGGTGGGATGCTCTGTTGGCAAGTCGGTGCAGTGCTTTTGGGCTGAATGGCCTCCTTCTGCACTGTAGGGATTCTCTGAAATCTCAATTTTGAGATTGAGATCTGCAGTTGGCCCTTTCCTCATCTACATACCTTGTATTCAAAATGACAAAACCTTTTGGGACTGATAGTGATTTGTTGTATGCACTGTATGGGCATGGAGTCATTCTTTGGAGCTAGATCTCATTGCCAAAGCCTTAACACAGCATTTCCAAAAGGCGTTTGATAATTTCCAAAAGGCGTTTGATAAGGTGCCCCATAAAAGGCTGCTGAAGAAGATTAGGGCACACGGAGTTGGGGGTAGTGTGTTAAAGTGGATTGGGGACTGGCTATCCGACAGGAAGCAAAGAGTCGGAATAAATGGGTGTTTTTCCGGTTGGAGGAAGGTAACTAGTGGCGTGCCGCAGGGATCGGTACTCGGGCCGCAACTATTTACCATTTATATAGATGATCTGGAGGAGGGGACGGAGTGTAGGGTAACGAAGTTTGCAGACGACACAAAGATAAGTGGAAAAGTGAATCGTGTGGAGGACGGAGAAGATCTGCAGAGAGATTTGGACAGGCTGAGTGAGTGGGCGAGGATATGGCAAATGGAGTATAACGTTGATAAATGCGAGGTTATACACTTTGGAGGAAATAATAACAAATGGGATTACTATCTCAATGGAAACAAATTAAAACATGCTACCGTGCAAAGGGACCTGGGGGTCCTTGTGCATGAGACGCAAAAGCCCAGTCTGCAGGTACAACAGGTGATCAAGAAGGCAAATGGGATGTTGGCCTATATCGCGAGGGGGATAGAATATAAAAGCAGGGATGTCTTGATGCACCTGTACAGGGCATTGGTGAGGCCGCAGCTGGAATACTGTGTGCAGTATTGGTCCCCTTATATGAGGAAGGATATATTGGCATTGGAGGGAGTGCAGAGAAGGTTCACCAGGTTGATACCGGAGATGAGGGGTTTGGATTATGAGGAGAGGCTGAGGAGATTGGGTTTGTACTCGTTGGAGTTTAGAAGGATGAGGGGGGATCTTATGGAGACTTATAAGATAATGCGGGGGCTGGATAGGGTGGAGGCGGAGAGATTCTTTCCACTTAGTAAGGAAGTTAAAACTGGAGGACACAGCCTCAAAATAAAGGGGGGTCGGTTTAAGACAGAGTTGAGGAGGAACTTCTTCTCCCAGAGGGTGGTGAATCTCTGGAATTCTCTGCCCACTGAGGTGGTGGAGGCTACCTCGCTGAATATGTTTAAAGCGCGGATGGATGGATTCCTGATCGGTAAGGGAATTAAGGGTTATGGGGATCAGGCGGGTAAGTGGTACTGATCCACGTCAGATCAGCCATGATCTTATTGAATGGCGGGGCAGGCTCGAGGGGCTAGATGGCCTACTCCTGCTCCTATTTCTTATGTTCTTATGAGACCCCAGCAATTTTTTTATTTTGGCATAAATGTGAGGATAGGATGCTTCTGACGAGGAGAAATTCCACTGACAAATTAGGGATCTTTCATAGTAAAGCTAACTTTATTTAATATCACAGTTTAAATATAATTCTAACAAATGAATCAGCTTAATCATTAACAGTTGAACAACATTTAAAAATGCAAAGAAACAATCTTAATTTCTAACTTATCACTATTTCAGTTCCAAATAAGCTACATTACTCTTATAGTTGTAAGTGCCACTTTAAATATAGTTAGTAACCATAAATATAGTTGAGTGTAGATAGTCTTAAAGCTTTCAGAAAGACAACAAGTCTCAGAGCAGCTTGTAGAAACCCTCTATCTTCAAACGATTAGAACTGCAAAAGCTTCTTCCTGCAAAGACCCACTATCACATGACCTGTCAATCAAATCTAGAAATCCCAGAGGAATGTCTTGTTTAAACAAAAGCCCGTTTGCTCTATCAAAGTAACTGATTCCCAGCTTTCACAACCCTTGAGAGACACAGACACACCAGATACCTGCAGAATAAAGCTGGATTTTTAAACATTCCCCCTCAGCAGAAAAACATACACCCACTGCAATACTATCATCACGCTTCCCACACTTGAAGCAGATAAATGGCATCTCCCCAGTTTAAACCCACTGGTGTCTAACAAGCTGAGAAGACTGAATGACCCCTTGCCTTACTCAGAGCAGGTAAAGGGCATTTCCCCAGTGTGCGTTTCCAGCTCTGATGGTTAATTGAATATCTCTTTATACTCTCCACATTTCCATGGTTTCTGCCAAATGTGACTGGTTATCAATGATGCTGATTTCTTCCATGTTCAAAACTTTCTACTTTTCAGGTTATGATAAATTCTGTGGCTCCGTCCAATCCTGATCTGATGTTTTGTGAGAGTTTCCTGGCCACAAATCCTCTAAGACCGACTACATTAACATTATCTCAGGATTACTACCAATGCCATGTGCTATTCAGAGTCGAAACAGCAGGATATATTGGGTGAATACCTGGCTGAAAAGATGATGTGAGAGGCAGGGTTTCAGATTCCTGGGACATTGCGACTGGTTCTGGGGAAGGTGGGACCAGTACAAACTGGACAGGGCCAGGACTGATGTGCTTGGGGGGTTGGGGATGTACTTGTTGAGTCATTGAGAAGGTTTAAACTAAAATGGCAGGGAGATGGAAACCTATGTAAGGATTCAGAGCAGAGGGTATCAAGAACAAGAGAAAAAGACAGCAAGAAGAATAAGAAAAGTGATAGGCAGAGAATTGAGAGCCAGAATCAGATACGGACACAGTAAAAAATGGTAGGAACTGGACAACAAATGTTAAAAGGACTAGCCTGAAGGTTTTGTACATGAACGCTTGGATATTTCAAAATAAAATGGATGAATTTGTTGCACAGTTAGATGTAAAGGGGTATGATACAGTTGGGACTACAGAGACATAGCTCCAAGGTGACCAAGGATGGGAACTAAACATTGAGGGCTATTCAGTGTTTAGGAAGGACAGACATAAACAAAAACGTGGTGGAGTTGCATTGTTGATTAAAGATGATATGTGGAATATGTATGGGTCAAGTTAAGCCACACCAAGGGGCAAAAAACATTTGTGGGTGTGGTATACAGACCACCAAATTAATGGTAATGTTGGGAAAAGCATTAGACAGGAAATCAGAGATGCATGTGTTAAAGGAATATCTGTGATTACAGGGTGACTTTAATCTGCATATAGATTGGGTGATCAAATTAATCACATTACAATAGAGGAGGAATGTTTGGAGTGGTTTTCTGGACCAATAACTTTGAGGGACTAAGGGAGCATGCCATCTTGAACTGGGTATTGTGCAATGAGAAAGGATTGACAATCTAGTTGTTAGAGAACCCTTGGGGATGAGTGACCATAATATGACAGAATTCTTTGTCAGGTGGATAATGATGTCGTTGATTCTGACACCAGAGTCCTGAGTTTCAGTAAAGGGAACTATAATGGATTGAGACATGAATTGGCTATGATGGACTGGGAAACATGACTGAAAGGAAGGACAGTGAACAGACAAGGTTAAAGTTTATTAGTCACAAGTAAGGCTTACATTAACACTGCAATGAAGTTACTGTGAAATTCCCCTAGTCGCCACAGTCCGGCGCCTGTTTGGGTCAATGCACCTAACAACACGTCTTTCAGAAAGTGGGAGAAACCGGAGCACCCGGAGGAAACCCACGCGGCCACAGGGAGAACATGCAAACTCCACAGAGACAGTGACCCAAGCCAGGAATCGAACCCGGCAGCGTTGCGAACCACTATGCCACCGTGCCACCCACGGTAGGCATTTAAGGAACAAGTAGGTGAACTCAAAGCTGTTTACTCCTATTTGGCACAAGAGTGGAAAAGGAACTGTAGCCAAACCATTGCTGACAAGGGAAATTAGAGAGAGCATTAGATTCCAAGAAGAAGCATAAAAATTGGCAAGAAAAAGCAAAAGACCTGAGGATTGGGAGCAGTTTAAAATACAGCAAAGGAGGACCAAGGAATTGATTCAGAAGGAGAAATTAGAATATGAAAGTAAGCTAGTGGGGAACATAAAAACTGAGTGTAAAAGGTTCTACAGGTACGTAAAGAGAAAAAGGCTGACAAAACGAATGTAGGCCCTTTACAGTCAGAAACAGGAGAATTCATAATGGGGAATAAAGAAGTGGCTGAGGAACTAAATTCGTACTTTGCTTCTGAATTCACAAAAGAATATCCCATGATTCAAAAAGGGAGGAAGCGAGAAAATGGGGAACGATAGATTACTGAGCCTAATGTAGGTAGTAGGGAAGTTGCTAGGGTCAGCATAACCAAAGTCTTATACAGCTGCAACATGTTTTCCCAATTCTTATACTCAGCGTCTCGACCGATTTAAGGCCAGCATGCGATTCGCCCTCTTGACCACTTTGTCCACCTGAGTTGCCACGTTCAGGGTACTGTGGATCTGCACACTTAGATCCCTCTGTACGCCAACATTTCTAAGGACTCTAGCATTTACTGTATACTTTCCTTCTGCAGTAGACCTTCCAAATTACATCACCTCACGTTTGTCTGTGTTAAATTCCATCTAGTAAGAAGTCTCACAACACCAGGTTAAAGTCCAACAGGTTTATTTGGTAGCAAAAGCCATAAGCTTTCGGACCACTCCTCCTCGAAGGATTTCAGGAAGGAAGTAGATTTGGCTCTTGGGGCTAAAGGTATCAAGGGATATGGATGAGGAGGGGTGGGGGAGAAGAGGCAGGATCAGGATATTGATTTTGATGATCAGCCATGATAACAATGAATGGTGGAGCAGGCTCGAAGGGCCGAATGGCCTGTTCCTGATTCTATTTTCGATGCATGTTTCTATGTAACAGAGCTGGGGTTATTTTTCAATTCAGCAGAAATAGACTCAAATGAATGTGGTTCAGTCTGAATATGAAAAACAGCAAAATCCAATCACAATAATTACTTATGAATTCGCTGATGTGTCAGCAGAGTGGATGACTGACTGAATCCCTTCCCACACATACAGCAGATGAATGGCTTCTCCCCAGTGTGAACTCGCTGGTGTCTCAGCAGATTGGCTGAGTGAGTAAATCCCTTCCCACACTGGGAACAGACGAATGGCCTCTCCCCAGTGTGAACTCGCTGGTGTTTTGCTAGGTTGGATGACTCCTTGAATTTCTTCCCACACACAGAGCAGGTGAATGGTCTGGCCTCAGTGTGAATTCGCCGGTGTTTTGCTAGGTTGGCTGACTGACTGAATTTCTTCCCACACTGGGAGCAAGTGAACGGCCTCTCCCCAGTGTGAACTCGCTTGTGTGATGCTAGGTTGAATGACTGATTGAATCCCTTCCCGCACACACAGCAGCTGAATGGTCTCTCCTCAGTGTGAATCCTTTGGTGTATACGCAAGCTGGATGACTGAATGAATCCCCTCCCGCATCGGGAGCAGGTGAATGGCCTCTCCCCAGTGTGACTGCGTCGATGAGTTTCTAGCTGCGATGGGTACTTGAATCCCTTCCCACAGTCCTCACATTTCCATGCCATCTCCTTGTTGTGACTGCAATTATGTTCCGAAAGGCTGGATGATTGGTTGAAGTCTTGTCCACACACAGAACACGTGTACAGTTTCCACTGCGAATGGTGCTGTTTTCTTCTATATTCAAAACACAATGATATTCAGGTTACAATAACTTGGCCGACTCCATCAGGTTCCGATATCACGTTTGGTTTTTGTTTCCCCACTGCAAATCCTCCTCTTCTAACACCCTGTCAAACTGATTTAAAACAGAAAAAAGGGAGTGAGAGAGAACCCACAAAAACACAAAGGCAAGTTGTGAAATTGAGCTGAATGAATCATGAAAGCTGCTGAATTGTCATAAAAACCCAACTGATTCACTAATGTCCTTCAGGAAAGGGTATGTGCCACCTGGTCTGGATCTACACAAGAATCTGGGCACTGTGTGAGGTGACAGAGAGAAGTAGGAGAGGCAGTGGTGAAGAAGAAGGATTTCAAACATCTACAACTCGATGGGAACTTTTACAGAATCTCCCAAACTCTCAATCTCCATCACCTGTAAGGACCAAGGTAGCAGGTAGATGTGAACACCATCACCTCCAAGTTCGCTTCTAACTCACACACCATTCTGGCTTGTCTGACATCCAGTACTAAAAGAACAGAAATTTTTTCCATATAAATACTGGGAAGACTGAACCCATTGAATTCAGTTCCCACTACAAATTCCACTCACTCACCAGCAAATCTACCCCTCTTCCTAGCAACTGTCTTGGGATGAAATATTTCACCCCAAGATGAGCTTCCAGCCACATATCATCATCAAGACTGCCTATTTGTGACATGAAACTCAGGAGAATGAGGATATAGAGGGAGAATGGAACTGACTGAATTGCTCTACAGAGAGTTGCCATGGATTTGAGTTGCCAAATGGATTCTTTCCATGCTGTAATGTTTGCATCACTGAAAATATATATGACTGTAACACTACATACTCTGCCTCTCCTTTCCTTTTCTATGTACAGTATGCTTTGCCTGTATAGTACGCAAAAAACAATACTTTTCAGCTTCTCTGCCATTAGGCCATTCACACCCTTTATTCTCTCTATGGACTGCCATTAGCAGCCTTTTCCCCTGGTTTCTGTGGCTATGACTCATCTTTCAGTCCCTCACCCTGCAGCATAAATATCTCCCACTTTCTATGCCTTTTAGCTTTGACAAAGGGTCATCTGGACTCGAACCGTCAGCTCTTTTCTCTCCTTACAGATGCTGCCAGACCTGCTGAGATTTTCCAGCATTTTCTCTTTTGGTTTCAGATTCCAGCATCTGCAGTAATTTGCTTTTATCCGCACATTTTTGGACAAGGGACAATAATAAATTGAATCAAATAGGTAACATTGACAAAGTGCTATATATTCCAAGACAAGAAATAGGGAATCATAAATAACATAGTATATAACATATAACTACGTTAAACATATCTCTGTCCCATACTAATTTACTGTTCATTTAAATATTAGCCCTCTCCTGGGAAACTCCCCCTTTAATTGTGAACATTGGGTAAGAGCTATCCTATTATCCAGATAAATAAATCTGTCAAACTTAGGGAGTTAAAGGTTGTCAATGTCTTTGAGAGAGAAAGAAAAAGATACCTGGGCCTAGTCCTGCTCCTAATTCTGGTGTCCGTCTGTAACCTTTCCAGAGTCTGCAGCCTCCCTGGATTCACTTCCTTTCCCTTCAGTTGCTGCAAGTCCCCAATTTCCCCCAGAATGAGAAAAGAAATGGAAAGGGGGAAACATTGATTTCCTCCCAGATGTTGGCCCAGAGGAGGAAGTTTCACTCTGAAGCTTGTTGGCCAACTTCCGCGTTGTGACGTCACAATGGAGCCCTGCCTGAAGCAGCCAATAGGAATCAATCTGCTCCACGGTGACGTCCTGTGCGCAGGCTCGGAAGCTGTCGTCTCTCCACCCCCTCCCCCCGGCTAGAGATCCATTGATGCCCCTCCTCCGAGGTCTGGCCAATCGGGAGCCCTGGCAGACCGGAAGGACTCTTGTACTCCAGCCAATCAGTGGGTGGGCTTTGTGACATAGGAGGTTGAGCTTCACACAGACTGAACCTTCTTCCTGTGTCCCACATCTGTGAGTAAAACAGTTTGTTTGTGTTGCAGATAAAGAACAGGCAGGGTGTGAGAGGTGTTCAGGAGGGAAGGGAAGAGTTCAATGAACAGTGAAGCTGTGAGTGGGAGATGGGGAGGGAGTCTGAGCAGCTGGAAAAAGGAGAACAAAAAGGCTGATTGGGAGAATCTACCAGTGAGAGATCCAGAGGCTGTGACTCCTGGGGCTGCCTGTGGAAATGGGCTGTAGGGAAAGAGTCCAGTCGAACCTCCTGTAAAGGGAAAGGAGCTGAACCTATACCTGGGAAATTTAGGGAGTTGTGGGACTATGTAACTAGAATTAGAGCCAAATATGTGGAGGGGGGAAATGTTTGATTTGATTTTATTTGATTTATTATTGTCACATGTATTAACATACAGTGAAAAGTATTGTTTTTTGCACGTTATCCAGACAAAGCATACCGTTCATAGAGAAGGAAACAAGAGAGTGCAGAATGTAGTGTTACAGTTATAGCTAGGGTAGAGAAAGATCAACTTCATGCAAGGTAGGTCCATTCAAAAGTCTGACAGCAGCAGGGACAAAGCTGTTCTTGTGTCGGTTGGTACGTGACCTCAGACTTTTGTATCTTTTTCCCTATGGAAGAAGGTGGAGGAGAGAATGTCCGGGGTGCGTGGGGTTCTTAATTATGCTGGCTGCTTTGCCAAGGCAGCGAGAAGTGTAATCAGAGTCATAGAAACCCGACAGCACAGAAAGAGGCCATTCGGCCCATCGAGTCTGCACCGACCACAATCCCACCCAGGCCCTACCCCCATATCCCTACATATTTTACCCACTAATCCCTCTAATCTACGCATCCCAGGACACTAAGGGGCAATTTTAGCATGGCCAATCAATCTAACCCGCACATCTTTAGACTGTGGGAGGAAACCGGAGCACCCGGAGGAAACCCACGCAGACACGAGGAGAATGTGCAAACTCCACACAGACAGTGACCCAAGCTGGGAATCGAACCTAGGTCCCTGGAGCTGTGAAGCAGCAGTGCTAACCACTGTGCTACCGTGAGTCAATGGATGGGAGGCTGGTTTGTGATGCTTGTAAATATTTGTAAATCTTTGTGATTTTGTGGAACCTGTTGTTATTGTCTGAACTATTTAAAGTCAAATTTATCCTGTCTGTTCAAGTACCATTGTCTGTGAATGCATGCTTCATTTATGTTGATTTTAGTTTGGTTATTGCAGTAAAAGTATGAAATTAATGAAACCTTATTCTTTGGTTTATTCCATTGGGATTGTCTGGGAATTGTTTATTTGAAGATTATCAGTCTCTATGGAGATCATAACAGAGGTGTTTCTAGTTTTGTTATTGTACATGTTAGATGTATTATTTTTGGTGCTGCAGTAAAGTATTTATTTTTTATTTCTATTCTTGGAATATAGTAATATAGTTATGTTATATATTTCCAGTCAGTGAGACATTGCAGCACAAAAAGAGTCCATTTGGCAACTCGAGTCCATGTCAACTCTCCATAGAACAATCCAGTGGGTCCCATTCCCCCTCTGTATCACTGTCCTACATTTATTTCTTTTGAATGACCAACATCATTTGAAATCATGGGTTCTCTCTGCTTTCACCATCCGCATGTGGGGTGAATTCCAGTTTATGACTACTTGAAGTCCAAAATAACCTTCTACACATATTCCCGACCTCTCTCTAATAAAGTAATATAGCACTTTTACACAAATGATAGTCCAGTTCTATATGAATATAAGGGATATATCGGTGAACAGCTTGCCTGAAGATTCTCAGGTCTGTGTGTCCTGGAGCATGAACCAGCAGCTTCAGCAGAATCGGGAGGGTGAAGATTCGGTGCAGAATGTGTGGGACAGAAATTTACAACTTTTCAGGAATAAAAGAATAGAAAATAGTTTCATTGAATCGAGAATTGTCCATTCTGAATTTCTTTTCTATGTGCATGGTGTTCACTTTTGTAAACTTCTTTCACAGGATATTAGAAGGGGAGGATTTACAGAACAGAAATATCAAAACAAAACATTACGTTCAGATCTGACAGTCACTCGATTAATCACAACGTGAATATCATTGGCCTTTGACTCGAGAAGGAGAATTGTTTGGGTTTGTTTCTGTCTGTGGAAAAAGATTGAACATTAGTGTGACTGGAAAAGCACTGAGAAGTACAAACCTGAGTGTGTGTTCAGGTTACACAGCCTGAAAAGCATTGCCCCATTTACATTGAGAGGGACTGTACATCTGTTCTCAGTGAGGACGAGGCTTCATCTGATTGTCAAACCTGGAGGGACAGGCGGCCTCCCACATCAGGGAGAAACAGTGGAAATGTGGGGACTGTGGAAAAAGATTCAAAGCACCGTGTGAGCTGGAGATTCATCGACGCAGTCACACTGGGGAGAAGCCATTCACCTGCCCTGATTGTGGGAAGGGATTCTCTCAGTTATCCAACCTGCTGACACATCAGAAAATTCACACTGGGGAGAGGCCATTCACCTGCTCTGAATGTGGGAAGGGTTTCACTGATTCATCCCGTCTTCTGACACACGGACGCATTCACACGGGGGAGAGGCCTTTCACCTGCATTGAGTGTGGGAAGAGGTTCGGGGATTCATCCAGCCTCCGGAGACACAAGCGAGTTCACACTGGGGAGAGGTCATTTGCTTGCTCAGTGTGTGGGAAGGGATTCACTCTTTCATCCAACCTGCGGAGACACCAGCGAATACACGCCAGGGAGAAGCTGTTCAGCTGCTCAGAGTGTGGGAAGGGATTCAGTGATTCCTCTGCTCTGCAGAAGCACCAGAGAGTTCACACCGGGCAGAGGCCATACACCTGCTCTGACTGTGGGAGGGGATTCACTCGGTCATCTCACCTGCTGATACATCAGCGAGTCCACACCGGGGAGAGGCCGTTCACCTGCACCGTGTGTGGGAAGGGATTCAGTGCATCATCTACCCTGCAGAACCACCAGGCAGTTCACACTGGGGAGAGGTCATTCACCTGCTCCGTGTGTGGGAAGGGATTCACTCAGTTATCAACCTTGCTGCGACATCAAGCAGTTCACACTGGAGAGAGGCCATTCCCCTGCTCTGTGTGTGGGAAGGGATTTACTAGGTCCACTAGTCTGCTGACACACCAGCGAATTCACTCTGGAGAGAGACCGTTCAGTTGCACTGAGTGTGGGAAGGGATTCACTGATTCCTCCAGCCTCTGGAAACACCGGCGAGTTCACACCGGGGAGAGGCCATTCATCTGCTGTGTGTGTGGGAAAGGATTCACTGAGTCGTCCAGTCTGCGGACACACCGTCGAGTTCACACCGGGGAGAAGCCTTTCACCTGCTCTGAATGTGGGAAGGGATTTGCTGATCCTTCCAGCCTGCGGAAACACAAGCAAGTTCACACGGAGGAGAGAGGCTGTTCACCTGCTCTGAGTGTAGGAAAGGATTCACTGAGTCATCCAACCTGCTGAGACATTATGGCAGTCACACCGATTAGAGACCTTTTAAATACTCTGCCTGCGGGTGTTAATTGTATAATTTGGGGTTAAATATATACAAGCAGTGGACATTGATTAGATGTTTACATGAGCACATATAGACACTTACTGACAGAGCATGGAATGGTATTAGGAGTTATATACCTGTAATGTTTCACTCTGTGAATAAATCTATACCAAGTAAAGATTGGAACCAGTTTCCTCCTTCACCATAAGACGGTCAGGATTATAACGTGGTAACAGAGAATGTTTAAAAATACCTGACATTTCCAATCTGAATGTTTGAGAAGGAATAATGACATCTTTGATAAAAATCAGAAGGGAAAGATGCAAATTATATTAAAACTACACAGATAATTTGTTCACACTACTTGCCAAAGATTAAAAATCCTGCTTCAAGATGCAGGAGCAGTTGATGAAGAATACACGAGACTCATACAAGAGACAAAGCGTACAATATAAAAATTATTGGAGGATGCCATCACATCCCAATAGTAAACCTTCCTTTGGCCCTTGGGGCTGGAGCTGTGGCACCAGCTCAGTTTCTGAATGATGAGTTTGGAGACGTGTGTGAAAACATGAACATTCTGGTCAGGAACACGGCAGCTGAAAGTCCTTTCAGTGATGGACTCTGTGAAAGGAATCACTCGGTGATCGATGAAATGCTGCAGAAAATCTTAGCTGATCAGCCAAACCGCAAGTTGATAGCTGCACCGGCCTGGACAATTCATGTAAAGAATTCACTTCAGATGGTTGGAGAGTATAATCCCTGTTAATTGGTCTGCGGGAAAAATTCCAAATGACCCTCTGTGCTGGGGATAACCCTCCTGATTCAGAAGGGACGACAATGAGTACAATTTTTATTCATTTATCTGATTGTTTCACTGGTGCTCAAGCTAAGAAATTATTGTAGATCCTCGATGAGGGGTGTCTTATAATGTAATACTTTGTACAAAATAAAGACCATGTTTTTATTTTTCAAATAGTTTTGAAATATTGTGTGTGTTGTTATAATTCGGGTCGAGAACATTAACGTTCAGTGAGAAATCCAAACACCCATCACAAGATTCCAGGTTTTTAAACAAAATCAAACTTCACTGAATATAAACAGAATATTAAAAACCAGCTCGATGAATTATATTTTGTAAAGATTTATTCTGTAAACTCAGTTCTGACTCAAAACATGAACTCTGTTTTCACTCTCTACAGATGCTGCCAGACCTGCTGAGATTTTGCAGCATTTTTCAGTTTTTGTACTTTTTAAACCCTTACTCCTCGACAAGAATGCCCTTATACTTAATATCTTGAATGTGCATTCACTTCTGTTCCTGGGACAAATCCCAAAGGTATGTCAAAGCTCCCAGCATTCACTTTAATTCTCCTCAGTAATCCAGCGATTCTCCAGACTCCAAGATTTCATGAGGATCCTTCTATTAGCTTTCGGCTAAACAACTCTCCAACTTTCCTTTGAGATTTCAAAATTGACTCAAAACATGGACTCCTCAATCCAAGCATGGACTTCACTGCCTTCTTGCTGAGGGATTTAAACATTGGGAACACCCATGGTTCCTAATGACCTCCTCGGCTTCTGGTCTCACAGCTGGTTCACAGCTCCCGCTCCCACAGCTGGTTCACAGCTCCCGGTCCCACAGCTGGTTCACAGCTCCCGGTCCCACAGCTGGTTCACAGCTCCCGGTCCCACAGCTGGTTCACAGCTCCCGGTCCCACAGCTGGTTCACAGCTCCCGGTCCCACAGCTGGTTCACAGCTCCCGGTCCCACAGCTGGTTCACAGCTCCCGGTCCCACAGCTGGTTCACAGCTCCCGGTCTCACAGCTGGTTCACAGCTCCCGCTCCCACAGCTGGTTCACAGCTCCCGCTCCCACAGCTGGTTCACAGCTCCCACTCCGACAGCTGGTTCACAGCTCCCGGTCCCACAGCTGGTTCACAGCTCCCGCTCCCACAGCTGGTTCACAGCTCCCGCTCCCACAGCTGGTTCACAGCTCCCGGTCCCACAGCTGGTTCACAGCTCCCACTCCCACAGCTGGTTCACAGCTCCCGCTCCCACAGCTCCCAAGCTAACTGCAGACTCCCTGCTTTCTGTGAAAAACACCCCGAATTCCAACCAAGACCACCCTGAATCACTTATCCTCATGGTAACAGACCAGTTGGGATGTCCAAAAGATGTTTAAATTAATTAACTTTTAGTTTCAGAACCAAACCTTTTTTCCTGAGGTCTGCGTGAAGAATTCCCCTCTCGAACAAAGACAGGAGAAAAACTGTCAGACCCAATGTCTCCAGCTAAAAGAGCCCAGCTGCCGTGTTACACTTGTTCTTACCCTTCTCGCTTTGACTTCTCAAACCAACATGGGCCACACCTTGTGACTGCGGATTCCCTCAGGGTGTTTTTGTCAGATTCTCAACCCAGGTTTTCCAGTTGTTACATTTTTAAAAAAAAATCCAAAACTAATTTACTTCTGAAAATCATGAATTATTAAACTAGATCTTCACAACATATTCCCTGGAAGAAATGAAAATGTATCACTATAATATCCCAATTAGAATATTACAATGTAAAGCATACTGTATATCTTAACAGCAGCCATGATCTAATCGAATGGTGGAACAGGCTCGAAGGGCCAAATGGCCTACTCCTGTTCCTAAGTCCAATGTTTTCCTATGTTTAACTATCTTATAACCTGCAATAGACATAATAATCCCTCCATTGTCCACTTCACATTCACAAGTCCAGCTTGGTAACAGCACACTGCTGGGTTCCATGTCCAGGAATTCAGTCCACTGAAGATGGAAAATATTATTGGTTTCAGTGTTTTCTGAAAGTTTTCTTCTTTCAGTAATTATAGTAATTTTTAATAATTATAGTTTCTTCTACAAGAGAAGAGTCCTCATTGCTGTTCAGTTGTGGATTTTCAATTCTGAAAACAGTCTGTTCAGAGTTCATCTTTTGAACTTTACTTTCTTCCATGTTTGTAGTTCCTCCATTGTTTAAATCCAGAGAGAATATTCCAGTCAATTCCACATTGAAATGTCTTCTTCTTGCTCTGTTGTAGCTGCAGCTTCATTTTTAACTCCCATTTCCCAGGCTCAAACATTCTGGATTCTCTTTTGGAGAGAGCAAGTTCATAGCGGCTTTTTTCTGTGCCAACAACTCGTTCCTTCATTGGACAAAATCTTATTTAGCCATTTTAAGAATGTTGTTAAAATGCTTTTTATGTGAAGCAAAAAGGTCCGATATTCTTGTTTGGAGTATTTTGGATCTTGGGCTTCAGAAATCGGGGAATTGAGAACAAAAGCAGGGAAGTTATTCTGATAGTTTCTAAAGCTCTGGTGAGGCCACAACAGAATACTGAGCCCAGTTCTGGTCACCACACTTTAGGAAGGATGTGAGGGTCCTTGAGAGAGTCGAGAGGAGATTTACCAGAATGGTTCCAGAGATGAGGAAGATGATGCGAATGTGGAACTCGCGACCAGCGAGTGGTTGAGGTGAACAGCATGAATACATTGAAGAGGAAGCTAGATACACACATGAGGGAGAAAGGAATAGAAGGATATGCTGATGGGGGGAGATGAAGAGGGGTGGGTGGAGGCTCATGTGGAGCATAAATACTGACACAGACCAATTGAGCCGACTGGCCCGGCCCTGTGCTGTAGACTCACTGGAACAGAGACAAATATATTTATTTTCGATTTACCTCCTGTTTGTGGATCATCTCAGTAAAATGTGCACTCCCAAATTCAAACAGCATCGACCCACTGGAAGCAAAGCCGTGAGGTTGGTCAGGCCAGCAGAAAGAAACCCTCCGACCCTCTCACTTCAGCAACTGTCAGAATGAACATGGATGTTCATGTTCATAAATGAACAGTCCTGGATGTGATTAACAGCAGCAATAACAGCAGAATCCAACCCCTGTCATCACTTGTGAATTCGCTGGTGTCTTAGCAGGTGAGACGACCGTTTAAATCTATTCCCACACTCAGAGCAGCTGAACGGCCTCTCCCCAGTGTGAACTCGCTGGTGTGTGAGCAGATTGGAGATCTGAGTGAATCCCTTCCCACAGTCAGAGCAAGTGAATGGCCTCTCCCCAGTATGAACTCGCTGGTGTGCCAACAGGGTGGATGAATAACTGAAACCCTTCCTGCACACAGAGCAGGTGAAGGGTGTCTCCCCAGTGTGAACTCGCTGGTGTATTAGCAGTTGGGATGATGTTCTAAATCTCTTCACGCAGTAAGAGCAGCTGAACGGTCTGTCCTCAGTGTGAATGCGCTGGTGGCCCATCAGAGTCTGAGAGCTTTTGAAGCTACGCCCACAGTCTGAGCATTTAAACAGTCTCTCATTCGTGTGGGTGACACGGTGTGTCTGCAGGGTGGATGAATGACTGAATCCCTTCCCACACACACAGCAGGTGAACGGCCTCTCCCCAGAGTGAACTCGCCGGTGCCTCCACAGGGTGGAACGATCACTGAATCCTTTCCCACAGTCTGAGCAGGCGAAAGGCCTCTCCCCGGTGTGAACTCGCTGGTGGGTCAGCAGGCTGGATAACTGAGTGAATCCTTTCCCACACACGGAGCAGGTGAACGGCCTCTCCCCAGAATGAACTCGCTGGTGTCTCAGCAGGGTGGTTGATATACTGAATCCCTTCCCACACACGGAGCAGGTGAACGGCCTCTCCCCAGTGTGAACTCGTCGATGTGTGTCCAGTGCAGATGGGCACTGGAATCCCTTCCCACAGTCCCCGCATTTCCATGGTCTCTCCATGGTGCCAGTGTCCTTTTGATAATGAGTTGATTCCACATCCAAGTACAGAACACATGTACAGTTTCTCCTCGCTGTGAATGGGGTGATGTTTTTCAGGCTGTGTTACTGGTTGAAACTCTTTCCACAGTCAGTTCACTGGAACACTCTCACTCAGGTGTGTGGGGTCTCCATTCTTGTCCAGTCACACTGATGTTTGAAATCTTTTCCCACAGACAGAACAAACATTTCTTCTCATACACTCAAACGGCAATTATATTCAGGTCCTGATGAATCCAGTGACTTTGTAACATCTTGTTGTGACGTTTGGTGTGAGATTTCAGTCTGTAAATTCTCTCCTTCTAATATCCTGTTTATAGAAGTTATCAGTGTAAGTATAGGACTGAAATTCAAAACAGACCATTCTAGTTTCCATGAAATATTCTTTGCTTTCTCATTCCCCAAAGTTGTAAATCTCCATCCCACACACTCTCCCCCCATTGTCATACTGCTGTACCTCATACACACCCTCCCAATTCTCCTGAAGGTGCTGATTCAGGCTCCTGTCCAGTACAAAGAGACCTGAAAATCTTCATGCAGGCTGCTAGCCAATGTCCACATTACTAAACATATTATTTGATCAGCAATAGAAAGGAGATGTGAGGAACAATTTTATTCACGAGTGGTCACGACCTGACCTCACTGCTTCTGTGCTTGGTGGAATCAGAAATGATCAATGATTTGAAAAATAAATCAGATAGGTGTAAAGGAATTAAAAAGGGAACAGAGTTATGGAGGGGAAATGGGACTGAGTGGATTGATGTACAGAGAGTCAGCATGGACTCCTTCCAACTATCACTGGAATATATACAAAATTTCAGGCAATGTAGTGGAAGACATGCCCTGTCTACATCAACGGTGACGAAGTGGAAATGGTTGAGAGCTCAAGTTTCTCGGTGTTCAGATCACAACAACCTGTCCCTCTATACTGCTGCTTTAGTTAAGAAAGCCCACCAACGCCTCGACTTTCTCAGGAGGCGAAGGAAATTCGACATGTCAACATGTCAGCTACGACTCTCACCAATTTTTACAGGGACACCACAGAAAGCATCCCATCCAGTTGTATCACAGCTTGGTATTGCTGCTGCTCTGACCAAGAGCGCAAGAAGCTACAAGGGGTGCGAATGTGGCCCAGTCCATCACGCAAATCAGCCTCTTATCCATTGACACTGTCTACATTTCCTATTGCCTCAGAAAAGCAGCCAGCATAATCAAGGACCCCACGTATCCTGGACATTCTCTTGTCTCTCTTCTTCCATCGGGAAAAAGAGACAAAAGTCTGAGGTCACAAACCAACCGACTCAAGAACAGCTTCTTCCCTGCTGCCACCAGACTTTTACAAACAAAGAACAAAGAAAATTACAGCACAGGAACAGGCCCTTCGACCTTTCAAGCCTGCACCGACCATGCTGCCCGACTGAACTAAAACCCCCTACCCTTCCGGGGACCATATCCCTCTATTCCCATCCTATTCATGTATTTGTCAAGATGCCCCTTAAAAGTAACCATCATATCTGCTTCCACTACCTCCCCCGGCAACAAGTTCCAGGCACCCACCACCCTCTGTGTAAAAAACCTGCCTCATACATCTCCTTTAAACCTTGCCCCTCACACATTAAACCTGTGTCCCCTAGTAAGTGACTCTTCCATCCTGGGAAAAGGTTTCTGACTATCCACTCTGTCCATGCGGCACGGTAGCACAGTGGTTAGCACCACTGCTTCACAGCTCCAGGGGCCCGGGTTCGATTCCTGGCTTGGGTTACTGTCTGTGTGGAGTTTGCACATTCTCCTCGTGTCTGTGTGGGTTTCCTCCGGGTGCTCCGGTTTCCTCCCACAGTCCAAAGATGTGCGGGTTAGGTTGATTGGTCCGTGCTAAAATTGCCCCTTAGTGTCCTGAGATGCGTAGGTTAGAGGGATTAGCGGGTAAATATGTAGGGGTGTGGGGGTAGGGCCTGGGTGGGATTGTGGTCGGTGCAGACTCGATGGGTCAAATGGCCTCTTTCTGCACTGTAGGGTTTCTATGATTCTATGCCCCTCATAATCTTGTAGACTTCCAGTGAGAACAAACCAAGTTTCTCCAACCTCTCCTCATAACTAATACCCTCCATACCAGGCAACATCCTGGTAAATCTTTTCTGTACCCTCTCCAAAGCCCCCTCCTTTTGAATGAACCTACCTCATATTAAGCTGATCTTTCTCTTCACCCTTTCTGTAACTGTAACACTATATTCTGCACTCTCTCCTTTCCTACTCCCCTATGTACTCTATGAACAGTATGCTTTGTCTGTACACCGCGCAAGAAACAATACTTTTCACTGTATCCCAATACATGTGACAATAAATCAAATCAAACCCATTGCTGCATTTCCTTCCTGAAGCCACATTTGTCCAGTGGGGCCTGGCCCCGGGAGAAAGCGCTGCAGCTGCCGTTGTGTTGGGTGTTGAGGCGGTGCCGCTAGTTCCTTATTGGGGGTGTTGAAGCCTCCACTGGGTGTGTGGAGCCTCCCCTCCCACCCACTGCCCCTAACGCTGCCTCCGCTTATCCGCCTCCTTCCCGCCTGAAGATCAGACAAACAAGCGCCTGTCCCTGGACATGAGCCGCACTGCGCATGCTCAACGTCACAATGCCCGGGACTGATTGACGGCGGCTCCGGGCCAATAGGTAAAGGGGGCGGGGCTGGAGGACTGAGCGGGAGCGGGTGGTCCTCCAACCAGAGTGAATGGGGGAGGGTCTGAGGCATGCGCAGTGTGCGTAATGGCGGCGGACGGACGGTTTTAGTTTGGATCCGAGATTAGTTCAAGGTGGAGAGCGGCGCGTAGAGAGCGATGAATGTGGCGGGTGGGTGGAGAGGCTTCGTAAACATGTTATTCAAATCCAAACTTCGGAAAATAACTTCCCGGGCGCCCAGTTAGTACCAAACTAGTGGCGCAACTTGTCGCGTTGGGCCTGGGCTGACGGCCGCCAATCTGTCGGTGGCAATGTCCATCAGTGCGCATGTGCGGCCGGCATCTTTGTCAGGGGCGAAGTGTAGCAGCAGGCAGGCGCGGAAGCCATATTTGTAGGGGGCAGTACGGCGCAGGAGCGGCGACCTTTGTGACCTGAACCCCCTGCAGTCCATGTGGTGCAGGTATATCCACCCTGCTGGTCGGGAGGGAATTCCAGCATTTTGTCCCAGCGACTGCGAAGGAACGGTGATATATTTCCAAGTCAGGATGGTGAGTGACTTGGAGGGGAGTTTGCAGCTGGTGGTGTTCCCATGCCTCTGTTGCCTTTGTCCTTTTAGATGGAAGTGGTTGTGTGTTTGGAAGGTGCTGCCTAAGGACCTTTGGTGAATTCGTGCAGTGCGTCTTGTAGATAGTACACACGGCTGCTACTGAGCTTCGGTGAGAGGAACTTGTTTCTCATTGTTCAGAATGGAGACAACTTGTCCATCAAACTGCATAAACCCTGTAAGGATGAAGAATAAGTATGGCAAGTTTTGGGACCCTTGGATAACGAGCGATATTGTCAGCCTAGTCAAAGAGAAAAAGGAAGCATTTGTCAAGGCTAGGAGGCTGGGAACACACGAAGCAAGTGTGGAATACAAGGAAATTAGAAAGAAACTTAAGCAAGGAGTAAGGAGGGATAAAAGGGGTCATGAAAAATCATTGGCCAGCAGGATTAAGGAAAATTCCAAGGCTTTTTATACATATATAAAGAGCAAGAGGGTAGCCAGGGAGAGAGTTGGCCCACTCAAGGACAGGGGAGGGAATCTATGCATGGAACCAGAGGAAATGGTCGAGGTATTAAATGAGTACTTTGCGTCAGTATTCACCAAAGAGAAGGACTTGGTGGTGGATGATGAATCTGGGAAAGGGTGTATAGATAGTTTGAGTCATGTTCAGATCAAAAAGGAGGAGGTATTGGGGTTCTTGAGAAACATTAAGGTTGACAAGTCCCCAGGGCCTGATGGGATATACCCCAAAATACTGAGAGAGGCAAGGGAGGAAATTGCTGGGACCTTGAGGGAAATCTTTGTATCCTCACTGGCTACAGGGGAGGTACAGTAAGAAGTCTCACAGGAGGTCCCAGAGGATTGGAGAATAGCCAATGTTGTTCCTTTGCTTAAGAAGGGAAGCAAGATTAATCCAGGTAATTACAGGCCGGTGAGCCTTACGTCAATGGTAGGGAAATTATTGGAGAGGATTCTTCGAGACAGGATTTACTCCCACTTGGAAATAAGTGGATGTATTAGCAAGAGGCAACCTGGTTTTGTGAAGGGGCGTTCATGTCTCTAACTTGATCGAGTTTTTCGAGGAAGTGATGAAGATGATTGATGAGGGTAGGGCAGTGGATGTTGTCTACATCGACTTCAGTAAGGCCTTTGACAAGGTCCCTCGTGGCAGACTGGTGCAGAAGGTGAAGTCGCATGGGATCAGAGGTGAACTGGCAAGGGATACAGAACTGGCTCGGTCATAGAAGACAGAGGGTAGCAGTGGAACGGTGCGTTTCTGAATGGAGAGCTGGGACAAGTGGCGTTCCTCAGGGATCAGTGCTGGGACCTTTGCTGTTCGTAATATATATAAATGATTTTGAAGAAAATGTAACTGGTTTGATCAGTAAGTTTGCGGATGACACAAAGGCTGGTGGATTTGTGGATAGCGATGAGGACTATCAGAGGCTACAGCAGATATAGATTGGTTGGAGACTTGGGCGGAGAGATTGCAGATGGAGTTTAATCCAGACAAATGTGAGGTAATGCATTTTGGAAAGTTTAATAAAGATAGGAAATGTACAGTAAATGGCAGAACTCTTAAGAGTATTGATAGGCAGAGGGATCTGGGTGTACAGGTACACAGGTCACTGAAAGTGGCAACACAGGTGGAGAAGGTAATCAAGAAGGCATACGGCATGCTTGCCTTCATCAGCCGGGGCATTGAGTTTAAAAATTGACAAGTCATGTTGCAGTTTTATAGAACCTTAGTTAGGCCGCACTTGGAGTATAGTGTTCAATTCTGGTCACCACACTACCAGAAGGATGTGGAGGCTTTGGAGAGGGTACAGAAAAGATTTACCAGGATGTTACCTGGCATGGAGGGCATTAGCTATGAGGAGAGGTTGGAGAAACTTGGTTTGTTTTCACTGGAACGACCGAGGTTGAAGGGAGACCTGCTAGAAGTCTACAAGATTATGAGGGGCATGGACAGAGTGGATAGTCAGAAGCTTTTTCCCAGGATGGAAGAGTCAATTACTCGAGGGCATAGGTGTAAGGGGCAAGGTTTAAAGGAGATGTATGAGGCAAGTTTTTTTCCACAGAGGGTGGTGGGTGCCTGGAACTCGCTGCCGGGGGAGGTAATGGAAGCAGATACAACAGTGAATTTTAAGGGGCATCTGGATAAATACATGAATAGGATGGGAATAGAGGGATATGGTCCCCGGAAGGGTAGGGGGTTTTAGTTCAGTTGGGCAGCATGGTCGGTGCAGGCTTGGAGAGCCAAAGGGCCTGTTCCTGTGCTGTAATTTTCTTTGTTCTCTGAGTCCCACTGTCTTCTTGATCAGACAGAGTGGTGCCAGAGCAGGAAAGAAAAGGAAGCAAATCCTGCTCTCCGAATCCCACTCCCTCATGGAACGTCCTGGCAACATAGAATTCCTACAGAGCAGAAGGAGGCCATTTGGCCATCGAGTCTGCACCAACTACAATCCCATCAAGGACCTATCCCCATAACCCTATACATTTACCCTAGCTAGTCCCCCTGACAGTAAGGGGCAATTTAGCATGGCTAATCCACCTAATCCACACATCTTTGGATTGTAGGAAGAAACCGGAGCACCCGGAGGAAACCCACACAGACACCGGGAGAATGTACAAACTCCACTCAGGTGACCCAAGCTGGGAATCGAACCCAGGCCCCTGGCACTGTGAGCCAGCAGTGCTAACCAACTGTGCCACTCTCTCTCCAACAGAGCATTTTACGCCCGCTCTATCCCCGTAACCCCACCAATCCCCCTAACATGCACATCTTTCGACGCTAAGGGGCAATTTAGGATGGCGAATCCAGCTAACCTAGACATCTTTTTGGCTAAGTATTTATAGATCTGTGGGTTTGTTCAGTCACATGAAGAACCATGGTGAAACTCACAACCCTAAGTAGACATGAGCGACATGGTGGCACAGTGGTTAGCACTTCTGCCTCACAGTGCCAGGGATCCAGTTTCAGTTCCTGTTCCTGGCTTGGGTGACTTAAGTTAATTTATTTATTAGTGTCACAAGTAAGCTTACTTTAACACTGCAATTAAGTTACTGTGAAATTCTGTGGAGTTTATATGTTTTCCTTGCATCTGCGTGGGTTTCCTCCGGGTGCTCCAGTTTCTCCCCCACAGTCCAAAGATGTGCAGGTTAGGTGGATTGACCATGATAAATTTCCCCTTAGTTTCCCAAGATGTGGAGATAAGGGGACTTGGCTAAGATAAATCTGTGAGGCTACGGGGATAGGTCATAGAGGTTTACAGCATGGAAACAGGCCCTTCGGCCCAATTTATCCATGCTGCCCTTTTTTTTTAAACCCCTAAGCTAGTCCCAATTGCCTGCATTTGGCCCATATCCCTCTATACCCATCTTACCCATGTAACTGTCTAAACGCTTTTTAAAAGACAAAATTGTACCTGCCTCTACTACTACCTCTGGCAGCTTGTTCCAGACACTCACCACCCTCTGCGTGAAAAAATTGCCCCTCTGAACCCTTTTGTATCTCTCCCCTCTCACCTTAAACCTATGCCCTCTAGTTTTAGACGCCCCTACCTTTGGGAAAAGATATTGACTATCTAGCTGATCTATGCCCCTCATTATTTTATAGACCTCTATAAGATCACTCTTCAGCTTCCTACGCTCCAGAGAAAAAAGTCCCAATCTATCCAGCCTCTCCTTATAACTCAACCACCAAGTCCTGTTAGCATCCGAGTAAATCTCTTCTGCATTCTTCCTAGTTTAATAATATCCTTTCTATAACAGGGTGACCAGAACTGTACACAGTATTCCAAGTGTGGCCTTACCAATGTCTTGGGTGGGCAAGAGGGCCTGGGTAAAGTACTCTGTCAGAGAGTCAGTGTCGACTCAATGGGTCGAATGGCCTCCTCCTGCACTGTAGGGATTCTATGATGATAAATATCATCCTCAAATCGAGGGACTGTTGACAATGACGACAATCAAGGTGCAACAGGGAGTTAGTGTGGATATCCTGGTCTTAGGAGAATCTGTTAAAATCCTGGTTTATTTGTACAAATATAAAATCCCTCTCCTCTGTTCTGCTCCCAAATCCTCTCTCACTTTCCTCCCCTCAAAGAGGACAGAGTCTTGTGAAGACCCAGACCGTGTGGCAGCTTCCCTTCCCTGAAGAACCTCAGTGAGTCAGTTGTGTTTTATATGACAATCCAGCAGTTTTTATGGTCACTCTTTCCTCGTGCCGGCCCCACAAATTACTGCATTCATTCAGCTCCATTTCACAACCTGTTTTTGTGGGTTCTCTCTCACTCACTCTTTTCTGTTTTAAATCAGTTTTATAGGGTCTTCAAAGGGGAAGGTTTGTATTAGGGAGACGGGAAACCAAACATCACATCAGGATCCGACAAAGTTGCCCAAGTTATTGTAACTGAATATCATCGAGTATTGAACATGGAAGGAAAAAGCACCGTTCAGAGTGGGGAGAAACCATACACCTGTTGTGTGTGTGGACGAGGCTTCAGTCGATCCTCAGGCTTGTCGCAACATAAATGTGTTCACACTTGGAAGGAGTCATTTTGTTCCCCATCTGAGCTGGAAATTCATCAACGCACTAACGCTGAGAAACCATTGACTTGCTCCGAGTGTGGGAAGGGATTCAGTGATTTATCCAGCCTGCTGAGACACCGGCGAGTTCACACTGGGGAGAGGCCATTCAGCTGTACTGTGTGTGGGAAAGGATTCAATGATTTATCCAACCAGTTGAAGCACCAGCGAATTCACGCTTTGGAGAAACCATTCACCTGCCCCAAGTGTGGGAAAGGATTCACTGATTCATCCAACATGCTGAGACATCAGCGAGTTCACGCAGACAAGAGACCATTTAAATGTCAGGAATGTGGGAAGGGCTTTAAAGGTTCTGAGGATCTGATGTGCCATCAGCGAGTTCACTCTGACGAGAGACCTTTCCAATGTCTGGACTGTGGGAAGTGTTATAAAAGACGCTGGGATCTGATTTGCCATCAGCGAGTTCACTCTGACGAGAGACTGTTCAGGTGCTCCAGCTGTGGGACTGGGTTCAGGCAGTCATCTGAACTCACTGTACACCAGCGCACTCACACCAAGAAAAGACCATTCACCTGCTCCGAATGTGGAAAGGGATTCACTCGGTCATCCTACCTGCTGAGACACCAGCAACTTCATGTGGAACTACAGTGACTGGATTTTGCTGTTAATCACATCCAGGACTGAACCGTGTTCATTGGGGTCTGTTTCTGCTCCTATTTCTAAACTCCAGCCCAGTTACAGGGGCTAATATTTTTGCTTTGAAAAAATAGTTTGTGTAAAGTACACTGTGCTGAATCTTTTTAATAGCTGTTACAAGTTAGTTCCTGTTAAAATTCTCACCCCCTCCCCTGTCTCCTCCATCCTCACCTCCAACAACAAGTGTGAGGAGCTCAAAGAGCTTTTTGTCACTAAGATTGAGGCAATCTGATCAGCTGCCTCTGCTGCTTCCCTCTCACACTCGGCCAAACTGTCCTCCACTAAGTCTGGAACTCGCATCTTTTTCCAGTTTCCCTCCCATCTCTCCCTTATGTCCTGTCGGACTCAGCTTGTCCATGACATTCCCCCCACCCCCCACTCTGTTCCATTGACCTTATTCCTACGAAGCTGTTGACCATTCACCTCCTCCATATTAATCAATACTCTTTACAGTTCTCATTCTCTTCTAGTCCGAGCCTTCTCACCTTTAAATCCATTGTCACCACACACTCTGAAAAAACAATCTTTTACCTCCTCTCCAACCTCCTTTTCCTCTCCAAACCCCCTGAACTAGGTGTCCCCCGAGGATCTATCCTTGGCCCCTCCTATTTCCCATCTACAAGCTGCCACTGGGTGACATCATCCAAAAGCACCGTGTTGGTTTTCACCTGTACACTGACAACACCCAGCTCAACCTCACCCCCCTCCCCCTCCATTCCTCCACTGTTACTAAATTAACAAACTGCTTATCCCACATACACTACTGGATGAGCAGAAATTCCTTCCAGTTAAAAATTGGGAAGATCAGTCACCACTACAATTCCCTAACTACTGAGTCCATCCCTCTCCCTGGGAACTGTCTGAGGCTGAACCACATTCTTCACAATCTCCGTGCCAGATTTGATGTCAAGATGAGTTTCTGACCACATTTCCACCCCATCACTGATCCCAGATATTTCAATCTCCATAATGTCGCCTGTCTCCACCCCACCTGCTGCTGAAACCCTCATCCATACCCGTGTTACACTTAAACTGGATGATTCAATCCATTCCTGACCAGCCTCTCTCACTCACCCCACCCCCACATTAAACATGTCTTTTTTATTCATTTGTGGAACGGAGGCATCACTGGCTGCCCAGCAATAATTGACCATCCCTAATTGGCCCTGGAGAGCAGTTGAGGGTCAGCCAACATTGCTGTGGGTCTGGAGTCACATGTAGGCCAGACCAGGTAAGGTCAGCAGATTTCCTTCCCGAAAGGACGTTAGTGAACCAGATGGGTTTTTCCAACAATCGACAATAGTTTCATGGTCATCAGTAGATTCTTAATTCCAGATATTTTTTATTGAATTCAAATTCCACCAGCTGCAGTGGCAGGATTCGAACCGGGGTCCCCAAAACATTGACAATAGTCTAGCGACAATACCACCAGCCCATCGCCTCCCCACATTTGTGATTATCCGAAACCCTGCTGCCCGTGTGCTGTTCACCATCACATCCTGTGCTCACTGAACTACATCGGGTCCACATCAGGTAATGCATTGATTTTAACATTTACATCCTTGTTTTCAAATCCCTCCACGGCCTGTCCTTCCCAATCTCTAATCTCCAATAACACACCCTCTGAGATATCTGTGCTCTTCTCATTCTGGCCTCTTGAACATCTCTGATTTTAATTACTCCATCATTAATGTCTGTCCTGGTGTGTAGTTCTGAAATTCCCTCCCTAAACATGGTTTAAATATGGTTCACATCCATAGATCTCTGAAGGTTGCCACTCAAGTGGATAGAGCCGTGAAGAAGGCCTATAGTGTGTTGGCGTTCATTAACAGGGGGTTTGAGTTTAAGAGCCGTGGGGTTATGCTGCAACTGTACAGGACCTTGGTGAGACCACATTTGGAATATTGTGTGCAGTTCTGATCACCTCACTATAAGAAGGAAAGAGTGCACTGGAAAGAGTGCAGAGGAGATTTACCAGGATGCTGCCTGGTTTGGAGGGCAGGTCTTATGAGGAAAGGTTGAGGGAACTTGGGCTTTTCTCTTTGGAGCGGAGGAGGTTGAGAGGAGACTTGATAGAGGTTTATAAGATGATGAGGGGGATAGATAGAGTGAACGTTCAAAGACTATTTCCTCGGGTGAATGGAGTGGTAACTAGGGGGCATAACTATAGGATTCATAGTGGGAGATATAGGAAGGATGTCCGAGGTAGGTTTTTTACTCGGAGAGTGGTTGGGGTGTGGAATGGACTGCCTGCAGGGATAGTGGAGTCAGAAACTTTAGGAACATTTAAGAAGCTATTGGATAGGCACATGGAGTATTTCGGGATGATAGGGAGGAAATAGCTTGATTTGGGTTTCAGACAAAGCTCGGCACAACATCGTGGGCCGAAGGGCCTGTTCTGTGCTGTACTGTTCGATGTTCTTTTTAAACCTCTCTGTCCCTCCATTCCCTCCCTCCTGATTAAAGATTCTCATTAAAATCTCCCACTCCTATCAAGCTTTGACCATCTGTTCACGTCACCCAGTGTGACTCAGTATTTTGTTACAAAATTCCTCTGAAGCACCTTGGGATGTTTTATCACATTAAACGTGTTCTATAAATACAAGTTGTTACTGATCCCAGCAGTCAGTTTGTACACAGTAAGATTCCACAAACAGCAATCAGTTCAACTGATCAATCCATGGTGATGTTAGTTAAAACACGAATGTTGGTCCCACTGCACGGTGGCACAGTGGTTAGCACTGCTGCCTCGCAGCCCCAGGGACCCGGGTTCAATTCCGGCCTCAGGTCACTGTCTGTGTGGAGTTTGCACATTCGCCACGTGTCTGTGTGGGTTTCCTCTGGGCGCTCCAGTTTTCTCCCACAGTCAATAGATGTACGGGTTAGGTTGATTGGCCATGCTAAATTGGCCCTAGTGTCAGGGGATTAGCAGAGTGGGGTTACTGGGATAGGGTCTGGGTGGGATTGTGGTCGGTGCAGACTCAATAGGCTGAATGGCCTCCTTCTGCACTGTAGGGATTCTACGATTCTATACAGCAGGGGAACTCCCCAGTGGACAGTGTGTGGAGTTGTTGAGCTCTCTTGAGCTGAGACTGGAGCTGATTGAACTGTTGTGGACCTTGAAGAGCCGCTGTCTGGGATCTTTCCTCTCAATTCACTGACTCCCAGCTGAAATTGTTCCTGATCAGTCAAATAATTAACTCTGAAATCAATCCTTATTTACTCTTTGAAGCAAAATCTACAACCTTAAATCAGCTGTGAAAGAGAAATAAATTTCTTGTGTTCATTTAGAACCTTTCAGAACATCCCAAAGTGATTCATATTCAATGGTGAATTTTGGAAGGAAGAATGTGGAGAGGCAGAATAATCTAAATGGGACAACTTTAAACAGAATGCAAGAACACTGTGACCTGGGAGTGGATGTACACAAATGCTTGACTGCGACAGGACAAGTTGATCAAGCTGTTTAAATATAAAACTAATGGAGTCCTCGGTTTATTAATGGAGACATGGATTACAAAAGCAAGGCAGTTATTGTGAATCTTTATAAATCAAGGATTAATCCTCAGCTGAAATAGTGTTAAATTCTGAGTTCTAAATTTCACTTTGGGAAAGATGTCAAGGCCTTAGAGAGGGTGCAGGGAAAATTTCCCAGAATAGTATCAGGGAAGTGGGATTTCAGTTCTGTGGAGAGACTGAAGTTCTCTTTCGAGCTGAGAAAGTTAAGGAATGATTTAATAGAGATGTGGACACTTCTGAGGAGTTTTCATCCACACAGGGAGAAACTGTATCCATTGGCAGGATGGTTGGTAACTGCAGAACACAACTTTAAAATAATCAGCAAAAAATCCAGGATGGAGATATAGAAATGCAGAATGCACTCAGCTGCCATGGCAACAAACTTTTTTTTATTTCAAAAATATACTTTATTCATTAAAAAAAACTCTCAAATAAAACATTGCAAAATGACAGATCCAAAAGTTACAAACAGTGCAAAAAAGAATCATTTTTACAGTACAATACAGTGCTTATTGACAAAACATTACATTCATTACATTTCATTACTTAAAACTATGTACATACATCAGAGTTTACTGTGTGCCGTTATTTTTCAGGTTGGCACACAGTTACGCAGGCCGAGGGTATTCTGCAGTTACCAGGCCCTCGGTCTGCCTCGGTTGAGACGCTTTACACGGTGGCCTTTCCCCATTGTGCCTTGGCAGCGGCTGCCCCAAGCTTGAGCGCGTCCCTGAGCACGTAGTCCTGGACCTTGGAATGTGCCAGTCTGCAACACTCGGTCGAGGACAATTCTTTCAGCTGGAAGATCAGCAAGTTTCGGGCGGACCAAAGTGCGTCCTTCACCGAGTTGATGACCCTCCAGCAGCAGTTGATATTTGTCTCGGTGTGCGTCCCCAGAAACAGCCCGTAGAGCACAGAGTCCTGCGTCACCGAGCTGCCCGGGACGAACCGCGACAAATACCACTGCATCTCGTTCCAGACCTTCTTTGCAAAGGCACATTCCACAAGGAGGTGTGCGACCGTCTCATCAGCCCCGCAGCCGCTTCCAGGGCAGCGTGCTGCCATGGCAACAAACACTCCATTTGTTGGTTCAGGGGGGGTTGAGTGGAACTTTCCATTTTGAAGTGTCATCATTCATTGTTTTGTACATTAGGCCACATCTACAAACCTCATTCACACTTCCAATGAAGGGGAACAAATGTGGATGGATGAATCACTTTGAGAAGCTCTCTGCTGTCTGTGATTTTTCCCTCTCAAGTGGCCATATATAAACCAAATTTCTGAGAGTTTTTTGTCACTCACTCAATTGTCCTTCAGTCAGGGGCAGATATTCAAGGTAATCCCTCCTATTTCCATTGTCCATTAAGTCATTTTGTGGCTCATCACTTGCTCGGACATCCTGTTTAATCTTTACTCAGACAGTTGGTTTACATGTGGGTTTTGAGAACCCCTCAACCCTATCAAGTTTGTCTTGTTTCCGATTCTGTGTCAGTGACATGTCCTTGGCAGATATAACAGGCCTACACTGTCCTGTGTTTGTCACCCCAGGAAGCTTTCCTGATAAGAAAGAGAGAGATATTCTTTTAATATTCAATACATTGCTAAATATATTATCACATAGTGATTCCATACAGATCTCCGCACCCTGAGAAGGGAATAAAAGCAAAATACTGCAGATGCTGGAATCTGAAACAAAAACAGAAAATGCTGGAAAATTCCAACACTTCTGACAGCATCTGTGGAGAGAGAATAGAGCCAATGTTTCGAGTCTGACTGACTCCCTGCCTCAAAACGTTGGCTAAATTCTCTCCACAGATGCTGTCAGACTTATTGAGATTTTCCCATTTTCTATTTTTGAAAAGGAATATCTTACTGAATTCTCACTAATTTCTTACTAACCTCGCTATTTCTAAACTATGAACTTGTTTTCCTCATTTTTTGATGACATCCCATGGATAACATCGTAAACCTCCTTGAATGATCAGAATCAGCAACACAAACCCTTCAGCTGCCATTAAGAATAACTATAAAACCTTTTCCAGTAAATTTGATAACGATCAACTTTGATTCATCCTCCCCACCGTGCAGGTCATCTCACACAACTTTAAATTATTGACATGTTGTCAATACATCTGGTTCAAACAAAACTTCATGCACGGACTTTAAATATTCTCCAGCTCCCTGTTCATCTGCATCCACCTTGTGGATATTTTCTAACTGATACTGGACCCTCTTCAACTTAATTTCTCCTTTCTGAACTGGTTTAGAAATCCTATTATATAGGATTTACTCGTAATCCCCATCACCACCTTCTCCAATCCCCAGGATATCTCTCAGCCCCGGCCTGCCTGTTTTCTCTGTCAGATTATCTATCAGTCATTCCCTGTAGAGAGGCAGTGCCATTGTATAGTCCTGGCTTCACTTAGGAACTTCTCCATTCATGTTTAACGAAGACTGATCCCACTCCGAACTTGTGAGATTTAGCTCCGCAAATCACAGAGTACCCAAAAAGAGTGTTGAGCTCAGAAGTGATTTGAAGTATTTCATTGAGAAGCAACAGTTTGAATATGATGCAGAAGCTAAATAAACAGGAGAAACCCACAAACTGGCAGGTGAAAATGATTTACCAATCCCAGAGGACAAACAGACAGATGACACAGAGTGAGTGCTGGTCTCTGTAGCTGGTGGCTGCAGTCTCCTCTGAATGGTTTACTGGTGTGAGCCAGAGTGCGGGTGTTGGGCTGAAGTCAGTACAGATCACTTCAAAATCTCTTTGCTCTCAAGAGCCTGTTTTAAACTTCACACAGGCAGTTGGTTTATGTACGGGTCATGAGATCCGATCGTATCAGGATTATAAATCTCTTGTTTCAGGGTCTGTACTAGTGACATTGTCCTTGGCAGAGATAGCAAGCCTGTCCTGTGTTTCAAAAACAGAAAATGCTGGAAAATCTCAGCTGGTCTGACAGCATCTGGAGGGAGAGAATAGAGCCAATGTTTCGAGTCTGGATGACCCTTCATCAGAGCTGCGATGGAAGCTTTCTTCACAAGACAGAGAGTGAGCTGCTTCTATAATCCAGAATATTCTGAAAATGTTATAAAGTTATTAGACAGCAATTTCTTACAGTCTGTTACTTGGATTGAACTTGTCTCCACTCCCGGGTTGAGGGGGAGGGAGGGGGGGGGGAGAGAGAGAATTCTGTACCAGAGTGGAGGGGTAAGATTTGGGATCTCTCGATTCTCCACCAATTTTCATTCCTCTTCTTTCTGGTGGATAATGGAGGTGTCACTGTGTATAATGTGCACGTCAGCAAGGATTAATCAGCATTTTAATTGGAGATGTTAATCAATGGAACCTCTCAGACACTGAATTGTAAAGTTTGTACCAAAGATCAATTTGGGATTGAAATAAGAAGTTCAGAATCCTGTTGTAAATTAATTTCTGATGCGAGTTGCTGAATTATGGGGAAAGGTCGCAGACAGAGGTTCTTAAAGGGACACTGCAACCCAGAGAACGCAATCAGCTCCAGATCCAGAATATTAAACTCCAGCCCAGTTACTGGGTGTATTAATATCAGCAGAAACAAACTCCAGCTGTCAGAATGAAAGGTCCTGGTTGTCATTAACAGCAGCAATAACAGCAGAATCCAATCCCTGCCCTCACTTGTGAACTCGCTGGTGTTTCAGCAGCTGAGATGAATCAATGAATCCCTTCCCACACTCGGAGCAGGTGAATGGCCTCTCCCCAGTGTGACCTCGCTGGTGTACAGTGAGACTGCCTGAGTGTCTGAAACTCTTTCCACAGTCAGTGCAGCTGAATGGTTTCTCCCCGGAGTGAACTCGCTGGTGTGCCACTAGGTTAGAGGAATTAATGAATCCCTTCCCACACACGGAGCAGGTGAACGGCCTCTCCCCAGTGTGAACCCGCCGGTGTAACGCTAGATTGTATGACTGAATAAATCTTTTCCCACACACAGAGCAGCTGAACGGCCCCTCCAGTGTGAACACGCTGATGTAATGCTAGGTTGGATGACTGAGTGAAATCCTTCCCACACATGGAGCAGTTGAAAGGTCTCTCCCCAGTGTGGGTGCGTCGATGTGTTTCCAGTTTGGATGGGCAAGTGAATGCTTTCCCACAGTCCCCACATATCCACGGTTTCTCCGTGGTGTCGGTGTCATCATGTCTCTCCATGTTGATGATCAGTTGAATCCTCGTCCACACACACAACACGTGTACAGTTTCTCCCCTCTGTGAATGATGTGATGTAGTTTCAGGCTGTGTAACTGTTTAAAGCTCTTTCCACACTCAGTTCACTGGAACACTCTCCCTCGGGTGTGTGTATGTGTCTCGGTGATTTTCCAATCCCATTGATTTATGAAATCTTTTCCCACAGACAGAACAGATAAACATTTTTCATTCCACATTCAAAGACCAATGATATTCAGCTGATGAATCGAGTGACTCTCAGATTTTGACATGATGTTTGTTCTGACTTTCCTGTCTGGAACTCCTCTCCCTCTCACCCCCTGTAAAAGGAGTTTACAGAAGTTATCAGTGTAAATAGAGGACAGAAATTCAGAGCAGACAATTCTAGTTTCTATGGAACATTTCAGAGGAACATAGGAATTAGGAGCAGAAGGAGACAAACTCAGCTCTTCGAGCCTGCTCCGCCATTCAATCAAATCATGGCTGATCTCTCCCTGGTCTCAAATCCACCTCCCCACCTGTTTATACTCCAGATTCTTTACAATAAATACCAACATCCCATTTGCCTTTTTTATTACATGCTGCACCTGCAGACCGACTTCCTGTGATTCATGAACAGAGACACCCAGATCCCTCTGCCTGGACACATTTTGGATCTGCTTCATTTGGGTAATAATTTGCCTTTTCATTTTTTCTGCCAAAATGGATAACCTCACACTTACCCACATTAAATTCCATCTGCCGAATTTTGGCCCATTCTCTGAGCCTATCTATATCCATCTGAAGAGCCTTTATATCCTCTTCACTGCCTGCTTTCCCACCTATTCTAGTATCACCCGCAAATTTTGCTATGTTACACTCTGTCCCTGCTTGCAGATCATTTATATAGATTGTAAAGAGTTGAGGTCCGAGGACTGATCCCTGCAGCACCCCATTAGTTACGTTTCGCCAGCCAGAGAAGGACTCATTTATCCCAACCCTCTGCTTTCTGTCAGTTAGCCAATCCTCAATCCAATCTAGTGCAATACCCCCAATCCCCTGCGATCACACTTTCTGAATCAATCTTTTATGTGGCACCTTGTCAAATGACTTCTGAAAGTCCAGATATACCACATCCACAGGTTCCCCACTATCCACCTTGCTGGTTCTGTCCTCAAAGATTTCAAGCAAGTTTGTTAAACATGACTTACCCTGCATAAAACCATGCTGACAATAATGGATTGAGCTTTGACGTTCCAAATGCTCATTCATCTCCTCCTTAATGATTGATTCCAGCAGCTTCCCCACTACAGAGGTCAAGCAAACTGGCCTTTGGTTTCCTATTTTTTGCCTCTCTCCCTTTTTGAACAACGGCGTCAAATTAACGTGTTTCCAATCCACCGAGACCTTACCAGAATCCAAGGAATTTTGAAAACTCACAACTAATGCATCCACTATCTCTGCTGCCACCTCCTTTAATACCCGAGGGTGCAGGCCATCAGGTCCCAGAGACTTATCTGCCTTTAATCCTTTTAGTTTATTCAATATTGTCTCCCTCGTGATGGTTATTGTACCAAGTGACTGTAACACTACATTCTGCACTCTCTCGTTTCCTTCTCTATGAATGGTATGTTTTGTCTGTATAGTGCACAAGAAACAATACTTTTCACTGTATGTTAGTACATGTGACAATAATAAATCAAATTTTAAAAAATAAATAATAAACAGTTTTTAGAAAATCTTCATTATTCTGTATTGTGAAGACAGAGGCAAAATATTGGATTAGTGGTTCTGCCATCGCTGCGTTCCCCATTAATACCTCATCAGTATTGTCCTCTAAAGGACCAACATTTATTTCAGCTATTCTCTTCCTCTTTATATACTTATAGTTCCCCCATATATACTTCCCCAGATGTGTAACTGTGTCCCACACACTCCTCTCCCTCTCTGCTCATTGCTCCAGATTCAGTCTGATTCTCTCTCCTCCTATCCTTAAACTGGTGACTCAGGCTGTGGGTCCATTCATTCACTCTCATCCCAACAAATTATACAGCTCACAACAACAAATCAACTTTAATGACTTTATTATTGATTTTAAATATCCGGGAATAATCACCTTTTCTCAGTTGTGCCTTTGCTCCAGTTTGTGATTCCACAACAATGAAAAGAGAGGCTCCGCTGGGTGGCTGGAGGACCGAGAGGGAGCAGCTGGAGGACCAAGAAAGAGCAACTGGTCCTGCAGCCAATCGGAGTGAATGAACGGCGGGGCTGGAGGACCGGGAGCGGCTGGTTCTCCAACCAATCAGAGTGAATGAGGGGCCGGGCCGGAGGACCGAGCGGGAGCGGAGTGCCCCTCCAGTCCTGCTCCAGACTCTGGAATCTTGTGTCTTTATTCACTTGTTAGAATCATAGAATCCTACAGTGCAGAAGGAGGCCATTTGGCCCATCGAGTCTGCACTGACCACAATCTTACCCAGGCCCTATCCCTATAACCCCATGCATTTACCTTCGCTAGTCCCCTGACACTAAGGGGCAATTTAGCATGTCCAATCCATCTAACCCGCACATCTTTGGGCTGTGGGAGGAAACCACCCAGACACGGGGAGAACGTGCAAACTCCACACAGATAGTGACCTAAGCTGGGAATCAAACCCGGGCCCCTGGCGCATTAACAACAGTTTTTAGAAAATCTTCATTATTCTCTACCGTGAAGACAGAGGCAAAATATTGCTTTAGTGTCTCTGCCATCTCTGCGTTCCCCATCATCCGTATTGTCCTCTAAAGGACCAACATTTACTTTAGCTATTGTGATGCAGCAGTGCTAACCACTGTACCACTTATTAAGTATCTTCAATCGCAACCTTTAGTTTAATCAAAGTGTTTATTGTCCCTAACTGGATCTCCCCTCACATCCCAGGATCTGGACAAAGATTGTAACAATAACGGGGTGAAAAGTTATCAGGGTAGGTGGGTCTATGGAATTGAGGTTACAATCAGATCAGACATGATCTTATTGAATGGTAGACCAGACTCAAGTGGCTGAGTGGCCGACTCCTCCTAATTCATATATCTGCATGTATGTTCACTAATGTCCTTTAGGGAAGGAAATCTGCCGTCCTTACCTGGTCTGGCCTACATGTGACACCAAAGCCACAGCAATGTTCACCAAGGGCAGCTAGGGGTGGGCAATAAATGCTGTCCAGCCAACGACGACCATGTTCCACAAATGAATTTAAAAATGTTGCAATGAGAGCCATGCACTTGATATCAATGTATTTATATTGGGTTTTTTTCTTATTTAAGGTGGGGGGGGGGGGGTGTTTAAAATTTCAGATTTATTCTGTAGGCAGCCAGTGTGTCTGGAAAACATTTAGCTTCAGGGTGTAAAAGCAAGTTGGAACAAAAGGTCCAGTGGTTAGTTCAAAACTTCCTTCTCCCCAGGTCTGTTCTAACAAACTGTGTCCATCTGAGTTACATTTATACAAACTCACTCACTCAGTAAGTGATCAGATTTCACTGAACTACAACAACAACTTATATTAATGTAGAACTTTTCACTTAATAAAATGTCCGAAGCAGTTTCATAGGAACAAAAGGACATGTTGCGTCAGATGATTCAAAGAGATTGGTTATAAGGAGAGTCTTTAGGGAGGAAAGGGAAGTGGAAAGGTGGAGAGGTTTAGGGAGGAAATTCCAGTGCTTAGGGTCCAGGCAGCTGAAGGCACGGCCACCAATGGTGGGGTGATTTAAATCAGGGGTGAAGGACAACTGGGAAAGGACATCTGGGAACGGGGCTCCATGTGTGTGGCCCCATAGCCCAGGCTCAAGGCTCTAATCTGAACTTTGGGACAGTGTTTGACCGTCCCTGGTCTCACAGAAAAACAATTCCGCCGATCAACATCTTGTAAGATCTGTGTTTATTGATACCATAAAAAGTTGGGACCAGTCCAGTCCTCCTGTGTACAGGATGGGGATTGATTTTAACAGGTTTAAACTCCTCTGGATCTCAATGTTACAACTTGAATATCTTTTGGTTAAAAATGAAAATAAATAAATATTGGAAATTGAACAGAACAGAAATGGGGAAACACACACAACCCCCTTCATGTTCACTGAACATTCTTTCACCCACTCATCCACCCAGTGGCTCCCAGCCGGATCGACAATCAGCACAAAGCCAGTGAGAGGGGGAGCTGGTCCTCGGGATGTAACAATGGACAAGGGCTGGAAGTTTACAGTTTATGGTCATGACCTGCTTGGAGGCAAGTCAGAGCCGTGCTTGAAGCTCCATGGAGGCAGCCACTTTCTCCATGATAGACAGTCTCTGGAACCTCCACCAGCCCCACAGCCCTCCGAGCTCCCTGCCCTTCTCCAATTAGGGAAGAAGGTGACACAGTGGTAATGTCTTTGATTGGATTTATTACTGTCACCTGTATTGGGATACTGTGAAAAGTATTGTTTCTTGCACAACATACAGACAAAAAACATACTGTTCATAGAGTACATCAGGGAGAAGGAAAGGAGACAGTGCAGAAAATAGTGTTAAAGTCATAGCTAGGGTGTAGAGAAAAGCTTAATGCAAGGTAGATCGATTCAAGAGTCTGATAGCAGCAGAGAAGAAGGTGTTCTTGAGTCGGTTGGTCCGTGATCTCAGACTTGAGTGCTTTCTATGGTGCATCTGTAAAAGCTAATGAGAGTCATAGCAGACATAGAACAAAGAACAATACAGCACAGGAACAGGCCCTTCGGCCTTCCAAGCCCGTGCCACTCCCTGGTCCAAACTAGACCATTCTTTTGTATCCCTCCATTCCCACTCCGTTCATGTGGCTATCTAGATAAGTCTTAAACGTTCCCAGTGTGTCCGCCTCCACCACCTTGCCTGGCAGCGCATTCCAGGCCCCCACCACCCTCTGTGTAAAATACATGCCAAATTTTCTTAGCCTCCTGAGAAAGCAGAGGTGTTGGTGGCCTTTCTTAACTATAGTGTTGGCGTGGAGGGACCAGGACAGGTTGTTGGTGATCTGGACACCTCAAATCATGAAGCTCTCAACCATTTCCACTTCTGGAACAGACATCCAGAAGTCCAGCCCAATGCTCTGGGGACATGGGTTCAAATCCCCAATTCAATTAATGAACCTGGAATTCTAAAGCTAGTCTCAGTAATGATGTCCATGTTAGTTATCATCGATTGTTGTAAAACTTTACCAATGTCCTTTCGGGAAGGAAATCTGCCATCCTTATCTGGTCTGGCCTATGTGTGACTCTGGACTCACAGCAATGTGGTTGGGTCTAGGGCCGAGCAAGTCACTCAGTTCAGGGACAATAAGGGATGGGTAACAAGTTCTGGCCTTTCCAGTGATGCCCACATCCCAGGAGACAATAAAATAAAATGTTCTGACCCTCTTCAGCTCCCCCAACCGGCTTCACTCCACCTGTACTTTCACCTGCTGAGGTCCTAAAGGATGGAAATCCCTCACTAAACCTGTCTCCTTACCTTTTTAACCCAGCTTCTGACCGTCTGTGAAGGGTCTCGGTACATTCTAACCTGTTACTGGGTAAATACCAGTTGTTGTCACCGCTTTTCATCTGAAAGCTCAGGAATGCCACAAAAACATTTGGAAACTTCAGATCAGAGACATTTTCAGACAGGAATAGTCACTTGTGGTCAGGAACAGCTCGCAGTTGTATATCAATCTGATTTCAGAGCATGCTTTGTAAACAATCACTACCTAATAATCTTCATAAAATGTAAAAAAGTTCCTTGAAAATTAACAGAACAGCACTCTCTGTCCCTCCCTCTCTCCCTCTTATGAAGAAAGCTTCCACAGCAGCTTGCTGGGTGACAAACCCAGAATGGACCTGTTTTCTCTCCCCAGATAAGGAGCTCTGATCCATGGAAGAGAGCAGCTGAACACATTTCTTACACACCTCAGGATTAACCCACACATTCAGTCCTCAGTGTGATTAACAGCAGCAAAAGCAGTTGAATCCAACCCCTGCAGACACTCATGAAGTTGCTGGTGTCTGAGCATTTGCTGTAAGTCAGTGAATCCATTCCCACACTTGGAACAGGTGAACAGTCTCTCTCCAGTGTGAACTTGCTGGTGTATCATTAGATCATTGCTACTTTTAATGTTCTGCTCATAATCAAAATATTTATAATGTTTTATATTAGAGTGAATCCGCTGATGTTTCAACAGGTTGTATGACTGAGTGAATCCCTTCCCACACACAGAGCAGGTGAACGGTCTCTCCCCAGTGTGAACCCGCTGGTGCATCACGAGACTTTTGCTGCTTTTGAAGCTCTGCTCACAGTCAAAACATTTAAAAGGTTTTACATCGATGTGAATTTGCTGGTGTTTCAGCAGGTGGTATGATTGAATGAAGTTCTTCCCACACACAGAGCAGCTGTATGGTCTCTCTCCAGTGTGAATTCGCTGGTGTACAGTGAGTTCAGATGATCGCCTGAACCCAGTCCCACAGTGAGAACATCTAAATGGTCTCTCGTCAGTGTGAACACGTTGATGACACGTCACTTCACCGGAGGTTTTGAAGCACTTCCCGCAGTCTGGACATTTAAACTGTCTCTTGTCAGTGTGAACTCGCTGGTGTTTCTGCAGGTTGGATGTAGCAGTGAATCGCTTCCCACACAAGGGGCAGGTGAACGGCTTCTCCTCACTGTGAATGTGTTGGTGCCTCAGCAGATACTTTTTGCTTTTAAATGTTTTCTCACAGTCAGAACATTTGAAAGGTGTCTGATCAGTGTGAACATACTGGTGTGTCAGCAGGCTGGATGACTGAGTGAATCCCTTCCCACAGGTGGAGCAGGTGAATGGCCTCTCCCCAGTGTGAGCGCGTCGATGCATTTCCAGTTCAGAAGGGTAACTGTATCCTTTCCCACAATCCCTACATTTCCATGGTTTCTCCATGGTGCTGGTGTCCTTGTGTCTCTCCAGGTTGGACACTTAGTTGAATCCTCATCCACACACAGAACATGTGAACGGTTTCTCCTCGCTGTGAATGGTGTGATATTTTTTCAGGCTGTGTAACTGGTTAAAGCTCTTTCCATAGTCAGTTCACAGAAATACTCTCTCAGGTATTTGTGTGTGTCTCAGTGCTTTTCCAGTCACACTGATGTTTGAAATCTTTTCCCACAGACAGAACAAACATTTCTCCTTCCACATTCAAAGGCCAATGATATTCAGACCCTGATGAATCGAGTGACTCTGTCAGATCTCAATGTGATTTCTGTTTCTGTCTGTAATTCCTCCTTTCCAATATTCTGTAAAACAGTTTACAAAAGTCATCAGTTAGTCCAGGATAGAAATTTTGAACAATTTTAGTTTCTCTGGAACATTTTTTCCTCTCTTGCTTGCCTTCATTGGCCGGGGCATCAAGTATAAAAGTTGGCAAGATGTGTTACAGATGTATAAAACTTTTATTAGGCCACATTTGGAGTATTACATGCAGTTCTGGTTCCCACACTATCATAGAATCATAGAAACCCTACAGTGCAGAAGGAGGCCATTCGGCCCATCGAGTCTGCACCGACCACAATCCCACCCAGGCCCTACCCCCACATATTTTACCCGCTAATCCCTCTAACCTACGCATCCCAGGACTCTAAGGGGCAATTTTTTTAACCTGGCCAATCAACCTCACCCGCACATCTTTGGACTGTGGGGGGAAACCAGAGCACCCGGAGGAAACCCACGCAGACACGAGGAGAATGTGCAAACTCCACACAGACAGTGACCCGAGCCGGGAATCGAACCCGGGACCCTGGAGCTGTGAAGCAGCAGTGCTAACCACTGTGCTAGAAGGACGTGGATCCTTTGGAGACACTATAAAGAAGGTTTACCAGATGTTGCCCAGTCTAGAGGGTTTAAGGTATGAAGAGGTTGGATAAACCTGGATTGTTTTCACTAGAAAGACGGAGACTGCGGGGTGACCTGATAGAGATCTACAAAATTATGGGATGCATAGATAGGGTGGATAGTCAGAGGCTTTTTCCCAGGGCGGAAGGGTTGACTATGAGAGGGCACAGGTTCAAGGTGAGGTGGGGAAAGTTTTTCACACAGAGGGCTGTGGGTGCCTGGACCATGCTGCCAATGGAGGTTGTGGAAGCAGGCACATTAGCAACGTTCAAGGCGTATCTTGATAGACACACAAACGGGAGACAAACAGAGGGATAGAATCTGTTTAGGGACAATAAGTAGTGGGTGTAAATTAGGAATCAGCACAGGCTCGGTGGGCCAAAGGGCCTGTTGCTGTGCTGCATTGTTCTTTGTTCTCCTAAATCTGTAAATCCCCTTCCCACACACTCTCCCTCCTCCTTGGGCTGAAATCCAAACCCTTCTCCACTATTTCTTTCCTCCACTCCCAGTTTTCTCTCTCCTTCTGGTTTCAGTTGCCCTGTTTGTGAACAGAATTCCCACTCACCTGAAGAAGGGGCTTGGAGCTCCGAAAGCTTGTGTGGCTTTTGCTACCAAATAAACCTGTTGGACTTTAACCTGGTGTTGTTAAACTTCTTACTGGGTTCAGTTCTCCAGCTCCTGTCTGCAGACTGACAATAAAACCAATGGGTCTTACTGGGAGGTTTGGAACCTCCTGCACTCATCCGCCTGAGTCCAGATTCACAGCCACACCGCGCATGCTCCAGCTCACAATGGGCCGGGGAGTGATTGACGGGCAGCTCCGGACCAATAGGAAGAGGATCATCCGGGTCCCGGATTGACCCGGGCAACCGGCCACCATCTTAGGAGAGGAAGGCGTGTCTTTTGTTCAGGGAGCGGAGCGTGGGGACGGCCATCTTGGTAAGGGACGGGGGAGTGGGCGGGGCTGCTCCCTGTTGCTTGGGCCCGGGTTACCCGGGCAACCGGCGGGCGCCGCCATCTTGAGGTGGTGATTGTCCATCCGGGTGTTTAGTGAAGGGATGGACAATGAGCTGGAGCTGAGTTTGGAAAGTGTTCAGAGGAAGGTGTGAAATCAGATTGACATCCAGATCTGTGTGAGAACTAGAAACTCACATTCAGTATGTTTCTCAAAGCTCACCACAATGCTGCAAACACTCAGCTCATCAACAACAAGCCTCTGGCATTGCAAATGTTAACTCTGTTTCTCTCTCTCCACAGAAGCTGCCAAAACCTGCTGAGGATTTCCACAACTTCCTGTTTTCAGTTCCCATTTCCAGAACTTTCTGTTTTTGGTTCCCATTTCCAGCTTCTCCAGTTTTTCACTGCGATTATTATAGAATTCCTACAGTGCAGAGGAGGCCATTTGGCCCATCGAGCCTGCACCGAACAACAATCCCACGCAGGCCCTATCACCGCAACCTCACCTATTTACCCTGTTAATCCCCCTGAGGGTACTAAGTAGGTCAATTTAGCATGGCCAATCCACCTAGCCTGCACATCTTTGGACTGTGGGACCATGTGAAGAATGTGCAGACTCTGCACAAACAGTGACCCAAGCTGGGAATTGAATCCGGGTCCCTGGCGCTGTGAGGCAGCAGTGCTAATCACTGCTGTTATTTTGTTTTTAAAGTTAAAATTTATTTATTAATCACAAGTAAGGCTTACATTAACACTGCAATGAAGTTACTGTGAAATCCCCCGAGTCGCCACACTCCGGCACCTGTTCGGGTCAATGCACCTAACCAGCACGTCTTTCAGACTGTGGGAGGAAACCGGCGCACGATACCAACAAGGGGAGAACGGACAAACTCCACATGAGGCAGCAGTGCTAACCACTGTGCTGCCGTGTTGCCACTGTGCCGTTTTTTTAAAGTTCAGAGTAAAATAATTGTCACCATTTAAATATACAAATCAGTGATATTTATTTGCTTAACTGAGACTGGGCTGTTCAGGAGCAATGTCAGGAATCACTTTACGGAAAATAGAAATCTGGAATTCTGGTCAGATTCAGTCAACAGAGAATTTAAAAACTGAGATTGTGAGAAGGTTGTGAGATGAGAGTGTTAAGGATTATGGAATCAAGGGAGATGGATGGATTTAACAAACAGATCAGGCAAGTCATCCTCAAACCCAAGAGACTACCAATGAAATAGGAAGTCAGGGCAGATCGGGAAGGTGGGGCTCTTTTGGTGTCATGCCCAAGGTACTCAGGTGACCAGGTGCCACTTGAGGGAGGAAGCTGGCGAGTCTTGTCCAACCAACAGGGTACATGTGTGGCCGTGTTAGTGAAGGGGCATTGGGTTGGCGGGGCATCAGGGAGCAGTGACCAGGAGAGAAAATGATTGATTTTATTCTTATTCTGCAAACAGCAGCTGGAGATCTGAACACAGCCAGAGAAATGGGGGAGGGAAAACTGGGAGTGAAGGAAAGACACTTCACCGGATTCTGCGCAGGGAGATTGTGTGGGATGGGGAACAAAAATGTTCCACAGAAACTGGAATTGCCTGTTCTGAATTTCTATCCTGGATTTACCGTGATGACATTTGTAAACTTCTTTTCCAGGATATTGGAAGGAGAGGAAACTCAAAACAAGCATCACGTCAAGATCTGACGGAGCTGTTTGAGGCATCGGGATGTGAATGTGGAAGGAGAAAGGTTTTCTGTTCTGTCTGTGGGAAAAGATTTCAGACATCAGTGTGATTGGGAAAGCACCGAGACACACACACACACCCGAGTGAAGGTGTTCCAGTGAACTGACTAGAAAGAGCTTTAACCAGTTACACAGCTTGAAAAAACATCACACCATTCCCATTGGGGAGAAACTGTACACGTGTTGTGTGTGTGTGGACGAGCTTTCAACTGATCACCAACCTGGAGAGGCACATCGGCACCATGGAGAAACCGTGGAAATGTGAGGATTGTGGGAAGGGATTCAAATGGCCGTCTCAGCTGGAAATCCATCAGCGCACTCACACTGGGGAGAGGCCATTCACCTGCTCCGAGTGTGGCAAGGGATTCAGAGAGTCATCCAACCTGCTGCAACACCAGCGAGTTCACACTGACCTGAGACCTTTTAAATGTCCAGACTGCGGGAAGGGCTATAAAAGTTCTGGGGACCTGATGTCCCATCAACGTGTTCACACTGACCAGAGGCCATTCAGGTGCTCTCACTGCGGGACTGGGTTCAGGAAATCATCTGAATTCACTGTACACCAGCGCACTCACACTGGGGAGAGGCCGTTCACCTGCTCCATGTGTGGGAAGGGGTTCATTAATTCATCCAACCTGTTGAGACACCAGCGCACTCACTCTGATGCAAGAACTTTTAAATGTCCTGACTGTGAGGAGAGCTTTAAAAACAGTGATAATCTGCTGAGACATCGACGCACTCACACTGTGGAGAGGCCATTCACCTGCTCCGAGTGTGGGAAGGGATTCACTCGATCAGCCGCACTGCTGACTCACCGGCGAGTTCACAGCGGAGAGAGGCCATTCACCTGCTCTGAGTGTGGGAAAAGATTTACTTGTTCATCTCATCTATTGAAACACCAGCGCACTCACACTGTGGAGAGACCATTCACCTGCTCCATGTGTGGGAAGGGATTCACTCAATCTTCTAACCTGCTGACACACCAGCAAATTCACAAGTGAGTGCAGAGGTTGGAGTTCTCTGTTATTGCTGCTGTTAATCACATTGAAGACTAAATGTGTGGGTTAAACCTGAGGTGGGTAAGAAATGTGTCCCAGCTGCTCTCTTCCATGGTTCAGAGCTCCTCGACACGGAACAGAGGCTCCTTTACAACTGTGTTTAGAGTCAGGAAGAACAACAGTGAATGCTAGAAACATGCCGTCAAATCAGAGATTGGTGTAAAACTGGGATCTGTTCCTGAGTGAGAGTGAAACAGCAGGTTTAAGTTTCCTGTCTGGAACTGATTGTGGTAATTATGGTAATCATAGAATCCCTACTCTGCAAAAGGAGGCCATTTGGCCCATCGAGTCTGCACCGACTCTCTGTCAGAGCATCTTACCCAGACACACCCCTCCCCGCCCTAGCCCCATAACCCATTCATCCCCCCAACCTTAACATCTTGGGACATTTATGGGGCAATTTAGCATTGGTCAATCTGCCTAACCTGTACATCTTTGCACTGTGGGAGACAACCAGGGAGCATTTACATGGAGATGCTGCTTCTACCCAGAGTGTAATGGTAATGCTGCTGCACTTTGATACGACTGCTCAGACATTAGCCTGTGTCAGCTCTTATTGATCCTGAATAAAATCTAACCACTGTCACCAATAAGGGTTATCACTGGGAATCATTTCAGAGTTTGGGAAAAGAGAATAAAGGGTTAATGGACACCCCGAATCCCAATTCTATAGATTAAAAGGATGTTCACAATGCTCTGGGCCTAAATGGTTTCTCTTCAGCTCCTCTGCACCTGTTACTGTGACTCCACACTTTGGGCACATGGACTGAACCCCAGGGGTTCCGTCACCACTGCCCCAGTCGCCCCGTCTCCTGCCCCAATTGGCTGGAGGCCCATTTCCCAGTCAGTCCTCCAGCACCTTCCTGTCTCTCTGTCAGTGCGACGCCCAGGGCAGCTTCCCAATTGAGGCACAGGCCCCATTATTCTCAGCTAAATTCAGCTCTTAGCTCCGTTGCCTGGCTGGCATTGACACAAGCAATAGAGACAGAAAGGTGCCCCAGGCTCAAGTGGGAACCTGAAACTTGTAGCTTTCAATAAACTCTTCAATATTTGTGCATTCAATACCTGTTTTTGTATGAGGTTGTTATTTTTACATTGAGGCACCGGAGGCGAAGAATAACTTTCCCTTTCTAACTTTGTATTGTCTATTGTATCAGCCACGGTGCAGTGGATCACACTCTTCCACAAGAAACTAACAAGGGTCATGAACAAAGCCCAGTCCATCTCACAAACCAGCCTCCCATCCATTGACTCTGTCTACACTTCCCGCTGCCTTGGAAAAGCAACCAGCATAATTAAGGACCCCACATAACCTGGACATTCGCTCTTCCATCTTCTTCTGTTGGGAAAAAGATACAAAAGTCTGAGGACACGTACCAACTGACTCAAGAACAGCTTCTTCCCTGCTGCCATCAGACTTTTGAATGGACTTACCCTGCATTAAGTTGATCTTTCTCCACATCCTAGCTATGACTGTAACACTACTTTCTGCACTCTCTCGTTTCCTTCTCTATGAACGGTATGCTTTGTCTGTATAGCGTGCAAGAAACAATACTTTTCACTGTATGTTAATACATGTGATGATAATAAATCAAATCCTCACTCTGAATCTGAAGATTGTTCTTTCCAATCCCAGTCCATTGACCTGAGCCCAACATTCAAAGTGCCAGCACTGAGGGAGTGCTGCATTATTAGAGCTGCTGCCTTTAGGATGAGATGTCAACCCAAGTACCCCATCTGCCCCTTCAGGGACATAGACGTTGCCATGGATATGATTTTGAAGAAGAGTAGCGGGGGCTGTCCCTGGAGTCCTGACCAATATTTATCAATCAACATCACTACAAACAGATCATCAGCTTGTGATCATGTTGCTGCTTTTGGGATCTTGCTGTGTACACATTAGCTGCCACATTTCCTGCATTACAACAATGACCACACTTCAAAGCTGCTTCATTGGTTGGAAAGTGCATTGGGACACCCTGTGGTCCTGAACGATGCTAAATGCAAGTTTTTAAATTCCAGATTTGTGTTCCCTGATCTTGATATCTGAATCTGAATTGACTTCAGCCACCTCCAACTTGCCATTTAACAAATCCACCTTGGATCGAAGAATATTTTAACCAATTAAGGCAACAGCAGGAATCTCCGGTGGGTAAATTTTAAAAATAAGTTTATTCGACAAGAAATGTTTACTTCAAACATTGGCTTTTACAGCTTGATGTGGGTGATCAGTCTGTCGAAGGTTAACCCTCTCTGGCTCCTTCTTTGACAGGAATTCTTGTGGATTTCAACCTCAGAAGTCTGGTTCCTTCTTTGACAATAATTTACCTGGAACTCGACCCTGTGAATATTCAGTACTTGGCTGGCAGGGAAGATGTTGGGAATCTACTTTTATTCCCAAAGTGACCATTACCTGACATCAGAGTTGGGCTGATTGTGACATGACACTTGGTCAATTTGGTTACCAGATTAATTTAACCGGATCCCCAATTACTGACACCACCTTCTCTCATTATCTTAGACAGGAATACAATTGCACAGTTTCATACTAACCCTTTATCTGATTCTATACAATCAGCTGTTCAGACAATTTCAAATTCTGAGACAAATCAGAGCTTGAAGGTCTCTCTTACCAGTACATTTATCATCATTGCACATTCTTTACTTACACAGCAATTCAAATGATATGTTTTTACAGCAAATAAAACTCAGCCTTTTACTATAAGACTACTTGTGACACTAATAGATAAACAAAAAAATGACATTCTTTATTGATTTATTAACCGTAACTCAATTAAATCTCACTACTTCTCCAGTTATTTGTTACTGAATGCGAGCTAATTAATACAGTAATCTTTAATTAATAAACTTGGTTACTACAAGATAGACTGGTTCAAAAAGACAGTTTGTAGAAAGACAACAGCTTTCTTCCTTACTAATCCTGACCAGATTGAACAATGAACCTTATTCTTTAGTTGGACTTTGGAAGAATATAATATCCTGTAGCTTATCAAAATTATAAAATAATTTCTTTCCTTAAACAACTTCTGCCGGCTCTGCAGTTTCTGGAAGCATTTCAGGTTATTCAGTGTTAATATTTTAAAATAAAGATCTAGCCTTTATATAATTGTCTATTACTCTGAGTCACTGACGATAGCTTATTCAAGGTTCATTCCTGAATAATCATATGTTACATGACTGGCTTTTCATATAAAATCAATTTGTAGCTAATAAAGCCAGTGACAGAAGGTGAATAGACTGTTAGAAGCCACATGTTCGATTTTAAAATGGTTTCCTTGACCTTGTTACTTATAGCAATGAATATGGTATGAAAGTGATTGAATTTTAAAACTAAATTTGGTTACTCAGGCCTGCAATTTCTTCCATTACAACAGTCACTACAATTCACAGAACTTCATTCGCTGTATAATGTTTCAGGACAAAGGCAAAGATAGCTAGAGAAACAAGGTGGTGAAAGGTTATCAGGGGGAGGTGGGAATGTGGAGTTGAGGTTTCAATTAGATCAGCCATGATTGTGTTGAATGGCAGAACAGGCTCCTGATTCACATGTTCATCTGACACCCGATGGTTGTGAGAGGTGCTATAGAAATGCAATTTTTTTTTGTTTCCCCACAATGTTGGATAATTACACTCAGTCCCTGCATCAAAATCATTGTTAAAGGTTGAGTCTAAATATGACACATTTTTAATTCTGGGGTGGTTTTCTCCAAAGAGAAGACGAAGAAGTGATCTGATGGAAGTCTTTAAGATTATGAAGGGGTTCAATAATCCAATAGGTATTTCAGTGAGAAACCTCTTTACCAGCGAGTGGTGAGAATGTGGAACTCACTATCACAGCGAGTGGTTGAGGTGAACAGCATGAATACATTGAAGGGGAAGCTAGATACATACATGAGGGAGAGAGGAATAGAAGGATAGAAGGTGAAGAGGGGTGGGTGGAAACTTATGTTGCGTATAAATAGTGACGCAGACTGATTGGGCCGACTGGCCTGGCCCTGTGCTGTAGACTCAATGGAACAGAGACAAACGTATTTTAGATCTACCTGGAGTGCTATTAAAAGCACTATTTACTATCCAAGATAAAATAAATGTCCTTCATCAGCTTTTGTGGATCATTTCAGTAGAAATGTGCTCTCCCAGGCTCAAAGTGCATCAACTGGAATCAACATTGAGAGACCAGCCAGTCCAGCAGAAAGAAACTTCACCAAAATGGTTCAGTCCTGGACATGACGAACAGCAGCAATAACAGCAGAATCCAACCCCTGTCATCATTTGTGAACTTGCTGGTGTCTCAGCAGCTGTGATGACTGAGTGAATCCCTTCCCGCACACAGAGCAGGTAAACTGTTTCGTCCCAGTGTGAACACGCTGGTGTGCCCACAGGTTGGATGAATTACTGAATCCCTTCCCACACTGAGAGCAGGTGAATGGTCTCTCTCCGGTGTGAACTCGCAGGTGTGTCTGCAGGTGGGATGACTGAGTAAATGCTTTCCCACAATCAGAGCAAGTGAATGGTCTCTCCCCAGTGTGCACTCGTCGGTGTTTCTGCAGATTGGATGCATCTGGGAATCCCTTCCCACAATCGGGGCAGGTGAACGGTCTCTCCCCAGTGTGAACTCGCTGGTGTATCAACAGATGCGATGAATCAGTGAATCCCCTCCCACATTCGGAGCAGGTGAATGGTCTCTCCCCAGTGTGAATTCGCTGGTGCATCAACAGATGAGATGAGCGACTAAATCCCTTCCCACAGGTAGAGCAGGTGAACGGTTTCTTCCCAGTGTGAACTCGTTGGTGCATCAGCAGACTGAATGAATCACTGAATCTCATCCCACACATTGAGCAGGGGAATGGTCTCTCTCTGGTATGAACCCTCTGGTGCATCAGCAGGTTGGATGAATCAGTAAATCCCATCCCACACTCGGAGCAGGCGAACGACCTCTCCCCAGTGTGAACTCGCTGGTGCCTCAGCAGGTTGGATGAATCACTGAATGCCTTCCCACACTCGGAGCAGCTGAATGGTCTCTCCCCGGTGTGAATGCGCTTGTGTGACTGTAGGTGGGATAACTGAGTGAATTCCTTCCCGCACTCCGAGCAGGTGAACCGCCTCTCCCTGGTGTGAACTCGCTGGTGCATCAACAGGTTGGATGAATCACTGAATCCCTTTCCACAATCGGAGCAGGTGAATGGCCTCTCACCAGTGTGAACTCGCTTGTGTGTCTGCAGGTGGGATGAACTTGTGAATCCTTTCCCACACTCGGGACAGGTGAATGGCCTCTCCCCTGTGTGAACTCGTTTGTGTGTCTGCAGGGAGGATGAATGAGCGAATCCCTTCCCACACTCCAAGCAAGTGAACGGCCTCTCCCCAGTGTGACTGCGTCGATGAGTTTCCAGCTGATATGGGAAATTGAATCCTTTACCACAGTCTCCACATTTCCATGGTTTCTCCATGGTGTAGGTGTCCATGTGTCTCTACCAGTTCGACAGTCAGTTGAAGCCTTGTCCATACATAAAAAACCTGAATAGTGACTAGTGATGTCTTTTCAAGCTGTGTAACTGGTTGAAGCTTTATTCCACAGTCAGTGCACAGGAACACCCACTCATATCTGTGTCTTCACGTTTTCCAATCACACTTATGGTTGAAATCTCTTGAAGCAGACAGAACAGAGAAATATTTCTCTTTATAGATTCCAAAGGCCAATGTTGTTCAGGTCCCGATTTATCAAGTTAATCTGGCAGATCACCACGAATATTTGTTTTGAGAAGTCCAATTCTGATATTCTGTAAAAGGAGTTCCAAAATTCATCACTGTCAGTGCAACTCAAATTCAGAAAAGACAATTCTAGTTTTTATAGAAAATTCTTTACTTTCTCCCGCCATTCTTACCCTGCATCTAATACACATCATAGAACAACACCAGTCATATCCCTGTCCTATATTAATTTACTGTCTCCTTAATATCAGCTATCTCCTGGGGATCCACCCCTTTAATTGTGACCATTACGAATATAGACCATCCTTTTAGCCAGACAAATAAATGTATTAAGCTGAGGGAGCTAAAGAATGTTAATGTCTTTAAAAGAGAAAGACTTGGGGCAACCTTACCAGAGTCTGCAGCCTCCCTGGATTCACTTCCTTTACCTTCAGTTGCTGCAAGTCCCCAGTTTCCCCCAGAATGAGAAGGGGGTTGAAAAGAAAGTGTTTCACTGACAGATGTCGGAGACAGGAGGACGTTTCTGTCTGCATGAAGCTCAATCTGCATTGTCACAAAGACAGCATTCTGATTGGCTGGAGGACCAGAGAGCTTCCGGTCCTCCAACTATTCTCATTGGTGAACATCTCACGCGACATAATGGTGGGTGGGACCTCCTCCGTACATGCGCACCTTCCCTCTCCCCTGGACATGCGCATTCGGGGTCGCCTGCCTGCGTGGCGAATAGAGGCCATTTCCCCAGCGCCGTGGATTGTGGGTATGCGGCTGCCATTATTCAGCCGGTCTCCAAACTCCTGGGACTGGGGTGAAAATTCGTAGGTTTGGGTTGAGGTGGGGTGACCACGCAAAGTACCTGTGGGTTGTAACTGGATTTGATTGTGACTCCCCTTTCGCAAAAGAGTTTGTTAAATACAGCTGTAAAGATTTGGACAGTGGCACAGTGGTTAGCACCGCTGCCTCACAGCGCCAGGGACCCAGGTTGAATTCCGGCCATAGGGTGACTGTCTGTGGGGAGTTTGTACATTCTCTCTGTATCTGCGTGAGTGGCTGAGCTTCCCCGTCTTGCCAGTGGTTGACATGAGTTGGCCACGTCAATGATGAACGTCATGCAGGAGGGCACCAAGGCAGCCTCAAGGCTGTTTTGCCCCTTCTGGTTCCCCTCTCCCCCTGCTCCAATGGCACAGACATTTGGAAATATGTAACTAATGTCCAACTCCTCAATGCCAAAAGGTATTGCTGATTTTTAAAATTACTGCCTCTGAAAACTGGCATGGTTTGCAGACTGGAAAATGCCCACATCTTTTCTCTGTATAGTTAATCCACTCGAATGATCATCTGATGAGTCAGCTGACACTGTCCCATGCAGGGAGCCTTTTAAAGTGCTGGCTGTGACCTTGTTCTGGGTCACTGCCTGCAACCTCCGACACTGGACATCCCACTCTCTAACACTCATTGAACAAAATGAAGGTCTACAACCCGCCCTTGCTGCTAATTGGTGACAATGAATGTATTATCAGGCACGAAGTGAGAATGCTGCCGAATTCCAGATGTGGAATGCGCTGTCATAGAAACGAGAAGCAGGAGTAGGCCATTTGGCCCTTCAAGCCTGCTCCACCATTCATTATAATCATGGCTAATCAGCGAATTCAATAGGCTGATCATCAAATTCAGTATCCTGATCCCACGTGACTGCATTGTTCAGCTGTTGGAAGTTACCTCAAAACTGATTGCAAACGTTTATGTCTCTGATGTAAATCACCATTTAAAGTCAACAAGGCTGGAGCTCTGATGAAGGGTCATCACGACTCAAAATATTGGCTCTATTCTCTCTCCACAGATGCTGTTAGACCGGCTGAGATTTCCCAGCATTTTTTTGTTTTTGTTTCAGATTCCAGCAGCCGCAGTAATTTGCTTTTATCTTGAGATTGTTCCTCAAATTGAAATTGACAAAATAAATTGATACGATTGGCTGATTCGAACATCCAAAGGGAATGTTTAAGGGAATAATCACATTGTCAGAACAAAAAGAAACTAATGACTAACAGTCAGGTGGTTCCTCAGTGTCAAAAACTATTTATTTTGCACAATAATACTTCTGCTTGAATTTGGATTAATTTAGAAAAAAAAGTCAGGGAAAATTTAGTGAGTTATTTTTAGGTTATAAAAGACTATCCAAAACTAAGATAGTCTTGATCATGCCTGAAATCAAATATGATTATAATGTATGAAATATGATATGGGGTAGGCCATTTAGGATTGAGATGAGGAGAAATATCTTCATGCAGAGAGTGGTGAACTTGTGGAATTCACCAGCACAGAAGGCTGTGGAGGCCAAAACATTAGAAATATATCTATTTCCTTCTCAGATATATTCAGACTCTGAAAGCACCAAGGAGTTTGGGGAGATCAGTGGAGAATCGTGTTGAGATAGAGGATCAGTCATGATCATATTGAAGAGCAGAGCAGGCTCAAAGGGCCACATGATCTATTCCTGCTCCTATTTTCTATGTTTCTGGAAGTCAACAAAACAAGATTCTGATCAGGACTGTTGTTAAAGAGGGAAACGGGGAATTACACATCTTCAGCCTGATCAACCAACATAAATTATAAAAGTCTGTTCTGTTAAGTATATTTTTCCATTCTATATTGATAAATATTTTTCTTTTAAATAAGCTTCCTTCAACTGATTATCCAAGATTCCTGTCATAGAATCCCTACAGTGCTGAAGGAGGCCATTCGGCCCATGGAACCTGCACCAACAACAATCCCACCCAGGCCTAACCTCATAACCCATTTACCCTGCTAATCCCCCTGACACTCAAGGTCAATTTAGAATAGCCAATCAAGCTAACCCACACATCTTTGGAGTGTGAGGAAACCAGAGCACCCGGAGGAAACCCACGCAGACATGGGGAGAACGTCTTATCCAGTGGTTAAAAGTCTTGTTTGAAGTAAAATAACTGAGAGAGTTGTTTACAGGTACCGGTGAATTGGGCAGATTGCAGACAGAATGAGCAGGACAATGTGTCTGCACTGTAGCAGAGACAGAAATCCGATTGGAGGGTTGAAACATGGAGTTACAGGATTTGGGAGGTGACAAGGACGTTACAGGGGAAAAGACGATTAGAGATTGGGGCGAGAGTTTACAAGGATATTGAGAGTTAAGGGTTGGTTTCATTGGGGGAGGGTGCTGGTGATGATGGCAGAACTGAAGGACATAGGAATATCTGAAGGGAGAGACCATGAACGATATCAGTGAAAATAGGGAAGCTGGGTGAGGAGCAGTTTAGTGGGAATAAGGTCGAGGGAGGAGGTGGGATTGCTGGAAAGATATACTCTGAGAGGATACAAGGAGAGATAGGAGAGAATTGAAACAAAGGATCAAATTCAGGGCTACAGCAAGTGGGGTCATGAGAGAGAGTTTGGCTCGGTGGGCTAGGGGAAGGGAGGGAAGCAGTAGAGGCAGCTGATTACATTGTCTAAATCTTAATGACAAAGAAGCTCCATGAGCTCCTCACACTGGAGGTGAAGATGGAGGAGACAGAGGAAAGAGACCTTCAAAGGATCCAAATTGTGTCTGAGATATTAAAAAAGCTCAACACTCTTCATGTCGAACACAAACTGAATTTATTTTACATAACTATGTATAACTTAACATTTATAACTATGCTTTGTTTATTAACAGCAATACTGTGATAACTTTCCACACAAATATCAACATACAAATTAGGAGCAGGAGTAGGCCACTCGGCCCCTCTAGCCTGCTTCACCACTCAATAAGACCCTGGTTGATCTGATTGTAACCTCAAATCCACATTCCTTTTACCCCCTGTTAATCAAGAATCTATCCAGCTCTGCCTTCAAAATATTCAAAGACACTGCTTCCAATGCTTTTTGAGGAAGACCCAGAGACTCGCTGCCCTCTAAGAGAAAACATTTATTTCTCATCTTTGTGTCAACTGAGCAACATTTTATTTTTCAATAATGTATTCAATAATAAGAATTAGATTCGCTCACATGAGAAATCATCCTCTTTAAATCGATCCTGTCAAAATACCTCAGGAACTGAAAAAGATTTCAATCAAATTGCCTCTTACTCTTTTAAGCTCCAGTAGATACAAGCTCAGGTTATTCAGTCTTTCCTCATAAGACAACCTCCCATTTCTGGTATAGTCTAGTAGACCTTCTCTGAACTGCTTCTAACACATTTACATTCTTCTTTAAATAAGGAGACAAATACTTTAATCATATTCCAAATCACCAGTGTTCTGTAAAGCAGAAGCATAACATCTCTTTTGTATTCAATTCCCCTCACAATGAACAATAACATTATGTTAACTTTCCCAATTATTTGCAGTACCCTTCTACTAGCCTTTTGTGATTCATGAACCAAGACACTCAGAATCCTCTGATGGGGAACTGAATTTTTCTTTACAGTCTCCACATTTACACGGTTTCTCCCTAATGTGACTGTGGATGTGAATGGTGCTGTTTCCTTCCATGTTCAAAATTCTCTGCTGTTAAGGTGACGATAAATTGTGCAGCTCCATCCAATCCTGATATTCTGTGTGAGTATCCTGACCCCAAATCCTCCCATTCTAAGCCAATTATATTAACACCTATACCAGAGCTGGAGTTATTTTTCAATTCAGCAGAAACAGACCCAAATGAACATGGTTCAGTCTGAATATGATTCACAGCAAAATCCAATCACAATAGTTACTTGTGAATTTGCTGGTGTTTTAGCAGCCTGGATGAAGTAATGTATCCCTTCCCACACTGGGAGCAAGTGAATGGCCTCTCTCCAGTGTGAGTACGCTGGTGATTTAGCAGTGCGCATGAGGTAATGAATCCCTTTCCACACACACAGCAGGTGAATGGCCTCTCCCCAGTGTGAATTCGCTGGTGTTTCAGCAGGATGGCTGGGGTAGTGAATCCCTTCCCACACTGGGAGCAGGTGAATGGCCTCTCCCCAGTGTGAACTCGTTGATGATTTAGCAGCGTGGATGACTGAGTGAATCCCTTCCCACACTGAGAGCAGGCGATTGGCCTTTCCTCAGTATGAATTCGCTCGTGTATCGCTAGGTTGGATGACTGATTGAATTCCTTCCTACACACAGAACATGTGAACGGTCTCTCCCCTGTGTGAATTCGCTGGTGTTTCAGCAGATGGGATGAGGTAGTGAATCCCTTCCCACATTGAGAGCAGGTGAATGGTCTCTCCCCGGTGTGAATGCGTCGATGAGTTTCCAGGTGGGATGGGTAATCAAATCCCTTCCCACAATCCTCACATTTCCAAGCCACCTCCCTGTTGTGACTGCAATTATGTTCTGAAAGGCCAGATGATTGGGTGAAGTCTTGTCCCCACACACAGAACACGTGTACAGTTTCTCTCCACTGTGAATGGTGCTTTTTCCTTCTATATTCAAAATACAATGATATTCAGGTTACAATAAATTGGTCAACTCAATCAGGTCTGAGATCACGTTTGATTTCTGTTTACCAACTGCAAATCCTCCTCTCCTAAAATGCTGTGAAATTGATTTAAAACAGAAAAAAACTCATTTTCTCCTCATGCAACTGGCAAACATTAGTTTATCTATGGAGAGAGACACAAAGTTAAAAGGCAAAAGGGATCAAAGGATATGGGGGTTTGGGCTATTATCATAATGAATGGCAGCCCAGACTTAAAGGGCCAAATTGGCTACTCCTAAACCTTTTTTACTGTGCTTCTATGGAACTCAATGTCTATGAGGATGGTGGAACAGGAGACAAATGGTTTCAAAATGAGATTGGATCGGCACACAAAGGAAATGAACATGCTGCATTAATGGAGATATAGAGGGGAATGGGGCTGAGTGGATCGCTCTGCAGAAAGTTGACATGGACTCAAGTTCCTTCTGAAGTGTAGAGTCTATGACTGGAAATGTATAACATCGCTGCAGTACTAGATTACAAGAATGGAAATAATAAATACATTATTTTACTGAAATATAAATATTAGACCTGATACGTGCTATAAAACAACACTGGATATATCTCTGTTGTTACATCCCAAGCCAACTGATAACTCTATAATAAACACATTCCCAGACAATTCCAAGGATAAAATGAGTGAGGTTTCACTTTTTTAAATGTTTCCTTGTAAAAATCAAAATAAAAGCAACATAAATGAATCAGGCATTGACAGACAAATAGTATTTGAATAGATGGGATACTTTTTACTTTCAATAAAACCAGTCTCCACAAAATCACCAGCAATTTCTCCCTTAGAATTCATGGCATTCATTCAATTTACCACAACTCTCTGTATTTCCCAGAGAGAGAAAAAACACAGGAGAATGGCACTCAGTTATAATGCTCATTTGGAGAGTCGGGTACAGATATGATGTTCTAAATGGCCCATATATATTTTATATATTTGCATATTTAATGGATAATAAATATGTGTAATATACAGCACTCTGTTATGTGATTGGCGAGATAGGGATCAGTGAGGAAGAACTTTTTTTAGGCCCTGGAACTTGCTGCTGATGAGAGTGGAAATGATCAGTGATTTCAAAATGAAATTTGATGGACACTTAAAGGAAATAAACTTTCAGGGAAATGGGGATATTGAGGGGTATGGAATTGACTGACTTTCTGCACAGACAGTTGGTATGGACTTGAGTTGCCAAATAGATTCATTTTGTGCCACAGTGACTCTGTGGCTTGAAATATAAAACATAGCAACGCTGCTATATATTTCAAGACAAGAAATAATTATAACGAACTTCAGAGAATCATAAATGATTTTGTATGTGCCATATGACCACACTATCTCTGTCCTCAGTTGATTTACTCTTCCTTTAAACGTCATCCATCTCTTGGGAAAACGTTTTAATTGTGAGCATTAGGTCGGAGGCCATCCTATTAACCAGACAAATAAATGTGTCAAACTGAGAGAGCTAAAGGATGTCTTTGAGAGAAAAAGGAAAAGATACCTGGACCTTGTCCTGCTCCTAATTCCGATGTTCGTCTGCTTCCTTTCCAGAGTCTGCAGCCTCCCTGGATTCACTTCCTTTCACTTCAGTTGCTGCAAGTCCCTAATTTCCCCCAGAACGAGAAAAGAAATGGAAAGGGGGAAACATTGATTTCCTCCCAGATGTGGCCCAGAGGAGGAAGTTTCACTCTGAAGCTCATTGGATAACTTCAGCACTGTGACGTCACAAAGGAGCCCCGCCTGAATCAGCCAATAGGAATCAGTCTGCTTCGCGGTGCCGTCATGGTTTTCCAGTGCGCAGGCCCGGCCCGCAAACGCGGGCCCCGCTCCCGCCCATTGTTCCCCTCCCCCTGCACCTCCTCGAGCCAAGGTTTCCAGGCAACCGGCTGGCGGCTCCGGCCAGAGCGAGAAGCCGCTCGGTGATCTCCCCCTCCCCCCTCTCTCTACGGCGGCTGCTGCTCCAAAAAGAGACCCGAGAGCGACCGCTGACTGCAGCCGCACTGCGCCTGCTCCAGACAGCTCGGCTCAGCAGCGCTCTCTGCGCCTGCTCCGGACAGCTCGGCTCAGCAGCGCTCTCTGCGCCTGCTCCGGACAGCTCGGCTCAGCAGCGCTCTCTGCGCCTGCTCCGGACAGCTCGGCTCAGCAGCGCTCTCTGCGCCTGCTCCGGACAGCTCGGCTCAGCAGCGCTCTCTGCGCCTGCGTGCTGGGCTGCCAGCTGAGGGACTGGGGGAGGGGTCTTTGTAAAATCTCTTCCCATCATTTTCTTCCAAGTCCCGCAGTTTGATTTGAAACAGAACAGCTTCTGTTTCAGACTCAAACGTCCTTCTCTGGCCAACATGTGTGAGTAAAACCTTGGTTAGGTGCATTTTAGGTATTGCATGCAGTTGTGTCACCACACCACCAGAAAGACATGGAAGCTTTGGAGAGAGTGCAGAGAAGGTTCACCCGGATGTTGCCCTGGTCTCGAGGTGTGGACCATGAGGAGAGATTGAATAAACTAGTCTTGTTTTCACTGGAAAGATGTAGGATGAGGGGAGATCTGATAGTCCAAATGCAGCCTAACCAAGGTTTTATATAGCTGCAACATGATTTCCCAACTTTTGTACTCAATGCCCCGGCTGATGAAGGCAAGCATGACTTCTGCTTTTTTAATCACTTTGGCCATCTGTGTTGCCAATTTTAGGGAACTGTGAACCTGCATGCCTAGATCCCTTTGGATCTTAATGTTCCTAAGGGTTCTACTATTTACAATATAATTCACATCTACATTTGATCCTCCAAAATGCGTCACCTCGTATTCGTATGGATGAAACTCCATCTGCCATTTCTGTGCCCAAGTCTCCAATTTATCTAAATTCTGTTGTATCCTCTGACAATCCCTGGTACTATCAGCAACTCCAACAGTCTTTGTGTCATCCGCAAATTTACTAATCCCCCACATTTTCCTCCAGATCATTTATATATACTACTAACAGAGGTCCCAGTACTGATCCCTGCGGAACACCACTAACTATGGATGAAAAACACCCTTGCACTGCTACTTTCTGTCTCTTAAAGCAAAGTCAGTTCTGTATCCATCTAGCCAGCCCACCCTGAATCACATGTGATTTTTAGTTTATGTACCAGTCTGCCATGTGGGATCTTGTCAAACACCTTAGTAAACTACGTCCACAGCCCTTTCATTGACAGGAGCTATCGGCAGGTGGTCACACCGGGACCACGGGAGGAGGGTAACTGGGTAACAGTGAGGAAGGAGAAAGCTCGGTTGATGGTGAGCACCCCGGTGGATGTGCCCCTTAATAATAAGTACTCCTGTCTGAGTACTACTGGGGTGGACAGCCCACCTGGGGGAAGCAGCGGTGGCAGTGTCTCTGGAGCTGAGCCTGGCCCAGTAGTGCAAAAGGGTAAGGAAAGGAGGGTAGTGCTAATTGGGGACTCTACGGTGAGGGGGTCAGATAGGCGTTTTTGCAGACACAGACGGGACTCTCGGATGGTGGTTTGCCTCCCTGGTGCAGGGGTCCGGGATGTCTCTGGTCGAGTCCCAGAAATCCTGAAGGGGGAGGGAGAGGAGCCGAAGGTCGTGATGCATATAGGTACTGCTGACATAGGTAGGAAGAGGGAAGGGGTCATGAAAAGAGAATATAGGGAGTAAGGTAGACAGCTGAGAAAGAGGAATGCAAAGGTAGTAATCTCGGGATTGCTGCCTGTGCCGCGGGAGAGTGAGAACAGGAATTGGTGGAGAATGAATGCGTGGCTGAGGGACTGGAGCAAGGGACAAGGATTTGGGTACTTGGATCATTGGGACCTCTTTAGGGGCAGGTGTGACCTGTTTAAAAAAGACGGGTGGCACTTGAATCCCAGGGGGACCAATATCCTGGCGGGAAGGTTGGCTAAGGCTACTGGAGAGACTTTAAACTAGAAAGGTTGGGGGGAGGGAATCGAAATGAGGGGACTGAGAGCGAGGAGGTTAGCTCGCAAATAGATAAGGAATGTAAACAGGGTAAGAGGGAGGTTAGACGAGTGATGGAGAAGGGAAGTGCTCAGGCTGAAGGTCTGAGATGTGTCTATTTTAATGCCAGGAGTGTAGTGAATAAAGTGGATGAGCTTAGAGCGTGGATTGCTGCTTCAAATTGTGATGTGGTGGCCATTACGGAGACTTGGATGTCTCAGGGACAGGACTGGGTGCTTCAGGTGCCGGGTTTTAGATGTTTCAGGAAGGACAGGGAGGGAGGCAAGAGAGGGGGGGGAGTGGCACTGTTGATCAGGGATAGTGTCACGGCTGTAGAGAAGGTGGACGCCGTGGAGGGATTGACTACGGAGTCTCTGTGGGTGGAGGTTAGGAACAGGAAGGGGTCGGTAACGTTGCTGGGTGTTTTCTATAGGCCGCCCAATAGTAACAGAGATGTTGAGGAGCAGATGGGGAAACAGATCCTGGAGAGATGTAGGAATAACAGAGTTGTCGTGATGGGAGATTTTAATTTCCCAAACATAGATTGGAATATCCCTAGGGCTAGGGGTTTGGATGGAGAGGAGTTTGTTAGGTGTGTCCAGGAGAGTTTCTTGACACAGTATGTGGATAAGCCTACTAGAGGAGAGGCTGTACTTGATCTGGTGCTGGCTAATGAACCTGGACAGGTGGAGGATCTCTCGGTGGGTGAGCATCTTGGGGATAGCGATCATAATTCTATCTCCTTCACGATAACATTGGAAAGAGATAGGATCAGGCAGGCTAGGAAAGTGTTTCTCTGGAGTAAAGGGAAATACAGTGTCATCAGGGAGGAAATTAGACGGGTAAATTGGAAGGAGGCATTCTTGGGGAAAAGTACCGAAGGAAAGTGGAGGATTTTCAAGGAATGTTTGTCTGGAGCTCTGCATGACAACGTTCCGATGAGACAGGGGGGTGTTGGTAGGGTACGGGAACCGTGGTGCACAAAGGTTGTGATGAACCTGGTGAATAAGAAAAGAGAGGCGTACAGAAGGTTCAGAGAGCTAGGAGGTGTTAAGGATTTAGAGGAGTATACGGGATGTAGGAAGGAGCTTAAGAAGGAAATTAGGAGAGCGAGAAGGGGTATTGAGAAGGCCTTGGCGGGTAAGATTAAGGAGAATCCCAAGGCTTTCTACAAATATGTCAAGAGTAAAAGGATGAGATGTGAAGGCATAGGACCCTTAAAAGGTGAAGGGGGAAAAGTTTGTGCGGAACCGTAAGAAATGGCGGAGCTGCTTAATGAATACTTTACCTCGGTATTCACGGTGGAAAGGGATCTGGGTGGTTTTACTGCTGGTTTGCGGTGGACAGAAAGGATCGAGCATGTGGACATAAAGAAAGAGGATGTGTTGGAACTATTGAATGGCATCAAGGTTGGTAAGTCGCCGGGACCGGATGGGATGTACCCCAGGTTACTGTGGGAGGCGAGGGAGGAGATTGCGGAGCCTTTGGCGATGATCTTTGCATCGTCGATGGAGACGGGAGAGGTTCCGGAGGATTGGAGGATTGCAGATGTGGTCCCTATATTCAAGAAAGGGAACAGGGACAGCCCGGGAAATTACCGACCGGTGAGTCTAACCTCAGTGGTTGGTAAGTTGATGGAGAGGATCCTGAGAGACAGGATTTATGATCATCTAGAGAAGTTTAGTATGATCAAAAGTAGTCAGCACGGCTTTGTCAAGGGCAGGTTGTGCCTTACGAGCCTGGTTGAGTTCTTTGAAAATGTGACCAAACACATTGACGAAGGAAGAGCGGTGGATGTGGTCTATATGGACTTCAGCAAGGCGTTCGATAAGGTCCCCCATGCAAGACTTCTTGAGAAAGTGAGAGGGCATGGGATCCAAGGGGCTGTTGCCTTGTGGATCCAGAACTGGCTTGCCTGCAGAAGGCAGAGAGTGGCTGTGGAGGGGTCTTTCTCTGCATGGAGGTCAGTGACCAGTGGAGTGCCCCAGGGATCTGTTCTGGGACCCTTGCTGTTTGTCATTTTCATAAATGACCTGGATGAGGAAGTGGAGGGATGGGTTGGTAAGTTTGCTGACGACACCAAGGTAGGTGGTGTTGTGGATAGTTTGGAGGGATGTCAGAAGTTGCAGCGAGACATAGATAGAATGCAAGACTGGGCGGAGAAGTGGCAGATGGACTTCAACCCGGATAAGTGTGTGGTGATCCATTTTGGCAGATCCAATGGGATGAAGCAGCAGTATAATATGAAGGGTACCATTCTTGGCAGTGTACAGGATCAGAAGGACCTTGGGGTCCGGGTCCATAGGACTCTTAAATCGGCCTCGCAGGTGGAGGATGCGGTCAAGAAGGCGTACGGCGTACTGGCCTTCATTAATCGAGGGATTGAGTTTAGGAGTCGGGAGATAATGCTGCAGCTTTATAGGACCCTGGTTAGACCCCACTTGGAGTACTGCGCGCAGTTCTGGTCACCTCATTACAGGAAAGATGTTGAAGCCATTGAAAGAACATAAGAACATAAGAACATAAGAAATAGGAGCAGGAGTAGGCCATCTAGCCCCTCGAGCCTGCCCCGCCATTCAATAAGATCATGGCTGATCTGACGTGGATCAGTACCACTTACCCGCCTGATCCCCATAACCCTTAATTCCCTTACTGATCAGGAATCCATCCATCCGCGCTTTAAACATATTCAGCGAGGTAGCCTCCACCACCTCAGTGGGCAGAGAATTCCAGAGATTCACCACCCTCTGGGAGAAGAAGTTCCTCCTCAACTCTGTCTTAAACCGACCCCCCTTTATTTTGAGGCTGTGTCCTCTAGTTTTAACTTCCTTACTAAGTGGAAAGAATCTCTCCGCCTCCACCCTATCCAGCCCCCGCATTATCTTATAAGTCTCCATAAGATCCCCCCTCATCCTTCTAAACTCCAACGAGTACAAACCCAATCTCCTCAGCCTCTCCTCATAATCCAGGTGCAGAGGAGATTTACAAGGATGTTGCCTGGATTGGGGGGTATGCCTTATGAGGATAGGTTGAGGGAGCTTGGTCTCTTCTCCCTGGAGAGACGAAGGATGAGAGGTGACCTGATAGAGGTTTACAAGATGTTGAGAGGTCTGGATCGGGTAGACTCTCAGAGGCTATTTCCAAGGGCTGAAATGGTTGCTACGAGAGGACACAGGTTTAAGGTGCTGGGGGGTAGGTACAGAGGAGATGTCAGGGGTAAGTTTTTCACTCAGAGGGTGGTGGGTGAGTGGAATCGGCTGACGTCGGTGGTGGTGGAGGCAAACTCGTTGGGGTCTTTTAAGAGACTTCTGGATGAGTACATGGGATTTAATGGGATTGAGGGCTATAGATAGGCCTAGAGGTGGGGATGTGATCGGCGCAACTTGTGGGCCGAAGGGCCTGTTTGTGCTGTGGCTTTCTATGTTCTATGTTTCCTCATCAATTATCTTTGTCACATCTTCAAAAAACTTAATCAAGTTAGTGAGACAAAACCCTGCTGCTGAGACGAACTCATCCATTTTCTTCCAAATGTGCATATATCCTGTCTCTCAGTATCTTCTCCAAAAGCCTCCCCACCACTGACATCAAGATCACCGGCCTATAAGTCCTGGATTATCCCTGCTTCCTTTCTCAAACAAGGGAACAACATTGGCTATTCTCCAGTCCTCTGGAACCTCACCTGTGGTCAAAGAGGACGTGAAGATATCTGTTAAAACCCCAGCTATTTCTTCCCTTGTCTCCTGCAGCAACCTGGGATAGATCCCACCTGGCCCTGGGGACTTGTCTACCTTAACGCAATTTAGGATACCTAACAATTCTTCCTTCAATATATTTACATTCTCTAGAGCGTTCACACACCTATCCCTGACCTCAACATCCGTTATGTCCTTCTCCTTGATCAATACCGATACAAAGTACTCAGTAAGGTTCTCACCCACTTTCTATGGCTCCACGGAAAACTTCCCTCCATTGTCCTTGAGTGGGCCTACTCTTTCTCTTGCTACCCTCTTGCTCCTATATGCGCATAAAAAGCCTTGGGGTTCTCCTTGACCCTGTTTACTAAAGACATTTCATGGCCCCTTTTAGCCCTCCGAATCCCATGTTCAAGTTCCTTCCTACTTTCAATGTGCTCCTCAAGCGCTTCATTCATTTTTAGACTAGGCCGATCATATGCTTCCTTTTTCCTTTTGACTGAACTTACAATTTTCCTTGTCATCCATGGTTCCTGAATCCTGCCATTTCTGTCCTTCATTTTTTGCGAGAACATGCCTGTCCTGCACTTCAATCAACTGGCCTTTAAAAGCCTCCCACCTGCCAGACATGGATTTACCTTCAAATAGCTGCTCCCAATCCACATTCCCCAGTTCCTGTCTAATTTGGATGTAATTGGCCCGTGCCTAATTAAGCAGCCTCACCCGAGGGCCACTCTTGTTCTTATCCACGACTATCTGAAATCTTATGGAATTATGGTTGCTAAACCCAAAATGCTCCCCCACTGAAACATTGATCACCTGGCCCAGCTCATTCCCCAATACCAAGTCTAGTATAGCCCCCTCCGGGTTCGATTGTCAACATACTGTACCAAAAAGCCCTCCAGGACACATCTAACAAATTGTTCTCCATCCGAGCCCTTGGCTGTCAGGGAATTTTTATAGATATTTAATAAGAAAAGAGTTAACAGAGTGAGCATTGGTCCCATAGAAAGTGATCTGGAGAATTAGTTGTGGAAAGTAGGGCTATGGTGGATGAACTAAACAGATATTTTGCACCTGTCTTTGCTATAGACAGCACAAGTAACCTCCCAGAGATAGTTGTAAATCAGGAAATGGAAGAGATGGTGCAAATCAGGAAAATTACGAACAGTGGTATTGAGCACATTGTTGGGTGTGTGCGCTGACAGATTCTCTGGTTCGAATGGACTTCCCTCTAAGGTCTTGAAAGAAGAGGCTACTGAGATAATTGATGCAGTCATTTTAATTTTACAAAATTTCAGCGATTCAGGGAAAAATGGCAAATGTTTTATTATTCAAAAAGGAAGAGAGAAAGTGGGAAAGTTCAGGCCAGTTAGCCGAACATTTGTCACAGGGAAAATGTTAAAAGCCATTCTCTTCCTCTTCAGTGGAAGCAGAGTCTTTGAATATTTTTAAGACAAAGCTAGATAGATTCCTGATTAACAAGAGGATGAAAGGTTATGGGATGTAGACAGGAATGTAGAGCTGAGGTTACAATCAGATCAGCCATGAGCTTACTGAATAGTGGAGCAGGCTCGAGGGGCTGAATGACCTACTTCTGCAGATGGAGTTTAATCCGGATAAATGCGAAGTGATGCATTTTGGAAGAAATAATGTAGGGAGGAGTTATACAATATTATACAATAAATGGCAGAGTCATCAGGAGTATAGAAACACAGAGGGACCTAGGTGTGCAAGTCCACAAATCCTTGAAGGTGGCAACACAGGTGGAGAAGGTGGTGAAGAAGGCATATGGTATGCTTGCCTTTATAGGACGGGGTATAGAGTATAAAAGCTGGAGTCTGATGATGCAGCTGTATAGAACGCTGGTTAGGCCACATTTGGAGTACTGCGTCCAGTTCTGGTCGCCGCACTACCAGAAGGATGTGGAGGCGTTAGAGAGAGTGCAGAGAAGGTTTACCAGGATGTTGCCTGGTATGGAGGGTCTTAGCGATGAGGAGAGATTGGGGAAACTGGGGTTGTTCTCCTTGGAAAGACGGAGAATGAGGGGAGATCTAATAGAGGTGTACAAGATTATGAAGGGTATAGATAGGGTGAACAGTGGGAAGCTTTTTCCCAGGTCGGAGGTGACGATCACGAGGGGTCACGGGCTCAAGCTGAGAGGGGTGAAGTATAACTCAGATATCAGAGGGACGTTTTTTACACAGAGGGTGGTGGGGGCTGGAATGCGCTGCCAAGTAGGGTGGTGGAGGCAGGCACGCTGACATCGTTTAAGACTTACCTGGATAGTCACATGAGCAGCCTGGGAATGGAGGGATACAAACGATTGGTCTAGTTGGACCAAGGAGCGGCACAGGCTTGGAGGGCCGAAGGGCCTGTTTCCTGTGCTGTACTGTTCTTTGTTCCTAATTTTTATGTTCGTATGCTCGCTGGTGTTTCAGCAGGTGGGATGACTGAGTGAATCTCTTCCCACACTCAGAGCAGGTGAACGGCCTCTCCCCAGTGTGAGTGCGCTGGTGTACAGTGAGATGAGATGATTGTTTGAACCGAGTCCCACATTGAGAGCACCTGAATGGTCTCTCATCAGTGTGAACACGTTGATGGTACATTAATTCCTGACAATTTTTATAACACTTCCCACAGTCCAGACATTTAAAAGGTCTGTCCTCACTGTGAACACTTTGGTGTGTCATCAGGTTAGATGAATTAATGAATCCCTTCCCACACACACAGCAGGTGAATGGCCTCTGCCCTGTGTGACCACGCTGATGAATTTCCAGCTGTGATGGGTAATTGAATCTCTTTCCACAGTCACCACATTTCCACGGCTTCTCCCTGTTGTGACTGCATTTGTGTCTTGACAGGCCGGATGATTGGCTGAAGTCTTGCGCACACACAGAACATGTGTATGGTTTCTCCCCACTGTGAATGGTGCTTTTTCCTTCCATGTTCAAAATCCAATGATGTTCCGGTTACGATAAATTGGCTGATCCATCAGATCCTGACCTGATGTTTGGTTTGAGCTTTCTGATTGCAAATTCACCCCTTCTGAAACAGAAAAAGTGAGAGTGAAGCCACAAAAACAGAAAAGTAGGTTGTGAAATGGAGCTGAATGAATCTGTTAATTTATGGGGCCGGCACCAGGAAAGAGTGACCATGAAAACTGCTGATTGTCATAAATTTAACAATTGGTTCATTATATCCTTCAGGAAAGGGAACCTGCCAATCAGTCTGGACCGATACACGATCCAGTATCTATGGAAGGGAATGAGAGGGAGAGGGAGGTTAGAAGAAGCAGAGGATGAAGAAGAGGGATTTTTCTGTATTTGCAGCTTGATCAGAACTCTGACAGAATCACCTAAACCCTCAACCTCCACCACCGACAACGGCCAGAGTATTCAGCATATGTTAAGACCTTTACCTCTAAGTTTCCCTCCAACTCACACATCGTCCTGACTTGTCTGACATCAGAACTGGAACATCAGAAATTTTCTCTTATTTAAATATTGAGAAGACTGAAGCCATACTTTCCAGTTCCCACTCCAAACTTCATTCCCTAACTACTGACACCGTCACTCTCTCTGCCAACTGTGTGAACTGCACGGTGGCACAGTGGTTAGCACTGCTGCCTCACAGTGCCAGGGACCTGGGTTCGATTCCTGGCTTGGGTGACTGTCTGTGCAGAGTTTGCACATTCTCCCCATGTCTGTGTGGGTTACTTCCGGGTGCTCCAGTTTCCTCGCACAATCTGAAAGACATGTTGGTAAGGTGCATTGGCCATGCTGAATTCTCCCTCAGCGTATCCATACAGGCGCCGGAATGTGGCAACTAGGGGATTCTCACATTAACTTCATTGCAGTGTTAATGTAAGCCTACTTGTGACACTAATAAATAACCAGGTTGTTCAGAACCATGATGTTATATAACCATGGTTGAGGGGTGGTACAGTTGTTGTGCTGCATCAGTGAGAAATTGGAAGTGAAAGAGTGAAGCAGTTTGATGAGCAAGTTGTCCACGTTCTGTCACTGGAGGAATTTCAAAATTATTGCCCCCAACAAAAATGGCATCTGCGCATGCGCCCTATTGCGAGTGCCCCCGCGCAAGATGACAGCTGCGCATGCGTCTTGCTGCGACCACCCGAAAAAGATGGCGGCGGTTAACCCGGGTCTGTAACTGAGAGAAAGTTCCGGCCCCGCTCTGTGCAAAGGGCCGGGGACCATCCCCAATTACCGGTAGGTTCTTTTTCAAGGATTCGCGGTTTATGTAACGTCTTTACGAAGTCTCGCAAACCGCCCCCCTGATCCATCGCTCCCTCTGCCTCGCCATTCCCACCTTTTCTCGTTGTGGAGCTGAGCAAGATTCGGCTCCACCGCCATTAATCACACTGCGCATGCTTCATTTACACCCCAGCCCCGCCCCTCAATAACTGATTGGAGGACCAGCTGCTCCCGCTCCGTCCTTTAGCCCCGCCCCCTCTTCCTATTGGTCCGGAACTGCTGTCAATCAGTCCCTGGGCATTGTGAGCGAAACAAACCCTTCAGAATCATTGTCAGCTCCCTGGTTTGCAGCTGCGGGGCTTCTCCCTCCCTCCCTCCCGGAACAGGCTCAGGTTAACGGCCCCATCCTGGCTCAGCCACTGGAGGATGGTTCACATCAGAGGATGGGGGAGGGGGACAATAAATAAGAGGTTACACTTTGGCCTCAAATCAATTAGGACTCTGATCTCTGGGAAGGAAGGAAACCCTGGGAGGTGGGCGGGGAGGATTCACAAACACCCGCTGGAGACCCAACACCCCCAATAAGACCCATTGGTTTTATTGTCAGTCTGCAGACAGGAGCTGGAGAACTGAACCCAGACAGAGGAGAGGGAGGGAGAAAACTGGGAGTGGAGGAAAGAAATGGTGCAGATGGTGAGATGGATTTCAGCCCAGGGAGGAGGGAGAGTGTGTGGGACGGGGATTTACAGATTTGAGGGAACAAGAGAGGAAAAAATGTTCCAGAGAAACTAGAATTGTCTGTTCAGGATTTCTATCCTGGACTGACAGTGATAGATTTTTGAAACTGCTTTTACAGATGAGGATTTACACACAGGAAACTCAAACCAAGACAAATGTCACTTTGCGATTTTTGTAAACAGAGATTGAAGGGGTTGGACCATTTTTCTTTAGAAAATAAGGGATTACGCAGTGACCCGATAGTCTTTTAAAATTATCAGATGCTTGGACAGGGGAGATGTTGAGAAAATACTTCCAATTGAGAGAGTTTAAAACTAGCGACCATCAATCAGCAAAGAGTGATAAATACATGATAGTTACTAATCAATCCAAGATGAAGATGAGGACAAATTTCTTTACTCACAGGTTGAGAATGTGAAATTCATTAATACAGGAAGCGGTTGAGGAAATTATTGAGCTGTTGTCAGAAGGAAAACATAAGACCATAAAATATAGGAGCACAATTAGGCTATTTGGCCCATTGTGTCTGCTCCGCTATTCAATCATGGCTGATAAGTTTATCAACCCCATTCTCCTGCCCTTTGTAACCTTTTATCCCTTTACCAATCAAGAACCTTCCTATCTCTTTGAAATGTACTCAATGACCTTGCCGCCACAGTCTTCTATGGCACTGAATTCCACAGATTCACCACCCTCTGGCTGAAGAAATTCATGACAAACGCATCAGAGAAAAAGGAATAGAAAGATCAGCTGAAAGATTGAGACGTGGTAGATAGAATTTATAGCATTCCTACAATGTAGAAGGAGGCCATTTGGCCCATTGAGTCTGCACAACCACAATCCCACCCTGACCCTATACTCATAACCCCACTTATTTATCCTGGTAGTCCCCCTAACAGCAAGGGACAATTTAGCATGGACAATCAACCTAACCTGCACATATTTGGACTGAGGGGGCAAACCGGAGCACCCAAAGGAAATCCACACAGACACGGGGAGAATGTGCAAACTCCACACAGACAGTCACCTAAGGCTGGAATCAATCCCAGGTCCCTGGCATGTGAGGCAGCAGTGCTAACCATTGTGCCGCCCATGATGGGATAGGAGGAGATGTGTGTCGAGTATAAACAACAGCAGGTTAGTTGGACCAAATGGACTGTTTGTGTCTGATAAGTTTGAAGTAATTCAATTTAAACTCCTTTCGCAGAATATTTGCAGATTGGAAATTCAAACTGAATATCATGTCAAGATTGGTCAGAGTCACTTGATTCATCAGGATCATCATCAGCCTATGAATGTGGAAGGAGAAATGTTGTCTGTTTTGTCTTTGGGAAATGATTCAAATATCAGTGTGACTGGAAAAGAACCGAGACACACATCTAAGCAATTTTCCGCAGTTTTCTGGAACAGAGCTTTAACCAGTCACACAGCATGAAAAGAAACTGCACATTTACATCAGGAGACACCTTACTCGTGTTGTGTTTGTGGATCAGGCTTCAACTGATTACCATATGAACAAGGAACAGCAACAGGCCATTCGGCCCCACCAGCCTGCTCTGTCATTTAATAACATCATGGCTGATCTGATAGTGACTTCAAATCTCACCCCACCTACGCCCAATAACCTGTCGTTAACCATGGAGAAACCATGGAAATGTGGAGACTGTGGGACGGGATTTAATTACCCGTCTGAATTGGAAACTCATCGACGTATTCACACTGGGGAGAGACCGTTCACCTGTCCTGTGTGTGGGAAGGGCTTCACTCAGTCATCCAGCCTCTACACACACCAGCATGTCCATACTGGTGAGAGGCCATTTACTTGTGGGAAGGGATTTAATGCTTTATCAAACCTCCAGACTCACCACCAAGTTCACTCTGATCAGAGACCGTTTAAATGTTGTGACTGTGGGAAGAGTTTTAAAAGTAAAATGGATTTATTGATTCACCAACGCACTCACACTGGGGAGAGGCCATTCATCTGCTCCGTGTGTGGGAAGGGATTCACTCAGTCATCCCACCTCCTGACACACCAAAGTGTTCACACTGATCAGAGACCATTTAAATGTTATGACTGTGAGAAGAACTTTAAAAGTAAAACGGATTTATTGATTCATCAGCGCACTCACACTGGGGAGAGGCCGTTCATCTGCTCCGTGTGTGGGAAGGGATTCACTCAGTCATCCCACCTCCTGACACACCGATTTGTTCACACTGATCAGAGACCTTTCAATTGTTCTGAATGTGAGAAAACATTTAAAAGCAAAAAGGATCTTCTGAAACACCAAAACACTCACACTGGGGAGAGGCCATTCACCTGCTCTCCCTGTGGGAAGGGATTCACTCGGTTAGCTAACCTTCTGAGACACCATCAAGTTCACACTGGGGAGAGGCCGTTTACCTGCCCTGTGTGTTGTCAGGAATTCATTGATACATCTAACCTTCTGATACACCGGCGAGTTCACACTGGAGAGAGACCTTACACTTGCCCCCTGTGCGGCAAGAGATTCACTCAGTCATCCCACCTGACTACACACCAACTTGTTCACACTGACCAGAGACCTTTTGAATGTTCTGATTGTGAGAAGAGATTTAAAAGTAAACAGAATCTGCTGAAACACCAGCGAGTTCACACTGGGGAAAGGCCGTTCAACTGCTCCATGTGTGGGAAGGGATTCGCTCAGTCAAACAACCTGCTGAAACACCAGCAAGTTCACAGGCAACAGCAGGGGTTGGATTCTGCTGTTATTGCTGCTGTTAATCACACCCAGGACTGAATAGTGTCTGGTTACCAGTGAGGTTCCACAGTTTTGTGGTATATATCAATGACTTAGACTTAAATGTAAGGCTCATGATCCAGTTTGCAGATGAAACAACAATTGTATTTGTGTTTAACAATCCAGAAGAAAGCCGTGGACTGCAGGAAGATATCAGTGGGCTGGTCAGATGGGCAGAAAAATGGCACATGGAATTCGATCTGGAGCAGTGAGAGAGAATGAATTTGGGACATTAGACAAGACAAGGGAATTAACAGTAAAGGGATGATGCTGAGTATTATAGAGGATCAGAGAGAACCTGGAGTCAACATCCAGGCATCCGTGAAGGAGGCGAGGGATGACGAGGGAAGGGCCATGGATGTCGTCTATATGGACTTTAGTAAAGCGTTTGACAAAGTCCCTCATTGTAGGTTGGTGCAAAAGGTTGGATCTCATGGGATAAAGGGGGAGGTGGCTAGATGGGTGGAGAACTGGCTTGGTCACAGAAGACAGAGGGTGGTCGTGGAAGGGTCTTTTTCCGGCTGGAGGCCTGTGACTAGTGGTGTTCCGCAGGGCTCTGTATTGGGACCTCTGCTGTTTGTGATTTATATAAACGAACTGGAACAAGGTGTAACTGGGGTGATCAGTAAGTTTGCGGATGACACAAAAATGGCTGGACTTGCAGATAGTGAGGAATGTTATCAGAGGCTACAGAAGGATATAGATAGGCTGGAAATTTGGGCAAAGAAATGGCAGATGGAGTTCAATCCGCATAAATGCAAAGTGATGCATTTTGGTAGAACTAACGTAGGGGGGAGCTATACGATAAATGGCAGAACCATAAAGGGTGTAGGTACGCAGAGGGACCTGGGTGTGCAAGTCCACAGATCCTTGAAGGTGACGTCACAGGTGGAGAAGGCAGTGAATAAGGCATATGGCATGCTTGCCTTTATAGGACGGGGCATAGAGTATAAAAGTTGGGGTCTGATGTTACAGTTGTATAGAACGTTGGTTCGGCCGCATTTGGAATACTGCGCCCAATTCTGGTCGCCACACTACCAGAAGAACATAAGAAATAGGAGCAGGAGTAGGCCATCTAGCCCCTCGAGCCTGCCCCGCCATTCGATAAGATCATGGCTGATCTGACGTGGATCAGTACCACTTACCTGCCTGATCCCCATAACCCTTAATTCCCTTACCGATCAGGAATCCATCCATCCGCGCTTTAAACATATTCAGCGAGGTAGCCTCCACCACCTCAGTGGGCAGAGAATTCCAGAGATTCACCACCCTCTGGGAGAAGAAGTTCCTCCTCAACTCTGTCTTAAACCGACCCCCCTTTATTTTGAGGCTCTGTCCTCTAGTTTTAACTTCCTTACTAAGTGGAAAGAATCTCTCCGCCTCCACCCTATCCAGCCCCCGCATTATCTTATAAGTCTCCATAAGATCCCCCCTCATCCTTCTAAACTCCAACGAGTACAAACCCAATCTCCTCAGCCTCTCCTCATAATCCAAACCCCTCATCTCCGGTATCAACCTGGTGAACCTTCTCTGCACTCCCTCCAATGCCAATATATCCTTCCTCATATAAGGGGACCAATACTGCACACAGTATTCCAGCTGCAGCCTCACCAATGCCCTGTACAGGTGCATCAAGACATCCCTGCTTTTATATTCTATCCCCCTCGCGATATAGGCCAACATCCCATTTGCCTTCTTGATCACCTGTTGTACCTGCAGACTGGGCTTTTGCGTCTCATGCACAAGGACCCCCAGGTCCCTTTGCACGGTAGCATGTTTTAATTTGTTTCCATTGAGATAGTAATCCCATTTGTTATTATTTCCTCCAAAGTGTATAACCTCGCATTTATCAACGTTATACTCCATTTGCCATATCCTCGCCCACTCACTCAGCCTGTCCAAATCTCTCTGCAGATCTTCTCCGTCCTCCACACGATTCACTTTTCCACTTATCTTTGTGTCGTCTGCAAACTTCGTTACCCTACACTCCGTCCCCTCCTCCAGATCATCTATATAAATGGTAAATAGTTGCGGCCCGAGTACCGATCCCTGCGGCACGCCACTAGTTACCTTCCTCCAACCGGAAAAACACCCATTTATTCCGACTCTTTGCTTCCTGTCGGATAGCCAGTCCCCAATCCACTTTAACACACTACCCCCAACTCCGTGTGCCCTAATCTTCTTCAGCAGCCTTTTATGGGGCACCTTATCAAACGCCTTTTGGAAATCCAAAAACACCGCATCCACCGGTTCTCTTCCATCAACCGCCCTAGTCACATCTTCATAAAAATCCAACATGTTCGTCAAGCACGACTTTCCCCTCATGAATCCATGCTGCGTCTGATTGATCGAACCATTTCTATCCAGATGCCCTGCTATCTCCTCTTTAATAATGGATTCCAGCATTTTCCCTACTACAGACGTTAAGCTGACCGGCCTATAGTTACCCGCCTTTTGTCTCCTTCCTTTTTTAAACAGCGGCGTAACATTAGCCATTTTCCAATCAACCGGCACTACCCCAGAATGCAACGAGTTTTGATAAATAATCACTAACGCATCCACTATTACCTCTGACATTTCTTTCAATACCCTGGGATGCATTCCATCTGGACCCAGGGACTTGTCCACCTTCAGTCCCATTAGTCTACCCAGCACTGCCTCTCTGGTAACATTAATTGTATTAAGTATTTCTCCTGCTGCCAACCCTCTATCGTTAATATTTGGCAAACTATTTGTGTCCTCCACTGTGAAGACCGACACAAAAAACTTATTTAAAGACTCAGCCATATCCTCATTTCCCACTATTAACTCCCCCCTCTCGTCCTCCAAGGGTCCAACATTCACTCTAGCCACTCTATTCCTTTTTATATATTTATAAAAACTTTTACTATCATTTTTTATATTAATTGCTAGCCTAGCTTCATAGTCTATCCTTCCTTTCTTTATCGCTTTCTTAGTCTCTCTTTGTTGTTTCTTAAATTTTTCCCAATCACTTGTTTCTCCACTATTTTTGGCCACTCTGTACGCAGCTGTTTTTATTTTAATACTCTCCTTTATTTCCTTCGTTATCCACGGCTGGTTCTCCCTTTTCTTACAATCCTTGTTTTTTGCTGGAATATATTTTTGCTGAGAACTGAAAAGGATCTCCTTAAAAATCCTCCACTGTTCCTCAGCTATCCTACCTGCCAGCCTGCTCTCCCAGTCTACCTTAGCCAATTCATCCCTCATCCTATCATATTTCCCTCTGTTCAAACAGAGGACACTGGTTTGGGACCAAACTTTCTCCTCTTCCATCTGAATCAGAAATTCGACCATATTGTGGTCACTAGACCCAAGAGGGTCCTTCACAATAAGATCCTTAATTCTACCTACCTCGTTACACAATACCAGATCCAAAATAGCTCGTTCCCTCGTCGGTTCCGTAACATGCTGTTCAAGGAAACTATCCCGACAGCATTCTAAGAACTCTTCCTCCATTCCACCCTTACCGACTTGAGTCTGCCAGTCAATGTGCATGTTGAAGTCCCCCATGATTATTGCCGTTCCGTTTTTACATGCATCGCTTATCTGCTTGTTTATAGCCCTCCCTACCTCAACATTATTATTTGGGGGCCTATATACCACACCTACTAGTGTCTTTCTCCCTCTACTATTCCTCATCTCCACCCATAATGATTCCACGTTTTGTTCCTCAGAACCTATGTCATCCCTCAGTACTACCCTGATATTATCAGTACTACCCTGATGTTGTTGAGGGGAGTACTGAGATGCAGGCTGTTGGACTGGATGGGATTGATGTTCATAAGGAGGAGGTGTTAGCAATTCTGGAAAGGGTAAAAATAGATAAGTCCCCTGGGCCGGATGGGATTTATCCTAGGATTCTCTGGGAGGCTAGAGAGGAGATTGCAGAGCCTTTGGCTTTGATCTTTGTGTCGTCATTGTCTACAGGAACAGTGCCAGAAGACTGGAGAATAGCAAATGTTGTCCCCTTGTTCAAGAAGGCGAGTAGGGACAACCCTGGTAATGAGAGACCGGTGAGCCTTACTTCTGTTGTGGGCAAAGTATTGGAAAGGATTATAAGAGATAGGATTTATAATTACCTAGAAAGGAATAATTTGATTAGGGATAGTCAGCACGGTTTTGTGAAGGGTAGGTCGTGCCTCACAAACCTTATTGAGTTCTTTGAGAAGGTGACCAAAGAGGTGGATGAGGGTAAAGCGGTTGATGTGGTGTATATGGATTTCAGCAAAGCGTTTGATAAGGTTCCCCATGGTAAGCTTTTGCAGAAAATACAGACATATGGGATTGAGGGTGATTTAGTGGTTTGGATCAGGAATTGGCTAGCTGTAAGAAAACAAAGGGTGGTGGTTGATGGGAAATATTCATCCTGGAGTTCAGTTACTAATGGTGTACCGCAAGGATCTGTTTTGGGGCCACTGCTGTTTGTCATTTTTATTCATGGCTTGGATGAGGGCGTGGAAGGATGGATTAGTAAATTTGCAGATGACACTAAAGTCGGTGGAGTTGTAGACAGTGCGGAGGGAAGTGGCAGGTTACAGAGGGACATAGATAAGCTGCAGAGCTGGGCTGAGAGGTGGCAAATGGAGTTTAATGCGGAAAAGTGTGAGGTGATTCACTTTGGAAGGAGTAACAGGAATACAGAGTACTGGGCTAATGGTAAGATACTTGGTAGTGTGGATGAACAGAACTGGGTGTCCATGTGCATAGATCCCTGAAAGTTGGCACCCAGGTTGATAGGGTTGTTAAGAAGGCGTACGGTGTGTTAGCTTTTATTGGTAGAGGGATTGAGTTTCGGAGCCAGGAGGTCATGCTGCAGCTGTACAAAACTCTGGTGCGGCCGCATTTGAAGTATTGCGTACAGTTCTGGTCACCGTATTATAGGAAAGATGTGGAAGTGTTGGAAAGGGTGCAGAGTAGATTTACCAGGATGTTGCCTGGTATGGTGGGAAAATCGTATGAGGAAAGGTTGAGGGGCTTGAGGTTGTTTTCGTTAGAGAGAAGGTTAAGAGGTGACTTAATAGAGGCATACAAGATGATCAGAGGATTAGATAGGGTGGATAGTGAGAGCCTTTTTCCTCGGATGGTGTTGGCTCGCACGAGGGGACATAGCTTTAAATTGAGGGGTGAGAGATATAGGACAGATGTTAGAGGTAGGTTCTTTACTCAGAGAGTAGTAAGGGCGTGGAATGCCCTGCCTGCAGCAGTGGTGGACTCGTCAGCGTTCAAGTGGTTATTGAATAAACATATGGATGATATTGGAATAGTGTAGATTAGAGGGGCTTTAGATTGGTACCACTGGTCGGCGCAACATCGAGGGCCGAAGGGCCTGTACTGCGCTGTAATGTTCTATGTTCTAATGTGTGAAATATACAATGTGGCCCTCGTACTGGAAAGTTTGGAGACCCCTGATTTAAACAATGCCTGAGAACGCTTCTTAACTTCTTAATCAACTACCTACCACTGTTTGTTGATTGGTCAGACCCCCTTTTCACAGATTCAGGTATCTCAGCCGCTGAACACCAGCCAGTCCTGGAATAAGTTTAATTCTAACTCAATGAGGAAATATTCTCACCAGGTCCTCTGTCAGGGCACTGCTAAGCAGCTTTAATGGTCCGTGATTGCAGAAGTTGAGCTGTAGTCAAATTTGATTGAGTTTTTTGAAGGGGTAACCAAGAAGATAGATGAGGGCAGTGCAGTTGATGTTGTCGACATGAACTTTAGCAAGACCTCTGACAAAGGACCGCATGGTAGGTTGTTGCATAAGGTTAAAATCTCACGGGACCCCGGGTGAGGTATCTAAATGGATACAAAATTGGCTTCTGTCATGGTTGTCGAGGGTTGTTTTTCAAACTGGAGGACTGTGACCTCAGGGATCAGTACTGGGTCCACTGTTATTTGTCATTGATATTAATGATTTGGGTGAGAATATAGGAGGCATGGTTAGTAAGTTTGCAGATGACACCAAGATTGGTGGCATAGGGGACAGTGAAGAAAGTTATCTCCGATTGCAATGGGATCTTGATTAATTGGGCCAGTGGGTTGACGAATGGCAGATGGAGTTTAATTTATACAAACGCGAGGTGATGCATTTTGGTAGATTGAGCCAGGGCAGGACTTACTCAGTTAATGGTAGGGCGTTGGGGAGAGTTAGAGAACAAAGAGATTGAGGGGTACATGTTCATAGCTCCTTGAAAGTGGGGTCACAGGTGGACAGAATGGTGAAGAAGACATTTGGCATGCTTGGTTTCATTGATCAGAACATTGAATACAGGAGTTGGGACGTCTTGTTGAAGTTGTACAGGACATTGGTAAGGCCACACTTGGAATACTGTGTGCAGTTCTGGTCATCCTATTATAGAAAGGATATTATTAAACTAGAAATAGTGCAGAAAAGATTTACTAGGATGCTACTGGGACTGGATGGTTTGAGTTATAAGGAGAGGCTGGATAGACTAGGACTTTTTTCTTTGGAGCATAGCAGGCTGAGGAGTGATCTTATAGAGGTCTATAAAATAATGAGGGGCATAGACAAGGTAGATAGTCAATATCTTTTCCCAAAAGTAGGAGAGTCTAAAACTAGAAGGCATCAGTTTAAGGTGAGGGGAGAGATACAGAAGTGTCGAAAGGGGCAATTTTTTCACACAGAGGGTGGTGAGTGTCTGGAACAAGCTGCCAGAGATAGCAGTAGAGGCGGGTACAATTTTGTCTTTTAAAAAGCATTTAGATAGTTACATGGGTACGATGGGTATAGAGGGATACGGGCCAAATGCGGGCAATTGGGATTAGCTAAGGGGTTTTAAAAAAAGGGCAGCATAGACAAATTGGGCCGATGGGCCTGTTTCCATGCTGTAAACCTCTATGACTCCATAGTCCAGTCCCATAATGCCTCACATTCAAACTACAGTCCATCAATTATCACAGAATCTGTGGCTTTATATAGCTGCCTCGGCCATGGTCAACCCCAACACTGCCTTCCTGAACTGCTGCAATGCCTGAGGTGTAAGTACACCCACAGTGCTGTTAGGGAGGGATTTCCAGCTACACATTCCAGACTTTCACTTGAATGTAAGTGGGTTCCAGATTGATATATTCCATTCAACCACATGGGTGAGCATCTTGGGGATAGCGATCATAATTCTATCTCCTTCACGATAGCATTGGAAAGAGATAGGATCAGGCAGGCTAGGAAAATGTTTCTCTGGAGTAAAGGGAAATACAGTGTCATCAGGGAGGAAATTAGACGGGTAAATTGGAAGAAGGCATTCTTGGGGAAAAGTACCGAAGGAAAGTGGAGGATTTTCAAGGAATGTTTGTCTGGAGCTCTGCATGACAACGTTCCGATGAGACAGGGGGGTGTTGGTAGGGTACGGGAACCGTGGTGCACGAAGGTTGTGATGAACCTGGTGAATAAGAAAAGAGAGGCGTACAGAAGGTTCAGAGAGCTAGGAGGTGTTAAGGATTTAGAGGAGTATACGGGATGTAGGAAGGAGCTTAAGAAGGAAATTAGGAGAGCGAGAAGGGGTCATGAGAAGGCCTTGGCGGGTAAGATTAAGGAGAATCCCAAGGCTTTCTACAAATATGTCAAGAGTAAAAGGATGAGATGTGAAGGCATAGGACCCTTAAAAGGTGAAGGGGGAAAAGTTTGTGCGGAACCGTAAGAAATGGCGGAGCTGCTTAATGAATACTTTACCTCGGTATTCACGGTGGAAAGGGATCTGGGTGGTTGTACTGCTGGTTTGCGGTGGACAGAAAGGATCGAGCATGTGGACATAAAGAAAGAGGATGTGTTGGAACTATTGAATGGCATCAAGGTTGGTAAGTCGCCGGGACCGGATGGGATGTACCCCAGGTTACTGTGGGAGGCGAGGGAGGAGATTGCGGAGCCTTTGGCGATGATCTTTGCATCGTCGATGGAGACGGGAGAGGTTCCGGAGGATTGGAGGATTGCAGATGTGGTCCCTATATTCAAGAAAGGGAACAGGGACAGCCTGGGAAATTACCGACCGGTGAGTCTAACCTCAGTGGTTGGTAAGTTGATGGAGAGGATCCTGAGAGACAGGATTTATGATCATCTAGAGAAGTTTAGTATGATCAAAAGTAGTCAGCACGGCTTTGTCAAGGGCAGGTTGTGCCTTACGAGCCTGGTTGAGTTCTTTGAAAATGTGACCAAACACATTGACGAAGAAAGAGCGGTGGATGTGGTCTATATGGACTTCAGCAAGGCGTTCGATAAGGTCCCCCATGCAAGACTTCTTGAGAAAGTGAGAGGGCATGGGATCCAAGGGGCTGTTGCCTTGTGGATCCAGAACTGGCTTGCCTGCAGAAGGCAGAGAGTGGCTGTGGAGGGGTCTTTCTCTGCATGGAGGTCAGTGACCAGTGGAGTGCCCCAGGGATCTGTTCTGGGACCCTTGCTGTTTGTCATTTTCATAAATGACCTGGATGAGGAAGTGGAGGGATGGGTTGGTAAGTTTGCTGACGACACCAAGGTAGGTGGTGTTGTGGATAGTTTGGAGGGATGTCAGAAGTTGCAGCGAGACATAGATAGAATGCAAGACTGGGCGGAGAAGTGGCAGATGGACTTCAACCCGGATAAGTGTGTAGTGATCCATTTTGGCAGATCCAATGGGATGAAGCAGCAGTATAATATGAAGGGTACCATTCTTAGCAGTGTAGAGGATCAGAAGGACCTTGGGGTCCGGGTCCATAGGACTCTTAAATCGGCCTCGCAGGTGGAGGATGCGGTCAAGAAGGCGTACGGCGTACTAGCCTTCATTAATCGAGGGATTGAGTTTAGGAGTCGGGAGATAATGCTGCAGCTTTATAGGACCCTGGTTAGACCCCACTTGGAGTACTGCGCGCAGTTCTGGTCACCTCATTACAGGAAAGATGTTGAAGCCATTGAAAGGGTGCAGAGGAGATTTACAAGGATGTTGCCTGGATTGGGGGGCATGCCTTATGAGGATAGGTTGAGGGAGCTTGGTCTCTTCTCCCTGGAGAGACGAAGGATGAGAGGTGACCTGATAGAGGTTTACAAGATGTTGAGAGGTCTGGATAGGGTAGACTCTCAGAGGCTATTTCCAAGGGCTGAAATGGTTGCTACGAGAGGACACAGGTTTAAGGTGCTGGGGGGTAGGTACAGAGGAGATGTCAGGGGTAAGTTTTTCACTCAGAGGGTGGTGGGTGAGTGGAATCGGCTGACGCCGGTGGTGGTGGAGGCAAACTCGTTGGGGTCTTTTAAGAGACTTCTGGATGAGTACATGGGATTTAATGGGATTGAGGGCTATAGATAGGCCTAGAGGTAGGGATATGATCAGCGCAACTTGTGGGCCGAAGGGCCTGTTTGTGCTGTGGCTTTCTATGTTCTATGTTCTATCCAAGGAGAGTTATTCCAATTCCTTTATTGTCCAGGACAATATATTCACAATATCTTTAAAACAGAAATTAAACATTCCCATTTGATTTCAGGTATTAACATATTCTGTTAGTTTGTTCTTTATTGTCAATGTCAGGCTGGGGTTGTTCCTCTTGGAGCAAAGGAGGTTGAGGGGAGATTTGATAGGGGTGGACAAGATTCTGACAGGTTTAGATAAGGTGGACAAAGAAAAGCTGTTCCCATTAGCTGATGGGATAAGGAAGACAAGCAAATTTAAAGTTTTGGGTGGGATCATAGAATCCGAGAAACCCTACAGTGCAGAAAGAGGCCATTTGGCCCATCGAGTCTGCACCGACCACAATCCCACCCAGCCCCAGCCCCATATCCCTCCATATTTACCCGCTAATCCCTCTAACCTACGCATCTCAGGACTCGAAGGGGCAATTTTTAGCATGGCCAATCAACCTAACCCGCACATCTTTGGACTGTGGGAGGAAACCCACACAGACACGAGGAGAATGTGCAAACTCCACACAGACAGTGACCCAAGTCGGGAATCAAACCCAGGTCCCTGGAGCTGTGAAGCAGCGGTGCTAACCACTGTGCTACCGTGCTGCCCATGCGAAGAAGAATATTTTGATGCAGCGAATGGTAATGACCTGGAACCCGCTGCCTACGAGGGTGGAGGAAGTGGAGACAATAAACAATTACAAAGGAAATTGGATGGGCATTTGGGGGGTTTCAAACAGAAATGCTGACGAAATAGCTCTGAACTTCCTCACACCCTGTCACTCTGTGATCCTTGTGAATTTTGAAACCAAGTATTTGCAACAAGACTCAAAGAGCATCAGCTCACTGGAGGCAAAGTCATGAGACCAGCCAGTCCAGCAGAAAGAAACCCTCCGACCCTCCCCATTGACCAATATAATTGAGAGCAGTAACAATAACAGCAGAATCCACCCCTGGAATCACTCGTGAACTCGCTGGTGTCTCAACAGCTGGGATGAAAGACTGAATCTCTTCTCACACACAGAGCAGCTGAACGGTCTCTCCCCAGTGTGAATTCCCTGGTGTGTCTGCAGGCTGGATAACCGAGAGAATCCCTTTCCACACACAGAGCAGGTGAACGGTTTCTTCCCAGTGTGAACTTGTTGGTGTGTCTGCAGGCTGGATGAATCACTGAACCGTTTCCCACACTGAGAGCAGGTGAACGGCCTCTCCCCAGTGTGAACTCGCTGGTGCCTCCACAGGTTGGATGAACAAGTGAATCCCTCCCCACACACAGAGCAGGTGAACGGCCTCTCCCCAGTGTGAACTCGCTGGTGTATGTGCAGGCTGGATAAATGACTGAATCCCTCCCCACACTGAGAACACGTGAACGGTTTCTCCCCAGTGTGAACTCGCTGGTGTGTCCGCAGGCTGGATGAATCACTGAACCGCTTCCCACACTGACAGCAGGTGAACGGTTTCTCCCCAGTGTGAACTCGTTGGTGTCTCCGCAGGCTGGATGAATCACTGAACCGCTTCCCACACTGAGAGCAGGTGAATGGTCTCTCCCCAGTGTGAACTCGCTGGTGTGTCAGCAGGCTGGATGAATCACTGAATCCCTTCCCACACTGAGAGCAGGTGAACGGTCTCTCTCCAGTGTGGACTCGCTGGTGTTTCTGCAAGGTGGCTAACAGAGCGAATCCCTTCCCACACTGAGAGCAGATGAACGGCCTCTCCCCAGTGTGGCTGCGCCGATGAGCTTCCAGCTGAGATGGGACTTTGTATCTCTTCCCACAGTCCGCACATTTCCATGGTTTCTCCATGGTGCAGGTGTCCTTGCCTCTCTCTTGGGTGGACAATCAGTTGAAGCCTTGTCCACACACAGAACACGGGTACAGTCTCTCCCCACTGTGAATGGTGTGATATTTATTCAGGCTGTGTAACTGGTTAAAGCTCTTTAGTCAGTGAACTGGAACACTCTCACTCCAGTGTGGCAGTGTGTTAGTGTTTTTCCAGTCACACTGATGTTTGAAATTTTTTCAAATCGACAGACTGGACAAACATTTCTCCTTCCGGATTCAAAGGCCGATGATATTTAGCTCCCGAGGAATATGACTCTGTCAGATCGAGACGTGACGTTTGAGATTTCAGCCTGGGATTCCTCTTTCAATATCCTGTAAAACAAGTTTACAAAAAAGTTATCACTGTCAGTACAGGATAGAAATTCTGAACAGACAATTCTAGTTTCTATGGAACATTATTTCCTCTCTCATTCCTCAAAATCTCCATCCCACACACTCTCCCTCCATTCTCACTCTGCTGTATCTAATATTCACCCTCCCAATTCTCCTGAAGGTTCTGATTGAGGCTGATTGGCAGATCCATGCTCACTGCTTCCTGTCCACCACACAGAAATCATAAGAAATTGGAGCTGCAGTTGGCCATTCAGCCCATTGAACTGCTTCAACCATTGACTGAGAATTGGCTGATCGACCTCACACTTTTTCCATAGGGCCACTATTTCCCAAACTATCCCCCAGGTTGCTCAATGCCTCAAAACTTATCAATCTCTCTCTTGAAAATATTTGATGACTGAAGCTCCACAGTCCTCTGGAGTGCAGAGTTCAAAAGCTTCAACACATCCTTGAGTGAGGAAATCTCTCCTCATCTTAACTTTCACTCCATTTTCCTACCTGTTCTCCATAACGCTTGAATCCTTTATCAATGTAAAATCCATCTAACTCATCCTCGAATATATTCAATAACCCTCAGCTTCCACTGATCCCTGTGGAAGAGAAATCCAAAGACTAATGACTCTAATAAGCAAGAGATGAATAACTGGAAATATATAATATATATCTCATTCAGGCTGATTGACAGATCCATGCTCACTGCTTCCTGTTCTGGACACAGAGAGCTGAAAATCTTCAAGCTGACAGCCACGTTAAAGTTTTACATTTGGATATAAATGAGCAGCCTGATGATGTGTGTAATACACTGTATTACCTGGTTACAGATACATAAAGAATGTGAGGAGGATCTTTATTTAGGCAGAGAGTGGTAACCTGGAAGTTAAAAATTGAAGCCCAGAATGAGAAAAGAAATGGAAAGGGGGAGAAAAGAAAGTGTTTTACTCACAGATGTAGACGACAGGAGGAAGGTTGAGTCTGTCTGAAGCTCAATCTTCATTCAGAGGGAGAGGAACAGCAGCCACAATGGAGGAAGCTCCGCGCAGCCATTGACACAAGGCCCCGACTCTGATTGGCTGGAGGACCAGCGCCCATCCGGTCCTCCACGCGTTGCCATTGGTCAATCTGCCGCATGTAGACAATGAGGGGGCGGGGCCCGGCCCTACGTGGGGGTGGGCGGGGCTTTGACTGCCAGCCCCGCTGAGCTGGTGTCCAATCCGCAGTGTGCTGCTTCTGTAAACAGTGATATTGCTGCCAATGGGACACTGTGTGCTGGGAACGCCCCTCTGAGTCATTGTGACGGCACAATGGAGCCCTGCCTGAATCAGCCAACAGCAATCACTCTGCTCCGCGGTGACGTTTCCGGGTTCAGGCGCGCGGACCCGGGAGCCCCGCCCCCGCCCCCACCCATTGTTCCCCCAGTCTGTACATTCCACACATTGTTAGTCCAGTCAGATAGACATATATCTGTCTGGCAGCCTGCATGGAGATTTCCAGCTCTCTGTGTCCAGGACAGGAAGCAGTGAGCATGGATCTGTCAATAAATAGAACGGGGCAAGGGTTTTATATGCAAAGGGCCAGCATTGAATCAGTGGACCGAATGGCCCCATTCTAGACCCGAACGTCTGACTAATTTAAAGAGAGAAATTTCAGCTGCTCCAGTCTCTCCAACTAACTGAATTGCTTCATCATAAAATCGTACAGTGCAGGAGAGGCCCTTCAGCCCATTGAATCTGCACCTACACACAAGAAACACCTGAGCTCCCACCTAATCCCATTTACCAGCACCTGGCCCATAGCCTTAAATGTTCTGACTTGCCAAGTGCTGATCCAGGTACTTTTTAAATGTTGCGAGGTGCCATTCTTGTAAATCTCTGCACCCTCTCTAAGAATTTCACATCTTTCCTAAAGTCTGGGGCCCATATATAGGGTTCCATTCTCGAGGAACAGAATTGAACAGCAGGGAGGTTATGTTCAACTTGATGAGAAGCGCGATTATACCACACTGGGAGTATTGTCAGTGTTTGTGATCTCCATTGAGAATCATAGAATTCCTCCAATGCGGAAGGAGGCCATTCAGCCCATTGAGTCTGCACCGATTCAACCATCAAGCAAAGACTCAGATATCAAATCAGTCAGTACTATCAAAGTTTATTGTTTATATGCAACGTTTAGGATCTCGCCCTCCCGGGAGAGGTAGTGGAAGCAGATACGATAGTGACTTCGAAGGGGTGTCTTGACAAATATATGAATAGGATCGGAATAGAGGGATATGGTCCCAGAAAGGGCAGGGGGTTTTAGTTCAGATGGGCAGCATGGTCGTTGCAGGCTTGGAGGGCTGAAGGGCCTGTTACTGTGCTGTAATTTTCTTTGTTCTTTATCACCTAACTAACAGAGGTGGGATAAAAGGTAAAGTTTACTCATCAGTGAAACTCTACCAACTCCACACTTTCAAATCAGTGATCAATCCAAGAGAAGTGGATGACAATGTGAACTCCTGGGGCTGACAGAGAAACAGTCACTGCCTCCCAAAAGCACGGATGGCACCTTCCTGGGGTTTCGACTGGCAGGGAACCCATCACTGAACCAGTGCCAGGACTAATTACTCATCTGCCCCTGAGCTTTATTGGAAACAACCTTCATGCTGAAAGGAGGAAGCTCGACTATCCCTGAAGATCCAAACCGCTTCTCCCACACTCGATGTTCGCAAAGGTGGATCCCGGAAACCCCTCTTTTTACACCCAAAAGATGTTGTGAGCCCACCTGAGGCAAGTAGTTGGAAACAGCCAAGAGGTCTATAATTTGTCAATCAAGTCAACTCCATTGCTTCCAGTTAATCACTGGTCTTCAACTTAGGACAGTGCCTTCCTTTCAGCTCTGTCTGTTATCTTGATGTCTTTACAGGAATCCCATTCATTCAGACAGACTCAACAGTCAAGGACAGTGTGTGTGTTCCTGATAGGGAGAGAGTCCAAGGCTGATCCCATTTCTTTCCCAGCTCTGACACCACCTTCATGTCCTCATAAGAAAAGCTGATGGAGAAATACAGAAATATCCTAAAGTGACTTCTCATTAACTGCTGATTATTAATAACTCATCCTTCAATTGAAACTTAACTGAGGTTCACTATTTGGTCAGTTACCTGTTTCTGGCTGATTCCTATTGATGTAATAACCCTTCATGAATACATGTGAGTGATTATACTGAACATTAAACGGCTTCTTATCTCTGTGCGAGAACAAAATGACATTTTGACCTTTCATTGCTGTCAATGTAACTGGAATTAAATTGAAAATGGTTGGGTTTCACTAAAATCTAGCGTGCAGACTTAGTTACACAACTGGCCCGGCCCTGTGCTGTTGACTCAATGGAACAGAGACAAGTTTATTTATTTTAGATCTGTCTGTAGTGGTGGGAAAAACTATTTACATCCAGGATAAATTATATGTCTTTCATCAGCCTTTGTGGAGCATTTCATTGGAAATGTGCTCTCCCAGGCTCAAAGAGCATCAGCCCACTGGAAGCAAAGTCATGAGACCGGCCTGTCCAGCAGAAAGAAACCCTCCTACCCTCCCATTTCACCTACTGTCAGAATGAACATGGTTCAGTCCTGGATGTGATTAACAGCAGCAATAACAGCAGAATCCAACCCCCGTCATCACTTGTGAATTCGCTGGTGTCTCAGCAGGTGGGATGACGGAGTGAATCCCTTCCCACACATGGAGCAGGTGAATGGTCTCTCCCCAGAGTGAATTCGCTGGTGTGTCTGCAGGCTGGAGAACTGAGTGAATCCCTTCCCACACACGGTGCAGGTGAATGGCTTCTCCCCGGTGTGAACTCGCTGGTGTGCCCGCAGGCCGGATGACAATTTAAACTTCTTTGTGCAGTGAGAGCAGCTGAACGGTCTCTCCTCAGTGTGAATGCGCTGGTGGGACTTCAGTTCTCGAGAGCTTTTGAAGCCGCTCCCACAGTCAGAGCATTTAAAGGGTTTCTCACTAGTGTGAGTGAGATTGTGCCTCAGCAAGTTGGATAACTGAGCAAATCCCTTCCCACACACCGAGCAGGTGAATGGTCTCTCTCCAGTGTGAACTCGCTGGTGTTTCAGCAGGTGGGATGACTGAGTGAACCCCTTCCCACACTGAGAGCAGGTGAACGGCCACTCCCCAGTGTGAACTCGCTGGTGTGTCCGCAGGGTGGATGATGATCTAAACCTCTTTGTGCAGTGAGAGCAGCTGAACGGTCTCTCCTCAGTGTGAATGCGCTGGTGGGACACCAGTTCCTGAGAGCTTTGGAATCCGCTTCCACAGTCAGAGCATTTAAAGGATCTCTCATTGCTGTGAGTGACCTTGTGGTTCAGCAGGCTGGATAAGTGAACATAGCTGTTCCCACACACTGAGCATGTGAACGGCTTCTCCCTGGTATGAACTCGCTGGTGTCTCAGCAAAGTGGATAACTGAGCGAATCCCATCCCACACTCAGAACAAAGGAACGGTCTCTCCCCAGTGTGAACTCGCTGGTGTACGCGCAGGTTGGATGATGTTCTAAATCTCTTTGTGCAGTGAGAGCAGCTGAACGGTCTCTCCCCAGTGTGAATGCGCTGGTGGGAAATCAGTGCCCGAGAGCTTTTGAATCCGCTCCCACAGTCAGAGCATTTAAAGGGTCTCTTCTGGCTGTGAGTGACTTTGTGACTCAGCAGCTGGAATAACTGAGTGAATCCCTTCCCACAGTCAGAGCAGGTGAACGGTCTCTCCCCAGTGTGAACTCGCTGGTGTCTCTGCAGACTGGATGACAGAGTGAATCCCTTCCCACAGTCAGGGCAGGTGAATGGTGTCCCCCCAGCGTGAACTTGCTGGTGTCTCTGCAAGCTGGATAACAGAGTGAATCCCTTCCCACAGTCAGAGCAGGTGAATGGTGTCCCCGCCTTGTAACTGCATTCATGAATTTGCAGCTCAGATGGAATTCTGTATCTCTTCCCACAGTCCTCACATTTCCACAGTCTCCCCATGATGCGGGTGTCCTTGTAACTCTCCAGGTTAAACAATCACTTAAATCTCACACAGAACACGGGTACAGTCTCTCCCCGCTGTGAATGCTGCGATGAATTTTCAGGCTGTGTAACTGGTTAAAGCTCTTTCCACACTCAGTGCACTGGAACACTCTCACTTGGGTGTGTGTGTGTTGTTCGGTGCTATCCCAGTCACACTGATGTTTAAACATTTATGAAGCAGACAGAATAGAGAAACCTTTCTCCTTCTAGATTCAAAGGCCAATGATATTCAGGTCCTGATGATTGAGTTACTCTGTCAGATGTTGATGGTTTGGTTTGAGATTTCTGTCTGTAAATCCTCACCTTCTGATATCCTGTAAAAGGAGTTTACAAAGTCATCACTGTCGGTGCAGGATAGAAATTCAGAACAGAACATTATTTTCTCTCTCATTCCCAAAGTTGTGAATCTCCATCCCACACACTCTCCCTCCATTCTCACTCTGCTGTATCTAATATTCACCCTCCCGATTCTCCTGAAGGTGCTGATTGAGGCTGATTGACAGATCCATGCTCACTGCTTCCTGTCCTGGACACAGAGGGCTGGAAATCTCCATGCAGGCTGCCAGACAGATATATGTCTATCTGACTGGACTAACAATGTGTTTAATGTCTAGGATTCCTTCAGTTGGTTAAGATACAGGGGGTTGTGATTGATCATGGTCTTGAACTTGCTGCCTATGAGGGGAGTCAAGCAGAGATGATCAATAATTTTGAGATGAGATTGGATGGGTGCTGCCAGGTTACAGAAGCCATTCCAGACTGACAGAATTACTCGACAGACAGTCAGCAAGGACTCAAGTTGCTGAATGGACTCCTGTGCTGTACTGACCATGACTAGAAATAATCAGAATGTACTTTATTACAAAGCCATGAATAATCTATCTAATCTGTGCCATATAAGAACACCAGACACATCTCTGTCTTGATGAAGTCATACAATTTTACAGCATAGCAAGTGGCCCTTTGGCCCATCTTGTCTGTGCCGCCTATTAAGCACCTGTCTATTCCAATCCCATTTTCCAGCACTTACTCCATAGCCTGGTGTGCGATCACGTTTCAATTACTCATCTAAATGCTTCTTAAATATTGTGAAGGTTGTCGCCTCTACCAACCTTTCAGGCAGAGAGATCCAGATCCCCACCACCCTCTCGGTGAAAATGTTTTTCCTCAAATCCCCTCTGTATTTTCTGCCCCTTACCTTAAATCTTTGCCCCCTGGTTATGGACCCGTTTGCTAAGGGAGAAGTTCCTTCCTATCTACGGCCTTGATAATTTTGGACACCTCAATCAAATCCCTTCCTGAGTCTTCTCTGCTCCAGGGAGAACAACTCCAGCCTGACCATCTTCTCCTCATACCTGAAACACTCCAGCCAAGGCAAACACTCCTGGCGAATCTGCTCCACACCTTCTCTCATTCAATCTCATCCTTCCTCTTGTGTAGTGACCAGATTTGCACACAGAACTCTAGCTGTGTGCATTTTGCACAACTCCATCATAACCTCCTTGTTCTTATATTCAGCTAAGAATGGAAAGTATCCCATATTCCTTCTTAACCATTTCATCTACCAGTCCTGGCCCCTTCAGGGTCCTATGGACATGCACCCCAAAGTCTGGTCCTCTGTACTTCTACCATCCGACCATTCAGTGTATATTCCCTTGTCTTGTTAGTTCTCTATAAATGAACTACCTCATACATTCCAGGGTTAAATTCAATTTGCCATTGCTCTGTCCATCTAACCAGCCCGTCTACATCCTCCTGTAATCTAAGGCTTTGCTCCTCACTATTTATCACATCATCAATTTTGGTGATATCTGTGAAATTAGAGGGCAGCAAAGTGACACAGTGGTTAGCACTGCTGCCTCACAGCGCCAGGGACATGGGTTCAATTCCCGGTTTAGGTCACTGTTTGTGTGGAGTCTGCACGTTCTCCTCATGTCTGCGTGGGTTTCCTCTGCGTTCTTCGGTTTCCTCCCAAACATGTGCAGGTTAGGTGGATTCTAAATTGCCCCTTAGTGTTGGAGGGCTAGCAGGGTAAATGCTAGTTGGAGTTAAGAGGATAGGGCCAAGGCAGATAAATCCCCGGGACCAGATGAAGTGTATCCCAGGACATTGTGGGAGGCTAGGGAGGAAATTGCAGGTCCCCGAGCAGAGATATTTGAATCATCGATAGTCACAGGTGAGGTGCCTGAAGATTGGAGAGTGGCAAATGTTGTGCCTTTGTTTAAAAAGGGCTGCAGGGAAAAGCCTGGGAACCACAGGCCAGCGAGCCTCACATCTGTGGTGGGTAAGTTGTTGGAAGATATTTTGAGAGACAGGATCTACAGGCATTTAGAGACGCAAGGACTGATTAGGGACAGTCAGCATGGCTTTGTGAGTGGAAAATCATGTCTCACAAATTTGATTGAGTTTTTTGAAGGACCAAGAAGGTAGATGAGGGCAGTGCAGTTGATGTTGTCTACATGGACTTTAGCAAGGCCTTTGACAAGGTACCGCATGGTAGGTTGGTGCATAAGTTTAAATCTCACGGGATCCAGGCTGAGGTAGCTAAATGGATACAAAATTGGCTTGATGACAGAAGCCGGAAGGTGGTTGTAGAGGGTTGTTTTTCAAACTGGAGGCCTGTGACCAGCGGTGTGCCTCAGTGATCAGTGCTGGGTCCACTGTTATTTGTCATTTATATTAATGATTTGGATGAGAATATAGGAGGCATGGTTAGTAAGTTTGCAGATGACACCAAGATTGGTAGCATAGTGGACAGTGAAGAAGGTTATCTCGGATTGCAATGGGATCTTGATCAATTGGACCAGTGGGCTGACGAATGGCAGATGGAGTTTAATTTAGGTAAATGCGAGGTGATGCATTTTGGTAGATTGAACCAGGGCAGGACTTACTCAGTTAATGGTAGGGTATTGGAGAGAGTTACAGAACAAAGAGATCGAGGGGTACAGGTTCATAGCTTCTTGAAAGTGGAGACACAGGTGGACAGAGTGGTGAAGAAGGCATTCAGCATGCTTGGTTTCAACGGTCAGAACATTGAATGCAGAAGCTGGGACGTCTTGTTGAAGTTGTACAAGACATTGGTAAGGCCACACTTGGCATACTGTGTGCAGTTCTGGTCACCCTATTATAGAAAGGATATTAAACTAGAAAGAGTGCAGAAAAAAATTACTAGGATGCTACCGGGACTTGATGGTTTGAGTTATAAGGAAAGGCTGGATAGACTGGGACTTTTTTCTCTGGAGTGTAGAAGGCTGAGGGGTGATCTTATAGAGGTCTACAAAATAATGAGGGGCATAGCTCAGCTAGATACTCAATATCTTTCCCAAATGTAGGGGAGTCTAAAACTGGAGAGCATAGGTTTAAGGTGAGAAGGGAGAGGTACAAAAGGGTCCAGAGGGGCAATTTTTTCACACAGAGGATAATGAGTATCTGGAACAAGCTGCCAGAGGTAGTAGTAGAGGCAGGTATAATTCTGTCTTTTAAAAAGCATTTAGACAGTTACATGGTTACAATGGGTATCGAGGGATGTGGGCCAAATGCAGGCAATTGGGACTAGCTTAGGGGTTTTTAAAAAAAGGGCAGTATGGTCAAGTTGAGCCGAAGGGCCTGTTTCCGTGCTGTAAACCTCTATGGATTGTGGTCAGTGCAGATTCGATGGGCCGAATGGCCTCCTTCTGCACTGTAGGATTTGATTACTCTATGATTCTATTGATCATAAGTCTGACATGTCTCGGTCATTCATGTGCACAATATTAATTTACTGTGCCCTTAAATGTCAGCCATCTCCTAGAGAAAACATCCTTTTAATTGTGAACATCAGGAAAGAGACCATGCTTTGTCCAGACAAATAAATGAGTCAAGCTGAGGGAGGAAAGGATGTCAATATCTTTAAAAAAGAGAGACAGACAGACCTGGGCCAATCTTTCCAGAGTCTGCAGCCTCCCTGGATTCACTTCCTTTCCCTTCAGTTGCTGCAAGTCCCCAATTTCCTCCAGAATGAGAAAAGAAATGGAAAGGGGGAGAAAAGAAAGTGTTTTACTCACAGGTGTTGGAGACAGGAGGTTTGAGTCTGTCTGAAGCTCAATCTTCCTTCAGACAGAGAGCAGCAGCTTTGTTAGACAGACAATGGAAGCTCCGCGCAGCCATTGACACAAGGCCCAGACTCTGATTGGCTGGTGGACCAGCGTTCATCCGGTCCTCCAGGCGTTGCCATTGGTCAATCTGCCATGTGGACAATGAGGGGGCGGAACCCGAGCCCACGTGGGGGTGGGCGGGGCTTTGACCGCCCGCCGCGCTGAGCTGGTGTCCAATCCGCAGTGTGCTGCTTCTGTAACCAGTGATATTGCTGTCAATGGGACAGTGTGTGCTGGGAGCGCCCCTCTGAGTCATTGTGACGGCACAATGGAGCCCTGCCTCAATCACCCAATAGCAATCACTCTGCTCCACAGTGACGTTTCCGGGTTCAGGCGCGTGGACCCGCGAGCCCCGCCCCCACCCATTGTGCCCCCAGTCTGTACATTCCACACATTGTTATCCATTCGTGGGACATGGGCGTCGCTGCCTGGCCAGCATTTATTGCCCATCCCCAGGTGCCCTTGGAGCACAGTTGAGAATCAGGCTCGGTAAGTATGGGAGATTTCCTTCCCTAAAGTACATTTTAATGTACTTAGATTTCCAGGAGGCATTTGATAAGGTGCCACATCAAAGGTAATTGCAACAAATAAAAGTTCATGCTGTGGGGATAACATATTGGCGTGAATAGAAGATTGGCTAGGTAGCAGGAAACACTCGACATATGTAGGTCGTTATCTGGTTGTCAAGATGTAATGAGTGCTCTTGTCAAAGACTACAGTGCTGGGGCTCCAATGTTTTATAGTTGATATAGACGACTTACAAAGAACAAAGAAAATTACATCACAGGAACAGGCCCTTCGGCCCTCCAAGCCTGCACTGACCATGCTGCCCGACTTAACTAAAACCCCTACCCTTCCAGGGACCATATCTCTCCATTCACATCCTATTCGTGTATTTGTCAAGACACCCCTTAAAAGTCACTATTGTATCTGCTTCCACTACCTCCGTCGGCAGCGAGTTCCAGGCACTCACCACCCTCTGTGTAAAAAGACCTGCCTCATCCATCTCCTTTAAACCTTGTCCCTCACTCCTTAAACCTATGCCCCCTAGTAATTGGCCCTTCCACCCTGGGAAAAAGCTTCTGACTATCCACTCTCACAATCTTGTAGACTTCTATCAGGTTGCCCCTCAACCTCTGTCGTTCCAGTGAGAACAAACTAAGTTTCTCCAACCTCTCCTCATAGCTAATGCTCTCCATGCAAAGCAACATCCTGGTCATCTTTTCTGTACCTTCTCCAAAGCTTCCACATCCTTCTGGTAGTATGGTGACCAGAATTGAACACTATATTCCAAGTGCGGTCAAACTAAGGTTCTATAAAGCTGCAACATGACTTGCCAATTTTTAAACTCAATACCCCAGCCAATGAAGGCAAGCATGCCGTATGCCTCCTTGACTACCTTCTCCACCTGCGTTGTCACTTTCAGTAACCTGTGTACCTGTACACCCAGATCCCTCTGCCTATCAATACTCTTAAGGGTTCTGCCATTTACTGTATATTTCCTATCTGTATTAGACCTTCCAAAATGCATGACCTCACATTTGTCCAGATTAAACTCCATCTGCCATCTCTCCGCCCAAGTCTCCAACCGATCTATATCCTGCTGTATCCTCTGATGGTCCTCATCACTATCCGCAAATCCACCAACATTTGTGTCGTCCACAAACTTACTAATGAAACCAGTTACATTTTCCTCCAAATTATTTATATATATTACAAACAGCAAAGGTCCCAGCACTGATCCCTGAGGAACACCACTTGTCACAGCCCTCCATTCAGAAATGCACCCTTCCACTGCTACCCACTGTCTTCCATGACCGAGCCAGTTTTGTGTCCACCTTGCCAGCTCACCTCTGATCCCATGCAACTTCACCTTCTGCACCAGTCTGCCATGAGGGACCCTTACTGAAGTCCATGTGGACAACATTCATTGCCCTGCCCTCATCAATCATCTTCATCACTTCCTTGAAAAACTCGATCAAGTTACTGAGACACGACCTCCCCTTCACAAAGCCATGTTGCCTCTTGCTAATACGTCCACTTATTTCCAAATGAGAATAAATCCTGTCTCGAAGAACCCTCTCCAATAATTTCCCTACCACTGATGTATGGCTCACCGACCTGTAATTACCTGGATTATTCTTGCTACCCTTCTTAAACAAAGGAACAACATTGGCTATTCTCCAATCCTCTGGAACCTCCCCTGCAGCCAGTGAGGATACAAAGATTTCTCTCAAGGCCCCAGCAATTTCCTCCCTTGCCTCTCTCAGTATTCTGGGGTATATCCCTTTAGGCCCTGGGGACTTGAGTAACTTAATGTTTCTCAAGAACCCCAATACCTCCTCCTTTTTGATCTCAACATGACTCAAACTATCCACACATCCTTTCCCAGACTCATCATCCACCAAGTCCTTCTCTTTGGTGAATACGGACGCAAAGTACTCATTTAATACATCGCCATTTCCTCTGGCTCCGCGCATAGATTCCCTCGACTGTCCTTGAGTGGGCCAACCCTCTCCCTGTTGCTCTTTATATATGTATAAAAAGCCTTGGGATTTTCCTTAATCCTGCTGCCCAATGCTTTCTCGTGACTCCTTTTAGCCCTTAGACTTCGGTGAAAGGACTGAGTGGGTGGTTGCTAATTTGGCTAATGGCATAAAGATAGGTGGGAAAGTTGTGAAGATGACATAAGGAGACGACAAAAATATGTATTTTTATTTCTTTAATTTCTTTTTCTTTCTTTATTGTGTTTCTTCATTTTTCTTCCCCCCTCCCACTCTTTCCCCCTAATTTATTCCCCTTCCCTTACCTTTTCCTCCCCTTTCCTAAATCTTACCTTGTCCCATTCATTCTCCCCCCCCCCCCCGCCCCCAGATTGGTTTCACCAATATACAGGATATTGGTGAAACCATCTGGAGTACTGTGTACAGTATGGCTCTCATTTAGGAAAGATGTAAACACATTGGAAACAGCTCAGAGAAGGTTTACTGGACTAATACCTGAAATGGCTGGTTTGTCTAATGAGGAATGATTGGACAGGCTAGACTTGTATCTACTGGAGTTTAGAAGAGTAAGAGGCGGCTTGATAAAAACAAATAACAGGAGAACCTCTTCCTCTCAGAGGGTCTGAATGTCTGGAACTCTCTTTCTCAAAGGGCAGTGGACGCAGAGTCTCTGAATCTTTTGAAGGCAGAGCTGGATAGATTCTTAATAAGCAAGGGAGCGAAAGGTTATGGGGGGGTCGGTGGGAATGTGAAGCTGAGGTTACAATCAGATCAGCTGTGCACGTATTGAATGGTGGAGCAGGCTCGAGGGACGTACCCCTGTTCTGAATGTGCATATTCATCTGTTATCACATCCTGTACAATAGATTGTAGCATTTTCCCTCCGGCTGATGTCAGGCTGATGGGTCTGTGGTTCCCCGTTTTCTCTCTCCCTCCTTAAACAGTGGGGTTTCATTTACCACCTTCCAATCTGCAGCAACCATTCCACAATCTATAGAATTTGGAAAGATGACCACCAATGTATCCACTATCTCCACAGCCACCTCTTCCAACACTCTGGGATGTAGATCAGCAGCTTTTTGGGGATTTATTCACTTCCAACCCCATTAATTTCTCCAGTGCTACTTTTTCACGAATACTAATCTCTTTCAGTTCCTCATGCTCACTACTCCCTCTGCATGCTTTGCGAGCCTTCCAAACATAATTGCGAACAAAATATCTTTAAACTTCCAAACACCCTTTCACTCTGTGATCCTTGAGAAATCCAAAGCCAGATATTCGCAACAAGGTTAAAAGATTATCAGCCACTGGAGGCAAAGTGGTGAGTCCGGCCAGTCCAGCAGAAAGAAACCCTCCGACCCTCCCCAGTGACCAACTGTGAGAATGAACAAAATGCAGTCCTGGATGTAATTGAGAGCAGAAACAATAACAGCAGAATTCAATCCCTGGAATCACATGTGAACTCGCTGGTGTCTCCGCAGGTTGGATAACTGAGTGAATCCTTTCCCACACTGAGAGCAGGTGAATGGTCTCTCCTTGGTGTGAACTCGCTGGTGTGTCTGAAGAGTGGATAACTGAGCAAATCCCTTCTCGCACTGAGGGCAGGTGAACGGCCTCTCCCCAGTGTGAAACCGTTGGTGTGTCTTCAGATGGGATAACTGAGTGAACCCATTCCCACACTGAGAGCAGATAAACGGCCTCTCCCTAGTGTGAACTCGCTGGTGTGTCCGCAGGCTGGATGACTGACTGAATCCCTTCTCGCACTGAGAGCAGATGAATGGTCTCTCCTCATTGTGAACTCGCTGGTGTGTCTGCAGGGCGGATGACTGAGTGAATCTCTTCCCACAATGAAAGCAGATGAATGGCCTTTCCTCATTGTGAACTCTCTGGTGTGTCTGCAGGGTGGATAATCGACTGAATCCATTCCCACACTGAGAACAGGTGAACGGTCTCTCCCCAGTGTGACTGCGTCGATGAGTTTCCAGGTGAGAAGGGTATCTAAATCCCTTCCCACAGTCCCCACATTTCCACTGTTTTTCCATGGTGCAGGCGTCCTTGTGACTCTCCAGGTCGGACAATCAGTTGAAACCTCATCCATACACAGAACACGGGTACAGTCTCTTCCCGCTGTGAATGCTGCGATATATTTTCAGGCTGTGCAACTGAAGCGTTTTCCACACGCAATGCACTGGAACACTCTCACCCGGGTGTGTGTCAGATTCGGTGCTTTCCAGTCACACTGATGTTTAAAATCTCCTGAAGCAGACAGAACAGAAAAACATTTCTCCTTCTGGATTCAAAGGCCAATGATATTCAGGTCCCGTTGAATTGAGTGACTCTGTCAGATGTTGATGTGACATTTGGTCTGAGATTTTTGTCTGTAAATCCTCACCTTCTAGATATCCTGTAAAAGGAGTTTACAAAAGTCATCACAGTCAATACAGGATAGAAATTCAGAACAGACAATTCTAGTTTCTATGGAACATTCTTTCCTCTCTCATTCCCCAAAAGCTGTGACTCTCCATCCCACACACTCTCCCTCCATTCTCACTCTGCTGTATCTAATATTCACCCTCCCAATTCTGCTGAAGGTGCTGATTGAGGCTGATTGGCAGATCCATGCTCACTGCTTCCTGTCCTGGACACACAGCTGGAAATCTCCATGCAGGCGGCCAGACAGATATATGTCTTTGTAGAGTCATAGAGGAAACAGGCTCTTTGGCCGAACTTGTCCATGCCACCTTTTTTTTTAAACCCCTAAGCTAATCCCAATTGCCCGCATTTGGCCCATATCCCTCTATACCCATCTTACCCATGTCACTGTCGAAATGCTTTTTAAAAGACAAAATTGTACCCGCCTCTACTACTATCTCTGGCAGCTTGTTCCAGACACTCACCACCCTGTGTGAAAAAGTTGCCCCTCTGGACCCTTTTGTATCTCTCCTTCCTCCCCTTAAACCTATGCCCTCTAGTTTTAGACTCCCCTGCCTTTGGGAAAAGATATTTACGAGCTAGCTGATCTATGTCCCTCATTGTTTTATAGACCTTTATAAGATCACCCGTCAGCCTCCTACGCTCCAGAGAAAAAAGTTTCAGTCTATCCAGCCTCTCCTTATAATTCAAACCACCAAGTCTGGGTAGCATCCTAGTAAGTATTTTCTACACTCTTTCAAGTTTAATAATATCCTTTCTATAATAGGGTGACCAGAACTGTACACAGTATTCCAAGTGTGGCTTTACCAATATCTTGTGCAACTTCAACAAGACATCCCAACTCCCGTATTCATTGTCCTGACCAATGAAACCAAGCATGCCGAATGCCTTCTTCACCACTCTGTCCACCTGTGACTCCACTTTCAAGGAGCTATGAACCTGTACCCCGAGATCTCTTTGTTCTGTAACTCTCCCCAACGCCCTACCATTAACTGAGTAAGTCCTGCCCTGGTTCAATCTACCAAAATGCATCACCTTGCCTTTATCTATATTAAACTCCATCTGCCATTCGTCAGCCCACTGGCCCAATAAATCAAGATCCCATTGCAATCTGAGATAACCTTCTTCACTGTCCACTATGCCACCAATCTTTGTGTCATCTGCAAACTTACTAACCATGCCTCCTATATTCTCATCCAAATCATTAATATAAATGACAAATAACAGTGGACCCAGCACGGATTCCTGAGGCACACCGCTGGTCAACCCTCTACAACCACCCTCTGGCTTCTGTCAAGAAGCCAATTTTGTATCCATTTAGCTACCTCACCCTGGGTCCCGTAAGAATTAACCTTATGCAACAACCTACCAGGCAGTACCTTGTCAAAGGCCTTGTTAAAGTCCATGTAGACAACATCAACTGCACTGCCCTCATCTACCTTCTTGGTTACCCCTTCAAAAAACTCAATCAAATTTGTGAGACATGATTTTCCACTCACAAAACCATGCTGACTGTCCCTAATCAGTACTTGCGTCTCTAAATGCCTGTAGATCCTGTCTCTCAAAACACCTTCCAACAATTTACCCACCACAGATGTGAGGCTCACCGGCCTGCAGTTCCCAGGCTTTTCCCTGCAGCCCTTTTTAAACAAAGGCACAACATTTGCCACCCTCCAGTCTTCAGGCACCTCACCTGTGACTCTCGATGATACAAACACCTCAGCTATGATTGAACTAAAAATATATTTAATGGATCGGATGGCTCCAGTTGGTTAAGATACAGGGCGTTGCGATTGATGATGATCTTGAACTTGCTGCCTGTGGGGGTAGTCAAGCAGAGATGATCAATAATTTCTAAATGAGATTGGATGGGTGCTGCAGGGTTACAGAATGGGACCCACTCCAGACGGACAGAATTGCTCGACAGACAGTTTATAGTTTATTTTTGATAATTTATTAATTAGTGTCACAAGGATGCTGACATTAACACTGCAATGAAGTCACTGTGAAAATCATGAAAAACTATGAAATTACTGTGAGAGTCGGTATGGACTCGAGTTATCCAATGGACTCCTTCTGTGCTGGAATGACTCTATGACTGGAAATATATAACGTAGCTACAGGACTATATTACAAGACTGGAAATAATAAATGCATTTATTACAGGACCAGAAGTAAATCTGTCCCATATAACAACACCAGAGACTGTCTCTGCTCAAGTTTAGCTTCTGCTCGACTTTAAAAGAGTAAGAGGCAACTTAATTTAAACCTTCAAGATTCTGAAAGATCTTGGATGTGGAGAGGATGTTTACTCTTATGGGAGAATCTGGGGGTCACTGTTTAACAAACAGTGCTGCCCATTGAAGACAGAGCTGAGAAGATTTTTTTCACTCAGAGAGTCTTGAATCTTTGGAAGTCCCTTCCTCAAACGTAGAAGTAGAGCCTGATTTCAATAAGGAATTAGATACATTTCTTGGGGATCAAGGGATACGGGGGATGGGGGTGGGGGGAGGCGGGATTACGATATTGAATTTGATGATCAGCCGTGACCATAATGAACGGTGGAGCAAGCTCGAAGGGCCGAGTGGCCTCCTCCCCACTTCTATTTTCTCGTATGTTTCTATGTAAACATGAGGAGCCTGAAGTGTAACCAAATATTTTGCCACCGCTTCAGGCAACTTCTCTCACTGAAACATAGAATCTAGAAGTGGGAGTAGGTCATTCAGCCCTTCGAGCTTGCTCTGCCATTCATTATGGTCATGGTTGATCATCAAATTCAATATCCTAATCCCCACCCCCCCACCCCACTCCCGTTCCCCCATATTCCTTGATCTATATTCTGAGGCAGTGAATTCCACACATTCATCACGCTCTGGGTGAAGAAATTTCTCCTCACCTCAGTTCTAAAAGGTTTACCCCTTATCCTCAAACTATGACCCCATGTTCTGGACTCCCCCCACCACTGGGAACATTCTTTCTGAATCTACCCTGTCTAACCCTGTTACAATTTTATAAGTTTCTATGAGATCCCACTCTTCCAAACTCTAGTGAATATAATCTTAACCAATTTAGTTTCTCCTCATGTGACAGACTTGCCATCCCAGGAATCAGCCTGGTAAACCTTCGCTGTACTCCCTCTATAACAAGGACATCCTTCCTCAGATAAGGACACCAAAACTGTACACAATACTCCAGGTGTGGCCTCACCAACGCCCTATAGAACTGCAGCAAAACATCCCTATCCCTATACTCAAATCCTCTCGCTATGAAGGCCTACATATCATTTGCCTTCTTTACTGCCTACTGTACCTGCACGCTTACTTTCAGCGACTGATGCACGAGGAATCAAACATCTTGTTGAGTATACACCTCCCTCAATTTACACCTATTCAAGTAATAATCTGTCTTCCTATTATTGCTGCCAAAGTGGATAATCTCACATTTATCATCACTATACTGCATCTGCAATGCTGATGCCCACACACTCAGCCAGTCCCAATCACGCTAAAGCACCTCTGCAGCCTCCTCACAGTTCACCCTCCCACCCAACTTTGTATTATCTGCAAATTTGGAGATAATACATTCAGTTCCCTCTTCCAAATCATTAATATATAATTTGAAGAGTTGGGGTCCTAGCACAGATCCCTGCCAAACCCCACTAATCACTGACTGCCAATCAGAAAAAGACTCATTTATGCCAATGCTTCGCTTCTTATCTGCGAACCAGCTTTCTATCCATCTCAAGACATTCCCTGCAATACCATGTCCTTTAACGTTACATAGCAGTCTGTTATGTGAGACCTTGTCGAAAGCCTTCTGAAAGTCTAAATAAACCACATCCACTGGTTCTCCTCGGTCAACTCTACTCCTTACATCCTTACAAAATTCCAATAGATTCGTCAAGCATGATTTCCCTTTTGTAAATCCATGCTGTCTTTGTCTGATTATACCACTGCCTTCCAAATGCCGAGTTGTGAAATCCTTGATAATAGACACCAGCAACTTCCCCAGTACCAATGTTAGGCTCACTGGTCTATAGTTCCCTGTTTTCTCTCTCCCTCACTTTTTGAACAGTGGGTTTACATTAGCTACCCTCCAATCTGTAGGAACTATTACCGATTCCAAAGAATTTTGGAAAATAACCACTATTTCCAGGACCACTTCCTTAAGTACTCTGGGATGAAGATTATCTGGACCTGGAGATTTATCCACCTTCAATCCCATCAATTTCCCCAAAGCCATTTCTCGACAGATGCTGATTTCCTTCAGCCCCCTCACTAAAACATGTTTCTTTCAGCACTTCTGGTACATTATTCATGTCTTCCTTTGTGAAGCCTGAAGCAAAGTACCAATTTAATCCCTCAGCCATTTCTTTATTCCCCGTTATGAATTCTCCCATTTCTAACATTCGTTTTTGTCAATCTTCTTCTCTTTACATATCTATAGAAACTTTTACAGTCAGTTTTTATGTTCCCTGCCAGCTTACTTCCATACTCCAATTTTCCCTGGAGCGGGTGAAGCTGTTTAAAACCTGTTGCTCAATCTGCTGTGCGATCCGGTCACTAGGACCCGGTTGGGACCATAAAACGCTGAAGCCCCACCCCCTTATTGTTGCGTCATCAAGGCACCAGCGCATGCGCTCCCTGTGAGCTCCCTGCTGAATCAAGATGGGGGCTGTTAACCTGAGCCTCGTCTCGGGAAAAAGATCCAAAGCTGCAAACACGGGACCTGCGGATTACTATTAGAGGTTTGAGACCTTCACCAGATATTTAGAAACCCTCTCCGTCCATCTGCCGGTTCCAATCCTCCCTCCATGTATCCGCATCCTTACCGGTTGCTGCTGAGACGAAGGAATGTCTCTCCCCATTGCCATCATTCACGCTGCGCATGCGCCACACACTGCCTGACTGCGGATGCGCAGCTCTCTCCCGTGCTGTGGATAGGGGACATTCACTACCGCGAGGAATGGTGGGTAAAGCGCACGCCATCGAGACTCCTCATTTGTTAACGTGAACTTTTCCTGCTGCGATGTGAAAATTAGGGATAGTGGTGCAGTCATTAGGAATCAAATTATACTGTAACCTAAGTACTCAAGGCATTCATTATCCACCAAAAAGTAAGGGAATGGAAATTCCCGACCAAAATATCTGAAATTGATACATAATAACATAATAAGGGGGAAGTCGATCTGTATCTTTAATGAACATCAACGCGCAAAAATGGAACTTGATGACTTTTAAACAGCTTGCCCTTTTGACATAGAAGTGTCATAATGGGAAATGTGTGTGATGGATAGAGCTGTTTCTGGGGCACAGGGGATTGTGGGATTCACGGCCCCATAAAACAGCAGCTATTAGTATGTGTTTCATTAGAGGAGCGTCAGTGACTGCAAACATTAACTCTGCTTCTGTCTCCATAGGTGCTGTCTAACCTGATGAGTATTTACAACGTTTTCTCTTTTCATTTCAGATTTCCAGCAGCTGCAGTGTTTCGATTTTGTTTAGTTGAAGGCGTTGCTCACACAACCGAGTCAAGAAACAAATGGACCATTTAAAGCTGTGTTTCAAGTAAGGAAAAAGTAGTTCTGTCGGGGATTTTCATTGAATTTACATTTAGAAGAATTTCAAATTTTTCATTGGGAAGTGATTCAGTCGTACATCCACACTGCTAAGGCACCAGCGAGTTCACAAGTAACCGGAACATGTACATAACTAGAATTACCAGCAATTGGCTAAACCTCCTTTGACAGCACCTTCTCCAACATGGATAAGGGCAGTTTATGCATAGAAACCCCACTACCTGCATTTACTCTTCAGAATCACGCACTATTTTGACTTGGTAGTTTACTGCTCTGCCTTCATAATCACTCAGCCAAAATCCTAAAACTTATTTCCGAGCAACACGGTACGGTGGCACAGGGTGGCACAGTGGTCAGCACTCCTGTCTCACAGCACCAGGGACCCAGGTTTGATTCCAGCTTTGGGTGACTGTGTGGAGTTTGCACGTTCTCTCTGTGACTGCATGAGTTTCCTTCAGGTGCTCTGGTTTCCTCCCACACCCCAAAGGTGTACAGGTTAGGTGGATTGGCTATGCTAAATTGCCCCTTAAATGCAGGGGGATGCAGGTTACCTCAGGATTACAAGTTGGTTTCAGATTGAAAACGACATTTGGAGGTGATAGTTTTCCTGCATCCTTTGAGTTGGTGAAGGTTGTGGTTTGGCAGGTTCTGTCAAAGTTCTTGTCCAGATGTAGATGTATAAAGTCCTCACCGTTCATTCCCTCCCTGTTTCATCTTCATCTTTCTCCTCCCATTGAGGCTGAATTCTTGTGTATATCTGGACTGGGTGGCAGGTTTCCTGCATTGAAGGACATTAACAAACCATTTGGGTTTTTAATCACAATCCAGCAGCTTCCAGAGTCACTTCTTCCTTATGCCGGCTCCACAAATTACCAGATTCATTCAGCTCAATTTCACAACCTGCCTTTGTGTTTATCACTGTTTTTTCTCCTCTTTAAGTTAATTTGCAGCCTTGAGAAATCCATGAGCCATGTACGTATTCAGTGTGAGAGATTGCAACCCCTGAAGGAGCTGCTTCTCCACTTTTAGTTACAATTCTGTTCTGCCCCACGCTCCTGTTCGTTGGCTGCCCAGTGTGGAGGAGACTGGGGAGGGCAGAGGATCTTTTCCTGGACCTGTTCTTGGGGCTGGTTAAAACAGTAATTTGTAGTTCAGCAGAGGGTAACTTGGCTGTGGGCCCTTCTTCTGTGGTTTCACAGTAACTTCATTACAGTGTTACTGTCAGCTTTACTTGTGACTAATAAAAATAAACTTTAACTTTCTTGTCCATGCTCGTGTGGTCCTGGAGAGGGAGCAGACAGTGTCGACTGAAACACTCGATATCTTCCACAACTCAGGGTACAGAGTGTCTCACAAACACTGGAAACAAAGTTCTGGTTTAGTTCAGATGGAAGTTCGATTGGACCACAAGATTTGGGGAAACAAGATTTGAAATAATATTCCATGGAAACTAGAATTGTTTGTTGTGATTTTCTGTCCTGTGCTGACAGCGATACTGACTCTGTCAATGTCTTTTACAAGGTCCACAAGGGCGATGAATTGCAGATGGGAAATGAAAACCAAACATCACATCAAGAGCTGACAGAGTCACTCAATTCATCAGAACCTGAATATCATCGACCTTTAAATGTGGAAGGAGAAATGTTTGTCTGTTCTGGCGGTGGGGAACAATTTCAAACATCAGTGTGACTGGAAAAGCACCGAGACACACACCTGAGTGAGAGTGAACGGACTGGAAAGAGCTTTAACCAGTTACACAGCCTGAAAAAAACATCACACCATTCACAGCAGAGAACCATAAGATCATAAGAATTAGGATCAGAATTAGGCCATTGGACTCATCGAGTCTGCTCCTCCATTCAATGAGATCACGGCTGATCTGATATGACAATCAAATTTTCTGCCTTGTCCCATAACCCTTAATAGCCTTACTTAGAAGCAATACACATGTGTGTGGACAAGGCTTGAACAGACAAGAACACCTGCACCATGGAGAAACCATGGAAATGTGGGGACTGTGGGAAGGGATTCAGTTACCCATCGCTGCTGGAAATGCATCGGCGCAGTCACACTGGGGAGAGACCATTCACCTGCTCCGTGTGCGGGAAAGGATTCATTCAGTCATCCCACCTGCTGACCCACCAGCAAGTTCACATTGAAGAGAGGCTTTTTAACCATGCTGACGGTGATCACAGCTCTAAAAGCCCTGAGGACCTGGTCACGCACCAATCTATTCACACCGAGAAACAGTTCTGCTGCTCTTACTGTGGGAAGTTATTTAAGCGATCACAGAATCTCATTGAACACAAACGCACTCATACTGGGGAAAGGCCGTTCACCTGCTCTGTGTGTGGGAAGGGATTCACACGATCATCCCACCTCGCTACACACCGACTGGTTCACACTGATAACAGACCTTTCAAATGTACTGAATGTGAGAAGAGTTATAAAACCACAAGTGATCTGCTGATACACCAGCGAGTTCACAATGAGGAGCGGCCATTCAGATGTACGGTGTGTGGGAAGGGATTCACTCTGTTATCCAGCCTCCAGAAACACCAGCGAGTTCACACCGGGGAGAGGTCGTTCACCTGCTCCTTGTGTGGAAAAGGATTCATTTATTTAACCAGCCTCAGATCACACCAACTTGTTCACTCGGATAAGAAACCTTTCAAATGTTCTGAATGTGAGAAGAGCTTTAAGACCTCAAGTGTTCTGCTGAGACACCAGCAAGTTCACTCCGGGGAGAGACCGTTCACCTGCTCTGACTGTGGAAAGGGATTCACTCGCTCATCCAACCTGCAAACACACCAGCACATTCACACCGGGGAGAAACCGTTCACTTGCTCTGAGTGCGGGAAGGGATTTTCTCACTCATCCCACCTGCTGAGACACCAACACACTCACAATGGAGAGAGACCGTTCACCTTCTCTGAGTGTGAGATGGAATTCACTCAGTCAACCCATCTTCGAAATTGACAAATGTCTGGAGGGGTTGGATTCTGTTGTTATTGCGGCTGTCAATCACATCCAGGACTGAACCGTGTTCATTCTGACAGTTGGAGTTTGTTTTTGCTAATGTTAGTGATCGCTATAACTGGGCTGAAGTTTAATACTCTGGATAAATGTCAACTGAACTAATATTGTTTAAGACACAAAGCCGGCATCTTCATTTCTCCAGGATAAGAACAGATTAATCAATGTCTTGTTGCATTTTTGTGGCCTTTTCTCCTTTCTAACTCTATATTATTTCAGTTCTCATACCTTCAGTTACTCTCATGGACAAGTCCCAGCTCCCCATACCTTCCAGAGTGTCTTTCCTGGCATCGGAGCCCAGGGAAGGTATCAGTAACACATCCGCGATCACAAAAGATAAATCACAGTTGTTTGCACTGATCCACTGTTGCCCCAATCATTGAGGATGGTGATATTTGTGGAGCTTTCTCTCTCTGTGATTTGTTTAATTGTCCCCCACCATTCACGACTGGATGTGGGGGGACTGCAGCTTTGATCTGATCCGTTGTTTGTGGGATCGCTTGGCCCTGCCTGGAACATGCTGCCTCTGCTGTTCAGCGTGCTTATAGTCCCATGTTACAGAGTAACCAGGTTGGAATCTCAGTTTTAGGGTGCCCAGTGCTGCTCCTGACTTGTTCTCCTACACTCCATGTTGAACTAGGGGAGGTGATGACTTGGTGGTATTATTGCTGAACTATTAATCCAGAAACTCAGCTAATGATTTGGGGACCGGGTTTCGAATCCTGCCACATCAGTTGGTGGAATTTGAATTCAATAAAAAATCTGGAATTAAGAATTTACTGATGACCATAAAACCATTGTTGATTATCGTAAAAAACCCATCTGGTTCACTAATGCCCTTTAGGGAAGGAAATCTGCTCTCCTTACCCTGTCTGGCCTACATGTGACTCCCTCTGAAATGGCCTCGCAAGTCACTCAGCTCAAGGGCAACAAGGACTGGACCATAAATGCTGGCCATCCAGCAATGCCCATTTCCCACGAATTAATAAAAAAGGATTTCAAGTTGAGGACTCCCAGGATGACTCACTTGCACTGTACACCTCTGTGCTGCTCCCTCTACTCAGGTCTGAACTGCTGGTAGGACAGCACATTTTGGCAGGAAGGATAAAAGGGAAGCAGATTATCTAAATGGTGAGAGATTGTAGAGCTCTGAGATGCAGAGGGATCTGGGTGTTCTGGAGATTGAATAACCTGGGATTGTTCTCCCTGGAAAGATGGAGGCTGAGGCGCGACCTGATAGACGTTGATAAAATTATGAGGGGTGTGGATAGGGTGAACAGTTGGGACCTTTTTGCCAGGGCAGAAATGACAATTACAAGGCAGCACAAGTTCAAGATAAGGGGGAAAGGTTCAGTGGAGATGTGCGGGGAAGTCTTTTTACACAGAGGGTGGTGGGGGCCTGGAATGCACTGCCAAGTGAGGTGGTTGAGGCAGATACGTTAGTGACATTTAAGACTTATCTGGGTAGACACATGAACAGATGGGGAATAGAGGGATATAAGCGGTTGGTCTCGAGAGGACAATGTGATCAGCGTTGGCCGAAGGGCCTGTCCCTGTTCTTTGTTCTTTGCATGAATCACAAAAAGCTTGTCAGCAGGTAAAGCAAGTAATTAGGAAAGCTATCATTTGTGAGGGGAATTGATTACATAAATATGGAGGTTATGCTTCAGTTATCCAGAGCACCAGTGAGACCACATCTGGAGTACGGTGTACAGTATTGGTCATCTTGTTTAAGCAAGGATGTAAATACATTGGAAGCAGTCGATTGACCAGACTAATGTCAGAAATGTGTGGATTATGGGTAAAGCTTGGACAGGCTAGGTTTGTGTCTGCTGGAGTTTAGAAGAGTAAGATAAATTTGATCGAAACATAGAAGATCCTGAAGGGTCTTGACAGGTTGATGTGGAGAGGATGTTTCCTTTTGTGTGAGAATCGAGAGCGAGAGGTCCCTGTTTAAAAATAAGGGTTCGCACATTTAAAACGGAGATGAGGTGAAATATTTTCTTTCAGAGGGTCGTGAACCTCTGGAACACTCTTCTGAAAAGACGGTGGAAGCAGAGTCTTTGAATATTTTTAAGGCAGATGTAGATAGATTCTTGGCAAGCAAGTGGGTGATAGATTATTGGGGGTAGGCAGGATGCAGATTTGAGGTTACTATCAGATCAGCCCTGATCTGATTAAATGGTGGAGCAGACTCAAGGGACCAAATAGCCGAATCCTGCTCCTTGATCGTGTGAGACATTGGCAGTAAGATATGATTCAAAGTATGACTGTGTCAGCCTGTTGCTTGACTGGACTGTTTGACTGTCGGAATGGTCATATTTAATAGTTTGTAGCTTAGTTATGTGTAATGATCAAGTAATTGAAGCTTATTAATCAATTAACCTGATGTGATATTCTGCTGAATTGTAATACGTTAGTATCATGTAACTGGCTTTGTCTGTAACTGCATCCTTATTTGACAAGTGAAATACATCACATGACCCGAGGCCGGTGTAAAGCTACACTTTTATACTTTAATTACAGAGTCCTGTGGATCCCATCAACTCTGGATGAGCTGAGGTCTGGAACTGTTAACCCCTCAGTGTCTCACAGCTTGCCTCCTGGACTTGCAGAATCTCACTGGCTGTCCTGTCTGGAGACAATACACATCTCTTTAACCTGTGCTTAATGCTCCCTCCACTCACATTGTCTGTATCTTTAAGACCTGGTTGGCTGTAGAGATTCGCATTCTAATCAGTATTCTGTAACTTGATTTTGTCTCTCTGTGCACTGTTTGAGAGCACATTTCCACTCCATCTGATGAAGGAGTAGTGCTCTGAAAGCAAATGGCATTTGCTGCCAAATAAACCTGTTGGACTTTAACCTGGTGTTGTTAAAACTCTTACTGCAGTCACTACAAAAACCAGCAAGTAGTTTCTTTAATCAAAATATACTGATAGTCACCTGCCCCAATGAGAACTCTAAAAGGTTGACACATCAATGAGACATTTGAAACAATGAACCCAAATGTTAACCATTGGGATTTGACACCATAAACTTGCTTATTTCAAATAAGTGACAAAGAAGATATCTTTAGGTCTCCATTATCTCAGTATAAAGCCATAAAATTTAATAAAATCACAGAAAAGGCATATGGGGCAAACTCCGTAAGTAACTGATACATTAGAGGGCCAGTCGGGAGATTGCAGGAAATGGTCAGTAGATGACCATCACCATTAAGAAACCATTCAGAAACTGATTACACACCACCTAAATCAATCAGGGACTGATCATGGTGAACCAGAGTTCAGGAACACCATTGATCGTGCACAGGGGCTGTGTCTAGAAATGGTTAATAACCATCAGCTTTCAGCTGCCCAGTTCACACCTCAGAGAAGCTGAGCAGGAAGAAGATAGACAACAATCAACAGAACAAGAAACAGTGCCGCAGTCGGCTGGAAGTTGTGCGCCAGAGTTACAAAGTGAACTGACTGCTTCCACTGTCTTTGTTAAGTTTTGCATTTTGTACTTATGTGATTAACTTAGTAAATTCTGTAAAGCTTGGAACAATATTTGCACCCAGTATGGTCCTGTAGCTAGTTGTAAATGAAAGTCCCTTTTAGATCAGCTCTCCCAACTAAACCCAACAACTGTAATTGACTCTAAGTCTTACATTTAAGTTGAGGTGAACCCACGTCTTTCAGAAAATCTCTGCCAACTTTGGCACAAGCCCCCAGCTGTTAGCCAGGAATTCTTTGCAGGATTAACTTGGGAACAGTGTGCTTTTATCATTTCTGGAACCTAGGTCAATGCGGGGTGGTCAGTCTGGTTTTATCATTGACTCTTCTGTAGCAATTTGACACAACTGAATAGCTTGCTCAGGATAGAGAGCTCTGAATCTATTGTATTACCTCTGTTCTGCAGAACAAGTAACTATACTCTGTCTATTATTGCAGTGCTGTAATAAAGTCAGTTAAAGACAATCGGTTGTTGGGAGTTTGATTATCTGATGTATGAAACCACAAGATTCAATATTTAGAGTCAACAAGATGAACAAGGAAACACATCAGGGCCCAAAACTCCAGCTGGATATTCACAGGAGAAAGTCTGTTACCCAACATCTTGAGTGGACAGAACAGAGAAAGGTCCCAACTGTAAGAAACCCTCCAAACATTTGTAAATATATTTCAAATGTTGACAGGTCCCAACTCCCAGTTTCCATTAAATTGAAATCAATGAAAGATCTGAGACAGACAGTTGGGTTGAAAAAGTGCGGGGCCCACATGGACTGAGAAACCAAATCCAGGGACCACTTACACCGAGACACCAAATCCAGGCAGCATTTGCGCTTTGAAGTTGATTTATCAGGTAGAAGTTGTTTGCAATAAATCCCCAATTTTAAATTAAATCTACAAGATTTAACTATCTGGCCAGAATGAACATTCTAATTGGTAAATTCAGATGATTTATTAACCATTAAAAGGTAGAAAGGTAACAAGTTAGAAAGATAAAAAGCAAAGTTTGAATTAACAGTGATTGACAGGAGGAGGAGAAAGCTCATCTTTAACAATGAAACAGACTTCTCACAACTTTCCTCGGTTGATCAGGCCAAAGACGTGAAATGATCATCAGACATGATACATGTTAACAGAATGGCTACTCAAAACCTTTATTTTAACCCCTTCAACTCACATTTGCTTAACTCAAATTAGCCTCAGTGTTGAATGATAATTGATTAACTTAATTGTCTGATTGGCCCCTGACACCTACTGGCATCTCCTGATGTCTGAGTACAAAGGTCTACTGAATAAATGAGACAGCTTGGGTAAGGTCCCATTTATTCCCAACTTAATGTAACTTGTCAAAGCCATAAATGTTTTGTGAGCTCGACCTTATCTTTCTAGATTGGCTGGAAAACATAATTTGACAGTTCTCATGATTTATGACCAGTGTACGTAAAATCATATTATTTATTATAATAAAACATTACAGACTTTGTGTTACAGGTTATATTACCAGTCTGACAACTACAACTATTAAGTGCTGATTCTTCAATTGTCTCAGAATGAAGGTTCTTCACTTCACCAATATGAGGATGTTAACCCGAGGGTCCCGTCTGCTCTCTGAGGTGAAAGATCACACGGCTTCTATTTGGAAGGAGAGGAGGGAGCTCACCCTGCTGAAACCAATATTACCCCTCACCCAATCTCACTGAAAACAGAACACTGCTCATTATCACATTGTTGATGTGGTTTACCCCACTGAAACCAATATTACCACTCACCCAATCTCCCTAAAAACAGATCACTGCCCCTCATCACATTGCTGTTTGTGGAGGCTGACTGCGCACAGAGATGTCCTGAGGTTGTGAAAGGTGCTATATGAATGCAAATTCTGTCGACTCCAGCCCAGTTACTGTACTTTGCAGCAACATCATCAACACTTCCCCAATGTCAGAATGAACAAGGTTCAGTCCTGAATCTGATTAACAACAGCAGAATCAGAGCAGAGCCGTCATCTGTGAACTCGCTGGTGTTTCACCAGATTGGATGATTCGGTAAATCTCTTCCCGCACTCGGAGCAGGTGAATGGCCTCTCCCCAGTGTGAATGCGCTGGTGTGTCAGCAGGTGGGATGATCGTGCAAATCCCTTTCCACACTCAGAACAGGTGAACGGCCTCACCTCAGTGTGAATTTGTTGATGTGTCAGCAGGTTGGAGGACTGACTGAATCCCTTCCCACACTTGGAGCAGATGAACGGCTTCAACCCAGTGTGAACTCGCTGATGTACAGTGAGATGAGATGATCGCCTGAACCCAGTCCCACAGTGAGAGCACTGGAACGGTCTCTCCTCAGTGTGAACAAGCTGATGGGACATCAGTTCACCAGAACTTTTAAAGCACTTCCCGCACTCTGGACATTTGAAAGGTCTCTTGTCAGTGTGAACTCGTTGGTGTGTCTGAAGGTGGGTTGCTGTCCTGAAACTCTTCCCACACTTAGAGCAGCTGAACAGTGTGTACTCGGTGTGAATGCGCTGGTGCTCCCTCAGTCCGTGTGGGCTTTTAAAGCTCTTCTCACAATTGGAGCATTGAAACTCTCTCTTGTCAGTGTGAACTTGCTGATGTTTCAGCAGGTGGGATGAGCGAGTGAATCCGTTTCCACACACCGAGCAGGTGAACGGCCTCTCCCCGGTGTGGAGTCGCTCATGCAGCTGAAGGCAGATGAACTGAGCGAATCTCTTCCCACATACGGAACAAATGAACGGCCTCTCGCCGGTGTGTCTGCGTCGATGAATTTCCAGCTCAGATGGGGATCTGAATCCCTTCCCACAATCCACACATTTCCACCGTTTCTCCCTGGCGTGAACGGTGCTTTTTGCTTCCATGTTCAAAGGCCGATGATATTCAAGTCCTGATGAATCGAGTGACTCCGTCAGATTTTGATGTGATGTTTGGTTTGACTTTCCTGATCGTGAACCTTTCAAATATTCTGTAAAATGAATTTAAGACAGAATCAAGGAAATATAAAAGAGAACCCAGAAAAACACATAGGCAGGTTGTGAAATTGAGCTAAATTAATCTTGTAATTTGTGGGGCCAGCGCTAGGAAAAAGTGACCCTGAAAACTGCTGGTTTCTCATAAAAACCCAACTGGTTCACTAATGTTCTTTAGGGAAGGGAACCTGCCGCCCAGTCGAGGCTTACACAAGGCTCTGGCTTCTATGGGAGGAGAGAGAGAGGTGAAGGAGAGGGTAAAAGAGATGAACTTCATAGATCTGCAACTGAATTTGAATTTTGAAAGAATCTCCCAAACCCATAACTCCACCCACTGGAAAGATAAGAGCAGCCGGTGCCTGGAAAAACCATCACCTCCAAGACACACACCAGCGAGTTCAGACTGGGGAGAGACCAGACTCCTGCTCCACATGTGAGAAAGATACAATCGATCATCCAATCAGCTGACACACCAGCGAGTTCAGCAGTGATTACTGAGATTGGATTCTGCTGCTGTTAATGACATCCAAGACTGAATTCTGTTCATTCTGATAGTTTGGGTTTGTTTCTGTTGATGTTTATAATCTCTATAACTGGACTGGATGTTTAATATTCTGGAACTTGGCTTGTTTTACCTTGTGACCCTTACTCTTCTAATAAAGTATCTTTCTTTGGTCTGTAGCAAATAGTGATTTACTTGTAATTTTTTTCAACTTGAGTCAGAGCAGAGGAATAACCTCTCCCCAGTGTGAATTTGCTGGCGCACTGTGAGGTGAGATAATCGCCTGAACTCAATCCCAAAGTGAGAGCACCTGAACGGTCTCTCGTCAGTGTGGACACGTTGATAGGATATCACTTCCCTGGAACTTTTACAGCTCTTCTCGTAGTCTGGGCAATTAACAAAATCACTCAAGTGTGAACACGTTTGTGTGTCATATGGTGGGATGACTGAATGAATCCCTTTCCATCTCTGGAGCATTTGAACAATCTCCCCCCAGTGTGAATATGTCAGTGAGCCAACAGGTTGGCTGATGGAGTGAAATCAGTCCAATACACAGAGCCGGTGAACGGCCTCTCTCCGGTGCACGATGAGCTTCCAGCTCAGACGGGTAACTGAATCCCTCATCACTGTCCTCACTCTTCCATGGTTCCTCCCCGGGATGTTTATATTTGTAGCTCCTGAGGCCAGATGATCAACGAAGCTACGTCCACACAGAGAACAGTTTCATCTACTGTGAACAATGCTTTTTCCTTCAATGTTTAAAATCCGAATGATAATCAAGTTACCGTTAACTGGGCAGCTCCGTCAGATCCTGATGTGATGTTTGTTCGAAGATTCCTGACTGCAAATCCTCCACTTCTAAAACTCTGTGACACTGAATTTAAAAGAAAAAAAAAGTGAGAGAGAACCCACAAAAACACAAAGGCAGGTTGTGAAATGGAGCTGAACGAATCTGGTCATTTGTGGGGCCGGCACCAGGAAAAAGTGACCATGAAAATTCTGGAGTGTCATAAAAACCCAAGTGATTCACTGATGTCCTGCAGGGAAGGGATTGAATGTCACCCATTCAATAGGATCATGGCTGATCTGACATTCCTCATGTCCACTTTCTTGCCCTTTTCCCGTAACCCTTGATTTCCTTACTGTTCAAAAATATACACAAGGGCTTTGCCCCCACAACTCTCTGTGGCAAGGAGTTGCAAAGACTCTCAACCCTCTGGGAGAAGAAATTGCTCCTGATCTCAGTCTTAAATTGGCACCTTTTATTCTGAGACTGTGCCCTCTGGTCCCAGACTCTCCCATGAGAGGAAACATCCGCTCAGCATTTACCTTGTCAAGTCCCTTAAGAATCCGATATGCTTCAATGAGATCACCCCTCATTCTTCTCAATTCTAATGAGGAGAGTCCCAACCTGTTTAACCTTTCCTCATAAAACAATCCCTCCATAACGGGGATAATCCAAGTGAATCTACTGTGAACTGCCTCCAATGAAATAATATTTTTCCTTAAATAAGGAGACCAAAACTGCTCACAGTCCTCCAGATATGGTCTCGCCAGTACCTTGTACAGTTGCAGCAAGACTTCCCTACTCATATACTCCAACCACAGTGGCACTGCAGTTAGCACTGCTGCTTCACAGCGCCAGAGACCCGGGTTCAATTCCTGGCTTGGGTCACTGTCTGTGTGGAGTTTGCACATTCTCCCTGTGTCTGCGTGGGTTTCCTCCGGGTGCTCCGGTTTCCTCCCACAGTCCAAAGATGTGCAGGTTAGGTGAACTAGTCATGCTAAAGTCTCCCTCAGTGTACCTGAACAGGCGCCGGAGTGTGGCGACTAGTGGATTTTCACAGTAACATCATTGCATTGTTAATGTAAGCCTACTTGTGACAAATAAATAAACTTTACTTTACTTGAAATAAGGGCCAACATTCTATTAGGCTTCCTGATTACCAACTGCACCTGTGTGCTAGGTTTCTGTGTTTTGTGCAGAAGTCCCCCAAGCCCTGTTGTGTTGCAGCTTTACAGCCTTTTCCCCAATTAAATAATACCCCCCTGCTCTCCCTTCCAAAATGAACAGTTTCACATTTTCCCACATTATCATAGAGTCCCTACAGTGCAGAAGGAGGACATTCAACTCATGGGTCGCACTAATTCTCTCACATAGTATCTTACCCAGAGCCTCTCTCCCACCCTATCCCCATACCCTCACACATTTACCATGGCTAATCCATCTAACCTACATGTCTTGGGACACTAAGGGAAATGGCCAACCCACTTAATCTGCACATCTCTGGACTGTGGGAGAAAACCAGAGCATCTGGAGGAAACGGCGGCACGGTAGCACAGTGGTTAGCACTGCTGCTTCACAGCTCCAGGGTCCCGGGTTCGATTCCCGGCTCGGGTCACTGTCTGTGTGGAGTTTGCACATTCTCCTCGTGTCTGCGTGGGTTTCCTCCGGGTGCTCCGGTTTCCTCCCACAGTCCAAAGATGTGTGGGTTAGGTTGATTGGCCAGGTTAAAAAATTGCACCTTAGAGTCCTGTGATGCGTAGGTTAGAGGGATTAGCGGGTAAATATGTGGGGGTAGGGCCTGGGTGGGATTGTGATCGGTGCAGACTCGATGGGCCGAATGGCCTCCTTCTGCACTGTAGGGTTTCTATGATTCTTTCTATGAAACCCACACAGAGGAAAGCTGCTGGATTATCAGAAAAACCCAAGTGTTATGCTGATGTCTGTCAAGAAAGGAAATCTGGCACCTGGTCTCGATAAGAATCTGGGCACTGAGTGGAGACAGAGAGAAGTAGAAGGGGCCGGGGTGAAGGAGAGGGATTTTATACATCTAGAACTCAATGAGAACTTTGACAGAATCTCCCAAATCCTCAACCTCCACCACCTAGAAGGACCGAGGTAGTAGGTAGATGTGAACGCCATCACCTCCGAGTTTCTCCCCCCACAACTCACACACCACCCTGACTTGTCTGACATCCAGTACTAAAAGAACTGAAACTTCGTTCATATAAACACTGGGAAGACTGAACCCATTGTCTTCAGTCCCCACTACAAACTCCACTCCCTCACCAGCAACTCTATCTTCCTGGTAACTGTCTGAGGCTGAACCAAACTGTTCACAACCAGGGTGAAATATTTCACCCCAAGATGAGCTTCCAACCACATATCCACATCATCATCAAAACCGCCTATTTCCATCTCAGTGATATCGCCCGACTCCACCCCAGTCTCAGTTCATCTGGAACTCTCATCCACTCCAATGTGACGTGGAGCTCAAGGGAATGGAACTGACCAAATTGCTCCACAGAGAGTACAGTAAGTCTCACAACACTAGGTTAAAGTCCAACAGGTTTATTTGTAATCACGAGCTTTTGGAGCACTGCTCCTTCCTCAGGTCACTCACCTGATGGACTTTAACCTGGTATTGTGAGACTTCTTACTATGCCCAACACAGTCCAACGCCGTCATCTCCACATCATGGCTACCACGCAGAGTTAGCATGGATTTGAGTTGCCAAATGCATTTCCTTCCATGTTGTATTCTCTGCATCACTGGAAATTGATAAAGCAGCCACACTGCTGTATATTTCAAGACAAAAAATAGGGATCATAAATAACATAGAACATAGAAAAGCTACAGCACAAACAGGCCCTCCGGCCCACAAGTTGTGCCGAACATGACCCTACCTACTAGGCTTACCTATAACCCTCGATCTTACTAACTTCCATGAACTTATCCAAAAGTCTCGACCCTATCGAATCCGCCTCCACCGCCACTACCGGCAGCCGATTCCACGCACCCACCACCCTCTGAGTGAAAAACTTACCCCTAACATCTCCTCTGTACCTACTCCCCAGCACCCTAAACCTGTGACCTCTTGTGGCAACCATTTCAGCCCTGGGTAAAAGCCTCTGAGAATCCACTCTATCAATACCTCTCAACATCTTATACACATCTATCAGGTCACCTCTCATCCTTCGCTTCTCCAAGGAGAAAAGACCTAGCTCGCTCAACCTATCCTCATAAGGCATGCCACCTAACCCAGGCAACATTCTTGTAAATCTCCTCTGCACCCTTTCTGTGGCTTCCACATCCTTTCTGTAATGAGGCGACCAGAACTGGGCACAGTACTCCTCCAAGTGGGGTCTGACCAGGGTCCTATACAGCTGCAGCATTATCTCCCGATTTCTAAACTCAATTCCTCTATTGATGAAGGCCAGTATTCCATACGCCTTCTTAACCACAGCCTCGACCTGCGATGCTGCTTTGAGTGTCCTATGAACCCAGACCCCAAGATCCTTCTGATCTTCCACACTGCCAAGCGTCTTACCATTAATATTATATTCTTTCATCCTACTCGGCCTGCCAAAATGAACCACCACACACTTATCTGGGTTGAAGACCATCTGCCACTTCTCCACCCAGTCTTGCATCTTATCTATGCCTCGTTGCAACTGCTGACATCCCTCTACACTATCCACAACACCACCAACCTTTGTGTCATCAGCAAACTTGCCAACCCATCCTTCCACTTCCTCATCCAGGTCATTTATAAAAATCACAAAGAGCAAGGGTCCCAGAACAGATCCCTGGGGCACTCCACTGGTGACCGACCTCCATACTGAAAAAGACCCATCTACAACCACTCTTTGCCTTCTGTGGGCAAGCCAGTTCTGAATCCACAAAGCAATGTCCCCTTGTATCCCATGCCCCTTCACTTTCTCAATAAGCCTTGCATGGGGCACCTTATCAAACACCTTGCTGAAATACATATAAACTACATCTACCGCTCTTCCCTCGTAACATATCTCTCTCCCATACAAATTTACTGGTAAAACGGAATTGTGAACATTGGGTAAGAGGCTCCCCTATTAGCCAGATAAACTGAGGGAACTAAAAGATGTCAATGTCTCTGAGAGAGAAAGAAAAATATACCTGGGCCTAGTCCTGTTCCTGAATCCGGTCTTCATCTGTAACCTTTCCAGAGTCTGCAGCCTCCCTGGATTCACTTCCTTTCCCTTCAGTTGCTGCAAGTCCCCAATTTCCCCCAGAATGAGAAAAGAAATGGAAAGGGGGAAACATTGATTTCCTCCCAGATGTTACACAGAGGCGGAAGTTTCAATCATTGGCCAATTTCCGCATTGTGACGGCACAATTGAGCTTAGCCTGAATTAGCCAATAGGAATAAGTCTGTTCCGATGTGACGTGCTGTGGTTTCAGTGCGCAGGCCCGGGCGCGCGGACCCGGGAGCCCCGCCCCCTCCCATTGATTCCCCTCCTCCTGCACCTCCTCCAGCCAAGGTTTCCAGGCAACCGGCTGATGGCTCCGGCCAGAGCGAGAAGCCGCTCGGTGATTTCCCCCCTCTCTCTCCGGCGGCTGCGGCTCCAAAAAGAGACCTCTCTCTGCGCCTGCTCCGGACAGCTGGGCTCAGCAGCGCTCTCTGCGCCTGCGTGCTGGGCTGCCAGCTGAGGGAGTGGGGGAGGGGACTTTGCAAAATCTCTTCCCATCATTTTCTTCCCAGTCCCGCAGTTTGATTTGAAACAGCACAGCTTCTGTTTTTAGCTTCACAGTAAGAAGTCTCACAACACCAGGTTAAAGTCCAACAGGTTTATTTGGTAGCAAATACCATAAGCTTTCGGAGCGCTGCTCCTTCGTCAGGTGGAGTGGATATCTGTTCTCCAACAGTGCACAGACACAGAAATCAAATTACAGAATACTAATTAGAATGCGAATCTCTACAGCCAGCCAGGTCTTAAAGGTACAGACAATGTGGGTGGAGGGAACATTCAACTCAGGTTAAAGAGATGTGTATTGTCTCCAGACAGAACAGCTAGTGAGATTCTGCAAGTCCAGGGGGAAAGCTGGACAAACCAACGCATTCACACTGGGCCGAGGCCATTCATCTGCTCCGAGTGTGGGAAGGGATTCACTCAATTATCTAGTCTGCTGAGACACAAACGATTACACACTGGGGAAAGGCCATTCATCTGATGTGTGTGTGGGAAGTGACTCAGTCAATCATCCAGTCTGCTGGAATACTGAGGCTCCTCCCCCAATAAGAAACCTGTTCAATGCTCTGACTGTGGGAGCTGCTTGAAAACCTGAGCCGACCTGAGGGTCGACCAGCGCATTCACACTGAGGAGACCCCGTTCAGGCGCTCTCACTGTGCAAAGAGGTTTAGAACATCATCTGACCTACTGAAACATCAGGGAATTCACACTGGGGAGAGACCCTGATAATTCCCACTCACTTTCAGCGATTTCTCATAAAACCTACCAGATTGGAAGCTTCTGCCTGAAATTTTATTTTCCCTTAGTTTCCAAACTGAGACCATTCACCTGCTCAGTGTGTGGGAAAGGATTCACTTGTTCACCCAAGCTGCTGACACACCATGGCAGTCACACCCATTAGTGATCTTTTGGATGCTCTGACTGTGGCTGTTAATTATATCAATAGAGGTGAAGTTTATTCAGATGGAGGGCACTGATTAGATAGTTATAATGAGCGGGTAAAAGGTGGGACTCACTAATATAACTTGGAGTCAGAGTTGAACCTGTAATGTTTGATTCTGTGAACAAATCTAGACCAAATAAAGATTGACTCCACCCCAAGGCAGTCAGGATTATAACATGGTAACAGAAAATGCTTGTCTATTGGTGAAGGTTGGAAACTAAAAGAAAGTATATTTCAGACAGAAGCTTCCAATCGCAGCAGCTTTTGTGAGAAATGACTGAAAGGCAGTGGGAATTGTCAGGGTCTGATTACCTGCTGATGCTCTCGGAGTCTGAACCATACAACCAGTGGAAGAATGAAGTGGCGATGTGGACACGGGTTACATCCCGATCAAGGAGGAAACAAGATCTGGCCTTGGCATTGTCACTTCCTAACACAAGGAAAATCAGCAACAAAGCATTTTCTGATCAGCCAAACTGCAAGTTGATACCTGCACTGGCACGGATGATTCATGTAAAGAATTCACTTCAGGTGGTTGGAGGGTAGAATCCCTGTCAATTGGTCTATGGGAGAAATCCCTAATTCCCCTCTGTGCCGGGCGATCGCCCTCCTGCTTTAAAGGTATACAATTAGTTCCATTTTCAGTCATCAATTATCTGATTGTTCCATGAAAATCATAGAAGAATCATAGAAACCCTACAGTGCGGAAGGAGGCCATTCGGCCCATCGAGTCTGCACCGACCACAATCCCACCCAGGCCCTCCCCCCACATATTTACTTGCTAATCCCTCTAACCTACGCATCTCAGGACTCTAAGGGGCAATTTTTAACCTGGCCAATCAACCTAACCCGCACATCTTTGGACTGTGGGAGGAAACTGGAGCACCTGGAGGAAACCCACGCAGACACGGTAGAACAGTAGAAAAGAATTGCTGAAAGCAACAAATTATTGGAGAGACCAGAAGAGGGTTTCTTCATGTGTAACGTTTGTACTGAAGAAGAAAAAACATATTTTTCTTCGATTTGTTTTGAAACACTGTTTGTGTGAATCTTTGCGATCCCGGTCAGGACTGTTAATGTTTGCAGAGAAATTCGAACACCCAGTGATTAACTGAAAGAATTACATCACAAGACTCCACATTTTTAAACAAAAACAAACTTTACTGTATGTTTAAATAAAATTTAAAAAGACAACATTACAAATTGAATACTACACTCAATAAAGATTTATGATATAAACCTAGTTCTATTTTTTTACCTCACCCCAAGAGTTTCTTTATACTTAATGATATCTTGAAGGTTCATTCACTTCTGTTCCTAGGACCATCCCAAAGCTCTCCACAATTCACTTTAATTCTCCCCAGTACTCCAGATATTCTCCAAGCTCCAAGAGTTTATAGGAGTCTATCCATTATCTTTTCATTAAACAAGCTTCCAATTTTCCTTTAAGCTCTCAAACTGTGGACTCCTCAGTCCAAACATGGGCTTCACTGCATTCTTGCTGAGGGATTTAACCGTTGGAAACCCCCCTGGTTTCTAATGGTCCTCAAGGCTTCTAGTCCCACAGCTCCTGGTCCCACAACTGGTGGCTTCCAAGCTAACTGCAGACTGTCCGCTGGAACCAGGTCATTGATTGGAAAGGACTCAAAGGTTCCGGGGAAAAGGCAGGAGAATGAGATTGAGATTTATCAGCCATGATCGAATGGCACAGCAGATTCGATGGGCCGAATAGCCTAATTCTGCTCCTATATCTTATGGTCTAATTCTAACCAAGTCTCCACCCTGAATCACATATCCCCGTGGTAACAGAGACCAGGTGGAATATCTGTCAGATATTTAGCTTCAAAACTAAACCCTTTTTCCCTGAGGTCTGCATGAAGAATTCACCGAACAAAAACAGTACAATAATTGTCAGACCCAATGTCTCCAGCTAAAAGATCCAGCTGACCTTTTACAGTTCTTACCTCTCGAGTTTTGACTTCTTAAACCAACATGGGCCATGCTTTGTGACTGCAAATTCCCTGAGGGTGTTTTTGTCAGATTCTCAATCCAGGTTTTCCATTTTTTAAAAGCAATTCTTGCAACTAATTCTTATTTCTAAAACATAGGAATTATGAAATTAGATTTTTGGAACAAAAACAGGAAAAAATGGAAATGTACCACCTTCATAATATCCCATTTAGAATATTACAATATACAACATGCTGTATATCTTAACAACAGTCATGATCTTATTGAATGGTGGAGCAGGCTCGAAGGGCCAAATGGCCTCCTCCTGTTCCTAAATCCAATGTTTTCCTGTGTTGATCTATCTTATAACCTGCAACAGACACAATAATCCCTCCATTGTCCACTTCACATTCACAAGTCCAGCTTGGTAACAGCACACTGCTGGGTTCCATGTCCAGGAATCTCAGTCCACTGAAGATGGAAATTACTGCTTGCAGTCTTTTCTGAAAGTTTTCTTTTTACAATAATTATAATCCAAAGTTCCTCCTGCAAAAGGAGAGTCTTCATTGCTGTTCATTTGTGAAGTGTCAAGTTCTATTTTGAAAACAATCTGTTCAGAGTTCACATTTTGAAATTTATTTTCTTCCATGTTTGTAGTTCTTCCATTGTTTAAATCCAGAGAGAATATTCCACTCAATTCCACATTGAAACTGTCTTCTTCTAGCTCTGTTATAGCTGATTCCTTTATTGTCCAGGACAATATATTCACAATATCTTTAAAACAGAAATTAAACATTCCCATTTGATTCCAGACAGTAACATATTCTGTTGGTTTGTTCTTTGTCAATGTCAGGCTCGGGTTGTTCTCCTTGGAGCAAAGGAGGTTGAGGGGAGATTTGATAGAGGTGGACAAGATTCTGACAGGTTTAGATAAGGTGGACAAAGAAAAGCTGTTCCCAGTAGCTGAAGGGACAAGGACGAGGGGAGACACAGATTTCTTGTTTTGGGTCAGAGATGCAAGGGGTGGGGGGGGGGGGCGGGGGAGATGTGAGGAAGAATATTCTGATGCAGCGAATGGTAATGACCTGGAACTCGCTGCCTACAAGGGTGGAGGAAATGGAGACAATAAACAATTAAAAAGGAAATTGGATGGGCATTTGGGATGTTCCAAACAGAACAAAGAGCAAAGAAAATTTTGCTTTCTTTAAACAAAAAAAAACAAAGAAAATCCATCAAGACACCATTTGACTGAGTGTGGCAGAAAGGGACCTACACAGGGTTGGAATCGGTGGGAGTTGGGGGGCGGGGGGAACTCTCCACCGGTTGGGGATATACCAGGTACAGATGAGGATGGCTGTGGTTGTTGGAGGTCAGTCATCACTGCAAGGGTCACTGCAGGGTTCATCTAAAACTCTGCTGGCCATGTTTAAACTCACATTAAGTGTTATTCCACTATCACCCTTGTGCACGATGATCCACCCAGTAAAGCAACAACTTAATATTAAAATTCTCATCTTTGGTTTCAAATCACTCCATGACCTTGCCTGTCCCAATATCTATAATCTCCGATAAGCCCCACAACCCTCAATATATTACACTGCTCTAATTCTGGTCTTTAGTTTGTCCCTGCCCTTGCTTCACCATTGCAAGCTCTACCTTCAGTTGCTTAGGCTCCAACCTCTGGAATACCATCCCTACACGTCTCCAACTCTCCACCTCGCTTTTCTCCTTTAACACACCACTTAAAATCGACCACTTTGACCAAACTTTTGGTCATCTAACCTAATATCTTCTTTGTGGCTCAATATCATACTTTATTTTACAATGCTCCCTGGATGTTTTATTATTTCAAGGCGCTATATAAATATATTTTGTTGTTCCTCATGTCTCCTGGGCCTAATCATTTTCAGCGGCTTCATTAATTACCGTCTCCCCACCGTAGGGTCGGAAACGGGGATGTTCACTGATGATTGCAGTGTATATTACCATTCACAACTCTGAATACTGAAGCTGCCCGCATGCAGCGCAGGACCAGGACAACATTCAGGTTGGAGCTGATTGTCAATTCATACTGACACCACATAATTATCAGGAAATATCTATTTCCAGCAAGAAAATCTAACCATCTTCCCTTGATATTCAATGGCATTACCATCAGTGAATGCCCCACCAGCAATAACTTTGGGGTTACCATTGACCAGTCATTTAAATACTGTGGTTACAGGAGCAGATCAGAGGTTGGGAGTTTTGTGGCAGGTTACTCACTTAATGATTCCCCAAAGGCTTGCCATGATTCACAAGGTATAAATCAGGAGTAAGGTGGAATATTCCCTACCTGGATGAGTGTACCTGCAACAATTTTGTAGATCATATCCAGGACAAAGTAGCTCGCCTGATCAGCATCTCAAATACCACCTTAAACATTCACTCTCCACCATTAGCCCACAATGGTGGCAGTGTATCCACATATTAGATACACTGCAAGAAATCACCAAGGCTGTTTTCACAGCATGTTCCAAACCCTAACTTCTACCACTTGAAAAACAAGTGCAGCCAGCGTATGGGAATGCCACCATCTGCAAATTGTACTCCACATCACACACCATTCTGACTTGAAAATCAATCACCATTCCTTCTCTGTCACTGCATCAAATTCCTGGAACTCTCTAACAGCGTTGTGGGTATACCTACACCAGATGGATTGCCGCGATTCAAGAAAGTGGCTCACTTTCTTCACAAGGGCAATCAGTGATGCACAATGAATGTTGGCCTTGCAGCCACATTCACATCCCCTGAAAGAATAAAACAAAATCCTCATCCCTGGTATCATTCTCAGCCAATGTACTGCAATTATCAATGAACAGCTCCGCTTTCGACTTTATGATGGGGGGGAAGGTCATTGGTGGAGCAACTGAGGATGGATGGGCCTCGGACACTACCCTGGGGCTGAGATGATTGGCCTCCAACAACCGCGATCATCCTCCTCTGTGCGGGATGTGGTTCTCGCCGGTGGAGAGTTTCCCCCTGATTCCCATTGGCTTCAATGTTAATCGGGTTGCTTGATGCTACGCAGGGTCAAATGCTGCCTTGATGTCAATGGCAATCACTCCAACATCACCCAGTTCAACTCTTTTGTCCATGTTTGGACAAAGGCTGTAAATGAGGCAGGAGGTGAGTGGTCCTCGGTGGAACCCAAAATGAGCATCAGTGAGCAGGTTATTGCTGTATAAATGCTGCTTGATCGCACCGTTGGCAACAACATCTTCCATCATTTTGCTGATGAGCGAGACTCGAGACATTGGAGGGCAGTTGGCCAGTTTGGATTTTTCCTTATCCATTGCCTTCAGCTGCTTATTGATATCCCTTGAAGTGAATCGAATTGGCTGAAGATGGGCATCTGTGATAGTAGGGACCTCAGGATGGATAATTCATATGGAGAGATTAGAGAAGCTGGAATTGCACTCTATAGAGCAGGAAAGGTTAAGGAAAGATTTAATAGAGATATTCAAACTTTTGAGAGGTTTTAGTCCTATTTTCAAGAAGGGGAATAGGGATAGCCCAGGTAATTACCGACCAGTGAGTCTAACCTCAGTGGTTAGTAAACTGATGGAGAAGATCCTGAGGGACAGGATATATGAGCATTTAGAGAGGTTTAGTATGCTCAAGAATATTCAGCATGGCTTTGTCAAGGGCAGATCGTGCCTTACGAGCCTGGTGGAGTTCCCCTCGCACCTTAAACCCATGCCCCGAGTAATTGACTCTTCCACCCTGGGAAAAAGCTTTTGACTACCCACTCTGTCCATGCCCCTCATAATTTTGTAGACTTCTATCAGGTCGCCGCTCAACCTCCGTCGTTCCAGTGAGAACAAACCAAGTTTCTCCAACCTCTCCTGATAGCTAATGCCCTCCACACCAGGCAACATCCTGATAAATATTTTTCCGTACCCTCTCCAAAGCCTCCACGTCCTTCTGGTAGTGTGGTGACCAGAATTGAACACTAGATTCCAAGTGCGGTCCAACTAAGGTTCTATAAAGCTGCAACAAGACTTGCCAATTTTTTAACTCAATGCCCCGGCCGATGAAGGCAAGCATGCCGTATGCCTTCTTGATTATCTTCTCCACCTGCATTGCCACTTTCAATGACCTGTGTACCTGTACACCCAGATGCCTCTGCCTATCAATACTCTGAAGGGTTCTGCCATTTACTGTATATTTCCCATCTGTATTAGACCTTCCAAAATGCATTACCTCACATTTGTCCGGATTAAACTTCATCTGCCATCTCTCCGCCCAAGTCTCCAACTGCCCTATATCCTGCTGTATCCTCTGCCGGTCCCCATCGCTATCCGCAAATCCACCAACCTTTGTGTCGTCCACAAACTTACCAATCAAACCAGTTACATTTTCCTCCAAATCATTTATATATATCACAAACAGCAAAAGTCCCAGCACTGATCCCTGAGGAACGTCACTTGTCACAGCCCTCCATTCAGAAATGTACCTTTGCACTGCCAACCTCTGTTTTCTTCTGACTAAATATCTCTAAACTTCCTAACACCCTGTCACTCTGTGATCCTTGTGACATTTGAAACCAGGTATTCACAAAAAGACTCAAAGAGCATCAGCCCACTGGAGGCTGAGACCAGCCAGTCCAGCACAAAGAAACCCTCTGACCCTTCCCATTGACCAACTGTGAGAATGAACAAAATGCAATCCTGGATGTAATTGAGAGCAAAAGCAATAACAGCAGAATCCAACCACTGTCATCACTCGTGAACCTGTTGATGTCTCAGCAGCTGGGATGAAACGCTGAAACCCTTCCCACACTGAGAGCAGGTGAACGGCCTCTCCCCAGTGTGAACTTGCTGGTGCGTCCGCAGGGTGGATAACCGAGTGAATCCCTTCCCACACTGAGAGCAGGTGAATGGCCTCTCCCCAGTGTGAACTTGCTGGTGCGTCCGCAGGGTGGATAACCGAGTGAATCCCTTCCCACACTGAGAGCAGGTGAATGGCCTCTCCCCAGTGTGAACTAGCTGGTGTGTCCGCAGGGTGCATAACTGAGTGAATTCTTGCCCACACTGAGAGCAGGCGAATGGTTTCTCCCCAGTGTGAACTCGTTCGTGTGTCCGCAGGTTGGATGACTGAGTGAATCCCTTCCCACACTGAGAGCAGGTAAATGGACTCTCCCCAGTGTGAACTCGCTGGTGTCTCTGCAGGTGGGATGACCGAGTGAATCCCTTCCCACACTGAGAGCAGGTGAACGGCTTCTCCCCTGTGTGACGTAGCTGGTGTGATTGCAGGTGGGATAACTGAGTGAATCCCTTCCCACACTGAGAGCAGATGAACGGCCTCTCCCCAGTGTGGTTGCGCCGATGAGCTTCCAGCTGAGATGGGGTTCTGCATCCCTTCCCACAGTCCACACATTTCCATGGTTTCTCCATGGTGCAGGCGTCCTTGCCTCTCTCTTGGGTGGACAACTAGTTGAAACTTCGTCCACACACAGAACAAGATTACAGTCTCTCCCCGCTGTGAATGGTGTGATATTTATTCAGACTGTGTAACTGGTTAAAGCTCTTTAGTCAGTGCATTGGAACACTCTCACTCAAGTGTGGCAGTGTGTTGATGCTTTTTCACTCACACTGACATTTCAAATCTCTTCAAATCGACAGACTGGACAATCATTTCTCCTTCTGGATTCAAAGTCCGGTGATATTGAGGTCCCAAGGAATACGACTCTGTCAGATCTGGACGTGATGTTTGAGATTTCGGCCTGTGATTCCTCTTTCAAAATCCTGGAAAATGAGTTTACAAAAGTCATCAGTGTCAGTACAGGATAGAAATTCAGAACAGACAATTTCTATGGAACATTCTTTCCTCTCTCATTCCCCAAAAGCTCTCTCCCCATTCTCAGCAGGTCTGGCAGCATCTGGATGGAGAGAAAAGAACTGAAGTTTCAGAGCTTTGACAAAGGGTCATCTAGACAAGAAACATCAGCTCTTTTCTCTCCTTACAGATGCTGCCAGACCTGCTGACATTTTCCAGCATTTTCTCTCTTGGTTTCAGATTCCAGCATCTGCAGTAATTTGCTTTTATAAGGCTGCAGATACCTCCTCCCAAGTAACATTCGTGTGCCCAAGACATCATCACTTGTTTCCCTTATTTCTTTAGCACCCATGGTGCTCTCCGCAGTAAACACAGAGGAGAAGTATTCATTAAAAATCTCACTCATCTCCTGTGGCTCCACACACAGATGGCCATACTGATTTTTAAGGGGATCTCTTCTCTCTCTACCCACCCTTTTACTCTTAATATAGCTATAGAACCTCTTGGAATTTTCTCTAATCTTACCTGCCAGATCCATATCAGACCCTCTTTTTGTCCTCCTGATTTCCCTCTTCAGTATTTTCTTACACTTTTTATAATCAGAGTGATTCACTTGTCCCCGATTGCCTAAACCCAATGTATGCTTCCTTCTTTTACCTGACCAGAGCCTCAATATCCCTTGTCTGCCAGAGATCCCTAAATTTACCATTCGTTCCATGCATCTTAACAGGAATATACTGCCCCATGACTCTTGATATCACACTTTCAAAACCTCCCATTTGCCAGTCATTCCTTTCCCTTCAAAGAAATTCACCTAATCGACATCTACCAGATCCTGCTTAATGCCCACAAAAGTGGCCCTGCTCCAGTTTAGGGCCTTGACCTGTGGACCTGTCCTATCTTTTTCCAGAACTATTTTGAAACTATTGGTGCTCCCAACAGTGCTCCCTGACTGACACTTCAGTTACTTGCCCGACCTCATTTCTTAACTGTCTAATAGAAAGTGAGTCCAGGAATTGATAATGAAAAATAAGGAGCTGGGAGATTAATTGAACAAGTATTTTGCCTCGGTGTTCACAATAGAGGATACAGTTAAAACTCAGAAACAGCTGTAAATCAGAATAGTAATTAATTAATAATAATGAATCATAAAATACAGTGTAGGGGGAGGCCATTCAGCCCATCGAGCCTGCACCGACAAAAATCCCATCCAGGCCCTATCCACATATTTACCTGTTAATCCCCCTGATACCAAGTGGCAATTTATCATGGCCAATCCGTCTAACCGGCACATCTTTGGACTGTGGAAGGGAATCGGAACACCCGGAGAAAACCCACACAGACACGGGGAGAATGTAGAAACTCTGCACAGACAGTGACCCGAGGCTGGAATTGAACCCGGGTCCCTGGCGCTGTTAGGCAGCTGCACTAACCACTGTGCCACCGGGCCACATGTCAGTGCCATCGCCCGACTCCAGCCCAGTCTCAGCTCATCTGGAACCCTCACCCATTCCATTGTGACCTCACACCCTCAGCCATTCCATTGTGATGTCCCACCCTCACCCATTCCATTGTGACGTCACACCCTCAACCATTCCATTGTGACGTCACACCCTCACCCATTCCATTGTGACGTCAGGGCTTCCCTCTCCGATCACAATCCCTGCCGGCCTCCCACATGCAGCCTCAATGGCGGCAGTCAGCCCGGGTCTAACACTACAAGCTGCCGCTCCATTTGGTGCAAAGGGGAGACCGGGAAGTTCATTTCCGGGGATTGGGTTTGAACAACATGTTTACAAAGTCTCTCCACCCACCCGCCACATTTATCATTCCCCGCACGCTGCCCTCTACCTCGTATTGATCTCGCTTCCAAGTTAAAACCGTCCGTCCGTCGCCATTACCCGCACTGCGCATGCTTCAGGTCCCGCCCCTCATTCACTCCGATTGGTTGGAGGACCGGCCACTCCCGCTCGGTCCTCCAGCACCGCCCCCTGTTCCTATTGGTCCGGAGCTGCCGTCAATCAGTCCCCGGGCATTGTGATGTGGAGCATGCGCAGTGTCATTGCTGTCCTTGGCGCTTGTTTGTCCCGGAGAAGCGGAGTCAGCGTTAGGCGGTGGCTGGGAGGATTTGGAAACACTTTGTGGATCCGCAGGCGGGAAGGAGCTCTGAAAAACACCACACTATTCACAGTGTGGAGAAACCATACACATGGTCTGTATGTGGATGAGGCTTCAACTAATCATCCAACCTGGAGAGACAGAAGGACAACAGCACCGTGGACAAACCGTGGAAATGTGAGGATTGTGGTAAAGGATTCAATTATCCATCCCAGTTGGAAACCCATCGACACGGTCACATTGGGGCTGGGAAAATGGAGAAACCATGGAAATGTGAGGATTGTGGTAAAGGATTCAATTATCCATACTTGCTGTAAAACCATAGACACAGTCACACTGGAGAGAGGCCATTCATCTGTTCTGTGTGTGGGAAAGGATTCACTACCTCATCCCACCTGCTGTTACACCAGCGAACTCACACTGAGGAGAGGCCGTTCAGCTGCTCCACCTGTGGAAAGGGGTTCTCGTGTTCATCCAACCTCAGTGCACATCAGCGAGTTCACACTGGGGAGAGATCGTTCACCTGCTCTGTGTGTGGGAAGGAGTTTGCTGGGCCATCCGGTCTTTGGTCACACCAGCGAATTCACACAGGAGAGAAGCCATTCACCTGTTCTGTGTGTGGTAAGAGATTCACTCTGTCATCTAACCTGCTGTCACACCAGTGAGTTCACACAGAGGAGAGACCGTTCAGCTGCACTTCCTGTGGAAAGAGGTTCCGGTCTTCATCCAACCTCAGCGCACACAAGCGAGTTCACACTGGGGAAAGGCCGTTCACCTCTTCCACATATGGGAGGGAATTCACCAATTCATCCGGCCTCCTGTCACATCAGCGAATTCACACTGAGGAGAAGCCATTTATTTGCACATACTGTGGAAAGAGTTTCAGGCAGTTGTCAATACTCACTGAACATCAACGCACTCACACTGGGGAGAGACCATTCACTTGCTCCATGTTTGGGAAGAGATTCACTCAGTCTGGCAGCCTGCATTTACACGAGCTCACCCACACTGGGGAGAGGCCATTCACCTGCTCTGTGTGTGGGAAGGGATACACTCGGTCATCCCACTTGCTGACACATCTGCAAGTTCACAATTGTCAGCAGGAGTTGGATTTTGCTATTACTGCAGCTGTTAATCACATCCAAGATTGATAGTCTGACAATATTTGGTTTGTTTCTGCTGACATTAACAATCACTACAACTGGCTGAAGTTTAATATTCTGAAATGTCACTGATTTTCAGGGCTGCTGTGTCCCTTTTTGAAAGCACCATCTGTGAGTTTTTTTAATTCAGGAACGATCAACAGGACCGGGCACTGCACTGGCAAAGATATTCATAGTAAGAGATTTAACAACACCAGGTTAAAGTCCAACAGGTTTATTTGGTAGCAAATGCCATTAGCTTTCGGAGCGCTGCTCCTTCATCAGATGGAGTGGAAATCTGCTCTCAAACAGGACACAGAGACACAAAATCAAGTTACAGAATACTGATTAGAATGCGAAGCTCTACAGCCAACCAGGTCTTAAGGATACAGACAATGTGAGTGGAGGGAGCATTAAGCACAGGTTAAAGAGATGGAGGGAGCATAAAGCACAGGTTAAAGAGATTTGTATTGTCTCCAGACAGGACAGCCAGTGAGATTTTGCAAGTCCAGGCAAGCTGTGGGGGTTTCTGATAGTGTGACATGAACCCAATATCCTGGTTGAGGCCGTCCTCATGTGTGCGGAACGTGGCTATCAGTTTCTGCTCAGCGACTCTGAGCTGTCGTGTGTCGTGAAGGCCGCCTTGGAGAACGCTTACCCGAAGATCAGAGGCTGAATGCCCGTGACCGCTGAAGTGCTCCCCCACAGGAAGAGAACAGTCTTGCCTGGTGATTGTCGAGCGGTGTTCATTCATCCGTCGTCGTAGCGTCTGCATGGTGCTGGCAGCTAATTAGTGGAAAGTATCACTCGTGTAACCACGACATAGTCACAGAATGAAACAGATTAGTGTTCCCTCTGTATTGTGCAGCCTTGTGATTGTGCTAAAGGCCATCACTTTCAGATCTGAAAAGTGCCTGGGTCAAGGTCAAATTACCCCAGAAAGGGAAAATTTCTCTCAAATCTGAAGCAACAGGCGAAGCAAATCATTTCACACTGAAACACATCTTCAACGTTGCGGTAGTTTGTTCAGTTACACACTTGGTGGTCACGTAAGTCTGGTTGTTGCATTCCTGAGCCTCATTGGAGGGATTCCTCACATGAGCCGAGTTTGAGGAGAGTATCTCTGGCCTCCAGTGATGCAGCCGCTGAATCTATTCCTGGAAAAAACACATTTGGAATATTGTGATAATGCTGTCTGAATCCATCAGGACAATTTTGTATTCAAGTGTGGGGGGGATAATGTTCACTGTTTTATATTCGGGTCAGGGGGATAATGTTCACTGTTTTATATTCAGGTCTGCGGGGAGAATGTTCACTACTTTATATTCGGGTCTGGGAGATAATGTTCACTGTCTGGGGTTTGTTAGCTCGGGTTGGTTCTGCCTACGGTGCATTCTCGGTTGTCAGAGCTCTCATTAAAAGCCCTGATTTCCAGTCAGTGACTGAGTTGTCTCTGATGGGATGGAGAATCAGAGTGGGGGTAATGTGCTCATGGACAGCGATGGGTTGGAATGAGTATAAAATAAACCCGGACTACACCAGGTAATTGTCAGAACATTAAAACAATCACAAAAAATCAGAGCACCATGTTGGAAAACAGAATTCTTTGGCTCAATCTTTGAACAATTTTGTTTGATTCAATATTTTGAGTGGCTTGTTGGATTGCTGGTTACTTTCTAACAGCAGCTCAGCACCATCATTTTGACCATAAACTCGGCCCTGGTGACTGCTGCATTTTTCCAGCACCTTCTGTTTTAATTTTAAGTGGAACCTTAATATCTGCTTAGTACACAGGCCAATTTATCTTTCTAGGGGTGAGTGTGTCTGAGAGGTATGCAACTGGAAAACATTTTCCATTCACCTCCTGCATTGTTGCAGTATATATACATTGTTCTCACTCTGCCAGCAGGGCTGTGGGATTAACTGGACAGATCTTAAAGACAGGCCGACTGGGCAGGATGAGCCAAATGGTTTCCATCTGTGATGTATCATTTCATAAAACAGAATATTCAGCATCAGGAGAAAGAAAGTGAAAGAAACCAGTCTCTGTGGGATTTACCCAACCAGTATGAGCACCTTCAGGAGAGCAAAGAGAGGGGAGGAAACCAGTGGGAAAAGGTTTAAAAACTCGGGGTATTCCCACAGGAGAGCACTGGTTTAAATCAATTTTAGAAATGGAGAATGGCAGCGCACAAATTCCGAGGAATGCATTTTTTAAAACTATTTGATCTTAATTGCACAAGATATTTTTCTATTATTGTCTTTGACAATGACGCCGTTAATTCCCAGGTGCCCTTGCGGGTATGAAAGTGTGCTATTCATTCCACAGGAGCCCATTGCGCAGGCGCGCTGCTCTATCTGGAGCGTGCGCAGTGTCATTTTGCTCGGAGCCCTGTGAGTGCGGGAGCCGCTTTTTTCAGCGGGTGAGTCGGTGGGGCTGCGGGAGAAATCGAGCCGGGAGTCGGGGTCGGGAGGGAGCTCTGGCTTCACAAACACCCGCTGTAGGCCGCACGGCCCGAATAAGACCCTGCAGGTCCCGGGTTTACAGCTCCCAGGCTTTAATCTCTGGAAGAAGTTTAACACCAGGTTAAAGTCCAACAGGTTTATTTGGTTGCAAAAGCCACACAAGCCACACTACCAAATAAACCTGTTGGACTTTAACCTGGTGTTGTTAAACTTCTTACTGTCTTTACCCCGCCCAACGCCGGCATCTCCACATCATGACTTTAATCTCGGGAAGAAGTTAATCTCGGGAAGAAGTTTAACAACACCAGGTTAAAGTCCAACAGGTTTATTTGGTAGCAAAAGCCTCACAAGCTTTCGGAGCCCCAAGCCCCTTCTTCAGGTGAGTGGGAATTCTGCTCACAAACAGGACATATAAAGACACAAACTCAATTTCCATGAATAATGGTTGGAATGCGAATACTTACAGCTAATCAAGTCTTTAAGATACAAACAATGTGAGTGGAGAGAGCATCAAGACAGGCTAAAGAGATGTGTATTGTCTCTAGACAGGACAGCCAGTGAAACTCTGCAGGTCCAGGCAGGCTGTGGGGATTACAAATAGTGTGACATGAACCCAATATCCCGGTTGAGGCCGTCCTCATGTGTGCGGAACTTGGCTATCAGTTTCTGCTCAGCGACTCTGCGCCGTCGTGTTTCGTGAAGGCCGCCTTGGAGAATGCTTAGCCGAAGATCAGAGGCTGAATGCCCGTGACCGCTGAAGGTTAAACAGGTTCGAGAGGGAAAATCACTCTGGACAGGAAAGAGTTTTTCAAAGTGATCCGTGCTGGATTCAGACTGACACCAAACACTTTGACTGGATCCAGAGGAATGAGATCCAAAGAGACCGTTACCTCCAGCTGCAGAGATCAGCTTCATCCATCCGAGTGTCTGATCCGGGACCAGTAAACCATTCCGGGGAGACTGTCACCGACAGAGCTCAGTATCCCGATCCGTTGTCGGTACACTTCTTTGCAGTAATCCGTTCTGTTCAGTATGACGATGGCCCCTCCTTTGCTGGTTTGATGACAATGTTGCGGTTGGATTTGAGAGCGTAAATGGCGTTGCGTTGTGCTTGGGTGATGCTCGGGGCTGTCTTGTGAGTGCGGCTGATGAATTTGGTGTTGACGCAGTGAAGAAGTCTTGTTTGAACCTGTGCATGAAGATGTTGGCATATTGAGGTGCGAATTTGGTCCCCATGGCTGTTCCATATGTCTGGATGAAGAATTGGTTGTTGAAGGTGAAGATATTGTGGTCCAGGATGAAGCGGATGAGTTGTAAAATTGCATCTGAAAACTGGCAGTTGTCGGTGTTGAGTACTGAGGCCGTTGCAGTGATGCTATCGTCGTGAGGGATGCTGGTGTAGAGTGCCGAGACATGCATTGTGACGAGGAGTGCTCCTGGTTCAACTGCTCCATGTGTGCTGAGTTTCTGTAGGAAGTCCGTAGTGTCGCGACAAAAGCTGGGGGTTCTTTGTACAATGGGTTTCAGGATGCCCTCGACATAGCCGGAGAGGTTCTCGCACAGGGTCCCATTGCCCGATACGATGGGACGGCCGGGTGTGTTTGCCTTGTGTATCTTTGGGAGGCAGTAGAGATCTCCAACACGGGGAGTACGTGGGATGAGAGCACGGAGGGTGCTCTGAAGGTCCGGATCAAAGGTCTTGATCAGAGTGTTGAGTTGACGGGTGTGTTCTTTGGTTGGATCTGTGGGTAACTGTCTGTAGTGTTCCTCGTTGTTTAGTTGTCGGTACACTTCTTTGCAGCAATCCATTCTGTTCAGTATGACGATGGCCCCTCCTTTGTCTGCTGGTTTGATGACAATGTTGCGGTTGGACTTGAGAGCGCGGATGGTGTTGCGTTGTGCTTGGGTGGCGTTCGGGGCTGTCTTATGAGTGCGGCTGATGAATTTGGTGTTGACGCACCTCCTGATGGCTTGGGCATACATGTCAAGTCGAGGGCAGTGGCCTTCCGGAGGAGTCCAATTCGACTCTTTCCTCTTCGGATGCACTGCGGATCTCTCTGTCGGCTGTTCCGGTTCATTGGCTGTCTCATTGTGTTTGCTGATGGCCTCTTGGGGTTTGTGGAAGAACTCCCACAGCCTCATTCGCCTGATGAATTCCTCTGTGTCTGCTGTGAGACTGATGGGGTCTATTTTGGTGGTGGGGCAAAAATTAAGCCCTCGGCTGAGAACTTCGATTTCATCTGGTTGAAGTGTGTAGTCGGACAAGTTGACAATGGACTTCCCTGCAGTGGTAATGTTTTCTACTGTGGTACCGGGGGAGGCTTGGTTGCTGCTGGTGGTGATGCCGAGTTTCTCAAGTTTCCTGTTCTTGGTGAGCATGTAGATGGTGTAGTTCCTTTGTCTCGTCTGCTTGGCAGAGTTTCGCAGCTGGTCTGCATCCTGAGCGCAAGTTGAGAATATGGATTCTCTCTTGGTTTCCAGACTGCGGCGTTTGCTGTAGAGCTGGTGTATGAGGTGTTTGAGGAGTGTGAGAGAGGTGCGACGGCAAAGTGTCTCAGCGTAGTCTGTGTTATAGGTTGACCTGAGTGGGTTCGTGATCTGTCGTCCTTTCAGTATCTTGCTTGCTTTCTTGCATCTTTGTAGAAGATCATTTAATCTCGGGAACAGGCCCCGGTTATCAGCCGCCATCTTGTTTCAGCGGGGAAGGAGAGCGCATGCGCTGCTGTCTGTGACGGGTCACGATGGACGTGGTTTCAGGGGCTGGTTCAGAACCTCTGTCTTCAGATGGACAATAGGTAGCAGGGCGCATGTGCAGCTATCCAAGAACATCGGAGTAAGGACATAAGAATTCGCAACAGGAGCCCGTCATTCGGCCCATCGAGCCTGCTGCATCATTCAATAAGATCATGTCTACTTTGCTCCCCCCACCCCGTCCATACCCTTGACTTTCTTGTGGATCAAAACCTCAGCTTTGAATATATTCAATGACCTGCCTCCAATCCTCACTGGTGAAGACAGAGTTCCAAAGATCAACAACCCGCTGAGAGAAAAGATCTCTCTTCATCTTCATCTTAAATTTGAGATCCTTTATTTTTACTTTATTTCCACACCAGAGGAAACATCCTCTCAGCATCGACCTTGTCAAGCGCCTTATATCATATGAATCACAGAATCCCTACAGTGCAGAAGGAGGCCATTTGGCCCATCGAGTCTGCACAGACCACAATCCCACCCAGGCCCCATCCCCATTTGACACTAGGGTCAATTTAGCATCGCCAATCCACCTAACCCGCACATCTTTGAACTGCGGGAGGAAACCGGAACACCTGGAGGAAACCCACACAGATATGGGGAGAATGTGCAAACTCCATCCAGACAGTGACCCAAGGCCGGAATTGAACCTGGGACACTGGCGCTGTGAGGCAGCAGTGCTAGCCATCATGCCGCCCTTAAATTCCCAGATGTTTTATTAAGATTACTTCTCGGTCTTCTAAACTCCAAAGAGTACAGGCCCCAGCTGCTCAACCTGAAAGATAAAACTCCTCATTTCAGGAATCAACCAACTGGATCTTCCCTGAACTGCCTCCACTGCAATTCTATCCCAGCTAAAGTAATTCTGTGCCAGGTTAAAGGAGGAGGGAATGTCTTGAAGTTCTGTTCTGGACAGATGCTGATGGATTTTGGAAACTCCTTTTACAGGGGGTTAGAAGGGAAAGATTTACTCACAGCAAACTCAGACCAAAAGAAATGTTTGTCTGTCTTGAATTTCTAACCTTGAATTACACCTATAACATTCCTCATTTACAGGGAGAAGATTTGAAGATTGCAACATTTTTCCCGGACACCAATCTCGCTGAGATCTTTTCAGCTGCAGCAAATTTTAAAATGTGAAAACAGTGAAATTGTTTTGAGGTGAGTGTTAGTGAGCATTAATTTAAATTCAGAGCATGCTCTGATTCCATGGATCTCGGGCTATTGTGACTCCTTTACCATGGATGGGCAGGCAATGGTGCAGTGATAGTAATACAGGGATCCAGGGCAATGCACTGTGAACCCTGGGTTCGAATCCCACAATGGCAAATGTTGAAATTTGAATTCAGTAAAAATCTAGAATTAGAAGTCCATTGATGACAATTGTTGTAAAAATCCATCTGATTTAATAATGTCCTTTAAAGAAGGGAATTACCACATCCCCCAGCAATGCAAGCCACTCAGTTCAAGGACAATGAGTTATGGGCAATAGATGCTGATGCAGCCAGCACATAGAGTCAGAGAGCAATACAGCATGGAAACAGGCCCTTGGGCCCAACTGATCCATGCCAACCATGGTGCCCTCCCAGCTAGTCCCAATTGCCCATGTTTGGCTCATATCCCTCTAATCCTTTCCAATTCATGTACTTATCCAAATGCTTTTTAAATGTTTAAACCTGCTGTTTGAACCTGCCTCAACCACTTTCTCTGGCAGCTCATTCCATGTACACACCACCCTCTGCATGAAGAAGTTGCCCCTCAGGTCCCTTTTAATCTTTCCCCTCTCACCTTAAACCTATGCCCTCTAGTTTTCAGTTCCCCTACCCTGGCAAAAAGACAATGTGGGTTCATCCTATCTATGCCCCTCATTATTTAACACACCTCAATATGGTCACCCCCATATTCTCCTACGTTCGAAGGAATAAATCCCTAGCCTGTCCAACCTCTCGCGATCACTCGGCAACATCCTCATAAATCTTCTTTGCACTCTTTCCAGTTTATCAATGTCTTTCCTATTACAGGGTTACAAAAACTGTACACAATACTCCAAGTGCAGCCTCACCAACGACTCATACAACTATAACACCCAACTCCTATACTCAGGATCATTGAACATATTCCAGTTAGACAGATCTTTGACTGACAAGGGTGTCAAGGGTTATGGGGAACAGACAAGAAGATGGAGCAAAAGCTAAGATGTGGGGGGATTTCTTCACTCAAGGATGTGGTGAAGATTTGGAATTCCCAACCCCTGAGGACAGTGAAGCCTCAGTCATCAACTATTTTCAAGAGAGAGATTGATTGGTTTCTAGATATTGAAGATATCAAGGGATATGGGTTTAGTGTGGGGAGAATGATGCTGAGGTAGATGAACGAATTATCTCATTGAATAGTTTAAAAGAATCGATGGGCCAAATGGCCGACTGCAGCTCCTATTTGTTATGGTCTCTGTGTCCAGGGCAGGAAGCAGTGAGCATGGATCTGTTAATCAGCCTCAATCAGCACCTTCAGGAGAATTGGGAGGGTGAATATTAGATACAGCAGAGTGAGAATGGAGGGAGAGTGTGTGGAATGGAGATTTACAGCTTTTTGGGACTGAAATAGGAAAGAATGTTCCATAGAAACTAGAATTGTCTGTTCTGAATTTCTATCCTGTACTGACACTGATGACTTTTGTAAATTCATTTTACAGGATATTGAAAGAGGAATCACAGGCCGAAATCTCAAATGTCATGTCAGATCTGACAGTCATATTCCATGGGAGCTGAATATCATCAGCCATTGAATCTAGAAGGAGAAATGATTGTCCAGTTTGTCGATTTGAAAAGAGTTCGACCATCAGTGTGACTGGAAAAGCACCAACACACGGCCACACTGGAGTGAGAGTGTTCTAGTGCTTGGACTAAAGAGCTTTAACCAGTTACACAGCCTGAATAAATATCACACCATTCACAGCGGGGAGAGACTGTAATCTTGTTCTATGTGTGGACGAGGCTTTAAGTGATTGTCCACCCAAGACAGAGGTCAGGACACCTGCACCATGGAGATACCATGGAAATGTGGGGACTGTGGGAAGAGATACAGATCCCCATCACAGCTGGAAACTCATCGGCGCAGCCACACTGGGGACAAACCATTCACTTGCTCTCAGTGTGGGGAGGGATTCAGTCATTTATCCAGCCTGCGGACACACCAGCGAGTTCACACTGGGGAGAGACCGTTCACCTGCCCTCAGTGTGGGAAGGGATTCACTTGTTCATCCCACCTGCGGAGGCACCAGCGAGTTCACACGGTGGAGAGACCATTTACATGTCCTCAGTGTGGGAAGGGATTCACTTGTTCATCCCACCTGCAGACACACCAGCGAGTTCACACTGGGGAGAGGCCATTCAGCTGCTCTCATTGTGGGAAGGGATTCACTCAGTTATCCAACCTGCGGAAACACCAGCGAGTTCACACTGGGGAGACGCCATTCAGCTGCTCTCAGTGTGGGGAGGGATTCACTTGTTCATCCAGTCTGCGGAGGCACCAGCGAGTTCACACCGGGGAGAGACCATTCACCTGCTCTGATTGTGGCAAGGGATTCAGTCAATCATCCAACCTGGTAAAGCACCAGCGAATTCACACTGGGGACAGGCCATTCACCTGCTCCGTGTGTGGGAAGGGATTCACTCAGTCACCTCACCTGCTGAAACACCATCATGTTCACGAGTGACTGCAAGGACTGAATTTTGCTGTTAATCACATCGAGGTCCCAACCATTTTCATTGGTGTCTGTTTCTGCTGATGTTAATAAACCCGAGCCCAGTTGTAAGATTTGTATTGTGGATTGTCTTGTCTGAGTCCTGAACTCGTAAATAAAAACAAGAAGTGCTGTAAAAACTCAGCAGGTCTGACAGCATCTCTGGAGAGAGAAACAGAGCGAATGTTTTGACACAGAAGAAGAGTCACATTCAACTGGAAACATTAACTGTTCCTGTCTTTACAGATACTCATGATGTGGAGATGCCGGCGTTGGACTGGGGTAAACACAGTAAGAAGTTTAACAACACCAGGTTAAAGTCCAACAGGTTTATTTATTGGTGTGGCTTTTGCTACCAAATAAACCTGTTGGACTTTAACCTGGTGTTGTTAAACTTCTTACTGTGTTTACAGATTTTTTAATTTTTGTTTATACTTTTCCAATTCAATCAAATCAAGTCCAATTCAGAGTCTCAACAAGTTGAGAGATCTCAGATCCAGGCTGACAAGACAGGGCGAGCGACCAAACCACCCTGTCCTGGGCCTGATCTACATGAGCCAAGCTGATTGGAGAAGGGGGAGGTTCCTCTTCCAAGACTTGAGCTCATTTGCATCTTAGCCAAAAGGCCGAGATGCCGCTTTAAAAAATTGCTTCATATGAAACATATGAAGCTTCAGTGTAACCTAATGACCTCAACCAAGTGCGGCCGACCATGGGCTGCTGACCATACTACACTTGATCTTAGCCAAAAGGCCGAGAAGCGACTGTAAGAAGTCTCAAATATTCTGTCTGGAGACAATACACATTTCTTTAACTGTGCTTAATGTTCCCTCCACCCACATTGTCTGTACATTTAAGACCTGGCTGGCTGTAGGATTTGCATTCTAATCAGTATTCTGCAACTTGATTTTGTCTGTTTGCACTGTTTGAGAGCACATTTCCACTCCATCTGACGAAGGAGCAGTGCTCCGAAAGCTTATGGTATTTGCTGCCAAATAAACCTGTTGGACTTTAACCTGGTGTTGTGAGACTTCTTACCGTGTTCACCCCAGTCCAACGCCGGCATCTCCACATCTTTACAGATACTGTCAGACTTACTGAGATTTTGCAGCAACTTCTGCTTTTAGAATGACGGTGAATGCTGGATACATGAATCAGAGATTAGTGTAAAACTGGGATCTGCTCCTAAATCAAAGTGAAACAGCAGGTTAAAGTTTCCAGTCTGAAAAGTACTATGGTTATTATACTATATCTACCATTTTAAGGCTGGTTTTAACTCATTTAAAATAAACCTATTTAAAATATATTTGTTAAAGTCAGTATTAAAATACGAGTTGGATGAGTTCACAGGAGCCTGTTAACCGCTGGGACAATTATTCAACAAACATTGGATCTCCAGATAGAGAAGAAGCTGCAGTTTGTTTGCAGGAATTCCCTGTTTTATTGATGTGTGTGTGTTAGACATCAGGATAACTAAAAATACACAAACCTGGACATCAATGGTGATCTGATTGACAGTTACTCTGGGAATCACTCCCACTGTGAAACTTCAGCACTGACACTGCTGAATGTTGTCGGCTCAGGGAGTGGGACCTCCAGGAGTGGACTGTAAAAAAGCTGGGTTTCAGTCTCCTGACTAATATATGGTGAGGAACCAGAAAAATCCTTACTGAGGAACTGCCTGGGGTTTTACCAGTGTAGGTTCAGGGGCGAATGATTCCTGACTCCCTGAAATGTCTGATATTGAACCCAGTTTGGAACAAGATTCATTCAGTTTCCAGGAGAATAGGGACAAATATCACCCACAACTGAGAGAGAGAAAAACAGCCACCTTGATCAATGACTTGGATGAAGCCAGAATTGATGATACAAAGATAGGTAGAAAAGCAAGTTGTGAGGTTATTACAAAAAATCTGTAAGGGACACAGATAAGTTACCTGAATGGACAGAAAAATGGCAGATGGAGGATAGTGCGGGAAAGTGGGAGCTTTTCCACTTTGGCGGGAAGAATAGAGAAGCAAAAAATTGTTTAAATATAGAGAAACTGAAGAATACTGCCGTAGAGAGGAATCTGGGTGTCCTTGTACATGAATCGTGAAAAAATAGGATGAAGGTACAGCAAGTAAAGAAGGCGGCAAATGGAGTGTTGGACTTTACTGCAAGGGGGTGGAGTTTGAAAAAGGGAACTTGCTGCACCTACACAGGACATTGCTGAGATAGCAGCTGGAATACTGTGTACGGTTCTGGTCTCCCTACTTATGGAATGACATGCTTTCATTGGAATGAGTTCAGAGAAAGTTCACCAGGCCCATTCCTAAGATGAAGGTGTTGTCTTTTGAGGAAAGGTTGTGAAGGTGTATGGGAGAATTCTCCCATCCCACCCACCACAGGAATCGTAGCAGGCTGGGGGGTCCTTTGACCTCAGGGGGGATTCTCCAGTTTTGGGGAAGTGATCCCACAGAATCCAACTCGTTGTCTTTTGGGGAAAGGTTGCACCTATACTCATTAGGTTTGGAAGAATGAGCAGTGAACATTCTGAAACCTATAAGATTCTCATGGGCAGTTGACAGGCGAGAGGCCAAGAGGATGATTCATGAAGCAGTCTTGAACTTGGTGCCACAGATCTACAAGGAAGCCAAGGGTATTGTTTTAGCCCTTACAGACACCAATACTTTATCCTCAGTTTTAGTCAGGTTAGTCAGAGGTTTAGTCAGGTGTGGTGAAAGCTTCAACCAACCATCTGGCCTTTTGGAACATAATTTGCAGTCACAGGGAGATGCCATGGAAATGTGGGGATTGTGGGAAGAACATAAGAACTAGGAGCAGGAGTAGGCCATCTGGCCCCTCGAGCCTCATGGCTGATCTTTTTATGGACTCAGCTCCACTTACCCGCCCGCTCACCATAACCTTTAATTCCTTTACTGTTCAAAAATGTATCTATCCTTGCCTTAAAAACATTCAATGAGGTAGCCCCCACTGCTTCACTGGGCAGGGAATTCCACAGATTCACAACTCTTTGTGTGAAGAAGTTCCTCCTCAACTCAGTCCTAAATCTGCTTCCCCTTACTTTGAAGCTATGCCCCCTAGTTCTAGTTTCACCCGCCAGTCGAAACAACTTCCCTGCTTATCTATTCCCTTCATAATCTTATATAAGATCTCCCCTCATTCTTCTGAATTCCAATGAGTATAGCCCCAGTCTACTCAGTCTCTCCTCATAAGCTAACCTCCTCAACTCCGGAATCAACCTCATGAATCTCCTCTGCACCCCCTCCAGTGCCAGTATATCCTTTCTCAAGTAAGGAGACCAAAACTGTACACAGTACTCCAAGTGTGGCCTCACCAACTGCAACATAATCTCGCTGTTTTAAAACTCCATCCCTCTTGCAATGAAGGACAAAATTCCATTTACCTTCTTAATTACCTGCTGCACCTGCAAACCAACTCCTTGAGATTCCTGCATAAGGACACCCAGGTCTCTCTGCACAGCAGCAAGCTGCAATTTTTTACCATTTATATAAGAGTCCATTTTGCTGTTATTCCTACCAAAATGGATGACCTCACATTTACCAACATTGTACTCCATCTGCCAGACCCTCGCCCACTCACTTAGATTATCTATATCCCTTTGCAGACTTTCAGCATCCTCTGCACACTTTGCTCTTCCACCCATCTTAATATCTTCTGCGAATTCTGACACACTACACTTGGTCCACAACTCCAAATCATCTATGTAAATCGTGAACATAAGAACATAAGAAATAGGAGTAGGCCATCTAGCCCCTGAAGCCTGCTCCGCCATTCAATCAGATCATCGCTGATCTGACAGTGGTTTCAGTTCCACTTACCCGCCCGCTCCCCATAACCCTTAATGGTTAAACATCTATCTGTCTGTGACTTAAACACATTAACAAGGTAGCCTCTACTGCTTCATTGGGCAGAGAATTCCAAAGATTCACTACCCTCTGGGAGAAGAAGTTCCTCCTCAACTCTGTTCTAAATTGACTCCCCCGTATTTTGAGGCTATGCCCCCTGGTTCTTGTTTCCATTGTAAGTGGAAATAACATCGCTGCTTCTACCTGTCTAGCCCCTTCATTCTCTTATATGTCTCTATAAGATCTCCCCTCAACCTTCTAAACTCCAATGAGTACAGGCCCAGTCTACTCAATCTCTCCTCATAAGCTAACCCCCTCATCTCCGGAATCAACATGGTGAACCTTCTCTGTACGCCCTCCAAAGCTAATATATCCTTTCTTAAATAAGGGGACCAAAATTGTACACAGTACTCTAGGTGCGACCTCACCAGTACCCTGTAAAGTTGCAGCATGACCTCCCTGCTTTTATACTCCATCCCTCTCGCGATAAAGGCCAACATTCCATTTGCCTTCTTGATTATCTGCTGCACCTGCTTCATGCACAAGGACCCCCAGGTCCCTCTGCACAGTAGTGATCCCAATTGCGGTCCCAACACTGATCCCTGAGGCACACCACTAGTCACTGATCGCCAACCAGAAAAACACCCATTTACCCCCACTCTTTGCTTTCTGTTAGTTAACCAATCCTCTATCCATGCTAATACATTACCCGTAACACTGTGCACCTTTATCTTATGCAGCAGTCTTTGGTGCGGCAACTTGTCAAATGCCTCCTGGAAATCCAGATACACCACATCCACAGGTTCCCCATTGTCCACTGCACATGAAATGTTCTCAAAGAATTCCACCAAATTAGTCAAACATGACCTGTCCTTCATGAACCCATGCTGTGTCTTACCAATGGGACAATTTATATCCAGATGTCTCGCTATTTCTTCCTTGATGATAGATTCAAGCATTTTCCCTGCTACAGAAGTTAAGCTAACCGGCCTATGGTTACCTGCCTTTTGTCATCTTTTTCAAACAGTGGTGTCACATTTGCTGTTTTCAATCTGCGGGAACCACCCCAGAGTCCAGCGAGTTTTGGTAAATTACCGCTAGTGCATTTGCTATTTCTCCCGCCATCACTTTTAGTAACCTGGGATGCATTCCATCAGGGCCAGGAGACTTGTCTACCTTTAGCACCATTAACTTGCCCAACACTACCTCTTTCGTGATAATGAGAGTTTCTAGGTTCTCACCTGCCATAGCCTTCCTGTCATCAATTTTTGGCATGTTATTTGTGTCTTCCACTGTGAAGACTGACACAAAATACCTGTTCAATGCCTCAGCCATTTTCTCATTTCCAGTTATTACATCCCCCTTCTCGTCCTCTAAAGGACCAATGTTTACTTTCGCCACTCTTTTTCATTTTATATATTTGTAGAAACTTTTGCTTTCTGTTTTTATATTCTGAGCTAGTTTACTCTCATAATCCATCTTACCTTTCTTTATAGCTTTTTTCGTGGCTTTCTGCTGACCTTTAAAGATTTCCCGATCCTCTCGGTTCCCACTTATCTTTGCCACTTTGTATGCATTTTCTTTCAATTTGATACCTCCTTTATTTCCTTCGATATCAATGGCTGGTTATCTCTTTTTCTACAGTCTTCTTTATCACTGGTATATACTTTTGCTGAGCACTGTGAAAGATTGCTTTGAAAATCCTCCACTGTTCCTCAATTGTCCCACCAGAAAGTTTTTGTCCCAGTCTACCTGAGCCAACTCCTCCTTCATCCCTTTATAGTCTCCTTAGTTTAAGTACAAGACACTGGTTTTGGATTTTACCTTCTCACGCTCCATCTGTATTTTAAATTCAACCAAGGAAGGAATTCAATTACCCATCACTGCTGGAAACTCATTGACGCAGTCACACTGGGGAGAGGCCATTCATCTGTCCCCAGTGTGGGAAGGGATTTGCTCACTCACCTACTCTGCTGAGACACCAGCAAATTCACACTGGGACGAGGCCATTCAACTGCTCTTGTGTAGGAAGGGGTTCAGTTGGTCATCCAGTCTCCTGACACACCAGCGAGTTCACACCGCGGAGAAGCCATTCACCTGCTCCCGGTGTGAGAAGAGATTCGCTGGACTCATTCAACCTAGCAATACACTGGCGAACTCACAAAGAGGAGAGGCCATTCACCTGCTCCCAGTGTGGGAAGGGATTTAATAGTCATCCAAACGAGCAGTACACCAGCGAGTTCACACTGGAGAGAGGCCTTTTACCTACTGTGTGTGTGTGGCAAGAGATTCATTGACTCATCCAGCCTAGCAATACACCAGCGAATTCACAAAGGGGAGAGGCCATTCACTTGCTCCCGGTGTGGGAAGGGATATGTTACCTCATCCACTCTTCTGAGACACCAGTGAATTCACAAGGAACTATTGTGATTGTATTTTCCTGTTGAGCATATTCAGACTAAACCATGTTCCTTTGGGTCTGTTTCTGCTGAATTGAAAAATAACTTCAGCTCTGTTTAGGTGTTCATATAGTTGGTCTGAGAAGAGGAGGATTTGGGGTCAGGAAACTTGTACAAAGCATCAGATTATCTGAACAGCAGAGAATTTTGTACATGGAAGGAAACAACTCCATTCTCAATCACATTAGGGAGAAGCCATGCAACTGTGGAGACTGAAGTGATTGGTGGACCATTTTTTATGGTTTTCTAATTCAGCACATTTCTATTTTTATTAGTTTACTATCATATTATGGTGAGCACTGCTGCCTCACAGCGCCAAGGACTCGGGTTTGATTCCTGGCTTGGGTCACTGTCTGTGTGGAGTTTGCACGTTCTCCCCGTGTCTGCATGGGTTTCCTCCGATGCTCCAGTTTCCTCCCAGTCGGAAAGACATGCTGGTTCGGTGCATCGGCTATGCTAAATTCTCCCTCCTGTGTATCCGAATAGGAGCCGGAGTGTGGCAACTCGGGGATTTTCAGGAACTTCATTGCTGTGTTAATGTAAGCCTACTTGTGACACTAATCAATAAACTTAAACTATTTTACATGTAGCTGCACTGTATCTTTCCAGTCAGAGTCATTACAGCTCAGAAGGAATGCATTGGGTTTCTCAAACCTATTTGACTCTTTGTAGACGAGTTACACGGCCTGAAAAAAACATCACAACATGCAGCGTGGGGAGAAACCGTAGACATGTTCTGTGTGTGGACGGAGCTTCAACCTGGAGAGATACAAGGACTCTGGCACCACAGAGAAACTGTGGAAATGGGAGGATTGTGGGAAGGGATTCAATTCCCCATCTGCACTGAAAACTCATCAATGCAGTCACACTGGGGTAGAGGCTGTTCAGTCGTGCTGACTGTGGGAAGAGATTCACTCAGTCATCTGCTCTGCAGAAACAGCAAGTTCACACTGGAGAGAGACCATTCACCTGCTCTGAGTTTGGGAAAGGATTCACTGAGGCATCATCTGTGGAGACACCAGAGAGTTCATCTTGGTGAGAGGCCATTTACTGGCACTCAGTGTGGGAGCAAAAGAATGATTCAACCCCTGTTGAGACATTATGGCAATCACTCAGATTAGACCCATTATCTGCTCCAACTCTGGGTGTTAACTAAATTATTTGAGATTAAATATATACAAATGGAGGGCATTGATTGGATGAGTGCAAATAAAGAGACACTGTCACAGAGTGGAGTTGGGAGGTATGTACTTGTAATGTTTTACTCTGCAAATAAATCTATTCCAAATAAAGGTTAGCTTCAGTTTCTTCCTTCACCATAACGCTGTCAGGATTATAACATGGTAACAGGGAATGTTTGTCTCATGGTGAATTTTAAAAACTAAAGGAAAGTATATTTCAGGCAGGAGCTGACAATCCCAGTAGCTTTTGTGAGAAATGGTTGAAAGGCAGTGGGAATTGTCAGGGTCTGATTCCCCGCTGATGTTCTTGAAGTCTGAACCACACGATCAATGTAAGAATGAAGTGGAGATGTGGACACGGGTTACATCCCTACTAAGGAGAAAACAAGGTCTGGCCTTGGCACTGTCACTTCTTGACAAAAAGATCAGAAGCAAAGTATTTTGTGAGCTGGATGTCCATCAGTTGGATACTGATGAAGGTTTGAATCTTTTATAAAGATTCATTGAGATTTACAAGATAGATGATCTATTGGATGCCTATGAAGCATGATTGGATTTTGACAAGTTTCGTGTGAGGGTGAAAGCATCTTTAGTGCGTCTGGATATCGCAACAAAAGACAGGATTGGAACAGCGCTAATAGGTGATTGAACGCCAGCAATGACTGGGGAACTATTAACAGGTGTTTCAGGTCTGAATGAAAACATCATCATGTGATAAACTTTCACAGTGAGACACAACACAGAGAATTCTGAGGCTGAACACAATGATGATGGATATCACTCTGAAGGAATTGGAATATCATAAGGAATTTGGTCCAGTGATGAGTGTGTTAGTCACAGACTCAGTCACCTGTTCTGTGTTTGATACATACAAGCATATGAGTTAGGAGCAAGCATTGGCCACTCAGCCCCTCGAGTCTGCTCTGTCATTCAGTAAGATAATGGCTGATCTGATTGTAACCTCAACCCCACATTCCCACTTACCCCGTTAATCTTTCACCCCCTTGATAATCAAGAATCTATCTCACTCTGCCTTCAAAATATTCAAAGGTGATTCTTACAGCAACTTTTGAGGAAGAGTTCCAGGAACTCTCAACCCTGTGAAAAAAATCTTTCCTCATCTCTGCTTTAAATGAACTTATTTTAAACAGTGAGCCCTCATTCTAGATTCTCCTACTCGAGGAAACATGCCCTCCACATCCACCCTGTCAAAATGCCTCAGGATCTTATATGGTTCAGTCAAGTTGCTTCTTACTCTTCTAAACTCCAGGGGACAAAACCCTCACCTGTCTAACCTTGCCTCATAATCCCATTCCACAGTGGCTGCACCTCGACAGTGTGTGGATCAGATTGAAGATGTTACCCAGATTCACCTCATGGTGAAGAGCCACACAAGGTTAAGGAGTATGAAAGGTTTCCAGTTGGTGATATCAATAGATTGAAGCCACTAAAGAGAGTGTTGATTCGATGTAAAGTAGCTGGAGTCAGCACTCCAGGACTGGTGTAGTCTGGTGTGTCTGACAGTGAACCTCCTCAGTTTAATGTTGAGTGAATCTTCCATGAAAAAGGCACAAATGCAACTGGACATGGAACAAGGTATGATTGTTTTATTTGGAAAGTCAGTAGATCTGCAGTTTACTCAATCAGGACATTATCGTATCCTCTTAACAAAACCTGATGTTTCTAATCCTCGGGTTCGAGAAGGATTCATGGCATCAGGTGAAGAGAATCAGAAAAAAATTACAAATTGTCTTAAAGCGACACAATTTGCTCGTCCTATCTAACAAAGATTAAAAATCCTGCTAAAAGATGCAGGGCTGGTTGATGAAGAGTATACGAGACTCAGAACAGATTAGTACAAAGTATCGGACAATGCCATTACATCCTTGGCTCATGAAGAAGTTGCTGTGCATCTAAAGGTATGAGACAAAGACAGAATTATTTTCATTCTACACTTTATCGATATGGTAACCCAACTTAGTCTTTCTCCAATCATACATGGTAAGGACAAAAGGATGATTCTAGAACAAGTCATTGAGAAGTGGATAGGGACTGGACCTGGGGCACCAGCGAGGTTTCTGACTGATAATGGAGGGGAATTTGTTAATGATGAGTTTGGAGAAGTGTGAAAACATGAACATTCTGGTCAGGAACACGGCAGCTGAAAGTCCTTTCAGTGATGGACTCTGTGAAAGGAATCACACGGTGATCGATGAAATGCTGCAGAAAATCTCAGCTGATCAGCCAAACTGCAAGTTGATAACTGCACTGGCCTGGACGGTTCATGTAAAGAATTCACTTCAGATGGTTGGAGGGTATAATCCTTGTCAATTGGTTTGGGAGAAATCCCAAATTACCCTCTGTGCCGGGTGATAAACCTTCTGCTTTTGAAGGGATGACAATTAGCACAATTTTTATTCATTTATTATCGAATTGTTTCACTAAAATAATTGCTCGAGCTAAGAAATTGTGGATCCTAGAAGAGCGGTGTCTTATAATGTAATACTTTGTACAAAATAAAGAACATCATATTTTTCTTCTACGATTTGTTTTGAAATATTGTTGTGTGAGTTGTTACAATTCGGGTTGGAAACATTATCGTTTCAAGAGAAATTTAAACACCCAGCGATTAACTGAAAAGATTACATCAGAAGATTGCAGGTTTTTAAACAAAAACAAACTTTATATATAAAACAAAAGAAATATTAAAAACCAGCATGATCAATTATATTTTATGAAGATTTATGCTGTAAACTCAGTTCTACTTTTCGATCCCTCTTTAGTTCTGAAGAGTCACGTGGACTCAAAACATGAACTCTATTTTCACTCACCACAGATGTTGTCAGACCGACTGAGTTTTTGCAGTATTTTTCAGCTTTTGTTTCTACTTTTTACACCCCCCCCCACCCCACCCCAACAAAAGAGTTCCCTTATATTTAACAACATAGAAACATCGAAACTAGAGGCAGGAGTAGGTCATTTGGCCCTTTGAACCTGCTCCACCATTTATTGTGACCATGGCTGATCATCGACTTCAATATCCTGATCCCTCCCTGCCTCCCTATCCCTTGACCCTTTTAGACCCAAGAGCTAGATCTAATTTCTTCTTGAAGGTTCATTCACTTCTGTTCCAGGAACCATCCCAAAGGAATGTCAAAGCTCTCCAAGATTCACTTCAATTCTCCTCACTTTTCCAGCTATTCTCCAAGCTCCAAGATTTTATGGGGGTCCTTCCATTAGCTTTTGATGAAACAACTCTCCAACTTTCCATTAAGACCTCAAAACTGTGGCCTTCTCAGTTCAAGCATGGGCTTCACTGTGTTCTTCCTGAGGGATTTAAACATTGGGAACACCTCTGATTCCTAATGACCTTCTCGGCTCCTGGTCCCACAGCTGACGGTTTCCAAGCTAACTGCAGACTGCCTGCTTTCTGTGAGAAACACCCAAAATTCCAACCAAGCTCCACCCTGAATCACTTATCCCCATGGTAACAGAGACCAATTGGGATGTCCAATAGATGTTTAAATTAATTAACTTGTAATTTCAAAACCAAACATGTAACCCTGAGGTCTGCCTGATGAGTTCCCCTCTGTAACAAAGGCAGGACGATAAGTGTCAGACGCAATGGCCCTCATTTTACCGGCACGCTCGCCGAGGCTAGCAGAATGGCATTCTCCATTGCCCTCGGGCACGATCTTACGAGCCTCGGGCGGGCGGGCGTGCCGGTAAAATTCCGGCAATGTCTCCAGGTCTCCTGCTAAAAGAGGCTGAGCCCAGCCCCCTTTTTACAGCATTAGCTGCTGTACTTTGCTCAATAAGAGCTTAAATGTCCCAAATCTTGCGTTAATTATGCTACTTCCAGCTGATTTGAAAATGTGATTTTCAGTATCTACAATAATCAAATATCCCGTGGTTGTTTTTTCTGAATCAAATTACTGGCAATCTTCTTGAATGAACATGTCAAAACTGAGGGAATTCCCTCTGTGTATTTAATTAGAAATGTCTCACTGTGACTCAAAAAGAGGAAGAGTCCAGCTGCCCTTTTACAGTTCTTATCCTTCCAGCTTTGACTCCTTAAATCAACATGGGCCACATCTTGTGATTGCAAAGTCCCTTAGGGTGTTTTTAGCAGATTCTCAACCCAGATTTTTCATTTAAAACTAATTCTCAAGCTCAAAGTTAATTTGTAAAACAGGAATGATTAGATAGACACAAACCTCTTCCTCAGGAAGAAATGAAAATGTATCACCATCTAAATATCCTATTTAGAATATTACAATTTTCTGTACATATTAATAACAGCCATGATCATATTGAATGGCGGAGCAGCTCAAAGAGCATCAGCCCACTGGAAGCAAAGTCATGAGATTGGTCAGTCCAGCAGAAAGAAACCCTCCGACCGTCCCACTTTGGGGAGGCGATGGCCTAGTGGTATTATCGCTAGACTATTAATCCAGAAACGCAGCTAATGTTCTGGGGACATGGGTTCGAATCCCACCACGGCAGATGGTGGAATTTGACTAAAAAATATCTGGAATTAAGAATCTACTGATGACCATGAAACCGTTGTCGATGGTCAGCGTTCTTGAGGGAAGGAAATTTGCCATCCTTACCTGGTCTGGCCTATATGTGATTCCAGAGCCACAGCAATGTGACTGACACTCAACTGCCCTCTCGAGAGAAACTAGGGATGGGCAATAAACGCTGACCAGCGACACCCATGTCCCACGAATGAATAATAAAACTGTCAGAGTGAACATGGTTCAGTTCTGGATGTGAATAACAGCAGCAATAACAGCAGTCCCTGTAATCACTTGTGAACTCGCTGGTATCTGAACAGATTGGATAACTGAGTGAATGCCATCCTGCACAGACCCAGTGAATGGTCTCTCCCCAGCATAAGACACTGGTGTGTCATAAGGTTGGATGAATCAATGATTGCTTTCTCACTCAGCTGAACAGCCTCTCCCTACTGTGAACTCGCTGGTGTGTCTGCAAGTGAGATAATCGATTAAATCTCATCTCACACTCTGGACAGCTGAATGGCCTCTCCCCTGTGTGAACTCGCTCGTGTCTCAGCAGGTCAGATGAAGTAGTGAATGCTTTCCCACACTCAGAGCAGGTGAACGGTCTCTCCCTGGTGTGAACTCGCTGGTGTATCTGTAGGTTGTAGGAGAGAGAGAATCCCTTTCCACATTCAGAGCAGGTGAATGGCCTCTCCCCAGTGTGAACTCGCTGGTGTGTCTGCAACTGAGATAACCGACTGAAACTCATCACACACTTGGAGCAGGTAAATGGCCTCTCCCCACTGTGAATTCGCTGGTGTATCCGGAGGTTGGAAGAGCGAGAGAATCCCTTTCCACACTGTGAACAGATGAACGGCCTCTCCCCTGTGTGAACCCGCTGGTGTGTCATTAAGTCGGATGAAGTAGTAAATCCCTTTGCACACTTAGTGCAGGTGAATGGTCTCTCCCCAGTGTGACTGCGCCGATGAATTTCCAGCTCCGAGGGGAATCTGAATCCCTTCCCACAATGTCCACATTTCCACAGTTTCTCCATGGTGCCAGTGTCCTTGTATCTCTCCAGGTTTGCTGATTAGTTGCGGTTGGTGTGTGTGTATGTGTTACACCAATGTTTAAAATCTTTTGAAGCAGATAAAAGAGAGAAATATTTCTCCTGGACTCAAATGCCGATAATATTCTGGTACCAATAATCGAACAATTCTGTTAATTCTTCACTTGACGTTTCCTTTGAGATTTCAATCTGTAAATCCTTCCCTCCATTATCCTGTAAAAGGAGTTGACAAAAGTCATCACCGTCAGTACTGGATAGAAATTCAGAACAGATAATTCTGAATATAACTGGACTAAAAACATGTGGTATACAATGCTGCATTTCTTAATTAGATAGGTGATGGGAAGGAGATTTGAGAAAACTATATTTACTCCAAATTTTAAAAGCAATCTTTCTGAATTGTAATGTCTCTTTGACTGGAACTATATAACATAACTACATGCTATAATTACAAGAATAAAACAATGAATCTTATTACCAAAACATAAATATACCAAATATATGAACACAAGATATATCTCTGTTGTGACTAATCTAAAAAGTAAACAAATTTCCAGAAAGTTCCAATGGAATACTGAAGGACAAGGTTTCACATTTTAAAAAATACTTTACAAATCAATCTAAAACCAGCATCACTAAATCATGCAGAGAGAAACACTATTTGAATGCACAAGATAAATTACACTTTAAAAAGCTCAGACAATAAAAACAGGTTTCACAAAATCACAAACATTTCCCCCTCAGTATATTTGGCTCTAATTCCAGTTACAGAACTCTCTGTAATTCCCAGGGGGAGAAAGAAAGTGTTTTACTCACAGATGTTGTCCAGAGGATGAAGTTTGAGTCTGTGTGTGAGGTTTGAGTCTGTGTGTGAAGTTTGAGTGTGTGTGTGAAGTTTGAGTGTGTGGTGAAGTTTGAGTCTGTGTGTGAAGTTTGAGTCTGTGTGTGAAGTTTGAGTCTGTGGTGAAGTTTGAGTCTGTGGTGAAGTTTGAGTCTGTGGTGAAGTTTGAGTCTGTGTGTGAAGTTTGAGTCTGTGGTCAAGCTACAAACAGAAGCTGTTCTGTTTCAAATCAAACTGCGGGACTTGGAAGAAAATGATGGGAAGAGATTTTGCAAAGTCCCCTCCCCCACTCCCTCAGCTGGCAGCCCAGCACGCAGGCGCAGAGAGCGCTGCTGAGCCGAGCTGTCCGGAGCAGGCGCAGAGAGCGCTGCTCAGCCGAGCTGTCCGGAGCAGGCGCAGAGAGCGCTGCTGAGCCGAGCTGTCCGGGGCAGGCGCAGAGAGCGCTGCTGAGCCGAGCTGTCCGGAGCAGGCGCAGTGCGGCTGCCACCAGCGGTCGCTCTCGATCTCTTTTTGGAGCAGCAGCCGCCGTAGAAAGAGGGGGGAGGGGGAGATCACCGAGCGGCTTCTCGCTCTGGCCGGAGCCGCCAGCCGGTTGCCCGGAAACCTTGGCTCGAGGAGGTGTAGGGGGAGGGGAACAATAGGTGGGGGCGGGACTCCCGTGTCCGCGCGCCCAGGCCTGCGCACTGGAACCCGAGGATGTCACTGCCGGTGCAGACTGATTCCTATTGGCTGATATAGGCAGGCCTCCATTGACGTCACAATGCAAAAGTTTGTTGATGATTTTCAGAGTGAAACTTCCTCCTCTGGACAACATCTGGGAGGAAATCAATGTTTCCCCCTTTCCATTTCTTTTCTCATTCTGGGGGAAATTGGGGACTTGCAGCAACTGAAGGGAGAGGAAGTGAATTTAGGGAGGCTGCAGACTGGAACTATTACAGACGAACATCGGGCATTAGGAGCAGGACGAGACCCAGGTATATTTTTCTTTCTCTCTCAAAGATATTGACATCTTTTGACTCCCTCAGGATGTCGCACCTATTTATCTGGCTAATAGGATAGCCTCTTACCTAATGTTCACAATTAAAGGGGGAGTTTTCCCAGGAGAAGGCTGTTTAAATGAACAGTAAATTCGCTTGGGACAGAGATATGTTTAATGTAGTTATATGGTACGTGCTATGTTATTTATGATTCCCTATTTCTTGTCTTGATATATAAAAGGCACTGTGTCAACGTTACCCTATTTCCACTGATGGAGACATTACAACATAGAAGGAATCCATTTGGCAACTCAAATCCATGCCAACCCTCTTTGGAGCAATTCAGCCAGTCCCATTCCCCCTCTATATTCCCATTCCCCTGAGTTTCACATCACAATGGAACGGATGAGAATTCCAGATGAGCTGAGTTTGGGTGGAGCCGGGCGATGTCACTGAGATGGAAATAGTGATGATGATGTGGACATGTGGCTGGAACCTCATCTTGGGGTGAAATATTTCACCGGGGTTGTGAACAGCCTGGTTCAGGTCAGACATGTTGCCAGCAAGAGGGATAGAGTTGTTGGCGAGCAAGTGGAGCTTGGAGAGGGGACTGAAGACAGTGGGTTCAGTCTTCCCAGTATTTATATGAAATAAATTTCTGTTCGTTTAGTACTGGAAGTCAGATAAGTCAGGAAGGTGTGTGGGTTGGAGGAACTCGGAGGTGATGGTGTTTATATCCATCTGCTATCTTGGTGGAGTTGAGGGTTTGTGAGATTCTGTCAAAGTTCTTGTCAAGTTGTAGATGTATAAAATCCCTTGCCTTCACCTCAGCCACTCCTACTTCTCTCTATCTCCTCCCAAAGTCCTGTGTAGACCCAGGCTGTGTGGCAGGTTTCATTCCCTGAAGGACAATCAGCGAACCAGTTGGGTTTGTGTGACAATCCAGCTGCTTTCCTCACGGCAGCTCCACAAATTACCAGATGCATTCAGCTCAATTTCACAACCCACCGTTGTGTTTTTGTGGGTTCTTTCTCACTCACTTTTTTCTGTTTTAAATCAATTTCACAGGGGTTTACAAGAGGAAGATTTGCAGTTGAGAAACTGAAACAAAATATGATATCAGAACCTGATGGAGTCGGTCAATTTATTGTAACCTGAATATCATTGTATTTTGAAATTGGAAGAAAAAAGCACCACTCACAGTGGGGAGAAACTGTACATGTGTTCTGTTTGTGGACAAGACTTCAACCAATCATCTGGCCTTTGGGAACATAATTGCAGTCACAACAGGGAGATGGCATGGAAGTGTGAGGATTGTGGGAAGGAATTCAATTACCCATCCCTGCTGGAAACTCATCGACGCAGTCACACTGGGGAGAGGCCATTCACCTGCTCCCAGTGTGGGAAGGGATTCACTCAGTTATCCAGCTTACATATACACCAGAGGACTCATGCTGAGGAGAGGCCGTTCACCTGCTCCCAATGTGGGAAGGGATTCAATCAGTCATCCAACTTAGCAATACACCAGCGTGTTCACACTGGGGAGAAACCGTTCAGCTGCTCTGACTGTGGGAAGGGATTTTCTCACTCATCCACTCTGCTGATACACCAGCGAACTCACACTCAGGAGAGGCCATTCACTTGCTCCCAGTGTGGGAAGGGATTTGCTGACTCGTCTACTTTGTTGAAACACCAGCGAGTTCACACTGGGGAGAGGCCATTCACCTGTTCCCAGTGTGGAAAGGGATTTGCTCAGTCAGCCACCTTGTTCACACACCAGCGAATTCACACTGGGGAGAGGCCATTCACCTGCTCTGTGTGTGGGAAAGGATTCAGTCGGTCATCAACTCTGCTGACACACCAGCGAGTTCACACTGGGGAGAAACCATTCATCTGCTCTGTGTGTGGGAAAGGCTTCAATCACTCATCCAACCTCGCAACACATGAGCGAATCCACACAGAGGAGAGGCCATTCATCTGCTCTGTGTGTGAGAAGGGATTCAATCAGTCGTCTAAACTAGCAATACATCAGCGGGTTCACACTGGGGAGAGGCCATTCACCTGCTTGCAGTGTGGGAAGGGATACGTTACCTCATCGAATCTTCTGACGCACCAGCGAATTCACAACGAACTATTGTGATTGGATTTAAAATTAGGGAGAAACCATGAAAATGTACAGACTGTGAGGAGAGTTTCAGATACCTGTCAGAGCTGTTTGAAGATGGAGGGTTTCTACAGGCTGCTCTAAGACTTGTCTTCTCTCTGAAAGCTTCAGGAGTCTATACTCATTATAGCAAGTATATTTATGGTCTCTAACTGTAACTGAAGTGGGATCTACATCTCTGAGGAATGTTGCATATTTGGAACTGAAATTGTGCTAAATTAAAAATTAAAGTTGTTTCCTTTCACTGTTAAATATTGTTCAACTGTTAATAGTTAAGCTGCTTCATTTTTTGGAATTATATTTAAGCTGTTATTAAATAAAGTTTGTTTGACCATGAAAGATTCCTAATTTGTCAGTGGAATTACTCCTGGAGTGAAGCCTCCTATCCTCACATTTATGCCAAAATAGAAAACTTTGTTTTGGATCTAATCTGGCTTCTGAACATAATTTATGGGTTCTGGTCCAGGACACTTTTGGAAGGGATTCACTCTATAATCTCCCCTCCAACCATCCCCGCTTCACACTGGGGAGAGACCTTTTGAATGCCCAGACTGTGAGAACTGCTATAAAAGCTATGGAAAACTGATGTGTCATCAACGTGTTCACACTGATGAGAGACCATTCAGCTGCTTTTACTGTGAGACGGGGTTCAGGGAATCATTTCAACTCCCTGTACACCAGCGAGTTCACACTGGGGAGAGGCTATTCACCAGCTCTGAGTTTGGGAAGAGATTCACTCAGTTTTGAGGTTCGATTTCCAGTATCTACAGTACCTTATTTTGATCTGATTTTTTGTTTGATTTATTATTGTTGCATGTATTGGGATACAGTGAACAGTATTGTTTCTTGCGCACCATACAGACAAAACCTACCGTTCCAGCATTTTCTGTTTTAGTTCCTTTTGAAGGGTTCCCCCTCTCTCCTCCATCCTCACCGACAACAACAAGTCTGAGGAGCTCATGGAGCTCCTTTGTCACTAAAATGGAGACAACCTGATCAGCTGCCTCTGCTGTTTCCCTCCCTTCCACTGGGTCAAACTGTGTCTAACAATTTTCCCAAGCTTAAACTCATCTTTCTTTAGTTTCTCTCTGTCAAGCAGTTGATTTAGTAATCTATATTTGTATTATTGGATATTAGAAATAAGGTATAGATTTAAGTGAGTTTAATTCGGTGTTTCTGTGTACAGAAGGGTTAAAACTTTCATAGATTAATGTTAAATAAAGGTGTTTGCATGTATGAGGTTTTGGTTTCATTTCAAACTGTGCCCATATTCTGTTTAGAGAATTTACAATGTGAAAACACACAAGCGTAAAGAAAGATTAGGTTGTTACTTGGCAACCAGTGGCCATTTTGGGTTCGAAAGAATTTCTGAGTTAGCTGAAGAGGAAACTGCCAGAAACATGAGGCACAACAATGGAGTAAGGGCAAGAAAGAAAGTCCCAGAAGTTTAAGAACAGATAGTTCTAGAAAAAAGTCTGAGGAAAACTGAAGTCAAAGGGAATCTGAACAAGATACTGTTCCCTGAAGTTAAAGAAAGGGGCAAAGAGTGGTTTCCAGATAAAGGCAACACACATGGTGACGTTGGCTGGTGAAAAGCCAGACTCTGAAGTAATCCTAAGGTTGGGGACTTTGGTACCACCTGTGAAACAGTAGTGTTCTGTTGGCATGGCTGGGTACCTGAGAGATTACGTGGAAGCTTGAATGCATGTGATAATCTAAGGCAGAAGAATAGTGAAAGGAGAGATTGAAATCCTGGAAGTGGATCCTTGCTGAAAAGATCTGAGAGAGCGCATTGTTTGGGAGAACATTTTCGAGAGTGGATCTGGTTGATGAACATTTCTGTGCACCAATTTCAATGACAATGTTACAATTCGTGATGTTACACATGACAGAATCTCAGTGTGATTACTCAGCATCAGGTTATACTCTGAACCGGTGCAGTGCAAATGTTGGAACTTACTGATCAGGAACCGGTCAGAGATTACATTGAATCACAGAGAATTCTCTCATTCTTGGGCGACACGGTGACACAGTGGTGAGCACTGCTGACTCACAGTGCCAGGGTCCCGGGTTCGAATCCCGGCTTGGGTCACTGTCTGTGTGGAGTTTGCACATTCTCCCCGTGTCTGCGTGGGTTTCCTCCGGTTTCCTTCTCCAGTCCAAAGATGTGTGGGTTAGGTGGATTGGCCATGCTAAATTGCCCTGAGTGTCAGGGGGGCTAGCTAGGGTAAATGCATGAGGTGATGGGGAGAGGGCCTGCGTGGGATTGTGGTCGGTGCAGACTCAATGGGCCGAATGGCCTCCTTCTACACTGTAGGGATTCTATGAATATCCAGACCAGAAAGACATTGTTCGGTTTAACTAGTCTGTGCTGGGGTTTATATTTCACACAAGACACCTCCCATTCCATCTCCCTCATTTCAGCCTTTCAGCTCATCTTTCTAATCTCCTTTCCCTCATGTACTCATCCCATTTTCTTTTTAAACTATGAGTTGTCCAGCTAGTTCCTGTGGCAGTGAATTTCACATTGTGATCAATCTCTGAGTATAGATGGTGAGTGACTTGGAGGGAAACGTGCAGGTGATGATGTTCCCATGCATTTGCTGCCCTTCTCCAAGGGGCTAGAGGTTGCGGGTTTGCAACATGCTGTCAAAGAAGCCTTGGTGAGTGCTTGCAGTGCATCTTGTAGGTGGTACACACAGCTGCCATGTGAGTCAGTGTTGGAGGGACTAGATGTTTGTCGAAGGATTGCCAATCAAGCTGCTTTGTCTTGGATGGTGTTGAGCTTCCCGAGTTGTTGGAGCTGCACTAATTCAGAAAATTGGAGCTTATTCAATTGGACACAAGAGTTGTGCCTTGTAGATGCTGGACTTTGGGGAGAAGGATTAAACAGACCTTTTAATGGAAAATTCACCTGATCTAGCCCAGATACCACGAGGAGATGGAAATGGGATGTGCTATGATTCTCAATTGAAACCCGACCCAACTGAAAAGGTGAACATTGAAGAGTTGAACACGGAGGGAGGGATGTCTGTTAGTGTTCTTCAGCAGTGGAAGTGGGGATCGGGATTGTGCTGGAAGAACAGGAGTGATGGTGAAATGAGTCAGCAAATAGGGAACGGTTATTTAACCACCAGCTCAGGTTACTGAAGCCTGAATGTTGTGGGAGAGAAAAGGTGAGAGTGTTGCAGAGTTTAAAGTGGAACAGGAGAGTTTTAAGCTGGTGGAGTCAGTGAAATCTGAGTCTCGGTTTTGTCTGCTGTCATTTCATGGAGGCCCCGTTTTGCTGAAACCAATCGAGAAAACGCTGGAAAATCTCAGCAAGTCTGGCAGCATCTGTCAGGAGAGAAAAGAGCTGATGTTTCGAGTCTGGATGACCCTTTGTCAAACCCTTTTCTCTTTTGGTTTCAGATTCCAGCATCCGCAGTCATTTGCTTTTATCCCATTTTGCTGAAACTCTTTATTTCCACAGTTACAGAATCAGTGAAAAGACATGACACATTCTTCACAGCAGCATCAAACTCACACTGACTGTTTCCTCACTCACCTCGAGGTTATCGATTCACCTCCGGCCTCTTCGGTTCACTCCTGCTTCGGGTGTGGTCTCAGAATGGGGAGGGGGAGGATTAGTGACCACCTCCCCTCACCCCCCTCCCGCCCACAAACACACACAAAGAGGAACGACTCAAACACAATCATTAAATAAAGCGAACACACGCACGCACACACCAAACGTGTATGTGCTCGCACACAGGTACACACACACACACATGAACTGAAATGCGTGTACACCCACACAGACACACACTCACTCATAGACACAAGCGTGCCTGCTCACAGACAAAATCGTAGGATTCCTACAGTGCTGAAGAGACCATTCAGCCCTTTGAGTCTGCACTGACTCTCTGACAGAGCATCTTACCCAGGCCCTATTCCCGTTACCCCATATATTTACCCCACTAATCACCCTGATCGACATATTTTGTGACATAAAGCAGCAATTTAGCATGGTCAATCCACCTAACCAGCACATATTGAAGTTTGGGAGGAAACCAGAGCCTCCGGAAGAAACCCACGCAGACACGGGGAGAACGTGCCAACTCCACACAGACACAGGGGCGGCACAATGGGGAGCACTGCTGCCTCACAGCACCAGGGACCTGGGTTCAAATCAAGCTTCAGGTTGTGTGAAGTTTGTGCATTCTCCCCGTGTCTGTGAGAGTTTCCTCCAGTTGCTCCGGTTTCCACCCTCACTCCAAAGACGTGTGATTGAGGTGGATTGGCCGTGCTAAATTGCCCCTTAGTGTTGGGGATATGATCAGTGTAAATACGTGGGGTTATGGGGATAGGGCCTGGGTGGGATTGTTGTTGGTGCAGGCTCGGTGGGCCGATTGGTCTCTTTCTGCATTGTAGGGATTCTATGATTTATCCAAGGCTGGAATCGAACCCAGGGCCCTGGCGCTGTGAGGCAGCAGTGCTAACCACCGTGCCACCATGCTGCCCAGGTGGGCACACAGACAGCTGCACACACTACACTGTCAATCACCTGCCTCCAGCTGTCAGTGCTGAGGAAGTGAAACCAAGCTCCCCCCCTCCTCACTCACTGCTGTGTCAGGTGGATAGTAAAATCCCACCGCCATTACTGGATGGAGTGAAGGAGAGCTCCCGCTGGTTTCCGAGGGCCGATCTTTATCCTTCAAACAGCCTAACATTTGGTGGTTATCCGACAGTTTGTGGGATGTGCTGTGTGCAGTGCCTGCCGGGTTTCCCAGGTGAACAGCAGTGACTGTGTTTCGGAAACAGGAAGCTGCCGTGTTGATTCAGAGCGCTCTGGAACAGCCCAGAACAAGCACAGGAGCTATATCATTCCCTCCTTTCGATGTTCCCTCCTGCCATTCTGTAGGAAGAGATGGTGACTGCACAGCAAGATCCCACAAGGCACGATGCAACACACAGCCAGGAAACTTAATTTCAGAGACGGTTTGAGGGACCCCTGGGAGAACCTGTTACAGCAGCTTGAATCTCAGGAACAGGTTACACAAACCTGTGACCTTCTGACCTGGGTGAGAGAGAGAATGAGAGGCACCAAGATAAGCTGGGAATGACTGATCCAGGAACCTCCAGTCCCATCGTCAACTCCCAACAGGTCCCTTATCCGAGGCTCAGCAAAGGGGGTCAACATGATAAACAACTGAATACCCAGTGAAAAAATACACAGTCCCTGCTGTCAATATCTCCGGCCATTCCACATCGGTCACAGGTACACGGGCCAATGCCTATCTCTGTGTGCGTGGGGGGCAGTGAAGGGAGGATATGTTACCTACAGAAAGCCTGGTCCCAGGTTAGCCAGACGGCAGCAGGTTGTGTCCGGTGTCGATCGTCCTCGGGCCGTGTCTCAGTGAGCGACAGGAGAGTGGGACCATCACAGGACCAGGCCCCGCCTGTGTACTCCACTCTCTGTGTGAAAGGAGAAGGTGGTAAGAATCAGAGTGGGAATAGCTTCTGTCGAGCCTGCTCCACTATTCATCATCAACCTCATCTCCACTTTCCCCGCACTCCTCCCCATCCCTCAATTCCCAAAGGTATCTCCACCTCCCCCGCACTCCTCAATTCCCAAAGATATCTCCACTTTCCCCGCACTCCTCCCCATGCCTCAATTCCCAAAGATATCCCCACTTTCCCCACACTCAATTCCCAAAGATATCCCCACTTTCCCTGCAGTCTTCCCTCATCCCATAATTCCCAAAGATATCCCCACTTTCCCCGCACTCCTCCCCATTCTTCAATTCCCAAAGATATCTCCACTTTCCCTGCAGTCTTCCCTCATCCCATAATTCCCAAAGATATCTCCACTTTCCCCGCACTCCTCCCCATCCCTCAATTCCCAAAGATATCCTCACTTTCCCCACACTCTTCCCCATAGATATCTCCACTTTCCGCACACTCTTCCCCATAGATATCCCCACTTTCCCCGCACTCCTCCCCATTCTTCAATTCCCAAAGATATCCCCACTTTCCCCACACTCTTCCTCCTATCTCTCAATTCCCAAAGATATCCCCACTTTCCCCACACTCTTCCTCCTATCTCTCAATTCCCAAAGATATCCCCACTTTCCCTGCACTCCTCCCCCATCCCTCATTTGTTTTTGTTCAATTGTGGGATATGGGCGTCTCTGACTGGCCAGCATTTATTGCCCATCCCTAGTTGCCCAAGGGCTGTTGAGAGTCAACTACGTTGCTGTGGCTCTGGAGTCACATGCAGGCCAGACCAGGTAAGGGCGGCAGATTTCCTGTGGTTGACTCTCAATTGCCCTTCAAGAGCAACGAGGGATGGACAATAAATGCTGACCAGCCAGTGATGCCCATGTCCCACGAATGAATAAAAATAATTGGGCCCAATCTACTCAACCTCTCAGGCTCCACAGCCCTGAATGGTTTCCTCTTCCTATTTTCCTGGCTCCCCCTCACATACAGAGTGCGGATCTCACCTGGGGCGGCTGGATGAATGCCAGCCAGTCAGAGGCGTGTGTGGGCAGCAGCCCCATTGCCTGGCACTTGTAGATGGCCAGGGCCAACCCCAGCAGGTTGCCGATGAAGTAGATGAGACGCTGCAGCCAGTGCTGATTCGAATTCCCCAGGACCCTAAAGACTGAGAGCAAGAATGGAAAAGCAGGAAGTTCAGGAACAGGTGAGAACCTTTCCTCATAACACAGCCTATCCATTGTAGGTATTAGTCTGGTAAACCGTCTCTGAACTGTCTCCAGCATACTTGCACACTTCCTTAAACAAGGTGACCAATACTGCACACAGTACTCCAGATGTGGTCTCACTAGTGACCTGTACAACTGAAGCATAACCTCCCTAGTTCTGTATTTAATTCCCATCACAATGAATGATAACATTCTATTAGTTTTCCTAATTACTTGCTGTACCTGCATATTAGCCTTTTGTGATTTATGCACTCGGACACCCAGATCTTGATCAATTGGGCCAGTGGGCTGACGAATGGCAGATGGAGTTTAATTTAGACAAATGCGAGGTGATGCATTTTGGTAGATTGAACCAAGGCAGGACTTACTCAGTTAATGATAGGGCGTTGGGAAGAGTTACAGAACAAAGAGATCTAGGGGTACATGTTCATAGCTCCTTGAAAGTGGAGTCACAGGTGGACAGAGTGGTGAAGAAGGCATTTGGCCTGCTTGGTTTCATCGGTCAGAACATTGAATACAGGAGTTGGAATGTTTTGTTGAAGTTTTCCAAGACATTGGTAAGGCCACACTTGGAATACTGTGTGCAGTTCTGGTCACCCTATTATAGAAAGGAGATTATTAAACTAGAAAGAGTGCAGAAAAGATTTACTTGGATGCTACGGGGACTTGATGGATTGAGTTATAAGGAGAGGCTGGATAGACTGGGACGTTTTTCTCTGGAGCGTAGGAGGCTGAGGAGTGATCTTATAAAGGCCTATAAAATAATGAGGGGCACAGATCAACTAGATAGTCAATACCTTTTCCCAAAGGTAGGGGAGTCTAAAACTAGAGGGCATAGGTTTAAGGTGAGAGGGGAGAGATACAAAAGTGTCCAGAGGGGCAATTTTTTCACACAGAGGGTGGTGAGTATCTGAAACAAGCTGCCAGAGGTAGTAGTCGAGGCAGGTACAATTTTGTCTTTTAAAAAGCATTTAGATAGTTACATGGGTACGATGGGTTTAGAGGGATATGGGCCAAATGCGGGCAATTGGGATTAGCGTAGGGGTTTTAAAAAAGGAAGGGTGGCATGGACAAGTTGGGCCTAAGGGCCTGTTTCCATGCTGTAAAGCTCTATGACTCTATCCCTCTGAATCTCTGAGCTCTGCAATCTCTCACCATTTGGACAAAATGCTTCTTTTTCATTCTTCCTGCTGAAATGGACAATTTCACATTTGCCCACATTCTACTCCATTTGACAGATATTTGCCCACTCACTACCTTTCTATCTTTCTGTACTCTCTGTATGTCCTCTTCACAACTTACTTTCCCATCTATCTGTGTGTCATCGACAAATTTGCCAAACATCCCTTCATCCAGACATTTATATAAATTTCATTCCTTGCCTCAAATTTGATTCCTTTTCCACTATTTAGTTTAAAACCATCTCTAGTTTCCTAGTTATGGGGTTCGCAAGAACACCGGCCCCAGCACAGTTCAGATGTAGACTGTCCCAATGGTACAGATCTCACTTTACCCAGTACTGATGTCAGTGTCCCATGAACCAGAACCCACCTCCCACACCAGTTAGGGCGGCACAGTGATTAGTACTGCTGCCTCACAACACCAGGGACTCGGTTCTATACTGGCTTAGAATCCCTACAGTTCAAAAGGAGGCCATTCAGCCCATCGCTTCTGCACCGACCATAACCCCACCCAGGCCCTATCCCTGTACCACCATGTATTTACTCTGTTAGTTCCCCTGACACTATGGGACAACTTACCATAGCCAATCAATTTAACCCGCACATCTTTGGACTGTGGGAGGAAACCGGAGGACCTGGAGGAAACCCACGCAGATAGAGAGAGAACATGCAAACTCCACACACACTCGAGGCCGGAATTGAACCTGGGTCCCTGGCGCTGTGAGGCAGCAGTGCTAACCACTGTGCCACCGTGCCGCCCCTTGGGTCACTATCTGTGCAGAGTTTGCACTTTCACCCCGTATCTGTGTGGGTTTTCTCCCACAGTCTGAAAGACCTGCTGGTTAGGTGCATTGGCCATGCTAAATTCTCCCTCAGTGTACCCGAGGACGCACTGGAATGTGGCAACTAGGGGATTCTCACAGTAACTTCATTGCAGTGTTAATGTAAGCCTACTTGTGACACTAATAAATAAACTTTGAAGCAGCCTTTCAGTCACGCATTGATCCCTCCGATCTGATCTGTCCTATACCTATTAGCATGTGGCTCAGGTAATAATTCAGAGATTATAACCATTGAGGTTCTGCTTCTTAATTTGGTGCCTAAGTCCTCATACTGACACTGAAAACCTCCTTCTTTGTCTCTGTTGTTTGTACCTACATTGATGATGACAACTGGAAACTCCCCCTCTCCAATGCAAGTTCCTCTCCAGCCCTGATCAGATGTCCTGAACACTGGCCCCAGACAGGCACCACAGCTGCCTTGATTCACATTCTTTACTGCAGAGAATGAGCCAATCTCTCTGACTATACTGTCCCCATTATCACTGCATTCCTTTTTGCTCCCCTCACTAGAATGGCTTCTTGTACCACAGTGCCATGGGTAATTGGTTCATCCATCCTGCAGCTCCCATTCATCCAAACAAGCTGAAAATACCTCAAACTGGCTGGACAATGGTAAAGGCTAAGGATCCTGTCTGTGAGTTCCCTTATCTGTCTCACTCAGTCACTCTCCTGTTGCTGACCCTGTGCCAAGAGGTGTGACTGCTCCCTGATACAAAGAATCCAGGTAACTTTCCCCCTCCCTGATGCATTGCAGTGTCTGTAGTTCAGCCTCCAGCTCATAAACTCTGAACCACAGCTGCTCGAACTTCACTTACTGCAGACATGTTTGCCCTGGATCAAACTGACAGCCAGGAGCTCCCACACGCTGCAGCTGTGACAGATCTTTAATGTGTGCGAATAAACTATTTAATTATTTTATCCAATTACATATTTTGTTTTTGTTTTAAGTATTTTAGTTTTTAAGTATTTTATTAACCTTACCACCAATTGCTGTACTGTTTTAACCCTTAAGCACAGAATTAACCTTAGTCACTTAGCAGATACTCACCAAAAATCTAGCTTCTTCCTCTGTAGAAGAGTAAGATCACTTCCTAAAGGCTGAGAAAGTTAGAAAGCAAAAGGGCACCTCTTTCCCTCCCTTCCCGAACTCCCTTAATTACCCAACTCCCAGAACTCTATTCTAAGCTGCACTCAAGTGATGCCGGTTCAGAGCTGTTTCTGAGCTGCAGATTCAGTACAATACTCACTTGCAGACATGGACATCAAGGCCTGTATGGGTCTCCAGGCCATCATGCACACCATCATGGTCGGGAGGATGGAGATGGTGTTGCCAGCCATGTACATGATGAACAGATTCATGGGCAGCTGTTTCAATGGGCCCAAGACGATGTCTCAGCAGCGCTGAAACAGAAAGCGAGCAGGGTATCAGTAAAGGGGGCCGGTTAGGGGAGGCCATATACTGATCTTATACCCAGGCCTGGAAGTTAGGATGGTGATTAACACAATTAGTCCCTTTATCACACAGGCTGCTGTGGTTCACCAAGGTACTTCACCACCATGGACTAACCAGACGTTGTCAGCCACACACTAAAGACACATTCAAATCCAACTTACTTTCTCGACCAGGATCCGGTCTGTTTCTTGGACGCGGATGTCTGGTAGCTGTTTGTCCGAATATGCGACTGGGTACATGGAGTCTCTCTGGCTATACTGTTGATCACGGCTCCTGTGAGAAACAGAAAACACAAATTGGTCACCCTTTCAAGACCTTGTTTAAAGAGGGAGTCTCTCTGTTGAGGACCCCAACATGGTGGCAATGCTGCCAGCACGAACTAAAGCTTGGGCAAACATCGAACACACACTGCCATTACGTCCACTGAACTGCCACGGGAATGGAGGATGGCAGAAGTGGATTTAGTGTGAATTGATAATCAGGGTGCCAATCCATTTACTCTCCATTAAGGATCAACAGCGACAAATCACCAGATGTACCAAATTGTGTCTTGAAAACAAACACTGTGGGACATTGAGAGAGATCCAGTTCAGCACCGGGTCCTGGAAACGAGCAATCGTTCCCCCAACCACCACCGCAGTTGGCACCTGATCAGGTGGAGGGGCTGAAACCAAAAGGGCATCTCAGGGTCATGACCTGGGGAAAAGATGCCAAGTGGGGTCTGAGTGGTTTCTGGGGGATTTGAGGGGCTGCTTTGTGATGAGGAGCTCGGTGAGGGGTAAAAGAGGCGTGAAAAACCCGGGGTTGGGAAGTTTTGGGTTGGTGCCACATCCCCGGGTCGGTGTGCGGTGGCCTCCCCTCGGGAGAGACGGGCTGACCCGGCTTGCCGCCTGCTCGAGTCCCCGGGTGGCCAACGCAGCTGCTGCTGCCGCTCAGGCTGAGAGCGAGGGTTCACTTGTGCCAGCGCGCGCGGTTGACAAGCCCCGCCCCTGCAGCCATGACAACGTCGGCGACCGTTAACCGTCCCCCCTTTTCAAATCTGATTCCGATCCGAGGAAGAACCCGCGCGCTTCCGTCAACAAACCACTCCCGCTGCAATGCGCATGTGCGGTCCCAACCTCCTCAGCTCTGTTTACGCCGCCCATTGCCCCGCCCCCACAACTCCGCCATGTTTATTAGGGGCACATCGGCTCCGACTCGATCCGCTCTCCGGCCAAATGGAGCGCCTCTGACCCGCACAAAGATGGACACCACTCAATATCAGAGATTTATAATATTGCTTCCTTAATTCCCTCACGAAAATGTCTTACACCGTATAAAACATCAATAAAACCTAAAGGACCAGATTATCCTTCTCATTCTGCAACCAAAACCAATCCAATGTTACTGGGTTTCTCCACAGATACTGCCAGACCTGCTGATGTTATCCATCATTTTCTGTTCTCATTTCACATTTCTGCAGTATTTTACATTCTGCCTCGAAGGGCTGATCCTTCCAACCAAGTTACAACGGACAGAACAATATAACATTGTGGCTTCCTCCAAGTATGAGAACTGAAGGGTGGACAATTTGCATATATTAGTAAAAGTAAAGTTTATATTAGTCACAAGTCAGCTTTCATTAACACAGCAATGAAGTTACTGTGAAAATCCCCCAGTACTCACAGTCCGGCACCTGTTCGGGTGCACTGAGAGAGAATTTAGCATGGTCAATGCACCGAACCAGCACATCTATCGGACTGTGGGAGGAAACCGGAGCACTCGGAGGAAACCCATGCAGACACGGGGAGAACGTGCAGACTGCGCACAGACAGTGACCCAAGCTGGGTATCAAACCCAGGTCCCTGGCGCTGTGAGGCAGTAGCGCTAACCACTGTGCCAAAGTTGATTAGAATCACAATCTCACTGATGTAACCTAGTGATGCCAATGATATAATAACAGTGATCTCATTGACGAGAGACAGTTTGATCTTCAATTAATTTGAAATAAGTCGTCATATGGAAAGAATACAGGTGTTGAATATAAATGAAGAGTTCAGTTTATTTTGCTCACTCTGACGAATCAGGCTGAACCTTCTACTGAGGACATACAAGGAGAAGATTTTGTCTTGTCATCCTGTTACTGACATATCAAATAGAGCAGGAAAATACATGGGCATTGAATGGAATCTGACTTCTGCCGTGGTTCCCCGTGGACGGCAAGAAGAGTTCATCAATCAGAATAGAGAGTCTGAGTCTTGATCTTCCAGGCAGCAAGGCTTTATTAGCTAATACATTTCAATAAAGCCGGGATTTCCAGATGAATCCAAAAAACCAGTGCTCTGACAGTCCTTTTTATCCACATTTAGCTTCATATTTCATCATTCTTATCTTACAGTCAAGGTTTTTTTGTTGCAGACCCCAAGGCCACTTTTCGTTAGCCACCATGGTTTACTAGACCTACGTTATCTGCCTTCTTTCTGATTGGTCACTAATGAATGTGCTATGATATCATTGTGGTTACATCTTGCCTTCTTATCTGAAGTTTATTGTCTAATCAGCCAAGGTTGTTGTTTGTTCAACCATTGTAGGGCATCCTGCTATGCCAAGTCTTTTTTCCCGTTGTCTGACTTTCTCACGTTTATTTAAGAAATTACTTTCAGCTTCTGTGTGTTTGCTTGACTTCTTTTAGCCTTTATGTTCATTTATGTGAGTATCCATGTGTACTGACCTGGTAAGGTATTGTGCACTTAAAAGGGTACAAGTGTATGCTTAATAAGATATGTGATGATATATGAGAGCTTCTTAAGTAGTGATTATCTCTTCTATGTTAATTATTATCTCCTACTTGTCCTAATAATTATTCCTTCCAATATATGTTGTCTTAATGATTATCCCTTACACTTCTCTAACTGGAGTCAATGGGAGCTGTCTTGAGAACACATTGTCTGGACACTATTTTCAGTAAAATACTGGAACTCCGCATATCTCCCTGCACAGCACATTTCTCCATTCAGCTTGTTCCATTTTTGTACATGGTTCCCTCTGATTCCTGTCTCTGTGTCTCTCAGCCCGCAGTAATTTACCGTGCTGTCAGACAGCAGCTCATGGATGGTTCCTCACTTTTTAAACTGTCGAATGATGCAGAAAATTAAGTCCCCACACCCTCTGCTCTAAAAACACTTCCATAATTAGGGATGCGGATGAAGAAGTTAGGAGCTTTATCCTGGACTTGATGGTACAGCCGTAAGGAATATGAATGAGCTGTGCTCAAAAAACTCTAATTAATGGTAACTGAATCTCCCTCAAACTGTGTCATTGTAACTGGCTCCTGTGAGACACGGACACTAAAACTGATTTATTTTACATATTCTGATATATCCTGACCATTGATTAACTGTAAATAGCTCCTGAACCTTGGGGAGGAAAGTGTGCAGGTGACTTTCTCCCTCTCTGATGCCCCACCATGACAGCAGCTCAGACTCCAGCTCAATAACCCTGAGCACAGATTCTGCCAGCTGCAGACACTCGCCACAGATATGATTGTCCAGGTTTGCACAAACTCTCACATGCTGCAGTTCTGGCACACCACCTGCCCTGTGAAGAACATCAAACTCCCGTCCAGTTACAGGAGAAATAAAAAAAGGATTAACAACAGCATTCAACCCCTGCAGTTACACATGAACTCGCTGGTGTCTCAGCAGGTTGGATGGCCGAGTGAATCCCTTCCCACACTCTGAGCAGGTGAACGGCCTCTCCCCACTATGAGTGTGTTGGTGTGTCTGGAGATTGGATGATTGAGTGAACTGCTTCCCACACACAGAGCACCTGAACATTCTTTCCCCAGTGTGAACTCGCTGGTGTTGAATAAGATGAGATGATTGTCTGAATCTCTTTTCACAGTGAGGACAGCTGAATGGTCTCTTGTCAGTGTGAACAAGCTGGTGTTTCATTAGATCTGGAGAGGTTTTAAAGCAATCCCCACAGTAAAAGCATTTATGAGGTCTCTTGTCACTGTGAACTCTCTGGTGTGACCCGAGGCTGGATGACTTTGTGAATCCCTTCCCACATGTGGAGCAGATGAACGGTCTCTCTCCAGTGTGAGCACGTCGATGGGTTTCCAGCTGGGATGGGTAACTGAATCCCTTCCCACAGTCCCCACATTTCCATGGTTTATCCATGGTGCCGGTATCCTTGTGTCTCTCCAGATTGGATGATCAGTTGAAGCCTCGTCCAAACATGGAATACGTGTATGGTTTCTCCCCGCTGGGAATGGTATGATTTTCTTTCAGGCTGTGTAACTGGTTAAAGCTCTTTCCACAGTCAGTTCACTGGAACACTCTCATTCGTGTGTGTGTGTATCTCGGTGCTTTTCCAGTCACACTATGCTTGAACTCTTTCCCCACAGGCAGAACAGAGAAACATTTCTCCTTCCACAGTGAAAGGTCGATGATATTTAGCTCTTGATTAATTCAGTGACTCTGACTGATCGCAAAGAAATGTTTTTCTGTCTTCAGATCATCTCCTACTAACTCCCTGTAAAAAGAATTGACGGTGTCAGTGTCACTCAGTCCAGGATAGAAATTCAGAACAGAAATATCTAGTTTCTGTGCAACATTCCCACCCTCTGTTCTTCCAAATATGTGATCCAATTAAACTAAAATAAGCTAAAATCAGCAACAAAGTCCTCACAAAAGGAAAGGGAATGTTCTTAACTAAACCAGAATGTTTTTTACAAACACATGAACAAGGAGCTGAAGTGGGCCATTCAGCCCCTCCACCATTTATTAAGACTGTGGCTGATTTGATAGTAACCTCAAATCTGCAAGATGCTTACCTCTGATAATCTATCACCCCCTTGCTTACCAAGAATCTATCCACCTCTGCCTTAAAAATATTCAAAGATTCTGCTTCCACTACTTTTTCAGAAAGAGAGTTTCAAAGACTCACAACCCTCTGAGTGAAAGAATTTCTCCTGACCTCTGGTTTAAACGGACGACTCCTTATTTTTAAACAGTGACCCCTAGTTCTAAGTTCTCTCACAGGAGGAAGCAGCCTCTTCACAACCACCTTGTCAAGACATCTCAGGATCTTATAATGGTTTAGTCAAGTCTCCTCTTGGTATTCTAAACTCCAGTGGATACAAGCCAAGTCTGTTCAACCTTTCCTTACAAGACAATACACCCATTGCTGCTATTAGTCTGTTAAACCTTCTCTGAACTGCTTCCAACATATTGACATCCTTCCTTTAATAAGGTAACCAATACTGTACACAATATTCTAAATGTGGTCTCACCAATGCCCTGCACAACTGAAGCATAACCTGGTTACTTTTGCAATCAACTCCCTCACAATAAATGGTAACATGCTATTAGCTTTCCTAATTACTTGCCCTGCCTGTATAAGGGCCTTCTGTGATTCATGCACTGTGACACAAAGGTCTCTCTGCACCTCAGAGCTCTGCAATCTCTCACCATTTAGATAAGTTTATCTTTTATTCTTTCTGCCAAAGTGGACATTTTACAGTTGCCCAATTCTACTCCATTTACCAGTTTTTTGCCCACTCACTTATCCTATGTGTATATTTTTGTAGTCTCCTTATGTCATATTTACGACTTATTTTCCTGCTTATAGTAGATTGGCCATGCTTAGTGTCCAAAGATATGTAGGTTAGGTAGACTAACCATGATGAAATGTGTGGCATTATAGGGATAGGGCTGGTGGTGGGCCTGGGTAAGGTGCTCTTTTGGAGAGTCAGGGCAGACCTTATGGGCCAAATGGCCTCCTTCTCCACTGTACGGATTCAATGCTTCTATGGTTTATCTTGTGTGATCATCAAATTTGGCAATCATTGCTGCAATCCCTTCATCAAAGTCATTTCTATATATTGTAAACAGTTCAGTTCCCAGCAGTGATTCCTGTGGCACACCACTTGCCAAAAGGGCCACCCAGATTTCCCTCAGTGTACCTGAACAGGTACCAGTGTGTGGCGACTAGGGATTTTCACAGTAACTTCATTGCAGTGTTAATTTACCCTACTTGCGGCACTAATAAATAAACTTTAAACGTTAATGATCCACAAACTCCTCTGGGCAGCACAGTGGTTAGCACTGTTGCCTCACAGCGCCAGGGACCCAGGTTGCTTTCCCAGCTTGGGTCACTGTCTGTGTGGAGTTTGCACGTTCTCCCCGTGCCTGCGTGGGTTTCCTCCGGGTGCTCCGGTTTCCTTCCACAGTCCGAAAGACGTGCTGGTTAGGTGCATTGGCCATGCTAAATTCTCCCTCAGTGTACCCGAACAAGCGCCGGAGTGTGGCGACTGGGGGATTTTCACAGTAACTTCATTGCAGTGTTAATGTAAGCCTACTTGTGACACTAATAAATAAATGTTAAAACTTTATATTGGTTCCTGTGACTCTGCGGGAACTCGGACCTCATTGGAAACAGACACTGAAGCCCCGCCCTCTATTGCGTCACCAAGGGGTCACGCATGCGCGCCATTCCCCGTTGGAACAAGATGGCGGCCGTTAAGGACGGCTTTGTCCCGGGAAACAGACACGGAGCCGCAGACACGGGACCTTCAGGTCAGTATTTGGGGTTTGAGGCTTTCACCACGTGTTTCGAAACATTCCCCGTTCCACGGTTGGCACTATCACTCCCTCTGGGTCACCATATTCTTACCCGTTTGGAGATACGACGAACAACAAACACTCCGTGGCCATTGCTGCGCATGCTCCGAATACAGAGCGCTATTGCGTTTGCGCACTGCCCTGGATAAGGGACATCCACCGCCGCGGAGAACTCTGGGTAAAGTACCCACCATCTACTGTCCAAATTAATTTTTCTGCTATGATGTGGGGATTAGGGCGGCGGGGCAAATAAATGAAGTTAGGAACCAAATAATATGTAAATCCAAGTGCACAGATCCTCCATAGAAAGAAGGAAAGTGCGAATTGGTGGAGAATCAAGAGTTCACAAAGCAGTGGCAAGAACTGCAGAAACCTACTCCTGCAATCACATAGGAACTGACCAAGTGAATCCTATCAGTGAGTAATTGTATGACCTCGTGTATGACTTAGATCATATATTTTAGTCATGTTAGCACACTAATAAAACTGAATTACTGGAAACAGGCTGCAGCTCTTTTCATTTTCATATATTACAGAATGCAGGTGTCACTGACATTTATTATCATTGCTGAATACTTTTGAGAAGGTGATGACAATCTGTCTTCCCTAACCACAGCAGCCCATGGAGGTTTCGGATGGTTTCTGGGTCCCCAGAATATTAGCCTGGGCCTTTGGATTACTAGTCCTGTGATATTACCACTGTGTCATCATCTTCCATCACAAAAAATACCCATTTTAGCATTTCCTGCTATTGAGGCAATTTTGTATCCAAAATGTAACGTGCTCTTGGATCTCTTGAGATTTGATGTTTCTGCCCAGTCTGCCATGTGGGAACACTGTAGATGTGGATAGAATGTTTCCTTGTGTGGGAGAATGGGTGGCACTGGTTAGCACTGCTGCCTGACAGCGCCAGAGACCTGGCTTGGGTCACTGCCTGTTCGGAGTCTGCACGTTCTCCATGGGTTTCCTCCCACAGTCCGAAAGACGTGCTGATTAGGTGCATTGGCCATGCTAACTTCTCCCTCAGTGTATCCGAACCGTGGTTAGAGTGTGGCGAGGCGGGGATTTTCACAGTAACTTAATTGCAGTGTTAATGTAAGCCTACTTGTGACACTAATAAATAAATAAGTAGAATCATCCAAAATGACGGGCCAGAAATGTAAGATAGTCACAGACAAATCCAATAGGGGAAATAAGGAGAAATGTGTTTATCAGAGCAGCTACAATGTGGAACTCGCTACTACAGGAAATAGTTGTGGCAAAAAACCTTTCAAAATGAAACAAAATGAGTGGATAAGAGGGAAAAGAATAGATTGAGAAAGTGAAAAGACTGAGCTGAGGGAGGTGGAATGGAAGGAGATGCTTGTGGAGTATCAACACCAGCAGAGACTGACTGGGCCAAATGGCCAGTTTCTGTTCTGTATATTCTGTGTAATTCGATGTAAACTGTTTCCACAGGATGTTCGAAGAGGAGGATTTACAGATAGGAAAAAAAATAATTTTTAAGATCTTCAGAGTGACACAATTCATCAGGACCTGAATATCATCGGCTGTTCAATGTGGAAGGAAAAATGCTTTTCTGTTCAAACATCGGTGTGACTGGAAAAGCACCGAGACACACACACACCCGAGTGAGAGTGTTCCAGTGAGCTGACTGTGGAAAGAGCTTTAACCAGTTACACAGCCTGAAAAAAACATCACACCATTCGCAGCGAGGAGAAACTGTACACGTGGTTTATGTGTGGTTGAGGCTTCAACTGATCATCCAACCTGGAGAGAGACAATGACACTGGCACCATGGAGAAACCATGGAAATGTGGGGACTGTGGGAAGGGATTCAAATACCAATCTCGGCTGGAATATCATCGACACACTCACACTGGGGAGAGACCGTTTCTCTGCTCCATGTGCGGGAAGGGATTCACTCGGTCATCCGACCTTCTGAGACACCAAACCACTCACAATGAGGAAAGACCATTCACCTGCTCCACGTGTGAGAAGGCATTCATTCAATCATCCGATCTCAGGATACACCAGCGAGTTCACACTGGAGAGAGGCCATTCACCTGCTCTGACTGTGGGAAGAGATTTAGTCAGTCAGCCCACCTGCTGGCACACCAGCGAGTTCACACTGGGGAAAAGCCGTTCACCTGCTCTGAGTGTGGGAAAGCATTCATCCATTCATCCCACCTGTTGAGACACCAGCGAGTTCACACTGGGGAGAAGTTGTTTAACTGCTCCATGTGTGGGAAGGGATTCACTCAGTCACCCCATCTGGTGAGACACCAGCGGCTTCACAAATGACTGCAGGGATTAGATTCTGCTGTTAATCACATCCAGAACTGAACCATGTTCATTCTGACAGTTAGTGTTTCCTTCTGCTGAAAATAATTTAACTGAAGTTTTATATTCTGGTTATATGTCCAATAAACCAGCTTTGTTTTGAACCTATTGTTTTAGATTTTTATCTTTCCCACCCAAGTGTTTAACATCACCTGTCTGGGGCTCAAAAAGGACAATCTGGGGGAGGATCGTACGGCAGGAACGGAACTTCAGGCTGGACACAGTCCAGGAACACGGTGACCATCCACATTTTGTCCCTGTTGAATAAAATCAAACACAGCGTTTATTCTCCATCCAGTTATCTGACCTTTTCTATTTGTACAGCTTACACTGATCTCCCTGGTAACAGTTATTGTGCTTCCTTCCCTCATTTCCAATTAGTTATTATAAAATCTGTTTCTTCCAATCTATCTGGAACATCAGGTGGACCTTCCCAAGTGGAATTGAGACAGAGGTGAGATCAGCCATGATCAGATTGAATGGTGGAGCAGGCTTGAGGGGCTGAATTGCCGACTCCTGTTCCTAGTTCTTACGTTTTTCAGTTAACTATCATCACTGTCCCTGTGAGGGAATGTTTCTATCCTGGACTCGCTGTGATGGATTTTGGAAACTCCTTTCAAATGGACTTAGAGGGGGAGGATTTACACATCGTAAACCTAAACTAAGAAAAATATTTGTCTTTGATCAATCTTTAACTTTGGACATTTTTTTCACAGGACTTCAGAAGCTCAGTGGTGGAAGGCAAAAAACTCAAACAAAACATCGCAGCAGCATCTGACGCTATCACCTAAATAATTGTAATCCGAATATTATTGTAAGTTGAACATGGAAGGGGAAAGCACGGTTAACAGTGGGGAGAAACCATACACGTGTTCTGTGAGTGGACAAGGATCCAGCCCATCACCTGGCCTGTCAAGACACCAGCACAGTCAAGCTGGGGGAAACCATGGAAATGTGGGGACTGTGGGAAGGGATTCATTTGTTCATTCCCCCCCGAAACACCTGCTGAAACACAAGTGGGCTCACACTGGGGAGAGGCCTTCTTCCTGCCATAAGTGTGCGAAGGGATTTACTACCTCATCCATCTTGTTGACACACCAGTGTGTTCACACAGGGGAGAGGTCATTCACATGCCCTGAGTGTGGGAAGGAATTCACTCGTTCATCTATCCTGCTGAATCACCAGCGAGTTCACACTGGGGAGAGAGCTTTTACCTACCTGCTCTGAGTGTAGAAAAAGATTCACTGATTCATCCAACCTGCTGAAACACCAGCGAATTCACAATGGGGAGAGGCTGTTTATCTGTTCTGAGTGTGGGAAGGGATTCACTCAGTCATCTATCCTGCTGAAACACCCAGCGAGGTTCACACTGGGGAGAGACCGTTAACCTGCTCTGTGTGTGGGAAGGAATTTACTCCATTATCTCAGCTGCTGAAACACCAGCAAGTTCATGAGTGACTGGATTTGCTGTTAATCACACGCAGGACTGAACCGTTCTCATTGGCACCTGTTTCTGCTGATGTTAATCAGCCCCAGCCCAGTTGTAGAGCTTATGTTGTGGGTTAAAAGTCAAATAAACCGGCGATGTGTGAAATACGGTTTGATGAATGTTTATAATTTCTCTGACACAGGTTAGTTCCTTTTGAAGAGCTCCCCTCCTCCACTGTCTCCTCCATCGTCACCTCAACAGCAAGTATGAGGACTCATGGAGCTTCTTTGTCACTTAGTCAGGGATTCTGCTGTAATTGCTGCTGTTAATCACATCCAGGACTGAACCATGTTCATTCTGACAGTCCCTATAACTGGAATGGAGACTGTCAAGTAACTGAGCTTTGTTTAAACCTATTGTATATTTTTGTCTTTCCCACCTGAGTGTTTAACATCACTTGATTGGAACTCAGAAAGGGTAATCTAGGGGAGGATCATATGGCAGGAAGAGAACTTCAACCTGGACACAGTCCTTCAGGGTCACACTGAGAGGGACAAACAGCACTTTGGTCTTTCTAGAAAACCATAAGACATCGGAGCATTAGGCCACTCAGCCCATCGATTCTGCTCTGCCATTCAATCATGGTTGAAACTTTTCTCATCCTCATTCGCCTGCCTTTTCCCCATAACCCCTGATCCCCTAATTAATCAAGAACCTATCTATCTCTGTTCTAAAGACACTCAATGACCCGGCCTCCACAGCCTTCTGCGCTAAAGAGTTCCACAGATTCACCACTCTCTGGCTGAAGAAAGAAGGGCATGGACAGGGTGCACTGGGAGCAGCTGTTCCTCTTAGTTGAAGAGTCAGTTATGAGGGGACACAAGATAAAAGCACAGTCAAGCTGGGGGGAAACCATGGAAATGTGGGGACTGTGGGAAGTGATTCATTTGTTCATTCCACCCCCCCTCCCCCTTCCCCCCCCCCCCCCCCCCCCCCCCCCACCCCCCCGGCTGAAGCACAAGTGGGCTCACCCTCCACTTTATCTTTATCTCACCTCTCTTCACTGACAGCAAAATCTCCATGTGGGTTAATCCTGAGGTGCGTGAGAAATGTGTCCAGCCGCTCTCTTCCATGACTCTGAGCTCCTGGACACGGAACAGAAACTCCTTTACAATGTGTTTTAGAGTCAGGAAGAACAACAGTGAATAATGGAAACGGGCTGTCAAATCAGAGATTGGTGTAAAATTGGGATCTGTTCCTGACTGAGTAAAATGGCAGGTTTAAGTTTCAAAATGTTAGTGTAACATTTGTGAATCTACCAATGTAAGGTCATGGTAACAGAATCACAGATTACTACAGTGCAGAAGATGCCCTTTGGCCCATCGAGTCTGCACTGATGCATGAAAGGCCCTGACCTGCCCACCTAATCCCACTTGCCAGCACTTGGCCCATGTTATGAATGTTATGGCGTGCCAGGTACTCATGCAGGTACTTTTTGAAGGATGTGAGGCATCCCGCCTCCACCCCCTCTCAGGCAGTGCATTCCAGACTGTCACCACCCTCTGGGTAAAGTTTTTCCTCAAATCCCCCCTAAACCTCCAACCCCCCACTTTTATCTTGTGTCCCCTTGTAACTGACTGTTCAACTAAGGGGAACAGCTGCTCCCTCTGCACCCTGTCCATGCCCCTCATAATCTTCAACACATCAAGTTACATTTCTATATGGAACCTTTAACCATTTCTCCCCTTCCATTGACTTCAATGTGATGGAAGCTGACTGTTAGAATGTCAACATATAAAATATATTTACAAATGATTGGACAGTTTCTTACATTTGGGATCTTTCTCTGTTTTGTGCACTTGAGGTGATAGATAACAGACTTTCTCATGTGACTATCTAGCAGGAATATTAGTTTTAAAGTTCTTTTTTATTAGTGTCACAAGTAGGCTTACATTAACACTGCAATGAAGTTACAGTGAAAATTCCCCAGTCGCCACACTCCAGCACCTATTCGGGTACACTGAAGGAGAATTTAGCATAGCCAATGCCCTAACCAGCACAAGAAAACCAGAACATCCAGAGAAAACCCACACAGGCACAGGGAGAATGTGCAGACTCCACATAGATAGTGACCCAAGTCAAGAATTGAACCCATGTCCCTGGTGCTGTGAGGCAGCAGTGCTAACTACTGTGCCACCGTGCCGTCCAAAATCAGTTGTGAAACACAAATAATCTGATTTTAAGGCTTCCTGGTGCAATAAACTGATCATGCTCTTCCCAGCTAACACCATTTCACACCCGCATCTGTTGGATTTTAATGTGATTGTCCAATGTAGAAACCTTGCATCTTTTAGCCACTTTGAATTCATACACGCCCTTCTCCCTCCACCCCCTTCTCCCTCCCCCCCCTTCTCGCTCCCCCCCCCCCCCCCACCCCACCTAAAGAGATTGTCTTTGAAATCAGTCGTTCCTGAATGATATAAAATTGTGTATAAAATTATGAAGGGCATAGATAGAGTGAACAGTGGGAAGCTTTTTCCCAGGTCGGAGGTGACGAACACAAGGGGTCACGGGTTCAAGGTGAGGGGGGCAAGGTTAAACACAGATGTCAGGGGGACGTATTTTACACAGAGGGTGGTGGGGGCCTGGAATGCACTGCCAAGCAAGGTGATTGAGGCGGACACGCTGGGATTGTTTAAGACTCATCTAGATAACCACATGAACAGACTGGGAATAGAGGGATACAAAAGAATGGTCTAGTGGGCACATGAGCAGCGCAGGCTTAGAGGGCCAAAGGGCCTGTTCCTGTGCTGTATTGTTCTTTGATGACAATATTAAGCTTCTCTCTAACCTGTCCAAAACCTCCTGTCAGTTCATTAATTGAAACCAGGGACTCTCTCCCTTTTTAACCTGTCGGCACGGTTATTCCTTTAATTTACCTCTTGAATTAAACAAAGAACAAAGAACAATACAGCACAGGAACAGGCCCTTCGGCCCTCCAAACCCGTGCCGCTCCCTGGTCCAACTAGACCATTCTTTTGTATCCCTCCATTCCCACTCCGTTCATATGGCTCTCTAGATAAGTCTTAAATGTTCCCAGTGTGTCCGCCTCCACCACCTTGCCTGGCAGCGCATTCCAGGCCCCCACCACCCTCTGTGTAAAATATATCCTTCTGATATCTGTGTTAAACCTCCCCCCCTTCACCTTGAACCTATGACCCCTCGTGAACGTCACCACCGACCTGGGAAAAAGCTTCCCACCGTTCACCCTATCTATGCCTTTCATAATTTTATACACCTCTATTAAGTCTCCCCTCATCCTCCGTCTTTCCAGGGAGAACAACCCCAGTTTACCCAATCTCTCCTCATAACTAAGCCCCTCCATACCAGGCAACATCCTGGTAAACCTCCTCTGTACTCTCTCCAAAGCCTCCACGTCCTTCTGGTAGTGTGGCGACCAGAACTGGACGCAGTACTCCAAATGCGGCCGAACCAACGTTCTATACATCTGCAACATCAGACCCCAACTTTTATACTCTATGCCCCGTCCTATAAAGGCAAGCATGCCATATGCCTTCTTCACCACTTTTTCCACCTGTGACGTCACCTTCAAGGATCTGTGGACTTGCACACCCAGGTCCCTCTGCGTATCTACACCCTTTATGGTTCTGCCATTTATCGTATAGCTCCTCCCTACATTATTTCTACCAAAATGCATCACTTCGCATTTATCAGGATTGAACGCCATCTGCCATTTCTTTGCCCAAATTTGCAGCCTATCTATATCCTTCTGTAGCTTCTGACAATGCTCCTCACTATCTGCAAGTCCTGCCAATTTTGTGTCGTCCGCAAACTTACTGATCACCCCAGTTACACCTTCTTCCAGATCGTTTATATAAATCACAAACAGCAGAGGTCCCAATACAGAGCCCTGCGGAACACCACTAGTCACAGGCCTCCAGCCGGAAAAAGACCCTTCCACTACCACCCTCTGTCTTCTGTGACCAAGCCAGTTCTCCACCCATCTAGCCACCTCCCTCTTTATCCCATGAGATCCAACCTTTTTCACCAGCCTACCATGAGGGACTTTGTCAAACGCTTTACTAAAGTCCATATAGACGACATCCACGGCCCTTCCCTCGACAACCATTCTGGTCACTTCTTCAAATAACTCCACCAGGCTAGTGAGGCATGACCTCCCTCTCACAAAATCATGCTGACTATCGGTAATGAGTTTATTCCTTTCTAAATGCGCATACATCCTATCTCTAAGAATCTTCTCCAACAACTTCCCCACCACGGACGTTAAGCTCACCGGTCTATAATTACCCGGGTTATCCTTCCTACCCTTCTTAAATAACGGGACCACATTAGCTATCCTCCAATCCTCTGGGACCTCACATGCGTCCAGTGACGAGACACTGTTTGTGAATTGTTTGATGTTCCCATATCTCAGTGACAAATATTGAGCTGTTTGCTCCACGCAGTAAGAAGTCTCACAACCCCAGGTTAAAGTCCAACAGGTTTATTTGGTCGCACAAGCCACTAGCTTTCGGAGCACTGCTCTTTCATCAGGTCAGTGGGAGTTCTGTTCACAAACAGGGAATAGAAAGACACAAAATCAATTTACAAAATTTACAGCCTGCATACAATACGCATCTCTTTAACCTGTGCTTGACCCCCTCTCCACTCACATTGTCTGTACCTTTAAGACTTGATTACCTTAAAGACTCGCATTCCAACCATTATTTTGTAAATTGAGTTTGTGTCTGTAAATGCCCTGTTTGTGAACAGAACTCCCACTCACCTGATGAAGGAGCAGCGCTCCGAAAGCTTGTGGCTTGTGCTACCAAATAAACCTGTTGGACTTTAACCTGGTGTTGTGAGACTTCTTACTGTACTAATACATGTGACAATAATAAATCAAATTGTACGTTCAAATTGAAATTCTGTTCTCCAAGGGATGAGTTCAAAGATAAATAATTACTGCGCTTAATTCTTGAATTAATCCCTGCTGTCTGTGCTGAATGAACCCATCTCAGTGGTAAATGTTGATGTGTTTGCTCCGCACCCACAGGGCTCCATCTGTTTGCTCCACACCCACAGGGCTCCATCTGTTTGCTCCGCACCCACAGGGCTCCATCTGTTTGCTTCGCACCCACAGGGCTCCATCTGTTTGCTCCGCACCCACAGGGCTCCATCTGTTTGCCCCGCACCCACAGGGCTCCATCTGTTTGCTCCACACCCACAGGGCTCCATCTGTTTGCTCCGCACCCACAGGGCTCCATCTGTTTGCTCCGCACCCACAGGGCTCCATCTGTTTGCTCCGCACCCACAGGGCTCCATCTGTTTGCTCCGCACCCACAGGGCTCCATCTGTTTGCTCCGCACCCACAGGGCTCCATCTGTTTGCTCCGCACCCACAGGGCTCCATCTGTTTGCTCCGCACCCACAGGGCTCCATCTGTTTGCTCCGCACCCACAGGGCTCCATCTGTTTGCTCCGCACCCACAGGGCTCCATCTGTTTGCTCCGCACCCACAGGGCTCCATCTGTTTGCTCCGCACCCACAGGGCTCCATCTGTTTGCTCCGCACCCACAGGGCTCCATCTGTTTGCTCCGCACCCACAGGGCTCCATCTGTTTGCTCCGCACCCACAGGGCTCCATCTGTTTGCTCCGCACCCACAGGGCTCCATCTGTTTGCTCCGCACCCACAGGGCTCCATCTGTTTGCTCCGCACCCACAGGGCTCCATCTGTTTGCTCCGCACCCACAGGGCTCCATCTGTTTGCTCCGCACCCACAGGGCTCCATCTGTTTGCTCCGCACCCACAGGGCTCCATCTGTTTGCTCCGCACCCACAGGGCTCCATCTGTTTGCTCCGCACCCACAGGGCTCCATCTGTTTGAAGCCACAAACAGAAAGGTCCAGTTTTCTCCTGGAGTTTGACACAAAGCAGCTTTCACAATGATGCAGAGTTTCAGCCAATGAGAGCGATCCGGAGTCAGCCCCGCCCCTCATTCACTCCGATTGGTTGGAGGACCAGCCGCTCCCGCTCAGTCCTCCAGCCCCGCCCCCTCTTCCTATTGGTCCGGAGCCGCCGTCAATCACAGTATGGAGTACATGCGCAGTGTGGATTAGCTTTGACCGATTCACAGACGGTGAGTTTGCGGCGTGGCCGGAGAGATAGAGCTGGTGGGTGGATGGAGAAGCTTCATAAGCACTTGTAATGGACCTGAAAGCAGCATAAGGTGCTAACGGTCCCGAATTTGTATCTCTGGGGCAACAGCTGCTCCGCGCCGCTTCGCTCGGTAACAAACCCGGGTTAACGGCCACCATCTTTGGGGCGATGTGCAGGAGTGCGCATGCTCGCTGCTTCCTGTCAGCAGGAGGAGAGAATGTTGTGAATTTCTCTCCGGGACTGACAGGGATGGACCTTGGAAACTCCTTTTACAGGGAGTTAGAAGGGGAGGATTTACACACAGAAAACTCAACCCAAGAGAAATATTTATCTCTTCTAAATTTCTGTCCTGGATTAACAGTGATTTTTGTTTTGTAATCTTGATTTACAGAATACGACAATTGGAAAATTCAAACCGAAGATCACATCACATCTGGCAGCCATCCCGTTCTTTAGAATCTGAATATCATCAGCTTTTGAATGTGAAAGGTCAAAGGTTTGTCTGCTCTGTCTGTTGGGAACGATTTCAGATTTCTGGGGTGGCACAGTGGTTAAGCATTACTGCAACACAACGCCAGAGACCCAGGTTCGATTCCAGCCTCGGGTGATTGTGTGGAGTTTGCATGTCCTCCCCCATATTTCCTCCCACAGTCTAAAGATGTGCAGATGAGGTGGGTGGCCAATAACTGGTGTGAAGATAATCCCAGAAACTATAGTCAGTTTAGTCTTGGCAATAGGGAAAATTCCTGAAACAATAATTGAGGACAAATTTAATAGTCACCTGAGTAAATGTGGGTTAATAAGGAAAGCCAGCATGGATTTGTGAAGGGAACTAACCTGCTTAACCTGTTTTTTGATGAGGTTACAGACACCAGTGTTGAGGATAATGCTATTAATATGGTGAACATGGACTTCCAAAAGGCATTAGATAAATTGCTGCACAACAGACTTAGGAACAAAGTTATGACTCGTGGAATGAAAGGGACAGTAACAACATTGACACAAAATTGTCCACGGGACAGGAAACTAATGAAATATTGGTTAATGGATGTTTGGGAGTTCTCAGGAGCTGGTGTTAACACCCTGCTCTTCCTAATGTTCACAAATGACCCAGACCTTGGTGTTCAGGAACAGTTTTGAAATTAGTGGGGACAGTCTTCTGTAGACCCAGACCGTGTAGCAGGTTCCCTTCTCCGAAGGATATCAGTGAATAAGTTGCATTTTTACAACAATCCAGCAGTTTTCATTGTCACTTTTTCCCAGTGACGGACGTACAAATGACCAGATTAATTCAGTTCAATTTCACAAACTGCCTGTGTTTTTATGAGTTCTCTCTCACTCCCTTTTTTTCTGTTTTGAAACAGTTATACAGGGTTTTAGAAGAGCAGGATTTGCAGTCGGGAAATTGAAACGAAACATCACATCACAACCTGGTGGAGTTTTCCAATGTATCGTAACCTGAATATCATTTGATTTTGAACATGGAAGGAACAAGCACCGTTCACAGTGGGGAAAATCCATACACGTGTTCTGTGTGTGGACGAGGCTTCAGCCAATCATCTGACCTGTTGAAACACAAATGCAGTCAATCCAGGAAGAAACCGTGGAAATGCAGGGATTGTGGGAAGGGATTCAAATCCCCGTCTGGCCTGGAAAGTCATTGGCTCAGTCACACTGGGGAGAAACCGTTCACCTGCTTCAAATGTGGGAAGGGATTCACTCGTCAATCCTACCTTCTGACACATCAGCGACTTCACACTGGGGAAAGGCCGTTCACCTGTTCTGTGTGTGGGAAGGGATTCATTCAGTCATCTACCCTGTTGAATCACCAGCGAGTTCACACTGAGGAGAGACCAATTAAATGCTCAGACTGTGGGAAGTGTTACAAATGTTCTGGGGAACAGGTGCGCCATCAACGTGTTCACAGCAATGAGAGGCCATTCACCTGTTCCTTGTGTGGGAAAGGATTTACTCAGCAATACAAACTGCTGACACACCAGCGAGTTCACACTGATGAGAGACCTTTTACATGTCCAGACTGTGGAAAACACTTTAAAAGTTCCCAGGACTTGATGCAGCATCAACCTGTTCACACTGATGAGAGACCGTTCAGATGCTCTCATTGTGGGTCTGCATTCAAGCGATCGTCTCATCTCACTGTACACCAGCAAATTCACACCGGGGAGAGGCTGTCCACCTGCCCTGAGTGTAGCAAAGGGTTTACTCAGTCATCCGTCCTTCTGACACACCAGTGTGTTCAAACTGGGGGGAGACCATTCATCTGCTCTGAGTGTGGGAAGGGTTTCCCTTCCTCATCCAAACTTCTGATGCACCAGCACGTGCACACTGGGGAGAGACCGTTCACCTGCTCTGTGTGTGGGAAGGGTTTCACTCAGTCATCGAACCTGCTGACACACCAGCGAGTTCACACTGGGGAGAGGCCGTTCACATGTGCTGAATGTGGGAAGGGATTTGCTTATTTTTCTGTACTGATGAGACACCAACAAGCTCACAAACAACGACAATGATTGAATTTTGCTGTCAATGACATCCAGGATTATGTTCGTTGGGGTCTATTGGATGATGTCAATACATTCCAGCCAGTTGTTTGGGCTAATATTGTGGATAAAGGTCAAATAAATCAGTTTCATATTACTATTTTTATATTGAACACACTGTGTTGCATCTATTTAATGTCTCTAACTCACTTAAGTTAGATAAATCGCCGGGACCAGATGGGATGTACCCCAGGTTACTGTGGGAGGTGAGGAAGAGATTGCTGATCCTCTGGCGATGATCTTTGCGTCATCAATGGAGACGGGAGAGGTTCCGGTGGATTGGAGGATGGCGGATGTGGTTCCGTTATTCAAGAAAGGGAGAAGAAATTGCCCAGGAAATTATAGACCGGTGAGTCTAACCTCAGTGGTAGGTAAGTTGATGGAGAAGATCCTGAGAGGCAGGATTTATGAACATTTGGAAAGGAATAGTATGATCAGAAGTAGCCAGCACGGCTTTGTCCGAGGCAGATCATCCCTTACGAGTCTGATTGAGTTTTTTTAAGATGTGACTAGACACTTAGACGGCGGAAGAGCGGTAAATGTGGTTTATATGGATTTCAGTAAGGTGTTTGATAAGGTGCCCCATGCAAGGCTTATGGAGAAAGTGAAGGGGCAAGGGATACAAGGGGATGTTGCTTTGTGTATTCAGAACTGGCTTGCTCACAGAAGGCAAAGGGTGGTTCTAGATGGGTCTTTTTCAGAGTGGAGGTCGGTCACCAGTGGGGTGCCCCAGGGATCTGTTCTGGGACCCTTGCTCTTTGTGATTTTTATAAATGACCTGGATGAGGAAGTGGAAGAATGGGTTGGCAAGTTTGCTGATGACACAAAAGTTGGAGGTGTTGTGGATAGTGTAGAGGGATGTCAACAGTTGCAACGAGACATAGATAAGATGCAAGACTGGGCAGAGAAATGGCAGATGGACTTCAACCCAGATAAGTGAGTGGTAGGTCATTTTGGTCGGTTGAATAGGATGGAAGAATATAATATTAAGGGTAAGACGCTTGGCAGTGTGGAAGAACAGAGGGATCTTGGGGTCCGGGTTCATAGGACGCTCAAAGCAGCGTCACAGGTAGAGGCTGTGGTTAAGAAGGCGTATGGAATACTGGCCTTCATCAATAGAGGAATTGAGTTTAGAAATCGGGAGATAATGCTGCAGCTGTATAGGATCCTGGTCAGACCCCAACTGGAGTACTGTGCCCAGTTCTGGTCGCCTCATTACAGAAAGGATGTGGAAGCCATAGAACGGGTGCAGAGGAGATTTACGAGGATGTTGCCAGGATTAAGTGGTATGCCTTTTGAGGATAGGTTGAGAGAGCTAGGTCTTTTCTCCTTGGAGAGGCGAAGGATGAGAGGTGACCTGATAGAGGTGTATAAGATGTTGAGGGGTATTGATAGAATGGATTCTCAGATGCTTTTACCCAGGGCTGAAATGGTTGTCACGAGAGGCCACAGGTTTAGGGTGCTGGGGAGTAGGTACAGAGGAGATGTTCGGGGTAAGTGTTTCACTCAGAGGGTGGCGGGTGCGTGGAATCGGCTGCTGGTAGTGGTGGTGGAAGCGGATTCAATTGAGTCTTTTAAGAAACTTTTGGATAGGTTCATGGAGGATAGTAAGAAAGAGGGTTATAGATGAGCCTAGAAGGTAAGGAAATTGTTCGGCACAACTTGTGGGCCGAAGGGCCTGTTTGTGCTGTAGCTTTTCTATGTTCTATGTTCACTTTGGATCCTTTTGAAGGGCTCTCCCTCTCCTTTGTCTTCTCCATCCTTACCTCCAACAACAAGTGTGAGGAGCGCATGGAGCTTCTTTGTCACTGTTGTAGGTAAAAAACCTCTGACACTATTAGTGGTTCAAAATGCAGTGTTTATTTTCACAATTGTGGGAGAAGTGAGGTTCCTAACAGTGGACCCCCAGCCTTCTCATCGAACACAAGTAAGAACAGAATTTATATATGTCCCGGGCCCCGCCCTCATTATATTGCAATTCTCTAAGATGTCTGTCATTGTTCATGGTGAGATTCTTGTTGTATTAGCAGTATCTTCCTCTGCGTCGTTTGTTCGATCTCCAAGGCCACGATTGTTCGTCATTTATATCCTTGAAACAACATCACAGGTTTTGCACAAACAAGTTAACTAATCTACATCCAAGTTTGTATAATACTTTATATCAGGATAAGATGAATAACGTATGATGAATATATATATGAATCTATGGTGATTCAAAGACAGACGGCATACATGTCAACTCCATCGTGTTAAACAAAGGTACATAAAAATGGAGACTGTTTTTCGAGCTGGGTTAATCGCATTTCTTAATAACAAGAATAGCTGTTCCTCTTATCTGGTACAGACATGAAAAACACCGAACTCTGACGAAAACATGAACTCTGCAGTCTTCTCAACAAAATCACAGAGTTTGGGTCTTAATCCTTAAGTGTGACAAAGTTCATTAACCCATTCCTGACTTCAATCACTAAGATTGAGGGGAGGTGATGGCCTAGTGGTATTAACACTAGACGATTAATCCAGAAACTCAGCTAATGTTCTGGGTACCAGGTTTCAATCCCACCAGGGCAGATGGTGAAATTTGAATTCAATAAAACATATCTGGAATTAAGAATTTACTGATGACCGTGAAACAATTGTCGTAAAAACCCATCTGGTTTAATGATGTCCTTTAGGGAAGGAAATCTGCCATCCTTGCCTGGTCTGGCCTACAGGGAATCCAGAGCCACAGCAATGTGGTTGACTCTAAAATGGCCGAGCAAGCCACTCAGTTGTTCAAGGAGGCAGCTCATCACCACCTTCTCAAGGGCAACTTGCAATAAATGCTGGCCATGCAACAACATCCATGCCCCACAGATGAAATAAAAAAAGCTGCCTCTGTTGCTTCCCTTCCTCCCACGAGCCCACCCTTGACCCCAGTGTCTTTGTTCCCCTCCTGCCCATCTCTCATTACAACTTCCAAAATCCCTGTCGTCTCCCAAATCTCTGCCCAAAAGTCCTGAAATTCCCTGTGTGAATCCCTCCGATTACATTTGTCTTTCGCACAGTATTAAACCAGCTCTTACCAAAGTCTCAAATTACTGTGTGAATATGACTGAGGTAAGCTATCTGTCACTGTGCTTCTCAGCCAGTCTGCAGTTATTGACACCATTGACCAAACCATCTTCCTCCAGTGCCTCTCCATTGTTGTCCAGCTGGGTGGAACTGCACACTTCGGATTAATTTCTGATCTGATTGTAGTCAGAGAATCACCGGCAGCCACTGTGATTATTACAGACAGAGAGCAAGTGAATAGAGGGAGCAAAGTAAATGGGGAAAAGAGACGGTGAGAGTGAATGGGATGGAAGTTCGTAAACTGAGACAAAGAGAAACAGATTGAGACAGAAAATGGGGTCAACATTGTTCCAAAGAGAAGAGATTAATGCTTTTCAAACCTTCCTGATCATTATAACTTATCAATTTCTGTAAAATATTTTGAGTGAATGGAACAAGGCCTGGATATGAGATTCTGAAACTCCCTCCCTAACTGTCCAGATTAAAGGTGTTTGTTCAGGTCTGTCTCTCCAAACAAGGTTTTGGCCATCCATCCTAATATTGTGCTCTGTGACACAGTAATTCTAGTTGCTGATCTATCAGTAATGGACTTGCTGCCGTCTGGAACAAAATTGTTTTCACCACTAAGGCTCCGCTGTGATGTAATAGTCTCTATGACATCATCACAGCAGGACTGGATGACATCATCAGAGACCATTGTTTCTGAATGATCCACATCAATAACAACAGGAAATACTCATCAAGCTGAGCACATTATCTAGGCTGACACTGCAGTCTGACATTGAGGGACTGCTGCACTCTGACACACACTGTCCTTCACATGGAGCTTGTGGAGGCTCTGGCCACAATCTTCCAATCCTTCTCATAGAGTTGTGGTGCCAAATGGCTGAGAGATTGGAAATGTTACATCCCTGTTCAAAAAATTACAGAACAATCATCTTAACATCAGCGGTGGAGAAAAATGAAACCAATAATCTGGGGCACAATCAACTGGTACTTGGAAAAGTGTGGATTCTTATTGTCAGCATTTTCTGTTTTAATGCTGAAAACTTCCCTGGATCTCAAGGCTGAGAAAGACATTCTGGAATGTCATCCCCCCCATTCCTCTCTCTATCCCTCCTCCCATCCCTCCCTACAACAAGAACCATTCACTCTGCACCGCAGTTTCACCCTCATTCCCCCAGTTTGTATTCCAGCCTTTACCACACCCATTCTGCTCCCAGATACTTCACACCATTAGATATTACAATTCAAACTTTATAATCTCTACAATTTAATATTTGTTCAGACAGCAGACAAATCATCAATTCCACTCCCACCCTGAGCTATGGGGATATATTTATACATTATCTCATTTCACAATAAAACTCACACACTGAATTTCAGATTTGCTTCTGTTGTTTTAATTTGCCCAGCAGATTATTTGGAGTGAGACTGACATCAACCCTTCATGGTCTCAGTCTGTCTCTGTGTTTGTGAGAGTGTCTGAGATAGTGTGTGTCTGAGCGTGTGTATGTATGAGTGTGTATCTGTGCGTGCTGTGTGTGTGTTTGTGTGAGATTATAGAAAGATAGAAACTAGAAGCAGGAGTAAGCCATTCGGCCCTTCGAGCCTGCTCCGCCATTCATTTTGATCATGGCTGATCATCGAATTCAATATTCTGATCCCCCTTCTTCCCATACCTTTAGCCCCAAGAGCTATATCTAATTTATTCTTGGAATCATATGTATGTGTCTGCATTTTTCTGAGTATTTGTGTGTCTATGAGTTTGTCTGTATTTGTTTCCGAGATTGATATCAGTTATGAGAATAGATTCGTCTGCATTAAAATATATTAAAATAAGAATAATAGGAATAAGAAAAATACAGCAGCACAGTCCTCCAACAGGATCCTTCAGTAATCTGAGAATTCAGTGATTTCCCAGGCAGAGGCCGTTTACCTCACATCGCCACAAGAGGGAGCTCCCTGGCTGTATTTGTGTGTTCACTGCAACAGGAGCGGGTTCCGTTACACAGTGAAATGTAACAGAGCAGAAATCCAGGAGAACTGGATTAATTGTTGGATTACACAGTGAAATGTAACAGAGCAGAAATCCAGGGGAACTGGATTAATTGTTGGATTACACAGTGATATGTTACAGAGCAGAAATCCAGGGAACTGGATTAATTGTTGGATTACACAGTGATATGTAACAGAGCAGAAATCCAGGGGAACTGGATTAATTGTTGGATTACACAGTGATATGTAACAGAGCAGAAATCCAGGGGAACTGGATTAATTGTTGGATTACACAGTGATATGTAACAGAGCAGAAATCCAGGGGAACTAGATTAATTGTTGGATTACACAGTGAAATGTAACAGAGCAGAAATCCAGGGGAACTGGATTAATTGTTGGATTACACAGTGATATGTAACAGAGCAGAAATCCAGGGGAACTGGATTAATTGTTGGATTACACAGTGATGTGTTACAGAGCAGAAATCCAGGGAACTGGATTAATTGTTGGATTACACAGTGATATGTAACAGAGCAGAAATCCAGGGGAACTGGATTAATTGTTGGATTACACAGTGAAATGTAACAGAGCAGAAATCCAGGGGAACTGGATTAATTGTTGGATTACACAGTGAAATGTAACAGAGCAGAAATCCAGGGGAACTGGATTAATTGTTGGATTACACAGTGATGTGTTACAGAGCAGAAATCCAGGGAACTGGATTAATTGTTGGATTACACAGTGATATGTAACAGAGCAGAAATCCAGGGGAACTGGATTAATTGTTGGATTACACAGTGAAATGTAACAGAGCAGAAATCCAGGAGAACTGGATTAATTGTTGGATTACACAGTGATATGTTACAGAGCAGAAATCCAGGGAACTGGATTAATTGTTGGATTACACAGTGATATGTAACAGAGCAGAAATCCAGGGGAACTGGATTAATTGTTGGATTACACAGTGAAATGTAACAGAGCAGAAATCCAGGGGAACTGGATTAATTGTTGGATTACACAGTGATATGTAACAGAGCAGAAATCCAGGAGAACTGGATTAATTGTGTGTGTGTGTGTGTGTGTGTGTCCCTGGGCACAGTTCCCAGAGAGTTTAAAATCTTCTTACAGCTAGCCAATTCCTGATCCAAACCGCTAAATCACCCTCAATCACATGCCTCCGTATCTTCTGCAATAGTTTACCGTGAGGTTGGAGTGTTAAAATCTGAAATAAAACAGTCAACGCCACAAAGAGTCAACAGGCCCGGCAGTTTGTGTGGAGGCAGAAACAGAGTAAAACACACAGTTAAACATCCATATGAATCAAGAGCAGCAGTAGACCTTTGGGCTGCTCTGCTCCAGATAAGATCCCGGCTGATCTGACTGTGGCCAAAACTCCACTTTCCTCTCAAGAATCCAATGAATCAACCTTAAAAATATTCAATGACTCTGTCTCCACTGCTCTCTGGGAAAGAGAATTCCACAGACCAAAGACCCTCTGAGAGAGAAAAAACATCTCATTCTCTCTCTTTCAGACGTCTTAAATCCAGCTCGCTCCCCAGAGCCACACAGGGAAAGCCAGACCCGTGAAGAAAGGAGAGAGGGAGGTGGAGAAGAACAAAATAAAAAATCTGCAAACTGATAACATGATTCACAGCCCAAGACCAAAACGAGTGTTAATGGGACAAGTAAAGACACAAAAGATGTTCTGGATGAGGTGTGAATAGCCGGTTAGCAATAGTCTGAATGTAAAGTAAAGAAAACAAGAGGGAAATGAGGTGAAAAAAGCAACAACGAAACACAGAACAAAATGGGGGCAGAGATTGTGGTGTAAAATTGTTGAGCTCAGTTTTGTTCTGAAGGCTGTAAAGTGTCTCTTTTAGTTGCGGGAAATAATATTATATTTCCCAGTTCCGATGACAGGTCACATTCAGTTTGTTTCTCTCTCCACAGAGGCTGCCTGACTTGTTGAGTATTTCCAGCGTTTCCTGCTTTATGTCACAGAGAATGTCGAAGAATTGTCACACCCGGAACAGATGTCTCTTCCTCGGGACACTCCAGCTCGGGTCAGGGTGGGGGGATCATGTTCACTGTTTTATATTTGTGTCTGGTGCGAGTAATATCTTAAATTAAATGGAGAAGTTTTTTAAACTGAAGAGAGTAACTGAAACTGACTTTAAACAACATTAACAAGCCCGGGCTGCTGGAGAAACATTTTGGGATTTGTGAGCAGTCAGTTCCGGCTGGTTTGAAGTGAAATCCTGTCGGTGCTGCGGCAAATCTGAACTCAAACCAGACAAACTGGAACCGCTGGGTTAGAGATTCCGGGTGTTGGGATGTGGAGGCTGGGGGAGGGGGAGATGGCGCTAAAACTCTGAGCCTGACTTCAGACAGGGTGAGCGGGGTAAAGGGGAGGAATGACAGAGTTAATGTGGGAGTCAGGGACAATAGCAGAAGGTGGGAAGCTCTGGAAAGGAGCAATGGGGGTAAAGGCCATCAAAGAATGCTTGTTTAAATGAAGATAAAAGCAAAAATACTGCGGATGCTGGAATCTGAAACAGGAAATGCTGGAAATCTCAGCGGATCTGACTGCATCTGTGGAGAGAGAACAGAATTAATGTTTCCAGTCTGGATGGTCATAGGTGCAGCCAGAAATGCTGAGGTTCTCCAGCATTTTCTGTTTGTGTTTAACTGAAGGTTCAGCAGGGAAACAAGCAGCGATTTCACACACACTAAACCCAGGGAGAGGGGGTGACCCAGGATAAGGGACAGGCGCAGCTCAGTGAGGCTCTGCAAAGTCCAGCAATCTGTCCACATTGAGAGCTTAGAGCGCCAAGGGGGAGGGGAAGGACAAACTATTTGGGACACAGCAGGAGGTCACCCCTCCCCCCACTCTGTGGTTCCACAAACCCTCCCACACCTGGGCAAGGTTGGCTCAAGGTGCAGGAAGCTGCAAGCTGAGAGGCTGAGCTGTGAACTGGGCCGGGTTGGGGGTTTGAGTGACAGTCCTGGGGCTATTTCAGGACAGGAACTGCCACAGATTCCCTCTTTTTCCTGGGACGTTTCACTGGAGCTGTGTTGGTGAGTGTTTGTAATCTCTGTCTCACTGTCTCGGTAATGGGGGTGGGTTGTAGATTGCTGTGAGTGTTAGACTAAAATAACCTCTCCTCATGCTGCCAGTTCCAGTCTGCAGACTCCATTTCTCAGTCCAGTTTGCTGCTCTGTCTCTGTCTCTCTGTACTTTGCTGCAGTGCTCCACATTCTGAGCAACATCCAGCCCATTGTTGTCACCCGAAATTTGCGGCAAACTACCTTCACTGTGACACTGTGGTTAGCACTGCTGCCTCACTGAGTCTGGGTTCGATTCCAGCGGTGGGTGACTGTCTGTGTGGAGGTTGCTCAGGAAGAAGTCTCATAACACCAAGTTAAAGTCCAATAAGTTTATTTGGAATCAAAGCAAATTACTGCGGATGCTGAAATTTGAAACCAAAAGAGAAATTGCTGGAAAATCTCAGCCGATATGGCAGGATCTGTAAGGAGAGAAAAGAACTGATGCTTCGAGTCCACATGACTCTTTATCAAAGCTTTGACAAAGAGTCATCTGGACTCGAAATGTCAGCTCTTTTCTGTCCTTACAGATGTTGCCAAACCTGCTGAGATTTTCCAGCATTCTCTCTTTTGGTTATTTGGAATCACGAGCTTTCAGAGCACTGCTCCTTCATCAGCGCTCTGAAAGCTTGTGGTTCCAAATAAACCTGTTGGTCTTTAACCTTGTGTTGTGAGGCTTCTTACTGTGCTCACCCCAGTTCAGCACTGGCATCTCCACCTCATGTGTGGAGTTTGCACAATCTCCCTCTGTCTGTGTGCATTTCCTCTGGGTGCTCCGGTTTTTTCTCATAGCCCAAAGATGTGCAGGTTTGGTAAATTTGTCCCTTGGTGTCCAAGATATGTAGTGTCTAATTTGATTTATTATTGTCGCATGTTCTGGGATACAGTGAAAAGTATTATTTCTTGCGTGCTATTCAGAAAAAAAATAAATTGATAGAGTACAGAGGGGGAAAGGAAAAGAGTAGGGTGCAGAATATATTGTTGCCGTTGCAGTACAGACTCGATGGATCGAATGGCCTCTTTCTGCACTGTATGGATTCGATGATTCGTGAATTCCGGCGAACAACTTTTGAATGGAGGGGTTTCTGAGGCGCCGAGCATTGTGGGAATTGTGACCACCATTAGTCAGTGACTGACTATAAATATTTAATTGCAGACTGAGGGCAGGTCAGCAACCTGAATCCTCAATTCTGTTTGTGACTCTCACAGGCTGCCTGGCCTGATGAATATCTCCAGTATTTATTTTCTTTGTCCCAGAAACAGTCTCTACAGAGTTTTGTTTCTGTGTTATTGTTTTATAGTTTCGAGCTTAGAAACACAGTTAGGAGCTGGCATGATTCAGGCTGTCTGTTGGATGCAGAACTCAGTTCCTGGCCCCCCGTGTGCGTTTTTTTATTGTTGCTTCAGTCTGAACTCTATTCATAACTTGCCTCTGTGGGTTCTCTCTCAATCCTGCTGCGTTTTATCAGCATCTTTTCTTTTAATTTTAAATGGAACCTTAATATCTGCTTAGTACACAGGCCAATTCATCACAAATTCAGAGGAATGTATTTTTAAAAATTAATTAATCTCAATTGCACAAGATAGTTTTCTATTATGTCTTTGATTGACAATGGCGCCGTTAATTCCCAGGTGCCCCTGCAGGTGTCAAAGTGTCCTGTTCATTCCACAGCAGCCTATTGCGCAGGTGCAGTGCTGTATCTGGAGCATGCGTACTGCCACTTTGCTCGGAGCCCTGCGAGGGCGGCGGACGTTTTTTTCAGCGGGTGAGAGTCAGTGTGGCGGGGGGAGGAATGGAGTCGGGGTGGGGAGGGAGCGGAGGCTTCACAAATACCCGCTCCAGGTCGCAAGGCCCGAATAAGACCATGCGGGTTCCTGGTTTGCAGCTCCCCGGTTTTCGGCCGCCATCTTGTTCCAGCGGGGAAGGAGAGCGCATGCTCTCGGGCTGGTCATAATGGGCGTGGTTTCAGGGGGCTGGTTCAGAACCACGATCTTCAGAGGGACAATATGTTGCAGGGCGCATGCGCAACTATCCAAGACCATCGGAACAAGAACAGAAGAATTCGGAACGGGAGCCAGTCATTCGGCCCATCGAGCCTGCTGCATCATTCAATAAGATCATGTCTACTTTGGAGAGGCTGGATAGACTGGGACTTTTTTTCTCTGGAGCATAGGAGACTGAGGGGTGACCTTATAGAGGTCTATAAAATACTGAGGGGCACAGATCAGCTCGATAGTAAATATATTTTCCCAAAGGTAGGTTTAAGGTGAGAGGGGAGAGATACAAAAGTGTCCAGAGGTGCAATTTGTTCACACAGAGGGTCATAGAGTCAGAGAGGTTTACAGCATGGAAACAGGCCCTTCGGCCCAACTTGTCCATGCCGCACATTTGTAAAAATCCCAATTGCCCGCATTTGGCCCATATCCCTCTCTACCCATCATACCCATGTAACTATCAAAATGCTTTTAAAAGACAAAATTGAACACGCCTCGACTCCTACCTCTGGCAGCTTGTTCCAGACACTCACCACCCTCTGTGTGAAAACATTGCCCCTCTGGACACTTTGTATCTCTCCCCTCTCAATTTAAACCTATGCCCTCTAATTTTAGACTCCCCTACCTTTGGGAAAATATATTGACTATCCAGCTGATCTATGCCCCTCATTATTTTATAGACCTCTCCAAGATCACCCCTCAGCTTCCTACGCTCCAGAGAAAAAAGTCCCAGTCTATCCAACCTCTCCTTATAACTCAATCCATCAAGTCCCAGTAGCATCCTAGTAAATCTTTGCTGCACTCGTTTTAGTTTAATAATATCCTTTCTATAATAGGGTGACCAGAATTGCACACAGTATTCCAAGTGTGGTTTTCCCAATGTTTTGTACAACTTCAACAAGACATTCCAACACCTGTATTCAATGTTCTGACCGATGAAACCAAGTATGCCGAATGCTTTCTTCACCACTCTGTCCACCTGTGGCTCCACTTTCAAGGAGCTATGAACATGTACCCCTAGATCTCTTTGTTCTGTAACTCTCCCCAACACCCTACCATTAACTAAATAAGTCCTGCCCTGGTTCAATCTACCAAAATGCATCACCTCGCATTTGTCTAAATTAAACTCCATCTGCCATTCGTCAGCCCACTGGCCCAATTGATCAAGATCCCGTTGCAATTAGATAGGGTGGTGAGTATTTGGAACAAGCTGCCAGAGGTAGTAGTAGAGGCGGGTACAATTTAGTCTTTTAAATAGCATTTAGATAGTTACATGGGTATAGAGGGATATGGACCAAATGTGGGCAATTGGGATGAGCTTAAGGGTTTAAAAAAAAAGGGCAGCATGGACAAGTTGGGCCGAAGGGTCGTTTTCCATGCTGCAAATCTCTATGAATCTATGACGTTGCTACCCCCACCCCGTCCATACCCATGACTTTCTTGTGGATCAGAATCATAGAATAGAATCCTAGAATCCCTACAGTGCAGAAGGAGGCCATTCGGCCCATCGAGTCTGCACCGACCACAATCCCACCCAGGCCCTACCCCCACATATTTTACCCGCTAATCCCTCTAACCTACGCATCCCAGGACTCTAAGGGGCAATTTTTTTAACCTGGCCAATCAACCTAACCCGCACATCTTTGGACTGTGGGAGGAAACCGGAGCACCCGGAGGAAACCCACGTAGACACGAGGAGAATGTGCAAACTCCACACAGACAGTGACCCGAGCCGGGAATCGAACCCAGGACCCTGGAGCTGTGAAGCAGCAGTGCTAACCACTGTGCTACCGTGCCGCCCAGAACCTCAGCTTTGAATATATTCAATGACCTGCCTCCAATCCTCACTGGTGAAGACAGAGTTCCAAAGATCAACAACCCGCTGAGAGAAAAGATCTCTCTTCATCTTAATCTTAAATCCTTTATTTTTACTTGATTCCCACACCAAAGGAAACATCCTCAGCATCTACATTGTCAAGCACCTTATATCATATGAATCATAGAATCCCAACAGTGCAGAAGGAGGCCATTCGGCCCATCAAGTTTGTACCAACCACAATCCCACCCAGCCCCATCCCCACAACCCCCTGCATTTACCCTGCTAACCCCCCTGACACTTGGGTCAATTTAGCATGGTTCATCCACCTAATCCATACATCTTTGGACTGTGGGAGGAAACTGGAGCACCCTGAGGAAACTCACAGACAAGGGGAAAATGTGCAAACTCCACACAGACAGTGACCCAACGCTGGAATTGAACTTGGGATCCTGGTGCTGTGAGGCAGCAGTGCGAACCATTATGCCACCCTGAAATTCCCAGATGCTTCAATAAGATTACTTCTCAGTCTTCTTAACTCCAAAGAGTACAGGCCCCAGCTGCTCAACCTGGAAGATAAAACTCCTCATTTCAGGAATCAACCAACTGGATCTTCTCTGAACTGCCTCCACTGCAATTTTGTCCCACTAAAGTAATTCTGTGCAAGCAATAGGAGAGAATGTTTTGAATTTCTGTTCTGGACAAATGCTGATGGACTTTGGAAACTCCTTTTACAGGGGATTAGAAGGGGAGGATTTACTCACAGCAAACTCCGATCAAAAGAAATGTTTGTCTGTCCTGAATTTCTAACCTTGAATTACACCGATAACTTTCCTCATTTACAGGGACAAGATTTGAAGATTGCAACATTTTCCCCAGACACCAATCTCTCTCAGATCTTTGCAGACGTAGACTCCAGCGGATTTAAAACGTTGAAAACAGTGAAATTGTTTTGGGGTGAGTGTGAGTGAGCATTAATTTAAATTTAGAGCATGCTCTGATTCCATGGATCTCAGGCTATTGTGACTCCTTTACCATGGATGGGGAGGCAATGGTGCAGTGACAGTGTCATTGGATTAGTAATACAGGGATCCAGGGCAATGCACTGTGAACCCTGGGTTTGAATCTGACAGTGGCAAATGTTGAAATTTGAATTCAACTGATTGTCCACCAAAGAGAGAGGCAAGGACACTGCACCATGGAGAAACCATGGAAATGTGGGGCCTGTGGGAAGAGATACAGATACCCATCAGAACTGGAAGTTCATTGGCGCAGTCACACTGGAGAGAGGCCATTCACCTGCTCTCAATGTGGGAAGGGATTCAGTCAGTTATCCGAGCTGCGGACACACCAGCGAGTTCACACTGGGGAGAGGCCGTTCACCTGCTCTCAGTGTGGGAAGGGATTCACTCATTCACCCAACCTGCGGGCACACCAGCGAGTTCACACTGGGGAGAGACCATTCACCTGCTCTCAGTGTGGGAAGGGATTCACTCATTCATCCAACCTGCGGGCACACCAGCGAGTTCACACTGGGGAGAGGCCGTTCACCTGCTCTCAGTGTGGGAAGGGATTCACTCAATTATCCCACCTGCGGACACACCAGCGAGTTCACACTGGGGAGAAGCCTTTAACATGCTCTCAGTGTGGGAAGGGATTCAGTCAGTTGTCCACCCTGCAGACACACCAGCGAGTTCACACTGGGGAGAGACCATTCATCTGCTCTCAGTGTGGGAAGCGATTCAGTCAGTTGTCCAACCTGCGGAAGCACCAGCGAGTTCACACTGGGGAGAGGCCGTTCCCCTGCTCTCAGTGTGGGAAGGGATTCATAGTTTCATCCCAGCTGCTGAAACACCAACAAGTTCATGAGTGATTCGAGGGGTTGGATTCTGCTGTTATTGTTTCTGCTCTCAATTACATCCAGGACTGCATTTTGTTCATTCTCACAGTTGGTCAATGGGGAGGGTCGGAGGGTTTCTTTCTGCTGGACTGGCCGGTCTCATGACTTTGTCTCCAGTGGGCTGATGCTCTTTGAGTCTTGTTGCAAATACATGGTTTCAAATTTCACAAGGATCACCGAGTGACAGGGTGTTAGGAAGTTCAGAGATAATTAGTAAGGATTTCTGTTTGGAACCCCCCCAGATGCCCATCCAATTTCCTTTGAAATTGTTTATTATCTCTACTTCCACCACCCTCGTCGGCAGCGAGTTCCAGGTCATCACCATTCGCTGCATCAAATTATTCTTCCTCACATCCCCCCCTGTATCTCTGACTCAAAACTTTAAATCTGTGTCCCCCTCATCCTTGTCCCATCAGCCAATGGGAACAGCTTTTCTTTGTCCACCTTATCTAAACCTATCAGAATCTTGTCAGGAATGTGTAGCTGGAAATCCCTCCCTAACAGCACTGTGGGTGTACTTACACCTCAGGCATTGTAGCAGTTCAGGAAGGCAGTGTTGGGGTTGATCGTGGCCGAGGCAGCTACATACAGCCACATATTCTGTTATAATTGAAGGACTGCAGATTGAATGTGAGGCATTATGGGACTGGACTATCTTAACCACATTCCTGTGACTGCTCAATTTCTGCAATCACGGACCATTAAAGCTGCTTAGCAAAACTCCGAAAGAGGACCTTGTGAGAATATTTACACAGAATGAGTGAGGATTAAACTTATTCCATAAGTTTGGGCAGCATGGTCGCACAGTGGTTAGCACTGCTGCCTCACAGCGCCAGGGACCCGGGTTCGATTCCTGGCTTGGGTCACTGTCTGTGTGGAGTTTGCACATTCTCCCCGTGTCCCCGTTTCCTCCGAGTGCCCCGGTTTCCTCCCAAAGCCCAAAGATGTGCGGGTTAGGTGGATTGGCCTCGGGAGTCAGGGGGACTAGCTAGGACAAATGCATGGGGGATAGGGCCTGTGTGTGAATGTGGTCGGTGCAGACTCGATGGGCCAAATGGCCTCCTTCTGCACAATAGGATTCTATGAATCTATGAATAACCAGCTGATATTCAGTGGCTGAGATATCCGAATCTGTAAAAAGGGGGTCTGACCAATCAACAAACGGTGGTAAGTAGATTAAGAAGCATTCTCAGGCATTGCTTAAATTATTTTATCATACATTTGTGATAAGAACTGTGAAGGTCTTGTGACCCGTAGTCGGAGAAGTGACGGTACACTCCAAGTAGCACTGGACTGAAAAGTGGATCTCTAAGAGTGGATTCTAATGGTTATAATCCAACCCAAGCATGGCCAATGAAAAATCCAGAGCTCGAGTGAGCACCAGACAGATTTCTTACCTGTCTTTTGGAAACTAAGAACAAGAAACTTATCGATAAAATGATTTGAGAATAGAGCCAACATTTTGAGTCGAGATGACACTTCATAGGAGCTCTCATGAAGGGTCGTCCAGACTCGAAACGTTGGCTCTATTCTCTCTCTACAGATGCTGTCAGATCTGCTGGGATTTTCCAGCATTTTCTGTTTTTGTTTTACTTTTATAATGAATGATTAGTCTGATTGGAATCCCCACGATCCTCCTGCAAAACAGAGAGAAAGTGGTGGCAAAAGGAGAAAAAGGATAAGGATGATAAAGTCTGGGTTCTGATTCTCCGAGCCCATGTAGAATTAACAAAATGAGTGAACCAGTTTATAAAGAATAGAAATTACCCATCCCTAACAAAAACTGATCAAATTAAAATAGGTTGAGAACATGACAAAAAAATTAATAGATGAAGTTTAAAATCAAGTTTCTTTTGTTGTTAGAGAGGGGATTTTTCACAGTAACTTCATTGCAGTGTCAATGTAAGCTTACTTGAGACGAATTATAAACTTTAAGTTTTTTAAAGTTATTTTGTTTGAGGGGTTCAGAATAGGCTATTGAAACAGGGTGGACTGACTTAGACTAACGTAGAATAAGGACCACAACATGCCTTATTTATATTATACAAAGGTACTGTCTGCATAGAGACACATATAACCCACTGGTAGAGAATTTAAACATGTATTTCAAATTTAAATATGTACTTTTTGTACTAAAATGTATACCTTGGCCAAACTGCAGACTGCCCTAAAGCATAATGGGATAAAAGCTGAGTGAGACAGGCCACATTCTGTCAGAAGAGTGAAGCCACAGAGCACAGTTTTTATCAGTATGAGTTATAAAAGTAAACGCTTCCCAGACACTAGAATGAATGGAATTATTCATTTTTTACTGATAAGGGATGGCTCAGCAGACAGTGGAAAGGAACTTTTGAACCATATAACCTATGTAATAGAAGTTGCTGAGAGTCAGTTAGAAAGCACCCTATGGACCTATGTAAGTGAAAGTTGCAAAGTAACAGTGGGCAGGAACTTTCAGATTCTACAGACCAATGAATTTCCATTCTTCCAGAAGATAGGATGTTATTGGCCAAGGTAAATATTGTACACGAACACGATTGGAGCATCCAGTTAGGATGACAGAGTGGGCGGGTGAAATGAACTTTCAAAATAGTATAACTAAAGGGCCAATGTATTGTAACTTTAGAAAGGAGTTGGACTGCCCAGCTGCCTTTCTCAATAAGTAATGCCTTTAACCAGTATACTGTCTTTTGCAAATCTTTGTATTAACTGGGTTCAGCTCAATACTTAGCCTCCGAGAAAAACCCCCATCATATGTAAAGTGAAGTAATTGTGGGCCAAGTTTTTTCTGCTCACTCCCGACCCCTTTAGGTTCTGTAGAAAAGTTAACCCTTTCAGCAGACAGTTCATTTCTTTGTAAATCACCTGGAAACTCATGTGTCTATTTTAGTTTTTGATTGAGGATTTATGGGAACCAGTTAAATGTGGAAATTTTAAGCGGAGCCTGGAGGAATTTGGAAGAACTGTGAGGATTTTATCGTGTTGTCACCTCAACCCCAGATAAAGAACAAAGATTTTGCAGCTGGCAACATGTTTGGGATTTTAAATCAACAAAGACTTGATGTTTCCTATAAAATCAGGCCTTGGAAGTTGGCTAAAAAAAAGTTTAAGTTGTAATGAAGGGGAATGAAGGATCTTGTATCTTATTTTAATCAAGGAGTTGTGAGCTTAGACCATAAGACATTGGAGCAGAAATAGGCCACTCAGCCCATCGAGTCTTCTCTGCTATTCAATCATGGCTGATATTTTTCTCATCCCCATTCTCCTGCCTTTTCCCCATAACCCCTGATCCCCTTATTAATCAAGAACCTATCTATCTCTGTCTTATAGACACTCAATGAACTGACCTTCACAGCCTTCTGCGGCAAAGAGTTCGAAAGATTCACCACTCTCTGACTGAAGAAATTCCTCCTCATCTCTGTTTTAAAGGATCATCCCTTTAGCCTCAGGTTGTGCACTCTGGTTCTAGTTTTTCCTACTAAGTTTCAATAAGATCCCAACTCATCCTTCTAAACTCCAATGAGTACAGACCCAGAGTCCTCAACCATTCTTCATACGACAAGCTCTTCATTCCAGAGATCATTCTTGTGAAGCTCCTCCAGACCCTTTCCAAGAGCAGCATATCCTTCCTTAGATGTGGGGCTCAAAACTGCTCACAACACTCCAAGTGGGGTCTGACCAGAGCCTTATACAGTCTAAGAAGTACATTGTTGCTCTTGTATTCTAACCCTCTTGACATGAATGCTAACATTGCATCTGCCTTCCGAACTGCCAACTAAACCTGCACGTTAACTTTAAGAGAATCTTGAACAATGACTCCCAAGTCCCTTTGTGCTTCTGATTGCCGAAGCATTTCCCCATTTAGAAAATAGTCTATGCCTCCATTCCGCCTCCCCAAGTGCTTAATCTCACACTTTTCCACATTGTATTCCATCTGCCACTTCTTTGCCACTTCATGTTGTTTTGTTTCTTAAAGACTTGATTAGTTGTAAGTATTCGCATTCCAACCATTATTCATGTAAATTGAGTTTGTGTCTTTATATGCTCTGTTTGTGAACAGAATTCCCACTCACCTGAAGAAGGGGCTTGCAGCTCTGAAAGCTTGTGTGGCTTTTGCTACCAAATAAACCTGTTGGACTTTAACCTGGTGTTGTTAAACTTCTTACTGTGTTAACCTATCTAACCCACACAGCTTGGGAGACAAAGAGGGAATTCAACATTGCAAATCCACTGAACCTGGGCATCTTTGGTCTGTGGGTGGAAACTGGAGCACCTGGAGGAAGCCCACGCAGACACAGGGAGAACATGCGAACTCCACACAGACATTCACCCAAGGCTGGAATTAAATGGGTCCCTGGCGCTGTGAGGCAGCAGTGCTAACCACTGTGCCACCATGTCACCCTATAGTTGAGGCCAAAACATTGTCTGATTTCAAGAAGATATGAGATATACTCTTGGGGCTAACGGGATCAAGGGATATGGGAGGCAGGCGGGTGGGGGTGGTGGGGGGGGGGGGGGGGGGGCGGGCGGCTGGAATCAGGAAATTGAATTTGATGATCAGCCATGATCAAGGTGAATGGTGGAACAGGCTCAAAGGGCCGAATGGCCTACTCCTGCTTCTAGTTTCTATGTATCTCTCCACTGGGCCAGCATTCCATCCAGTGGCACAGTGGTCAGCACTGCTGCCTCAAAAAAGCAAATACAACAATGGCTTTGGCATCTGCTACAATGTGACTGACAGTTTGACAACAGAGTCAAGGGCATCAGGAGCAAAAGATACCCTGGGAGGTGGAGAAGAATGCGACAGAGATTACAAGCGGGTCCTTGATAGGTTTTCTAAAGAGATTCAGAAAGGAAATAGTGAGTTGGAAAAAGTCCAGAATAAATTAATTTCCAGTTACATTGGAAACCTGTTGCCTCACAGCTGAGTACAAAATATAAAGAGTTGAGGGAACTGGTGGATAAGCTGCAGAATGGAGCTGATTGCTGGCAGGAGAGCACGTCTGACCTGGACAATCAGTTACATTGGGAACAGGGGGCAGATGATAGGGTGAGTGGAGCTCAGAAAAATCTACTGCTGTTCGGCCAAACCCTGGAACAAGATATTGATTTACAGTCAGAAAATATCAGATCAAGTGAAGAGTGAGAAAATGCCATGGGGACTTTGAGGAAGTTAATTCAGCCACAAAGTGACACCTCCCTGAAGCAGACCACTCCCCGTGTTTAGCTAAAATCAAACAACCTGAGACACAAATCAGTCACCAGCGAGCAGATGTAGTTGTTTTCTCCAAAAAAAAATCACTGAAAGCACTCCCCCCTCTCCTCTGCCTCTCCTGTGTGATAAGGGAATGCAGGTGTGTGAGGTTAGCCATGACCTTTGCACCGTCATGATCCACAACGCTTACTCCAAGTTGGTTTGCCCAGTTGAAGGAATACCGTACATTTGAGTCATAATTGTTGAGGCAGGGCGTTGTTTGAAAGCATCATCGATTCGAAGAATTAGTTTGGAAAGGGAATAAAAATTAATTTAATTTGAACAGCCGTGAGTTTCTGTTTGAAATAAATTCAGACTGTACTAAAATGTGAAAGGAATGTATTTGGGTTTGAAATGAACTTGTTCAAGGTTAGAATTGTGAAGGACAATTTGCTCCCAAAACACAAAGATAAGGCTGCAGTTTGGCAGCAAACCAGTTCCAACTTTCCAAAACATTTGAGTTAAAATTGTTGAGATTCAGTTAACAACACATTTCACAAAGTATTTCTTTCAACTTTGATTAAGTAGCAAATATTGAAAATTGAAATTGGTGTTCAAAAAAGGAGAGATAAAAGAGATGAAATTTGAACAAAATTGAAGAAAATAACATGAGAGAAGTTTTTTAAATTATGTAAGTTGATGGAATTGCCAAGTTTCCTCTGCCCACTCCCCGCCTCTCTCGGTTCCACAGAGAAGTTAACCCTTTCAGCAGACAGCTGATTTTTATAAATCTCCACACAGCCTTTGTTTTTTAATGTAACCTGTGATTGGACACATTAACTCACTGGGATCTTGGCCAGAGCCAGATGGATTGTTTATGGGGTTTTTTTAAACAGGTGATGACGGTTTCACTCACAAACAATCCGAGTGAAGGCAGCAGTTTTGAGAATTAAAGCAGAGAATAAAAGACTTTACTTTTCAGAAAGCCAACAAGCCTGCTTTTGAGATTGGAATTGATAAATATCTGATGTGAGTTGCTATTTCAAGCATTTAAAATGGAAATTACCTGGTGTTTAAGGGAAAGAACAAAGTTGATAATGCCTGGAATCAAACAGAAATGTTTGGTTTCTGTTAAAAGATATTATGAGAATATTTAATGATTTATTTAACTCTAAAGATTCTCGAGAACTCCTGAAAGTGTAGTTTAAAGGAATCCATACATTTGGGTGTTTATGAAGATTTGAGTGAAAGGGAAGTCGAGATGAGATGAATGAGGTGACAGTTTTCTCTTGGAGATACTTGTTTCTTTGTCTATGAATTATTTGAGAGAACTGAATTTGATAATCTGGCCACCATCTGAGACATTATTCCCAGAAATCCTCAATTTTAAACTAAAATAGACACATGAGTTTCCGGGCAGTCACAGGAATATGGTCAAGATAGTCCAGTCCCACAATGCCTCACATTCAATCTGCAGTTCTTCAATTATAACAGAATATGTGGCTGTATGTAGCTGCCTTGGCCATGGTCAACCCCAAGGGTGCCTTCTTGAACTGCTGCAATGCCTGAGGTGTACGTACACCCACAGTGCTGTTAGGGAGGGACTTCCAGTTACTGAGAGAGACAAGAGATGAAATTGCTGGGCCTCTAACAGAAATCTTTGTTTCTTCATTGGACACAGGTGAGGTCCCAGAGGATTGGAGAATAGCAAATGTGGTCCCGTTATTTAAGAAGGGTAGCAAGGATAACCCGGGTAATCATAGGCCAGTGAGCTTGACGTCCGTGGTAGGGAAATTGTTGGAGAAGATTCTTAGAGATAGGATCTGTACACATTTAGAACTGAATAATCTCATGAGCGATAGACAACATGGTTTTGTGCGAGGGAGGTCATGCCTCACAAATTTGGTTGAGTTTTTTGAGGCGGTGACAAAAATGACTGACGAGGGAAGGGCCGTGGATGTCGTCTACATGGAGTTTAGTAAAGCATTTGACAAGGTCCCTCATGGCAGGCTGGTGCAAAAGGTTAAATCTCACAGGATCAAAGGTGAGCTCGCTAGATGGGTACAGAACTGGTTTGGCCATAGAAGACAGAGGGTAGCAGCGGAGGGGTCTTTTTCTGATTGGAGGTCTGTGACTAGTGGTGTTCCGCAGGGCTCTGTATTGGGACCTCTGCTGTTTGTGATATATATAAATGATTTGGAAGAAGATGTAGCAAGTCTGATTAGTAAGTTTGCGGACGACACAATGATTGCTGGAGTTGTGGATTGTGATGAACATTGTCAGAGAATACAGCAGGACATAGATAGGCTGGAAAATTGGGCGGAGAAATGGCAGATGGAACTTAATCCAGATAAATGCGAAGTGATGCATTTTAGTAGATCTAATGCAGGGGGAGCTATACAATAAATGGCAGAACCATCAGGAGTATAGACACGCAGAGGGATCTGGATGTGCAAGTCCACAGAACCTTAAAGGTGGCAACACAGGTGGAAAGGGTGGTGAAGAAGGCATATGGCATGCTTGCTTTTATTGGACGGGGCATAGAGTATAAAAGTTGGGGTCTGATGGTGCAGATGTATAGAACGTTGGTTCGGCCGCATTTGGAATACTGCGTCCAGTTCTGGTCGCCACACTACCAGAAGGACGTGGAGGCTTTGGAGAGAGTGCAGAAAAGGTTAACCAGGATGTTGCCTGGTATGGAGGGTATTAGCTATGAGGAGAGATTGAGTAAACTAGGGTTGTTCTCCCTGGAAAAACAGAGGTGGAGGGGCGGCCTAATAGAAGTTTATAAAATTATGAAGGGCATAGATAGGGTGAACAGTTGGAAGCTTTTTCCCAGGTCAGAAACGACAAACAGAAGGGGTCACAAGTTCAAGGTAAGGGGGGGCAAGGTTCAATACAGATATGCAGGGGACGTATTTTAATGATAACCATATGAACAGACTGGGAATAGAGGGATACAAACGGATGGTCTCGTTAGGAACACATGATCGGTGCAGGCTTGGAGGGCCGAAGGGCCTGTTCCTGTGCTGTATTGTTCTTTGTTCTTTAAAATAGACACGTGTTTCCGGGCAGTCACAGGAATATGGTCAAGATAGTCCAGTCCCACAATGCCTCACATTCAATCTGCAGTCCTTCAATTATAACAGAATATGTGGCTGTATGTAGCTGCCTTGGCCATGGTCAACCCCAACCCCAAGGGTGCCTTCTTGAACTGCTGCAATGCCTGAGGTGTACGTACACCCACAGTGCTGTTAGGAAGGGAGTTCCAGCTACATATTCCAGACTTTCACTAGACTGTAGGTGGATATCAGATTGACATATTCCATTCAACCACACCCAAGGTGAGTTATTACAATTCCTTTATTGTCCAGGACAATATATTCACAATATCTTTAAAACAGAAATTAAACATTACCATTTGATTTCAGACAGTAACATATTCTGTTAGTTTGTTCTTTATTGTCAATGTCAGGCTGGTGTTGTTTTCCTTGGAGCAAAGGAGGTTGAGGGGAGATTTGATAGAGGTGGACAAGGTTCTGACAGGTTTAGATAAGGTGGACAAAGAAAAGCTGTTCCCATTAGCTGATGGGACAAGGACGAGGGGGGACACAGATTTCTTGTTTTGGGTCAGAGATGCAAGAGAGGGGGAGTGGGGGGCGGGGGGGGGGGGGGGGGCGGTGGAGATGTGAGGAAGAATATTCTGATGCAGTGAATGGTGATGACCTGGAACTCGCTGCCTACGAGGGTGGAGGAAGTAGCGACAATAAACAATTAAAAAGGAAATTGGATGGGCATTTGGGATGTTCCAAACAGAATGAAGAACAAAGAAAATTACAGCACAGGAACAAGCCCTTTGGCCCTCCAAGCCTGGAGCAACCATGCTGCCCGTCTGAACTAAAACCCCCTACCTTTCCGGGGACCATATCCCTCTGTTCCTATGCTATTCATATATTTGTCAAGACACATCTTAAAAGTCACTGCCGTATCTGCTTCCACTACCTTCCCCGGCAACGGGTTCCAGGCACCCACCACGCTCTGTGTAAAAAACCTGCCTTGTACATCTCCTTTAAGACCATAAGACCATAAGACATAGGAGCGGAAGTAAGGCCATTCGGCCCATCGAGTCCACTCCACCATTCAATCATGGTTGATTTCAACTCCATTTACCCGCTCTCTCCCCATAGCCCTTAATTCCTCGAGAAATCAAGAATTTATCAATTTCTGTCTTGAAGACGCTCAACGTCTCGGCCTCCACAGCCCTCTGTGGCAATGAATTCCACAGACCCACCACTCTCTGGCTGAAGAAATTTATCCTCATCTCTGTTCTAAAGTGACTCCCTTTTATTCTAAGGCTGTGCCCCCGCGTCCTAGTCTCCCCTGTTAATGGAAACAACTTCCCTACGTCCATCCTATCTAAGCCGTTCATTATCTTGTAAGTTTCTATCAGATCTCCCCTCAACCTCCTAAACTCCAATGAATATAATCCCACGATCCTCAGACGTTCATCGTATGTCAGGCCTACCATTCCTGGGATCATCCGTGTGAATCTCCGCTGGACCCGCTCCAGTGCCAGTATGTCCTTCCTGAGGTGTGGGGCCCAAAATTGCTCACAGTACTCCAAATGGGGCCTAACCAGTGCTTTATAAAGCCTCAGAAGTACATCCCTGCTTTTGTATTCCAAGCCTCTTGAGATAAATGACAACATTACATTTGCTTTCCTAATTACGGACTCAACCTGCAAGTTTACCTTTAGAGAATCCTGGACTAGGACTCCCAAGTCCCTTTGCACTTTAGCATTATGAATTTTGTCACCGTTTAGAAAATAGTCCATGCCTCTATTCTTTTTTCCAAAGTGTACGACCTCGCACTTGCCCACGTTGAATTTCATCAGCCACTTCTTGGACCACTCTCCTAAACTGTCTAAATCTTTCTGCAGCCTCCCCACCTCCTCAATACTACCTGCCCCTCCACCTATCTTTGTATCATCGGCAAACTTGGCCAGAATGCTCCCAGTCCCGTCATCTAGATCGTTAATATATAAAGAGAACAGCTGTGGCCCCAACACTGAACCCTGCGGGACACCACTTGTCACCGGTTGCCATTCTGAGAAAGAACCTTTTATCCCAACTCTCTGCCTTCTGTCTGAAACCTTGCCCCTCGCACCTTAAACCTATGCCTCTCGTAATTGACTCTTCCACCCTGGGAAAAAGCGTCTGATTATCCACTCTGTCCATGACCCTCATAATCTTGTAGACTTCTATCAGGTCGCCCCCCTCAACCTCCGTTGTTCCAGTGAGAACAAACCAAGTTTCTCCAACCTCTCCTCATAGCTAATGCTACCAGGCAACATCCTGGTAAATATTTTCCATACCCTCTCCAAAGCCCCCACTTCCTTCTGATAGTGTGGTGACCAGAAATGAACACTAGATTCCACGTGCGGTCTAACTAAGGTTCTATAAAGCTGCAACATGACTTACCAATTTTTAAACTCAATGCCCCGGCCGAAGAAGGCAAGCATGCCGTATGCCTTCTTGATTATCTTCTCCACCTCATTGCCACTTTCAATAACCTGTGCACCTGTACACCCAGATCCCTCTGCCTATGAATACTCTGAAGGGTTCTCCATTGACTGTATATTTCCCATCTGTATTAGACCTTCCAAAATGCATTACCTCACATTTGTCCGGATTAAACTTCATCTGCCATCTCTCTGCCCATGTCTCCAACTGATCTATATCCTGCTGTATCCTCTGCCAGTCCCCATCGCTATCCGCAATTCCACCAACCTTTGTGTCGTCCACAAACTTACCAATCAAACCAGTTACATTTTCCTCCAAATCATTTATATATATTACAAACAGCAAAAGTCCCAGCACTGATCCCTGAGGAACGTCACTTGTCACAGCCCTCCATTCAGAAATGTACCTTTGCACTGCCAACCTCTGTTTTCTTCTGACTCAATATCTCTAAACTTCCTAACACCCTGTCACTCTGTGATCCTTGTGACATTTGAAACCAGGTATTCACAAAAAGGTTCAAAGAGCATCAGCCCACTGGAGGCTGAGACCGGCCAGTCCAGCACAAAGAAACCCTCTGACCCTTCCCATTGACCAACTGCAATCCTGGATGCAACTGAGAGCAGAAACAATAACAGCAGAATCCAACCCCTGTCATCACTCGTGAACTCGCTGGTGTCTCAGCAGCCGGGATGAAACGCTGAAACCCTTCCCACACTGAGAGCAGGTGAATGGCCTCTCCCCAGTGTGAACTGGCTGATGTGTCCGCAGGGTGGATGACCGAGTGAAGCCCTTCCCACACTGAGAGCAGGTGAATGGTTTCTCCCCTGTGTGAACTCGCTGGTGTGTCCGCAGGTCGGGTAACCGAGTGAATCCCTTCCCACACTGAGAGCAGGTGAACGGCCTCTCCCCAGTGTGAACTCGCTGGTGTGTCTGCAGGCTGGATAACTGAGTGAATCCCTTCCCACACTGAGAGCAGGTGAATGGCCTCTCCCCAGTGTGAACTCGCTGGTGCGTCTGCAGGCTGGATAACTGAGTGAATCCCTTCCCACACTGAGAGCAGGTGAATGGCCTCTCCCCAGTGTGAACTCGCTGGTGTGTCCGCAGGTGGGATGACTGAATGAATCCCTTCCCACATTGAGAGCAGGTGAATGGTCTCTCCCCAGTGTGAACTCGTTGGTGTGTCCGTAAGCTGGAGAACTGATTAAATCCCTTCTCACACTGAGGGCAGATGAACAGCCTCTCCCCAGTGTGGCTGCGCCGATGAGCTTCCAGCAGACATGGGGCTCTGTATCCCTTCCCACAGTCCCCACATTTCCATGGTTTCTCCATGGTGCAGGTTTCCTTGCCTCACTCTTGGGTGGACAATCAGTTGAAACTTCGTCCACACACAGGACAAGATTACAGTCTCTACCCGCTGTGAATGGTGTGATATTTATTCAGACTGTGTAACTGGTTAAAGCTCTTTAGTCAGTGCATTGGAACACCCTCACTCAAGTGTGGCAGTGTGTTGATGCTTTTTCACTCACACTGACATTTCAAATCTTTTCAAATCGACAGACTGGACAATCATTTCTCCTTCTGGATTCAAAGTCCGATGATATTGAGGTCCCAAGGAACACGATTCTGTCACGCCGAGACATGACGTTTGAGATTTCGGCCTGTGATTCCTCTTTCAATATCCTGAAAATGAGTTTCCAAAAGTCATCAGTGTCAGTACAGGATAGAAATTCAGAACAATTTCTATGGAACATTCTTTCCTCTCTCATTCCCCAAAAGCTGTAAATCTCCATCCCACACACTCTCTCCCCATTCTCAGCAGGTCTGGCAGCACCTGGATGGAGAGAAAAGAACTGATGTTTCAGAGCTTTGACAAAGGGTCGTCTAGACAAGAAACATCAGCTCTTTTCTCTCCTTACAGATGCTGCTAGACCTGCTGAGATTTTCCAGCATTTTCTCCCTTGGCTTCAGACGCCAGCATCCGCAGTAATTTGCTTTTATAAGGCTACAGATACCTCCTCCCAAGTAACATGTGTGTGCCCAAGACATCACCACTTGTTTCCCTTATTTCTTTAGCCCCCATGGTGCTCTCCGCAGTAAACACAGAGGAGAAGTATTCATTAAAAATCTCACCCATCTCCTGTAGCTCCACACACAGATGGCCATACTGATTTTTAAGGGGATCTATTCTCTCTCTAGCCACCGTCTTACTCTTAATATAGCTATAGAACCTCTTGGAATTTTCTTTAATCTTACCTGCCAGATCCATATCATACCCTCTTTTTGTCCTCCTGATTTCCCTCCTCAGTATTTTCTTACACTTTTTATAGTCAGAGTGATTCACTTGTCCCCGATTGCCTAAACCCAATGTATGCTTCCTTCTTTTACCTGACCAGAGCCTCAATGTCCCTTGTCTGCCAGAGATCCTTAAATTTACCATTCTTTCCCTTCATCTTAACAGGAATATACTGCCCCTGGATTCTTGATATCACACTTTTAAAACCTCCCATTTGCCAGTCATTCCTTTCCCTTCAAACAAACTCACCTAATCGACATCTGCTCGATCCTGCCTAATGCCCACAAAAGTGGCCCTGCTCCAGTTTAGGGCCTTGACCTGTGGACCTGTCCTATCTTTTTCCTGAACTATTTTGAAACTATTGGTGCTCCCAATAGTGCTCCCTGACTGACACTTCAGTCACTTGCTCCACCTCATTTCTTAACTGTCTAATAGAAAGTGAGTCCAGGAATTGATAATGAAAAATAAGGAGCTGGGAGATGAATTGAACAAGTATTTTGCCTCGGTGTTCACAATAGAGGATACAGTTAAAACTCAGAAACAGCTGGAAATCAGAAAACAGAAGTGTGGGATGAACTCTGAAAAAGCACAATTCCCAGGGAAGTGGTCCTCAGCAAACTGTTGGAGCTGTGGGCTGATGAGTCCTCGGGTCCTGCTGGGCTTCATTCTCGGGTCTTAACAGAGTGAGATCGTTGATGTGTTGTTCAATTTTCTAAAATTCCCCATCGGGCATTGGATAAAGGGAAACCGGTGGATGTGCTGTACTCAGATTTCCAGAAGACATTTGATGAGGTGCCACATCAAAGGTTATTGCAGCAAATAAAAGTTCATGCTGTGGGGATAACATATTGGCGTGGATAGAAGATTGGCTAACAGCAAACAGTGGGCAGAAATGGATCATTTTCTGGTTCGAGAGAGCGAGAAACCTGGACCAACCTTTCCAGAGTCTGCACCCTCACTGGATTCACTTCCTTTCTCTTCAGTTGCTGCAAGTCCCCAATTTCCCCCAGAATGAGAAAAGAAATGGAAAGGGGGTTGAAGGGAAAGTGTTTTACTCACAGATGTTTGAGACAGGAGGAAGTTTGAGTCTGTCTGAAGATCAATCTTCATTCACACAAAGCCCACACTCTGATTGGCTGGAAGACCAGAGTCCTTCCGGTCCTCCAACTCTTCCCATTGGTCAACACCTCAGCATGAAGATCAGAGGGTGGGTTCTCCCCCGCACATGCGCAGCTTCCCCTCTCCCTCGCACATGTGTAGTCCTGGGCCGGGGGGAGGGAGAGCTCACTGAGCGGCTTCTCGCTCTTGCTGGAGCCGTCAGCCGGTTGCCTGGAAACCTTGGTTCAAGGAGGTGTAGGGGGAGGGGAACAATGGGTGGGGGCGGGGCTCCTGGGTCCGCGCGCCCGGGCCTGAGAACTGGAACCCGGAGACGTCACCGCGAAGCAGAGTGATTCCTATTGGCTGATTCAGGCAGGACACTATTGTGACGTCACAATGCGGAAGTTGTCCAATGAGCTTCAGAGTGAAACTCCCTCCTCTGTTCAACATCTGGGAGGAAATCAATGTTTCTCCCTTTCCATTTCTTTTCTCATTCTGGGGGAAGTTGGGGACTTGCAGCAACTGAAGGAAATGAAGTGAATTCGGTCTGTATATTCCACACATTTTTACTCCAGTAATGTAGACATTTATCTGTCTGGCATCCTGCATGGAAATTTTCAGCTCTCTGCATCCAGGGCAAGAAGCAGTGAGCATGGATCTGTCAATCACACATGAGGACGGCCTCAACCGGGATCTTGGGTTCATGTCACACTATCTGTAACCCCCACGACTTGCCTGGGCTTGCAAAATCTCACTAACTGTCCTGGCTGGATACAATACACATCTCTTTAACCTGTGCTTAACCCTCTCTCCACTCACATTGTCTGTACCTTTAAGACTTGATTACGTTTAAAGACTCGTATTCCAACCATTATCTTGTAAATTGAGTTTGTGTCTTTATATGCCCTGTTTGTGAACAGAACTCCCACTCACCTGATGAAGGGGCAGTGCTCTGAAAGCTTGTGGCTTGTGCTACCAAATAAACCTGTTGGATTTTAACCTGGTGTTGTGAGATTACTTACTGTGCTTACCCCAGTCCAACGCCGGCACATCTTTGGACTGTGGAAGGAAAACCGGAACATCCGGAAGAAACCCACACAGACACGGGGAGAATGTAGAAACTCTGCACAGACAGTGACCCGAGGCTGGAATTGAACCCGGGTCCCTGGCGCTGTTAGGCAGCTGCACTAACCACTGTGCCACCGGGACACATGTCAGTGCCATCGCCCGACTCCAGCCCAGTCTCAGCTCATCAGGAATCCTCACCCATTCCATTGTGACGTCACACACTCACCCATTCCATTGTGATGTCACACCCTCACCCATTCCATGGTGACGTCGGGGCTTCACTCTCCGATCACAATCCCTGCCGGCCTCCCACATGCTGCCTCAATGGCGGCAGTCAGCCCGGGTCTAACACTACAAGCTGCCGCTCCATTTGGTACAAAGGGGGGGAACCGGGAAGTTCATTTCCGGGGTTTGGGTTTGAACAACATGTTTACAAAGCCTCTCGACCCACCCGCCACATTTATCATTCCCCGCACGCCGCCCTCTACCTCGTATTGATCTCGCTTCCAAACTAAAACCGGCCGTCCGTCGCCATTACCCGCAGTGATGTGGAGATGCCGGCGTTGGACTGGGGTAAACACAGCAACAAGTCAAACAACACCAGGTTAAAGTCCAACAGGTTTATCTGGTTCACCCGCACTGCGCATGCTTCAGGTCCCGCCCCTCATTCATTCCGATTGGTTGGAGGACCAGCCGCTCCCATTCGGTCCTCCAGTCCCGCCCCTCATTCACTCCGATTGGTTGGAGGACCAGCCGCTCCCGTTCGGTCCCCCAGCCCCGCCCCCTCTTCCACTGGTCCGGAGCTGCCGTCAATCAGTCCCCGGGCATTGTGATGTGGAGCATGCGCAGTGTCATTGCTGTCCTTGGCGCTTGTTTGTCCCGGAGAAGCGGAGTCAGCGTTAGGCGGTGGCTGGGAGGATTTGGAAACACTTTGTGGATCCGCAAACCCTTCAGAATCATTGTCAGCTCCCTGGTTTGCAGCTGCGGGGCTTCTCCCTCCCTCCCTCCCGGGAACAGGCCCAGGTTAACGGCCCCATCCTGGCTCAGCCACTGGAGGATGGTTCACATCAGAGGATGGGGGAGGGGGACAATAAATAAGAGGTTACACTTTGGCCTCAAATCAATGAGGACTCTGATCTCTGGGAAGGAAGGAAACCCTGGGAGGTGGGCGGGGAGGATTCACAAACACCCGCTGGAGGCCCCAACACCCCCAGTAAGACCCATTGGTTTTATTGTCAGTCTGCAGACAGGAGCTGGAGAACTGAATCCAGATAGAGGAGAGGGAGGGAGAAAACTGGGAGTGGAGGAAAGAAATGGTGAGATGGGTTTGGATTTCAGCCCAGGGAGGAGGGAGAGTGTGTGGGACGGGGATTTACTGATTTGGGGGAACAAGAAAGGAAAAAATGTTCCAGAGAAACTAGAATTGTCTGTTCAGAGTTTGTATCGTGTTCTGACAGTGATGACTTTTCTAAACTGTTTTTACAGGATATTGGAAGTGAAAGATTGGCAGACAGAAAACTCAAACCGGACATCACATCTGACAAAGTCATTCAGTTCCTTCGGAGCTGAATATCATCGGTCTTTGAATATAGAAAGAGAAATATTTGTCTGTTCTGCCTGTGGGCAAATAAATTAAACATCAGTATGACCGGAAAAGCATCGAGACAAACACACACCCGAGTGAGAGTGTTCCAGTGAACTGAATGTGGAAAGAGCTTTAACCAGTTACACAGCCTGAAAAAACATCACAGTTCACAGCAGGGTGAAACTACGTGTATGTTGTGTGTGTGGATGTGGCTTGAACTGATCATCCAACCTGGAGAAACACAAGGGCACCATGGAGAAACCGTGGAAATGTGTGGAGTGCGGGAAAGGATTCGGTTTCCCATCACAACTGGAAGTTCATCGGCGCAGTCACACTGGGGAGAGACCGTTCACCTGCTCTGTTTGTGGGAAGGGATTCACCCATTCATACAACCTTCTGACTCACCGACGGGTTCACACTGGGGAGAGGCCGTTCACCTGCCCTGTGTGTGGGAAGGGATTCACTCGCTCATCCCACATTGTGACACACCAACTTGTTCACACAGATGAGAGAATGTTTACATGTTCTGACTGTGAGAAGAGTTTTAAATGCAAAAAAGATCTGCTGACACACCAACGTATTCACACTGGGGAGAGACCATTCACCTGCTCTGTGTGGGAAAGGATTCATTCAGTCATCCCACCTGCAGACACATCAACTTGTTCACTCTGATAACAAACTTTTTAATTGTTCCCACTGTGCGAAGAACTTTAAAAACAAAAAGGATCTGCTGACGCACCAATATACTCACACTGGGGAGAGGCCATTCACCTGCTGTGTGTGTGGGAAGGGATTCAGCCGTCCACCTGCCCTATTGAACCACCAGAGAATTCACACTGGGGAGAGGCCCTTCACCTGCTCAGACTGTGGGAAGGGATTCATTAATTCATCCAACCTTCTGATACACCAGCAGCTCCATACAGGGGATCGACCGTTCACCTGCTCTGAATGTGGGAAGAGATTCACCCGTTCATACAACCTTCTGACACACCAGCAGGTTCACAGTGAGGAGAGGCCATTCACTTGCTCCGTGTGTGGGAAGGGATTCACTCGTTCATCCAACCTATTGAATCACCAGCGAGTTCACACTGGGGAGAGGCCGTTCACCTGCTCCATGTGTGGGAAGGGATTCAGTCAGTCATCCAACCTGCTGACACATCAGAGAGTTCACAGTGGGGAGAGGCCATTTACCTGCTCTGTCTGTGGGAAGGGATTTTCTCATTTATCTTATCTTCTGAAACACCAGCGAGTTCACACTGGGGAGAGGCCATTCACCTGTAATGTCTGTGGAAAGGGATTTATTCAGTCATCCCACCTGCTAACACACCGGCGAGTTCACAAACGACTGCAAGGTTTGGATTCTACACTTATTGATGCTGTTAATCATATCCAGGTCTGAATCATGTTCTCTCTGACTTTTTTCTTCTGTTGAGGTTTGATATTCTGAATAAATGTGAAATAGACATTTGATTGAACCATTGTTGTAGATTTTTGTCTTTTCCATTTGAGTGTTTAACGTCACCAGGCTGGAGCTCAGAAAGGGCAATCTGAGGGAGGATCATACAGGAGGAACAGAACTTCATTCTTGACCCAGTCCTTCAGGGTCTCGCTGAGAGGGTCACACAGCACTTTGGTCTTTTTCGTCACTTTTCACTGACAGCAAAGTCCCCGCGTGGGTGAATCCTGAGGTGTGTAAGAAATGTGTCCCAGTCGTTCTTTTCCATGGTTCAGAGCTCCCAGACACAGAACAGAAGCTCCTTTACAACTGTGTTTAGAGTCAGGAAGAACAACGGTGAATGCGGGAAACGTGCTGTCAAAGATTGGTGTAAAACTGGGATCTATTCCTGACTGAGAGTGAAACGGCAGGTTTAGGTTTCCAGACTTAGAATGAAAAAAAGTGTAAAACATTTTAATGTGTGTGTGTCAGTCCTGGTTTATTGAACAGAAACTGGCTTCAAGTAAATTGGTTGAAGTCTGCATTAAAGGAGGAGCTGGAGAAGTTCAAAGGAGCCTGTTAACTGCTGGGACAATGAGACAACAATTTGATTCCCAGATAGAGAAGGAGCTGCAGTGTGTGTCCAAGAATTCTCAGTTTTGTTGATGTGTGCTTCCCATACACTATCCTATTAAATAAACCTCACTCCTATCAGCCTTTAACCATTATAAACAGAACAGAGAGAAGCTGAGCAGCACCAGAGCCCTGACTGACCATTTAAGAATGAGTGATGTGTTCAGCTGAAGTTTCCTGTTGGTAGTTTTCTGGGTGATCTCCTTATTTTGATCATTCTCAGTGACCCCTGGGTGTGAACCTGCTCTCCTCTCTTTCAGACATTCACTCACTCAACATCTCCTCTCTTTCAGAAACTCAATCACTTAACCTCTCTCATCTCTCTAACACTCACTGAACATCTCTCTCTCTCTCTCTCTCCAGGCATTCACTCACACGTTACCTTCCATCTCTCTTACATTCTAACCTCGCTCCTCTCTCATTCACTTAACCTCTTCCCTCTCAGATACTGTGTTCATCACTTAATGTCTCTCTATCTTTCTTTCAAACACTCACTCATTTAACCTTCCTATTTCAGATCTGCTTAAACTTATTCATTGTTTTCTCTCTCTCGTTACCTCTCTCTGAAAAGGCACAAACAAACTTCATCTCTCTTCGCTGTCTGAGAAAACATCTAATTGATGGAGATTCAATCCTCTCTGTTTCTCTCTCCCACTTCCTCTGACAGGCCCTGACTCACTTTAAATCTCCTCTTTTCTAATAACCCTCTTTGGGAAAACTCATTTGTTCTCTAATTCCTCCTCATTTCTCCCAGTGATGACCCTCAGTCCATCTCCCAATTCAGTGAATGTGTTAAAAATCCAAATAATCTCCTTTCTTTATTGTTTAAAATGGGAATGGAGGTGAATGTAATGCTGAGAGCGGCAGCAATCTGTGTGGTTGTTCTTGATGCTGTCAGAGTGAGTTCACCCTCACAGGCAGGAAGACTGTTCACGGTGATAACATCAAACTGACGCCGGCTGTTTCATTCTCAGGTAACACAACTTCCTGTTTCTCTGCTGCCGGTTCAAAAACGCACATCTCACTTCTGAGCAGAAAATAAATCCAGGGACCACAATCTGGTGAGAACATCTGTCAATGCGGCCTATATCTGTCCACAGAGTCAGGGCAGAGGCACACAGGTCACATTGTGGTGACATTTACAAATGAGCCAGTTATTTCTGTTCAGAGTTTCCATTCGCAGATATAACCAGCTGTGTCTGTGGATCAGTTACTGAGTTCCCTGTGCTCCCCACAGCTGGGAACTGATAGCCTGCTCCCTTACATACAGAGCATTCTCTCTGTATTGCTTGTTTCCTCTGTTTCTCAGCTTTTATCTTTGACCACCTCATCTTTCTGCTTTTTAAAATCTCTCAATTTTTCTTTCTGTCTCTCCCTCTGTATCTTTCTCAGGGTCTGATTGTTCCTATTTGATCAAGATGTTCAAAATCATGAAGAGTTTCTGATTGATTATGGAAGGAATGACAGGGAGAAAAGCAGAAAAACCCGGCAGGTCCAGCGGCATCTGTTCAGAGTTAACATTTTGAGTCCATATAATTCTTCAGGGCAGGAGAAACATGGGTTATCCATCTTAGGTTGGGGAATGTGCTGGGAGATTTAATAGAGGTGTTTAAAATGACAAATAATTTATGATAGTGTCAATGGAGAGAAATTATCTCCCAGGAGCACGAGGGTTTGTCGATGGAGAGAATCGATTTCCTCCGTGCAGGAAGGTCTGTAAGCAGAGGACACAGAGATTTAATTTAATTGACAACAGAACTGGAGGGGGTGATAAGGAGAATTTGTTACACAATAATTTCATATGATCTGGAATGCACTAACTGACAGGTGCTAGAAGCAAGTTTGATAGTAGCTTTCAAAGGGAATTGGATAAATACTTGCAGAGGATAAATTGGCAAAGTTATGGTGAATGGGATTAATTAGACAGTTCACTCATCCTTGTGACATTCTGAATGTTTCTCTCCTCAGGTTTTAATATTTGATCTTTTCGATTATAATGTGTCTCAAACAGAAGATTAAAATATTGGGTTTGATGAGCTGTCAGATCTCTTTCCTGTGTGTCTGTGTAACTTGAGAACTGGAGATAACCATGAGGAAGAACTGATTATTTTCAGTTCCTCTAACAGATACACCTCAGATATCAGAAATCCCTGGAGTTCCCCATGTCCTCATTATTCTCGCCTCGAGTATAACAGCTCTCAGTCAGGCCGAGTCAGTCACATGTCTCTGTCATGATGTTTCCACTTGTATTTTATCACTCACCTCCCAGTGACACTCACCACAACACAGACACCTTAAAATATCATTGTTCCCTTACACTTTGTCCTCCTATTATAATCAAATGTTTGTTGGGCCTCTTGTCTCCATTAATGTCAGATTACCTGCAGTTAAAATGACCTCAGAGACACTGAAACTGCAGTTGTAGAATACAGCAGAATTGGAATAACAGACAGGCTATTGTCTTATAATGACAGTGGCAGAGTAACACACACCGGAATCTAAATACATTATATCAATAGACCATGACTCACTCACACTATCAAATGAAACCGAAACTTTGGTTATGGTGCACGAGATACTGACTGTATTACCATTACATTGGATCCAATGCTGTGTTCGCTAACATACTGCAACGTGACTCTTATTATTTGAACAAACATTGTATTTGTTACACTCAGAGTAAGTCAGTGCTTTGCTGTGTTGTCTCTGTGCCCCATCTCCACTCTGATTGTATTGGAGCCTGTGTGTGTCATTGTTACACTGAGACTCTGTTATTGCTAATGTGGAGATGCCGGCGTTGGACTGGGGTAAACACAGTAAGAAGTTTAACAACACCAGGTTAAAGTCCAACAGGTTTATTTGGTAGAAAAAGCCACAAGCTTTCGGAGCCTTAAGCTCCTTCTTCAGGTGAGTGGGAATTCTGTTCACAAACAGGGCATATAAAGACACAAACTCAATTTACAGAATAGTGGTTGGAATGCGAATACTTACAGCTAATCAAGTCTTAAAGGTACAAACAATGCGAGTGGAGAGAGCATCAAGACAGGCTAAAGAGATGTGTATTGTCTCCAGACAGGACAGCCAGTGAGACTCTGCAAGTCCAGGCAAGCTGTGGGGAGTACAGATAGTGTGTCATGAACCCAATATCCCGGTTGAGGCCGTCCTCGTGTGCGGAACTTGGCTATCAGTTTCTGCTCAGCGACTCTGCGCTGTCATGTGTCGTGAAGGCAGCCTTGGAGAACGCTTACCCGAAGATCAGAGGCTGAATGCCCGTGACCGCTCAAGTGCTCCCCAACAGGAAGAGAACAGTCTTGCCTGGTGATTGTCGAGCGATGTTCATTCATCCGTTGTCGCAGTGTCTGCATGGTTTCCCCAATGTACCATGCCTCGGGACATACTTTCCTGCAGCGTATCAGGTAGACAACGTTGGCCGAGTTGCAAGAGTATGTACCGTGTACCTGGTGGATGGTGTTCTCACGTGAGATGATGGCATCTGTGTCGATGATCCGGCACGTGTTGCAGAGGTTGCTGTGGCAGGGTTGTGTGGTGTCTTGGTCACTGTTCTCCTGAAGGCTGGGTAGTTTGCTGCGGACAATGGTCTGTTTGAGGTTGTGTGGTTGTTTGAAGGCAAGAAGTGGGGGTGTGGGGATGGCCTTGGCGAGATGTTCGTCTTCATCAATGACATGTTGAAGGCTCCAGAGGAGATGCCGTAGCTTCTCCGCTCCGATGAAGTACTGGACGACGAAGGGTACTCTGTCCACCGTGTCCCGTGTTTGTCTTCTGAGGAGGTCGGTGCGGTTTTTCGCTGTGGCGCGTCGGAACTGTCGATCGATGAGTTGAGCGCTATATCCTGTTCTTATGAGGGCATCTTTCAGCATCTGGAGGTGTCTGTTGCGATCCTCCTCATCCGAGCAGATCCTGTGTATACGGAGGGCCTGTCCGCAGGGGATGGCTTCTTTAACGTGTTTAGAGTGGAAGCTCTCCACTCACATTGTTTGTACCTTTAAGACTTGATTAGCTGCAAGGATTCGCATTCCAACCATTATTCTGTAAATTGAGTCTGTGTCTTTATAAGCCCTGTTTGTGAACAGAATTCCCACTCACCTGAAGAAGGGGCTTGAGGCTCCGAAAGCTTGTGTGACGTTTGCTACCAAATAAACCTGTTGGACTTTAACCTGGTGTTGTTAAACTTCTTCCTGTTATTATTGGACAAGCAGCAAATCACCGTCACAATGCCCGGCTGATTGACGGCAGCGCGGACCAATGGGAAGAGGGGACAGTGCTGGAGGACCGACATGGAGCGGTCGGTCCTCCAACCAATGGGAGCGAAAGAGGGGCGGGGCCAGCTTTGACTGGAGCATGCGCAGTGTGAGTAATGGCGATGGGAAACGGCTTTTGTTCTGGGCTCGGAAATCTGTTCGAGGTGATTGGAGGTACGGAGAGAGCAATGGATCGTCCAGGTGGGTGGAAACGCTGCGTAAGCATGTTGTGTCAGCCGCAAACCGCGGAAGAGAACTTCCCGGACCCAGTTTGTACCGAGCAGGGCTGCAGCTCCTCATGTTCGTCCCGGGTTAACGTTCGCCATCTTTATTGGGGGCAATATGCAGCAGTGCGCACGTGCGCCCGCCATGTTTGTAGAGGGCAATGTTGTCAATCAGTGGGAGGGGCTTGTTCCCCAGTGTTCAGAATGGAGACAACTTGTCCATCAAACTGCATCAACCCTGAGTCCCAATGTCTTATTGATGAGGCAGAGCGGTAGCAGAGAAGGAAAAAGAAAGGAAAATAAAAACAGTAAATGCTGGAAAATCTCAGCAGATCTGACAGCATCTGTGGAGAGAGAATACAACCAACGTTTTGAGACTGGATGACCCATAGACAGAGCTTGTACACGTGTAAACAGAGCATGTAAACTTTGACACCTCCACGTACCCTTGTACACCTCTATCAATCTACTTTGCTCCAAGGAGAACAACCCCAAGTTATCCAGCCTAACTGATGCGCGTCAATGAGCACATGGAATCAAGGCTTTAGTATTGAAGGCTTTAATACAGTAACAATGAAACTACTAACACGAATACACCAGTTCAGACTGAAGGGGTCCTGCCGGAGCAGGGGGTCTTATACCCTGCCACCGGAGGCGGGACCCCACTGGAATGTGCCATGGTAACACTTATAACAGGTAAACACCCTAACCCAACAACATAGTACAACCCCCACAGTAATAACACCCTAGCCCAACAGTAACATGGTAACAAACCCCAGTGGTGAACCAACGATGGTTCACCACATTCACCCCTCCTTTAAGACAAAAGGTGGCGGGGTGGACGAAAACAGACAATAACAAAAAAAAATCACAGGATTCACAAGTCCAGACGGTCTGGAGGACCGCACCGACGCTGCGATCTCCTCAACACCGGTTGCGAAACCGGATCAGGTGCTTGTAGTGGTTCTCTCCAAGTAACGTGTGGCTGTCCCTTCAAGGACTCCCGGGCCGGCCGGCCCTGGTGAGGCGATGGTGCAGGAGATCCTGGAACGTTTGGTGGTAGTGGTGGTGGTGGTGATGATGGTGGCGCCGATCTCCGAGTCTCAGGCAAGCTGTACATGGGAGTAAAAGTGTTATGCACTGGTCCCGGTGCTGACCGCGCCACGTCTGGGGAAGTAATGAGGAGTAGTGGATTTGTGACTGGGGGAATAGGAGCGACAGGGGTTGCTACGTCCCCTGCGGGCGCCAGGTCTCTAATGGAGACAGTGTCCTCTCGCCCGTCAGGATATGCCACATAGGCATACTGAGGGTTGGCGTGGAGGAGTTGGACCGGTTCGACCAAGGGGTCGGACTTGCGAGCCCTCACATGGCGCCGCAGAAGGACGGGTCCTGGGTACGTCAACCAGGCTGGCAATGAGGTCCCCGAGGACGACTTCCGAGGGAATGAGAACATCCTCTCGTGGGGAGTAGCATTGGTTGCCGTACACAGGAGGGAGCGGATAGAATGGAGCGCATTTGGAAGGACCTCCTGCCAACGGGAGACTGGAAGGCCCCTGGATTTCAATGCCAGTAGGACAGCCTTCCAGACTGTAGCATTCTCCCTTTCCACCTGTCCGTTACCCCTAGGGTTGTAGCTCGTGGTTCTACTAGAGGCAATCCCGAATGAGAGCAGGAATTGCCTCAAGTCGTTGCTCATGAACGACGAGCCCCTGTCGCTATGAATATAGCAGGGGTACCCGAACAGGGTAAAAAGTTCACTGAAAACCTTGATGACGGTGGCAGTTGACGTGTCCGCACAGGGGAAAACAAACGGAAACCGGGAATATTCGTCTATTATATTGAGAAAATAGACATTCCGGTCCGTTGAGGGAAGGGGGCCCTTAAAATCCACACTCAGCCTCTCAAAAGGGCGAGTGGCCTTGACCAAATGTGCCCGGTCTGGTCGATAAAAGTGTGGTTTGCATTCTGCGCAAATCCGACAGCTTCTAGTTACTGACCTGACCTCCTCCACCGAGTAGGGCAGGTTGCGGGCTTTGATGAAGTGGTAGAGTCTGGTGACTCCAGGATGACACAGATCATTGTGGAGAGCCTTCAAGCGGTCCTCCTGCATGATGGCGCATGTTCCGCGCGAGAGGGCATCCGAGGGCTCATTGAGCTTCCCTGGACGATACATAATATCGTAATTATAGGTGGAGAGCTCAATTCTCCACCGCAAGATCTTATCGTTCTTGATCTTGCCCCTCTGCGTGTTATTGAACATAAACGCCACGGATCGTTGATCCGTGATCAGGGTGAACCGCTTACCTGCCAGGTAATGGCGCCAGTGTCTGACTGCCTCCACAATGGCCTGAGCCTCCTTTTCCACCGCTGAGTGCCGAATCTCTGGGCCTTGAAGGGTGCGGGAAAAAAACGCGACGGGCCTGCCTGCCTGGTTTAGTGTGGCGGCTAGGGCGAAGTCAGATGCATCACTCTCCACCTGGAAAGGGATGGATTCATCCACCGCGTGCATCGTGGCTTTCGAGATGTCGCTTTTCAAAACCTTGAAGGCCAATTGGGCCTCCGGCGTAAGTGGGAAGGTCGTGGACTTAATGAGCGGACGAGCTTTGTCCGCGTAGTTGGGGACCCACTGTGCATAATACGAAAAGAACCCGAGGCATCTCCTCAGTGCTTTCGTGCTAGCGGGCAAGGGAAGTTCAGTGAGTGGGCGCATACGGTCTGGATCAGGGCCAATGACCCCGTTTTCCACCACGTATCCGAGGATGGCTAACTTACGCGTACGGAATACGCACTTCTCCCTGTTATAGGTCAGATTCAGGCGAGATGCAGCGCGCAGAAAGTGTTGGAGATTCGTGTCGTGGTCCTGCTGGTCATGGCCGCAGATGGTGACGTTATCCAGGTACGGGAAGGTAGCCCGCAACCCATTCTGGTCCGCCATTCGGTCCATAGCACGCTGGAAGACCGAGACCCCATTGGTGACACCAAATGGAACCCTGAGGAATTGGTATAGACGACCATCCGCCTCAAAGGCCGTATATTGTCGGTCCTCTGGGCGGATGGGGAGTTGATGGTAGGCGGACTTAAGGTCTATGGTAGAAAACACTCGGTACTGCGCAATCTGATTGACCATATCAGAAATGCGCGGGAGAGGATACGCATCCAGCTGCGTGTATCTATTAATGGTCTGACTATAGTCGATGACCATCCGAGGTTTGTTCCCGCTTTTGACTACCACGACCTGCGCTCTCCACGGACTAGCACTGGCCTGTATGATCCCTTCCTTGAGGAGCCGCTGAACCTCAGATCTAATAAAGATCCGGTCCTCAGCGCTGTAACGCCTACTTTTAGTAGCGATGGGCTTGCAGCCAGGTACCAGATTTTTAAAAAGGGATGGTGTCGTGATCTTCAGGATGGATAGATTGCACGCGGGGCGCTTTGGGCAATTTGGAGGCTGCGGCTGGTTCCCTACTGCCAGTGAAGGGAGTGGCCCACCGTACTGTAGGATCACACTCTTCATGTGGACCATAAAGTTTAGTCCGAGGATAATTGGCGCGCAAAGGTGAGGTAGCACAAGGAGCCTGAATTGCTCGTAAACTGTGCCCTGTACCTCAAGAGTTACCATACATCGTCCTTGGATCGGTACAGACCGGGACTGTGATGCCATGGAAATTGTCTGTTTGGCAGGGAGAATCCGGAGTCCACACCTTTTAGCAGTTTCAGGGTGTATGAAACTTTCGGTGCTCCCACTGTCAAACAGACAATTCACAGTTCTGCCACTAACCTTTACCTCCATCATAGAATGTTCCAGTCTGTAATGCCTGGTCTGGTCCAGAGAGATCGACGCCACCGTTGGCCCCTGGGCGTCACTGCATGCTGCCGATGTGGATGCTGAGGACCCCTGCTGGTCGCTCCTAGTCGTCGTGGACCATGATGGCCGCCCCCATGAATCGCACGTGGGCGAGGGCGCCAAGCGCAGCGACTCCTGGTGGTCTTCCTCCTCCTCTGTTTGCCACGATGGCGCCGTCCTGAGATCGCACGTGGTCGGACCTCGTGGGTACTGCAACGCCGAAAGAGATGGTCTCCGTTCTGGAGGGTTACAAACTGCACTGCCGTTTTTAGGTCTGGACCTACAGACTTTGCCGTAGTGGCCTTTTTTACCGCACTGGCTGCAGATTGCCGTTCTTGCCGGACACTGTTTCCGTGGATGCTTGGCCCCACCGCAAAAATAGCATCGCTGGCCACCTGGAGCTGCCGCCGTCGTCGAATCGATCTGGGAGCGCGGGTTCGCGGGGCGAGGTGGGAGCAGAGCTTGCTCCAACCACGTTGACTGCACGTGGTCCTCGGGGTACAGCGCCAAGCTCTTCGACGCCGCCTCCAACCTCGCGGCCATCCCCATTGCCTGGGTCAAGTTGAGTTTCCCCTTTTCTAGTAATTTAAGCCTGATGTACGAGGACCCTACCCCTGCTACGAACGCGTCTCGGGCGAGGTCGTACATGTACTGCTCGGCGGAGACGTCCTTACAGTCGCAACCCCTGGCAAGCTGCAGGAGCTCATTGGCATAATCCTCTATGGTTTCGCCTGACTGCCGACGTCGTGTAGCGAGGAGGTAACGAGCATGTATCTCGTTGGGTGGCGTAATGTACCTATTCTTTAGGAGCTCGACGGCACCCTGGTAAGTGGGAGCTGCACGAATGGCTAGGTAAATCGTGTCGCTTACCCTCGCGTGGAGGACCTGGAGTCTATCACTGTCCGTAGTGATAGCTACCGAGGCTGCCAGGTAGTCCTCAAAGCACTTCCACCAATGGTCGAATGTGTTAGCTGCACCGACCGCACGTGGGTCCAGTGTCAGACGATCCGGTTTTAGAATCTGTTCCATACTCTCTGTTTACTGTATTAAATTGATGCGCGTCAATGAGCACATGGAATCAAGGCTTTAGTATTGAAGGCTTTAATACAGTAACAATGAAACTACTAACACGAATACACCAGTTCAGACTGAAGGGGTCCTGCCGGAGCAGGGGGTCTTATACCCTGCCACCGGAGGCGGGACCCCACTGGAATGTGCCATGGTAACACTTATAACAGGTAAACACCCTAACCCAACAACATAGTACAACCCCCACAGTAATAACACCCTAGCCCAACAGTAACATGGTAACAAACCCCAGTGGTGAACCAACGATGGTTCACCACACTAACATTGTAACTATAATTCCTCATCCCTGAAACCATTTTGATAAATCTCCTCTGCACCCTGTCAAGGAGCCTCACATCCTCCATAATGTGTGTGGTGATCACTGGTTTGCACAGACCCAGGTATTCTGTGTTCCTGTCTGTGATCTCATTACATACTTAAAATTGCACAGTGACATCACCCCCGCTCCCCGGGGATTTCCTCAACTGGGAGATTTTTCTCTGATGCCAATGCTTCTGATATCTTTCCAGCTGCAGGCTCCAGCAGGAGATTTTAATATTAAAATCAGTTAAATTGTTTCAGAGGTGAGTGTTTGTGACCATTCACGGGCACGAGTTCTCGTCATAAACCAGTTGCTCGCCTCCATGCTGTGGTACCGGCTGGTCCCTTTGACCCCTCCCCCTGGCTTTGTTGCCAGTACAGTAAGAAGTCTCACAACACCAGGTTAAAGTCCAACAGGTTTATTTGGTAGCATGTTGCCAATATCCAGAGAACCCTCCTGCGGTTCTTCTGGGACAATCGACTGCACTGGGTCCCTGCCGTGGTTCTGCATCTACCGCTTGAGGAGGGCGAACAAGGTCTGGTGTGCCTCCGCATTCAGATAGCGACCTTCCGCCTCCAGGCCCTGCAGAGGTACCTTTACGTTGAGCCCCCTCCACAGTGGTGTGCCATGGCGACGTATTTCTTCCGCCAGTGGCACGGCCTGAGTTATGACTTGCAGCCCCTGCATATCGAACTGGGGCGTGCTTCGACCACCCTGCAGGAGTTGCCCGTCTTTTACCAGGACCTCCTCACTGTCTGGAACAAGGTCGCCTCGCGACGCAGCTCTCCCCCGTCAGGAGTAGCGGCTCTCGTGCGAGAGCCGCTGCTCAGGAATCCGCTCCTCCAGCCGTATGACTTCAGGTGGCTGGCGGAGAGGGGGGCTGTGGACGCCGGGGTGACCAGAATCGGGGACGTGCTCGATGGCGGAGGAGCGGGCTGGATGAGTCCCCGCGTGCTGGCTGAGCGCGTTGGGACATCCGTCTGGCGCGCGGCCAAAGCCATCCTAGACCTTAGGACGGTCGTGCTCGGCCCCGAAACTGCACGCAAACTCGAGACGGCGCAGGCGTGCGGTGGGATCCCGCCCGAGCGTTCCCCTGTTCGGGCGGAATTCCACATTGGCCCAAAGCCTCAGCCCCCTCCCCTGGGTGAGGTGCCCCACAGCCTGAGCCGCCTCACGGAAATGTCCTCCGTGCCTTTTTCTACCGCGCGGAGGTGTTTCCTGTGCGGGCTGCTGCTGCACACCTTCCACTACCGCGTCCTCACCTGTCGCCCGGATACACCTTGGCGGGCCTTGTTGCCGCCGGGCGGCGGAGGTCCCTCTACGGAGGGATCTCCCCCAATTACGTCGGGGACCTGGGGTGGAGGGTGATGCATGCAGCAGTTCCGCACAACCGTAGGATTCACTGGTTCACGGGCTCCGAAGACTGCCCTTTCTGTGGCCTTGTGGAGTCCGTGGACCATGTCTTTCTTTTGTGTCTTAGGTTGCACTCCCTTTTTGTTTTCCGAAAGAACCGTTTATTAATGTTTTGCTTGCACTTCAGTCCCACTCTCCTGATCTACGGACACCCGGTGTGGAGAGGGGATGGTCGGGATGGCGACCTCCTCGTGAACCTGCTCCTGGCGAAACGCGCCATTTACCGGTCCAGGCAGCGGGCGATCGAGGGGGCCGTCCATCCTGACTGTCTTCCCCTCTACCGCGGCTACGTTCGCGGCCAGGTGTCCCTGGAGAGGGAGCATGCGGTGTCCATGGGCGCGGTTGACGCCTTCCGCGCCCGCTGGGCACCGCAGGGGTTGGGGTGCGTTATCGACCCTAATAATCACATTTTAATTTGATGTTTTTAAGTTTCCTTTGTACTTTGATTTTTGTTCGGGCTGTTCCCCCCCTCCTTTTGGGGAGCTGCCCCTTTTACTTTGTCCTGACTTAACTTGAGTTTGTTTCTTTGGTTTGACCTAAAAAGAGGCCAACATCTGTGAGTAAAAGACTTCCTTTTCTCCCCTTTCCATTTCTTTTCTCATTCTGAGGGAAATTGGGAATTTGCAGCAACTGAAGGGAAAGGAAGTGAATCCAGTCTATACATTCCACACATTGTTCGTCCTGTCACATCGACATAGATCTGTCTGGCAGCCTGAATGGAGATTTTCAGCTCTCTGTGTCCAGGACAGGAAGCAGTGAGCATGGATCTGTCAATCAGCCTCAATCAGCACCTTCAGGAGAATTGGGAGGGTGAATATTAGATACAGCAGAGTGAGAATGGAGGGAGAGTGTGTGGGATGGAGATTCACAGCTTTTGGGGAATTATGTCATACCTTGAATGATACCTTGAAAAAAATTTTTTTTTAAATCATGCCGCTTATAGCTTGAGCAATGTCATTACGGGGTGGAGCTGAGCTGTGGCAGTCAGGTGATGGGGCTTTCAGATTCGTTTGTGGCAGTCAGGTGATCGGAGTTTTTTCCTTTCGGCTTTTAGTTTCGTTTTGGAAAGCAGTTTCGCAGCAAGCTAAGAAGCAGTCTCTTTGTCTGTATTTTCTCTTTGTTTGGTTCTGCCTTAAAGAAACTGTGTTTTAGGGGAACAGATTCGACTACAATCACTTCTGAGTTTCTTCCCAAGGGATTTTCAGCATTCAACCCAGGATGCTGGATACCTGTAACAAGTGGGCATTAACCTATGCTGTAGTGTGCTTATTAGGAGTGTTTTGTGTATTGGATGTTGGCTTTGGTTAGAACACGTTAGAGATATTCCTTAAGCGTTGTACCTTATCGTGGTTGTTGTGTTTCTTGTTTGCAATTACTAAAAGTTCTCGCTAATTGTCTTGCTGTGCATGTCAACAATATTCTTAATTAAACTTTGTTTTCGATAAAAGCTCCTCAAGGGTCAGTTGAATCACACCTGGAGTAAAATGTTACAGGTCAGGCGAGCTTCATAGAACACCTCGAAGTATCCGACCTGACTTTCAACAATGAAAAAAGAATTTTCCATAGAAACTAAAATAGTCTGTTCTGAATTTCTCTCCTGCACTGACAATGATGACTTTTGTAAATTCCTTTTACAGGATATCAGAGGGTGAGGATTTACAGATAGAAATCTCAAACTTCTCCTGAAGATCACCTGAAGATCTGACAGTCACTCAATTCACTGGGACATGTATATAATCGACCTTTGAATCCAAAAGTAGAAAACTTCTCTGTTCTGTCTGCTTCAGAAGATTTTAAACATCAGTGTGACCAGAAAAGCACCGAGACACACTCACACCGGAGTGAGAGTGTTCCAGTGCACTGAGTGTGGAAAGAGCTTTAACCAGGAGAGTCACAAGGACACCCGCACCATGGAGAAACCATGGAAATGTGGGGACTGTGGGAAGGGATTCAGGTTTCCATCTGAGCTGGAAACTCATCAACGCAGTCACACTGGGGAGAAACCATTCACCTGTTCTGTGTGTGGGAAGGGATTCACTCAGTTACCCGGTCTGCTGAGTCACAATCTCACTCACACCAGTGAGAGACCCTTTAAATGCTCTGACTGTGGGAGTGACTTCAAAAGCTCACAGGATCTGATGTCCCACCAGCGCATTCACACTGAGGAGAGACCGTTCAGCTGCTCTCACTGCACAAAGAGATTTAAATGGTCATCCAGCCTGCGGAGACACCAGCGAGTTCACACTGGGGAGAAGCCGTTCACCTGCTCTGACTGTGGGAAAGGATTCACTCAGTTATCTGACCTGTGGACACATCAACGGGTTCACACTGGGGAGAGGCCGTACACTTGCTCTGACTGTGGGAAAGGATTCACTCACTCAACCATTCTGCGGAGACACCAGCGAGTTCACACCGGGGAGAAACCGTTCACCTGCTGTGTGTGTGGGAAGGGATTCACTACTTCATCCAACCTGCTGACACACAAAGTCACTCACAGCAATGAGAGACCCTTTAAATGTTCTGACTGTGGAAGTGGCTTCAAAAGTGCTGCAGATCTGATGATTCACCAGCGCATTCACACTGAGGAGAGACCCTTCAGCTGCTCTCACTGCACAAAGAGATTTAAATGGTCATCCACCCTGAGGACACACCAGCGGGTTCACACTGGGGAGAAGCCAATCACCTGCTCTGTGTGTGAGAAGAGATTCACTCAGTTATCTGACCTGCGGATACACCAGCGAGTTCACACTGGAGAGAGGCCGTACAACTGCTCTGTGTGTGGGAAGGGATTCACTCAGTTATCCAACCTGCAGAGACACCAGCGAGGTCACACTGGAGAGAGGCCATTCACTTGCTCTGACTGTGGGAAAAGATTCACTCACTCAACCATTCTGCTGACACACCAGCGAGTTCACACCAGGGAGAGACTGTTCACCTGCTCTGACTGTGGGAAAGGATTCACTCAGTTATGCAGCCTGAAGAGACACCAGCGAATTCACACTGGGGAGAGGCCGTTCATCTGCACTGTGTGTGACAAGGGATTCAGACATTCAAATGCCCTGAAGAGACACCAGCGAATTCACACTGGGGAGAGACCCTTCACCTGCCCTCAGTGTGGGAAGGGATTCAGTACATCATCCAGCCTGCGGAGACACCAGCGAGTTCACAAGTGATGACCAGGGTTGGGTTCTGCTGTTATTGCTGCTGTTAATCACATCCAGGACTGAACCATGTTCATTCTGACAGTTGGTGAAGTGGGAGGGTGTTGGGGAAAGGAAAAAAATCCAAGTGTGTTCGAGAAGATTTTAAACCATTAGGCATTTAAGACACTGACTGAACGACCAGCATTGAGTTAAATGACTCTAAATCAGACTCAGAAGCTAACAAGGGAATAGTTCACACACGTGTGAATGCAGTAAGAGATTTAAAACAAGTGATTATGATTTAAACGCATCTTTTGATATTTTAAATGTATTGACTGTATTTTTATAGAGTGATTGAGTGCTTTAGCCAAGAGCAAGTTGCCGCCGGGCCTGATGGTCTGGGGACTTTCAGACAGAGCCTCATTCTTAGGAAACAATGAAACCTCAGAATGTGCAAGTTCTTATTAACGGGAATTGTGAGCAGTCAGGTTCTCAGGGCTGCTTATGAACAGAGTTATTCTCTGTCTGGATAAGACAATGCCTTCTCAGACATGAGAACGTGCATCAGTCTGATATGGCCGGTGACATGGAGGAAAATAGTGGGAAGATTAACTTTGACCTTAACGTCTGGCGTTGCTAAGCAGTAGAGGAAGTTGAGTCACCAATAGGGGAGGAAGCATCTGGATTCCACGGACCAATGAAATCCCATCATGTCAGAGGGTAAAATGCAATTGTCTAAAGTATGTGACAGATGTTATTCATGATTTAAGTATATGGAAGATTGATTCAAAGCTGATGAAAGGCAGGAGAATTTGATATGAAAAATGTAGAATTGATCGATCCGAAACTGTATTCATTGGAGTTTATTGGAGATGTCAGGCTGCTCTACGTCTGGAGGGGCCGAGGGCTCTTCAATAATCTCTCCCTGTGACGCACTCTTCAAATAAATGTTACATCTTTAAACTTGGACACTGGCTTTCGTGAGTCCTTGTATTGGCTGAAGTTTTGGTGATATCCGGCCACCTCACAAACCCTGCTAACAGAGGGTTGGGTTTCTTTCTGTTGCATTAACCCATCACATGACTTTGCTTCCAAGGCTAATGCTCTTTGCGCCTGGGAGAGCACATTTCCAGTGAAATGATCCACAAAAGCTGATGAAGGACATTTATTTATCTTGGATAGTAAATAGTGTTTTTCTAAAATAAATAAATTTTTCTCTGTTCCATTGAGTCTACAGCACAGGGCCAGGCCAGTCGTGTAACTAAGTCTGTGCACTAGATTTTAGTGAAACCCAACCATTTTCAGGTTAATTTCAGTTACATTCACAGCAATGAAAGGTTAAAATGTCATTTTGTTCTCGCACAGAGATAAGAAGCCGTTTAATGTTCAGTATCATCACTCACATGTATTCATGAAGGGTTATTACATCAATAGGAATCAGCCAGAAACAGATGACTGACCAAATAGTGAACCTCAGTGAAGTTTCAATTGAAGGATAAGTTATTAATAATCAGCAGTTAATGAGAAGCCACTTTAGGATATTTCTGTATTTCTCCATCAACTTTGCTTATGAGGACATTAAGGTGGTGTCAGAGCTGGGAAAGAAATGGGATGAGCCTTGGACTCTCAGGTCCACTCCATCCTATCCTCATAACCCCGCATATTTACCATAGCTAATTCACCAAACCTGCTCATCTTTGGAATGTGGGAGGAAACCAGAGCACCCGGAGGAAACCCATGCAGACATGGCGATAATGTGCAAACACAACGTCCTCACCTTCAACAATCAGTTTTTCATCTAGACACACGGAACAGCCATGGGGACCAAATTCGCACCTCAATATGCCAACATCTTCATGCACAGGTTCGAACAAGACCTCTTCACCGCACAGGACCTTTAACCGATGCTATGCACTAGATACATCAATGACATTTTCTTCCTTTGGATTTCTGGCGAACTATCACTGAGACAACTATATGATGACATCAACAAGTCCCATCCCACCATCAGACTCACCACAGACTACTCTCCAGAATCAGTTGCATCCTTGGACTCTCTCCCTATCAGGAACACACACACTGTCCTTGACTGTTGAGTCTGTCTGAATGAATGGGACTCCGGTAAAGACATCAAGATAACAGGCAGAGCTGAAAGGAAGGCATTGTCCTAAGTTGAAGACCTTGTGCGTGATTAAATGGAACCAATGGAGTTGACTCTATTGACAAATTATAGACCAATTCGCCGTTTCCAAACATTTGCCTGAGGTGGACTCACAACGTCTTTTGAGTCTAAAAAGAGGGGTTTCTGGGATTCACCTTTGTGAACATGGAGTGTAGGAGAAGCGGTTTGAATCTTCAGGGATAGTCAAGCTTCCTCCTATCAACGTGAAGGTCGTTTCCAATAAAGCTCAGGGGCAGATGAGTAGTTCATCCTGGGACTGGTTCAGTGATGGATTCCCTGCCCATCGATACCCCAGGAAGGTGCCGCCTGTGCTTCTCGGAGGCAGTGACTGTTTCTCTGTCAGCCCCAGGAGTTCACGTTGTCGTCCCTTGGAATGATCACTGATTTGAAAGTGTGGAGTTGGTGGAGTTTCATTGATGAGTAAACTTTACCCTACATCCCATCTCTGTTAGTTAGGTGATCAGTTTCTAAAAGTTGCTTATAATCAATAAACTTTGATACAATTGACTGATTTGGTGTCTGAGTCTTTGCTTGATGGTTATATCTCTGCCAAATTCAAACCCTTTAAAAGAACAATTTGGGATCCAGAATTGGGCAGTGTACAGCCAAATTGGAACAGTGTAAAAGATCAAAAATAAATATTTTTTAAGCTGACAATGTCTTTGTAACAATCAGCAGCCCCAGCCTTTCCTGAGGGTTAAATGCTCTCAGTTCTGAGATTATTCTTGTGAATATTTCTTGCTCCTTCTCCAGTGCCCCTATTTTTACAGTGGTTAGCACTGCTGCCTCAGTGCCAGGGACTGGGTTTGATTCTGGCCTTGGGTCACTGTCTGTGTGAAGTTTGCACATTATCACCATGTCTGCATGGGTTTCCTCCGGGTGCTCTGGTTTCCTCCCACATTCCAAAGATGAGCAGGTTTGGTGGATTAGCTGTGGTAAATATGCGGGGTTATGAAAATAGGATGGAGTGGACCTGGCTGGGATGAACCTTCGGAGAGTCGGTGAAGACTCAACGGGCTGAATGGCCTCCTTCCGCGCTGGAGGGATTCTATGATCACAAATGTTGACAGTATTCCCAGTGTAGTATAATCACGCTTCCAATCAAGTCGAACATAACCTCCCTGCTGTTCAATTCTATCCCTCGAGAATGGAACCCTATATATGTCCCAGACCTTAGGGAAGATGTGAAGTTCTTAGAGAGGGTGCAGAGGAGATTTGCACGAATGGCATCTCACATCATTAAAAAGTACCTGGATCAGCATCTGGCAAATCAGAACATTGAAGGCTATGGGCCAGTTGCTGGTAAATGGGATTTGGTGGGAGGTCGGGTGTTTCTTGCGTGTCGGTGCAGACTCGATGTGCCGAAGGGCCTCTTCTGCACTGTACAATTCTAAGATGAGGTAATTCAGTTAGTTGGCGGCACCGTGGCACACTGGTTAGCACTGCTGACTCACAGCACCAGGAACCCAGGTTCAATTCCGGCCTCAGGTCACTGGCTGTGTGGAGTTTGCACTTTCTCTTCATGTCTGCATGGGTTTCCTCCGGGTGCTCTGGTTTCCTCCCACAGTCCAAAGATGTGCATGTTAGGTTGATTGGCCATGTTAAATTGACACTAGCGTCAGGGGGATTAACAAGCTAAATGTGTAGGGTTACGGGAATAGAGCCTGGGTGGGATCGTGATTTGTACAGACTCAATGGGCCGAATGGCCTCCTCCTATACTGCAGGGATTCTCTGAGAGACTGGAGCAGCTTAAATTTCTCTCTTCAGATCAGTCAGACAGTAGGGTCTAGAATGGGGCCATTCAGTCCACTGATTCAATGCTGGCTCTCTGTAGATCAAACCCCTGCCCTGTTCTATATATTGACAGATCAATGCTCACTGCTTCCTGTCCAGATTGCACCCTCCGTGCTCTCATCCCATGTACTCCCCGCATTGGAGATCTCTACTGCCTCCCGAAGTTACACAAGGCCAACACACCCGGCCATCCCATCGTATCAGACAATGGGACCCTGTGCGAGAACCTCTCCGGCTACGTCGAGGGCATCCTGAAACCCATTGTACAAAGAACCCCCAGCTTTTGTCGCAACACTATGGACTTCCTACAGAAACTCAGCACACATGGAGCAGTTGAACCAGGAGCGCTCCTCGTCACAATGGATGTCTTGGCACTCGACACCAGCATCCGCCACGATGATGGCATTGCTGCAACGGCCTCAGTACTCAACGCTGACAACTGCCAGTTTCCAGATGCAATTTTACAACTCATCCGCTTCATCCTGGACACAATGTCTTCACCTTCAACGACCAGTTCTTCATCCAGACACATGGAACAGCCATGGGGACCAAATTCGCACCTCAATATGCCAACATCTTCATGCACAGGTTCGAACAAGACTTCTTCACCGCACAGGACCTTCAACCAATGCTATACACTAGATACATCAATGATATTTTCTTCCTTTGGACTCGTGGTGAACAATCACTGAAACAACTATATGATGACATCAACAAGTTCCATCCCACCATCAGACTCACCATGGACTACTCTCCGGAATTGGTTGCATTCTTGGACACACGCATCTCCATTAAGGATGGTCACCTCAGCACCTCACTGTACCAAAGTCCACGGAAAACCTCACGATGCTCCACTTCTCCAGCTTCCACCCTAAACACGTTGAAGAAGCCATCCCCTACGGACAAGCCCTCCGTACACACAGGATCTGCTCGGATGAGGAGGATCGCAACAGACACCTCTAGACGCTGAAAGATGCCCTCATAAGAACAGGATATGGCGCTCGACTCATTGATTGACAGTTCCGACGCGCCACAGCGAAAAATAGCACCAACCTCCTCAGAAGACTAACACGGGACACGGTGGACAGGGTACCCTTCGTCGTCCAGTACTTCCCCGGAGTGGAGAAGATACGACATCTCCTCTGGAGCCTTCAACATGTCATTGATGAAGATGAACATCTCGCCAAGGCCATCCCCACATCTTGCCTTCAAACATCCGCACAACCTCAAACAGACCATTGTCCGCAGCAAACTACCCAGCCTTCAGGAGAACAGTGACCAATACACCACACAACCCTGCCACAGCAACCTCTGCAAGACGTTTTGGTCGTGGGCCGTGAAACATTTTGTCAGTTTGCAGATCTTTCATTTTGTTCTTCTCCACCTCCCTCGCTCAATTCTTCAGAGGTCAGTCTTTGACAAAGGGTCATCTGGACTCAAAATGTAAGCACTTTTCTCTCCTGACAAATGCCCGTGACCGCTGAAGTGCGTCATGGGCATTCAGCCTCTGATCTTTGGGTAAGCATTCTCCAAGGCGGCCTTCATGACACACAACAGCGCAGAGTCGCTGAGCAGATGTTGGATTTATGTCACATTATCAGTAACCCCCACAGCTTGCCTCCTGGACTTGCGGGCTGTCCTGTCTGGAGACAATACACATCTCTTTAACCTGTGCTTAATGCTCCCTCCACCCACATTGTCTGTATCTTTAAGATCTGGTTGGCTGGAGGGATTCGCATTCTAATCAGTATTCTGTAACTTGATTTTGTGTCTCTGTGCCCTGTTTGAGAGCACATTTCCACTCCATCTGACGAAGGAGCAGCGCTCCGAAAGCTAATGGTATTTGCTACCAAATAAACCTGTTGGACTTTAACCTGGTGTTGTTAAAACTCTGACTGGGTTTTCTCCCACAGACCGAAGGACTTGCTGGTTAGGTACATTGAGCATGCTAAATTCTCCCTCAGTTTACCCGAACAGGTGCCAGAGTGTGGTGACTGGGGGATTTTCAGAGTAACTTCATTGCAGTGTGAATGTGTGACACTTATAAATAAACTTTAAAAAACCTTGAACTTTTAAAAACTACTACCAAATTGGTTTCTTGAATCCCCTTTTTTATATTTTCAAAATGTAGAAAGCCCACCTCAGCCAATTGTTGGGAATTAGCCAATTGGTCTATAACTTGTCAATAATGAAACTGGTTTGGTTTTTAGCTAGTTGCACACATTGTCTGAATTTTAAGACAATTCTTTCTCTCAAACGATATCTCTTAGCTTGGGGTTGCCTGAGTGTTGACCAATAATTGGTTAACATCAGTCATTCAATGTTGAGACATCTTGAACAGGAACTGATTCATCCCCTCCAGTCAAGGTTAACAAAGTATTAGTTTATTTATTAGTGTCACCAATCAGCTTACGTTAACACTGCAATGAAGTTACTATGAAAATCCCTTAGTTGCCACACTCTGGCGACTGATCGGATAAACTGATTGAGAATTTAACATGGCTAATGCACCTAACCAGCACGTCTTTCGGACTGTGGGAGGAAACTGGAGCACCCGGAGGAAACCCATGCAGACACGGGGAGAACGTGCAGACTCCGCACAGTCACCCAAGCCGGGAATCGAACCCAGGTCCCTGGCACTGTGAGACAGCACTGCTAACCACTGTGGCACCGCGCCACGCTAACAAGTCTTGTTATTTTTTTTATTCTGTTGGCCTCAGAACGTAACATTTTATAATTCCCACAGCATTTTAAACATTCTTTATATCTTTATAATTCTAAACGTTATAAACTTTTGTGTTCAAATTTACATTTCCAGCCTAACAACTGTATTAATGATTCATTTATTATTTAATTGTCTCTCAATTCAGGCTGTCCATTTAACTAATCTCCTGCTTTACAATTGTGGGAACTTCAGTCACAAATAAGGTAGTCAAATGCATTGTTAAAAGCAGGATGTTCTTTATATAAATAAATAACAAAGTTTAAAAATCATTGGCAAACAAAAGGAAACAGGAGCATTGGAACCAGCCTGGACTTGCAGACTGAAACCCCGCCCAAAGCCCGCACGTGCTCAGAAGGGAGAGAGGTTGAGAAGAACACTCTGTAACACTTCTTCTCCCCTTAAATTTCAATCCCCCATCAGGACAGAAATACAACAAAGTAATGTCTTTAATAATACGGAAATCTGTCAGGAGCTTTGTGGTTGCATTGCGACCTGTACAATACCACTGGTAAATCTTGTAATGGTGTTTCTGGAATGGGAGGTGCAGAGGTAGTTTGAGAATCTGTACATGAACATTCCTCTTCCACTCCCACAGCAGAGTCAACTGGCAAAGCTGGAACCATTTCCTGGTGAACATCCACAGCAGCATGACCCTCTGCCATGTTCTCAGTAATGGTTGCTGACTCTGAAACTGTTCCTGACACGGGGTCACACCGCAAGCGAATATGGTCTTGGTGTCTGCGAACAACTCTTCCATTTTACAGTCTCACCACCCAAGATACTGGACCACTTTGGTTTAAAATTATTCCCGGTAACCACCTTTGGTTCCTCCCAAAGTTTCTGATGTAAACCTGATCACCCGGTTTGAACTGCCCCTCTTTGGTGCGGTAGTCGTGTCCCTCCTTCTTCTCTTGTCTCCTGCTCACTTTTGCTCTGAGATCTGGGTGAAGCAGATCCAGATGAGACTTCAACCTTTCCCCGAAAAATTCCGCAGGAGAGAGTCCGGTTGTGGATTGTGGTGTGATGCGAAACTGGAACAAAAATCTTGAGAGCTTGTTCTTAAAGTATCGCTTGCCATTCTCTTCAATCCCTCCTTCAGTGTTTGAACAGCTCTTTCTGCGAGACCATTTGTAGCCAGATGAAATGGTGCAGTACGCACATGGCGTAGACCATTCCTTTACAGGAATTCCTGAAACACCTCACTTGTAAACAGAGTGTCGTTATCTGAAACAAGCCAATCTGGTAACCCAGGGCTTGTGAAAATTTGACAGAGCTTCTCTATTGTCACAGGAGCTGGAATATTACTCATGGTCTGTGCTTCCAACCATTTTGAATGCACATTTACAACGACCAAACACACGTGATTCATGAAAGGCCCCCAAAGGCCACATTTAGTCTGGACCACGGCCTATCAGGCCACTCCCAAGGATGAAGTGGTAATGTACCCAGTGTGTTGTGCCTGATTCAATCGACAAACAGTTTATTGAGTTACGCCAGCGGGGAGAAGCCACAGGGCTGATCATGTGTAACTCCACCCAACAAAGAATATCATCAATTCTTATCCAGTTACTCAGCCCATCCCGGCTGGACACAATCCAATCAGAATGGTGATAGATTACACACATTATAGGTTCAATAAAATTAGTATCTGGGCATTATGGGGCTTTGTGATCATCTCATGGACAAGTTCCCCTATCATGATGCTTTCCAGACCCCCCATTGGGGGGGTCTTTCTTTGTACATAGACTCCCTTAGTTAGAAATGGGGTGGATTAAAAGTTCTCAAATGGACGTCAGCACTCTTCCTTTGTTTTAATCTAATGACCACATGGTCTGGGAACATTTCTATTTAATACTCTTTCTTTGTAAACTCTTTTCTTCAGTATCCAATTCCAGAATTTTCCTTTTCTTTGTGTTACTTGCGTCAGGAATAAATCTTTGGACCTGACAGGAAGTTTAACCCAAGATCAATCCAACACAGGATTGGTCAGAATCATTTCACATGTGTCAAATTTTAAATAACCATTACAAATTAAAACTCTCATTCTCACATGGGTGAATTGTATCCGGATTAAAGTTTCCACATGTTTAGTAAAATACCCTGGAATCCTGTCTCTGGCCAGTAAATATGGCTCCAAGTTCATAACTTCTGAACAAAAAAAGTTTTATTGATCACACTTTCTTTGTTAAAAATCTGTTTGATTTAAATCACAGACAGAAAACCTCAAAGCTTGAAGCGTTCAACCCACAAATATCATCCATACACAAACAGAGAAACTTAGCATGTGCTTTACAACAACAATAACCAAAATTAATTACTTAAGCGTTCTTGTGATCCTGTTTTTAAACTTCCAAAAATGCCTTTAATTAAAGATTCAAGATCAGGTTAATCCACCAGAAAGATAAACCGTAACAAATGTAGCCCAAAACAATGATAAAACACATCTACAAACATCCACATAAAACAAACAAAACACACAGATTCTCACAGCTCATAAATTTCAAACAATGAATCCTCAGCATTCTCTCTCGCAGCTATAGCTTCTTAAAGCGACAGAGCACTACAAGCTCACAACTTCTTGATTAAAATAAGATGCAAGATCCTTCATTATAACTTAACCTTTTTTAAGCCAACTTACAAGGACTGATTTTAGAGGCAACATCTTTTGTTGATTTAAAACCCCAAACACGTTCCACCCAAACACTGGCAAAATCTTTGTTCTTTATCTGGGGATAAAATTCTCAGTTATTCCAAATTCCTCCAGGCTATGGTTAATATTTCCGCATTTAACTTATTCCCAGAAATCCTCAATTATAAACTAAAATAGACACGTGTTTCCGGGCAGTCACAGGAATATGGTCAAGATAGTCCAGTCCCACAATGCCTCACATTCAATCTGCAGTCCTTCAATTATAACAGAATATGTGGCTGTATGTCGCTGCCTTGGCCATGGTCAACCCCAAGGGTGCCTTCTTGAACTGCTGCAATGCCTGAGGTGTACGCACATCCACAGTGCTGCGAGGAAGGGACTTCCAGTTACTGAGAGAGACAAGAGATGAAATTGCTGGGCCTCTGACAGAAATCTTTGTTTCTTCATTGGACACAGGTGAGGTCCCAGAGGATTGGAGGATAGCAAATGTGATCCCGTTATTTAAGAAGGGTAGCAAGGATAACCCGGGCAATTATAGGCCAGTGAGCTTGACGTCCGTGGTCGGGAAATTGTTGGAGAAGATTCTTAGAGATAGGATCTGTACACATTTAGAACTGAATAATCTCATTAGCGATAGACAACATGGTTTTGTACGAGGGAAATTTGGTTGAGTTTTTTGAGGAGGTGACAAAAATGATTGACGAGGGAAGGGCCATGGATGTCGTCTACATGGATTTTAGTAAAGCATTTGACAAGGTCCCTCATGGCAGGCTGGTGCAAAAGGTTAAATCTCACGGGATCAAAGGTGAACTAGCTAGATGGGTACAGAACTGGCTTCGCCACAGAAGACAGAGGGTAGCAGTGGAGGGGTCTTTTTCTGATTGGAGGGCTGTGACTAGGGTGTTCACAGTAAGAGTTTTAACAACACCAGGTTAAAGTCCAACAGGTTTATTTGGTAGCAAATGGCATTAGCTTTCGGAGCGCAGATAGTGAGGAACATTGTCAGAGGCTACAGAAGGATATAGATGGGCTGGAAATTTGGGCAAAGAAATGGCAGATGGAGTTCAATCCTGATCAATGCGAAGTGATGCATTTTGGGAGAACTAACGTAGGGGGGAGCTATACGATAAATGGCAGAACTATAAAAGGTGTAGATACGCAGAGGGACCTGGGTGTGCAAGTCCACAGATCCTTGAAGGTGATGTCACAGGTGGAGAAGGTTGAGAATAAGGCATATGGCATGCTTGCCTTAATAGGACGGGGCATAGAGTATAAAAGTTGGGGTCTGATGTTACGGTTGTATAGAACGTTGGTTCGGCCGCATTTGGAATACTGCGTCCAGTTCTGGTCGCCACACTACCGGAAGGACGTGGAGGCTTTAGAGAGAGTACAGAGGAGGTTTACCAGGATGCTGTCTGGGATGGAAGGGCTTAGTTATGAGAAGAGATTGGGTAAACTGGGGTTGTTCTCCCTGGAAAGACGGAGGATGAGGGGTGACCTAATAGAGGTGTATAAAATTATGAAAGGCAGAGATAGGGCGAACAGTGGGAAGCTTTTCCCCAGGTCGGTGGTGACATTCATGAGGGGTCATAGGTTCAAGGTGAAGAGGAGGAGGTTTAACACAGATATCAGAGGGACGTATTTTACACAGAGGGTGGTGGGGGCCTGGAATGCGCTGCCGGGCAAGGTGGTGGAGGCAGACACACTGGGAATGTTTAAGACTTATCTTGATCGCCACATGAACGGAGTGGGAATGGAGAAGTACAAAAGAATGGTCTAGTTTGGACCAGGGAGCGGCGCGGGCTTGGAGAGCTGAAGGGCCTGTTCCTGTGCTGTATTGTTCTTTGTTTGTTCGCTGCTCCTTCGTCAGATGGAGCAGGTGGTCGAAAGGAGCAGCGCTCCGAAAGCTAATGGCATTTGCTACCAAATAAACCTGTTGGACTTTAACCTGGTGTTGTTAAAACTCTTACTGTGTTTACCCCAGTCCAACGCCGGCATCTCCACCTCATGACTCAGGTGTTCTGCAGGGCTCTGTACTGGGACCTCTGCTGTTTGTGATATATATAAATGATTTGGAAGAAGATGTCGCTGGGCTGATTAGTAAGTTTGCGGACGACACAAAGATTGCTGGAGTTGCAGATAGTGATGAACATTGTCAGAGAATACAGCAGGATATAGATAGGCTGGAAAATTGGGCGGAGAAATGGCAGATGGAATTTAAGATGTGGAGATGCCGGTGTTGGACTGGGGGAAACACAGTAAGAAGTCTAACAACACCAGGTTAAAGTCCAACAGGTTTATTTGGTAGCAAAAGCCACTCGCTTTTGGAACAGGCTGTCACTTCATCAGGTAGGTGGGAGTTCCAGATAAATGCGAAGTGATGCATTTTGGTAGATCTAATGCAGGGGGAACTATACAATAAATGGCAGAACCATCAGGAGTATATACACACAGAGGGATCTGGGTGTGCAAGTCCACATATCCTTAAAGGTGGCAGCACAGGTGGAAAAGGTGGTGAAGAAGACATATGGCATGCTTGTCTTTATTGGACGGGGCATAGAGTATAAAAGTTGGCATATGATGTGGCAGTTACATAGAACGTTGGTTAGGCCACATTTGGAATACTGTGTCCAGTTCTGGTCGCCACACTACCAGAAGGATGTGGAGGCTTTGGAGAGAGTGCAGAAAAGGTTTACCAGGATGTTGCCTGGTATGGAGGGTATTAGCTATGAGGAGAGATTGAGTAAACTAGGGTTGTTCTCCCTGGAAAGACGGAGGTTGAGGGGGCGACCTTATAGAAGTTTATAAAATTATGAAGGGAATAGATAGGGTGAACAGTTGGAAGCTTTTTCCCAGGTCAGAAATGACAAACACAAGGGGTCACAAGTTCAAAGTAAGGGGGGCAAGGTTCAATACAGATATGTGGGGGACGTACTTTACACAGAGGGTGGTGGAGGCCTGGAATGCACTACCAAGCAAGGTGGTTGAGGCAGACATGCTAGGATCATTTAAGACTTATTGAGATAGCCACATGAACAGACTGGGAATAGAGGGATACAAACGGATTGTCCAGTTAGGAAGACGTGATCAGTGCAGGCTTGGAGGGCCGAAGGGCCTGTTCCTGTGCTGTATTGTTCTTTGTACATTTTTCAGACTTTCACTGGACTGTTGGTGGATATCAGATTGATATTTTCCATTCAACCACACCCAAGGTGAGTTATTCCAATTCCTTTATTGTCCAGGACAATATATCCACAATATCTTTAAAACAGAAATTAAACATTCCCATTTGATTTCAGACAGTAACATATTCTGTTAGTTTGTTCTTTATTGTCAATGTCAGGCTGGGGTTGTTCTCCTTGGAGCAAAGGAGGTTGAGGGGAGATTTGATAGAAGTGGACAAGATTCTGACAGGTTGAGATAAGGTGGACAAAGAAAAGCTGTTCCCATTAGCTGAAGGGACAAGGACGAGGGGGGACACAGATTTCTTGTTTTGGGTCAAAGATGCAAGGGGACCGGGCCGGGGGCGGGGGGGGGGGAGTGGGGGAGATGTGAGGAAGAATATTCTGATGCAGCGAATGGTAATGACCTGAAACTCGCTGCCTACGAGGGTGGAGGAAGTGGAGACAATAAACAATTAAAAAGGAAATTGGATGGATATTTGGGGTGTTCCAAACAGAATGAAGAACAAAGAAAATTACAGCACAGAAACAAGCCCTTTGGCCCTCCAAGCCTGCAGCAACCATGCTGCCCGTCTGAACTAAAATCCCCGACCTTTCCGGGAACATATCCCTCTGTTCCTATGCTATTCATATATTTGTCAAGACACATCTTAAAAGTCACTGTCGTATCTTCTTCAACTACCGTCCCCGGCAACGAGTTCCAGGCACCCACCACCCTCTGTGTAAAAAACCTGCCTTGTACATCTCCTTTAAACCTTGCCCCTCGCACCTTAAACCTATGCCCCTAGTAACTGACTCTTCCACCCTGGGAAAAAGCTTCTGACTATCCACTCTGTCCATGACCCTCAAAATCTTGTAGACTTCTATCAGGTCGCCCCCCTCAACCTCCTTCGTTCCACTGGGAACCAAGCAAGTTTCTTCAACCTCTCCTCATAGCTAATGCCCTCCATACCAGGCAACATCCTGATACATATTTTCTGTACCCTCTCCAAAGCCTCCACATCCTTCTGGTACAGTGGTGACCAGAATTGAACACGAGATTCCAAGTGCGGTTTAACTAAGGTTCTATAAAGCTGCAACATGACTTGCCAATTTTTAAACTCAGTGTCCCGGCTGATGAAGGCAAGCATGCCGTGTGCCTTCTTGACTACCTTCTCCACCTGCGTTGCCACTTTCAATGACCTGTGTACCTGTACACCCACATCCCTCTGCCTATGAATACTCTTAAGGGTTCTGCCATTTACTGGATATTTCCCATCATTATCTCACAATTGTCTGGATTCAACTTCATCTGCCATCTCTCCGCCCAAGTCTCCAACTGATCTATATCCTGCTGTATCCTCTGTCGGACCCCATCGCTATCCGCAATTCCACCAACCTTTGTGTTGTCCACAAATTTACCAATCAAACCAGTTACATTTTCCTCCAAATCATTTATATATATTACAAACAGCAAAAGTCCCAGCACTGATCCCTGAGGAATGTCACTTGTCACAGCCCTCCATTCAGAAATGTACCTTTGCACTGCCAACCTCTGTTTTCTTCTGACTAAATATCTCGAAACCTCCTAACACCCTGTCACTCTGTGATCCTTGTGACATTTGAAACCAGGTATTCGCAACAAGACTCAAAGAGCATCAGCCCACTGGAGGCTGAGACCAGCCAGTCCAGCACAAAGAAACCCTCTGACCCTCCCCATTGACCAACTGTGAGAATGAACAAAATGCAGTCCTGGATGTAACTGAGAGCAGAAACAATAACAGCAGAATCCAACCCCTGGAATCACTCGTGAACTTGTTGGTGTCTCAGCAGGTGGGATGAAACTCTGAATCCCTTCCCACATACAGAGCAGGTGAATGGTCTCTCGCCAGTGTGAACTCGCTGGTGTATCCGCAGGTCAGATGACTGAGTGAATCCCTTCCCACACTGAGGGCAGGTGAATGGCCTCTCCCCAGTGTGAACTCGCTGGTGTGTCCGCAGGTGGGTTGACCGAGTGAATCCCTTCCCACACTGAGAGCAGGTGAACGGCCTCTCCCCTGTGTGAACTCGCTGGTGTGTCAGCAGATCAGATGAGTTTGTGAATCCCTTCCCACACTGAGAGCAGATGAATGGTTTCTCCGCAGTGTGAACTTGCTGGTGTGTCTGCAGGTGGGTTGACCGAGTGAATCCCTCCCCACACTGAGAGCAGGTGAACGGCCTCTCTCCTGAGTGAACTCGCTGGTGTGTCCGCAGGTCAGATGACTGAGTGAATCCCTTCCCACACTGAGAGCAGGTGAATGGTTTCTCCCCAGTGTGAACTCGCTGGTGTATCCGCAGGTGGGATGACTGAGTGAATCCCTTCCCACACTGAGAGCAGGTGAATGGCCTCTCCCCTGTGTGACGTAGCTGGTGTCTCTGCAGGTCGGCTAACTGAGTGAATTCTTGCCCACACTGAGAGCAGGTGAACGGTCTCTCTCCAGTGTGAACTCGTTCGTGTGTCCGCAGGTTGGATGACTGAGTGAATCCCTTCCCACACTGAAAACAGGTGAATGGCCTCTCCCCAGTGTGAACTCGCTGGTGTCTCTGCAGGTGGGATGACCGAGTGAATCTCTTCCCACACTGAGAGCAGGTGAATGGCCTCTCCCCAGTGTGAACTCGCTGGTGTCTCTGCAGGTGGAATGACCGAGTGAATCCCTTCCCACACTGAGAGCAGGTGAACGGCCTCTCTCCAGTGTGAACTTGCTGGTGTGTCTGCAGGCTGGATAACTGTATGAATCCCTTCCCACACTGCGAGCAGGTGAATGGCCTCTCCTCAGTGTGAACGCGCTGGTGTGACTGCAGGTGGGATAACTGATTAAATCCCTCCCGACAGTGAGAGCAGATGAATGGTCTCTCCCCAGTGTGGCTGCGCCGATGAGTTTCCAGCTCTGATGGGGCTCTGTATCCCTTCCCACAGTCTGCACATTTCCATGGTTTCTCCATGGTGCAGGTGTCCTTACCTGTCTCTTGAGTGGACAATTAGTTGAAACTTCGTCCACACACAGAACAAGATTACAGTCTCGACCCGCTGTGAATGTTGTGATATTTATTCAGGCTGTGTAACTGGTTAAAGCTCTTTAGTCCATGCACTAGAACACTCTCACTCGAGTGTGGCAGTGTGTTGATGCTTTTTCACTCACACTGACATTTCAAATCCTTTCAAATCGACAGACTGGACAATCATTTCTCCTTCTGGATTCAAAGTCCGATGATATTGAGGTCCCAAGGAATATGACTCTGTCACGTCTCGACGTGACGTTTGAGATTTCAGCCTGTGATTCCTCTTTCAATATCCTGGAAAATGAGTTTCCAAAAGTCATCAGTGTCAGTACAGGATAGAAATTCAGAACAGACAATTTCTATGGAACATTCTTTCCTCTCTCATTCCCCAAAAGCTGTAAATCTCCATCCCACACACTCTCTCCCCATTCTCAGCAGGTCTGGCAGCATCTGCATGGAGAGAAAAGAACTGATGTTTCAGAGCTTTGACAAAGGGTCATCTAGACAAGAAACATCAGCTCTTTTCTCTCCTTACAGATGCTGCCAGACCTACTGAGATTTTCCAGCATTTTCTCTCTTGGTTTCAGATTCCAGCATCCGCAGTAATTTGCTTTTATAAGGCTGCAGATACCTCCTCCCAAGTAACATGCGTGTGCCCAAGACATCACCACTTGTTTCCCTTATTTCTTTCGCACCCATGGTGCTCTCCGCAGTAAACACAGAGGAGAAGTATTCATTAAAAATCTCACCCATCTCCTGCGGCTACCCACACAGATGGCCATACTGATTTTTAAGGGGATCTATTCTCTCTCTAGCCACCCTTTTACTCTTAATATAGCTATAGAACCTCTTGGAATTTTCTTTAATCTTACCTGCCAGATCCATATCAGACCCTCTTTTTGTCCTCCTGATTTCCCTCTTCAGTATTTTCTTACACTTTTTATAGTCAGAGTGATTCACTTGTCCCCAAAGAACAATACAGCACAGGAACAGACCCTTCGGCCCTCCAGGCCCACGCCGCTCCCTGGTCCAAACTAGACCATTCTTTTGTATCCCTCCATTCCCACTCCATTCATTTGGCTATCTAGATAAGTCTTAAACGTTCCCAGTGTGTCCGCTCCACCACCTTGCCTGGCAGCGCATTCCAGGCCCCCACCACCCTCTGTGTAAAATACGTCCTTCTGGTATCCGTGTTAAACCTCCCCCCCTCACCTTGAACCTATGAGCCCTCGTGAATGTCACCACCGACGTGGGAAAACCCTCACCCATTCCATTGTGACATCACACCCTCACCCATTCCATTGTGACATCACACCCTCACCCATTCCATTGTGATGTCACGCTCTCACCCATTCCATTGTGACGTCACACTCTCACCCATTCCATTGTGACGTCAGGGCTTCACTCTCCGATCACAATCCCTGCCGGCCTCCCACATGCAGCCTCAATGGCGGCAGTCAGCCCGGGTCTAACACTACAAGCTGCCGCTCCATTTGGTACAAAGGGGGGGACCGGGAAGTTCATTTCCGGGGTTTGGGTTTGAACAACATGTTTACAAAGTCTTTCCACCCACCCGCCACATTTATCATTCCCCGCGCGCCGCCCTCTACCTCGTATTGATCTCGCTTCCAGGTTAAAACCATCCGCCTTTCCGTCGCCATTACCCGCACTGCGCATGCTTCAGATCCCGCCCCTCATTCACTCCGATTGCTTGGAGGACCAGCCGCTCCCGCTCGGTCCTCCAGCCCCGCCCCCTCCTCCTATTGGTCCGGAGCTGCCGTCAATCAGTGCCCGGGCATTGTGATGTGGAGCATGCGCAGTGTCATTGCTGTCCTTGGCGCTTGTTTGTCCCGGAGAAGCGGAGTCAGCGTTAGGCGGTGGCTGGGAGGATTTGGAAACACTTTGTGGATCCGCAAACCCTTCAGAATCATTGTCAGCTCCCTGGTTTGCAGCTGCGGGGCTTCTCCCTCCCTCCCGGGAACAGGCCCAGGTTAACGGCCCCATCCTGGCTCAGCCACTGGAGGATGGTTCACATCAGAGGATGGGGGAGGGAGACAATAAATAAGAGGTTACACTTTGGCCTCAAATCAATGAGGACTCTGATCTCTGGGAAGGAAGGAAACCCTGGGAGGTGGGCGGGGAGGATTCACAAACACCCGCTGGAGGCCCCAACACCCCCAATAAGACCCATTGGTTTTATTGTCAGTCTGCAGACAGCAGCTGGAGAACTGAACCCAGTAAGAAGACTCACAACACCAGGTTAAAGTCCAACAGGTTTATTTGGTAGCAAAAGGCACTCGCTTTCGGATCACTGCTCCTTCATCAGGTGAGTGGGACTTGTGTTCATAAACAGGGCATATATATTGACACAAACTCAATTTACAAGATAATGGTTGGAATGCGAGTCTTTACAGGCAATCAAGTCTTAAAGGTACAGAAAATGTGAGTGGAGAGAGGGTTAAGCACAGGTTAAAGAGATGTGTATTGTCTCCAGCCAGGACAGTTAGTGAGATTTCCACATCAAGAACTGAACCCAGACAGAGGAGAGGGAGGGAGAAAACTGGGAGTGGAGGGAAGAAATGGTGGAGATGTTGAGATGGGTTTGGATTTCAGCCCAGGGAGGGGGGAGAGTGTGTGGGACGGGGATTTATCGATTTGGGGGAACAAGAGAGGAAAATATGTTCCAGAGAAATTTCAGAATTTCTATCCTGCACTGACAGTGATGGTATTTGTAAACTGTTTTTGCAGGGTATTATGAAGCAAGATTTACAGATATGAAACTCAAACCAAACTTCACATCAAGATCTGTTTCAGTGATTTGATTAATCAGAAACTGAATATAATCAGCCTTTGTCTACAGAAGGAGAAATGTTTATTCTGTCTGCGGGCAAAGATTTCAAACATCAGTGTGACTGAAAAAGCACATTGACACACACACACCTGAGAGTTTCCAATGTGCTGAATGTGGAAAGTGGTTTAACAAGTCTGAAAAACAATCACATCATTGTCAGTGAGTAGTGACCCGACGCATATTCTGTGTAAACGAGGCTTCAACTCATCATCCAACCTGGAGTCACACGAGGACACCGGCAGCTCAGAGAAACCATTGAAATGTATGGACTGTGGGAGGGGCTTCAATTACCCGTCCGAATTGGATATTCATCGTCGCATTCACACTGGAGAGAGGCCGTTCACCTGCTCTGAGTGTGGGAAAGGATTTGCTTACTCATCCAGCCTCTATACACACCGGCGTGTTCACACTGGAGAGAGGCCATTCACCTGCCTCGAATGTGGGAGGGGATGTCATGCTTTATCAAGCCTCCTGATTCACCGGCAGGTTCACTCCGATCAGAGACTGTTTCAGTGTTCTGATTGTGAGAAAAGCTTTAAAAGCACAAAGGACCTCCTGAGACACCAGCGCACTCACATGGCGGTGAGACCGTTCACCTGCTCAGTGTGTGGGAAGGGATTCACTCAGTCATCCCACCTTCTGACACACCAACTTGTTCACACTGATCAGAGACCATTTCAATGTTCTGACTGTGAGAAGAGATTTAAAAGTAAATATGATTTACAAGTCCATCAGCGCACTCACACTGGGGAGAAGCCATTCACCTGCTCCGTGTGTGAGAGGAGATTCGGACGTTTATCCCAGCTGCAAACACACCAGCGAGTTCACTCTGATAAGAGACCATTTCAGTGTTCTGACTGTGAGAAGAGCTTTAAAAGTAAACAGGATTTGGTGACACACCAGCGAGTTCACACTGGGGAGAAACCGTTCACCTGCTCGGTGTGTGGGATGGGATTCACCCATTCATCCCACTGTCTGAGACACCAGCGAGTTCACACCGGGGAGAAACCATTCATTTGCTGTGTGTGTGGGAAGGGATTCACTGATTCACCTCACCTCCTGATACACGAGCGGATTCACACTGGGGAGAAACCCTTCACTTGCTCCACATGTGGGAAACGATTCACTCAGCCACCCCAGCTCATTGCACATCAACTAGTCCACACTGATCAGAGACCTTTTAAGTGTTCTGACTGTGAGAAAAGCTTTAAAAGCTCTAAGGACCTGCTGAGACACCAGCAAATTCACACTGGAGAGAGATCATTCACCTGCTCCATGTGTGGGAAAAGGTTCACTCAGTCATCCCACCTGCTGAGACACCAGCAGGTTCACACAGGAGAGAGATCGTTCACCTGCTCCGTATGTGGGAAGAGATTTGCTTGGTCAGCCAATCTACTGAGACACCAGCAAGTTCACAAGTCACTGCAGGGGTTGGATTCTGCTGTTGCTGCTCACCCCATGCAGGACTGAATCATGTTCATTTATTTATTTATCTATCTGTTATTGAAGTAATTAATAAGTAATCCCATGCAGGACTGAATCATGTTCATTTATTTATCTATCTATTATTTAAGTAATTAGTAAATAAGTAATCCCATGCAGGACTGAATCATGTTCATTCTGTTATTAAGGAGACTGGGGTGGGACACAGATAATCTCTGTGCAATCAGGCAGAGTCAACATGGTTTTGTGCAAGGGAAATCATGTTAATTGATTTATTGGATTTCTTTGAGGAAGTAACAAGCAATGTGGATAAAGTGGAACCTGTGGATGTGGTGTATTTAGATTTCCAGAAGGCATTTGACAAGGTGCCACATCAAAGTTCACCACACTAAATAAGAATTTGTAGCATAAGGCATAACATATTAGCATCCCATCCACTTTGATTCTTTATATTAGCATGGATAGAGGATTGATGAGCTAATAGGAAACAGGAGGGAGAAATGAGTCATTTTTGGGATGGCAAAATGTAGCCTGTGGAGTGCCACAGGGACCAGTGCTGGGCCCTCAACTATTGACAAACTATTTTCATGATGTGGATGACAGGATCAAAATTTGTTGATAACACAAAGGTAGGTAGGAAAGTGAGATGTGAATGACCATAACAAGCCTGTAAAGTAATATAGATAGGGTCAGTGAGTGGGTAAAAGGTTGGCAGCTGGAACAAGATTTTTGGATAATGTGAACTTGTCCATTTGGACAGGAAGGATGGAAAAGCAGTTGATTATTTAAAGCGAGCGATTGCAGAACTTTGAGGTACAGAGGGATCTGGGTGTCCTGGTACTGTAATCAGGAAACGTTAGTGTGTGGACACAGCAAATGATTAGAAAGGTAAATGAATTGTTGTTTATTGCAGGGATGTTTTGCTATATTTGTTCAGGGTATTGGTGAGACCACATCTAGAGCATGGTGTACAGTTTTGGTCTCCTTACTTAAGAGAGGACTTGTGTGAGAAGTAGTTCAGAGAAGGTTTACTTGACTGATTCCTGGGATGAGGGAGTTATCATACGAGGAAAAGTTGGACATGTTCGGCCTGTATCTATTGGGGTTTAGAAGAATGAGAGAGGATCTGATTGAAACATAAAATTCAGAGGGGACTTGACAGAGTGGATGTTGATTGTCGAGAGAGGAGAACTAGAGGCACAGTTTAAAAATAAGGGGTCTCCCATTTAAGACTTCTCTCAGAGGGTTGTTACAGTGTGGAATTCTCTTCCACAGAGAGTGGTGGAGGCTGGCTCACTGAATATTCTGAAGTCTGAATTTAATAGATTCTTGATTGACAAGAGAGTCAAAGGGTGTGAGGGGTAAGAAGGAAAGTGGAGTTGAAGCTACAATCACATCAGCCGGGATCCTATTGAATGGTGGAGCAGGCTCGAGGGGCCGAGTGGCCTTCTCCTGCTCCTAATTCACATGTTCCCATTGTGATAGTTGGAGTTTGTTTCTGCTGATGTTAATTTCCCATAAAACTGAGCTGCAGCTTAATCTACAGAATAGAATCAAATAAATCTTGATGATAAACTAATTGACCAGCCAGGGTCTAACTGAATGACAGAGCAGACTGGAAGGGCTGAACAACCTGCTCCAGTTCCTGTGTAGTTTCTCCCCAGGATTCTCCCACTCTCTAACTCTGCTCCAGTGCTGGTTTCTGATGAAGTCTCTTCTCCCCAGGTCTCCCATCACTTTCCATTCATCAGCTGGTGTCTGAGTCCAAGTTTACCAGGAACAGGAGGAGGTCATTTATCCCCTCAAGCCTGTTCTCTCATTCACTGAGGTCATGGCTGATCTGTGACCTAACTCCATTTACCCAGATATTGTTTTAATCCTGACTTCCTCAGTCTGTTACAATGAGATTTTTAAAATAACTTTTGTTTACATCAGACCTTCAATGTAGGAGAGTGTCCCAAGGTGAATCTCAGAAACATCAATTGATAAATCAGACAACTGGCACTGAGGGGATGTTAGGAGGCTGACTGAAGACTTGGTGCAGTGTAAAGGGTTAATGTTAAATTTGTAAATATTCTACCCAGTGATGTAAGATCAGATGATAAGAGTCTGCTGAGAGATGGTTGTCTGCTGAGCCTTGTGCTGTACATATTTAGAAGAAGGTGCAATAAAAAGTTATATTAACCAATAGCCTTGCCTCCAGCAGTCTCTGTCAATCGTGGCCAATTTCTGTATCCACTTGATCTAAACCTGTCATAATAGTGTTCACCTCTATCAGATCTTCCCTTAGCCTCCTTCATTCCAGGGAGAATAACTCCAACTTCTCAAACCTGACCTTGGAGTTAAAATCCTTCATTGCTGGAACCATTCTGGTGAACCTCCGCACCTTCTCAAGGACCATCCCATCATTCCTAAAGCGTGCTGTCTGGATATGAACACAATATTCCCATTGTGGTTTAAACAGTGCTTCATAAAGCCTCAGCATAACTTCATTGGCTTTTATTACAATGGCTCTATTGGAAACCAATGTATTATGGACCTTTTTAATGTGCAGTCAGTTTGTAACTTTATTTATTTTATATTAATCAGTGTTCACGGGTTGTGGTGTAACGCTGTGTGTGGAGTCTCTCATGGTGGTAACAGGAAATATCGAGGGTGATAGAAGAACCCAGACTGAGCATATCTGAAGAACTGCACTGAACTGCATTGTGGGTTCAATGTGCAAAGCATGCTGGTCAATGTAGTCAAGTCGCAGCCTTGCTGGAATTAGCAATGTCTGCAAAATGAATTAAATTGTGCAGGAAACTGGCCTCACACTGTGAGAAAGATGTGTTTGTTTGAGCTAATGAACTAGTCTGTAGCAGCTTAGGGAATGATAACAGTGTCAGAGATAACACAGTGGAGTCAGGCTGGCTCTATTCCTTCAAGTATAACCGTGTAATAGGCCCAGGACATAAGAACAAGGGAGAAGACAATGCTGTCATTGAAAACCAATTCAATGGGCTAAAAACAGGTATTACCTTATTTTTTATTCGTTTACAGAGGTCAAAGCCCACAGCCTGCCCTGAATAATAAAAGGTGGGCCTCACTGGCTAGGTCAGCATTTATTGCCCATTTCTAAATGGCCTTGAGAAGGTGGTGTTGAGCTGCCTTCTAGAACCACAGCAATCCCTGTGGTGTAGGGACACCCACACTTGTTTGGGAGGAAGCTCCAGGATTCTGGTCCAGTGACAGCAAAGGAACAGCGATATATTTTGAAGTCAAGATGTGAGTGTTACGATCCCAGTTGATGTTATAATTGGACAGGATGATTCCAGGATGGAACACTGGCTCAAAAGACTGCAACTTTTACTTTTTGTAGAAAACATAAAGGAACAGAATCTCAGGACTGCCAATTAGCTTTTAATAAAATATTTATTAAACACGAAGAGTTTGACGATAACAAAATACTCCTTGACTCACACTTACCTTCACAAATGTATCCAGATTTCAAGGATAACATAGATTTAAAATTCCTTATGCTATAATGTTCTCAGTAAACACATGGTTCCTTTAAACCCACAGGTTAGCTGTGATCAGACAACCCCCACTCTGAAACCAAGTGGCAGATGCAACTCAATCGATCCTCTGTGGATTTCTCCTCAAATTTCCCCCCCAGATGATTGTCTCGAGTGTTTTCAAACTCCGCTCTCAGAAAGACACGTGTTAATATCTCCTTCCAAACCAAGTTTCTCTCCATTGCTTTCAACAAAGATCCACTTCCAGGTCTTCCAATTATCCTTTCAAACAAGCCTTTCTCTCCACTCTTTTAGCAAGAAGCTGCCTCTAGGTTTTTAACTCTCAGAATTCCTTTGCCTTGAATTGCAACATGCTTCCAAAATTCTGCATAAACTCAGATCATCAGTCTGTAACAGAATACAATTGCTTCAAAATCTGGATTTAAGGACATCAAACCTTCCCACTATTCAGATATGCGGCTTGTCTGTCACCAACCTCATCAGTTCTTTTCTTCCCAGGTCTGAGTTTAACTTCCATGAATAGTATCCTGTTCAAAAGACAATGCTGTTCCTTTTTTTCTTCAATATTCCTGGAGCTTCTTTTCCATTCCCGGGTTTCTCAAACTAACTGTCCTTTAGTTCCTCTGGAGCTTGCTTTCGCACACATTACTCCATTGTATGGCTTTCCTGCTTCTAGTAGAGCTGAGAGCTGCTCACTCTCTCGTTTCCTCATCCCAACTGCTATAGAACAAAGAACAAAGAAAATTACAGCACAGGAACAGGCCCTTCAGCCCTCCAAGCCTGCACCGGCCATGCTGCCCGACTGAACTAAAACCCCCTACCCTTCCAGGGACCATATCCCTCTATTCCCATCCTATTCATGTATTTGTCAAGACGCCCCTTAAAAGTCACGACCAAAGACTATAAATTCAACTAATACTACACTCAAAAACCTTCTCACCCTAAAGGTGCCCCTGGTTGCTATGCAACAATGCATTACTTCTCCAACTTCACGTTTATTTTTCACGCCATAAACTCTCTCAGCACAACAGGAATACAATTTCAATTGAAACCTATCCCCCACACATGCAAACACCTTTGTTCAACATTAATCCAACCAAAGTTCTCCTCTTCCTACACAGAAACACTAAATCAAACTTACTTAAATCTATACTTTATTTCTAATATTTAACAATAGAAACATAGATCACTTAAAACTATCTCTGTTTTCCTGACATGAGTGACTTAGAGAGGAACTTCCAGGTGGTGATATTCTCATGTATCTGCTGCTCTTGTCCTTCTAGATGGTAATGTTTCTGGGTCTGTAAGATGCTGCCTAAGGAGTCTTGGTGAGTTCCTGCAGTGCATTTTGTAGATGGTACACACTGTTGCTACTGTCCGTCGGTGGTAGAGGGAGTGAATGTTTGTGGTTAGTGTGTTGATCAAGTGGGGCTGCTTTGTCCTGGATGGTTTTGAGCTTCTTGAGTGTTGTTGGGAGCTGCACTCATTCAGGCAAGTGGAGAGTATTCCATCACATTCCTGACTTGTGTCATGTAGATGGTGGACGGGCTTTGGGTGGGGGAGTCAGAAGGTGAGTTACTCTCCTCAGGGCTGCCAGTCTCTGACCTGCTCTGGTAGCCACAGTATCTATGGGTTTCTGGTCAATGTAACCCCCCAGGATGTTGATAGTGGAAGGGGGATTCAGTGATGGTAATGCCCTTGAATCTCAAGGGGTGATGGTTAGATCTTCTCCTGTTAGAGATGGTCATTGCCTCGGACTTATGTGGCATGAATGTTACTTGCCACTTGTCAGCCCAAGCCTGGATATTGTTGTATTTGGACATGGACTGCTTCAGTATCTGAGGAATCACAAATGGTGCTGAACATTGTGTATTCATTGGCGGACATCCCCACTTCTGACCTTATGACGGAGGGAAGGTTATTGATGAAGCAGCTGAAGATGGTTGGGCCTCGGACACTACCCTGAGAGATCCCTGCATTGATGTCCTGGAGCTGAGATGACTGACCCTCCACAACCACAACCATCTTCCTAATTGCCAGGTATAAGTCCAACCAGCAGAGAGTTTGCCCCTTGATATCCATTGATTCCAGTTTTGCTCGGGGTCCATGATATGGTGGCACAGTGGTTAGACCAGTTGGCTCACAGCCCCAGGGACCCAGGTTTGATTCCGGCCTTGGGTGGCTGTGTCGAGTTGGCACATTCATCAGCTTTTTTTTTGTGGATCATTTCAGTGGAAATGTGCTCTCCCAAACTCAAAGAGCATCAGTCCACTGAAAACAAAGTTGTGAGACCGGCCAGTCCAGCAGAAAGAAACCCTCCAACCCTCCCACTTCACCAATTGTCAAAATGAACATAGTTCAGTCCCGGATGTGATTAACAGCAGCAATAACAGCAGAATCCAACCACTGTCATCACTTGTGAACTTACTGGTGTCTCAGCAGGTGGGATGACTGAGTGAATCCCTTTGTGAATCCTTGTGAACTCGCTGGTGTGTCAGCAGGTGGGATGACTGCATGAATCCCTTTCCACACTCAGAGCAGATAAACGGCCTCTCTCCGGTGTGAACTTGCTGGTGACTCTGCAGATAAGATGAAAGAGCGAATCCTTTCCCACACTCAGAGCAGGTGAATGGTCTCTCCCTGGTGTGAACACGTCGGTGTGCCTGCAGGTTAGCTGAACGAGTGAATCCCTTCCCACACTCAGAGCAGGTGAACGGCCTCTCCCCGGTGTGAACTTGCTGGTGATTCTGCAGGTCGGATAACTGAATGAATCCCCTGCCACACTCGGAACAGGTGAATGGCCTCTCCCTGGTGTGAACCTCCTGGTGTGACACTAGGTGGGATGATTGAATAAAACGCCTCCCACACTCGGAGCAGACGAATGGCCTCTCCCTGCTGTGAACTCCCTGGTGTGACATTAGGTGTGACGATTGGATAAAACGTTTCCCACATTCGGGGCAGCTGAATGGCCTCTCCCTTGTGTGGGTTCCTTGGTGTGTCACTAGGTGTGATAACTGAATAAAACGCTTCCCACACTCGGAGCAGGGGAACGGCCTCTCCCTCCTGTGGACTCCCTGGTGAGTCACTAGGTGTGATAACTGAATAAAACACTTCCTGCACTCAGAGCAGTTGAAAGGCCTCTCCTTAGTGTGGGCTCGCTGGTGTATCTGCAGGTGAGATGACTGAGTGAAACCCTTTCCACAGTCGGAGCAGGTGAATGGTCGCTTTCCGGTGTGGATTTGTTGGTGATTCAAAAGTTCAGATGAATGATTGAATTGCTTCCCACACTCAGAGCAGTTGAACGGTTTTTCCCCAGTGTGAACTTGCTGGTGTGTCAGCAGGTGGGATAACTGAGTGAATCCCTTCCCACAATCAGAGCAGGTGTACAGCCTCTCCCTACTGTGAACTGCTTGGTGATTCCACAGGTCGGCTGCCTGGAGAAAACCCTTCCCACACTCGGAGCAGATGAAGGGCCTCTCCCCAGTGTGGCTGCATTGATGAATCTTCAGGGCAGATGGGGAGCAGTCTCCTTCCCCACACTTGGAGCAGGGGAACAGTCTCTCCCCAGTGTGAATATGTTGATGAGTTTGCAGTGCAGACGGGATACGGAATTCCTTACCACAATCCTCATCTTTCCCCGGTTTCTCCATGGTGTGGATGTCCTTGTGTCTTTCCAGGTTTAACAATCAGTTAAATCCTCATCCATTCATAGAGCATGTGTACTGTCTGTCCCCGCTGTAAATGATGTGATATTTTTGCAGTCTGTGTAACTGGTCTTTTGACAGTCAGTGTACTGGACACTCTCACTCAGCTCTGTGTTCCTTGGTGCCTTTCCAGTCACACTGATGTGACAGAAAAAACAGATAAATATTTCTTCTTCTCGATTCAAAGTCTGATGATATTCAGGTTCTGATAATTTGAGTGACTCTATTAAGCCTTAACATGTTTTGAGATTGCTGGCAGCAAATCTTCCCCTTATAACTTCCTGTAAAATGAGTTTACAAAAGTCATCACTGTCAGTATCAAACAGAAATTCAGAATAGACAATTCTAGTTTCTGTGGAACATTTCTTCCTTTCTCGTTCCTCTGGATCTGTACATCTCCATCCCACACCCTATCCCTGTATCCTCACTCTGCTGTCTGTATAATACACCCTTCCAATTCTCCTGAAGGTGTTGATTCATGCTGATCAACAAATCCATGCTCAGTCCTTCTTCTCCAGCACTGAGATATCTTCATGCAGGTTGCTCGTCTAAATACCTAAATATACTTAGCGAAGTAAAATGTATGTAACATAGGGGACCAGTTTAATAATTAGAAGTACAGCAAGGCTATGAGATAGAACATTTCAACAGTGAACGTTCTTGAATATCAATTTTTTGGCTATGAGGGTGGTGCATTTTGATACATTCAATATTTCAAAATGAAATTAGATGGGCAGTCAAAATAGACTGGCAGGGGAACAGGGATACAGACGGGATGAGGAGCATATCAGCCATGATTGAATGGCGGAGTGGACTCGATGGGCCAAATAGCCTAATTATACTCCTATATCTTATGAACTTAAGGGGGAATGGGACTGACTGGATTGCTCTACAGAGAGTTAGCATGGACTTGAGTTGCTGAATCGACTCCTTGTGTGATACAATAACCCGATTACTGAAAATAAACTACTTAGTTACAGTATTAACAAAACTAAAAATAATAAAAAATGAACTTTATTACTGGACCATGCATAATATATCTAATTTGTACCATATTACAAGACTGCACACATCTCTGTCCTATATTAATTTACTGCCCCTTAAATTTCAGCTATTTCCTCGGGAAATCATCCCTTTAAATTGTGAACATTAGGAAAGAGACCATCCTCTTAACCAGACAAATAAATGTGACAAGTTGAGGAAGCAAAGGATGGCAATGTCTTTAAGAGGGAGAGAGATACCTGGGCCAACCTTTCCAGAGTCTGCAGCCTCCCTGAATTCACTTCCTTTCCCTTCAGTTGCTGCAAGTCCCCAATTTAACCCCAGAATGAGAAGAAAAAGGAGAGAAGAAAACAAAGAGTTTTACTGACAGATGTTGACGACAGGAGGAGGTTTCAGTCTGTCTGAAATCCAATCTGCATTGTCACAAAGCCCGCACTCTGATTGGCTGGAGGACCAGTGTCCTTCCGGTCCTCCAATTCCTCCCATTGGTCAATGCCCTCATGAAGACAGTGGTGCAGCGGAAGTGAGTGGGAGACACTTTGACCCCGGATCGCTCGAAGTTGTTGGCCAATGGGAAACGCTATCCTCCGCACATGCGCAGAACTTCTCTGGGTTAATCATGCGCAGTCCCACCCGGCGAAGAGAGCGATTTTCTCAGCGCGGGGGATTGTGGGAGCTGCGGCTGCCATTACTCGGCCGGAGCCCAGTCTCCAAACACCTGGGACTGCGATGGATGGGATGGGATGGGGAGGAGGCGAAGTGACTCCATCCGGATATAATGTACATCTGGGTAGTCACTGGAATTGATAGCGAAGCCGCCTTCGCAAAATTCAGGTGTAAAAATTTAGACACCTGGGTGACATATTGGGGAGTGGAATAGCTCAATGTGAAACTGAACCCCAGAGTCAGCAGCGTCCTTGGGGGAGAACTGGGGAAAAATAAGGAGGATGGTCAAAAGAATTAGGCTTACAATTGATAGGGAGGAGGCAGATGTTTAAAGTTTGAAATTTGATTAGATTTGATTTATTATTGTCACATGTATTAGTAGACAGTGAGAAGTTTTGTTTCTTGTACGTTTTACTGACAAAGAGAAGGAAAGAGGAGGGTGCAGAATGGAGTATTACAGTCATAGCTAGGATATAGAGAAAGATCAAATTAATGTGAGGTAGTTCCATTCAAAAGTTTGATGGCCTCAGGGAAGAAGCTGTTCTCGATTTGGTTATACATGTTCTCAGACCTTTATATCTTTTTCCCGATGGAAGGAGGTGGAAGAAAGAATGTCCAGGGTGCGTGGGGTCCTTGATTACGCTGGCTGCTTTTCTAAGACAGTGGGAAATGTAGACAGAGTCAATGGATAGGAGGCTGGTTTGCATGATGGATTAGGTCATTCATGACCCTTTGTAGTTTCTTGTGGTCTTGGACAGAGCAGGAGCAATATCAAGTTGTGATACAACCAGAAAGAATGCTTTCCAGAAAGGGAGGAGAATGTTACGTGACAACCAGAATATCAGTTTCAAATTTCTATCCTGTGCTTACATTCATTGCTTTGATAGATGTTTTTATTTACAAGGGATTAGAATGGAAGGATTTTCAGTCAGAAACATCTTGATTCATTTGGACACGACTATCATCAGCGATCAAATGTCAGAGGAACACTGATGCCCTGTTCAAAAAGATTTCAATCATCAGTGCGAATGGAAAAGTTGTGTGATGCACATTCCCAAGAGAGAGAGAGAGATTTCCAGGAAAAGAGACATAAGAATATATGAACAAATGAACTATGAGCAGGCCACTCAGGCCGTTTCAGTGCTCAGCGCCGACAACTGCCAGTTTCCAGATGCAATTTTACAACTCATCCGCTTCATCCTGGACCACAATGTCTTCACCTTCAACAACCAGTTCTTCATCCAGACACACGGAACAGCTATAGGGACCAAATTCGCACCTCAATATGCCAACATCTTCATGCACAGGTTCAAACAAGACATCTTCACCGCACAGGACCTTCAACCGATGCTATACACTAGATACATTGATGACATTTTCTTCCTTTGGACTCATGGTGAACAATCACTGAGACAACTATATGATGACATCAACAAGTTCCACCCCACCATCAGACTCACCATGGACTACTCTCCGGAATCAGTTGCATTCTTGGACACACACATCTCCATTAAGGATGGTCACCTCAGCACCTCACTATACCGCAAGCCCATGGATAACCTCACGATGCTCCACTTCTCCAGCTTCCACCCTAAACACGTTAAAGAAGCCACCCCCTATGGACAAGCCCTCCGTATACACAGGATCTGCTCAGATGATCGCAACAGACACCTCCACGCGCTGAAAGATGCCCTCATAAAGAACAGGATATGGCGCTCAACTCATCGATCGACAGTTCCGACGTGCCACAGCGATAAACCGCACCGACCTCCTCAGAAGACAAACACGGGACATGGTGGACAGAATACCCTTTGTCGTCCAGTACTTCCCCGGAGCGGAGAAGCTACGGCATCTCCTCTGGAGCCTTCAACATGTCATTGATGAAGACGAAGGTTTGTGACAAATCCCCACATTAACATGGTCAATTCCCCTATATTTCTGTGCTTGTGTCTCCAATTGGGCCCCCAGACTGCCATCATTTCCATCCACTAATGGAAATGTTCATATATTTGGCATGGTGTGACACCCCTATGGCTGTAAAATGGTAGATCCTCTGGCTCAGTATGAGCTGTGACTTGGTGGACGGGCTATGAATGTGATATAAATACAGCCTTACAGATGATGCATTTCGTCCAAGTCAACTTGACAGTCAAATGATGAGGGCTGAATGGACTCCCCGAACTCTCTCGTTGCATATTGTTCTTATTGAATGGGATCATACCTATCCAAGCAGTGTAAAAAAAAGGAAACAACAGGAAACAAGTAGCCAGAGTAAATCTTGGTCCAGAGAAAGCTCACTTCAAAAGCAACTAACTTGTGTTAATATTAAAAACATTTGCCACATATTGTTTGACACAAAACTGATTCAGTTTAATTTTATCCAGAACATTAACACCTATTACCGAGCTGCAGTTTATGAACACCAGCAGAATCGGACCCTAATGAATGTTGTTCAGTCCTGGGTGTGATTAACAGCAAACTCTAACTCCTGCCTTCACTTATGAATTCGCTGATGCGTCAGCAGGTTGGATTTCCGAGTGAATCCCTTCCCACACTTGGAGCAGGTGAACGGTCTCTCCCCAGTGTGAATTCGCTGGTGTTCAGTGAGATGGGATGATTGTCTGAATCCAATTGCACAGTGAGAGCATCTGAACGGTCTCTTGTCAGTGTGAACATGCTGATGGGATTTCAGTTCTCCAGAACTTTTATAGTAATTCCCAGTCTGGGCACTTGAAAGGTCTCTCTCCAGAGTGAACCCGCTGGTGCACCATGAGTTGGGATGACCGACTAAATCCCTTCCCACACTCCGTGCAGGTGAATGGCCTTTTCCCAGTGTGAATTCGCTGGTGTTCAGTGAGTTGAGATGATTGCCTGAACCCAGTCCCGCAGTGAGAGCACCTGAACGGTCTCTCCTCAGTGTGAACACGTTGGTGGTACGTCAGTTCCCAGGAGCTTTTATAGCCCTTTCCACATTCTGCACAGTAAAAAGGTCTTTCCTCAGTGTGAACTTGCTGATGGCGTGTCAGTTCCCGGGAACTTTTAAAGCACTTCCCACATGCAGGACATTTAAAAGGTCTCTTGTCAGTGTGAACTCGCTGGTGTGATAGCAGGTTGCTTGTGTGAATGAATCCCTTCCCACACAGGGAGCAGGTGAATGGCCTCTCCCCGGTGTGAACTCTCTGGTGTACCAGCAGATTGGAGGACTGAGTGAATCCCTTCCCACATTTGGAGCAGGTGAATGGTCTCTCTCCAGTGTGAACTTGCCGGTGTCTCAGCAGGTTGAACGACTGAGTGAATCCTTTCCCACACACAGAGCAGGTGAACGGCCTCTCCCCAGCATGAACTCGCTGGTGAATTTCCAGTTCAGATGGGGAATAGAATCCTTCCTCGCAGTCCCCACATTTCAACGGCTTCTCTTCAGTGTGACTGCACTTGTGGTTCGTGGGGTCAGATGATTCATACACAGAACACGTGTACAGATTCTCCCCACTGCAATCGATGCTTTTTTCTTCCATGTTCAAAATCCAATAATGATACAATGGTTACAATAAATTGGGCGACTCCATCAGATCCTGATGTGATGTTCGCTTTGTAATTCCCGACTGAAAATCCTCCTCTTCTAAAACCCTGTGAAACTGATTTAAATGGAAAAAAGGCAGTGAGAGAGAACCCACAGAAACTCAAAGGCAGGTTGTGAAATTGAGCTGAATGGATCTGGTCATTTGTGGGGCCGGCAGTAGGAAAAAGTGACCATGGAAACTGCCGGATTGTCATTGGGCGGCACGGTGGCACAGTGATCAGCACTGCTACCTCACAGTGCCAGGGACCCAGGTTCAATTCGCGGCTTGGGTCACTGTCTGTGTGGAGTTTGCACGTTCTCCCGGAGTTTGTGTGGGTTTCCTCCGGGTGTTCCGGTTTCCTCCCACAGTCTGAAAGACATGCTGGTTAGGTGCATTGACCCAAACAGGTGCTGGATTGTGGCAACTAGGGGAATTTCACAGCAACTTCATTGATGTGTTAATGTAAGCCTACTTGTGACTAATAAATTTTTAACTTTAAAAAAACTCAACTGATTCACTAATGTCCTTCAGGGAAGGAAACCTGCTCCCTGGTCAGGGGCGACACAAGACTCTGGACAATCTGGGAGAAGAGATCGAGGGGGAAGAGGCAGTGAGACAGAAGTAGGAGAGGGTGAGACAGAATTGGGCAGCACAGGAAAAAAGGAATTTCAAATATTTCAAACTCCCACAACCTCCACCACCTCGATGGAGCAATGAAGCAGGCGTATGGGAACACCATCATCTCCAAGTTCCTTTTCAACTCACACACCATCCTGACATGTCTGACATCCAGTACTGGATGAACAGAAACTTCCCCCAATTGAATATTAAGAACAAAGCCGTTGTCTTCAGTCCTCACAACAGACTCCACTCTCTCTCCGTGGCAACTGTCTGAGGCTGAACCAGACTTCTCACAACCTCAGTGTCCTGGCTCATCCCAAACTGAGCTTCCAGCCACATATCCTCATCATCACCCAGAATGCCTATTTCCACCTCAGTAACATCGCCCGAGTCTCAAATCATCTTGTTCAGAAACTCTCATCCATTCCTTTGTTACCTCTGGACTTAACTCTCCCAGAGCACTCTTTGCTGGCCTCCCACATTCAGCCTCCCTGCAATCCTGAGGTCATCCAAAACTCTGCTGTCTGTGTAATTATTCAAGACTTGTTCACCCATCACCCCTGTGCTCACTGACCTATAAAGGTTCCTGTTTAAGAACCACTAACATTTTAAAACTCCCGTTCTTGTTTCCAAATTTCTCCATGACTGCGACCACTCCTCCCTCTGTAATATCCTTCAGTCACACAATTCTCCATCATCGATGCTCTCCCCTAATTCCAGCCTCTCTTCAGTGTGAACATATTGATGGGATGTCAGTTCTTGGGAACTTTTATAGCACTTCCCACAGTCTGGGCATTTAAAAGGTCTCTCGTCAGTGTGAACTCGCTGTTGTGTCACGGATAATGATGACTGAGTGAATCGTTTCCCATATACAGAGCAGGTGAATGACCTCTCCCCGGAGTGAACCTGCTGGTGTTTCAACAGATTGTTTGACTCATTGAATCCCAACCCACACTCAGAGCCGGTTCACAGCCTCTCTGAGTCTCCAGTTTAGATGGGTAACTGAAGGCCTTCTCACAGTCCTCATGTTTCCACAGTTTTCCCCGGTGTGATAGTGTCTCGATAGGTTAGATGATTGGTTGAAGCCTCATCCACACATAGAACATATGTACGGTTTTTCCCCACTGTGAACAGTGCTTTTTCCTTCAATGTTCAAAATCCCATAATTTGGACACTCCATCAGATCCTGATGTGAATGTTTGGTTTGAGTTTCCTGACTACATATCCTCCTCTTTCAATATCCCATGAAATTAATTTAAAACAGAGAAAAGGGAGTGAGAGAGTGCCCACAAAAACACAAAGGCAGGTTATGAAATTGAGCTGAATGAATCTGGTCATCTGTGGGGCCGACCTGAGGAAAAAGTAACCATGGAAGCTCCTGGATTGTCACAAAAACCCAACTGGTTCACTAATGTCCTTCAGGGAAGGGGACTTACCACCCAGTCTGGGCCTACACAAGACTCTGGCCTCTATGGGAGGGGAGAGAGGTGAAAGATGCAGGAACAAAGGAGGTGATTTTCTACTTTGAATTCTAGAACTCTGACAAAATTCTCCAAACCTTCAACTTCCGCACCAAGGAGGACCAGGTGTATGCGAACACCATAATCTCCAAATTCCCCTCCAACTCGCACCGTCCTGCCCTGTCGGATATCCAGTACTGAATGAACAGCAATGTGCTCCATTTAACTACTGGGAAGAAGAAAACCATTGTTTCTCTTCAGTCCCCGCTACAAACTCCACTCCCAAACTACTGACTCCATCCTTCTCCCTGATAACTGTCTGAGACTGAACCGGACTGTTCCCAGCCTCAATAACAGCTTTCACTCTAAACTGAGCTCCTGACCTCATATCTGCATCATCACCAAGACTGCCAATTTCCATCTCAGTAACATCATCTGTCTCTTTCCTTGATTCTGCTCATCTGCAGCTGGAACTCTCATCCATTCCTTCAATAACTCCAGACTTAACTATCCGAATGCATTCCCGGCCTCCTACATTCAATCGCCCTGAAGTCTTAAAGTCATCCAAATCTCTGCTGGCCATGTGCTTCCTCACACCAAGTCTTGTTCACTCATCACCCCCGACCTCACTGACCTGCAAAGGCACTTAGTGTATAACACTTCTTTGAAATGCCGTGGGAAAGTCTATGACATGGAAGACATATAAATACAGATTGTTATTATTGACATGTATCAGCGTTCCTTCATCATTACTGGGTGAATAACCTGTAACTCTTACTGAACGAATTGTGGGAGCACCTTCACCACATGGACTGCAACGGTTCAAGAAGGTCAAACATCATCTTGCCCACAGGTACCTGGGGATGGGGAATGTTTGCTGCTGGTCTTGTTAGTGAAAGGACACAGTCTATTTATTTATTAGCATCATAAGTAGGCTTACATTCACATTGCAATGAAGTTACTGTGAAAACTCCATAGTCGCCACACTCCGGCACCTGTTCGGGTTTACTGAGGGAGCATTTAGCATGGCCAATGCACCTAACCAGCACGTCTTTCGGACTGTGGGAGGAAACCAGAGCACCCAGAGGAAACCCACGCAGACACGGAGAGAATGTGCAAACTCGACACAGACTCCACAAGGCTGGGAATCGAATCCGGGTCCCTGGCGCTGTGACGCAGCAGTGCTAACCACCGTGCCACCTTAATTTTCACATCAAAGCAAAAACAGTGACTTAACTATTTGGGACTTTCAAAGGTGGTGATTTTAACCAACATTCCCCACGGTGGTGAATGTTGAGTTTAAAAGTTGGCAAATTATGTTACAGTCATATAAAATATTGGTTAGGTCACATTTGGAATACTGTGTCCAATTCTGGTCGGCATTCTACCAGAAGGACGTGGTAGCTTTGGAGGGAGTACAGAAAATGTTTACCAGGATGTTGCATGGTATGGAGGGTATTAGCTATGAGGAAAGATTGAATAAACTGGAAAGATGGAGGCCATGGGGCAACCTGATAGAAGTTTATAAAATTATGAGGGGCGTAGGTAAGGTAACAGTTGGAAGCTTTCTTCCTGGCAGAAATGACAATCACAAGGGGGCACAATTCAAAGTAAGGGGGGGGGGGGAAAGTTCAGTGGAGACACGGGGGGAAGTTTTTTTACACAGTGGGTGGTGGGGCCTGGAATGCACTGCCAAGTGAGGTGGTCGAGGCAGATACATTAGCAACATTTAAAACTTATCTGGATAGAAACATGAACAGACGGTGTATAGAGGGATATAAGCGGTTGGTTTAGATAGGATAACGTGATGGGCGCAGGCTTGTGGGCCGAAGGGCCTGTTCCTGTGCTGTACTGTTCTTTGTTCTTTATCCCCTATCCACACCATAGGGGAACAGTGCGCAGGCGCAGTACCGAACATGGTAGGGAGCATGCGCGATGTCAGTGATGGCGAAGGGGAGAGAGGATCCTTTTGTCTGATCCGCAGCCGGTAAAGATGTGGAAACGCGCAGGGCCGATGGAGTCGGCGGGTGAACGGGGAGGGTTTCTAAATACCTGCTGAAAGCCTCAAACCGCGAATACGGACCTGCAGGTTCCGCGTTTGCAGCTCCGGTTTGTCCTCCCGGGGCGAAGACCCCGGTTACCAGCCGCCATCTTAGTTCAGCGGAGGGCAGAGCGCATGCGCTGGCGTCTTGGTGACGCGCATTGTGACACAACAGAGAGTGGATGGGATTCAGGATTTCTGTTTTTAACTGGGTCCTAGTGCCCGAGGCCACATAAAAGGTTCAGAGACACTGGTCAGAACTTTCTGGTTCAGTGAGGAAGGTTCCCTTTGGTTTTGTTGATGCTTGGTTGTTGATTTTTGTCTTTCAGTTCGTTTGGACCATATGATTGGAGGGAATAAGAAAGGAAAGAATGTTCCATCCAAACTAGAATTGTCTGTTTTGAATTTCTATCCTGTATTTACACTGATAACTTCTGTAAACTCCTTTTACAGGGGATTAGGATGGGAGGATTGACAGGTGGGAAACTTAAATCAAACATCACATTGAGATCTGACAGTCATTCGATTCATCAGGACCTGAATATCAATGTGGAAGGAGAAATGTTTATTTGTTCTGTCTGTGGGAAAAGATTTCAGACATCAGTGTGATTGGAAAAGCACCGAGACACACACACACCCGAGTGAAGGTGTTCCAGTGAACTGACTGTGGAAAGAGCTTGAACCAGTTACACAGCCTGAAAAAACATCACACCATTCACAGCAGGGAGGAACCGTACATGTGCAGTGTGTGTAGTCAACTGATCATCAACCTGGAGAGACACAAGGATACCGGCACCATGGAGAAACCATGGAAATGTGAGGATTGTGGGAAGGGATTCAAATGGCCATCCCAGCTGGAAATCCATCAGCGCACTCACACTGGGGAGAGGCCATTCACCTGCTCCATGTGTGGGAAGGGATTCAGAGAGTCATCCAACCTGCTGCAACACCAGCGAGTTCACACTGACCTGAGACCTTTTAAATGTCCAGACTGCGGGAAGGGCTATAAAAGTTCTGGGGACCTGATGTCCCATCAACGTGTTCACACTGACCAGAGGCCATTTAGGTGCTCTCACTGCGGGACTGGGTTCAGGAAATCATCTGAATTCACTGTACACCAGCGCACTCACACTGGGGAGAGGCCATTCACCTGCTCCATGTGTGGGAAGGGGTTCATTAATTCATCCAACCTGTCGAGACACCAGCGCACTCACTCTGATGCAAGAACTTTTAAATGTCCTGACTGTGAGGAGAGCTTTAAAAACAGTGATAATCTGCTGAGACATCGACGCACTCACACTGGAGAGAGGCCATTCGCCTGCTCTGAGTGTGGGAAGGGATTCACTCGATCAGCCGCACTGCTGACACACCGGCGAGTTCACAGCGGAGAGAGGCCGTTCACCTGCTCCGAGTGTGGGAAAAGATTTACTTGTTCATCTCATCTATTGAAACACCAGCGCACTCACACTGTGGAGAGACCATTCACCTGCTCTGAGTGTGGGAAGGGATTCACTCAATCTTCTAACCTGCTGACACACCAGCAAATTCACAAGTGAGTGCAGAGGTTGGAGTTCTCTGTTATTGCTGCTGTTGATCACATTGAGGACTAAATGTGTGGATTAAACCTGAGGTGTGTAAGGAATGTGTCCCAGCTGCTCTCTTCCATGGTTCAGAGCTCCTCGGCACGGAACAGAGGCTCCTTTACAACTGTGTTTAGAGTCAGGAAGAACAACAGTGAATGCTGGAAACATGCTGTCAAATCAGAGATTGTTGTAAAACTGGGATCTGTTCCTGAGTGAGAGTGAAACAGCAGGTTTAAGTTTCCTGTCTGGAACTGATTGTGGTAATTATGGTAATCATAGAATCCCTACAATGCAGAAGGAGGCCATTTGGCCCATCGAGTCTGTACCGACTCTCTGTCAGAGCATCTTAGAACATAGAACATAGAACATTACAGCGCAGAACAGGCCCTTCGGCCCACGATGTTGCACCGACCAGTTAAAAAAAAAACTGTGACCCTCCAACCTAAACCAATTTCTTTTCGTCCATGAACCTATCTACGGATCTCTTAAACGCCCCTTCCCCAGACACACCCCTCCCACGCTAGCCCCATTACCCCACGCATTTACCCCACTAATCCCCCTAACCATAACATCTTGGGACATCTATGGGGCAATTTAGCATTGGTCAATCTGTCTAACCTGTACATCTTTGCACTGTGGGAGGCAACCAGGGAGCATTTCCGTGGAGATGCTGCTTCTACCCAGAGTGTAATGGTAATGCTGCTGCACTTTGATACGACTGCTCAGACATCAGACTGTGTCAGCTCTTATTGATACTGAATAAAATCTAACCACTGTCACCAATAAGGGCTATTACTGGGAATCATTTCAGAGTTTGGGAAAAGAGAATAAAGGGCTAATGGACACCCCGAATCCCAATTCTATAGATTAAAAGGATGTTCACAATGCTCTGGGTCCAAATGGTTTCTCTTCAGCTCCTCTGCACCTGTTACTGTGACTCCACACTTTGGGCACATGGACTGAACCCCAGGGGTTCCGTCACCACCTGCCCCAATCGCCCAGTCTCCTGCCCCGATTGGCTGGAGGCCCATTTCCCAGTCAGTCTTCCAGCACCTTCCTGTCTCTCTATCAGTGCGACGTCCAGGGCAGTTTCCCAACTGGGGCACAGGCCCCATTATTCTCAGCTAAATTCAGCTCTTAGCTCCGTTGCCTGGCTGGCATTGACACAAGCAATAGAGACAGAAAGGTGCCCCAGGGTCAAGTGGGAACCTGAAACTTGTAGCTTTCAACAAACTCTTCAACATTTGTGCATTCAATACCTGTTTTTGTATGAGGTTGTTATTTTTCCATTGAGGCACTGGAGGCAAAGAATAACTTTCCCTTTCTAACTTTGTATTGTCTGTTGTATCAGCCACGGCGCAGTGGATCACAGTCTTCCACAAGAAACTACCAAGGGTCATGAACAAAGCCCAGTCCATCTCACAAACCAGCCTCCCATCCATTGACTCTGTCTACACTTCCCGCTGCCTTGGAAAAGCAACCAGCATAATTAAGGACCCCACACAACCTGGACATTCGCTCTTCCATCTTCTTCTGTTGGGAAAAAGATACAAAAGTCTGAGGACACGTACCAACCGACTCAAGAACAGCTTCTTCCCTGCTGCCATCAGACTTTTGAATGGACTTACCTTGCATTAAGTTAATCTTTCTCCACATCCTAGCTATGACTGTAACACTACATTCTGCACTCTCTCGTTTCCTTCTCTATAAACGGTATGCTTTGTATAGCGTGCAAGAAACAATACTTTTCACTGTATGTTAATACATGTGACGATAATAAATCAAATCTTCACTCTGAATCTGAAGATTGTTCTTTCCAATCCAAGTCCATTGACCTGAGGCCAACATTCAAAGTGCCAGCACTGAGGGAGTGCTGCATTATTAGAGCTGCTGCCTTTAGGATGAGATGTCAACCCAAGTACCCCATCTGCCCCTTTTATCCCCAAAGTGACCATTACCTGACATCAGAGTTGGGCTGATTGTGACGTGACACTTGGTCAATTTGGTGACCAGATTAATTTAACCGGATCCCCAATTACTGACACCACCTTCTCTCATTATCTTAGACAGGAATACAATTGCACAGTTTCACACTAACCCTTTATCTGATTCTATACAATCAGGTACTCAGACAATTTCAAATTCTGAGACAAATCAGAGCTTGAAGTTCTCTCTTGAAAATACATTTATCATCATTGCACATTCTTCACATACACAGCAATTCAGATTATAATTTTTACAGCAAATAAAACTCAGCTTTTACGATAAGCCGACATGTGACACTAATAGATAAATTTAAAAACAGTGACTGATTCTTGATTGATTTATTAATTGTAACTCAATTAAATCTCACGACTTCTCCAATCATCTATTGCTGATCGCCAGCTAATTAATACAGTAATCTTTAATTAATATACTTGGCTACTACAAGATAGACTAGTTCAGAAAATGTGTGCCACGGAAATGTATACAGCAACATCATGCTGAGCAGAGCATATAAAAACTGCATTCATCGTGGACCCAAATGTATGGATTTCATTTTTGATGAGACTTTGTAGAAATGGAATTGTTATTTTTAAAAGACAGTTTGTAGAAAGACAACAGCTTTCTTCCTTACTAATCCTGACCAGACTGAACCTTATTCTTCAGCTGGACTTTGGAAGAATATGATATCCTGTAGCTTATCAAAATTAGAGAATAATTTCTTCCTTTAAACAATTTCTGCTGGCTCTGCGGTTTCTGGAAACATTTCAGGTGATTCAGTGTTAATATTTTAAAATAAAGATCTAGCCTTTATGATGTAATTGTCTATTACACTGAGTCACGAACGATATCTTAATCAAGGTTCATTACTGAATCTGTTTCATGACTGGGTTTTAATATAAAATCAATTTGTAGCAAATAAAGACAACTGACAGAAGGTGAACAGACTGTTAGAAGCCACATGTTTTGAGTTTAAAATGGCTTCCTTGACCTTGTTACTTATAGCAATGAACATGGTATGAAAATGATTGAATTTTAAAACTAAATTTGATTACCCAGGCCTGCAGTTTCCTCCATTAGCACAGTCACTACAATTCACAGAACTTCATTCACTGTATAATGCTTCAGGACAAAGGCAGAGTTCGATAGATTCCAGAGAAACAAGGTGGTGAAAGGTTATCAGGGGGAGGTGGGAATGTGGAGTTGAGGTTTCAATTAGATCAGCCATGATCGTGTTGAATGGCAGAACAGGCTCCTGATTCACATGTTCATCTGACACCCGGTGGTTGTGAGAGGTGCTACAGAAATGCAATTTTTTCTTGTTCTCCACAATATTGTATATATTACACTCAGTCCCTGCATCAAAATCATTGTTAAAGGTTGAGTCTAAATTTGACACATTTTGAATGATGGGCTGCTTTTCTCTAGAAAAGAGAAGACTGAAGGGTGACCTGATGGAAGTCTTTAAGGTTATGAAGGGGTTCAATAATCCAATAGGGATTTCAGTGAGAAACCTCTTTACCAGCGAGTGGTGAGAATGTGGAACTCACTACCACAGCGAGTGGTTGAGGTGAACAGCATGAATACATTGAAGGGGAAGCTGGATGAGGGAGGGAGAAAGAAATAGAAGGATATGCTGATGGGGGGAGATGAAGAGGGGTGGGTGGAGGCTCATGTGGAGCATAAATACTGACACAGACCAATTGAGCCGACTGGCCTGGCCCTGTGCTGTAGACTCAATGGAACAGAGACTAATGTATTTATTTTAGATCTACCTGTAGTGGTAGGAAAAACACTATTTACTGTCCAGGATAAAATAAATATCCTTCATCAGTTTTTGTGGATCATTTCAGTGGAAATGTGCCCTCGCTCAAAGAGCATCAGCCCACTGGAGGTAAAGTTGTGAGACCAGCCAGTCCAGCAGAAAGAAACCCTCCGACCCTCTCACTTCACCAACTGTCAGAATGAACATGCTTCAGTCCTGGATGTGATTAATAGCAGCAATAACAGCAGAATTCAGCACCTGTCATCACTTGTGAACTCGCCGGTGTCTCAGCAGCTTTGATGACTGAGTGAATCCTTTCCCACAGTCAGAGCAGGTAAACAGTCTCTCCCCAGTGTGAACTCGCTGGTGTGCCCGCAGGTTGGATGAATTACTGAATCCTTTCTCACACTGAGAGCAGGTGAATGGTCTCTCTCCGGTGTGAACCCGCTGATGTGTCTGCAGGTGGGATGACTGAGTGAATGTTTTCCCACAATTTGGGCAGGTGAATGGTCTCTCCCCAGTGTGCAATCGTCGATGTTTCTGCAGATTTGATGCATAAGGGAAACGCTTCCCACACTCAGGGCAGATGAACGGCCTCTCCCCAGTGTGAACTCGCTGATGTATCAGCAGATAGGATGAATCAGTGAATCCCTTCCCACACTCGGAGCAGCTGAACGGTCTCTCCCTGGTGTGAATTCGCTGGTGTCTCTGCAGGTTGGATGAATTACTGAATCCTTTCCCACACTCAGAGCAGATGAATGGCCTCTCCCCGGTGTGAACTCGCTCGTGTGTCTGCAGGTGGGATAACTGAGTGAATCCCTTCCCACACTCTGAACACGTGAACCATTTCTCCCCGGTGTGACCTCGCTGGTGCATCAGCAAGTTGGATGATTCACTGAATCCCTTCCCACAATCGGAACAGGTGAATGGCTTCTCCCCGCTGTGAACTCGCTTGTGTGTCTGCAGGTGGGATGAACTTGTGAATCCTTTCCCGCACTCAGGGCAGGTGAATGGCCACTCCCCTGTGTGAACTCGTTTGTGTGTCTGCAGGGAGGATGAATGAGCAAATACCTTCCCACACTCCAAGCAAATGAACGGCCTCTCCCCAGTGTGATTACATCGATGAGTTTCCAGTTGGTGTGAGAAATTGAATCCTTTACCACAGTCTCCACATTTCCACGGCTTCTCCATGGTGCTGGTGTCCATGTGTCTCTCCCAGTTTGATAGTCAGCTGAAGCCTCATCCACAACAAAACACCCGAACGGTCTCACCCCAATGTGACTGGTGCTGTCTTTTCAAGCTGTGTTGGAGTTTTTTTCCACAGTCAGTTCACTGGAACGCTCTCACTCCGATCTATGTGCGTCCATGCTTTTCCAATCACATTTATGGTTGAAATCTCTTGAAGCAGAAGAACAGACAAATATTTCTCTTTGTAGATGCCAAAGGCGGATGTTGTCCAGGTCCCGATGAATGGAGTTAATCTGTCAGATCACCATGAGTATTTGTTTTGAGATTTCTGTCTGGAAATCCTCTTCTGATATCCTGTAACACGAATTTCCAAAATTCATCACTGTCAGTGCAACTTAGAAATTCAGAAAAGACAATTCCAATTTTTATAGAAAATTCTTTACTTTTTCCCACTATACACCCTCCCAATTCTCCTAAAGGTGCCAATTCATGTTGGTTAACCAATCTATGCTCATCACTTCCTGTTCAAATGTGTGTAATATGCAGCACTCATTACTTGGTTGGAGATATGGTGGGTGCAGCGAGTGATCATGATCTGGAACTGGGTGCCCACGGATCTGGTGGCATTGAAAGCAATTAAAGATTTCAAACTGAAATTGGAGGCACACTTGAAGGAAATAATCTTGCAGGAGAATGAGTAGATGGAGGGGCAATGGGTCTGACTGGATTGCTCTATAAGGAGTTGACATGGACTCCTTCTCTATTGGAATAACGATGCCTGGAAATATATTAACATAGTTACAATGTTCTCATAGAAACCCTACAGTGCAGAAAGAGGCCATTCGGCCCATCGAGTCTGCACCGACCACAATCCCACCCAGGCCCTACCCCCATATCCCTACATATTTTACCCACTAATCCCTCTAACCTACACATCTCAGGACACTAAGGGGCAATTTTAGCATGGCCAATCAACCTAACCCGCACACCTTTGGACTGTGGGAGGAAACCGGAGCACCCGGAGGAAACCCATGCAGACACGAGGAGAATGTGCAAACTCCACACAGACAGTGACTCGAGGCCAGAATTGAACCCAGGTCCCTGGAGCTGTGAAGCAGCAGTGCTAACCACTGTGCTACCGTGCTGCCCCATTCTATTACAAGACTAGAATTATAGAATCCCTACAGTGCAGAAGGAGGCTATGCATCTCATCCAGTCTGCACTGACCACAATCCCACCCAGACCCTATTCCCATAACCCCACTTAATGACCCTGCTATTCCCACAGACACTCGGGTCAATTTTACCACGGCCAATCAACCTAACCCGCACATCATTGGACGAACCTGTGTTGAAGATATTAAAAAGGCCATGTGTTTAACATAAAGTCAATTTATTTGACTATTATCCACAATATTAACATCTATAAATGGACTGTTGTTTATTAACAGCAATGGAAACAGACCCATTCGAACATAATAATTAGGAACAGAAGGAGGCCACTTGGCCCCTCGAGCCTGTTCCACCATTCAATAAGATCGTGGCTGATCTGATTGTAACCTCAACCCCACATTCCTGCCCACTACCCTCACCAATAATCTTCCATCTCCTTGTTAATCAGGAGACCATCTTGCTCTGTCTTCAAAATATTCCAAGATTCTGCTTCCTCTGCCTTTTGAGGAAGAGAGTTCCAAAGATCCATGATCCTCTGAGAGAAAACACTTCTCCCTATCTCTGTCTGAAACACATTTTTAAACAGTGTCTCCTTGTTCAAAATTCTCCTGCAAGAGAAAAAACATCCTTTCCACAACAACCCAGTCAATAGCCCTCAGAAACGTAAAAGGTTTCAATCAAGGCCCCTCTTGTTCTTCTAAACTCCAGTGAACAAGCCCAGATTCTCCAATCTTTCCTCATAAGACAACCTGCCAATTTCTGGTATTAGTCTGGTAGACATTCTCTGAACTGCTTCCAATGCATTTACATTTTCCTTAAATAAGGAGTTCAATACTTTAACAACACTCCAGATGTGGTCTCACCAGTGTCCTGTATGACTGAAACATAAACTCACTCCTTTTGTAACCACTTTCCTCACAATAAACAATGACATTCTATTAACTTTCCTGATTACTTGCTGTACCTGCATTCCAGCCTTTTGTGATTCATGCACTAGGACACCTCTGAATCTCAGAGCTCTGCAACCTCTCACTATTTAATGTTTTTTGAAATATTTGGCAGGAATTCCTGCCAAAATTGATAATTCCACATTTGCCCATGTTATGCTCCATTTGCCAAATATTTGCCCACTAGCTGAACTTTATCTACATCCCTTTGTAGCCTCCTTACATCCTCTTCACAACTTACTTTTCTACCTTTGTGTCCTCAGCAAATTTAGCGACCATGCTTGCATCCAAGTCATTTACATAAATTGTTAAAAGTAGAGGTCCCAGTTCTGATCGCTTTGGCACACCACTCGTCACATCCTGTCAACCAGATAAAGATCCATGTGTGCCAACTCTGTTTCCCGTTAGCTCGCCAATCGTCTTTCCATGCCATATTACCCCCACACTGTGAGATTCTATTTTCCACATTAAGCTTTGATGTGGCAGCTTATCAAATGCATTTTGGAAATCTAAGTACAGTACATTCACCTTTGCTGCCCCATTATCCAATATATAAAGGCACCATCTCCCAGATGTCCCCTTGAGAGGGAGAGCTGACTGGTGGTCACTTAACCTGAGGATCATAAATTCATAAGATATAGGAGCAGAATTAGACCTTCGGCCAATCGCGTCTGTTCCACCATTCTATCATGGCTGATAACCTCCTCATCCCCATTTTCCTGCCTTCTCCCCATAACCCTTCAACCCATTACCAATTAAAAATCTGTCCAACTCCTCTTTAAATTTACTCACTGTCCCAGCATCCACCACCCTTTGGGACAGCGAATTCCACAGATTCACAACCCTTTGGGAGAAGCAGTTTCTCCTCAACTCTGTTTTAACTTTGCTGCCCCTTATCCTAAGGCTATGACCTCTCATCCTAGAATGCCCCAGAAGAGGAAGCATCCGTTCCACGTCTGCTTTATCCATACCTTTCATCATCTTGGATCACCACACCTCACGTGAGGGGCAAGATTGAGGAGACGGCACCTTCATGAATAACCTTGGTTGGCACGAGAATTGAAACTGTGCTGTTGGTGTCGCTGTGCATCACAAACCAGCCACCCGGCCAACTGAGCGAACCGACCCCCTTTATCCAAAGTATATGTGACTCCTTCAAAGAACTCCAATAAATAGGTCGAATATGATTTCCCTTTCTCAAACCATGCTGACTCTCTCTGGTTGTCTGAATTTTTCTCATTCTCATGATATCTTTAATAAAGATATTTTCCCTACATCAGGTTTTATATTAAGTGGTCTTTAGTTTCCTTTTTGCCTCCCTCCTTTTTTTGAATAAAGGAGTTACATTTGCTACTTTGCAATCTACTGGAATCTTCCTCAAATCTCGCGACTGTTAGATAATTAAAACGGTGCTATTTCCTTCCCTGTTCAAAATTCTCTGCTGTTCAGGTTACGATACATTGTGCAATTCCATCCAATCCTGATCTGATGTTTTGTGCAAGTTTCCTGACCCCAAATCCTCCCCTTCGAAGACCAATTATATCAACACCTATAACAGAGCTGGAGTCACTTTTCAATTCAGCAGAAACAGACCCAAAGGTACATGATTCAGTCTGAACACGAAAACAGCAAAATCCAATCACAACAGTTACTTGTGAACTCGCTGGTGTCTCAGCAGATTGGATGACTGACTGAATCCCTTTCCACACTTGGAACAAGTGAACGGCTTCTCCCCGGTGTGAATTCGCTGGTGTGTCAGCAGAGTGGATGAGTGAGCAAATCCATTCCCACACTGGGAGCAGGTGAACGGTCTCTCCCCAGTGTGAGTGCGCTGGTGTACAGTGAGTTGAGATGATTGCTTGAACCCAGTCCCACAGTGAGAGCACCTGAATGGTTTCTCATCAGTGTGAACACGTTGATGGTAGTGCAGATTTACAGAATTTTTAAAGCATTTCCCACAGTCTGGACATTTAAAAGGTCTCTCATCAGTGTGAATCCGCTGGTGTGTGGAGAGGGTGGCTGACTGAGCAAATCTCTTCCCACACTGGGAGCAAGTGAATGGCCTCTCCCCAGTGTGAATTCGCTGGTGTAATGCGAGGTTGGAAGACTGAGCGAATCCCTTCCCACACTGGGAGCAGGTGAACGGCCTTTCCCCAGTGTGGATTCGCCGATGTTTCAGCAGATGGGATGAGGCAGTGAATCCTTTCCCACACTGGGAGCAGTTGAATGGTCTCTCGTCAGTGTGAGTTCTCTGGTGTATGTGTAAGCTGTTTGACTGAGTGAATCCCCTCCCACACTGGGAGCAGGTGAATGGTCTCTCCCCACTGTGACTGCGCCGATGAATCTCCAGCTGGGAAGGGTAATCGAATCCCTTCCCACAGTCCCCACATTTCCACAGCTTCTCCCTGTTGCGACTGCAATTATGTTCCGAAAGGCTGGATGATTGGTTAAAGTCTTGTCCACACACAGAACACGTGTACAGTTTCTCTTCACTGTGAACGGTGCTATTTCCTTCCATGTTCAAAACACAATGATATTCAGGTTACAATAAATTGGCTAACTCCATCAGGTTTTGATATAATATTTGGTTTCAGTTTCCCAACTGCAAATCCTCTTCTTCTAAAACCCTGTGAAATTGATTTAAAACAGAAAAAAGGAAGTGAGAGAGAACCCACAAAAACACAAAGGCAGTTTGTGAAATTGAGCTGAATGAATCTGGTCATTTGTGGGGCTGGCACTCGGAAAAAGTGATCATGAAAACTGCTGGATTGTCATAAAAACCCAGCGGGTTCACTGATATCCTTCAGGGCAGGAAATCTGCCACACGGTCTGGACACAAGACTCTGGACACTGAGAGAAGACAGAAAGAAGTAGGAGAAGTCGGGGTGAAGGAGAGGGATTTTGTACATTGACAACTCAATGAGAACTTTGACAGAAAGTTTCCCAAACCCTCAACCTCCACCCACCTAGAAGGACCAGGGTAGCAAATAGATGGGAACACCATCACCTTCAAGTTCCTCTCCAACTCACACACCATCCTGACTTATCTGACATCCAGTACTAAAAGAACAGAAATTTCTTTCATATAAACACTGGGAAGACAACCCATTGTCTTCAGTGTCAAAGTGAGGGAGCGAAAGGATGTCAATGTCTTTGAGCGAGAAAGAAAAAGAGACCTGGGCCGAGTCTTGCTCCTAATTCCGATGTTGTCTGTTTCCTTTCCAGAGTCTGCACCCTCCCTGGATTCACTTCCTTTCCCTTCAGTTGTTGCAAGTCCCCAATTTCCCCCAGAATGAGAAAAGAAACATTGATTTCCTCCCAGATGTTGTCCAGAAGAGGAAGTTTCAATCTGAACATCGTTGGCCAACTTCCGCATTGAGACGTCACAATGGAACCGAGCCTGAATTAGCCAATAGGAATAAGTCTGTACCGATGTGACGTCCTGGAGTTCCAGTGTGCAGGCCCGGGCGTGCAGACATGGGAGCCCCGCCCCCTCCCATTGATTCCCCCGCCCCCTGCCATCTCCTCGAGCCAAGGTTTCCAGGCAACCGGCTGGCGGCTCCGGCCAGAGCGAGAAGCCGCTCGGTGATCTCCCCCTCCCCCCTCTCTCTCCGGCGGCTGCTCCAAAAAGAGATCGAGAGCGACCGCTGGCGCCAGCCGCACTGCGCCTGCTCCGGACAGCTCGGCTCAGCAGCGCTCTCTGCGCCTGCTCCGGACAACTCGGCTCAGCAGCGCTCTCTGCGCCTGCTCCGGACAGCTCGGCTCAGCAGCGCTCTCTGCGCCTGCTCCGGACAGCTCGGCTCAGCAGCGCTCTCTGCGCCTGCTCCGGACAGCTCGGCTCAGCAGCGCTCTCTGCGCCTGCTCCGGACAACTCGGCTCAGCAGCGCTCTCTGCGCCTGCGTGCTGGGCTGCCAGCTGAGGGAGTGGGGGAGGGGACTTTGCAAAATCTTCCCACCATTTTCTTCCAAGTCCCGCAGTTTGATTTGAAACAGAACAGCTTCTGTTTGTAGCTTCACCACAGACTCAAACTTCACCACAGACTCAAACTTCACCACAGACTCAAACTTCACCACAGACTCAAACTTCACCACAGACTCAAACTTCACCACAGACTCAAACTTCACCACAGACTCAAACTTCACCACAGACTCAAACTTCACACACAGACTCAAACTTCACCACAGACTCAAACTTCACACACAGACTCAAACTTCACCACAGACTCAAACTTCACACACAGACTCAAACTTCACACACAGACTCAAACTTCACCACAGACTCAAACTTCACACACAGACTCAAACTTCACCACAGACTCAAACTTCACACACAGACTCAAACTTCACACAGACTCCAACTTCACCACAGACTCAAACTTCATCCTCTGGACAACATCTGTGAGGAAAACACTTTCTTTCTGCCCCTGGGAAATACAGAGACAGAGAAATTCTCTGGAACTGGAATTAGAGTCAAATATACTGAGGGAGAAATGTTTGTGATTTTGTGGAACCTGTTTTTATTGTCTGAGCTTTTTAAAGTGTAATTTATCCTGTCTATTCAAATACTGTTTCTTAATGCATGATTCAGTGATGTTAATTTTAGATTAATTTTTAAAGTAAAATTGTTTTAAAATGAAACATTGTCTTTGTTTATTCGATTGGGATTTGTGAGAATTTGTTTATTATAAGGTGACCATGAGGATCGTAACAACATTGATATGTCTGGTGTTGTTATATGGTGTGGAGATGCCGGCGTTGGACTGGGGGAAACACAGTAAGAAGTTTAACAACACCAGGTTAAAGTCCAACAGGTTTATTTGGTAGCAAAAGCCACACAAGCTTTCGGAGCTCTAAGCCCCTTCTTCAGGTGAGTGGGAATTCTGTTCACAAACAGAGCACATAAAGACACAGACTCAATTTACATGAATAATGGTTGGAATGCGAATACTTACAACTAATCAAGTCTTTAAGAAACAAAACAATGTGAGTGGAGAGAGCATCAAGACAGGCTAAAGAGATGTGTATTGTCTCCAGACAAGACAGCCAGTGAAACTCTGCAGGTCCACGCAACTGTGGGAGTTACAAATAGTGTGACATGAACCCAATATCCCGGTTGAGGCCATCGTCGTGTGTGCAGAACTTGGCTATCAGTTTCTGCTCAGCGACTCTGCGCTGTCGTGTGTCGCGAAGGCCGCCTTGGAGAACGCTTACCCGAATATCAGAGGCCGAATGCCCGTGACCGCTGAAGTGCTCCCCAACAGGAAGAGAACAGTCTCGACAATCACCAGGCAAGACTGTTCTCTTCCTGTTGGGGAACACTTCAGCGGTCACGGGCATTCGGCCTCTGATATTCGGGTAAGCGTTCTCCAAGGCGGCCTTCGCGACACACGACAGCGCAGAGTCGCTGAGCAGAAACTGATAGCCAAGTTCCGCACACACGAGGACAGCCTCAACCGGGATATTGGGTTCATGTCACACGATTTGTAACTCCCACAGTTGCGTGGACCTGCAGAGTTTCACTGGCTGTCTTGTCTGGAGACAATACACATCTTTTTAGCCTGTCTTGATGCTCTCTCCACTCACATTGTTTTGTTTCTTAAAGACTTGATTAGTTGTAAGTATTCGCATTCCAACCATTATTCATGTAAATTGAGTCTGTGTCTTTATATGCTCTGTTTGTGAACAGAATTCCCACTCACCTGAAGAAGGGGCTTAGAGCTCCGAAAGCTTGTGTGGCTTTTGCTACCAAATAAACCTGTTGGACTTTAACCTGGTGTTGTTAAACTTCTTACGTTGTTATATGGTGCACATGATGTAGAGATGCCGGTGTTGGACTGGGGTGGGCACAGTAAGAAGTCTCACAACACCTGGTTAAAGTCCAATGGGTTTATTTGGAATCACGAGCTTTCAGAGCGCTGCTCCTTCTCACCTGATGAAGGAGCAGCGCTCTGAAAGCTTGTGATTCCAAATAAACCTGTTGGACTTTAACCTGGTGTTGTGAGACTTCTTACTATGTGGTGCATAATGGGTATATTATTTATGGATTTGTATTACAGTTGATGTTGTTTAATTCCAGAATAGTATTGTAACTACTCTGTATATTTTCCAGTCAAAGAGTCATCAGAGCACAAGATAAATCAATTCAGCAGCTTGAGTCCGTGCCAAGTCTCTGTCGGGGAATCCACTCAGTGCCATTTTTCCTCGATATCCCTGTTCCCCAGTACGTTTCATTCCTTCAAGTGCCCGACCAATTTTATTTTGAAATCACTGGTCGTCTCCACTTCCACCACTCTCATCGTCAGCGAGTTCCAGAACATGATTGCTTGCTCCCTAAGTCAAGTTCTTCCGCACCCACCTGTATCTCTAATCATGTAATAGAGTTCTGAATATTGCATACATTTTTAGTTCACTAAATATGCAAATTTTTTATATGCTTAGACACGAGCCTGTGTGAAGATTTCAGGAATATGTGTCCTGTACATGAAACAGTCAGCACGGATCTGTCGATTAGGATGAATCAGCACCCTCAGGACAATGTCTCTTTCAGGTCCAGCAAAGTGAGAATGGAGGGAGAGTGTTTGGGATGGAGATTTACAAATTTTCAAGAATGAGACGAAAGAATGTTCCACAGAAACGAGAATTGTCTGTTCTGAGTTTTTATCCTGTACTGACAGCAATGATTTTTGTGAATTTCTTTCACAGTCTATTAGAAGGGGAGAATTTACAGACACAAATCTCTGACGTTAGAATCTGACAGAGTCACACAATTATTCAGGATCTGAATACCATCGGCATTTGAAACTAGAATGGGAAATGTTTGTCTGTTCCTTCAAAGTGTTTAAACATCAGTGTGACTGGAAAATCACTGAGACACATCCACTCGAGTGAGAGTATTCCAGTGAACTGACTGTGGAAAGAGCTTTAACCAGTTACACAGTCTGGAAAAGATCGAAGGATTCACAGTGAGGAGAGTGGCCATGTATGTGTTACCTGTTATTATGTTTGAGATATTAAAAAGAGTCAACACAATGTGTGAGTTTGACGCAAAGCTGATTTATTTGACTTTTAGTGAGAATATTAGCCCCTAAAGTGGCTGGGGTTTATTACCAGTGTAAACGGACCCTAATGAAGATGGTTCAATCCTGAATGTGAAGAACAGCAACATCCAATCACTGTCGTTACTTGTGAACTCACTGGAGTCTCAGCAGGTGGATGAAGTCGTACATTCCTTCCCACACTCAGAGCAGGTGAATGGTCTTTCCCCAGTGTGAATTCGTTGGTGTACAGAGAGTTGAGAAGATCACACAAGATCGCACCAGTCCCACAGTGAGAGCACCTGAATCAGTGTGAACACGTTGATGTCGCGTCAGTTCCCCAGAACGTTTATAGCACTTCTCACAGTCTGGGCATTTAAAAGGTCTCTCGTCAGTGTGAACTCGCTGGTGTGCAGTTAGTTGAGTTGATTGTCTGAACCCAGTCCCACAGTGAGAGCATCTGAAAGGTCTCTCGTCAGTGTGAACACGTTGATGGGACATCAGTTTCTCAGAGGTTTTGTAGCATTTCTCACAGTTTGGACATTTAAAAGGTTTCTTGTCTGTGTGAACTCGCTGGTGTGTCAGCAGGATCGATGAGGTAGTGAATCCCTTCCCACATTCAGAGCAGATAAATGGCCTCTCCCCAGTGTGAACTCGCTGGTGTTTCAGCAGGTCAGATGACTGAATGAATCCCTTCCCACAGTCGGAGCAGGTGAACGGCCTCTCCCCAGAGTGAACTCGCTGGTGAACAGTGAGGTCAGACGATCGTCTGAACCCAGTCCCACAGTGAGAGCACCTGAATGGCCTCTCCTCAGTGTGAACACGTTGATGGCGCATCAGTTCCCCAGAACTTTTATAGCACTTCCCACAGTCTGGACATTTGAAAGGTCTCTCGTCAGTGTGAACTCGCTGGTGACTCAGCAGGTGGGCTGAAATAGTGAATCCCTTCCCACACTCGGAGCAGGTGAATGGTCTCTCGCTGGAGTGAACTCGCTGGTGTGTGAACAGAGAGGATGACTGAGTGAATCCCTTCCCACATGTGGGGCAGGTGAATGGCCTCTCCCCAGTGTGACTGCGCCAATGCATTTCCAGCTTCGACGGGGAAATGAATCCCTTCCCACAGTCCCCACATTTCCACAGTTTCTCCTCAGTGTGACTGCGATTGTGTCTCCACAGGTCAGATGATTGTCTGAAGCCGTGTCCACACACACAACACGTGTACGGATTCTTCCCACTGTGAAATGTGCTTTTTCCTTCCATGTTCCAAATCTGATGATATCAAAGTTACGATAAATTGAGCCACTCCGTCAGCTTCCCAACGGCAAACTCTCCCCTTCTAACACCCTGTAAAACTGATTTAAAACAGGAGACACGGAGTGAGAGAGAGAGAGCCCACAGAAACACACAGGCAGCTTGTCAAACTCTCCCCTTCTAACACCCTGTAAAACTGATTTAAAACAGGAGACACGGAGTGAGAGAGAGAGAGCCCACACAAACACACAGGCAGCTTGTCAAACTCTCCCATTCTAACACCCTGTAAAACTGATTTAAAACAGGAGACACGGAGTGAGAGAGAGAGAGCCCACAGAAACACACAGGCAGCTTGTCAAACTCTCCCCTTCTAACACCCTGTAAAACTGATTGAAAACAGGAGACACAGAGTGAGAGAGAGAGAGCCCACACAAACACACAGGCAGCTTGTCAAACTCTCCCATTCTAACACCCTGTAAAACTGATTTAAAACAGGAGACACGGAGTGAGAGAGAGAGAGCCCACAGAAACACACAGGCAGCTTGTCAAACTCTCCCCTTCTAACACCCTGTAAAACTGATTTAAAACAGGAGACACGGAGTGAGAGAGAGAGAGCCCACAGAAACACACAGGCAGCTTGTCAAACTCTCCCCTTCTAACACCCTGTAAAACTGATTTAAAACAGGAGACACGGAGTGAGAGAGAGAGAGCCCACAGAAACACACAGGTAGCTTGTCAAACTCTCCCCTTCTAACACCCTGTAAAACTGATTTAAAACAGGAGACTCGGAGTGAGAGAGAGAGAGCCCACACAAACACACAGGCAGCTTGTCAAACTGATCTGAATGAATCTGGGAATTTGTGGGGCCGGCGCTGAGAAACATTGACCATGAAAACTGCCGGATTGTCACAAAAACCCAACTGGCCTCAATGGGAGGAGAGAGAAGGAGGTGAAGGAGAGGGATTTTGTATTTCTACAAGACATATTAAGAGAGTAATTAGCAAAGCAAATTTGACCCCGAGCTTCATAAAGTGTGATATTGGTCTATAAACAGGGAAGTTATTCTGAATATTTATAAAGCTCTGGTCACCGCTCTTCAGGAAGGATATAAAGATCCTTGAGAAGGTGCAGAGGAGATTTACCAGTGAAGGAGGAAATTTTCCAGAAAACCATATTTGTATCATCAAATATATTTTTATTGGACTAATTGGCACCACTCATAACGGGCCAACAATGCAGAGGGGCACCCCCGGATGGATATTCGATCGGGTCTCCCCCTGCACAGCTGAGAGACTCACGAATTTCAGAAACTACGGAAGATCCCTAATCTGCCTAGCAACAGCGCATAGCTGCATTTTAAACTGGCCAAGGAAGATCAAGATCCCTATGAAACGAGACAGAGAGTGGGTTATCAAAACCAAGCTATCACTGAAATATTACCAATTCGGCCAAGGCAGACATAAAAATCTGATAAACTAAGAGATAAGGATAAAAGGTTAAGAATGAAATACCCCAGACATCCAACAGGACAGGATGACATTAACACTCAATCTCACAAGCAGGAAACACAGACACGGAACAATAGGACCAATTTAAATAAGAGGACACATAGAGATAGTAATGGGAAACGCATTTAGACACCGGGGCAGGACCAAGTAATCCCATTAACACGAACACACACCATACAAATGCTAATCCATGAAACTTCCTAGGGACTTTTGAAACTGACAGACCACTTTATACATTGTGTAAAAAAAGGCATAATCAAATGTTCCCGCGCGAATTTTGGATCCCTATAAAGATCCAGAGCTGATGTGATTTAATTGAGATCAACGTGGCCAAGCCACTGTTTCTGAGCTGGCTACGGGGGTCTCCCTGGGATCCCAGTAATTGTACAATAAAGACACGCTTTGAACCTTGATTTGCGACTCAACTTCTATTCTGCACTGGTAAGGGATATTTCCCTACAACAAAATGGCGTAGTCACGGCAGGATTTGATATCTGACTTCTGACTGATGGCCACAGTTTGAAAGTCGGGATCAAATTTAAACGAATCTGATACAAATCCAGAGCAGTCAAAGGCGAGTGCAGGTCTCCGTTCAAAGTGAGGTACCTTTAAGGGTTAGGGTTTGTCTGTTTTAAGTATTGTTGTCTTGTAGAACTGTATAATCTTGCCTAAGTTTTTAAATTGAAACAGAAGTCCGCACTAAAGAGGTACAGGTCAGAACGACCGCGTGGAAAAAGGTAAGTAACTTTTAACTTTAATAGGAGTAAAGGACCAGAGGTAAAGATAACAGGTTTTGGGCTATTTGATAACAGGAATTAAGACTAATATAAAGATAAGTACCGCATGCAGAACTAATTGGTGTAACTAACCCAGGATTGTAAATGAAACCACTGTCTGTGCCAAGGCAATAGGACAAGGGAGTGCTTGACTCAAGGTGCCCTACCCTAAACTGGACGTTAAGAGGAGAAATCTCCCACGCTAAGGTTGGGTTTTGAAGCGGGCGCTAAGAGGCACAGGCACTCAGGGTGCAAGGCACGGACAGTGTAAATCGGGTAACAACACTGACTCTGAAGGGACGAACAACCTCAGAGTCGATACAGTTACTAACTATAACAGGGGCTTTGATAACAGAATACATGTGTGTAAGTGTTGAGGAAAAGGGGACCCGATCCATCCTGACCAAGAGACACGACGACGGAGGATCCATTAGGGACCCGGGCGGAGTTTGATAACCTTGTTCGTCTGTAGGGAACACCACAGCCCATAGCAGGATACCCGGTTTTGGGGTAACGGATCAACCCTGCTAGTGGGGGTGGTGGCCGAGCGGGAGGCGTTGTACTTAGAGGGGCTGGGAACAGGGGCGGACAAACCCACTAAACAACCAGCACACATCCCAATAAGACAACACAAAATAGTCCAAGCGTGAGGTGTCAGGAATAGTTGGGGGAGCCCAGGGGAAAGAGACCCACTGGAACCTCACTACGAGAACCTACAGCAATACAGACGGTGCTGGGGCAGTATCAGTGACAGGAGATAAGGGAGAGAGTTGAGGCACTTTTACTGTAGCAGCCAGCATACGGGGGTTGCAGGACTGCTAGACAGAAAAATGGCAGACCACGTTGTTAAGGGAGAAACTGCAGTAGCTCTCATTTTGAAGTATCTGTTAGCCAGAGAAGCGATTGTTGCAAAGATGAAACGGAATGGGTGGAACGCATCACAAACTTTAGAAGATCAAAGAAAGTGGGTAGACGGAGTTAAACGGGACAAAACAAAAGTAATGGGAGTAATATTAGTGACCCAGTTAGCTGGACTAATTGAGGAAGTAAATGCCTCTATGGAGGAGAGACACAAAGAGACAGAGCAAATTAAAGTATTACAGGAGAGAGTGAGGGAATTAGAATACAGAAACCACACTGCGGAGATAACGCAGAGATCAGAGGAAACGGACCCTCGGCGCCCATACGAGTCAGTGCAGAAACATACAGCCACTCCAGCATCAAAAGAAAACATAGACAATTATAATCTAGCGCCAGTCACGAGAGGAGGGACGTTAGCACAACCAAAGGCAACCTATAAGCCTTTTACGCCAGGGGAAAGGCAGCAGATGGATAGGAGAGATCTTAGTTTTTGTATTTCAGTGTGTTTGTGAGATCTGGTAGCTTGTCGAATGTAGGTGGTTGTTGTTGTAATTAGATTGAGAGCAGGGAGCTCTTTGTTCCTGTGGAATGTTTGCTACAGGCAGTGGGTGCAGTACATTGCACCTTGGTTTAGCCTCAGGGGGGCTGGGAGAGTGTTAAAACTGTAAAGATTCAAGTGATAGGATTTCTTGAATTTACTTCTGCTTTGAGTCAATTACAGTTTGGAAGAAAGAAGAATAAAAGCGATTGTCTTAATCAATGTTCAGTATTCTCTTTGAATGTTTTACACTCATCCCAGTCTGAAATGATAAGTTTGAATGAAAAAGGATGTACTGTGGAATGACTTTTGGAAGCTTCCATGTGTGTGTGTGTGTGTTTAAACAAAGTGGTTGCGTGGATGCTTTGTTGTTGTTTGTTTTAATGTTAAGAAAGGATTTAAACCTTGGAAGGAAGCATGTGCTCTTTCCTTTGTCTTGAAGTAGAAATTATAAGAGTTAGTTGAGGAGTTAAGAGAAGAAAATAAGTTATTTTGTGGAAAGGTAGAAAAGCAGGAACAAAAGACTGAGGTCTATGAATCAGTTTAAAGTATATCAAGTCAGTGAAATACAGTATTAATCGCAGAATATCGCGATTTGCGAACGTCAGATAGTTTAGTATTCTGAACTAGTTAAAATTATGTACTGCCGTCGGAATTTCATGAGCCATCAAGGTTCAAGGTTTGCCAAATATAAAAGCATTGCAAAGCTTAAAATCTAGCCAGTTAAGAAACCAAAATGTTCCTAATCAAATAACTGGTATGTATTGTACCTGCTTTGATTTTGATTCGGCGCCTGTTACTTTTCCTAGAGTGCGGGGGTTTCGATCTGGAGCTCAGTTTAAAAATAGAAACGGCTTGAATTAAAAGGGTTTGGATATCACGGGTACGATGTGTAAAGTGGTATGATACAACTGCCGCTTGATTATTTTTATTATACAGTATAGCACTGCCATATAGACACAAGAATAACATCAAATCCTGAAAAGCCTTAACCAACTTTGTATGATATATTCATATACTATATTGGGCATTGATAAAGACATAATTATTTTGTGAAGTACTGTGGTGTAGCGCTTGCACGCAAACAAATGATCAAATTAGAGATAGTGTAAGAGTACTCATATAAAGATCGGAACTGTATGGCATGTGATTTTAATGGGGAAAGCGATGTCTTTTGATAAGACTACATACAAATGAATGGATGTATCCGACAATACATCCGAGACCTTAGCACCCAATTGAAGGGGATGCGCCAGTCCGTAATTTCTAATCAGGCACAGGTCGACGCAGAGGGGGACTCAGAAATATTACCAGAAGTCCCAAAAGCCGGGAGCCGGGTATTAACAAAAGTGCTTCCTGCAAAACCAGGATTTGCCCCAAGATGGCACGGACCTTACGAGGTCATTGTTAGCGGAGATACCTGTGCCTGTATAGATATAAGGGGACAGGGGGTCTGGAAACACTGGACCCAATTAAAACTATATGAGGACAAATGAACTAAAAAATACCGTTTTGCTCATTCAACTTCCACAGGAACCAGGACTAGATCTACTATCAAGACGTCGGAACCAACTACTTTTAATTTAATTGCCTGTTTATTTTCTGTATATACTGTAATTGTAAAATACTGTTGAAAAAAAAAAGAGCGATATGGGAACAGGGACATATCTGATAATAACCCTGACCATTGTAAATACACTCCAACATATGGGGGTTAGGGGAGCAGAACCACCAATCATGGAAGGAAACCTATTCCTGAAAACACACATCCAGATCTATGGGAATAGGACCGCTTGTTACCCCTCAGCGCGATCAGTAAACTCCCTATTCATCGCAACACCAGGGTGGCTCCCACAAGAGTTATTCACTATTGACACATCGGGGGCACCCTGCAAAGAACATATTGGGTACTTTAAGCAAGGGATACAAGGAAGGTGTGTAGAGCTCACTGAGCCGGGAATTCTAAGGGGGACGGGACCCCAACCGGAGGAGACACATGGGAACTACCCACAATGTTTTAAGGGAGAGGGATGGGGGTGCGTGCATGCCTTTGTCCCTAAAAACGATTCGTGCGCTGAGGCACATTGTGCTCTCCAGGAGTGCCGGGTCCGGGAAGGACACTTCACTTGTGACTGCAAGCAACAAAAATGCATTGCAGTCACCGCGGGTAGGCAGCTTATGTGTGGCAAGTGCAACAGCACCCACGTAAGCTCAGCCTCAGGGACATATCCATTTGATTCTCACCAAGAGGTACAATCAAGTGGACAGTCCAGGGGGAGGGAAGGTTCCACAAGATGGGGCCATGCGGTCAAACGACCCCGGGGTAATGCATGTTATCGGGTTAAAGACGGGTACGTGTTTTTATTTAAAAATGTATATATGACGGCCACAGACAGGCCTCCAAGGTTCTTTTCCGTAGGGACAATCAGACCTCTCACGGTTCCATGCCCAAGTGAAGGGCATGTCCAGAAACGCATAGTGACCAGGGCCATCAGCGCAGAATTTTGCTCCGACTGGCAGGCCCCTGTCACACTAGGGTCTTCTTTAGGATATGGATTTCTGGGGACACTATCCCTGGGAGGCGCCGCAGGGGTGATCAGTGCCAGTAATAGGAACTTCTTCATATGTGGACTGACCATTTTAGGAAACAACACCCTACAAGCATTAGGCGCAATTGACCAAGAACTCGCAGAACTCAGACTATACACACAACAAACGAGATATGCGGTGGACTATCAGCTAGCCAGACAAGGGGGGGTATGCACCATCATCAAGGAAAAATGCATCACATACGTACACGACAAGACACTAAACATAACAGCAGCCATGTCCGGGATACAAAAGCAATTGGATAACTTTAAACAGGGGTTAACAGGGACTGATGGGTGGTTAGGATGGCTGTTTAACACAGTTTGGGGAGCATATATTATGAAGGGATTAATCCTAGTAGTAGCCATCCTGTTCACACTCTGCCTTGGCCTAACCTGTATTAAAGTGATATGTGCAAATATTACATCAAGAATGCTACCCACTGCCAGTATCCAGATGCAAGAACTTAACAACGACCCAGAAGAGGAGGAACAACGGCAAGGACAACAGCTGTACAAATCACAGTTCCTCTGAAGGTCGTCCATGGGGGGTCAGCCATGAATGGCACCCCCTGGACGAGAGGAGGGACTGAAGGAGGAAATTTTCCAGAAAACCATATTTGTATCATCAAATATATTTTTATTGGACTAATTGGCACCACTCATAACGGGCCAACAATGCAGAGGGGCACCCCCGGATGGATATTCGATCGGGTCTCCCCCTGCACAGCTGAGAGACTCACGAATTTCAGAAACTACGGAAGATCCCTAATCTGCCTAGCAACAGCGCATAGCTGCATTTTAAACTGGCCAAGGAAGATCAAGATCCCTATGAAACGAGACAGAGAGTGGGTTATCAAAACCAAGCTATCACTGAAATATTACCAATTCGGCCAAGGCAGACATAAAAATCTGATAAACTAAGAGATAAGGATAAAAGGTTAAGAATGAAATACCCCAGACATCCAACAGGACAGGATGACATTAACACTCAATCTCACAAGCAGGAAACACAGACACGGAACAATAGGACCAATTTAAATAAGAGGACACATAGAGATAGTAATGGGAAACGCATTTAGACACCGGGGCAGGACCAAGTAATCCCATTAACACGAACACACACCATACAAATGCTAATCCATGAAACTTCCTAGGGACTTTTGAAACTGACAGACCACTTTATACATTGTGTAAAAAAAGGCATAATCAAATGTTCCCGCGCGAATTTTGGATCCCTATAAAGATCCAGAGCTGATGTGATTTAATTGAGATCAACGTGGCCAAGCCACTGTTTCTGAGCTGGCTACGGGGGTCTCCCTGGGATCCCAGTAATTGTACAATAAAGACACGCTTTGAACCTTGATTTGCGACTCAACTTCTATTCTGCACTGGTAAGGGATATTTCCCTACAACACCAGAATGGTTCCAGTAAAGGAGGTTGAGGGGAGATTTGATTCAGGTACACAAGATTCTGACAGGTTTCGATCAGGTGGATAAAGAAAATCTGTTTCCATTTGCTGATCGTACAAGGGCCAGGGGGACAGATTTAAGGTTTTGGGTAAAACCTTGATTGAACATAAGAACATAAGAAATAGGAGCAGGAGTAGGCCATCTCGCCCCTCGAGCCTGCCCCGCCATTCAATAAGATCATGGCTGATCTGACGTGGATCAGTTCCACTTACCCGCCTGATCCCCATAACCCTTAATTCCCTTACCGATCAGGAATCCATCCATCCGCGCTTTAAACATATTCAGCGAGGTAGCCTCCACCACCTCAGTGGGCAGAGAATTCCAGAGATTCACCACCCTCTGGGAGAAGAAGTTCCTCCTCAACTCTGTCTTAAACCGACCCCCCTTTATTTTGAGGCTGTGTCCTCTAGTTTTAACTTCCTTACTAAGTGGAAAGAATCTCTCCGCCTCCACCCTATCCAGCCCCCGCATTATCTTATAAGTCTCCATAAGATCCCCCCTCATCCTTCTAAACTCCAACGAGTACAAACCCAATCTCCTCAGCCTCTCCTCATAATCCAAACCCCTCATCTCCGGTATCAACCTGGTGAACCTTCTCTGCACTCCCTCCAATGCCAATATATCCTTCCTCATATAAGGGGACCAATACTGCACACAGTATTCCAGCTGCGGCCTCACCAATGCCCTGTACAGGTGCATCAAGACATCCCTGCTTTTATATTCTATCGTAAGAAGTTTAACAACACCAGGTTAAAGTCCAACAGGTTTATTTGGTAGCAAAAGCCACACAAGCTTTCGAGGCTCTGAGCCCCTTCTTCAGGTGAGTGGGAATTCTGTTCACAAACAGAACTTATAAGACACAGACTCAATTTACATGAATAATGGTTGGAATTGCGTCTCATTTTGCGTTTTCCAATCAACCGGCACTACCCCAGAATGCAACGAGTTTTGATAAATAATCACTAACGCATCCACTATTACCTCTGACATTTCTTTCAATACCTTGGGATGCATTCCATCCGGACCCGGGGACTTGTCTACCCAGCACTGCCTCTCTGGTAACATTATATTCTATCCCCCTCGCAATATAGGCCAACATCCCATTTGCCTTCTTGATCACCTGTTGTACCTGCAGACTGGGCTTTTGCGTCTCATGCACAAGCACCCCCAGGTCCCTTTGCACGGTAGCATGTTTTAATTTGTATCCATTGAGATAGTAATCCCATTTGTTATTATTTCCTCCAAAGTGTATAACCTCGCATTTATCAACGTTATACTCCATTTGCCATATCCTCGCCCACTCACTCAGCCTGTCCAAATCTCTCTGCAGATCTTCTCCGTCCTCCACACGATTCACTTTTCCACTTATCTTTGTGTCGTCTGCAAACTTTGTTACCCTACACTCCGTCCCCTCCTCCAGATCATCTATATAAATGGGAAATAGTTGCGGCCCGAGTACCGATCCCTGCGGCACGCCACTAGTTACCTTCCTCCAACCGGAAAAACACCCATTTATTCCGACTCTTTGCTTCCTGTCGGATAGCCAGTCCCCAATCCACTTTAACACACTATCCCCAACTCCGTGTGCCCTAATCGTCTTCAGCAGCCTTTTATGGGGCACCCTATCAAACGCCTTTTGGAAATCCAAAAACACCGCATCCACCGGTTCTCCTCCATCAACCGCCCTAGTCACATCTTCATAAAAATCCAACATGTTCGTCAAGCACGACTTTCCCCTCATGAATCCATGCTGCGTCTGATTGATCGAACCATTTCTATCCAGATGCCCTGCTATCTCCTCTTTAATAATGGATTCCAGCATTTTCCCTACTACAGACGTTAAGCTGACCGGCCTATAGTTACCCGCCTTTTGTCTCCTTCCTTTTTTAAACAGCGGCATAACATTAGCCGTTTTCCAATCAACCGGCACTACCCCAGAATGCAACGAGTTTTGATAAATAATCACTAACGCATCCACTATTACCTCTGACATTTCTTTCAATACCTTGGGATGCATTCCATCCGGACCCGGGGACTTGTCTACCCAGCACTGCCTCTCTGGTAACATTAATTGTATTAAGTATTTCTCCTGCTGCCAACCCTCTATCGTTAATATTTGGCAAACTATTTGTGTCCTCCACCGTGAAGACCGACACAAAAAATTTATTTAAAGACTCAGCCATATCCTCATTTCCCACTATTAACTCCCCCCTCTCGTCCTCCAAGGGTCCAACATTCACTCTACCATTCACCATACAAGATCCTGAGGGGACTTGACAGGGTGGATGTGGAAAGGACATTTCCTCTTGTGGGAGAATTTTAAACTCGGCACCACAAACTAAGGGGTCACCCGTCTAAATTAGAGATGAGGATTTTTTTTCTCAAAGGATTGTGAGACTTTGGAATATTCTTCCTGCAAAGGTGGTTGAGGCAGAGTCCTGAATATCTTACAGCAGAGGTGGATAGGTTCTTGATAAGCAAGGAGGTGGAAGGTTATCGGGAGTAGGCAGGAACGTGAAGTTGAGATTAAAATGAGATCAGCCACAATCTTACTGAATGGGAGAGCGGGGCCGAGTGGCCGACTGCTGCTCCTAATTTGTATGTAAACAGTTGTTTCTGTCGTGTTATCACGTTCGCTTCACACGCGAAATGTGCCCGGTTCGAAATCGGGCCGAAACACTGTTGGATCTTTCTCATTAAACATGAGCAAAGTCTACATGATTGCTCAACATTTTGCGAATCTCAATGTTACATCAACTCAAATGCTTCTTTACAGTAAATGGCAGAACCCTTAAGGGTATTGATAGGCAGAGGGATCTGGGTGTACAGGCACACAGGTTACTGAAAGTGGCAACGCAGGTGGAGAAGGTAGTCAAGAAGGCAAATAGCGTGCTTGTCTTCATCGGCTGGGGCATTGAGATTAAAAATTGGCAAGTAATATTGCAGCTATATAGAACCTTGGTTAGGCCACACTTGGAATATAGTGTTAAATTCTGGTCGCCACACTACCAGAAGGATGTGGAGGCTTTGGAGAAGGTACAGAAAAGATTTATCAGGATGTTGCCTGGTATGGAGGGCATTAGCTATGAGGAGGGGTTGAAGAAACTTGGTTTATTCTCACTGGAACGACGGAGGTTGAGGGATGACCCGATACAAGTCTACAAGATTATGAGGGGCATGGATAGAGTGGATAATCAGAAGCTTTTTCCCAGGGTGGAAGAGTCAATTATTAGGGGTCACAGGTTTAGGTGCGAGGGGCAAGTTTTAAAGGAAATGTACGAGGCAAGTTTTTTTACACAGAGGGTGGTGGGTGCTTGGAACTCACTGCCGGGTGAGGTAGTGGAAGCAGATCTGATAGTGACTTTTAAGGGGTGTCTTGACAAATACATGAATAGGATGGGAATAGCGGGATATGGTCCCTGGAAGGGTAGGGGGTTTTAGTTCAGTCAGGCAGCAAGGTGATGCAGGCTTGGAGGGCCAAAGGGCCTGTTCCTGCACTATAATTTTCTTTGTTCTTTGTTTTGTTCTTTAGTACAGGAGATGTGAGGAAGAGTGTTTTTAGACAGTGAGTGCGAATGACCCAAAACTTGCTGCCCATGATTGGGGTGGAAATGGACATGATGAATAATTTCAAAAGGAAATTGGATAGACATTGGAGGAAAAGAAATCTGCAAAGATATGAGGATAGAGCAGGGGAATGGGACTGGATTGCTCTAGGCAGATGACATGGACTCAATGGGCCAAATGGCCTCCTCTGTGCTATAATGACTTCCTGTAATCTCACCTTGTGATTTAACCTGGGGAGTTCAAATATCACTCAGGCAAATCTGTGCTACACTCCCTCCAAAGCCATTCTGTCCTTCCTAAGGTATGTTGCTCAGAACCAAGCACAGTTCTCCAGGATTTGTGAATCTCAGGGCTTTTCCAGTCACACTGAGACCTGAAATCTTCTCTCTCAGACAGAATCGACAAACCTGTTACCTTCCACATTCAGAAGCTGCTGATATCCAGGTCCTGATTTTTTCGAGTGACTCCGTCAGATCACGATGTGATGTTTGATTTGTGTTTCGCGTCTGTCAAGTCTCCACTTCCAGCACCCTGTAAATTTACAGAAACCATCACTGTCTGTCCAGGATAGAAATTCACAACATTCTCTACTCCATAATCGCCAACTGTGATTAAATGTATTCCTGGAGGTTTTATCACATCTTTTATGTTGCCCCCATCCTCCAACCTCATTCCACACTGCCTTCCTAGGCCAATTGGAAAGCAAAAAGACTCATCACGTTACAGGACGATTGATGGTCAACCAAACAACTTTTATCTTTTGTCAATATTTTAATACCCAGTGAAGAGAAATATTCAAACGAAATTACAAAAAAGTATATTTTTTAATGTCCAGACAATTTTCCAGAGATGCAGGTTTGAATCCCACAGTTCAAAGATGTGTAGATTAGGTGGATTAGCTATGCTAAATGTACAGGGTTACAGGGATAGGGCTGGATGGTGGGCCAAATGGCTTCCTTCTGCACTGTGGGGATTCTATGATCCTATGGTACGGTGAATTTTGAATATAATTAAAATCTGGAACTAAAAGCCTACTGATAACCATGAAACCATTGTTCGTTGTTGTAAAAACCCATCTAGTTCACTAATGTCTTTGAGGGAAGGTAATCTGCTCTCCTTACCTGGTCTGGCTTATATGTGACTCCAGATCCACAGCAATGTGGTTGACTCTTAAAACGTCCTCTGAAACTTAGTTCAAGGACAAATAGGAATGGGTGATGAATGCTGGCCCAGCCAGGGACACCCACAGTGTGAATGAATTAGGAAAAATATCTGCCATCCTTACCCGGTCTGGTCTAACTATATATCAAGAGCAATGTGGTTGACTCTTAAAATGCCCTGAGATGGCCAAGCAAACCACTCAGTTCAAGGACAATTAGGGATAGACAATAAATGTTGGCCTAGTCAGCAATTTCCACATTCCCTGGACAAATAAAAAATTCCTGGAGACTTCAGTCCAATCCGGGAGAGTTGGTAACTGGTCCAGGCTCATAGCGCATGCGCCCTGCTGCACATTGTTCCTGTAAAGATGGCGGCCGCTAACCCGGGCCTGGAGTCGCTCAGCTCCGACTCTATTCGGTACCGATTGAAGCGATACCGGGAACATGTTATCTGAATTAAGGCATCCACTAGGTATTTATGAAGCCTCCCAGCCCACTCCGCTGCTTCTGTCCCTCCCCGGTCACCCAGCGGCTCCATTACTGAACCTCACTCCATTGTTTCTTTCCGGCTCCTCGCAGCTCCAGTCACAGTCCGGACTGCGCATGCTCCGGTCAGAGCCAGGTCCTGCGCTTGCGCAATAATTGCAGTAATGTGGATAGGGCACAGTCTCACCCGCAGAGAATGTTGGGTAATCACCTCACCATTCAAACCCATATTGTTCAATAGAAAATACGATTTGCGATCTGATTATGATTGGTACCATTGGGCCAAGGTTCAAATGTGTTACTTCAATTCATTTGGCAACTAAGCAGCATAGGCCTTCCAGCACATTTCTGTCCTGGGTGTGATTGACAACATAACAATCACCTGCATTTAGATGTGAACTCGCTGGGGTGAACAAGTGATTTGTGCCCTCTTGGACAGAACAGTTAAACTATCCCTCGCCAATAAGAGGGGTAGTTAAAATGCTTTGAGCTTTTAAAGTTATAGATTGTTAACCACTGAGGAAATCCCTTTGCGAACGTTAAGTGTTTGAGTGGTCTTCCTCTGGTGTAATTGTGCTGTTCTATCGGTAAATGGGATGACTGAGTCAATTTTCACATTCAGCTGGGAAATAATTTGTTGATGGTGGGATTTAATCCAAAGGTTTACAGCTTGGACGGGAATCTCAAAAATTGGGCAAAAAATGCTGGTCTTGCCAGCAATGCCCACACCCCACGAATTATTATTATTTTTAAACAGTTCCTTTTGAAGTGCTCTCCATCTCCCTGTCTCCTTCTTCCTCAAAGCATCAAACTTAAGGGAAAAGCATATAGCTACACAGAGGTGAGTGACAGGTCAGATGATTGGCTGGAATATAAAGAACAGTAGAGAATTACTAAAAGGTTAATTGGAAGAAAAATATTAGAGTATGAGAGGAAGTTAGCTGTTAAAGTAAAAATGAATAGCAAGAGTTTCTAGAGGTATTCGAAAAGGAAAAGAGGAATAAGGTGAGTGTTGGCTCTCTGGAGAATGAGAATGGGGAGTAATAATAGATAATAAATGGCCAATGAAATAAACAAATCTTTCATAGAAATCATAGAAACCCTACAGTACAGAAAGAGGCCATTCGGCCCATCGAGTCTGCACCGACCACAATCCCACCCAGGCCCTACCCCCATATCCCTGTTTCTGTCTTCACTATAGAAAATACAAAACCAGCCAGTCCTCGCTGTAAATCAGGAGGTGGAAGGGGGAGAGGAACTAGGAGAAATTACAATGACGTGGGAAGCTGTACTGAGCAAACTGATGGAGCTGCGGCTGACAAGTCTCTGGGTCACGATGGAATTCATCCTAGCATCTTAAGAAGGTGGTTAATGAGATAGTGACAGTAGATTTGTTGGTGTTAATTTTCCAAAGTTCCCTAGATTCTGGAGAGGTTCCATCAGACTGGAAAGTAGCAAATATAAGCCCTCCAATTCAAGAACGGATGGTGGCATAAGACAGGAAATCTAGGCCAGTTCGTTAGACATTTGTTGTGGGGAAGATGTTAGAATCAATCATTAAGAACCTAAGAACATAAGAAATAGGAGCAGGAGTAGGCCATCTAGCCCCTCGAGCCTGCCCCGCCATTCAATAAGATCATGGCTGATCTGAAGTGGATCAGTTCCACTTACCCCCCTGATCCCTATAACCCCTAATTCCCTTACCGATCAGGAATTCACACAGGTGAGAGGCCATTTCAATGTTCTGACTGTAAGAAGAGCTTTAAAACCAGGACAAATTTGAGAAAACACCAGCGAGTCCATTCTGGGGAGAAGCCGTTCACCTGCCCTGTGTGTGGCAAAGGATTCAATCGTCCATCCAGCCGTCTGTCACACCAGAGAGTTCACATGTGATTACCGAGGTTGGATTCTGCTGTTATTGCACCCAGGACTGAACCATGTTCATTCTGACAGTTCAGGTTTATTTCAGTTGATATTAAACTCCAGTCCAGTTAAAGAGATGAATAGAATGAATATGATTGCGTTAAATACAGTGTATGTGTCCTTGATTTTTCCATGATAAGAGGAGACTGACTGATGTCCTGTTATCGACTGTCCCATTGTTGGGTATTTTCTCCTTTGTTAATGGAAAACTTGTATTAATATAGCGCCTTTTGCAACTTCAGGGTGTCCCGAAGTGCTTTACAGCCAATGAAGTTCTTTTGAAGTGGAGTGCCTGCTGTAATGTCGGAAATGTAGCAGCCAGATTGTATACAACAGGCTCCAACAAACACAACTAAGATGCTGGAAACACTCAGCAGGTCAGGCAAACATCTGTGGGGAGAGAGAGAGAGAAATTTCAAAACAGAACTATGATTCTGACCAGATAGTCTGAGTGCTGATCACTGAGGGCTACGTATTGAGCAGTTCACCCGAAAGAACTTCCCTCTTCAAAATATCATAATGGGAACTTTTACCTCCTGCAGGAGCAGATGGGTTATAATTGAAGGTTTCCTCTGAAGGACAGCAGAGTATTCCCTCAGGAATGCACCAAAATACCAGCTGCATTTTATGATCAGGTTTTTGGAGGTGAAGTTGAATCCACATCCTCCTGACTCAGAATGGGAATGTAACACTAACACCTCATCATTAACTTCTGGATTATTTCAGCTCTCACATCTTTGGTTGGTCTCCTGAACACATTAACCCACTGGGCTCTTTGACAAAGCTAAGTGGATTCTTTGAGTTTTTATTAAGCAAATGGTGATGGTTTCCACGGTCACTTTGGTGGTGATATCACAGCAAGAGACCGAGAATTGTTTTAATGAATTCAAGAACTGACATCAAACGTCACAACATGGTGACAATTTGAATTAAAGGCTTTGCTTTTCAAAGACTGAGTCTTAACCATTCAGGCCACTTGTTGTCTTTCAAGGTAAAGTGCTTGAGATCAGGAGACATGGAAGTTACCTCCAAAATGATTGCAAACACTTCTCACTCTGATACAAAAGCACAATTTTAAAACCAACAAATCTGGGCATAATTGTGATTGAAATTGATGAAATAAAGTGAAGGGGAGGAGATAGTATCGTGGTATTATAGCTAGACTATTAATCCAGACACTCAGCTAATGCTCTGGGGACCCGGGTTCGAATCCCGCCACTGCAGGTGGTGGAATTTGAATTCAATATAAAAAAATCAGGAATTAAGAGTCTGCTGATGATTGTGAAACCATTGTCGATTGTCAGAAAAACCCATGTGGTTCACTAATGTCCTTTAGGGAAGGAAATCTGCCATCATTACCTGGTCTGGCCTACATGTGACTCCAGAGCCACAGCAACTGCTCTCGGGCAACTAGGGATGGACAATAAATGCTGGCCATCCAGCGACACCCGTGTCCCACCAATAAATAAAAACAAGTTGCTATTTCACACATCCAAAGGGAGATTTCACTGAAGTTTGGGGGATTGTCAAATTTTCAAAACACAAACTGGCAACAAACAAGCTTGGATATTGGAAAAAAAGGTTTCCATTGGGGAAATAAATTGCAGATTAAGGAAACCTGTCATAACACTGGGAGTCCAAAGATGTGCGGGTTAGGTTGATTGGCCATGCTAAAATTGCCCCTTCGTGTCCTGGAATGCGTAGATTAGAGGGATTAGCGGGTAAAATATGTAGGGATATGGGAGCAGGGCCTGGGTGGGATTGTGGTCGGTGCAGACTCGATGGGCCGAATGGCCTCTTTCTGTGCTGTAGGGTTTCTATGATTCTATGAGTTGAATTTGAGCTAATATTGAAATTTACAAAAAAAGTGGGTGACTTTTATATAAAACTATCTAAAATAACAAACAAATTGTGTTGCCACCTGGAATCAAATTGGCATGTTTGATTCCTGTTTTAAAGATATTACGAGAGTTGGACAGAAAAGTTTCTCCAGGCCACATGAATGAGATGGGATGGTAACTAATGGGATGTTCAAATGAGAGCAAGTGATTGAGGGTGAGAAATAGAGTGACGGGAAAATAACACACCACTGATTGGGAATTGAAATAACCCAATGTGGGTGCTGTTCAATGGAATATGGCAATGAGGTATTGATGTATATTTTAGTAAAGGGAAAGTCTAGATGCGACTAATAAAATGATGGCTCTCTTGGGGATGTTTATATCCTTGTGCATGAACTTTCACAGAGAATTGCATTTGATAAACTGGCCACTGCCAAAGATGTTGAAGAATGCATGGGAAGACAAGCAAAGATCCTTACAGACATCTAGTGTGACTAGGTAGTAAGTTTCAGAAGAAATTATTCATATTCAGACCAGTTACATTTTATGTTTACTTAAGTAAACTTTACTTTTGGGGTGGTACGGTGGCACAGTGGTTATCATTGCTGCCTCATAGCGCCAGGGATCCATGTTCGATTCTGGCCTTGGGTGACTGTGTAGAGTTTGCACATTCTCCCCGTGTCTGTGTGGGTTTGCGGTTTCCTCCCACAATCCAAAGATGTGCGGGTTAGGTTGATTGGCTATGCTAAATTGCCCCTTAGTGTCAGGGGGATTAGCAGAGTAAATATGTGGAGTTACAGGGATAGGGCTCAGGTGTGATTGTTGTCAGCGCAGGCTCGATGGGCCAGATGGCCTCCTTCTGCCCTGTAGGAATTCAGTGATCCTGAAAAAGACATTTAGTGTCCAGTGATTAACCATTTGTATTAATCAGTGAACTGTATTAATTAGTCACCAGTCAGAAACAAATTATCAAAAAAAAGTGAGCCTCAATTAATTATCATTGAAAACTTAATGATCTATTAATAGTTTTTCAGTTAAATGTTAGTTTCAAAATGGCTTCATTGATCTTGTTAGCTTACTTCATAGAATAGAATCATAGAAGCCCTACATGCAGGAGGCCATTCAGCCCATCGAGGTTGCACTGACAACAATCCCACCTGTGCCCTATCCCCATAGCCCTATCCCTGTAACCACAATATTAATAGTTATATTAAAAGCCTGGTATATTCTTATAATTCTGTAAGCCAGTTTTAAATTGCATACCACAATTTCTGTAAGAAGGAATGTGTGATCTGATGAGATGATTAACAACGAGTCCTTTGCGGCCTGGGTTAAACTGATTTGGAGCCGAAAGGTTACACAATGAATAGAAGGCTTGCCCAGGATCAGATAGGAGGGATGCACTGAACAGTCCCATTCTATCTCTATCTGAGACAGTTAACCAAATCATTCAAAATCACTTGAATCGATTCAATAATGAAATCAACCAACCATTGCATTCTACCCAGTTTATTCGAGTTGAGGTAAGAGCCATTGAAGGATTTAAATCTTGAGGATTCGAATTTTTAAATCCCTCGAGTTGCTGGCCAAGGACTGGAAGCCCCAAAGCACGATTCTCATCAGAATTGTTGTCAATCAAGGGGTACACAAGGAATTATGCTTTTACAGTCTGATCAACCAAGAGAAATGGTAAAAGTCTGTTCTGTATTGATAAATGTATCTTTTTCCTTCTGTATTGATAAGTATTTGCCTTTTAAATAAATTTATTTCAATTTACCATCTGAGATTCTTGTCTTACCCAGTGGTTAAGTCTTGTTCAAACTAAAACAATTGAATGAACAATTGACAAGCTCTGATGGATTGGGTTGATTGTCACTCGCCTTAAATAAATTATAAGCTGGACACCATCCAGGACAAAGCAGCCCCGCTGGCATCCCATCCACAAACATTCACCCCCTTCACCATCGATGAACAGTGGTAGCAGTGTGTACCATCCGTAAGATGCACTGCAGTAACTCATCAAGGTTCCTTAGGCAGCACCTTCCAACCCACTACCATTTAGAAGGACAAGAGCAGCAGAAACATGAGAACACCACCACCTAGAAGTTCCCCTCCAAGTCACTCACCATCCTGACTTGGAAATATATCACTATTCCTTCACTGTCGCTGGGTCAAAATCCTGCAATTCCCTCCCTAACAGCACTGTGGGGGTACCTACACCTCAGGGACTGCAGCAATTCAACAAGGTAGCTCACTATTACCTTCTAAACGGCATCTAAGGATGGACAATAAATGCTGGCCGAGCCACATCACATGAATAAAAAAAAAAGAAATTGTTAACGTGAAAAGTAATTTTTTTTAAAAATCATCAATGTGTTGACACTTACTCCACAGAGAAACTGACTTTAAAACACCCAGGACGGAACTAAAATCATTGGTTCTGGTCAACAGGAGTAAAATTGAAATAAAGGAATTGAGTTTGGACAACTGGAGACTAGGAATAAATAATCCTGAATGAGAATTATCCTCAAGATAGATACAGGTGAAGGGAGAGCTGGTGAATTTTTAAAGTCCAAGCATGATCTGTCACTTTAATGGTATGTATTTATTTGCTAATAATTTAGAATTAACGGCACTCCTGAGGATAAGGAAAATCAGAGAGTGTTGTGCGGAGTGCCAATCTCCACACAAAATGACCATCTTTGAAAAAGTTAAAAACAGGCTCCTGAGAGGGAAAAAAATACTCTGGAATTTTTTTTTAAGTGATCCACACTGCGTGGCCTCTGTCAGGCAGGAGACAACCTGGGAAGAATTTCCTAACACTTCAATTCAGAAGGAGCTGGCTCTGCCAACCATCAACAACAGAAACAATCACTCATCCTGTCGGATCAGGAAACCAGAGTAGAAATGTCAGTTACCAGGGGACATAGGTTTAAGGTAAAGGGGGGAAAGTTTAAAGGAGATGTGAGAGGCAAGTGTTTCACACAGAGGATGTAAATGCCTGGAATGCGCTACCAGAGGAGGTGGTAGACGCAGAATGTTTAATAGGCATCTTGACAGATTCATGAATAGGCAGGGAATAGAAGGGTATGGACCACATAGAGGCAAAGGGTCTTTAGTTCAGGAAGGCATCATGTGTCAGCATAGGCTAAGTGGGCCAAAGGCCTGTTCCTGTGCTGTAATGTTCTTTGCTCTCCTTTCACAGCTCGTATGTTTCTGCTGATCTATTTTGTTCATACATGATATTTAAACGGCTGCCTCTTCATAAACTACTTTAAAATTATGTCAGCGTAATCTCCCTTATCCCCCACCTCACTTTGTGGATAACCTGTGACTCCCAAAACCAAACCTTAACAGTTCCAGCTCTTGATAACTTCCAGAGTGTCTCTTTGAGCCTTGGTATTCAGGGATGGTATTAGTAACAATGGCCTTGGGAGTGTTTGATGGGGTCATATATGTATAGAAGAGGATTTATTCTGTATCTAACTCCGTGCTGTATATTTCCTGGGGATATTTGGGGAAGAGAGTGTAAGGGGAGCTTTACTCTGTATCTAACCTTGTGCTGTATCTGTCCTGGGAGTGTTTGATGGGGACAGTACAACGGGAGCTTTATTCTGCAACCCCGTGCTGTACCTATCTGGGAGTGTTTCATGGGGACAGTGTAGCGGGAGCTTTACTCTGTATCTAACCCCATGCTGTACCTGTCCTGTGAGTGTTTGATGGAAACAGTGTAGAGGGAACTTTTCTCTGTATCTTACTCCATGCTGTCCTGGGAATGTTTGATGGGGACAGTGTAAAAGGAGCTTTATTCTGTATCTAACCCCATGCTGTACGTGCCCTGGCAGTTTTGATGGAGTCAGTGTAGAAAGGGATTTAATCAGTATCTAACCCCGTGCTGTATGTTTCCTGGGATTGTTTGATGGCCCCGCAAAATGACACTGCGCATGCTTCTGATCGAATCCAGTTCTGCGCATGTTCACTGCTCTCTTGTAGCATGAATAGGGCATATTCATATCCGCACGGCATGGTGGGTAACAGCAGCGCCATTGTGACTTGAAACTGGGAATAGGAATCCCAAAAGAACAGGGAGCAGTGATTATAAAAACCAGGGAATTAACAGAAAAGTCCCAGGAAGACTGAAGTCAAAGAGACAAAAGGAACTGGAAACTGAGCAATGTACTTACTGTTCCCTGAAGTTAAAGACAAAGAGAAAGGCTCCCAGTTAAAGTCAGAGCTGACAGGTGCAGACTTGGTGAAGTTGACTCGGGAGAAGCCAGATATCTGAAGCAATCCTAAGGTTGATGATATCTTAATACAGCCTGTGAAGCAGTGATCTTCCGTTAGCATGGCTGAATGATTGTGTGGAAGCTTGATTGCACGTGGCAATCCAAGGCATGTCTTTTCGAGTGTTGAGTTTGCAAACATTTGTTTGGAAGCTGCAGTTCCAATGAAACCAGTTGGCTCACAATGTGATCATCATCTGGGGGAAATTCAATGAGAAATCCACAGAAGATGTATTTGGTGGTGTCTGCCACTTGGTATGAGAGTGTGATGTATCTGACCACAGTCAGAGCTCACAGGTGCAGACTTGGTGAAGTCTATCCAAGCTTTGTAAAAAAAGGAAACAAGTAGCCAGAGTAAATCTTGGTCCCTTAGCCAGAGGAAGCTCACTTCAAAAGCAACTAACTTGTGTGAAGAAATATTAAAAACATTTGCCACATTTTGTTTCACACAAAACGGATTTAGTTTAATTTTATCCAGAACAGTAACACCTATTTCCGAGCTGCAGTTTATGAACACCAGCAGAATGGAACCCCAATGAATGTTGTTCTGGGTGTGATTAACAGCAAACTTTAACTCCTGCCTTCACTTATGAATTCGCTGATGCGTCAGCAGGTTGGATTTCCGAGTAAATCCCTTCCCACACTTGGAGCAGGTGAATGGTTTCTCCCCAGTGTGAACTCGCTGGTGTTCAATTAGTATCGACGATCGACTGAACCCAGTCCCACATTGAGAGCACATGAATGGCCTCTCGTCAGTGTGAACACGTTGGTGGGACCTCAGATCTCCAGATCGTTTGTAGCACTTCCCACAGTCTGGGCATTTGAAAGGTCTCTCCTCAGTGTGAACCCGCTGGTGAGCCATGAGTTGGGAGGACTGAGTGAATCCCTTCCCACAATTGGAGCAGGTGAACGGTCTCTCCCCAGTGTGAATTCGCTGGTGTTCAGTGAGATGGGATGATTGCCTGAATCCAATTGCACAGTGAGAGCACCTGAACGGTCTCTTGTCAGTGTGAACATGCTGATGGGATTTCAGTTCTCCAGAACTTTTATAGTAATTCCCACAGTCTGGGCACTTGAAAGGTCTCTCTCCAGAGTGAACCCGCTGGTGCACCATGAGTTGGGATGACCGACTAAATCCCTTCCCACACTCCGTGCAGGTGAATGGCCTTTTCCCAGTGTGAATTCGCTGGTGTACAGTGAGTTGAGATGATTGCCTGAACCCAGTCCCGCAGTGAGAGCACCTGAACGGTCTCTCCTCAGTGTGAACGCGTTGGTGGTACGTCAGTTCCCAGGAGCTTTTATAGCCCTTTCCACATTCTGAACAGTAAAAAGGTCGTTCCTCAGTGTGAACTTGCTGATGGCGTGTCAGTTCCCGGGAACTTTTAAAGCACTTCCCACATGCTGGACATTTAAAAGGTCTCTTGTCAGTGTGAACTCGCTGGTGTGATAGCAGGTTGCTTGTGTGAATGAATCCCTTCCCACACTGGGAGCAGGTGAATGGCCTCTCCCCGGTGTGAACTCTCTGGTGTACCAGCAGATTGGATGACTGAGTGAATCCCTTCCCACATTTGGAGCAGGTGAATGGTCTCTCTCCAGTGTGAACTTGCCGGTGTCTCAGCAGGTTGAACGACTGAGTGAATCCTTTCCCACACACAGAGCAGGTGAACGGCCTCTCCCCAGCATGAACTCGCTGGTGAATTTCCAGTTCAGATGGGGAATAGAATCCTTCCTCGCAGTCCCCACATTTCAACGGCTTCTCTTCAGTGTGACGGCACTTGTGGTTCGTGGGGTCAGATGATTCATACACAGAACACGCGTACAGATTCTCCCCACTGCAATCGATGCTTTTTTCTTCCATGTTCAAAATCCAATCATGATACAATGGTCACAATAAATTGGGCGACTCCATCAGATCCTGATGTGATGTTCGCTTTGTGTTTCCCGACTGAAAATCCTCCTCTTCTAAAACCCTGTGAAACTGATTTAAATGGAAAAAAGGCAGTGAGCGCGAACCCACAGAAACACAAAGGCAGGTTGTGAAATTGAGCTGAATGAATCTGGTCATTTGTGGGGCCGGCACTGGGAAAAAGTTACCATGGAAACTGCCGGATTGTCATTGGGCGGCACGGGGGCACAGTGATCAGCTCTGCTGCCTCACAGCGCCAGGGACCCGTGTTTGATTCCCAGCTTGGGTCACTGTCTGTGTGGAGTTTGTACGCTCTCCCTGTGTCTGCGTGGGTTTCCTCCGGGTGCTCTGGTTTCCTCCCACAGTCCGAAAGACATGCTGCTTAGTTGCATTGACCCGAACAGGTGCTGGATTGTGGCAACTAGGGGAATTTCACAGCAACTTCATTGATGTGTTAATGTAAGCCTACTTGTGACTAATAAATTTTTAACTTTAAAAAAACCCACCTGATTCACTAATGTCCTTCAGGGAAGGAAACCTGCTCCCTGGTCAGGGGCGACACAAGACTCTGGACAATCTGGGAGAAGAGATCGAGGGGGAAGAGGCAGAGAGACAGAAGTAGGAGAGGGTGAGACAGAATTGGGCAGCACAGGAAAAAAGGAATTTCAAATATTTCAAACTCCCACAACCTCCACCACCTCGATGGAGCAATGAAGCAGGCGTATGGGAACACCATCATCTCCAAGTTCCTTTTCAACTCACACACCATCCTGACGTGTCTGACATCCAGTACTGGATGAACAGAAACTTCCTCCAATTGAATATTAAGAACAAAGCCGTTGTCTTCAGTCCTCACAACAGACTCCACTCTCTCTCCCTGGCAACTGTCTGAGGCTGAACCAGACTTCTCACAACCTCAGTGTCCTGTCTCACCCCAAACTGAGCTTCCAGCCACATATCCTCACCATCACCCAGAATGTCTATTTCCACCTCAGTAACATCGCCCGAGTCTCAAATCATCTTGTTCAGAAACTCTCATCCATTCCTTTGTTACCTCTGGACTTAACTATCCCAGAGCACTCTTTGCTGGCCTCCCACATTCAGCCTCCCTGCAATCCTGAGGTCATCCAAAACTCTGCTGTCTGTGTAATTATTCAAGACTTGTTCACCCATCACCCCTGTGCTCACTGACCTATAAAGGTTCCTGTTTAAGAACCACTAACATTTTAAAACTCCCGTTCTTGTTTCCAAATTTCTCCATGACTGCGACCACTCCTCTCTCTGTAATATCCTTCAGTCACACAATTCTCCATCATCGATGCTCTCCCCTAATTCCAGCCTCTCTTCAGTGTGAACATATTGATGGGATGTCAGTTCCTGGGAACTTTTATAGCACTTCCCACAGTCTGGGCATTTAAAAGGTCTCTCGTCAGTGTGAACTCGCTGTTGTGTCATGGGTAATGATGACTGAGTGAATTGTTTCCCACATACAGAGCAGGTGAATGGCCTCTCCCCCAGGTGAAGCTGCTGGTGTTTCAACAGGTTGTTTGACTTATTGAATCACAACCCACACTCAGAGCCAGTTCACAGCCTCTCCCTTGTGTGACTGCGTTGCTGAGTTTCCAGTTTAGACGGTAACTGAAGGCCTTCTCACAGTCCTCATGTTTCCACAGTTTTCCCCGGTGTGATAGTGTCTCGACAGGTTAGATGATTGGTTGAAGCCTCATCCACACATAGAACATATGTACGGTTTTTCCCCACTGTGAACAGTGCTTTTTCCTTCAATGTTCAAAATCCCATAATTTGGACAACTCCATCTGATGTGAATGTTTGGTTTGAGTTTCCTGACTACATATCCTCCTCTTTCAATACCTCATGAAATTAATTTAAAACAGAGAAAAGGGAGTGAGAGAGTGCCCACAAAAACACAAAGGCAGGTTATGAAATTGAGCTGAATGAATCTGGTAATCTGTGGGGTCGACACGAGGAAAAAGTGACCATGGAAGCTCCTGGATTGTCACAAAAACCCAACTGGTTCACTAATGTCCTTTAGGGAAGGGAACTTACCACCCAGTCTGGGCCTACACAAGACTCTGGCCTCTATAGGAGGGGAGAGAGGTGAAAGAGGCAGGAACAAAGGAGGTGATTTTCTACTTTGAATTCTAAAACTTTGACAAAATTCTCCAAACCTTCAACTTCCACACCAAGGAGGACCAGGTGTATGCGAACAGCATAATCTCCAAATTCCCCTCCAACTCGCACACTGTCCTGCCCTGTCCGATATCCAGTACTGAATGAACAGCAATGTGCTCCATTTAACTACTGGGAAGAAGAAAACCATTGTTTCTCTTCAGTCCCCGCTACAAACTCCACTCCCAAACTACTGACTCCATCCTTTTCCCTGACAACTGTCTGAGACTGAACCGGACTGTTCCCAGCCTCAATAACAGCTTTCACTCTAAACTGAGCTCCTGACCTCATATCTGAATAATCACCAAGACTGCCAATTTCCATCTCAGTACAAAGATCAAAGAACAAAGAACATTACAACACAGGGACAGGCCCTTCGGCCCTCCAAGCCTGCACCAACCATGCTGCCCGACTGAACTAAAACCCCCTACCCTTCTGGGGACCATATCCCTCTATTCCCATCCTATTCATGTACTTGTCAAGATGCCCCTTAAAAGTCACTACCGCTTCCACTACCTCCCCTGGCAACGAGTTCCAGGCACCCACTACTCTCTGTGTAAAAAGTCTGCCTCGTACATCTCCCTTAAACCTCGCCCCTCGCACCTTAAACCTATGCCCCCCAGTAATTGACTCTTCCATCCTGGGAAAAAGCTTCTGACTATCCACTCTGTCCATGCTTCTCATAATCTTGTGGACTTCTATCAGGTCTCCCCTCAACCTCCTTCGCTCCAGTGAGAACAAACCAAGTTTCTCCAACCTCTCCTCATAGCTAATGCCCTCCATACCAGGCAACATCCTGGTAAATCTTTTCTGTACCCTCTCCAAAGCCTCCACATCCTTCTGGTAATGTGGCGATCAGAATTGAACACTATATTCCAAGTGCGGCCTAACTAAGGTTCTATAAAGCATCAACATGAGTTGCCAATTTTTAAACTCAATGCCCCGGCCGATGAAGGCAAGCATGTCATATGCCTTCTTGACTAGTTTCTCCACCTCCATTGCCACTTTCAGTGACCTGTGTACCTGACCTGAGTAACATCACCTGACTCTGTCCTTAGACATGATGTGTAGTTGCCGGCGTTGGACTGGGGTGAACACAGTAAGAAGTCTCACAACACCAGGTTAAAGTCCAACAGGTTTATTTGGTAGCAAATACCTTTAGCTTTCGGAGCGCTGCTCCTTCGTCAGATGGAGTGGAAATGTGCTCTCAAACAGGGCACAGAGACACAAAAAACAAGTTACAGAATACTGATTAGAATGCGAATCCCTACAACCAGCCAGATCTTAAAGATACAGACAATGTGGGTGGAGGGAGCATTAAGCACAGGTTAAAGAGATGTGTATTGTCTCCAGACAGGACAGCCTGCAAGTCCAGGAGGCAAGCTGTGGGGGTTACTGATAATGTGACATAAATCCAACGTCCCGGTTTAGGCCGTCCTCATGTGTGCGGAACTTGGCTATCAGTTTCTGCTCAGCGATTCTGCGCTGTCATGGATTCATGAGGGGAAAGTCGTGCTTGACGAACATGTTGGATTTTTATGAAGATGTGACTAGGGCGGTTGATGGAGGAGAACCGGTGGATGCGGTGTTTTTGGATTTCCAAAAGGCGTTTGATAAGGTGCCCCATAAAAGGCTGCTGAAGAAGATTAGGGCACACGGAGTTGGGGGTAATGTGTTAAAGTGGATTGGGGACTGGCTATCCGACAGGAAGCAAAGAGTCGGAATAAATGGGTGTTTTTCCGGTTGGAGGAAGGTAACTAGTGGCGTGCCGCAGGGATCGGTACTCGGGCCGCAACTGTTTACCATTTATATAGATGATCTGGAGGAGGGGACGGAGTGTAGGGTAACGAAGTTTGCAGACGACACAAAGATAAGTGGAAAAGTGAATCGTGTGGAGGACGGAGAAGATCTGCAGAGAGATTTGGACAGGCTGAGTGAGTGGGCGAGGATATGGCAAATGGAGTATAACGTTGAGAAATGCGAGGTTATACACTTTGGAGGAAATAATAACAAATGGGATTACTATCTCAATGGAAACAAATTAAAACATGCTACCGTGCAAAGGGACCTGGGGGTCCTTGTGCATGAGACGCAAAAGCCCAGTCTGCAGGTACAACAGGTGATCAAGAAGGCAAATGGGATGTTGGCCTATATTGCGAAGGGGATAGAATATAAAAGCAGGGATGTCTTGATGCACCTGTACAGGGCATTGGTGAGGCCGCAGCTGGAATACTGTGTGCAGTATTGGTCCCCTTATATGAGGAAGGATATATTGGCATTGGAGGGAGTGCAGAGAAGGTTCACCAGGTTGATACCGGAGATGAGGGGTTTGGATTATGAGGAGAGGCTGAGGAGATTGGGTTTGTACTCGTTGGAGTTTAGAAGGATGAGGGGGGATCTTATGGAGACTTATAAGATAATGCGGGGGCTGGATAGGGTGGAGGCGGAGAGATTCTTTCCACTTAGTAAGGAAGTTAAAACTAGAGGACACAGCCTCAAAATAAAGGGGGGTCGGTTTAAGACAGAGTTGAGGAGGAACTTCTTCTCCCAGAGGGTGGTGAATCTCTGGAATTCTCTGTCCACTGAGGTGGTGGAGGCTACCTCGCTGAATATGTTTAAAGCGCGGATGGATGGATTCCTGATCGGTAAGGGAATTAAGGGTTATGGGGATCAGGCGGGTAAGTGGTACTGATCCACGTCAGATCAGCCATGATCTTATTGAATGGCGGGGCAGGCTCGAGGGGCTAGATGGCCTACTCCTGCTCCTATTTCTTATGTTCTTATGTCGTGTGTCGTGAAGGCCGCCTTGGAGAACGCTTACCTGAAGATCCAAGGCTGAATGCCCACGACTGCTGAAGTGCTCCCCCACAGGAAGAGAACAGTCTTGCCTGGTGATTGTCGAGCGGTGTTCATTCATCCGTTGTCGTAGCATCTGCATGGTTTCCCCAATGTACCATGCTTCGGGACATCCTTTCCTGCAGCGTATCAGGTAGACAACGTTGGCCGAGTTGCAAGAGTAGGTACCGTGTACCTAGTAGGCGGTGTTCTCACGTGAGATGATGGCATCCGCGTCGATGATCCGGCACGTCTTGCAGAGGTTGCTGTGGCAGGGTTGTGTGGTGTCGTGGTCACTGTTCTCCTGAAGGCTGGGTAGTTTGCTGCGGACAATGGTCTGTTTGAGGTTGCGCAGTTGTTTGAAGACAAGAAGTGGGTGTGTGGGGATGGCCTTGGCGAGATGTTCGTCTTCATCAATGACACCGCTCGACAATCACCAGGCAAGACTGTTCTCTTCCTGTGGGGGAGCATTTCAGCAGTCACGGGCATTCAGCCTCTGATCTTCAGGTAAGCGTTCTCCAAGACGGCCTTCACGACACACCACAACGCAGAGTCGCTGAGCAGAAACTGATAGCCAAGTTCCGCACACATGAGGATGGCCTAAACCGGGATGTTGGATTTACGTCACATTATCAGTAACCCCCACAGCTTGCCTCCTGGACTTGCAGGCCGTTCTGTCTGGAGACAATACACATCTCTTTAACCTGTGCTTAATGCTCCCTCCACCCACATTGTCTGTATCTTTAAGATCTGGCTGGCTGTCGGGATTCGCATTCTAATCAGTATTCTGTAACTTGATTTGTGTGTTTCTGTGCCCTGTTTGAGAGCACATTTCCACTCCATCTGACGAAGGAGAAGCGCTCCGAAAGCTAATGGTATTTGCTACCAAATAAACCTATTGGACTTTAACCTGGTGTTGTTAAAACTCTTACTCTGTCCTTAGAAACATAGAAATCCTACAGTGCAGAAAGAGGCCATTCGGCTCATCGAGTCTGCACCGACCACAATCCCACCCAGGCCCTATCACCATATCCCTACATATTTTACCCGCTAATCCCTCTAACCTACGCTTGATTCTGTTCGTCTGCAGCTGGAACTCTCGTCCATTCCTTCAATAACTCCAGACTTAACTATCCGAATGCATTCCCGGCCTCCTACATTCAATCTCCCTGAAGTCTTGAAGTCATCCAAATCTCTGCTGGCCATGTGCTTACTCACATCAAGTCTTGTTCATCATCACCCCCGAGCTCACTGACCTGCAAAGGCATTTAGTGTGAAAAACACTTCTTTGAAATGCCCTGGGAAAGTCTATGACATGGAAGACACATAAATACAGATTGTTATTATTGACATGTATCATTGTTCCTTCATCATCACTGGGTGAATAACCTGTAACTCTTACCTAATGCATTGTGGGAGCACCTTCACCACATGGACTGCAACGGTTCAAGAAGGTCAAACATCATCTTGCCCACAGGTACCCGAGGATGGGGAATGTTTGCTGCTGGTCTTGTTAGTGAAAGGACACAGTCTATTTATTTATTAGCATCATAAGTAGGCTTACATTCACATTGCAATGAAGTTACTGTGAAAACCCCATAGTCGCCACACTCCGGCGCCTGTTCGGGTTCACTGAGGGAGAATTCAGCATGGCCAATGTACCTAACCAGCACGTCTTTCGGACTGTGGGAGGAAACCAGAGCACCCAGAGGGAACTCACGCAGATACGAAGAGAACGTGCAAACTCCACACAGACTCCACAAGGCTGGGAATCGAATCCAGTGTCCCTGGCGCTGTGAGGCAGCAGTGCTAACCACCGTGCCACCTTAATGTTCACATCAAAGCAAAAACAGTGACTTAACTATTTGGGACTTTCAAAGGTGGTGATTTTAACCAACATCCCCCACGGTGGTGAATGTTGAGTATAAAAGTTGGCAAATTATGTTACAGTCATATCAAATATTGGTTAGGTCACATTTGGAATACTGTGTCCAATTCTGGTCGGCATTCTACCAGAAGGACGTGGTGGCTTTGGAGGGAGTACAGAAAATGTTTACCAGGATGTTGCATGGTATGGAGGGTATTAGCTATGAGGAAAGATTGAATAAACTGGAAAGATGGAGACCATGGGACAACCTGATAGAAGTTTATAAAATTATGAGGGGCGTAGGTAAGGTAACAGTTGGAAGCTTTCTTCCTGGACAGAAATGACAATCACAAGGGGGCACAATTCAAAGTAAGGGGGGGAAAAGTTCAGTGGAGACACGGGGGGGGACGTTTTTTTTACACAGTGGGTGGTGGGGCCTGGAATGCACTGCCAAGTGAGGTGGTCGAGGCAGATACATTAGCAACATTTAAAACTTATCTGGATAGAAACATGAACAGACGGTGTATAGAGGGATATAAGCGGTTGGTTTAGATAGGACAACGTGATGGGCGCAGGCTTGTGGGCTGAAGGGCCTGTTCTTGTGCTGTACTGTTCTTTGTTCTTTATCCCCTATCCACACCATAGGGGAACAGTGCGCAGGCGCAGTACCGAACATGGTCGGGAGCATGCGCGATGTCAGTGATGGCGAAGGGGAGAGAGGATCCTTTTGTCTGATCCGCAGCCGGTGAAGGTGTGGAAACGCGCAGGGCCGATGGAGTCGGCGGGTGAACGGGGAGGGTTTCTAAATACCTGCTGAAAGCCTCAAACCGCGAATACGGACCTGCAGGTTCCGCGTTTGCAGCTCCGGTTTGTCCTCCTGGGGCGAAGACCCCGGTTACCAGCCGCCATCTTAGTTCAGCGGAGGGCAGAGCGCATGCGCTGACGTCTTGGTGACGCCCATTGTCACACAACAGAGAGTGGACGGGATTCAGGATTTCTGTTTTTAACTGGGTCCTAGTGCCCGAGTCACATAAAAGGATCAGTCACACTGGTCAGAACTTTCTGGTTCAGTTCGGAAGGTTCCCTTTGGTTTTGTTGATGCTTGGTTGTTGATTTTTGTCTTTCAGTTCGTTTGGACCATATGATTGGAGGGAATAAGAAAGGAAAGAATGTTCCATCCGAACTAGAATTGTCTGTTCTGAATTTCTATCCTGTATTTACACTGATAACTTCTGTAAACTCCTTTTACAGGGGATTAGGATGGGAGGATTGACAGGTGGGAAACTTAAATCAAACATCACATTGAGATCTGACAGTCATTCGATTCATCAGGACCTGAATATCAATGTGGAAGGAGAAATGTTTGTTTGTTCTGTCTGTGGGAAAAGATTTCAAACATCAGTGTGACTGGAAAAGCAGCGAGACACACACACCCGAGTGACAGCGTTCCAGTGAACTGACTGTGAAAAGAGCTTGAACCAGTTACACAGCCTGAAAAAACATCACACCATTCACAGCAGGGAGGAACCGTACATGTGCAGTGTGTGTAGTCAACTGATCATCAACCTGGAGAGACACAAGGATACTGGCACCATGGAGAAACCATGGAAATGTGAGGAACATAGAACAGTACAGCACAGAACAGGCCCTTCGGCCCACGATGTTGTGCCGAGCTTTATCTGGAACCAAGATCAAGCTGTCCCACTCCCTATCATCCTGGTGTGCTCCATGTGCCTATCCAATAACTTCTTAAATGTTTCTAAAGTGTCTGACTCCACTATCACTGCAGGCAGTCCATTCCACACCCCAACCACTCTCTGCATGAAGAACCTACCTCTGATATCCGTCCTGTATCTCCCACCACGAACCCTATAGTTATGCCCCCTTGTAATAGCTCCATCCACCCGAGGAAATAGTCTTTGAACGTTCACTCTATCTATCCCCTTCATCATTTTATACACCTCTATTAAGTCTCCCCTCAGCCTCCTCCGCTCCAGAGAGAACAGCCCTAGCTCCCTCAACCTTTCCTCATATGACCTACCCTCCAAACCAGGCAGCATCCTGGTAAATCTCCTCTGCACTCTTTCCAGCGCTTCCACATCCTTCTTATAGTGAGGTGACCAGAACTGCACACAATATTCCAAATGTGGTCTCACCGAGGTCCTGTACAGTTGCAGCATAACCCCACGGCTCTTAAACTCCAACCCCCTGTTAATAAAAGCTAACACACTATAGGCCTTCTTCACAGCTCTATCCACTTGACTGGCCATCCCAGCTGGAAATCCATCAGCGCACTCACACTGGGGAGAGGCCATTCACCTGCTCCATGTGTGGGAAGGGATTCAGAGAGTCATCCAACCTGCTGCAACACCAGCGAGTTCACACTGACCTGAGACCTTTTAAATGCCCAGACTGCGGGAAGGGCTATAAAAGTTCTGGGGACCTGATGTCCCATCAACGTGTTCACACTGACCAGAGGCCATTCAGGTGCTTTCACTGCGGGACTGGGTTCAGGAAATCATCTGAATTCACTGTACATCAGCGCACTCACACTGGGGAGAGGCCGTTCACCTGCTCCATGTGTGGGAAGGGGTTCATTAATTCATCCAACCTGCTGAGACACCAGCGCACTCACTCTGATGCAAGAACTTTCAAATGTCCTGACTGTGAGGAGAGCTTTAAAAACAGTGATAATCTGCTGAGACATCGACGCACTCACACTGGAGAGAGGCCGTTCACCTGCTCTGAGTGTGGGAAGGGATTCACTCGATCAGCCGCACTGCTGACACACCGGCGAGTTCACAGCGGAGAGCGGCCATTCGCCTGCTCGGAGTGTGGGAAGAGATTTACTTATTCATCTCATCTATTGAAACACCAGCGCACTCACACTGTGGAGAGACCATTCACCTGCTCCATGTGTGGGAAGGGATTCACTCAATCTTCTAACCTGCTGACACACCAGCAAATTCACAAGTGAGTGCAGAGGTTGGAGTTCTCTGTATTGCTGCTGTTGATCACATTGAGGACTAAATGTGTGGATTAAACCTGAGGTGTGTAAGAAATGTGTCCCAGCTGCTCTTCCATGGTTCAGAGCTCCTCGGCACGGAACAGAGGCTCCTTTACAACTGTGTTTAGAGTCAGGAAGAACAACAGTGAATGCTGGAAACATGCCGTCAAATCAGAGATTGGTGTAAAACTGGGATCTGTTCCTGAGTGAGAGTGAAACAGCAGGTTTAAGTTTCCTGTCTGGAACTGATTGTGGTAATTATGGTAATCATAGAATCCCAACAGTGCAGAAGGAGGTCATTTGGCCCATCGAGTCTGCACCGACTCTCTGTCAGAGCATCTTCCCCAGACACACCCCTCCCACGCTAGCCCCATTACCCCACGCATTTACCCCACTAATTCCCCGAACCATAACATCTTGGGACATCTATGGGGCAATTTAGCATTGGTCAATCTGCCTAACCTGTACATCTTTGGACTGTGGCAGGCAACCAGGGAGCATTTCCATGGAGATGCTGCTTCGACCCAGAGTGTAATGGTAATGCTGCTGCACTTTGATACGACTGCTCAGACATTAGACTGTGTCAGCTCTTATTGATACTGAATAAAATCTAACCACTGTCACCAATAAGGGTTATCACTGGCAATCATTTCAGAGTTTGGGGAAAGAGAATAAAGGGCTAATGGACACCCCGAATCCCAATTCTATAGAATAAAAGGATGTTCACAATACTCTGGGCCCAAATGGTTTCTCTTCAGCTCCTCTGCACCCTGTTACTGTGACTCCACACTTTGGGCACATGGACTGAACCCCAGGGGTTCCATCACCATCTGCCCCAATCGCCCCGTCTCCTGCCCCAATTGGCTGGAGGCCCATTTCCCAGTCAGTCCTCCAGCACCTTCCTGTCTCTCTATCAGTGCAACGCCCAGGGCAGCTTCCCAATTGAGGCTCAGGCCCTGTTATTCTCAGCGAAATTCAGCTCTCAACTCCGTCACCTGGCTGTCACTAACATGAGCAACAGAGAGAGAAAGGTGCCCCAGGCTGAAATGGGAACTTGAAACTTGTGGCTCCAAACAAACTCTTCAACATTTGTGCATTCAATACCTGTTTTTGTATGAGGTTGTTATTTTGACATTGAGGCACTGGAGGCGAAGAATAACTTTCCCTTTCCAACTTTGAATTAGAACCATAGAACCATAGAAAATTACAGCTCAGAAACAGGCCTTTTGGCCCTTCTTGTCTGTGCCGAACCATTTTTTGCCTAGTCCCACTGATCTGCACTTGGACCATATCCCTCCACACCCCTCTCATCCATGAACCCGTTCCAAGTTTTTCTTAAATGTTAAAAGTGACCCTGCATTTACCACTTTATCCGGCAGCTCATTCCACACTCCCACCGCTCTCTGCGTGAAGAAGCCCCCCCTAATATTCCCTTTAAACTTTTCTCCTTTCACCCTTAACCCATGCCCTCTGGTTTTTTTCTCCCCGAGCCTCAGCGGAAAAATCCTGCTTGCCTTCACTCTATCTATACCCATCAAAATCTTATACACCTCTATCAAATCTCCCCTCAATCTTCTACGCTCCAGGGAATAAAGTCCCAACTGAATCAATCTCTCTCTGTAACTCAGTTTCTCAAGTCCCGGCAACATCCTTGTGAACCTGTCTATTGTCTATTGTATCAGCCACAGCGCAGTGGATCCACACGCTTCCACAAGAAACTGCAAAGGGTGGTGAACGTACCCAGTCCATCACACAAACCAGCCTCCCATCCATTGCCTCTGTCTACACTTCCAGCTGCTTTGGAAAAACAGCCAGCATAATCACGGACCCTACACAGCCCAGACATTCTCCCTTCCACCTTCTTCCGTTGGGAAAAAGATACAAAAGTCTGAGGACACGTACCAACTGACTTCCCTGCTGCCATCAGACTTTTGAATGGACCTACCTCGTATTAAGTTGATCTTTCTCTACATTCTAGCTGTGACTGTAGCACTACATTCTGCACTCTCTCCTTTCCTTCTCTATGAACGGCATGCTTTGTATCGCGTGCAAGAAACAATATTTTTCACTGTACACTAATACATGTGATGATAATAAATCAAATCTTCACTCCGAATCTGAAGATTGTTCTTTCCAATCCCAGTCCATTGACCTGAGGCCAACATTCAAAGTGCCAGCACTGAGGGAGTGCTGCATTATTAGAGCTGCTGCCTTTAGGATGAGATGCCAACCCAAGTACCCCATCTGCCCCTTCAAGGACATAGATGTTACCATGGATATGATTTTGAAGAAGAGCAGGGGGGGGCTATCCCCAGAGTCCTGACCAATATTTATCAATCAACATCACTACAGATCATCTGCTCGTGATCATGTTGCTGCTTTTGGGATCTTGCTGTGTACACATTAGCTGCCACATTTCCTGCATTACAACAATGACCACACTTCAAAGCTGCTTCATTGGTTGGAAAGTGCATTGGGACATCCTGTGGTCCTGAACGATGCTAAATGCAAGTTTTTAATTTCAGATTTGTGTTCCCTGATCTTGATATCTGAATTTTAATTGATTTCAGCCACCCCCCAACTTGCCATTTAACAAATTCACCTTGGATCGAAGAATATTTTAACCAATTAAGGCAACAGCAGGAATCTACGGTGGGTAAATTTTAAAAATAAGTTTATTCGACAAGAAATGTTTACTTCAAACATTGGCTTTTACAGCTTGATGTGGGTGATCAGTCTGTCGAAGGTTAACCCTCTCTGGCTCCTTCTTTGACAGGAATTCTTGTGGATTTCAACCTCAGAAGTCTGGTTCCTTCTTTGACAATAATTTACCTGGAACTCGACCCTGTGAATATTCAGTACTTGGCTGGCAGGGAAGATGTTGGGAATCTCTACTTTTATCCCCAAAGTGACCATTACCTGACATCAGAGTTGGGCTGATTGTGACGTGACACTTGGTCAATTTGGTTACCAGATTAATTTAACCGGATCCCCAATTACTGACACCACCTTCTCTCATTATCTTAGACAGGAAAACAATTGCACAGTTTCATACTAACCCTTTATCTGATTCTATACAATCAGGTATTCAGACAATTTCAAATTCTGAGACAAATCAGAGCTTGAAGGTCTCTCTTACCAGTACATTTATCATCATTGCACATTCTTCACATACACAGCAATTCAGATGATATGTTTTTACAGCAAATAAAACTCAGCCTTTTACTATAAGCCGACTTGTGACACTAATAGATAAACAAAAAAATGACATTCTTTATCGATTTATTAACTGTAACTCAATTAAATCTCACTACTTCTCCAGTTATTTGTTACTGACTGCGAGCTAATTAATACAGTAATCTTTAGTTAATAAACTTGGTTCCTACAAGATAGACTGGTTCAAAAAGACAGTTTGTCGAAAGACAACAGCTTTCTTCCTTACTAATCCTGACCAGACTGAACAATTAACCTTATTCTTCAGCTGGACTTTGGAAGAATATGATATCCTGTAGCTTATCAAAATTATAAAATAATTTCTTTCTTTAAACAACTTCTGCCGGCTCTGCAGTTTCTGGAAACATTTCAGGTTATTCAGTGTTAATATTTTAAAATAAAGATCTACCCTTTATATAATTGTCTATTACACTGAGTCACTGATGATAGCTTATTCAAGGTTCATTACTGAATAACCATATGTTACATATAAAATCAATTTGTAGCTAATAAAGCCAGTGACAGAAGGTGAACAGACTGTTAGAAGCCACATGTTCGATTTTAAAATGGTTTCCTTGACCTTGTTACTTATAGCAATGAATATGGTATGAAAGTGATTGAATTTTAAAACTAAATTTGATGACTCAGGCCTGCAATTTCCTCCATTACAACAGTCACTACAATTCACAGAACTTCATTCACTGTATAATGTTTCAGGACAATGGCAAAGATAGATAGAGAAACAAGGTGGTGAAAGGTTATCAGGGGGAGGTGGGAATGTGGAGTTGAGGTTTCAATTAGATCAGCCATGATTATGTTGAATGGCAGAACAGGCTCCTGATTCACATGTTCATCTGACACCCTGTGGTTGTGAGAGGTGCTATAGAAATGCAATTTTTTTTTGTTTCCCCACAATGTTGGATAATTACACTCAGTCCCTGCATCAAAATCATTGTTAAAGGTTGAGTCTAAATTTGACACATTTTGAATGCTGGGGTGGTTTTCTCCAAAGAGAAGACGAAGAAGTGATCTGATGGAAGTCTTTAAGATTATGAAGGGGTTCAATAATCCAACGGGGATTTAATGAGAAACCTCTTTACCCAGCGAGTGGTGAGACTGTGGAACTCACTATCACAGCGAGTGGTGAGACTGTGGAACTCACTATCACAGCGAGTAGTGAGACTGTGGAACTCACTATCACAGCGAGTGGTGAGACTGTGGAACTCACTATCACAGCGAGTGGTGAGACTGTGGAACTCACTATCACAGCGAGTGGTGAGACTGTGGAACTCACTATCACAGCGAGTGGTGAAACTGTAGAACTCATGACCACAGCGAGTGGTGAGAATGTGGAACTCACCATCACAGCGAGTGGTGAGAATGTGGAACTCACCATCACAGCGAGTGGTGAGAATGTGGAACTCACCATCACAGCGAGTGGTGAGAATGTGGAACTCACTGTCACAGCGAGTGATGAGAATGTGGAACTCACCATCACAGCGAGTGGTGAGACTGTGGAACTCACTATCACAGCGAGTGGTGAGAATGTGGAACTCACTATCACAGCGAGTGGTGAGAATGTGGAACTCACTATCACAGCGAGTGGTGAGACTGTAGAACTCATGACCACAGCGAGTGGTGAGAATGTGGAACTCACCATCACAGCGAGTGGTGAGAATGTGGAACTCACTATCACAGCGAGTGGTGAGACTGTAGAACTCATGACCACAGCGAGTGGTGAGACTGTGGAACTCACTATCACAGTGAGTGGTGAGACTGTGGAACTCACTATCACAGCGAGTGGTGAGACTGTGGAACTCACTATCACAGCGAGTGGTGAGACTGTGGAACTCACTATCACAGCGAGTAGTGAGACTGTGGAACTCACTATCACAGTGAGTGGTGAGACTGTGGAACTCACTATCACAGCGAGTGGTGAGACTGTGGAACTCACTATCACAGCGAGTGGTGAGACTGTGGAACTCACTATCACAGCGAGTGGTGAGACTGTAGAACTCATGACCACAGCGAGTGGTGAGAATGTGGAACTCACCATCACAGCGAGTGGTGGGAATGTGGAACTCACCATCACAGCGAGTGGTGAGAATGTGGAACTCACCATCACAGCGAGTGGTGAGAATGTGGAACTCACTATCACAGCGAGTGGTGAGACTGTAGAACTCATGACCACAGCGAGTGGTGAGAATGTGGAACTCACCATCACAGCGAGTGGTGAGAATGTGGAACTCACTATCACAGCGAGTGGTGAGACTGTAGAACTCATGACCACAGCGAGTGGTGAGAATGTGGAACTCACTGTCACAGCGAGTGATGAGAATGTGGAACTCACCATCACAGCGAGTGGTGAGACTGTGGAACTCACTATCACAGCGAGTGGTGAGAATGTGGAACTCACTATCACAGTGAGTGGTGAGACTGTGGAACTCACTATCACAGCGAGTGGTGAGACTGTGGAACTCATGACCACAGCGAGTGGTGAGAATGTGGAACTCACCATCACAGCGAGTGGTGAGAATGTGGAACTCACTATCACAGCGAGTGATGAGACTGTAGAACTCATGACCACAGCGAGTGGTGAGACTGTGGAACTCACTATCACAGTGAGTGGTGAGACTGTGGAACTCACTATCACAGCGAGTGGTGAGACTGTGGAACTCACTATCACAGCGAGTAGTGAGACTGTGGAACTCACTATCACAGCGAGTAGTGAGACTGTGGAACTCACTATCACAGCGAGTGGTGAGACTGTGGAACTCACTATCACAGCGAGTGGTGAGAATGTGGAACTCACTATCACAGCGAGTGGTGAGACTGTGGAACTCATGACCACAGCGAGTGGTGAGACTGTAGAACTCATGACCACAGCGAGTGGTGAGAATGTGGAACTCACTATCACAGCGAGTGGTGAGACTGTGGAACTCACTATCACAGCGAGTGGTGAGACTGTGGAACTCATGACCACAGCGAGTGGTGAGACTGTAGAACTCATGACCACAGCGAGTGGTGAGAATGTGGAACTCACCATCACAGCGAGTGGTGAGAATGTGGAACTCACCATCACAGCGAGTGGTGAGAATGTGGAACTCACCATCACAGCGAGTGGTGAGACTGTGGAACTCACCATCACAGCGAGTGGTGAGAATGTGGAACTCACCATCACAGCGAGTGGTGAGACTGTGGAACTCACCATCACAGCGAGTGGTGAGAATGTGGAACTCACCATCACAGCGAGTGGTGAGAATGTGGAACTCACCATCACAGCGAGTGGTGAGACTGTGGAACTCACTATCACAGCGAGTGGTGAGAATGTGGAACTCACTGTCACAGCGAGTGGTTGAGGTGAACAGCGTGAATACATTGAAGGGGAAGCGAGATACATACATGAGGGAGAAAGGAATAGAAGGATACGCTGATGGGGGGAGATGAAGAGGGGTGGGTGGAAACTTATGTGGAGTATAAATAGTGACACAGACTGATTGAGCCGACTGGCCTGGCCCTGTGCTGTCGACTCAATGGAACAGAGACAAATGTATTTTAGATCTACCTGGAGTGCTATTAAAAGCACTATTTACTATCCAAGATAAAATAAATGTCCTTCATCAGCTTTTGTGGGTCATTTCAGTAGAAATGTGCTCTCCCAGGCTCAAAGTGCATCAACCCACTGGAATCAACATCGAGAGACCAGCCAGTCCAACAGAAAGAAACTTCACCAAAATGATTCAGTCCTGGACATGATGAACAGCAGCAATAACAGCAGAATCCAACCCCTGTCATCATTTGTGAACTTGCTGATGTCTCAGCAGCTGTGATGACTGAGTGAATACCTTCCCGCACACAGAGCAGGTAAACTGTTTCTTCCCAGTGTGAACCCGTTGGTGTGCCCACAGGTTGGATGAATTACTGAATCCCTTCCCACACTGAGAGCAGGTGAATGGTCTCTCTCCAGTGTGAACTCGCTGGTGTGTCTGCAGGTGGGATGACTGAGTAAATGCTTTCCCACAATCAGAGCAAGTGAATGGTCTCTCCCCAGTGTGCACTCGTCGGTGTTTCTGCAGATTGGATGCATCTGGGAATCCCTTCCCACAATCGGGGCAGGTGAACGGTCTCTCCCCAGTGTGAACTCGCTGGTGTATCAACAGATGCGATGAATCAGTGAATCCCCTCCCACATTCGGGGCAGGTGAATGGCCTCTCCCCAGTGTGAATTCGCTGGTGCATCAACAGATGGGATGAGCGACTAAATCCCTTCCCACAGGTAGAGCAGGTGAATGGTTTCTCTCCAGTGTGAACTCGTTGGTGCATCAGCAGACTGAATGAATCACTGAATCTCATCCCACACATTGAGCAGGGGAATGGTCTCTCTCTGGTATGAACCCTCTGGTGCATCAGCAGGTTGGATGAATCAGTAAATCCCTTCCCACACTCGGAGCAGGCGAACGGCCTCTCCCCAGTGTGAACTCGCTGGTGCCTCAACAGGTTGGATGAATCACTGAATGCCTTCCCACACTCAGAGCAGCTGAATGGTCTCTCCCCGGTGTGAATGCGCTCGTGTGACTGGAGGTGGGATAACTGAGTGAATTCCTTCCCGCACTCCGAGCAGGTGAACCGCCTCTCCCTGGTGTGAACTCGCTGGTGCATCAACAGGTTGGATGAATCACTGAATCCCTTTCCACAATCGGAGCAGGTGAATGGCCTCTCCCCAGTGTGAACTCGCTTGTGTGTCTGCAGGTGGGATGAACTTGTGAATCCTTTCCCACACTCAGGGCAGGTGAATCGCCTCTCCCCTGTGTGAACTCGTTTGTGTGTCTGCAGGGAGGATGAATGAGCGAATCCCTTCCCACACTCCAAGCAAGTGAACGGCCTCTCCCCAGTGTGACTGCGTCGATGAGTTTCCAGCTGATATGGGAAATTGAATCCTTTACCACAGTCTCCACATTTCCATGGTTTCTCCATGGTGTAGGTGTCCATGTGTCTCTCCCAGTTTGACAGTCAGTTGAAGCCTTGTCCATACATAAAAAACCTGAATAGTGACTAGTGATGTCTTTTCAAGCTGTGTAACTGGTTGAAGCTTTATTCCACAGTCAGTGCACAGGAACACCCACTCATGTCTGTGTCTCCACGTTTTCCAATCACACTTATGGTTGAAATCTCTTGAAGCAGACAGAACAGAGAAATATTTCTCTTTATAGATTCCAAAGGCTGATGTTGTTCAGGTCCCGATTTATCAAGTTAATCTGGCAGATCACCACGAGTATTTGTTTTGAGAAGTCCAATTCTGATATTCTGTAAAATGAGTTCCAAAATTCATCACTGTCAGTGCAACTTAGAAATTCAGAAAAGACAATTCTAGTTTTTATAGAAAATTCTTTACTTTCTCCCGCCATTCTTACCCTGCATCTAATACACATCATAGAACAACACTCGACATATCCCTGTCCTGTATTAATTTACTGTCTCCTTAATATCAGCTATCTCCTGGGGATCCACCCCTTTAATTGTGACCATTACGAATATAGACCATCCTTTTAGCCAGACAAATAAATGTATTAAGCTGAGGGAGCTAAAGAATGTTAATGTCTTTAAAAGAGAAAGACTTGGGGCAACCTTTCCAGAGTCTGCAGCCTCCCTGGATTCACTTCCTTTCCCTTCAGTTGCTGCAAGTCCCCAATTTCCCCCAGAATGAGAAAAGAAATGGAAAGGGGGAGAAAAGAAAGTGTTTTACTCACAGAGGTTGGAGAGACAGAAGAACGTTTCTGTCTGCATGAAGCTCAATCTGCATTGTCACAAAGACAGCATTCTGATTGGCTGGAGGACCAGAGGGCTTCCGGTCCTCCAACTATTCTCATTGGTGAATGTCTCACGCGACATAATGGTGGGTGGGACCTCCTCCGTACATGCGCACCTTCCCTCTCCCCTGGACATGCGCATTCGGGGTCGCCTGCTTGCGTGGCGAATAGAGCGGTTTCCCCAGCGCCGTGGATTGTGGGTATGCGGCTGCCATTATTCAGCCGTCTCCAAACTCCTGGGACTGGGGTGAAAATTCGTGGGTTTGGGTTTGGTACCTGTGGGTTATAACTGGATTTGATTGTGACGCCCCTTTCGCAAAAGAGCTTGTTAAATACAGCTGTAAAGATTTGGACAGTGGCACAGTGGTTAGCACTGCTGCCTCACAGCGCCAGGGACCCAGGTTCAATTCCAGCCTTGGGTGACTGTCTGTGGGGAGTTTGTACATTCTCTCTGTATCTGTGTGAGTGGCTGGGCTTCCCCGTCTTGCCAGCGGTTGACATGAGCTGGCCATGTCAATGATGAACCTCATGCAGGAGGACACCAAGGCAGCCTCATGCAGGAGGACACCAAGGGCAGCCTCAAGGCTGGTTTGGCCCTTCTGGTTCCCCTCTCCCCCTGCTCCAATGGCACAGACATTTGGAAATATGTAACCAATGTCCAACTCCTCAGTGCCAAAAGATATTGCTGATTTTTAAAATTACTGCCTCTGAAAACTGGCATGGTTTGCAGAGATTAACAATTTAATGCACTTAACTGGACAGACTGGAAAATGCCCACATCTTTTCTCTGTCGAGTTAATCCACTCGAATGATCATCTGATGAGTCAGCTGACACTGTCCCATGCAGGGAGCCTTTTAAAGTGCTGGCCGTGACCTTGTTCTGGGTCACTGCCTGCAGTCTACAACACTAGACATCCCACTCTCCAACACTCATTGAGCAAAATGAAGGTCTACAACCCGCCCTTGCTGCTAATTGGTGACAATGAATGTATTATCAGACACGCAGTGATGGCGACCCAGAAGTCGGAATGCTGCTGAATTCCGGATGTGGAATGTGCTGTCATAGAAGCGAGAAGCAGGAGTAGGCCATTTGGCCCTTCAAACCTGCTCCACCATTCATTATAATCATGGCTAATCATCGAATTCAATGGGCTGATCATCGAATTCAATATCCTGATCCCACATGACTGCATTGTTCAGCTGTTGGAAGTTACCTCAAAACTGATTGCAAACGTTTATGTCTCTGATGTAAATCACCATTTAAAGTCAATAAGGCTGAGTGTAATTATTGAGCTCTGATGGAGGGTCATCTAGACTCAAAATGTTGGCTCTATTCTCTCTCCACAGATGCTGTCAGACCTGCTGAGATCCCAGCATTTTCTGTTTTTGTTTCAGATTCCAGCAGCCACAGTAATTTGCTTTTATCTTAAGAGATTATTCCTCAAATTGAAATTGACAAAATAAATTGATATGAATGGCTGATTTGAACATCCAAAGGGAAAGTTTAAGGGAATAATCACATTGTCAGAACAAAAAGAAACTAACAACTAACAGCCAGGTGGTTCCTCAGTGTCAAAAACGATTTCTTTTTCACAATAATATTTCTACTTGAATTTGGGTTAATTTCGGAAAAAAAGTCAGAGAAAATTTGTGTTATCTTTAGGAAATAAAAGACCATCTAAAACAAAGATCTTGATAATGCCTGAAATCAAATATGATTATAATATATGAAATATGATATGGGGAAGTTTAGGAGTGAGAGGAGGAGAAATTTCTTCATGCAGAGAGTGGTGAACTTGTGGAATTCGCCAGCACAGAAGGCTGTGGAGGCCAAAACATTAAAAATATATCTGTTTACCTTCTGAGATATATTCAGACTCTAAAAGCCTCAAGGAGTTTGGGGGGATCAGTGGAGAATGGTGTTGAGATAAGGGATCAGTCATGATCATATTGAATTGCAGAACAGGATCGAAGGGCCAAATGACCTACTCCTGCTTCTATTTTCTATGTTTCTGGAAGTCAACAAAACAAGAATCTCATCAGGACTGTTGTTAAAAATGGAAACGAGGAATTACACATCTTCAGCCTGATCAACCAACATAAATTATAAAAGTCTGTTTTCTTAAGTATATTTTTCCATTCTATATTGACAAGTATTTTTCTTTTAAATAAGCTTCCTTCAATTGATTATCTAAGATTCCTGTCATAGAATCCCTACAGTGCTGAAGGAGGCCATTCGGCCCAGGGAACCTGCACCAACAACAATCCCACCCAGGCCTAACCCCATAACCCATTTACCCTGCTAATCCCTCTGACACTAAAGGTCAATTTAGAATAGCCAATCAACCTAACCCACACATCTTTGGAGTGTGAGGAAATCAGAGCATCTGGAGGAAACCCACGCAGACATGGGGAGAATGTCTTATCCAGTGGTTAAAAGTCTTGTTTAAAGTAAAATAACTGAGGGAGTTGTTTACAGGCATCGGTGAATTGGGCTGATTGCAGACAGAATGAGCAGGACAGTGAGAGAGAGCTGTGTCTGCACTGGCGCAGAGACAGAAATCCGATTGGAGGGTTGAAACATGGAGTTACAGGATTTGGGAGGTGACAAGGACGTTACAGGGGAAAAGACGATTAGAGATTGGGGCGGGAGTTTACAAGGATATTGGGAGTTAAGGGTTGGTTTCATTGGGGGAGGGTGCTGGTGATGATGGCAGAACTGAAGGACATAGGAATACCTGAAGGGAGAGAACCATGAACGATATCAGTGAAAATAGGGAAGTTGGGTGAGGAGCAGTTTAGTGGGAATAAGGTCGAGGGAGGAGGTGGGATTGCTGGAAAGATATACTCTGAGAGGATACAAGGAGAGATAGGAGAGAATTGAAACAAAGGATCAAATTCAGGGCTACAGCAAAGGGGGGTCATTAGAAAGAGTTTGGCTCGGTGGGCTAGGGGAAGGGAGGGAAGCAGTAGAGGCAGCTGATTACATTGTCTAAATCTTAATGACAAAGAAGCTCCATGAGCTCCTCACACTGGAGGTGAAGATGGAGGAGACAGAGGAAAGAGACCTTCAAAGGATCCAAATTGTGTTTGAGATATTAAAAAAGCTCAACACTCTTCATGTCGAACACAAACTGAATTTATTTTACATAACAATGTATAACTTAACATTTATAACTATGCTTTGTTTATTAACAGCAATACTGTGATAACTTTCCACACAAATATGAACATACAAATTAGGAGCAGGAGAAGGCCACTCGGCCCCTCTAGCCTGCTCCACCACTCAATAAGACCCTGGTTGATCTGATTGTAACCTCAAATCCACATTCCTTTTACCCCCTGTTAATCAAGAATCTATCCAGCTCTGCCTTCAAAATATTCAAAGACACTGCTTCCAATGCTTTTTGAGGAAGACCCAGAGACTCGCTGCCCTCTAAGAGAAAACATTTATTTCTCATCTTTGTGTCAACTGAGCAACATTTTATTTTTCAATAATGTATTCAATAATAAGTATTAGATTCGCTCACATGAGAAATCATCCTCTTTAAATCGATCCTGTCAAAATACCTCAGGAACTGAAAAAGATTTCAATCAAATTGCCTCTTACTCTTTTAAGCTCCAGCAGATACAAGCTCAGGCTACTCAGTCTTTCCTCATAAGACAACCTCCCATTTCTGGTATAGTCTAGTAGACCTTCTCTGAACTGCTTCTAACACATTTACATTCTTCTTTAAATAAGGAGACAAATACTTTAATCATATTCCAAATCGCCAGTGTTCTGTAAAGCAGAAGCATAAGCTCTGTTTTGTATTCAATTCCCCTCACAATGAACAATAACATTATGTTAACTTTCCCAATTACTTGCTGTACCCTTCTACTAGCCTTTTGTGACTCATGAACCAGGACACTCAGAATCCTCTGACGGGGAACTGAATTTCTCCTCACAGTCTCCACATTTACACGGTTTCTCCCTAATGTGACTGTGGATGTGAATGGTGCTGTTTCCTTCCATGTTCAAAATTCTCTGCTGTTAAGGTTACGATAAATTGTGCAGCTCCATCCAATCCTGATCTGATATTCTGTGTGAGTATCCTGACCCCAAATCCTCCTTCTAAGCCAATTATATTAACACCTATAACAGAGCTGGAGTTATTTTTCAATTCAGCAGAAACAGACCCAAATGAACATGGTTCAGTCTGAATATGATTAACTGCAAAATCCAATCACAATAGTTACTTGTGAATTTGCTGGTGTTTTCGCAGCCTGGATGAAGTAATGTATCCCTTCCCACACTGGGAGCAAGTGAATGGCCTCTCCCCAGTGTGAGTTCGCTGGTGATTTAGCAGTGTGCATGAGGTAATAAATCCCTTTCCACACACAGAGCAGGTGAATGGCCTCTCCCCAGTATGAATTCGCTGGTGTTTCAGCAGCATGGCTGAGGTAGTGAATCCCTTCCCACACTGGGAGCAGGTGAATGGCCTCTCCCCAGTGTGAACTCGTTGATGATTTAGCAGCGTGGATGACTGAGTGAATCCCTTCCCACACTGAGAGCAGATGAATGGCCTTTCCTCAGTATGAATTCGCTCGTGTATCGCTAGGTTGGATGACTGATTGAATTCCTTCCTACACACAGAACATGTGAACGGTCTCTCCCCTGTGTGAATTCGCTGGTGTTTCAGCAGATGGGATGAGGTAGTGAATCCCTTCCCACATTGAGAGCAGGTGAACGGTCTCTCCCCTGTGTGAATGCGTCGATGAGTTTCCAGGTGGGATGGGTAATCAAATCCCTTCCCACAATCCTCACATTTCCAAGCCATCTCCCTGTTGCGATTGCAATTATGTTCCGAAAGGCCAGATGATTGGGTGAAGTCTTGTCCACACACACAGAACACGTGTACAGTTTCTCTCCACTGTGAATGGTGCTTTTTCCTTCTATATTCAAAATACAATGATATTCAGGTTACAATAAATTGGTCGACTCAATCAGGTCTGAGATCACATTTGATTTCTGTTTACCAACTGCAAATCCCCCTCTCCTAAAATGCTGTGAAATTGATTTAGAACAGAAAAAAACTCATTTTCTTCTCATGCAACTGGCAAACATTATTTTATCTATGGAAAGAGACATAAAGTTAAAAGGCAAAAGCGATCGAAGGATATGGGGGTTTGGGCTATTATCATAATGAATAGAAGAGCAGGCTTGAAGGGCCAAATGGCCTACTCCTGATCCTATTTTCTATGTTTCGATGGAACTCAATGTCTATGAGGATGGTGGAACAGGAGACAAATGGTTTCAAAATGAGATTGGATCGGCACACAAAGGAAATGAACATGCTGCATTAATGGAGATATAGAGGGGAATGGGGCTGAGTGATCGCTCTGCAGAAAGTTGACATGGACTCAAGTTCCTTCTGAAGTGTGGAGTCTATGACTGGAAATGTATAACATCGCTGCAGTACCAGATTACAAGAATGGAAATAATAAATACATTATTTTACTGAAATATAAATATTAGACCTAATACGTACTATAAAACAACACTGGATATATCTCTTCTTGTGGCGTCCCAAGCCAACTGATAACTCTAAAATAAACACATTTCCAGACAATTCCAAGGATAAAATGAGTGAGGTTTCACTTTTTAAAATGTTTCATTGTAAAAGTCAAAATAAAAGCAACATAAATGAATCAGGCATTGACAGACAAATAGCATTTGAATAGATGGGATACTTTTTACTTCAATAAAACCAGTCTCCACAAAATCACCAGCAATTCCTCCCTTAGAATTCATGGCACTAATTTAATTTACTACAACTCTCTGTATTTCCCAGAGAGAAAAAACACAGGAGAATGGCACTCAGTCAAAATGCTCATTTGAAGAGTCGGGTACAGATATAATGTTCTAAATGGCCCGTATATATTTATACATTTGCATATTTAATGGATAATAAATGTGTGTAATATACAGCTCTCTGTTATGTGATTGGCGAGATAGGGATCAGTGAGGAAGAACTTTGTTTAGGCCCTGGAACTTGCTGCTGATGAGAGTGGTGCAACAAGAGATGATCAGTGATTTCAAAATGAAATTTGATGAACACTTGAAGGAAATAAACTTTCAGGGAAATGGGGATATCGAGGGGGTATGGAATTGACTGACTTTTTGTACAGAGGGTTGGTATTGACTTGAGTTGCCAAATAGATTCATTTTGTGCCACAGTGACTCTGTGGCTGGAAATATAAAACAGCAACGCTGCTATATATTTCAAGACAAGAAATAATTATAATGAACTTCAGAGAATCATAAATGATTTTGTGTGTGCCATATGACCATACTATCTCTGTCCTCAGTTGATTTACTGTTCCTTTAAACGTCATCCATCTCTTGGGAAAACGTTATAATTGTGAACATTAGATAGGAGGCCATCCTATTAACCAGACAAATAAATGTGTCAAACTGAGAGCTAAAGGATGTCTTTGAGAGAAAAAGGAAAACTTCCCCCTCTGGCCAACATCTGTGAGGAAAACACTTTCTTTCTCCCCCTGGGAAATACAGAGAGTTGTGGGACTCTGTAACTGGAATTAGAGCCAAATATACTGAGGGGGAAATGTTTGTGATTTTGTGGAATCTGTTTTTATTGTTTGAGCTATTTAATGACAAAGTTATCATGCGCATTCAAATACAATTTGAATGTCATTGCATGATTCAGCAATGTTCAAAGAATCCCTAAAGTACAGGAGGTCATTTGGCCCATCGAGCCTGCACTGACATCAATCCCACCCAGGCCCTAATCCTTCAACTCCACGTACTACCCTGCTAATCCTCCTGATACTAAGGGCAATTTAGCATGGCCAATCCACCTAACCCTCAGATCTTTGGAGTGTGGGAGGAAACCAGAACACCCTGAGGAAACCCACACAGACACAGGGAGAATGTGCAAACTCTACACAAGGCCAAATTTGTACCCGGGTCCCTGGTGCTGTGAGGCAGCAGTGCTAAACACTGTGCCACTATGTTGCCCGTTTGATAATTTTAATTAGATTGTTACAGAAAAAGTTTTTAAAATGTGAAATGTTGTCCTTCGGTTTATTCCATTGAGTTTCTCTGGGAATTTATTTGCTTTAAGGTAATTGGTCTCCACAAAGATCATACCAACAGGGATACATCTAGTGTTATCCTTTGGTACATTAGTATAATATTTCTGTCATTTGTTCTTATTTCTGGTCTGGTACTTTGGAACTATAGCTATATTCTATATTTCCAGCATTAGATCCATGATGGCAGATGAGTCAATTAGTCAACTGGAATCCATGCTAACTCATTATAGGACAATCCAGTTAATCCCATTCCCACTATGTATCTCCGTAGCCCTGCAAATTTATTTCCTTCAAGTTCCATCCAATCTTGTTTTGAAATAATTAATTATCTCTGCTTCCACCACCCTCATTGGCAGCCAGTGCCAGGTCGAGATCGCTCACTGCCTGAGGAGTGGTCTTCCTCATAACCCTGTATCTGGAAATTACACTGACATTTAGTCCAATAAATATATATACATGTGAGCAGCTGGCATGAAGACGGTGTGTGTGTCCTGGACAGGAAGCAGTGAGCAGGGATCTGTTGATCAACATGAATTAGCACCTTCAGGAGAATTGGGAGGATATATATTAGAAATAGCAGAATGAGAAAGGAGAGAGTGTGTGGGATGGAGATTTACAACTTTGGGAGAAGGAGCGAGGAAAGAATATTCCATAGAAACTAGAATTGTCTGTTTTGAACTTCTATCCTGCACTGATAGTGATGCTTTTTGTCAAGCCTTTTAAAGTATATCAGAAAAGGGAGGATTTACAGAGTGAAATCCCAACAAACATCACATCCAAGATCTGATAGTCACTCAATTATTGGTGCCTCAATTTCGTCTGCATTTGAAACTTCTTCAAATAGTTTAAACATCAGTGTGACTGGAGAGAACACACGCGCGCACGCACACACACTTTCTATGTCATCCTTGATGAAGACCGACACACATTTGTTTAATAATAAATAAGAACAGGAAATGCTGGAGAAATTCAGCAGGTCTGGCAGCATGTGTGGAGAGAGGAGTACGGTTAATATTTTGAGGCCATACGAACTTCTACAGAACTGTTTCTTTTCTCAGCCATTTCCTCATTCGCCATTATCAATTCTGTGGTAACAAACACACATTTTTTCTTTCTTTTTCATGCATCATGTTTTTACAGTCAGTTTTTATGCTTTTTACCAGTTCTTTCTCATTGTTTTCTTTTTCTTTATCAGTTCCTTTGTGCCAAATTCTAAAAAGATCCAAATCCTCTGGCTTAATACTTTTCTGATCACTTTGTGAGCCTCTTCCTTTGATTAATGCAAATATTTACTTCTCTCGATAACCACAGTTGCAATCACTATTCCTGCAGGACTTTTGTCTTTAAAGGAATGCACACTTGTTATAAATCATGTATTAATTCCTGAAATGTTAGGTATTGCCTATCTTCTATCATATCTTTTAATGTAGCTTCCCATCTACCTAAGCTAACTTTCCCCTCAAATCTTTGAACTTTCCTTCTATGAGGAACACTCAGCTGAATTAAACAAAAGAACCTATTAAACACCACAGCCCATCTCCATGGCAACATGGCATGCTTTGGGGTGTTCCAAATAGAAATGCAAAGTAAATATCTTTGACCTCCCAAACATCCTTTCATTCTATGATTCAGATGAAATATCAAACTAGAATTTTGCAACAAGGCTCTAAGAGTATCAAACCATTGGAAGCAAAGTTCCGAGACCAGCCAGTCCACCAGAAAGAAACATTCTGACACTCCCACTTTGCCACCTGTCAGAATGAACATGGCTGAGTCCCAGAAGTGATTAATAGCAGGAACAATGGCAGAATCCATTCTCTGTAATCACTTGTGAACTCGCTGGTGTGTCTGCAGATGGGATAACTGAATGAATCCCTTTCCACACAAGGAGCAGATGAATGGCCTCTCCCCAGTGTGAACCCGTTGATGTGTCAGCAAGTTAGATGATTGAGTGAATCCCTTCCCACACTCAGTGCAGGTGAACGGCCTCTCCCCAGTGTGAACTCGCTGGTGCATCTGCAGGGTGAACGATTCAATGAATCCCTTCCCACATTCAGAGCAGGTGAATGGCCTCTCTCCACTGTGAACTCGCTGGTCTGCCAGCAGATGGGACAACGGAATGAATCTCCTGCCACACTCAGAGCAGTTGAATGGTCTCTCCCCAGCGTTAACACGCTGATGTGTCTGCAGGCTGCATAAGCGACTGAATCCCTTCCCACACTCAAAGCAGGCGAATGGCCTCTCTCCAGTGTGAAGTCGCTGGTGTGTCAACAGATTCCATGAGTGAGTGAATCCCTTCCCACACACAAAGCAGGTGAACAGCTTCTCTCCACTGTGAACTCGCTGGTGCATCCGCAGGTTGTTTAAATGCAAAGCAGCCAGCATAATCAAGGACCCCACACACCCTGGACCTAAGGTCATGCACCAACTGACTCAAAAACAGCTTCTTCCCTACTGCCATCTGACTCTTGAATGGACTTACCTTGCATTAAGGTCATTCTCCGCACCCTAGCTATGACTGTAACATTACATTCTGCACTCCTTTCCTACGTATGGTATGCTTTGCCTGTATAGTGCGCAAGAAACAATACTTTTCACTTTATAGTAACACACGTGACAAGAATAAATAAAAAATCAACAGTCTCCAGACTCTCCACTCTTCATCCACAGTTTCAGCCACTCTCCCCTTGTGTTCACCTGCATTTTTCCAGACTCTGCGTTTCATCATGTTTTCCAGATATCTCCCCCACCCCAGATTGTTCACCTGCAGTTTCCAGGCTCCCCAGGCATGTGCTCACTTACAGTTTCCTGCCACCCCACCCCACCCACATTCACCCAGTGTTTAGGCCCCCTTCTGAACCTGTGTTCACCCACAGTTTCCAGCTCCCCACGCCGGCTTACCCACAGTTAGCAGGCCCCACACAATGCTCAATTTGTCAGCAACAGCACCACACTATGCATGCTCAGAGCACAGGCCGATTCCATACCTGTGCACTGGGTACCTAGAATCATGCATAGGGACTTTATGGGGTGCTCTGGGTAACTAATGCAGCATTGACAGAGTGAATTTCAGATAGATCATTAATGTTTTAGCATTCCAATTGAGATCAGGAAGAGAGCAGACAGAGACTCAATATGAAAAATCATCACGATCTGTTCAGGATAGAATTCAGATGAGAGACATTTCTCTTGGTTTGAGTTTTGCAGATAGAAATTCATTCCTTTCCTCTGCTGGCAGGGAGCACTGCGCATGCGCACTGTTGCAATCTCATGCGATCAAGAGGCAGCCTTGACCCCAGGTCTGTCATCAAAAAACTCGCAGCTTCTCTTCCTGAAAACACGGAACCGATAGCTTCTTATTCGGATCGTGAATCCTCCAGAAGGTGTTAATGGAACCTCCCAGTCCACTCACCGGCTCTGTTCCTCTCCTGTCCGGGCCTCATGTCTCCCTGCGGATTCCACACCACTGTCTGCATCCGCACTGCGCATGCTCCAGTCACAGCCCCGCACAGAGCCTGCGCAGCGGGCTCCGGCAGAGGTTAGGGCCCCGCCCCTCATTCACTCCTATTGGTTGGAAGACCAGCCGCTCCAGCTCGGTCCTCCAGCCCCGCCCCTCATTCACTCCGATTGGTTGGAGGACCAGCCGCTCCAGCTCGGTCCTCCAGCCCCGCCTCTCATTCACTCCGATTGGTTGGAGGACCAGCCGCTCCTGCTCGGTCCTCCAGCCCCGCCCCCTCACATTGTTCCGGAATCTCACTCTGCCGCTTCCGCCTTCACCCCCAGCAGCAACTTCAACCAAAGACCCAACTGGGAAAAGGTGAATATTTCCGCATGTTTAAAATCAGTCATAAAATCATTAAATATGATTTGTTGTTGTGAGCTGCATTATTTGTGAGAATGAGAGTGACGGAGTGGGATTGATCCACAGCCTGAGTCACCAGTTTAAGTAAGAAGTTTAACAACACCAGGTTAAAGTCCAACAGGTTTATTTGGTAGCAAAAGCCACACAAGCTTTCGAGGCTCTGAGCCCCTTCTTCAGGTGAGTGGGAATTCTGTTCACAAACAGAACTTATAAGACACAGACTCAATTTACATGAATAATGGTTGGAATAATGGTTCCCACTCACCTGAAGAAGGGGCTCAGAGCCTCGAAAGCTTGTGTGGCTTTTGCTACCAAATAAACCTGTTGGACTTTAACCTGGTGTTGTTAAACTTCTTACTGTGTTTACCCCAGTCCAACGCCGGCATCTCCACATCATGACCACCAGTTTAAGGACAGGAGGAGAGAGAATCTGGAGAGGACAAAAGAATCAGGAGAGTGCAGTGAGCATGGATCTGTCAATCAGCCTCAATCAGCACCTTCAGGAGAATTGGGAGGGTGAATATTAGATACAGCAGAGTGAGAATGGAGGGAGAGTGTGTGGGATGGAGATTCACAGCTTTTGGGGAATGAGAGAGAAAGAATGTTCCATAGAAACGAGAATTGTCTGTTCTGAATTTCTGTCCTGTACTGACACTGATGACTTTTGTAAACTCATTTTACAGGATATTGAAAGAGGAATCACAGACCGAAATCTCAAACGTCACATCAGATCTGACAGAGTCATATTCCTTGGGAGCTGAATATCATCGGCCTTTGAATCCAGAAGGACAAATGATTGTCCGGTCTGTCGATTTGAAAGGATTTCAAATGTCAGTGTGACTGGAAAAGGACCAACTCGGGTGAGGGTGTTAAAGAGCTTTAACCAGTTACACAGCCTGAATAAAGATCACACCATTAACAGCGGGGAGAGACTGCACTCGTGTTGGGTGTGTGTTAACGAGGCTTCAACTGATTGTCCACCAAAGAGAGAGGCAAGGACACATGCACCATGGAGAAACCATGGAAATGCGGGGACTGTGGGAAGAGATACAGATCCCCATCAGAGCTGGAAGCTCATCGGCGCAGCCACACTGGAGCGAGGCCATTCACCTGTTCTCAGTGTGGGAAGGGATTCAGTGAAATATCCCACCTGCGGACACACCAGCGAGTTCACACTGGGGAGAGGCCGTTCACCTGCTCTCAGTGTGGGAAGGGATTCAGTCAGTTATCCAGCCTGCAGACACACCAGCGAGTTCACACTGGGGAGAGGCCGTTCACTTGCTCTCAGTGTGGGAAAGGATTCAGTCAATTATCCAACTTGCAGACACACCAACGAGTTCACACTGGGGAGAGACCGTTCACTTGCTCTCAGTGTGGGAAGGGATTCAGTCAGTTATCCAACCTGCGCAAACACCAGCGAGTTTGCACTGGGGAAAGGCCATTCACCTGCTCTCAGTGTGAGAAGGAATTCACTCATTTATCCAACCTGCAGACACACCAGCGAGTTCACACTGGGGAGAGGCCGTTCACCTGCCCTCAGTATGGGGAGGGATTCACTCAATCATCCAACCTGCAGACACACCAGCGAGTTCACACTGGGGAGAAACCATTCACTTGCTCTCAGTGTGGGAAGGGAGTCACTCAGTTATCGAGTCTGCGGACACACCTGCGAGTTCACACTGGGGAGAGACCATTCACCTGCTCTCAGTGTGGGAAGGGATTCAGTGATTCATCCAGCCTGCGGAGACATGAGCGAGTTCACACTGGGGAGAGGCCGTTCACCTGCTCTCAGTGTGGGAAGGAATTCACTCAGTTATCCAGTCTGCGGACCCATGAGCGAGTTCACACTGGGGAGAGGCCGTTCACCTGCTCTCAGTGTGGGAAGGGATTCAGTCAGTTATCCAATCTGCGGACACACGAGCGTATTCACACTGGGGAGAAACCGTTCACCTGCTCTCAGTGTGGGAAGGGATTCACTGACTTATCCAACCTGTGCACACACCAGCGAGTTCACACTGGGGAGAGGCCGTTCACCTGCTCTCAGTGTGGAAAGGGTTTCAGAGTTTCAGCCCAGCTGCTGAGACACCAACAAGTTCACGAGTGATTCCAGGGGTTGGATTCTGCTGTTATTGTTTCTGCTCTCAATTACATCCAGGACTGCATTTTATTCATTCTCACAGTTAGTCAATGGGGAGGGTCGGAGGGTTTCTTTCTGCTGGACTGGCCGGTCTCACGACATTGCCTCCAGTGGGCTGATGCTCTTTGAGTCTTGTTGCAAATACCTGGTTTCAAATTTCACAAGGATCACAGAGTGACAGGGTGTGAGGAAGTTCAGAGATATTTAGTCAGCATTTCTGTTTGAAACCTCCCCAAATTCCCATCCAATTTCCTTTGTAATTGTTTATTGTCTCCACTTCCTCCACCCTCGTAGGCAGCGAGTTCCAGGTCATCACCATTCGCTGCATCAAATTGTTCTTCCTCACATCCCCCCCCCGCATCTCTGACCCAAAATCATAAATCTGTGATCTCCCTCATCCTTGTCCCATCAGCTAATGGGAACGGATTTTCTTTGTCCACCTTATCTAATCCTGTCAGAATCTTGTCAGGAATGTGTCGCTGGAAAGCACTGTGGGTGTACCGACACCTCAGGCATTGTAGCAGTTCAGGAAGGCAGTGTTGGGGTTGACCATGGCCGAGGCAGCTACATACAGCCACATATTCTGTTATAATTGAAGGACTGCAGATTGAATGAGGCATTATGGGACTGGACTATCTTGACCACATTCCTGTGACTGCTCAGTTTCTGCAATCACGAACCATTAAAGCTGCTTAGCAGGGCCCCGACAGAGGACCTTGTGAGAATATTTACACAGAACGAGTTAGAATGAAACTTATTCCATAGGTTTGGGCGGCATGGTGGCACAGTGGTTAGCACTGCTGCCTCACAGCGCCAGGGACCCGGGTTCGATTCCTGGCTCGGGTCACTGTCTGTGTGGAGTCTGCACATTCTCCCCGTGTCCCTGTTTCCTCCGGGTGCCCCGGTTTCCTCCCAAAGTCCAAAGATGTGTGGGTTAGGTGGATTGGCCATGCTAAATTGCCCCTTAGTGTCAGGGGGACTAGCTAGGGTAAATGCATGGGGGATAGGGCCTGGGTGTGATTGTGATCGGTGCAGACTCGATGGGCCAAATGGCCTCCTCTGCACTGTAGGATTCTATGAATCTATGAATAACCAGCTGATATTCAGTGGCTGAGATATCCAAATCTGTAAAAAGGGGGTCTGACCAATCAACAAACGGTGGTAGGTAGTAGATTAAGAAGCGTTCTCAGGCATTAAATTATTTTATCATAAATTTGTGATAAGAACTGTGAAGGTCTTGTGACCGGTAGTCGGTGAGGTGACGGTACACTCCAAGTAGCACTGGACTGAAAAGTGGATCTCTAAGAGTGGATTCTAATGGTTATAATCTTACCCAAGCATGGCCAGTGAAAAATTCAGAGCTCGAGTGGGGACTGGACAGATTTCTTACCTGTCTTTTGGAAACTAAGAACAAGAAACTTATCGATAAAATGATTTGAGAATAGAGCCAACATTTTGAGTCGAGATGACACTTCATAGGAGCTCTGATAAAGGGTCATCCAGACTCGAAACGTTGGCTCTATTCTCTCCCTACAGATGCTGTCAGATCTGCTGGGATTTTCCAGCATTTTCTGTTTTTGTTTTACTTTTATAATAAATGATTTGGTCTGATTGGAATCCCCACGATCCTCCTGCAAAACAGAGAGAAAGTGGTGACAAAAGGAGAAAAAGGATATGGATGATAGAGTCTAGGTTCTGATTCTCCGAGCCCGTGTAGAATTAACAAAATGAGTGAACCAGTTTATAAAGAACAGAAATTACCCATCCCTAACAAAAACTGATCAAATTAAAATAGGTTGAGGAATATAACAAAAAAATTAATAGATGAAGTTTAAAATCAAGTTTCTTTTGTTGTTAGAGAGGGGATTTTTTACAGTAACTTCATTGCAGTGTTAATGTAAGCTTACTTGAGATTAATTATAAACTTTAAGTTTTTTAAAGTTATTTTGTCAGAGGGGTTCAGAATACCTTGAGATTAAAAACTAATAAAAGCTATTGAAACAGGGTGGACTGACTTAGACTAACATAGAATAAGGACCACAACGTGCCTTATTTATATTATACAAAGGTACTGTCTGCATAGAGATACATATAACCACTGGTAGAGAATTTAAATATGTACTTTTTGGACTAAAATGTACACCTTGGCCAAACTGCAGACTGCCCGAAAGCATAATGGGATAAAAGCTGAGTGAGACAGGCCACATTCTGTCAGAACAGTGAAGCCACAGAGCACAGTTTTTATCAGCATGAGTTATAAAAGTAAACGCTTCCCAGACACTAGAATGAATAGAATTATTCATTTTTTACTGATAAGGGATGGCTCAGCAGACAGTGGAAAGGAACTTTTGAACCCTCTAAGCTATGTAATAGAAGTTGCTGAGAGTCAGTTAGAAAGCAACCTTTGAACCCTATGGACCTACGTAAGTGAAAGTTTGCTAGTAACAGTGGGCAGGAACTTTCAGATTCTACAGACCAATGAATTCCCATTCTTCCAGAAGATAGGATGTTATTGGCCAAGGTAAATATTGTGCACGAACATGATTGGAGCATCCAGTTAGAATGACAGAGTGGGCGGGTGAAACGAACTTTCAAAATAGTATAACTAAAGGGCCAATGTATTGTAACTTTAGAAAGGAGTTGGACTGCCCAGCTGCCTTTCTCCCAGCGCGTGTTGGTCAATAAATAATGTCTTTAACCCGTATACTGTCTTTTGCAAATCATTGTATTAGCCGAGTTCAGCTCAATACTTCCCCTCTGAGAAAAACCCCCATCATATGTAAAGTGAAGTAATTGTGGGCCAAGTCAGAGGGTAAAATGCAATTGGCTGAAGTATATGACGTGTTGAAAATGATTGGTTTACACCTGATGAAAGGCAGGAGAATTGATATGAAGAATGTATTATTGAGCCATCCTAAGCATTGTATGTCTGTTATTGGAGAGATCAGGATGCTTCTCTTCTCGAGAGGGATTAACACCGTCCAATAATTTCTCCCTTCAATCAAATAAAAGATAAGTCTTTAAACTGGGACACTGGCTTTCATGAGTCTTTGTATTGTCTGAAGATTTTGGCAATACCTGGTCTCCAGCGGTAATGTACCCAGTGTGTTGGGGGGAATGAACTCAGAAGAATCATTCAATACTCAAGCCTGATTCAATCAACAAACAGTTTATTGAGCTGGGCCAGTGGGGAGAAGCCACAGGGGCTGACCATGTGCAACTCCACCCAACACAGAATATCATCAATTCTTATCCAGTTACTCAGCCCATCCCGGCTGGACACAATCCAATCAGAATGGTGATAGATTACATATATTATATATGTGTCCAATGAAATTAGTATCTGGGCATTCGGGGCTTTGTGATCATGCAAAACAGATTATGGATAGGTGTGGAGGTCACAGGGTAGTTGTCATGGGTGACTTTAACTTTCCAAATACTGATTGGAACTTTTTAGGTTGAATAGTTCAGATGGGGCAGTTTTTGTACAGTGTGTGCAAGAGAGTTTCCTGACACAATATGTGGATAGGCCGACAAGACGTGGGGCCACATTGGATTTGGGTCTGGGAAATGAACCGGGCCAAGTGTTTAGATTTGGTTGTGGGAGAGCACTTTGGAGATAGCGACCACAATTCGGTGTCTTTCGTTATTGCAATGGAGAGGGATAGGGCCATACGGCAGGGCAAGGTTTACAATTGGGGGAGGGGTAATTATGATGCGATTAGGGAGCATGAGATGGGAACAGAAACTGTCAGGGAAAGGCTCAAATGAAAAGTGGAGCTTGTTCAAGGAACAAATTCTGCGTGTCCTTGATAGGTATGTCCCTGCCAGGCAGAGAGGAAATGGCCGAGTGAGGGAACCATGGTTCACAAAAGAGGTTGAATGCCTTGTCAAGAGGAAGAAGGAAGTGTATGTTAGGATGAGAAAACAAGGTTCAGTTGGGTCCATTGAGGGTTACAAGTTAGCAAGGAATGAGCTGAAAAAAGGGCTTAGGAGAGTTGGAGGGTGCATGAGAAGTCCTTGGCGGGTCGGATCAAGGAAAACCCCCAAGGCTTTTTACTCTTATGTGAGGAATAAAAGGGTGAGGTTAGGGCCGGTCAAGGACAGTAGTAGGAACTTATGCATGGAGTCAGTAGAGATAGGAGAGGCGATGAATGAATACTTTTCTTCAGTGTTCATCAAGGAGAGGGGCCTTTTTGAGGATGAGAGTGTGATACAGGCTGATAGGTTGGAGGAGGCAGATGTTCTGAGGGAATATGTATTAGCAATTTTGAAAAAACCTGAAGGTTGATAAGTCCCCTGGGCTTGATGAGATATATCCTAGGATTCTTTGGGAGGCAAGGGATGAGATTGCAGAGCCTTTGGCTTTGATCTTTGGGTCCTCGCTGTCCACAGGGATAGTGCCAGAGGACTAGAGAGTGGCGAATGTTGTTCCTCTGTTCAAGAAAGGAAATAGGAATGATCTTGGTAATTATAGGCCAGTTAGTCTTACTTCGGTGGTTGATAAGTTAATGGAAAAGGTCCTGAGGGATAGGATTTACGACCATTTAGAAAGATGCAGCTCAATCCGGGATAGTCAACACGGATTTGTGAAGGGCAAGTCTTGCCTCACAAATTTGATTGAATTTTTTGAGGAGGTAACTAAGTGTGTAGATGAAGGTAGAGCAGTTGATGTCATATACATGGATTTTAGTAAGACGTTTGATAAGGTCCCCCATGGTCGGCTCATGAAGAAAGTAAGGAGATGTGGGATAGAGGGAAATTTTGCCGATTGGATAAGTAACTGGCTATCTCATAGAAGACAGAGGGTGGTGGTGGATGGAAAATTTTCAGACTGGAGACCAGTTACCAGCAGTGTACCACAAGGATCAGTGCTGGGTCTTCTACTATTTGTGATTTTTATAAATGACTTAGAGGAGGGGGCTGAAGGGTGGATCAGTAAATTTGCGGATGACACCAAGATTGGTGGAGTAGTGGATGAGTAGGAGGGCTGTTGTGGGCTGCAAAGAGACATTGATAGGATGCAGAGGTGGGCCGAAAAATGGCAGATGGAGTTTAACCCTGATAAGTGCGAGGTGATTCATTTTGGTAGGACAAATTTGAATGCGGATTACAGGGTCAAAGGTAGGGTTCTGAGGAATGTCGAGGAACAGAGAGATCTTGGGGTTCATATCCACAGATGTCTAAAGGTTGCCACTCAAGTGGATAGAGCCGTGAAGAAGGCCTATAGTGTGTTAGCGTTTATTAACAGGGGGTTTGAGTTTAAGAGCCGTGAGGTTATGCTGCAACTGTATAGGACCTTGGTGAGACCACATTTGGAATATTGTGTGCCGTTCTGGTCACCTCACTGTAAGAAGGATGTGGAAGCACTGGAAAGAGTGCAAAGGAGATTTACCAGGATGCTGCCTGGTTTGGAGGGTAGGTCTTATGAGGAAAGGTTGAGGGAGCTAGGGCTTTTCTCTTTAGAGCGGAGGAGGTTGAGAGGTGACTTAATAGGGGTTTATAAGATGATGAGGGGGATAGATAGAGTGGACGTTTAGAGACTATTTCCTCGGGTGGATGTAGCTGTTACGAGGGGGCATAACTATAAGGTTCGTGGTGGAAGATATCGGAGGGATGAACGAGGTAGGTTCTTTACTCAGAGAGTGGTTGGGGTGTGGAATGGACTGCCTGCTGTGATAGTGGAGTCAGACACTTTAGGAACTTTCAAGCGGTTATTGGATAGGCACATGGCGCACACTAGAATGATAGGGAGTGGGATAGCTTGATCTTGGTTTTGGAAAAGGTTCGGCACAACATCGTGGGCCGAAGGGCCTGTTCTGTGCTGTACTGTTCTATGTTCTATGTTCTATCTCATGAACAGATAGTTGCCCCCATCATGGTGCTTTTCAAAACTCCTTATCTACCATCCTTGGGCTTTCTTTGTACTGAGATTCCCTTCGTTTGAAAAGGGGTGGATTAAAAGTTCTCAAAATTAGTTTTTTTAAAAAGTTTATTTATTTGTCACAAGTAAGGCTTGCATTAACACTGCAATGAAGTTACTGTGAAATTCCCCCAGTCGCCACACTCCGATGCCTGTTCAGGTCAATGCACCCGAACCAGCACGTCTTTCAGACAGAGAGGAAACCAGAGCACCCGAAGGAAACCCAAGCAGACACGGGGAGAATATGCAAACTCCACACAGACAGTGACCCAAGCCGGGAATCGAACCCGGGTCCCTGGCGCTGTGAGGCAGCAGTGCTAAAAACTGTGCCACCGTGCCGTCACCGTCACTGTGCCACCATGGATGTCAGCGCCCTTTCTTGGTTTTAATCAAATGACCACATGGTCTGGGAATCATTTCTATTTCATAATCTCTCCTTTTAAACTCTTTCCTTCAGTATCCAATTCCAGAATTTTCCTTTTCATTGTGTTAATTGCGTCAGGAATAAATCTTTGGATCCGACAGGAAGTTTAACTCAAGATCAATCCAACACAGGATTGATCAGAATCATTTCACATGTGTCAAATTTTAAATAACCATTACAAATTAAAACTCTCATTCTCACATGTGAATTGTATCTGGATTGAAATTCCTGCATGTTTAGTAAAATATCCTGGAATCATATCTCTGGCCAGTAAATATGGTTCCAGGTTCATAACTTATGAAAAAAAGCTTTATTAATTACACTTACTTATTTAAAATCTGTTTGATTTAAATCACAGACAGAAAACCTGAAAGCTTGAAGCATTCAACCCACAAATATCATCCATATACAAGCAGAGAAACTTAGCATGTGCTTTACAACAACAATAACCAAAATTAGTTCCTTAAGCGTTCTTGTGGTTCTGCTTTTAAACTTCCAAAAATGCCTTTAATTAAAGACTCAAGATAAGGTTAATTCCCCAGAAAGATAAACCTTAACAAATGTAGCCCAAAACAATGATAAAACACATCTACAAACATCCACATAAAACAAATGAAACACACAGGTTCTCCCAGCTCGTAAATTTCAAACAATGAATCGTCAGCGTTCTCTCTCTCTCTCTCAGCTATAGCTTCTTAAAGTGACAGAGCACTGCAAGCTCACAACTCCTTGAATAAGATACAAGATCCTCCATTCTAACTTAACCTTTTCAAGCTAACTTCCAAGACCTGGTTTATAGGCAAAATCGCAAACAAGTTACCAGCGGAAAAATCTTTGTTCTTTACCTGGGGTTGAGGTGACAACACGATAAAATTCTCAGTTATTCCAAATTCCTCCAGGCTATGCGTAAATTTCCACATTTAACTGGATCCTATAAATCCTCAATTATAAACTAAAATAGACAGATGAGTTTCTGGGTGATTTAAAAACAAATCAAATGTCTGCTGAAAGGATTAACTTTTCAACAGAACCTAAAGGTGTGGGGAGTGAGCGGGAAAAACTTGGCACACAATTACGTCACTTTATACAAGTTTAAAAAACTTCTCTATCAACCAAACAAACTTGATTTTAAACTTCATCTATTAATTTTTTATTATTTTCCTCAACAGTGTCGTGTGTCGTGGTCACGGTCAGTCACGGGCATTCAGCCTTGGATCTTCAGGCAAGCGTTCTCCAAGGCGGCCTTCACGACACACGATAGCGCAGAGTCGCTGAGCAGAAACTGATAGCCAAGTTCCGCACACATGAGGACGGCCTAAACCGGGATGTTGGATTTATGTCACATTATCAGTAACCCCCACAGCTTGCCTCCTGATCTTGCAGAATCTTACTAGCTGTTCTGTCTGGAGACAATACACATCTCTTTAACCTGTGTTTAATGTTCCCTCCACCCACATTATCTGTACCTTTAAGACCTGGCTGGCTGTAGAGATTTGCATTCTAATTAGTATTCTGTAACTTGATGTTGTGTCTCTGTGCACTGTTGGAGAACAGGTTTTCATTCCATCTGACGAAGGGGCAGCGCTCCGAAAGCTTATGGTATTTGCTACCAAATAAACCTGTTGGACTTTAATCTGGTGTTGTGAGACCTCTTACGTTTCATAATTTTATACACCTCTATTAAGTCTCCCCTCATCCTCCGTCTTTCCAGGGAGAACAACCCCAGTTTACCCAATCTCTCCTCATAACTAAGCCCCTCCATACCAGGCAACATCCTGGTAAACCTCCACTGTACTCTCTCCAAAGCCTCCACGTCCTTCTGGTAGTGAGGCGACCAGAACTGGACGCAGTATTACAAATGCAGCCGAACCAACATTCTATACATCTGCAACATCAGACCCCAACTTTTATACTCTATGCCCCGTCCTATAAAGGCAAGCATGCCATATGCCTTCTTCACCACCTTCTCCACTTGTGACGTCACCTTCAAGGATCTGTGGACTTGCACACCCAGGTCCCTCTGCGTATCTACACCCTTTATGGTTCTGCCATTTATCATATAGCTCCTCCCTACATTATTTCTACCAAAATGCATCACTTCGCATTTATCAGGATTGAACTCCATCTGCCATTTCTTTGCCCAAATTTCCAGCCTATCTATATCCTTCTGTAGCTTCTGACAATGCTCCTCACTATCTGCAAGTCCTGCCAATTTTGTGTCGTCCGCAAACTTACTGATCACCCCAGTTACACCTTCTCCCAGATCGTTTATATAAATCACAAACAGCAGAGGTCCCAATTCAGAGCCCTGCAGAACACCACTAGTCTCAGACCTCCAGCTAGAAAAAGACCCTTCCACTACCACCCTCTGTCTTCTGTGACCAAGTCAGTTCTCCACCCATCTAGCCACCTCCCCCTTTATCCCATGAGATCCAACCTTTTTCACCAGCCTATCATGAGGGACTTTGTCACACGCTTTACTAAAGTCCATATAGACGACATCCACGGCCCTTCCCTCGTCAACCATTCTGGTCACTTCTTCAGAAAACTCCACCAGGTTAGTGAGGCATGACCTCCCTCTCACAAAACCATGCTGACTATCGTTAATGAGTTTATTCCTTTCTAAATGCGCATACATCCTATCTCTAAGTCATCAAGTTCCATTTTTGTGTGTTGATGTTCATTAAAGATACGGATCGACTTCCCCCTTATTATGAATCAATTTCAGATATTTCAGTTGAGAATTTCCATTCCCTTACTTTTTGGTGGATAATGAATGCCTTGAGTACTTAGATTACAGTATAATTTGATTCCTAATGACTGCACCACTATCCCTAATTTTCACATCGCAGCAGAAAAAGTTCACTGTTCACAAATGAGGAGGCTCGATGGCGTGCGCTTTACCCACCATTCCTCGCGGTAGTGAATGTCCCCTATCCACAGCACGGGAGAGAGCTGCGCATCCGCAGTCAGGCAGTGTGTGGCGCATGCGCAGCGTGAATGATGGCAATGGGGAGAGACATTCCTTTGTCTCATCAGCAACCGGTAAGGATGCGGAAACATGGAGGGAGGATTGGAACCGGCAGATGGACGGAGAGGATTTCTAAATATCTGCTGAAGGTCTCAAACCTCTAATAGGAATCCGCAGGTCCCGTGTTTGCAGCTTCAGGTCTTTTTCCCGGGACGAGGCGAGGTTAACAGCCGCCATCTTGATTCAGCAGGGAGCGGAGCGAATGCGCTGGTGTCTTGGTGACGCAACAGAGAGTGGGTGGGGCTTAGGCATTTTCTGCTCCCAGCCGGGTCCTAGTGACCGGAATGCTCAGCAAACTGAGCAACAGGTTTTAAACACCCACTCCCAGGCTGCAGCTAATGTTTGCAGCCTCGAGGTATCCATGGGCCATGTACATACTCCAGAAGTTGTTTATTCCTGTTTGGCGCAAGAGTGGTAAGGGAATTGTGGCCAAGCCATGGCTTACAAGGGAAATTAGAGATAGTATCAGATTCAAGGAAGAAGCATACAAATCGGCAAGAAAAAGCAATAGGCCCGAGGATTGGGAGCAGTTTAAAATTCAGCAAAGGAGGACCAAGGGATTGATTAAGAAGGGAAAAATGGAGTATGGAAGTAAGCGAGCAGGGAACACAAAAACTGACTGTAAAAGTTTCTATAGATATGTAAAGAGAAGAAGATTGACAAAGACAAATGTTAGAAATGGGAGAATTCGTAACGGGGAATAAAGAAATGGCTGAGGGATTAAATTGGTACTTTGCTTCAGTCTTCACAAAGGAAGACATGAATAATATACCAGAAGTGCTGAGAGAAACATGTTTTAGTCAGGGGCTGAAGGAAATCAGCATCAGTTGAGAAGGTTTTGGGGAAATTGATGGGATTGAAGTTGGATAAATCTCCAGGTCCAGATAAGCTTCATCCCAGAGTACTTAAGGAAGTGGTCCTGGAAATAGTAGATACATTGGTGGTTATTTTCCCAAATTCTTTGGAATCGGTAATAGTTCCTACAGATTGGAGGGTAGCTAATGTAAACCCACTATTCAAAAAGGGAGGGAGAGAGAAAACAGGGAACTATAGACCAGTGAGCCTAACATTGGTACTGGGGAAGTTGCTGGTGTCTATTATCAAGGATTTCACAACTCGGCATTTGGAAGGCAGTGGTATAATCAGACAAAGACAGCATGGATTTACAAAAGGGAAATCATGCTTGACGAATCTATTGGAATTTTGTAAGGATGTAAGTAGTAGAGTTGACCGAGGAGAACCAGTGGATGTGGTTTATTTAGACTTTCAGAAGGCTTTCGACAAGGTCTCACATAACAGACTGCTAAGTAACGTTAAAGGACATGGTATTGCAGGGAATGTCTTGAGATGGATAGAAAGCTGGTTCGCAGATAAGAAGCGAAGAGTTGGCATAAATGAGTCTTTTTTCTGATTGGCAGTGAGTGACTAGTGGGGTTTGGCAGGGATCTGTGCTAGAACCCCAACTCTTCACATTATATATTAATGATTTGGAAGAGGGAACGGAATGTATTATCTCCAAGTTTGCAGATAATACAAAGTTGGGTGGGAGAGTGAGCTGTGAGGAGGCTGCAGAGATGCTTTAGCGTGATTTGGACAGGCTGAGTGTGTGGGCGTCAGCATTGCAGATGCAGTATAATGTGGATAAATGTGAGATTATCCACTTTGGTAGCAATAATAGGAAGACAGATTATTACTTGAATAGGTGTAAATTGAGGGAGGTATATACTCAACAAGATGTTTGATTCCTCGTGCATCAGTCGCTGAAAGTAAGCATGCAGGTACAGTAGGCAGTAAAGAACGCAAATGATATGTAGGCCTTCATAGCAAGAGGATTTGAGTATAGGGATAGGGATGTTTTGCTGCAGTTCTATAGGGCGTTGGTGAGGCCACACCTGGAGTATTGTGTACAGTTTTGGTGTCCTTATCTGAGGAAGGATGTCCTTGTTATAGAGGGAGTGCAGCGAAGGTTTACCAGGCTGATTCCTGGGATGGCAAGTCAGTCATATGAGGAGAAACTAAATCGGTTAGGATTATATTCACTGGAGTTTGGAAGAGTGGGGTCTCATAGAAACTTAAAAATTCTAACAGGGTTCGACAGGGTAGATACAGGAAGAATGTTCCCAATGGTGGGGGGAGTCCAGAACCTGGGGCATAGCTTGAGGATAAGGGGTAAACCTTTTAGAACTGAGGTGAGGAGAAATTTCTTCATCTAGAGGGTGATGAATGTGTGGAATTCACTGCCACAGAATATAGATCAAGGGATATGGGGGAACGGGAGTGGAGTGGGGGGGATTAGGATATTGAATTTGATGATCAACCATGACCATAATGAATGGCGGAGCAAGCTCGAAGGGCTGAATGACCTACCCCCACTTCTAGATTCTATGTTTCAGTGAGAGAAGTTGCCTGAAGCGGTGGCAAAGAATTTGGTTACACTTCAGCCCCAGGCTCCTCATGTTTACATAGAAACATACTAGAAAGTAGAAGTGGGGAGGACGCCATTCGGCCCTTCGAGCCTGCTCCGCCGTTCATTCTGGTCGTGGCTGATCATCAATATTGTAATCCCGCCTCCCCCCCCACCCCATCCCCCGTATCCCTTGATCCCCAAGAAATGTATCTAATTCCTTATTGAAATCAGACTCTACTTCTACTTTTGAGGAAGGGGCTTCCAAAGATTCAAGACTCTGAATGAAATAAAACCTTCGCAGCTCTGTCTTCAATGGGCAACACTGCTTTTTAAACAGTGACCCCCAGATTCTCCCATAAGAGTAAACATCCTCTCCACATCCAAGACCTTTCAGAATCTTGAAGGTTTAAATTAAGTTGCCACTTACTCTTTTAAAGTCGAGCAGAAGCTAAACTTGAGCAGAGAATGTCTCTGGTGTTATTATGTGGTCATGATGTGGAGATGCCAGCGTTGGACTGGGATAAACACAGTAACAGTTTTAACAACACCAGGTTAAAGTCCAACAGGTTTATTTGGTAGCAAATACCATTAGCTTTCGGAGCGCTGCTCCTTCGTCAGATGGAGTGGAAATCAGATTTTCCAGTCATAGAGTCATTACAGCACAGAAGGAGTCCATTGGATAACTCGAGTCCATACTGACTCTCACTGTAACTTCATAGTTTTTCACAGTTTTTTTGTGATTTTCACAGTGAGTTCATGCAGTGTTAATGTCAGCATCCTTGTGACACGAACTAATAAATTATCAAAAGTAAACTATAAATCCTCTGTCGCGCAATTCTGTCAGTCTGGAGTGGGTCCCATTCTGTAACCCTGCAGCACCCATCTAATCTCATTTAGAAATTATTGATCATCTCTGCTTGACTACCCCCACGGCACAAGTTCAAGATCATAATTAATCACAACCCCCTGTATCTTAACCAACTGAAGCCATCCTATCCATTAAATATATTTTTAGTTCAATCATAGCAATTTGTATCATCGATAGTCACAGGTGAGGTGCCTGAAGATTGGAGGGTGGCAAATGTTGTGCCTTCATTTAAAAAGGGCTGCAGGGAAAAGCCTGGGAACTGCAGGCCAGTGAGCCTCACATCTGTGGTGGGTAAGTTGTTGGAAGGTATTTTGAGAGACAGGATCTACAGGCATTTAGAGACGCAAGTACTGATTAGGGATAGTCAGCATGGCTTTGTGAGTGGTGAAGAAGGCATTCAGCGTGCTTGGTTTCATTGGTCAGAACATTGAATACAGGAGTTGGGATGTCTTGTTGAAGTTGTACAAAACATTGGTAAGGCCACACTTGGAATGCTGTGTACAGTTCTGGTCACCCTATTATAGAAAGGATATTATTAAACCAGAAAGAGTGCAGAAAATAATTATTAGGATGCTACTGGGACTTGATGGTTTGAGTTATAAGGAGAGGCTGGATAGACTGGAACTTTTTTGTCTGGAGTGTCGGAGGCTTAGGGGTGATCTTATAGAGGTCTATAAAATAATGAGGGGAATAGATCAGCTAGATAGTCAATATCTTTTCCCAAAGTAGGGGAGTCTAAAACTAGAGGGCATAGGTTTAAGGTGAGAGGGGCAATTTTTTCATACAGAGAATGGTGAGTGTCTTGAACAAGCTGCCAGAGGTAGTAGTAGAGGCGGGTACAATTTTGATTTTTAAAAAGCATTTAGAGAGTTACATGGGTAAGATGGGTATAGAAGGATATGGGCCAAATGCGGGCAATTGGGACTAGCTTAGGGGTTAAAAAAAAAGGCGGCATGGACAAATTGGGCCGAAGGGCCTGTTTCCATGCTGTAAACCTCTATGACTCTCGAGACTGTCTGGCAGTCTGCATGGAGATTTTCAGCTGTGTGTGTCCAGGACAGGAAGCAGTGAGCATGGATCTGTCAATCAGCCTCAATCAGCGCCTTCAGGAGAATATGGAGGGTGAATATTAGATACAGCAGAGTGAGAATGGAGGGAGAGTGTGTGGGATGGAGATTTACAGCTTTTGGGGAACGAGAGAGGAAAGAATGTTCCATAGAAACGAGAATTGTCTGTTCTGAATTTCGATCCTGTATTGACAGTGATGACTTTTGTAAACTCCTTTTACAGGCTATCAGAAGGTGAGGATTTACAGACAGAAATCTTAAACCAAACGTCACATCAACATCTGACAGAGTCACTCAATTCAACGGGACCTGAATATCATCGGCCTTTGAATCTAGAAGGAGAAATGTTTTTCTGTTCTGTCTGCTTCAGGAGATTTTAAACATCAGTGTGACTGGAAAGCACCGAATCTGACACACACCCGGGTGAGAGTGTTCCAGTGCACTGCGTGTGGAAAACGCTTCAGTTGCACAGCCTGAAAAAACATCGCAGCATTCACAGCGGGGAGAGACTGTACCCGTGTTCTGTGTATGGATGAGGTTTCAACTGATTGTCCGACCTGGAGAGTCACAAGGACACCTGCACCATGGAGAAACGGTGGAAATGTGGGGACTGTGGGAAGGGATTTAGATACCCTTCTCACCTGGAAACTCATCGACGCAGTCACACTGGGGAGAGACCGTTCACCTGTTCTCAGTGTGGGAATGGATTCAGTCGATTATCCACCCTGCAGACACACCAGAGAGTTCACAATGAGGAAAAGCCATTCATCTGCTTTCATTGTGGGAAGAGATTCACTCAGTCATCCGCCCTGCAGACACACCAGCGAGTTCACAATGAGGAGAGACCATTCATCTGCTCTCAGTGTGGGAAGGGATTCAGTCAGTCATCCAGCCTGCAGACACACCAGCGAGTTCACACTCGGGAGAGGCCGTTTATCTGCTCTCAGTGTGGGAATGGGTTCACTCAGTTATCCCATCTGAAGACACACCAACGGTTTCACACTGGGGAGAGGCCGTTCACCTGCCCTCAGTGCGAGAAGGGATTTGCTCAGTTATCCACTCTTCAGACACACCAGCGAGTTCACACCAAGGAGAGACCGTTCACCTGCTCTCAGTGTGGGAAGGGATTCACTCAGTTATCCAACCTGCAGAGACACCAGCGAGTTCACATGTGATTCCAGGGGTTGGATTCTGCTGTTATTGTTTCTGCTCTCAATTACATCCAGGACTGCATTTTGTTCATTCTCACAGTTGGTCACTGGGGAGAATTGGAGGCTCTCTGTCTGCTGGACTGGCCGGTCTCACCACTTTGCCTCCAGTGGGCTGATAATCTTTTAACCTTGTTTTGAATATCTGGCTTTGGATTTCTCAAGGATCACAGAGTGAAAGGGTGTTCGGAAGTTCAAAGATATTTTGTTCACAATACTGTTTGGAAGGCTCGCAAAGCACGCAGAGGGAGTAGTGAGCATGAGGAACTGAAAGAGATTAGTATTCGTGAAAAAGTAGCACTGGAGAAATTAATGGGGTTGGAAGTGAATAAATCCCCAAAAAGCTGCTGATCTACATCCCAGAGGTGGAAGAGGTGGCTGTGGAGATAGTGGATACATTGGTGGTCATCTTTCCAAATTCTATAGATTGTGGAATGGTTGCTGCAGATTGGAAGGTGGTAAATGTAACCCCACTGTTTAAGGAGGGAGAGAGAAAACGGGGAACCACAGACCCATCAGCCTGACATCAGCCGGAGGGAAAATGCTACAATCTATTGTACAGGATGTGATAACAGATGAATATGCACATTCAGAACAGGGGTACGTCCCTCACACCTGCTCCACCATTCAATACATACACAGCTGATCTGATTGTAACCTCAACTTCACATTCCCGTTGACCCACCAATGAGCTTCAGTCTAAAACTCCCTCCTCTGTGTAACATCTGGGAGGAAATCAATGTTTCTCCCTTTCCATTTCTTTTCTCATTCTGGGGGAAATTGGGGCCTTGCAGCAACTGAAGGGAAAGGAAGTGAATCCAGGGAGGCTGCAGACTCAGGAAAGGTTTGCCCCAGGTCTCTCTCGACTCTGGAAAGGTTGGCCCAGGTCTCCTTCTCTACCTCTTAAAGACACTGACATAATTTCCTCTCTCAACTTGACACATTTATTTGTCTGGCTAAAAGGATGGTCTCTTTTCGAATGTTCATGGGCTGGTTTCCCCAGGAGATAGAAACCTGCTCGACCATCCATTATGATCATGGCCGATCATCAAATTCAATATTCTGATCCCTCCCGCCCTCCCAATATCCCTTCAGCGCCGAGAACTCTATCTAATTTCTTCTTGAAATCACACAATGTCTTGGCTTCAGCTACTTTCTGTGGGAGTGAATTCCACACATTCACCATTCTCTGGGTGAAGAAATTTCTCACTTCAGTCCTGAAAGGTTGACCCCTTATCCTCAACTCCCCCACCGTCAGGAACATCGAGAGATGGCTGACATTTAAGGGGACAGTAAATATAGGACAGACATCTGTCTAATGTTGTTACATGGTACATAATTGGTTCTGTAACAAAATACATTTATTATTTCTAGTTTTGTAATATAGTACTTTAGCGACATTATATATTTCCATTATACATTCACAGCACAGGTGTCCATTCAGTAACTCGAGTCCATGCCGACTTTCTGTCGGACAATACAGTCAGTCCCACTACCCCTCTATAGCCCTGTTCCCCTGCAAGTTTATTTCCTTCAGATGCCCAACCCAATTTATTTTAAATTATTCTTCTCCACTTCCACCACTGGTGTGATTTTCTGATTATACCCACTCGCTGTCTAAATAATGTTCTTCCTCACACACCCCCTACTCTATCTCAAATTAAAAGATACAGCACTCTCGATCAAACATTTTCTGGACAGTTAATTGTGCATCTGAAGAGATATATGTACATTTACTGAATTAAAATGTTTGGGTGTCTGACTCCAGGACCTTGTATCGATCGATCAACATGACTCACTGATTCAGGAGAATTGGGAGGGTGAATATTAGACACATCAGAGTGAGAATGGAGTGTGTGGGACGGAGATTTACAGCTTTTGGGATCTTTTTAATGTATTAGTGTCACAAGCCGGCTAACATTAACACTGCAATGAAGTTACTGCGAAAATCCCCAAGTCGCCACACTGTTTGGGTACACCAAGGGAGAATTTAGCATGGCCAATCCACCTAACCCGTGGATTGTGGGAGGAAACTGGAGCACCTGAAGGAAACCCATGCAGTCACGGGGAGAATGTGCAGACTCCACACATCACATCAACATCTGACAGAGTCACTCAATTCACCGGGACCTGAATATCATCAGCCTTTGAATGTAGGAGAAATGTTTGTCTATTTTGTCTGCAACAGAAAATTTTAAACTGGAAAAGCACCTGGACGCACAGAGATCCGAGTGAGAATGTTTCAGCTTTAACTAGTTACACAGTTTTTCAAAACATTACCCTTTGGAGTCGGGAAAGACGCTCTCCGTGTTCTGTGTTTGTGGACACCTCAGTTGGTTCTTGAACGTGGAGAGTCACAAGGACACCTGCACCATGGAGAAACCTTGGGAATGTGGGAAGGGATTCATTACCCCATCAAGACTGGAAAGTCACCGACGCGTTCACACTGGGGAAAGGCCATTTACTTGCTCTGATTGTGGGAAGGGAGTCACTCAGTTATCCCACCTGTGGACACACCAGCGAGTTCACACTGGGGAAAGGCCATTTACTTGCTCTCAGTGTGGGAAGGGAGTCACTCAGTTATCCCACCTGTGGACACACCAGCGAGTTCACACTGGGGAAAGGCCATTTACTTGCTCTGATTGTGGGAAGGGAGTCACTCAGTCATTCAACCTGCTCGGACACCAGCGAGTTCACACTGGAGAGAGGCCATTCACCTGCACTGAGTGTGAAAAGGGATTCAGAGATTCATCCACTCTGCAGAAACACCCGAGAGTTCACACTGGGGAAAGACCATTCACTTGCTTTGATTATGGGAAGCAATTCCAAGATTCCTCCACCCAGGTGAGACACCATCAATTTTATACGGGGAGAGGCCGCTCACCTGCTCTGACTGTGGGAAGGGATTCACTCAGTTATCTACCCTGCAGACACACCAGCGAGTTCACAATTGCTTACATGAGGTGGATTCTTCTGTTAATCACATCCAGGACTGAACCATGTTCATTCTGACAGTTGGTGACGTGGGAGGGTCGGAGGGTTTCTTTGAGCCTGGGAGAGCACATTTCCACTGAATGATCCACAAAAACTGATGAAGGACATTTATTTACTCCAGGAGAGTAAATAGTGTTTTCCCCCGACTACATGCAGTTCTACAATAAACGCAGAAAGAACTGGAAAAATGCAGCCGGTCTGGCAGCATCTGTGGAGAAGAATTTTGTAGAACAGAAGCAAAAGGCGAGGTAATGGTTGTTGTAAAGAAGTGAGTGTTCAGGACAGAATAATGAACATCTCTGTCTGAAACAAAAAAACCATGAAAACAAGTTCAGGGGGTGAAGTTGTTGAACTCAATGTTGAGTCCAGAAGGCTGTAAAGTGCCTCATCGGAAGATGAGGGGCTGTTTGTCCAGCTTGTGTTGGGCTTCTCCGGAACATTGCAGCAGGCCGAGGACAGAAATGTGAGCGTGAGAGCAAGGTGGTGAATTCTAATGGCAAGCAAGCGGAAGGTCAGGGTCATGCTTGTGGACTGAGCGGAGGTGTTCCACAAAGAGGGCAGGGAACAGGCTGCAGGTGAATTAAAGAGAAACCATTTGTGTCCAGAACATTGTGAACATCCTTTTACTCTGGTTGTCTTTGATCCTCAAGTCATTTTCTGTTTATTTTAACCATGTTCTGTTTCATTGATAAACTTTTATCAGTAAAAATATTTGATTGTTCTGGACTTTTCCTGGTGAGATTGATGCACTTTAGGGAAAGTGGGTGAGAGGGGTTGGCAGGCTCTTTAACAGAAAGTGAGTCCCTCTCAGGTAATTGGCAAAGGAGCCAGAGGGGGAGAGATTTTATTTTTTTGACAAAGCGAGTTGTTCTGATCTGCCTGAAAGCAGATTCAATAGAATCTTTCCAAAGGGCAAAGACTTGAAAGGGAAGAATTTGCAGGACTGTGGGGACAGATCAGTGTGGTAGGATGAATCAGACAGTCCTTTCAAAGAGATAGCAGGGGCACGATGGGCTGAATGGACTCCTGCATCCTGTCAATCTCAGCCTCCTGCTTCTGTGCAGGTTAAAAGGGACAGATTTCAGTGCAACCTCTTCCCTGTATATGTATTTAAAGAGACAGGTTTCTCTTTAGCTCTGAGTGACTGATATAACAATTGTTTGGAGGCCCATTTCCCACTCAGTCCTCCAGCACCTTCCTGTCTCTCTATTATTGCGACGCCCATGGCAGTTTCCCAACTGGAGTGCAGGCCCCATTATTCTCAGCTAAATTCAGCCCTCAGCTCCGTCGCCTGGCTGTCATTGACACGAGCAATAGAGAGACAGAAAGGTGTCCCAGGCTCAAATGGGAAATTGAAACGTGTGGCTTTAAATGAAATGTTAGGATCTCTGTAACGATCAACAATTTAATAAAAATGAATTCTGAACCCAGTAAACAAATTAAAGAATCACATGATAAAACTTCAAGTTTTCTGATGTTTATTCCAACAAACTGGAAGCAACAATGATTAAACACTTTTTCATCGGGAACATAGCCCTTAAACTGTAAAATTAAACTTTGTCCTTTTACTCTTAACACCATTAAATATCCACTCAATGGATATATTTTACCCTGCCTTGGAATGTTGACACTCTTTCTCCAAAAACCAGCCCAAAGTGATTCTTTACTCCCCAAAGGGTTTATTTCCATTGTTTTCCTTTTCCAGTCTGGCAACCTTTAATTCCAGAACTGTCCTTCACAGTGATGGTTCTCCTGGACATTTTCCCGCTAACACAAGCAAGGCGAATCTTCCAGCCTTGTTTCACAATCCTCAGAAATCTGTGACCAACATTCGACATCGGAGCAGAAGTCGGCCATTTGGCCCTTTGAGTCTGCTCCACCGTTTATTTAGATCACGGCTGATCTACTTGTGTAGAGTTCCACATTCCCGTTCTACACCTGATACTTTTGACGCCCTTATCCAACAAGAATTGGTATAAAGGCAAAATTCTGCTGTTGTTGGAATCTGAAACAAAAACTGAAAATGCTGGACAATCTCAGCAAGTCTGACAGCATCTGTAAAGAGAGAATAGAGACAACATTTTGAGTCAGGATTACTCTTTATCAGAGGTGAAGACAAGGAAAATCTGACAACATTTATCCTGTCAGGGTCAAGAATTGGGAAGCAATCTATTAAACCTCCTCTGAACCACTTTCAATGCATTTGTATCATTTCTTAAATAGGAAACAAAGCTGCACCGAGTGTTCAAGATGCAGTCTCAGCAACGCCCTGTATAACTGAAGTACAACATCTTTACTTCTTTGTTCAATTTCTCTCGTAATAGAACAAAGAACAAAGAAAATTACAGCACAGGAACAGACCCTTCGGCCCTCCAAGCCTGCACCGAACATGCTGCCCGACTTAGCTAAAAACCCCTCCCCTTCCGGGGACCATATCCCTCTATTCCCATCCTATTCATGTACTTGTCAAGATGCCCCTTAAAAGTCACTGCCATATCCGCTTCCACTACCTCCTCCGCCAACGAGTTCCAGGCACCCACTACTCTCTGTGTAAAAAATCTGCCTCATACATCTCCTTTAAACCTTGCACCTCGCACCTTAAACCTACGCCCCCTAGTAATTGACTCTTCCACCCTGGGAAAAAGCTTCTGAATACCCACTCTGTCCATTCCTCTCATAACCGTGTAGTCTTCTATCAGGTCTCCCCTCAATCCCCGTCGCTCCAGTGAGAACAAACCAAGTTTTTTCAACCTCTCCTCATAGCTAACGCGCTCCATACCAGGCAACATCCTGGTAAATATTTTCTGTACCCTCTCCAAAGCCTCCACATCCTTCTGGTAGTGTGATGACCAGAATTGAACACTGTATTCTAAGTGTGGCCTAACTAAGGTTCTATAAAGCTGCAACATGACTTGACAATTTTTAAACTCAATGCCCTGCAAGCATGCCATATGCCTTCTTGACTACCTTCTCCACCTGCGTTGCCACTTTCAGTGACCTGTGTACCTGTAGGTCACTATTAATACTCCTAAGGGTTCTGCCATTTACTGTATATTTCCGATCTGTATTAGACCTTCCAAAATACATTACCTCACATTTGTCCGGAATAATAAAGGATAACATTCCATTTGTCAGAACTTTGATTTATTTGAACTAAGATTTATGGGGGTTCTCTTGTTTACAACAACCTCCCCAATCGTAAATCACACCAGGTTCCAGTGACTGAACCATATGGCAAGAAAGAACACTTTAAATGGTGAATTCAGGAAGTTTATTAATCATTAAAAACGTAACAAGTCAGAAACATAATAAACAGAGTGTTGATTAACAGTTAATGGAGAAAGTTTAACATTAACAATTGAACGGACTTCTCTCCATCCCTCTCAGACCAGGACATGAAGTGACCGCTCCAAAAACATGGATAACTTGTGAAACCAACAGCTCTCAACACCTCTCTGTAAACATATCTCTCTCCACCTCTCTCCCAAATTGCCTTCTCAAGACCACTTTTTTATACTTTAAAAATGTCAAAAGACCATCTTAGCCAATTCCCATAAATCTTCAATTATGAACTAAAATAGACACGAGCTTTCAGGCGATTTAAAAATGAACTGTCTGCTGAAAGGGTTAACTTTTCTACAGAACCTAAAGGGGTGGGAAGTGAGCAGCAAAAACTTGGCACACAATTACATCACTTTACACAAGTTTAAAACAAAACAAATGATTTTAAACTTCATCTACTAATTTTTTTGTTATATTCCTCAACCTATTTAATTTGATCAGTTTTTGTTAGGGATGGGTAACTTCTGTTCTTTATAAACTGGTTCACTCATTTTGTTAATTCTACATGGGCTCAGAGAATCAGAACCCAGACTTTATCATCCTTATCCTTTTTCTCCCTTTGCCACCACTCCCTCTGTGTTGCGGGAGGGTCATGGGGATTCCAATCAGACCGAATCATTTTATCATAAAAGTAAAATACTGCGGATGCTGGAATCTGAAACAAAAACAGAAAATGCTGCAAGATCTCAACAGGTCTGGCAGCATCTGTGGAGCGAGAATAGAGCCAATATTTCGAGTCTGGATGTCCCTTTATAAGAGCTCTTACGAAGTGTCATCCAGACCCGAAAGATTGGCTCTATTCTCTAATCATTTTAATCGATAAGTTTCTTGTTCTTAGTTCCCGGGTTCCTGGCGCTGTGAGGCAGCAGTGCTAACCACTGTACCACCGTGCCGCCCCAGTTTAATTCTAACTCATTCTGAGTAAATATTCTCACCAAGTGCTCTGTTGGGGCCCTGCTAAGCAACTTTAATGGTCCGTGATTGCAGAAACTGAGCAGTCACAGGAATGTGGTCAAGATAGTCCAGTCCCATAATGCCTCACATTCAATCTGCAGTCCTTCAATTATAACAGGATATGTGGCTGTCTGTAGCTGCCTCGGCCATGGTCAACCCCAACACTGCCTTCCTGAACTGCTACAATGCCTGAGGTGTAAGTACACCCACAGTGCTGTTAGGGAAGGATTTCCAGCTACACATTCCAAAACTTTCACTGGACTGTAGGTGGATATCAGATTGATATGTTCCATTCAACCACACACCCCGCAAGGTGAGTTATTCCAATTCCTTTATTGTCCAGGACAAGATATTTACAATATCTTTAAAACAGAAATTAAACATTCCCATTTGATTTCAGGTATTAACATATTCTGTTAGTTTGTTCTTTATTGTCAATGTCAGGCTGAGGTTTTTCCTCTTGGAGGAAAGGAGGTTGAGGGGAGATTTGATAGAGGTGTACAAGACTCTGACAGATCTAGATAAGGTGGACAAAGAAAAGCTGTTCCCATTAGCTGACGGGACAAGGATGAGGGGGACACAGATTTAAAGTTTTGAATCAGAGATGCGGGGGGGGCGGGATGTGAGGAAGAATATTCTGATGCAGCGAATGGTAATGACCTGGAACTCGCTGCCGACGAGGGTGGAGGAAGTGGAGACAATAAACAATTACAAAGGAAATTGGATGGGCATCTGGGGGAGTTTTAAACAGAAATAGTGACTATTTCTTAACTTCCCAACACCCGGTCACTCTGTGATCCTTGTGAAATTTGAAACCAGGTATTCGCAACAAGACTCAAAGAGCATCAGCCCACTGGAGGCAAAGTCATGAGACCGGCCAGTCCAGCAGAAAGAAACCCCCTGACCCTCCCCATTGACCAACTGTGAGAATGAACAAAATGCAGTCCTGGATGTAACTGAGAGCAGAAACAATAACAGCAGAATCCAACCCTGGAATCACTCATGAACTCGCTGGTGTTTCTGCAGGTGGGATAACCGAGTGAATCCCTTCCCACACTGAGAGCAGGTGAATGGCCTCTCCCCAGTGTGAACTCGCTGGTGTGTCTGCAGGTGGGATGACCGAGTGAATCCCTTCCCACACTGAGAGCAGCTGAATGGCCTCTCCCCAGTGTGAACTCGCTGGTGTGTCAGCAGGCTGGATGAATCACAGAATCCCTTCTCACACTGAGAGCAGGTGAACGGTCTCTCTCCAGTGTGAACTCGCTGGTGTATCCGCAGGTGGGTCGACTGAGTGAATCCCTTCCCACACTGAGGGCAGGTGAATGGCCTCTCCCCAGTATGAATGCGCTCATGTGCCCGCAGATCGGATGACCAAGTGAATCCCTTCCCACACTGAGAGCAGGTGAATGGCCTCTCCCCAGAGTGAACTCGCTGGTGTGTCAGCAGGCGGGATGACAGAGTGAATCCCTTCCCACACTGAGAGCAGGTGAATGGCCTCTCTCCAGTGTGAACTCGCTGGTGTCTCTGCAGGCTGGATGACTGAGTGAATCCCTTCCCACACTGAGAGCAGGTGAATGGTCTCTCCCCAGTGTGACTGCGCCGATGAGCTTCCAGCTCTGATGGGACTCTGTATCTCTTCCCACAGTCCACACATTTCCATGGTTTCTCCATGGTGCAGGTGTCCTTGCCTCTCTCTTGGGTGGACAATCAATTGAAGCCTCGTCCACACACAGAACACGAGTACCGTCTCCCCCTGCTGTGAATGGTGTGATATTTATTCAGACTGTGTAACTGGTTAAAGCTCTTTAGTCCGTGCGCTGGAACACACTCACTCGAGTGTGGCAGTGTGTTGGTGCTTTTCCAGTCACACTGATGTTTGAAATCTTTTCAAATCAACAGACCGGACAATCATTTTTCCTTCTAGATTCAAAGTCCAATGATATTCAGCTCCCAAGGAATATGACTCTGTCAGATCTGACATGACGTTTGAGATTTCGGGCTGTGATTCCTCTTTCAATATCCTGTGAAATGAGTTTACACATATCATCAGTGTCAGTACAGGATAGAAATTCAGAACAGGATTCTATTTAAAAATGAAAGTGGATGGGCACTTGAAGGAAATAAACTTTCAGGAAAATGGGGATATAGAGTGGGAATGGGACTGGAATGTTATACAGAGAGTCAGCATGGACTCGAGTTACCAAATGGATTCCTTCTGTGCTGTAATGACTTTATGATTGGAAATGTATAACATTGCTACAGTATTATATTACAATGCAAGAAATAATAATAAATGTATTTTATTACAGAAACATAAATAATATATCTAATCTGGGTACCATATAATAACACTAGACATATCTCTGTTCTATATTAATTTACTGTGCCCTGAAGTGTCAGCCATCTCCTGCCCTTTAATTGTGAACATGAGGAAAGAGACCATCCTTTTAGACAGAAAGAAGATTAACGTTTCAGGGTGGGCAGAATGAATTACAGGGAATAAAAATGTATCAGATTTTGTTGGTCAATATAAGCTCAGAATGGGGGAGGTGGCTAGATGGGTGGAGAACTGCCTTGGTCACAGAAGACAGAGGGTGGTAGTGGAAGGCTCTTTTTCCGGCTGGAGGCCTGTGACTAGTGGTGTTCCGCCAGGCTCTGTATTGGGACCTCTGCTGTTTGTGATTTATATAAACGATCTGGAAGAAGGTGTAACTGGGGTGATCAGTAAGTTTGCGGACGACACAAAATTGGCAGGACTTGCAGATAGTGAGGAGCATTGTCAGAAGCTACAGAAGGATATAGATAGGCTGGAAATTTGGGCAAGGAAATGGCAGATGGAGTTCAATCCTGATAAATGCGAAGTGATGCATTTTGGTAGAAATAATGTAGGGAGGAGCTATACGATAAATGGCAGAACCATAAAGGGTGTAGATACGCAGAGGGACCTGGGTGTGCAAGTCCACAAATCCTTGAAGGTGACGTCACAGGTGGAGAAGGTGGTGAAGAAAGCATATGGCATGCTTGCCTTTATAGGATGGGGCATAGAGTACAAAAGTTGGGGTCTGATGTTGCAGATGTATAGAACATTGGTTCGGCCGCATTTGGATGAATTTGGTCGCCACACTACCAGAAGGACGTGGAAGCTTTGGAGAGAGTACAGAGGAGGTTTACCAGGATGTTGCCTGGTATGGAGGGGCTTAGTTATGAGGAGAGATTGGGTAAACTGGGGTTGTTTTCCCTGGTAAGACGGAGGATGAGGGGAGACTTAATAGGTGTATAAAATTATGAAAGGCATAGATAGGGTGAACGGTGGGAAGCTTTTCCCCAGGTCGGTGGTGACGTTCACGAGGGGTCATAGGTTCAAGGTGAAGGGGGGGGAGGTTTAACACAGATATCAGAAGGACATATTTTACACAGAGGGTGGTGGGGGCCTGGAATACGCTGCCAGGCAAGGTGGTGGAGGCGGACACACTGGAAACGTTTAAGACTTATCTAGATAGCCATATGAACGGAGTGGGAATGGAGGGATACAAAAGAATGGTCTAGTTGGGCCAGGGAGCGGCATGGGCTTGGAGGGCCGAAGGGCCTGACCCTGTGCTGTATTTTTCTTTGTTGTTAGAAGTGGAAGGGAAATGATCTCCAGTGGAAGAGAAACAATTCCTGAACATTGTAAGACTAAACTGGTAAATCAGCAGTGAATAGAGTTGTGAAGTGGTAAAGACCTCATCAAGACATAGCTTGCGGAAATAATAGTTAAAATACACCCATTATTAGAGGCAGAGGAAGGTAGACAATGGCAGAGAGCTGATCAGGGAGGGCAGAGGTCAAACAGAGAAATGGATGGCCGTTTAAAAATTCATAAAAAGCATGGTTAGCAAGTTTGCAGACAATACTAAATTAGGAGGTATCGCTGATAGTGACGAAGGTTATCAAATATTACAGGGGGATCTTGATCAGTTGATCAGTTAGGGAAGTGGGCCAATGATTGGCAAATGGATTTCAGTACAGATAATACAGAGTACAGAGGCACAACCTCAGGCTAAAGGGACGATCCTTTAAAACAGAGATAAGGAGGAATTTCTTCAGCCAGAGAGTGGTGAATTTGTGGAACTCTTTGCCGCAGAAGGCTGTGAAGGCCAGGTCATTGACTGTCTTTAAGACAGAGATAGATAGGTTCTTGATTAATAAGGGGATCAGGGGTTATGGGAAAAAGGCAGGAGAATGAGGATGAGAAAAATATCTGCCATGATTGAATGGCGGAGCAGACTCGATGGGCCGAGTGGCCTAATTCTGCTCCTATGTCTTATGGTCTTAAGTGTGAGTGTTGCATTTTGGAAAGTCAAATCAGGGTAGAACTTATACAGTGAATGGTAAGGCCCTGGGGAGTGTTGGGGAACAGAGGAACCGAGGAGTACAAGTATATAGTTTGTTGAAAGTGGCATCACAGGTAGACAAAGTGGTGAAGAAGGCATTTAGCACACTGGCCTTCATCGTCAGGGCACTGAGTATAGGAGTTGGGACATTATGTTATAGTTGTATGAGTCGTTGGTGAGGCTGCACTTGGAGTATTGTGTACAGTTTTTGTAACCCTGTTGTAGGAAAGACATTGATAAACTGGAAAGAGTGCAAAGAAGATTTATGAGGATGTTGCCGGGACTAATGGGCCTGAGTGATCGCGAGAGGTTGGACAGGCTCGGGTTTATTCCTTCGAACGTAGGAGAATGTGGGGTGACTATAATGAAGTGTATTAAATAATGAGGGGCATAGATTGGATGAACCCACATTGTCTTTTTGCCAGGGTTGGGGAATTGAAAACTCGAGGGCATAGGTTTAAGGTGAGAGGGGAAAGATTAAAAGGGACCTGAGGGGCAACGTCTTCATGCAGAGGGTGGTGCGTACATGGAATGAGCTGCCAGAGAAAGTGGTTGAGGCAGGTTCAAACAGCAGGTTTAAACATTTAAAAGGCATTTGGATAAGTACATGAATTGGAAAGGATTAGAGGGATATGAGCCAAACATGGGCAATTGGGACTAGCTGGGAGGGCACCATGGTTGGCATGGATCAGTTGGGCCCAAGGGCCTGTTTCCGTGCTGTATTGCTCTATGACTCTATGTGTTGGCTGCGTCAGCATCTATTGCCCATAACTCATTGCCCTTGAACTGAGTGGCTTGCATTGCTGGGGGATGTGGTAATTTCCTTCTTTAAAGGACATTATTAAATTGGATGAATTTTTACAACAATTGTCATCAATGGGCTTCTAATTCTAGATTTTTACTGAATTCAAATTTCAACATCTGGCCATTGTGGGATTCGAACCCAGGGTTCACAGTGTATTGCCCTGGATCCCTGTATTACTAGTCCAATGATACTATCACTGCACCATTGGCAAAGGAGCCACAATAGCCCGAGATCCATGGAATCAGAGCATGCTCTAAATTTAATTTAATGCTCAGTAACACTCACCCCAAAACAATTTCACTGTTTTCAACATTTTAAATCTGCTGGAGTCTACATCTGCAAAGATCTCAGAGAGATTGGTGTCCGGGCAAAATGTTGCAATCTTCAAATCTTCTCCCTGTAAATGAGGAAAGTTATCGGTGTAATTCAAGGTTTGTAATTCAGGACAGACAAACATTTCTTTTGGTCTGAGTTTGCTGTGAGTAAATCCTCCCCTTCTAACCCCCTGTAAAAGGAGTTTCCAAAATCCATCAGCATCTGTCCAGAACAGAAATTCAAAACATCCTCTCCTGTTACCTGCACAGAATTACTTTAGCTGGGACAAAATTGCAGTGGAGGCAGTTCAGAGAAGATCCAGTTGGTTGATTCCTTTCAGGTTGAGCAGCTGGGGCCTGTACTCTTTGGAGTTTAGAAGACTGAGAAATAATCTTAATGAAACATCTGGGAATTTAAGGGTGGCACAGGAGTTAGCACTGCTGCCTCACAGCACCAGGGTCCCAGGTTCAATTCCGGCCTTGGGTCACTGTCTTTGTGGAGTTTGCACATTTTCCCCATGTCTGTGTGAGTTTCCTCCGGGTGCTCCGGTTTCCTCCCACAGTCCAAAGATGTACGGGTTAGGTTGATTGACTGTGCTAAATTGACCCTCGTGTCAGGGGGATTAGCAGTGTAAAAGCAGGGGGTTGTGGGGATGGGGCCTGGGTGGGATTGTGGTCGATACAGACTTGATGGGCTGAATGGCCTCCTTCTGCACTGTAGGGATTCTATGATTCATATGATATAAGGTGCTTGACAACGTAGATGCTGAGAGGATGCTTCCTTTGGTGTGGGAATCAAGGAAAAATAAAGGATTTAAGGTTAAGATGGAGAGATCTTTTTTCTCAGTGGCTTGTTGATCTTTGGAACTCTGTTTTCACCAGAGAGGATTGGAGGCAGGTCATTGAATATATTCAAAGCTGAGGTTCTGAACCACAAGAAACTCATGGGTATGGATGGGGTGGGGGTAGCAAAGTCATAGAGATTTACAGCATGGAAAATGGCCCTTTGGCCCAACTTGTCCATGCCGCCTTTTTTTAAAACCCCTAAACTGGTCCCAATTGCCCGCATTTGGCCCATATCCCTCTCTACCCATCATACGCATGTAACTATCTAAATGCTTTTTAAAAGACAAAATTGTACCTACTTCTACTACTACCTCTGGCAGCTTGTTCCAGACACTCACTACCCTATCCAATTACAACGGGATCTTGATCAATTGGACCAGTGGGCTGACGAATGGCAAATGGAGTTTAATTTAGACAAATGCGAGGTGATGCATTTTGGTAGATTGAACCAGGGCAGGACTTACTCAGTTAATGATAGGGAGTTGGGTAGAGTTACAGAACAAAGAGACCTAGGGGTACATGTTCATAGCTCCTTGAAAGTGGAGTCACACGTGGACAGACTGGTGAAGGCGGCATTCAGCATGCTTGGTTTCATCGGTCAGAACATTGAATACAGGTGTTGGGACGTCTTGTTGAAGTTGTACAAGACATTGGTAAGGCCACACTTGGAATACTGTGTGCAATTCTGGTCACCCTAGTATAGAAAGGATATTATTAAACTAGAAAGAGTGCAGAAAACATTTACGAGGATGCTACCGGGACTTGATGGATTGAATTATAAGGAGAGGCTGGATAGACTGGGACTTTTCTCTGGAGCATAGGAAGCTGAGGGGTGATCTTTTAGAGGTCTATAAAATAATGAGGGACATAGATCAGCTGGTCAATATCTTTTCCCAAAGGTAGGGGAGTCTAAAACTAGAGGGCATAGGTTTAAGTTGAGAGGGGAGAGATACAAAAGTGTCCAGAGGGACATTTTTTTCACACAGAGGGTGATGAGTGTCTGGAACAAGCTGCCAGAGGTAGTAGTAGAGGTGTGTACAATTTTGTCTTTTAAAAAGCATTTAGACAGTTACTTGGGTACGATGGGTATAGAGGGATATGGGACAAATGCGGGCAATTGGGATTTTAATATAAAGACGGCATGGACAAGGAGGGCCGAAGGGCCTGTTTCTATGCTGTAGACTTCACTGACTCTATGACTCTCTGTGTGAACAAATTGCTCCTCTGGGCACTTTCGTATCGCTCCCCTCTCACCTTAAACCCTTGCCCTCTAGTTTTAGACTGCCCCACCTTTGGGAAAAGCTATTGACTATCGAGCTGATCTGTGCCCCTCATTATTTTATAGACCTCTATAAGATCACCCCTCAGCCTCCTACGCTCCAGAGAAAAGTCCCTGTCTATCCTACCTCTCCTTATAACTCAAACCATCAAATCCCGGTAGCATCCTAGTAAATCTTTTCTGCACTCTTTCTAGTTTAATAATATCCTTTCTCTAATAGGGTGACCAAAGAACAATACAGCACAGGAACAGGCCCTTCGGCCCTCCAAGCCCGTGCCACTCCCTGGTCCAAACTAGACCATTCTTTTGTATCCCTCCATTCCCACTCCGTTCATGTGGCTATCTAGATAAGTCTGAAATGTTCCCAGTGTGTCCGCCTCCACCACCTTGCCCGGCATTGCTCCTCTGGGCACTTTCGTATCGCTCCCCTCTCACCTTAAACCCTTGCCCTCTAGTTTTAGACTGCCCCACCTTTGGGAAAAGCTATTGACTATCGAGCTGATCTGTGCCCCTCATTATTTTATAGACCTCTATAAGATCACCCCTCAGCCTCCTACGCTCCAGAGAAAAGTCCCTGTCTATCCTACCTCTCCTTATAACTCAAACCATCAAATCCCGGTAGCATCCTAGTAAATCTTTTCTGCACTCTTTCTAGTTTAATAATATCCTTTCTCTAATAGGGTGACCAAAGAACAATACAGCACAGGAACAGGCCCTTCGGCCCTCCAAGCCCGTGCCACTCCCTGGTCCAAACTAGACCATTCTTTTGTATCCCTCCATTCCCACTCCGTTCATGTGGCTATCTAGATAAGTCTGAAATGTTCCCAGTGTGTCCGCCTCCACCACCTTGCCCGGCATTGCTCCTCTGGGCACTTTCGTATCGCTCCCCTCTCACCTTAAACCCTTGCCCTCTAGTTTTAGACTCCCCTACCTTTGGGAAAAGATATTGACCATCTTGCTGATCTGTGCCCCTCATTATTTTATAAACCTCTCTAAGATCACCCCTCAGCCTCCTATGCTCCAGAGAAAAAAGTCCCAGTCTATCCAGCCTCTCCAAAGTAGACATGATCTTATTGAGTGATGCAGCAGGCTCGATGGGCCGAATGACGGGCTCCTGTTTCGAATTCTTGTGTTCTTATTCCGATGTTCTTGGATAGCTGCGCATGCGCCCTGCTCCCTATTGTCCCTCTGAAGATAGAGGTTCTGAACCAGCCCCTGAAACCACGCCCATTGTGACCCCCGACGGCAGCGCATGCGCTCTCCTTCCCCGCTGAAACAAGATGGCGACCGAAAACCGGAGCCTGTTCGCGGGAAAAAACACCGGGAGCTGCAAACCCGGAACCGGCATGGTCTTATTCAGGCCTTGCAACCTGGAGCGGGCATTTGTGAAGCCTCCGCTCCCTCCCCACCCCGACTCCATTCCTCCCTCCGCCACACTGACTCTCACCCGCTGGAAAAAGCGTCCCCCGCACTCGCAGGGCTCCGAGCAAAGTGGCACTGCGCACACTCCAGATTCAGCACTGCGCCTGCGCAATAGGCTCCTGTGGAATGAAGAGGACACTTTCCCACCCGCAGGCGTACTTGGGAATTAACGGCGCCATTGTCAAAGACATAATAGAAAACTATCTGGTGCAATTGAGATGAATTAATTTTTTTAATACATTCCTCTGAATTTGTGATTAATTGGCCTGTGCACTAAGCAGATATTAATGTTCCACTTAAAATTAAAAGAGAAGGTGCAGGAAAAACGCAGCAGGATTGAGAGAGAACCCACAGAGGCAAGTTATGAATAGAGTTCAGACTGAAACAACAGTAAAAAAACCCACACGGGGGGCCATGAACTGAGTTCTGCATCCAACAGACAGCCTGATTTAAGCCAGCTCCTAACTGTGTTTCTAAACTCGAACCTATAAAACAGTAACACAGAAACAAAACTCTGTAGAGATTGTTTCTGGGACAAAGAAAATAAATACTGGAGATAGTCATCAGGCCAGACAGCCTGTGAGAGTCACAAACAGAATCGAGGGTTCAGGTTGCTGACCTGCCCTCAGTCTGCAATTAAACATTTAGAGTTAGTCACTGACTAATGGCGGTCACAATTCCCACAATGCTCGGCGCCTCAGAAACCCCTCCATTCAAAAGTTGTTCGCCAGAATTCACTAATCATAGAATCCTTACAGTGCAGAAAGAGGCCATTCGATCCATCGAGTCTGTACTGCAACGGCAACAATATATTCTGCACCCTACTCTTTTCCTTTCCCCCTATGTACTCTATCAATTTACTTTTTTTCTGTATAGCACGCAGGAAATAATACTTTTCACTGTATCCCAGAACATGCGACAATAATAAATCAAAGTAGACACTACATATCTTGGACACCAAGGGACAAATTTACCTAACCTGCACATCTTTGGGCTATGAGAAAAAACCGGAGCAGCCAGAGGAAATGCACACAGACAGAGGAAGATTGTGCAAACTCCACACATGAGGTGGAGATGCCAACGCTGAACTGGGGTAAGCACAATAAGAAGCCTCACAACACAAGGTTAAAGACCAACAGGTTTATTTGGAACCACAAGCTTTCAGAGCGCTGATGAAGGAGCAGTGCTCTGAAAGCTCGTGATTCCAAATAACCAAAAGAGAAAATGCTGGAAAATCTCAGCATGTTTGGCAACATCTGTAAGGACAGAAAAGAGCTGACATTTCGAGACCAGATGACTCTTTGTCAAAGCTTTGACAAAGGGTCATGTGGATTCGAAGCATCAGCTCTTTTCTCTCCTGACAGATCCTGCCATATCTGCTGAGATTTTCCAGCAATTTCTCTTTTGGTCTCAAATTCCAGCATCCGCAGTAATTTGCTTTGATTCCAAATAAACTTATTGGACTTTAACCTGGTGTTCTGAGGCTTCTTACCGTGCAAACTCCACAGAGACAGTCACCCACCGGTGGAATCGAACCCAGACTCAGTGAGGCAGCAGTGCTAACCACTGTGCCACAGTGAAGGTAGTTTGCCGCAAATTTCGGGTGATAACAATGGGCTGGATGTTGCTCAGAATGTGGAGCACTGCAGCAAAGTACAGACAGACAGAGCAGCAGACTGGACTGAGAAATGGAGTCTGCAGACTGGAACTGGCAGCATGAGGAGAGGTTATTTAGTCTAACACTCACAGCAATCTACAACCCACCCCCATTACCGAGACAGTGAGACAGAGATTATAAACACTCACCAACACAGCTCCACTGAAACGTCCCAGGAAAAAGAGGGAATCTGTGGCAGTTCCTGTCCTGATATAGCCCCAGGACTGTCACTCATACCCCCAACCCGGCCCAGTTCACAGCTCAGCCTCTCAGTTTGCAGCTTCCTGCACCTTGAGCCAACCCTAACCAGGTGTGGGAGGGATGTGGAACCCCAGAGTGGGGGGAGGGGTGACCTCCTGCTGTGCCCCAAATAGTTTCTCCTTCCCCTCCCCCTTGGCGCTCTAAGGTCTCAATGTGGATGTGTTGATGGACATTGCAGAGCCTCACTGAGCTGCGCCTGTCCCTTATCCTGGGTCACCCCCTCCCCCTGGGTTCAGTGTGTTCAGTTCGCTGCTTCTTTCCCTGCTGAACCTTCAGTTAATCAAAAACAGAAAGTGCTGGAAAACCTCAGCAGGCCTGATCATCCAGACTGGAAGTATTAACTCTATTCTCTCCACAGACGCTGAGATTTCCAGCATTTTCTGTTTCTGTTTCAGATTCCAGCATCCGCAGTATTTTGCTTTTATCTTAAACAAGCATTCTTTGATGGCCTTTACCCTCCGTGCTCCTTTCCAGAGCTTCCCACCTTCTGCTATTGTCCCTGACTCCCACATTAACTCTGTCATTCCTCCCCTTTACCCCGCTCACCCTGTCTAAAGTCAGGCTCAGAGTTTTACCGCCATCTCCCCCTCCCCCAGCCTCCACATCCCAACACCCGGAATCTCTAACCCAGCGGTTCCAGTTTGTCTGGTTTGAGTTCAGATTTGCCGCAGCACCGACAGGATTTCACTTCAAACCAGCCGGAACTGACTGCTCACAAATCCCTAAATGTTTCTCCAGCAGCCCGGGCTTGTTAATGTTGTTTAAAGTCAGCGCCCAAATGCAGTTACTCTCCTCAGTTTAAAAAACTTCTCCGTTTAATCTAAGGTATTATTCACACCACACACAAATATAAAATTGTGACCGTTACCCCCCCCCCCCCCCTCCCCCCGGCCACCCAGACCCGAGCTGGGGTGTCCTGAGTAAGAGACATCTGTTCCAGGTGTGACAATTCTTACACATTCTCTGGTTGACATCAAACGGAAAACGCTGGAAATATTCATGAATGAAAGCAAATTGCTGCTTTTGTCAAAGGGGTCACCTGGACTCGAAACCTCAGCTCTTTCTGTCTCCTGCCAGACCTGCTGAGATTTTCCAGCGTTTTCTCTTTTGGCTGGAAATACTCAACAAGTCAGGCAGCCTCTGTGGAGAGAGAAACAGACTGAATGTGACCTGTCATCGGAACTGGGAAATATAATATTATTTCTCGCAACTGAAAGAGACACTTTACAGCCTTCAGAACAAAACTGAGTCCAACAATTTTACACCACAATCTCTGCCCCCATTGTGTTCTGTGTTTCGTTGCTGCTTTTTTCACCTAATTTCCCTCTTGTTTACTTTACTTTACATTCAGACTATCGCTCACCGGCTATTCACACCTCATCCAGAACATCTTTTGTGTCTTTACTTGTCCCATTGCCACTCGCTTTGGTCTTGGGCCGTGAAACATTTTGTCAGTTTGCAGATCTTTCATTTTGCCTCCTCCACCTCCCTCTCTCAATTCTTCAGAGGTCAGTCTTTGACAAAGGGTCATCTGGACTCGAAACGTCAGCACTTCTCTCTCCTGACAGATGCTGCCAGACCTGCTGAGATTTTCCAGCATTTTCTCTTTTGGTTTCAGATTCCACCATTCACTGTAATTTGTTTTTATCCTGATTTTCCCTGTGTGGCTCTGGAGAGCGCTTGAGACGTTAGGGACAGAGAAAACGAGATTTTTCACTCTCTCTCAGAGGGTCTTTGGTCTGTGGAATTCTCTTCCCCAGAGAGCAGTGGAGACAGAGTCATTGAATATTTTTCAGGCTGAATAAATGGATTCCTGATTGACAAGAGAGTCAGATGGTTGGGGGGGGGGGCATTCGGGGGGGCGGGGGGGGGTGAGGGGGGAGACAGAAAAATGGAGCTCTGGCCACAATCAGATCAGTGGGGATCTTGTCAAATGCTGGAGCAGAGGGGCCCAATGGTCCACTGCTGCTCCTCATTCATATGGATGTTTGGCTGCATGTTTCACTCTGTTTCTGCCTCCATAGAAGCTGCTGGGCCTGTTGACAATTTGTGGCATTGACTGTTTTATTTCAAAATTTAAGACTCTGTAACATATCACTGTGTAATCCAACAATTAATCCAGTTCCCCTGGATTTCTGCTCTGTAACATATCACTGTGTAATCCAATAATTAATCCAGTTCCCCTGGATTTCTATTCTGTAACATATCACTGTGTAATCCATCAATTAATCCAGTTCCCCTGGATTACTGCACTGTGGCATAGTGGTTAGCACCGCTGCCTCACAGCACCAGGGACCTGGGTTCGATTCAAGTTTCGGGTCACTGTCTGTGTGGAGTTTGCACATTCTCCCCGCGTCTGTGTGGGTTCCCTCTGGATGCTCCAGTTTCCTCCCACAGATCAAAGATGGGCGGGTTAGGTGGATTGGCCGTACTAAATTGCCCCTTAGTGTCAGGGGGACTAGCTAGGTGCATGGCGTTAAGGGGATAGGGCCTGGATAGGATTGTGGTCATGCAGACTCGATGGGCCGAATGGCCACCTTCTCCACTGTTGGATTCTATGATTCTAGTTAGAAATCTCACATCACCAGGTTAAAATCCAACAGGTTTATTTGGTATCATGAGCTTTTGGAGCGCTGCTCCTTCATCAGGTGAGTCAATCGTCTATGATTCTAGATACAGACAAACTCACAGATTCATAAATACATTCACAGACACGCATATATGATTTCAAGAAGTAATTAGATATAGATCATGGGATTAAAGGGATCAAGGGATATGGGAGGAAGGGGGGAATCAGGATATTGAATTCGATGGTCAGCCATGAACAAAATGAATGGTGGGGCAGGCTCGGAGGGCCGAATGGCCTACTCCTGCTTCTTGTTTCTATCTTTCTGCACTCACGCGCACACGCACACACACACACTGAGACCACCTGCTGGGCACCAAAATAATGATGTGGAGATGCCGGCGTTGGACTGGGGTAAGCACAGTAAGAAGTCTCACAACACCAGGTTAAAGTCCAACAGGTTTATTTGGCAGCAAATACCATAAGCTTTCGGGGCAATGCTCCTTCGTCAGATGGAGTGGTCTCTGTTCTCAAACAGGGCACAGACACAGAAATCAAATTACAGAATACTGATTAGAATGCAAATCTCTACAGCCAGCCAGGTCTTAAATGCACAGACAATGTGGGTGGAGGGAGCATTCAACACAGGTTAAAGAGATGTGTATTGTCTCCAGACAGTACAGCTTGTGAAATTGTGCAAGTCCAGGAGTCAAGCTGTGGGGGTTACTGATAATGTGACATAAATCCAACATCCCGGTTTAGACCGTCCTCATGTGTGCGAAACTTGGCTATCAGTTTCTGCTCAGTGACTCTGCGCTGTCGTGTGTCGTGAAGGCCGCCTTGGAGAACGCTTACCTGAACTCCTGGACTTGCACAATTTCACAAGCTGTACTGTCTGGAGACAATACACATCTCTTTAACCTGTGTTGAATGCTCCCTCCACCCACATTGTCTGTGTATTTAAGACCTGGCTGGCTGTAGAGATTTGCATTCTAATCAGTATTCTGTAATTTGATTTCTGTGTCTGTGCCCTGTTTGAGAACAGAGACCACTCCATCTGACGAAGGAGCATTGCTCCGAAAGCTTATGGTATTTGCTACCAAATAAACCTGTTGGACTTTAACCTGGTGTTGTGAGACTTCTTACTGCACCAAAATAATAACAGACGCAAATCTGAAACTCAGTGTGTGGGTTTTATTGTGAAATGAGATAATGTATAAATATATCCCCATAGCTCCGGGTGGGAGTGGAATTGATGATTTCTTGACTGTCTGTCTGTACTGCTGCCTCACAGTGCCAGGAACTCGGTTCAATTCCTGGCTTGGGTCACTGTCTGTGTGGAGTCTGCACGTTCTCCCCGTGTCTGTGTGGGTTTCCTCCGGGTGCTCTGGTTTCCTCCCACAGTCTGAAAGATGCGCTGTTTAGGTGCATTTACCTGAACAGGTGCCGGACTGTGGCGACTCGGGGAATTTCACAGTAACTTCATTGCAGTGTTAATGTAAGCCTTACTTGCGACTAATAAATAAATTTAACTTTTAACTTTAATTTTGTGAACTCATAGAATCATAGAATCTTACAGAGCAGAAGAAGGCCATTCAGCCCATCGAGTCTGCACCAACCACAATCCCACCCAGGCCCTACCCCGGTAACTCAACATATTTAACCTGATAATCCTCCCGACACTAGGGTCAATTTTGCAAAGCCAGCCAACCTCAGCAGCACATCTTTGGACTGTGGGAGGAAACCGGAGCACCCGGAGGAAATCCACACAGAATGTGCAAACTCCACACAGTGACCCAAGCTGGGAATCAAATCCAAATCCTTGGCGCTGTGAGGCAGCAGTGCTAACCACTGTGCCACTGTACCGCCCAGTGCTCTGAGGTTGAGTTTCTTCTTCAAACCTAAGAAGATTCAGTATCACATCAGGGCGAGGAAAAAGGAGTCCATTGGCTTCAGATGGATAATGGTAAAAGTTAATATCCCAATGTATTCACTTTATTCCTTCAAGCTGAGGTTTACAAAGTGAGAATTCCGCTGTTTATAGCAGTGACTAAATAAGCAATGATACTCATCCTATATTTAAATTAGTCTGTAATTCACCTCAATTTCACACAGGTTAACATTTTTCAAGCATTTGGAACCCCAAATGTCTGCTGATGTGTCATCCAGAGCTGTTTTCCTGGCAGTTTGTGTCAGTAGTAGGCTGCCGTTACCATCCACTCTTGGGCAGGGTGAGGAGACAGCTCCGACACCGACCTCAGCTGGAATGGGGATTGAACCATACATTAGTCCGCAGGCCAGCAATGCTGCAGGAATTGCAAAGGGGCTGCACAGAGGTCCAGAATTGGAAGAGGGGGTTGTGGAGATGGAGGAAGCGTCTGCAAGACATGAGGACATTTTGGATTATCTCAAAATTACAGAATGTGGGAGACCAGTCAGGAATGTGTTGAAATTGTCAAGTCTGGCAGTAATGTGTGGATGTGGGATTCAGCAGCAGATGAAGGGCTGCACGGTGGAACAGTGGTTGGCACTGCTGCCTGACAGCAGTGGGTTTCTGTGTACGTTCTCCCTGTGTCTGAGTTTCCTCTGGGTGCTTCCGTTTCCTCCTACATTCCAAAGATGTGCAGGTTAGGTGGATTGGCCATGTCAAATTATCCGTTAGCGTCCAAAGATGTGTAGGTTAGGGGGGGTTAGCAGGGTAAATGCACAAGGGTACAGGGCCCATCGAGTCTGCACCGACTCTCCAACAGAGCATCTTACCCAGGCCCTATCCCCGTAACCCCACATATTTACCCCGCTGTTCCACTGTGTTACTTATTCATTACAATAGGGACCAGAGTCTGAGGTTATAAATGGGTGAGTTTACTCCAATAGTAATTCTTTCGACATCTGACAAGTTTACAGCTATTAACATCCTGCCTATCAAATAGCTCCAGTCTACATATGAGATTACCAACATTGAGAGCTTTCAAATCCTTATCCTGAAGTTACAAAACAGACTTTAGTCCTCGGCCTGCTGATACATCGGCACATTCACACAGGGGTGGATTGGACTGTGATCTGTTTATTGTTCATCTTTAGTTCAATACAGTTTCTGAGTGATTTAAATTTAAAACAAGGTCTGCAGGCGTGAAGATTTATTGACACATGAATGAGAGATGCTGTGGGGTATTCTACGAGTCCAACAGGGTTGATTTACATCAGAAAAACTCCAACTATCAGTATAAACATAATTCAGTCTGGGATGCAATTAACAGCAGCAATAACAGCAGAATCACACCCCTGTGATCACTGGTGAACTCGCTGGTGTCTCACCAGGTTGTATGACTGGGTGAATCTCTTTCCACACATTGAACAAGTGAACAGCTTCTCCTCACTGTGAACTTGTTGGTGTCTCAGCAGAGTGGATGACCGGGTGAATCCTTTTCCACACTCAGTGCAAGTGAACGATCTCTCCTCAGAGTGATTTCGCTGGTGTGCGAGCAGAAGTTTTCTGCTTTTAAAGCTCTTCTCACAGTCAGAACATCTGAACAGTCTCTCATTTGTGTGAACAAGTTGGTGTGAAGTGAGAGAGGATAAACAAGTGAATCCCTTCCCACACACAGGGCAGGTGAACGGCCTCTCCCCACTGTGAATGCGCTGGTGTACAGTGAGGTCGCCTGATCGCCTGAGGCCAGTCCCTCAGTGAGAGCTCGTGATTGGTCTCTCATCAGAGTGAACATGTTGATGGAGACGCAGTTCCTCAGAACTTTTATAGCCCTTCCCGCAGTCTGGACATTTAACCGGTCTCTCTTCACTGTGAACTCGTTGGTGTTTCTGCAGGTTGGATGATCGGTTAAGTTCCTTCCCACACTCAGAGCAGGTGAATGGCCTCTCTCCAGTGTGAATGCGCTCATGTGCCACAAGGTGGAATGATGTCCTGAACCCCTTCTGGCAGTGGGAGCAGTTGAACGGTGTGGAACCGGTGTGAATGTACTGGTGCTCCCGCAGTGTGCGTGGAGTTTTAAAACTCCTTCCACACTCAGTGCATTTAAACTCTCTCCTGTCTGTGTGAACTCGCTGGTGTCTCTGCAGGGCAGAGAAATCTGTGAATCCCTTCCCACGCACGGAGCAGGTGAATGGCCTCTCCCCTGTGTGAATGTGCCGATGTATCAGCAGGGCCGATGACTGAGTAAATCCTTTTCCACATTCGGAGCAGGTGAACTGCCTCTCCCTGCTGTGAATGCACTGGTGAATCAACAGGCCAGCTGTCTGAGTGAATCCCTTCCCACACACAGGGCAGCTAAAAGGTCTCTCTCCAGTGTGAGTGCGTCGGTGATTTTCCAGGTGAACTGGGTAATTGAATCCTTTCCCACAGTCTCCACATTTATACGGTCTCTCCCTGATGTGACTGCGCTTGTGTCTTGACAGGCCAGACGATCGTTTGAAGCCTTGTCCACACACAGAACATGTGTATGGTTTCTCCCCACTGTGAATGGTGCTTTTTTCTTCAATGTTTAATGGCCTATGATATTTAGATCCTGATGCAGGGTTTCCAATTCTTGGATCATTGGGACCTCTTCTGGGGCAGGTGGGACCTGTACAAGAGAGACGGGTTACACCTAAACTACAAGGGGACCAATATACTTGCAGGGAGATTTGCTAGTGTTATTGGGGAGCGTTTAAACTAGATTTGCAGGGGCGTGGGAACCAGAGTGCCAGAGCAGATAGTGGAGCAGGGGTAAAAAGACAGGTTAGTTCAAGCAAAATCACAAATGGAAGGGTAGAGTGTGGTGGAAATAATTTTTTGAGGTGTGTCTATTTCAATGCCAGGAGTATTGTAGGGAAGGCAGATGAGCTGAAGGCGTGGATAGACACGTGGAAATATGACATTATAGCCATTAATGAAACTTGGCTACAGGAGGGGCAGGACTGGCAGCTCAATGTTCCAGGGTTCCAATGTTTCAGGCGGGATAGAGGCAGAGGGATAAAAGGTGGGGGGGGTGGCATTGTTGGTCAGGGAAAATGTTACAGCGGTACTCAGGCAGGATAGATTAGGGAGCTTGTCCACAGAGGCCCTATGGGTGGAGCTGAGAAACAGGAAAGGTATGACCACATTAATGGGCTTGTATTATAGACCACCCAATAGTCAGCGAGAACTGGAGGAGCAAATCAGCGGAGAGATAGCTGACAACTGCAAGAAACACAAAGTTGTAATAGATGGGGATTTTAATTTTCCACATATAGATTGGGACTCGCATACTGTTAAAGGTTTAGACGGGGTAGAGTTTGTAAAATGTGTTCAGGAGAATTTTCTACATCAGTATATAGAGGTGCCAACTAGAGAGGATGCGATATTGGATCTCCTATTGGGAAATGAGTTAGGGCAGGTGATGGATGTGAGTGTGAGGGAACACTTTGGATCCAGTGATCATAATGCCATTAGTTTCAACCTGATCGTGGATAAGGATAGATCTGGTCCTCGGGTTGAAGTTCTGAACTGGGAAAAGGCCAAATTTGATGAAATGAGAAGGGATCTGGGAAGTGTGGATTGGCACAAGCTGTTCTCTGGTAAGGATGTAAATGGAAAGTGGGAGGCCTTCAAAGGAGAAATTTTGAGAGTGCAGAGTTTGTATGTTCCTGTCAGGATTAAAGGCAAAGTAAATAGGAATAAGGAAACTTGGTTCTCGAGGGAGATTGTCACACTGATTAAGAGGAAGAGAGAGTTGTATGAAATGTACAGGCAGCAAGGAACACATCAGATGCTCGAGGAGTATAAAAAGTGCAAGAAGCTACTTAAGAGGGAAATCAGGAGGGCTAAAAGAAGACATGAGGTTGCTTTGGCAGACAGAGTGAAGGAAAATCCAAAGAGCTTCTATAGGTATGTTAGGAGCAAAAGGATAGTGAGGGATAAAATTGGTCCTCTTGAAGACCAGAGTGGTAGACTGTGTATGGAACCAAAAGAGATGGGGGAGATACTAAGTGGTTTTTTTGCATCCGTATTTACTGAGGAAACGGGCATGGAGTCTATGGAAATAGGGCAAACTGGTAGGGAGGCCATGGAACCTTTACAGATTAAAGGGGAGGAGGTGCTCGCTGTCTTGAGGTAAATCAGAGTGGATAAATCCCCAGGACCGGACAGGGTATTCCCACGGACCTTGAGGGAAGCTCGTGTTGAACTTGCAGGGGCCCTGGCAGACATATTTAAAATGTCAGTATTCACGGGGGAGGTGCCGGATGATTGGAGGGTGGCTCATGTTGTTCCGTTGTTTAAAAAAGGTTCCAAAAGAAATCCGGGAAATTATCGGCCAGTAAGTTTGACGTCGGTGGTGGGCAAGTTATTGGAAGGTGTGATAAGGGATAGGATCTACAAATATTTGGATAGACAGGGACTTATTAGGGAGAGTCAACATGGCTTTGTGCGTGGTAGGTCATGTTTGACCAATCTATTAGAGTTTTTCGAGGAGGTTACCAGGAAAGTGGATGAAGGGAAGGCAGTGGATGTTGTCTACCTGGATTTCAGCAAGGCCTTTGACAAGGTCCCTCATGGGAGGTTAGTTAGGAAGGTTCAGTCGCTGGGTATACATGGGGAGGTAGTAAATTGGATAAGACACTGGCTCAATGGAAGAAGCCAGAGAGTGGTTGTGGAGGATTGCTTCTCTGAGTGGAGGCCTGTGACTAGTGGTGTGCCGCAGGGATCGGTGTTGGGTCCATTGTTGTTTGTCATCTATATCAATGATCTGGATGATAATGTGGTCAATTGGATCAGTAAGTTTGCTGATGATACAAAGATTGGAGGTGTAGTGGACAGTGAGGAAGGTTTTCAAAGCTTGCAGAGGGATTTGGACCAACTAGAAAAATGGGCTGAAAAATGGCAAATGGAATTTAACGCAGACAAGTGTGAGATATTGCACTTTGGAAGGACAAACCAAAGAAGAACGTACAGGGTAAATGGTAGGACTCTGAAGAATGCAGTTGAACAGAGGGATCTGGGAATACAGGTACAGAGTTCCCTAAAAGTGATGTCACAGGTGGATAGGGTCGTAAAGAGTGCCTTTGGTACATTGGCCTTTATAAATCGGAGTATCGAGTATAAAAGTTGGAGTGTTATGGTAAGGTTATATAAGGCATTGGTGAGGCCGAATTTGGAGTATTGTGTACAGTTTTGGTCACCTAGTTACAGGAAGGATGTAAATAAGATTGAAAGAGTGCAGAGAAGGTTCACAAGGATGTTGCCGGGACTTGAGAAGCTGAGTTACAGAGAGAGATTGAATAGGTTGGGACTTTATTCCCTGGAGCGTAGAAGATTGAGGGGAGATTTGATAGAGGTGTATAAGATTTTGATGGGTATAGATAGAGTGAATGCAAGCAGGCTTTTTCCGCTGAGGCTAGGGGAGAAAAAAACCAGAGGGCATGGGTTAAGGGTGAAAGGAGAAAAGTTTAAAGGGAATATTAGGGGGGGCTTCTTCACGCAGAGAGTGGTGGGAGTGTGGAATGAGCTGCCGGATAAAGTGGTAAACGCGGGGTCACTTTTAACATTTAAGAAAAACTTGGACGGGTTCATGGATGAGAGGGGTGTGGAGGGATATGGTCCAAGTGCAGGTCAGTGGGACTAGGCATAAAATGGTTCGGCACAGACAAGAAGGGCCAAAAGGCCTGTTTCTGAGCTGTAATTTTCTATGGTTCTATGAATCGAGGCACTCAGTCAGATCTTGATGTGATCCTTGATTTACAATTGTCTGTAATTCCTCACCTTCTAATCCCCTGAAAAATGAATTGAAAACAGAAAGAGGGAAACATAAGAGACAAGCCATTAAAACACAAAGGCTTTTTGTGAAATTGAGCTGAATGAATCTGGTAAATTGTGGGATTGGGAATAGGAAAAAGGATATGAAAGCTGCTGGATTGTCATAAAGCTTCAAACTGTTCACCAGTGCACTGAGGGAAAGGAACCCTTCACCCCTTCAGAGCCCACAACAAGAATCCAGCCTTTATGCGTGAAGAGGGAGAGGTCAGGGAGGAGGGTGATGGAAAGAGATTTTATACATCAGCAACTCAACCAGCATTTTGGCAGAATCTCCCAAACCCACAATCTTTCCCACCTGGAAGTACCAGAGCAGCTGGGACATGGGAAAACCACACAACTCCCTGACTTGGACAAATATCATTATCCCTTCAATGTGACTGGGTTAAAATCCTAATACTGTTGCATTGTGGGAGCACCTTTACTCTATGGACTGCAGAGGTTTAAGAAAAAGGCCAACTATCACCATCACAAAGGATAACTGGTGATTGGTAACATATCACTGTCAGTGCAGGATAGTAATTCAGGACAGTAACCTGGGCCTTGTGAGTAATGTCCACATCCTAAGAAGTTTTATTTTTTTGCAAATCTATATGAAACTTGCAATGAAACAAAACCCACGACCACTACAATCTACAAGGACAAGGACAGTGGACAGATGGGAAACCACCATTTGGAATTCCCCCTCCAAGCCACTCACCATCCTGATTTGGAAATATGTCGCTTTCCTTCACTGTCATTGGATCAAAATCTTGGAATTCCCTCCCTAACAGCACTGAGGGTGTACCTACCACATGGATTGCAGCGATTCAAGAAGGCAGCTTACCAACAACTTTTCAAGGGCAATTAGGGATGGGAAATAAGTGCTGGTCTAATCAATGACACCCACCTCCATTGAATGATTTTGAGAAATGACCTGGAATATCCATGAGAATACAATCCTACAATTATTCAGTGAAATACTTCACTCAGTCACACCATTTTCTGAGTTTACATTTGACTGGAGCTCTTGGATTCCGCTGTAATTGCTGCTGCTTGTGGAAGACTTTGGGACATTTACAATTCTGCACCTATTACCACTCCCTTTCTTTCTGATGGATAATGAAAGATCTATGCATAGATTTCAGTATAACTTGGTTCCTCTTTTAATTAATTTATCGAACGCGCCCCCGTCCCCCAATCTACACACAATAGTAAAAACATCACGAGCTACTAACAATGACTTTCAATGGCAGAGTCCTGACCCAGCATTCCCCGCGGTGCTGAATGTCCCCTATTCACACCAGAGGCAGGCACCGCACAGGCGCATTAACCCCCCATATTGGAGCGTGCGCACTGTCAGTAATGGCGATGAGGTTGGGCTGTTTTTGCCTCTTTGCAGCGGGAAAGAAAGAGAAAACTCTGATGGAGCGGGCTCTGGATAGGGAAAGTTTCTAAACAATTGGTGAGTGCCTCAAACCGCGATTAAGACTCTGCCGCTCCCGTGTTTGCAGCTCTGGGTCTTTTCCTCTCCGAGGCCCAAGCCCAGGCTGACGGCCGCCATCTTGGTTCCACGAGGAGCGCATGCGGCAGGGTATTCTTGACGCAACAGTATGGGGGCGGGGCTAAGGTTATTCTCTTCCCACCGGGTCCTCGTGTCCGATACAGCCACCAGAGTATGAGTTTGTTCAACATTTTCACCCACTCTCAAGCTGCAGCTGATGTTTTGCAGCCGCGAGGAGTCCATGAACCATGTTTATATTCAGTGTGAGAGGTTGCAGACCTTGAAGGAGCTGCCTCTCCACTTTTAATTTTAAGGGTGGCACGGTGGCACAATGGTTAGCACTGCTGCTTCACAGCTCCAGGGGCCTGGGTTCGATTCCCGGCTTGGGTCACTGTCTGTGCGGAGTTTGCACATTCTCCTCGTGTCTGTGTGGGTTTCCTCCGGGTGCTCCGGTTTCCTCCCACAGTCCAAAGATGTGCGGGTTAGGTTGATTGGCCGTGCTAAAATTGCCCCTTAGTGTCCTGAGATGCGTAGGTTAGAGGGATTAGCGGGTAAATATGTAGGGATATGGGGTGGGATTGTGGTCGGTGCAGACTCGATGGGCCAGATGGCCTCTTTCTGCACTGTAGGGTTTCTATGATTCTATGATTCTTCTTTAATTACACTTCTTTTCTGCCCCACACTCCTATTCGTTGGCTGCCCAGTGTGGAGCAGGCTAGGGAGGTCAGAGGATCTTTTCCTGGACCTGCTCTTGGGGCTAGTTAAAACAGTAATTTGTAGATCAGCAGGAGGTAACTTGGCTGTCGGCTGCTCTTCCGTGGTCTTGTCCATGCTCGAATGGTCCTGGAGAGGGAGTGTGCGGTGTCAACTGGAACACTCGATACCTTCCACAACTCAGGGTACAGAGTGTCTCATAGACACTGGAAACAAATTTCTGGTTTAGTTGAGATGGAAGTTTGATTGGACCACAAGATTGGAGAAACAAGAGAGAAAATAATGTTCTGTGGAAACTAGAAATGCTTGTTCTGAATTTCTATCCTGTACTGACAGTGATACTGACTCTGCCAATGTCTTTTACAAGGTACACAGGCGGGAAACTGAAACCAAACATCACATCAAAATCTGAAAAAGTCACTCCATTCATCACAACACGAATACCATCGACCTTTAAATGTGAAAGATTTCAAACATCAGTGTGACTGGAAAAGCACCGAACAAACGTACACCCAAGTTCCAGTGACCTGACTGTGGAAACAGCTTTAACCAGTTACACAGCCTGAAAAAACATCACACTATTCACAGCAGCGAGCCAAAGGATGGGAAGACCTAGGATCAGAGTTAGGCCATTGGGCCCATCGAGTCTGCTCCACCATTCAATGAGATCATGGTTGATCTGATATAATCCTCAACTCCACTTTCCTGCCTTATCCCCATGACCCTTGATTCCCTTACTGAGAAAGAATACACAAGTTCTTTGTGTGGACAAGGCTTGAACAGATCATTTAACCAAGAGAGACACAAGGATACTGGCACCATGGAGAAACCATGGAACAAAGAACAAAGAAAACTACAGCACAGGAACAGGCCCTTCGGCCCTCCAAGCCTGCACCAACAATGCTGCCCAACTAATCTAAAACCCCCTACCCTTCCGGGGACCATATCCCTCTATTCCCATCCTATTCATGTATTTGTCCAGATGCCCCTTAAAACTCACTATCATATCTGCTTCCACTACCTCCCCCGGCATCGAGTTCCAGGCACCCACCACCCTCTGTGTAAAAAAACTTGAAAATGTGGTGACTGTGGGAAGGGATTCAATTATCCATCTCTGCTGGAAATGCATCGCCGCGGTCACATTGGGGAGAGACCATTCACCTGCTCTGTGTGCAGGAAGGGATTCATTCAATCATCCCACCTGCTGACCCACCAGCAAGTTCACATTGAAGAGAGGTGTTGACAGTGATAACAATTCTAAAAGCTCTGAGGACCTGTGAAGCACCAGGTCATTCACATTGTGAGACAGTTCAGTTGCTCGCATTGTGGGAAGCTATTTAAACAATCACAGAACCTCACTGAACACGAACACACTCACACTGGGGAGAGGCTGTTCACCTGCTCTGTGTGAGGGAACGGATTCACATGATCATCCCACCTCGCTACACACCGACTGGTTCGCATTTATAACAGACCTTTCAAATGTACGGAATGTGAGAAGCGTTATAAAACCACAAGTGATCTGCTGATACACCAGTGAGTTCACAATGAGGAGAGGCCATTCAGATGTAAAGTGTGTGGGAAGGAATTCACTCTGTTATCCAGCCTCCAGAAACATCAGCGAGTTCACACTGGGGAGAGGTCGTTCACCTGCTCCTTGTGTGGAAAAGGATTCATTTATTTAACCAGCCTCAGATCACACCAACTCGTTCACTTGGATAAGAAACCTTTCAAATGTTCCGAATGTGAGAAGAGTTATAAAACCACAAGTGATCTGCTGATACACCAGCGAGTTCACAATGAGGAGAGGCCATTCAGATGTACAGTGTGTGGGAAGGGATTCACTCTGTTATCCAGCCTCCAGAAACACCGTGAGTTCACACTGGGCAGAGGTCATTCACCTGTTCCTTGTGTGGAAAAGGATTCATTTATTTAACCAGCCTCAGATCACACCAACTCGTTCACTTGGATAAGAAACCTTTCAAATGTTCTGAATGTGAGAAGAGCTTTAAGACCTCCAGTATTCTGCTGAGACACCAACAAGTTCAGACCAGGGAGAGACTGTTCACCTGCTCCAACTGTGCAAAGGGATTCACTCGCTCATCCAACCTGCGAACACACCAGCACATTCACACCGGGGAGAAATAGTACACTTGCTCTGAATACGGGAAGGGATTTTCTCACTCATTCCACCTGCTGAGACACCAACACACTCATAATGGAGAGAGACCGTTCACCTTCTCTGAGTATGAGATGGATTCACTCAGTCAACCCACCATCTTACCCACCAGAAAGTTGACAAGTGTCTGCAGGGATTGGATTCTGCTGTTATTGCTGCTGGTAATGACATCCAGGACTGAACCATGTTCATTCTGAACATCGCTATAACTGGGCTGGAGATTAATACTCTGGATAAATGTCAGATTAACTAATATTGTTTCAGATGCAAAGCGGGGATCTTCATTTCTTCAGGATAAGAACAGATTAATCAATGTCTTGTTACCAATTGCTGCTTTTTTGTGGCCTTTGTCTTTTCTAACTCTCAATTATTTCAAGTTCTCATACCTTCAGTTACTCTCATGGACAAGTTCCAGCTCTCATCCCTTCCAGAGTGTCTTTCCTGGTCTTGGAATCCAAGGAACATATCAATAACATATCTGTGATCACTAAAGACAAAACAGATATTTGCACTGATCCGCTTCTTTCCCCAGTCACTGAGGATGGGGATATCTGTGGAGCTTTCTCTCTCTGTGATTTGTTTAATTGTCCCTCACCATTCACGACTGGATGTGGGGGGACTGCAGCTCTGATCTGATCCGTTGTTTGTGGATTGTTTGGTCCTGCCTAGAACTTGCCGCTTCTGTTGCTTAGTGTGCTTATAGTCCCGTGTTACCAGTCACCAGATTGGAATCTCAGCTTTAGGGTGCCTGGTGCTGACACGTCCTCCTACACTCCATGTTGAACCAGAATGATCCCTTGGCTTGATGGTAATGGTAGAGTGAGGGATATACCGGGCCATGAGTTTACAGATTGTGGTTGAATATTGAGCTGCTGATGACCCACAGCACCTCATGGATGTGCAGTTTTGATCTATGTCTATTCTGAATCTATCCCGTGCCACACGAGATGATGGAGGATATCAGATCACAAGAATTAGGAGCAGGTGTCGGCCATTTGGCCCCTCAAACTTGCTCCACAATTCAATAAGAATCATGACTGATCTGACTGTGGCCTTCACTCCACTTCCTGCTGCTCCAGAGTCCTTGACTCCTTGTTGATTAATACTCTGTCTAACTCAGCCTTGAATATGTTCAATGAACCACAGCCTCCATTGCTCTCTGGGGAAGAAAATTCCACAAACTAATGACCCTCAGAAAAGAAATTTCCCCTGATATCTGCCTGAAATGGGAGAGTCCTTATCTTTAAAGTGTGACTCCTGCTTCTAGATTCCTCACAAAAACAAAACATTCTCTCAGCATCCACCCTGACAAGATCCCTCAGAATCTCATGTTTCAGTCAGGTCACCTCTCATTCTTCTAAATTCCATTGAGTATAGACCCAACTTGCTCAACTTTCCCCAGAAGACAAACTCCTTCATCCAAGCAATCAGTCTAGTGAATCTCCCCTGAACTGTCTCCGATGCACCCGTATCACTGTTCAAGCAAGGAGACCAAATCTGTACACAGTACTCTCGGTGCAGTTTCACCAATTCTTTGTATGATTGTAGCAAGACTTTATTACTTATATATTCCATCTCCCTTACAGAAAACCTTCCTAACAACTTGCTGTTCCTGCTTGTTACTTTTCTGTGATTCTTTTAGAAGTTCACCCAGATCCCTCAGTCCTGCAGCATTCTACACTATATTTAGATTATATTGTTTTTTCCTATTCTTCCTGCTAAAGTCAATATCCTTATATTTTCCCATATCATACTCCATCTGCTAAGATTTTTCCTACTCACTTACCTATTTATATACCTTTGCAGATTCTTTGTATCCTCCTCACAACATGCTTTCCTATCTATCTCCGTGTCAACCTGTTGCTTGATTGGACTGTGAGACTGTAGGAAAGGTCAGTTTGTAGTTTAGTGATGTGTAATGATCAAATAATTGAATTATATTAATCATTTAACCTGATGTGATATTCAGCTTAATTGTAATCAGTGTAAGATATGAGAATCTTGTGACTGGCTCTTTGTCTGTAGCTGCATCCTTATTTGACAAGTGAAATACATCACATACCCTTGGATAATTACAGAGCAAGTACTGTGAAACCCATCAAGTCTTGGTGAGTTAAGGTCTGGAGCCATTAGCATCCCAGCCATTGACAACTGACAGTTATATTTGAGTTAGAGGCCCTGTTACATTGAAACATACATAGAAACTAGACGCAGGAATAGACCATTCAGCCCTTCAAGCCTGCTCCGCCATTTATTATGATCATGGCTGATCATCACATTCAATATCCCGGTCCCCCCCACAAATATGCCTTTAGGCCCAAGAGCTATATCTAATTCCTTCTTCAAATCACAAAATATTTTAGCCTCAATTATTTTCTGTGGTAGTGAATTCTACAGATGCACCACCCTCTGGGTGAAGAAATTTCTCAACTCAGTCCTAAAAGGTTTACCCCTTATCCTCAAACTATGACCCCTAATTCTGGACTCACCCACCATTGGGAACATTCTTTCTGAATCTACCCTGTTTAACCCTGTTAGATTTTTATAAGTTTCTATGAGATCCCCTGTCAATAAACCATCACACCTGCAATACTTTGTTTTAAATTTATATCATTTAGAAACTCTGCTGAAATAAAGATGAACAATAAACAGATCACAGTCCAATGCTGCAGCTCTACATTGACAGGAGAAAGTCTGTTCTGTAACTCCAGGATCAGACAGTGTCAGCTCTGAATGTTGGGAATCACAGGCAGGCTTGAGCTGTTTGATAGATGAGTTGTTCATAGCTGTTAACTTGCAGATATTGAAGGAATTACTCTGAAAGTAAACTCGATAATTTATAAGCTCAGACTCTGCTCCTTGCTGTAATGAATACTCAGCATCCATTAGTGCTAATTTACAGTGAATCACTGAGTATCCTGGGATCTTTGTTACTTGTTTTGTGAAATATCTCTCCCCATTAGTGTTGAACTGCTGGATAACTCTGATTGCATTTAGACATGTCTAGAAAGAGACAATTTGCCCAGATTTAACTGCAATTTATAACCAATAAACAATGTTTATATTCTGACTTGTAGATTGGTGTCTTGGTGATTTGTGAAGAAAGATTTAATTCACTCACTCAGCAGTTTGAGGGGAACCAGACAGAGGTTTAATGTAATAAGAAATAGGAGCAGGAAGAGGCCATTCAGCCCTTTGAGTTTGTTCAGCTATTCACTGAGATCAAGGTTGATAATCTACCTCAACCCCACCTCCCCGCACTGTCCCCATATCGCTTAACTTCTCTTTATACCCAAATATTTATCAATCTTTGTCTTAATTACACCCAATGCCGAGCATCCACTGCTCCCTGGGGTAGAGAATTCCAGACATTCACAACTGAGTGAAGAATTTTCTCCTCAATTCAATCTAAATAATTGACCCCTTATTCTGAGACTGTGATCCAGTGTTCCAGGTTCCGCAGTCAGGGGAAACATTTTCACACCATCGAACCTCTCAGGCCCATGAAGAATCATATACTCTGATTAGATCACCTCTCATTTTTCTCACCACCATTAATTAGATCCTAATCTGATTTTATCGGTAAAAGCAAAATACTGCGGATGCTGGAATCTGAAACAAAAATAGAAAATGCTGGAAAATCTCAGCAGATCTGACAGCATCTGTGGGGAGTGAACAGAGCCAATATGTCGAGTCTGGATGACTGTCTGTCAGAGCTGACGAAGGGTCATCCAGACTTGAAACGTTGGCTCTATTCTCTCTCCACAGGTGCTATCAGACCTGCTGAGATTTTCCAGCATTTTCTGTTTTTGATTTTATAAGTACCCTGTTACCAAGTCCCAAACAATAAGATTTCTAATATTTCACCTACAACTGATGTTAACTGGTCTATATTCCCCATTTTCTCTCCTACTTTCTGGACTAGTTAATGTTTGCTGACTTCCGATCCTTGGGAACGGTTCGAGGGTTTAAGGAATTCTGGAAGATCAAACTAATGCATCCACTATTTCTGAAGCTCCCTCTTTTAAACCCCCAAGATGCAGGTTGTCTGGTCCGGGGAATTTGTCACCATTTAGTCCCATTAATTTCTCAAGTCTCTATTTCTATAAGACCCTCATTCTTATTGGACAAGGGACTGTGTAACCGGTCTCCAAAGCCACCACAGCTTTGGACTTGTGCAGCTCCCACCATTGATCAATCAAACCCATTTTGATGGGAATTAAATGGCTAGTTTCATTTTTTTAAACTTTTATTCACATTGCACTTGTCAGAAAGGATCATTTAATTAACAACTTTTCTGTAAAGTTCCATAAAATGAGGTTGGAACATGTCTGTCTAGTTTTTCATTATTATTGACATTTGATGAACAGCATTACAACTCAAACGATATTGTATTGGTGACTAATGTTTAAAAATGGCTCTTCCTTGTATTAAAGTTCCCGCCCCCTTGCACTAACCCCTTGGTTCCCCAATATTATAATTTTTCTTTTGTCTTCTACCATGAAGACAGATAGATACAAAGTATTTGTTGCATTTCTCTGCCATTTCCTTGTTCCCCATTATATGTTGACTTTTATCTGCCTCTCATAGAGAATGTTTACTTTCACTCGCTTCTTCCTATCCACATACCTACAGAAACATTTAAAAATCTACTTTCTAAACTCTTACTGGTCTGCACCCAAAAAGGGAATTGAGCTCAGAAGCGATTTTAAAACAGTTTATTGAGAAGCAACAGTTAAAACAAGATGTGTGAGTTAAATAGATAGGAAAAGCACCTGACCTGTGACAGGTGAGAGTGGTTTACAGATCCCAGAGGACAAGCAGACGGATGAAGCCAAGTGAATGTTGATGTCCATAACTGGTGCCTATGGAAGGTTCACTTCAATGAGCCTGATTGTGGGTGTTGGGGAGAAGACAGTCAATTTGAAATCTCCTTGCTCTTGAGGGCCTGTTTTAACCTTTACATGGAGTTAGTTACCATAAGAGCCAATGGTATCAGGATTAAAAATGTCTTGCTTCAGGGCCTGTGCGAGAGACAGGTCCTTGGCAGGGAGAAAGGCTTGTCCTGTGTTTCTCAGCCAGCAAGCTTTCTTCAGAAGACAGAGGGAAAGCTCTTTCTATAATATTCCATCAGTATCCAAAGATTTTATAAGGCTATTAGATGGTGATTTCTTACAATCTGTTACTTGGATTTGACTTTTCTCCATTCCTGTGCTGAGGGAATTTCTGTTCCAGACGGGATGGGTGACATTTGGGAACTCTCGATTCTCCACCAATTCCCATTCCCCTTCTTTCTGGGGGATACTGGAGGTGTCACTGTGTGTAGGTCAGTAAGAATTCTCAGCAAGGATTAATCAGCACTTTCTAATTGGAGATGTTCATCAGTGGAACCTCTCAGACACTGAATTGTAGAATTCCGGCCAAAGATCAATAGGACGGCACAGTGGTTCGCACTGCTGCCTCACAGCACCAGGACCCGGGTTCGATTCCTGATTTAGGTCACTATCTGTGCGGACTCTGCACGTTCTCCCCGTGTCTGCATGGGTTTCCTCCAGGTGCTCTGGTTTCCTCACAGTTCGAAAGATGTGCTGGTTAGGTGCATTGGCCATGCTGAATTCTCCCTCAGTGTACCCGAACAGGCGACTAGTGTGGCGACTGGGGGATTTTCACAGTAACTTCATTGCAGTGTTAATGTAAGCCTGCTTGTGACACTAATAAATAAACTTAACTTGAACAATTTGAGATTGAAGTAAAAGTTCCGAATCTTGTTGTAAACTAATTTCAGATGGACCGCGGTAACTGCAGCCCCAGGAACACAATCACCTCTAGATCCAGAATATTAAACTCCAGCCCAGTTACCGGCTGTATTAACATCAGCAGAAACAAACTCCAGCTGTCAGAATGAAAGGGCCCGGTTGTCATTAACAGCAGCCATAACAGCAGAATCCAATCCCTCACTTGTGAACTCGCTGGTGTTTCAGCAGCTGAGATGAATCAATGAATCCCTTCCCACACTCGGAGCAGGTGAACGGCCTCTCCCCAGTGTGAACTCGTTCATGTCTCAGCAGTTGACATGAATCAGTGAATCCCTTCCCACACTCGGAGCAGGTGAATGGCCTCTCCCCAGTGTGAGCTCGCTGGTGGACAGTGAGACTGCCTGAGTGTCTGAAGCTCTTTCCACAGTCAGTGCAGCTGAATGGCCTCTCCCCAGTGTGAACTCGCTGGTGTTTCAGCAGGGTAGATGAAAGCCTAAAGCTCATTCCACAGTCAGTGCAGCTGAATGGTTTCTCCCCCGAGTGAACTCGCTGGTGTGCCACTAGGTTAGAGGAATTAATGAATCCCTTCCCACACACGGAGCAGGTGAATGGCCTCTCCCCAGTGTGAACCCGCCGGTGTAACGCTAGATTGTATGACTGAATGAATCTTTTCCCACACAGAGGGCAGCTGAACGGCCTCTCCCCAGTGTGAACACGCTGATGTAATGCTAGGTTGGATGACTGAGTGAAATCCTTCCCACACATGGAGCAGGTGAAGGGTCTCTCCCCAGTGTGGGTGCGTCGATGAGTTTCCAGTTTGGATGGGCAAGTGAATGCTTTCCCACAGTCCCCACATATCCACGGTTTCTCTGTGGTGTCGGTGTCATCATGTCTCTCCATGTTGATGATCAGTTGAAGCTTCGTCCACACACACAACACGTGTACAGTTTCTCCTCACTGTGAATGGTGATGTTTTTTCAGGCTGTGTAACTGGTTAAAACTCTTTCCACAGTCAGTTCACTGGAACACTCTCACTCGGGTGTGCGTGTGTCTCGGTGCTTTTCCAGTCACACTGATGTTTGAAATCTTTTCCCACAGACAAAACAAACAAACATTTCTCCTTCCACTTTCCAAGTACGATGATATCCAGGTCCTATGAATCGAGTGATTCTGTCAGATCTTCATGTGATGTCTGGTTTGAGATTCCCGTCTGCAATCCTCAACTTCTAATAGCTGTAAAAACCATCAATAAAAGTCATCACTGACAGTCCAGGATAGAAGTTCTGAACAGACAATTCTAGTTTCTCTGGAACTTTTTCCTCTCGAACCCCCAAAGTTGCAGATCCCCATCCCACACACTCTCCCTCCTCCCTGAACTGAAATCCAAATAAATTGACAGATAATTATTTCAGTTTCCTCTTAAAAAATGTGTACAACTAGAGATGGTATTTTTGATGATTCACTTCATTCATAACACGAGAAAACATTAATCTGAATCACCCTGACCCGATGAGTCAGAATAGCAGATGTTAACTTTGTGTCCAGAACTGACTGTTTCGAGATTTGATGAGAAATTGTGAAGGGGGTTTCTCTAAACCGCCCTCTCTAACTAAGTTAAACCTGGTTTCAGTCTCAGGGCCCATTCTGCTTTCTGGTTCTCTTCCTGCTGACTAATTAACCTCAATTAAATATCAAGAGTACTGAAGCCACTGTTTTCGGTCCCCCTTCCAAGTCTTGTTCCTTTGCAATCCACTCACTCCCTCTTCCTGGCAAATATCTGAAATTAAGCCGGTTTGTTCATAACCTCGGTGTCCCATTTGATCCCAAGTTTCTGGGACGACCTATTTCCACCTCGGTAACATCACATGACCTCAGCTCTACCTCAGTGCATCTGCTGCTCAAACCCTCATTCAGGCCATTGTTACCGCCAACCTCAACTATTCTATTGCACTTGATGTTTTACCTGTGGAAATGTGAAGTCATCCAAAAGTCTGCTACTCCTTTCCTAATTAACAGCAAGTCCCTGATCACCCCTGTCCTCCGTGACTTGCCTTGGCTCCCAGTCATGCAATACCTTGATTGTAAAATTCTCATCTTTGTTTTCAAATCGTTCCATGGCTTCAGCCCTCCTGATCTCTGTAATCTTCCCACAAACATCTGAGATATCAGTGCTGCTCTTGTACATTCCCTACTGTAATTGCTCCATGACTGGTGGTTGTGTCTTCAGTTCTTCAGCCCCAGGATCTGAATTCCCTTCCTACACCTCTCTGTCTCTACCTCACTTTCCTCCTTTAAGCCTCTCTTTAAAACTCACCTCTTTGTCCAAGTTTTTGGTTATCTGTCCTAATATCTCCTGATGTATCTGGGAATCTCACTTTGTTTTATAATGTTCCTTAAAGTTTATTTATCAGTCACAAGTAAGACTTACATTAACACTGCAATGAAGTTACTGTGAAATTCCCCTAGTCGTCACACTCCAGCACCTGTTTGGGTCAATGCACCTAACCAGCACATCTTTCCGACTGTGGGAGGAAACCATAGTACCCGAAGGAAACCCACACACACACGGGGGAGAATGTGCAAACTCCACACAGTGACCCAAGCCGGGAATTGAATCCTGGCGCTGTGAGGCAGCAGTGTTAACCACTGTGCCGCCTGTGTGAAGTGCACTGGGATGATTTATGATATTATAAATAGAAGTTGCTGTTGGCTATAATTCTGACCTCCTGTTTTACAACAACCCACTGATTTCACAACAAACTTTATCTCTGATGTTTTGTTTGCTGAGGATTATCCATTTGGTTTTGCCCTTAATAAAGATGGCCGATGTTAACGTCTGAGGATTTTGCCTCGCAAATTGAGGGATTAAAGTTTAATTATTAGTGTCACAAGTCGGCTTACATTAACACTGCAATGAAGTTACTGTGAAAATCCCCTAGTCGCCACACTCCGGCGCCTGTTCGGGTTACACTGAGGGAGAATTTAGCATGGCCGATTCACCCTAACCAGCACATCTTTCAGACTGTGGGAGGAAACCGGAGCACCCGGAGGAAACCCACGCCGACATGGGGAGAACGTGCAGACTCCGCACAGACAGTGACCCAGGCCGGGGATTGAACCCGGGACCCTGGCGCTGTGAAGCAGCAGTGTTAACCACTGTGTCACCCTGACCCCGAGATCCGGCACCTGACCGACACCGGGTGTTTATGAAGCCTCACCGCCCGGATCCATTTATGTTTCCGGTTTTCCTTCGGGCTCTGGATCCGCGCCAGTTAAAATTCCCATTGAAAACCCGCCGGCTCGAGCTCCTTCCCGCCTGCGGATCCACAAAGTGTTTCCAAATCCTCCCAGCCACCGCCTAACGCTGACTCCGCTTCTCCGGGACAAACAAGCGCCAAGGACAGCAATGACACTGCGCATGCTCCACATCACAATGACCGGGGACTGATTGACGGCAGCTCCAGACCAATAGGAAGAGGGGGCGGGGCTGAAGGACCGAGCGGCTGGTCCTCCAACCAATCGGAGTGACTGAGGGGCGCGGCTGGAGGACCGAGCGGGAGCGGCTGGTCCTCCAACCAATCGGAGTAAATGAGGGGCGGGTCCAGGCTGGGAGTGGAGCATGCGCAAAGATGATCAGGCGCTGGGGAGCCTGGGAACGCACTGCGCAGGTGTGGTGAGCACAGTAAGAAGTCACAACACCAGGTGAAAGTCCGACAGGTTTATTTGGAATCAGGAGCTTTCGGAGCGCCGCCCCTTCATCAGGTGACTCACCCAGTCCAACACCGGCACCTCCACATCAGGTGGTGTGGGTGCACGCTCTGAGCATGCTCAGTGTCAGTCATGGTGTTGGGGAGGGTTCGGGAGGAGATTGTGAGCACAGGGTGGGAATGGAAACCACGGCTGCACTGGAAACAGCACCAACTTCTGGCCTAGGCCGCAGGCCCCGGCTTTACCATGGGAACAGGCCCGGGGAGCACTAAGCTGGCAGCTGGACATTAGGGAGGATTTGAAACACTTTGTGGATCCGCAAACCCTTCAGAATCATTGTCAGCTCCCTGGTTTGCAGCTGCGGGGCTTCTCCCTCCCTCCCTCCCGGGAACAGGCCCAGGTTAACGGCCCCATCCTGGCTCAGCCACTGGAGGATGGTTCACATCAGAGGATGGGGGAGGGGGACAATAAATAAGAGGTTACACTTTGGCCTCAAATCAATGAGGACTCTGATCTCTGGGAAGGAAGGAAACCCTGGGAGGTGGGCGGGGAGGATTCACAAACACCCGTTGGAGGCCCCAACACCCCCATTAAAACCCATTGGTTTTATTGTCAGTCTGCAGACAGCAGCTGGAGAACTGAACCCAGACAGAGGAGAGGGAGGGAGAAAATTGGGAGTGGAGGAAAGAAAATTGTCTGTTCAGCGTTTCTATTGTGGATTGACAGCTGCTTTGTAGATGCAAGATGGGGCAGCACGGTTGCACAGTGATTAACACTGCTGCCTCACAGCGCCAGGGACCTGGGTTCAATTCTGGCCTTGAGTGACTGTCTGTGTGGAGTTTCCACATTCTCCCCATGCCTGCGTGTGTTTCCTCTGGGTGCTCCGGTTTCCTCCCACAGTCCAAAGATGTGCAGGTTAGGTGGATTGGCCATGCTCAATTGCCCCTTCGTGTCAGAAGGATTAACAAGGTAAATATTACGGGAAATGGTGGGATAGTTGTCGGTGCAGACTCGATGGGCTAAATGGCCTCCTCCTGTACCTTGAGGATTCTCCGATTCTATGATAGATGTTTGAAAACTGCTTTTACACATTGTTACAAGTTGTCAATTTACACACAGAAAACTCAACCCCAAGAGGAATGTTTGTCTCTCTGTGATTTCTGTTCTGCATTGACTGCGATGATTTTTGTAAACAGAGATTACAGCTTTCAGGAAAGGTTAAATGGATTGAAGTTTTTTCCTATAGAGCAGTGACCTGATAAAAGTCTTTCAAATTATTAGTGGCTTGGACAGGGGAAACGTGGAGAGAATGTTCCACTTGTGACAGAGTCCAAAAGAAGGAATGATCAATAAACAAAGAGTCATAAATACAAGATAGTTACCAATAAATCCAAGAAGCAATAAGGACAAATTTCTTCACTCACAGGTTTAGAATGACCATAGAAATGAGTTGAGGAAAGTGCTGAGATTGTTTCAAAAGGAAATGTGCGAAACACACAAGAGAAAAAGAAATAGAAAAATCAACTGAAAGGCTGAGATGAGGTCTGTGGGACAGGAGAAGATGTGTCAAGTATAAAGAATTAAACTGAACGGCTTGTTTGTGTCTTGTGTATTCAAAGTAATTCAATGTAAACTCCTTTTCCAGAATATCTGCAGACGGGCGATTCAAACCAAACGTCTCGGGATCTGACAGTGTCACATGATTCTTCAGGATCTGAATATCAAAGGCCTAGGAATGTGGAAGGAGAAACGTTTGCCTATTTTGTCTTTGGGAAATTATTCAACATCAGTGTGACTGGAAAAGCCCCGAGACACAGACATCTCAGTTACTTTTCCACAGTCAGCTGGAACAGAGCTTTAACCAGTCACACAGCGTGAAAAGAAATAGCACATTTTCATCAGGTAGACACCGTACTCGTGTTCTTTGTGTGGACCTGGTTTCAACTGATTAAATAACCTGGAGAGACAGGAGGACACCGGCACCATGTGAACAAGGAGCAGCAATAGGCCATTCGGCCCCACAGGCCAGTTCCGCCATTTAATAACATCATGGCTGATCTGATAGTGAGCTCAAATCTGCATCCCGCCTACACCCGATAGCCTGTCAATAATCATGGAGAAACCGTGGAAATGTGCGGACTGTGGGACGGGATTCAATTACCCGTCTGAATTGGAAACCCATCGACGTATTCACACTGGGGAGAGACCATTCACCTGCTGTGTGTGTGGGAAGGGATTCACTCAGTCATCCAGCCTGTACACACACCAGCATGTCCATACTGGTGAGAGGCCATTCACCTGTCTTCAATGTGGGAAGGGATTTAATGCTTTATCAAACCTCCGGACTCACCACCAGGTTCACTCTGATCAGAGACCGTTTAAATGTTGTGAGTGTGAGAAGAGCTTTAAAAGCAGAAAGGATTTGTTGATTCACCAACGCACTCACACTGGGGAGAGGCCATTCATCTGCAACATGTGTGGTAAGGGATTCACTCAGTCATCCCACCTCCTGACACACCAAAGTGTTCACACTGATCAGAGACCATTTAAATGTTCTGATTGTGAGAAGAACTTTAAAAGTAAAAAGGATTTACTGATTCACCAACGCACTCACACTGGGGAGAGGCCGTTCATCTGCTCCGTGTGTGGGAAGGGATTCACTTGTTCATCCCAGCTCCTGAAACACCGATTTGTTCACACTGATCAGAGACCTTTCAATTGTTCTGAATGTGATAAAACATTTAAAAGCAAAAAGGATCTTCTGAAACACCAGCACACTCACACTGGGGAGAGGCCATTCACCTGCTCTCTCTGTGAGAAGGGATTCACTCGCTTAGCTAACCTTCTGAGACACCATCGAGTTCACACTGGGGAGAGGCCGTTCACCTGCCCTGTGTGTTGTCAGGAATTCATTGATACATCTGACCTTCTGATACACCGGCGAGTTCACACTGGAGAGAGACCGTACACTTGCCTCCTGTGCGGCAAGAGATTCACTCAGTCATCCCACCTGACTACACACCAACTTGTTCACACTGATCAGAGACCTTTTGAATGTTCTGATTGTGAGAAGAGATTTAAAAGTAAACAGAATCTGCTGAAACACCAGCGAGTTCACACTGGGGAAAGGCCGTTCAACTGCTCCATGTGTGGGAAGGGATTCGCTCAGTCAAGCAACCTGCTGAAACACCAGCAAGTTCACAGGCGACAGCAGGGGTTGGATTCTGCTGTTATTGCTGCTGTTAATCACACCCAGGACTGAATAGTGTCTGGTTACCAGTGAGGTTCCACAGTTTTGTGGTATATCTCAATGACTTAGACTTAAATGTAAGGCTCATGATTCAGTTTGCAGATGAAACAACAATTGTGTTTGTGTTTAACAATCCAGAAGAAAGCCGTGGACTGCAGGAAGATATCAGTGGGCTGGTCAGATGGGCAGAAAAATGGCACATGGAATTCGATCTGGAGCAGTGAGAGAGAATGAATTTGGGACATTAGACAAGACAAGGGAGTGAACAATAAAGGGATGATGCTGAGAATTATAGAGGATCAGAGAGAACCTGGAGTCAACATCCAGGCATCTGTGAAGGAGGCTGGACAGGTAGATCATAAGACCAGAAGATGTAGGAGCGGAATTAGGCCATTCAGCCCATTGAGTCTGCTCTGCCATTCAATCAAGGCTGATCAGTTTCTCAATCAGGTGGTCAAGAAGACATTTGGCCCAAGCCTAGTGTATAAGAGGAGGGAGATTTTGCTCAAACTGAAGCAGAGAGTGGGAATAAGTGGATCCTTTTCAGAGTGGGAAGCAGTGACTAGTGGGTCCGGCAGGTTCAGTGCTGCAACCCCAGCTGTTCATAATATACATTAATGATTTGGATGAAGGAATTGAATGCAATATCTCCAATTTTCAGCCGACACTAAGCTGGGTGGCAGTGTGTGCTGTGAGGAGGATCCCGAGAGGCTACAGGGGGGCTTGGACAGGCTGAGTGGGCAGATACTTGGCAAATGCAATATAATGTGGATAAATGTGAGGTTATCAACTTTGGTGGCAAAAACAGGAAGAAAGATTATTATCTGAATGGTGGCAGTTTAGGAAAAGGGGAAGTGCATCGTGACCTGGATGTCATGGTGGGACAGTTGCTGAAGGTTGGCATGCAGGTACAGCAGGCGGTGAGGAAAGCTAATGGCATGCTGGCCTTCATAGCGAGAGGATTTGAGTACAGGAGTAAAGATGTTTTTCTCAGTTGTACAGGGCCTTGGTGAAGCCACACCTTGAGTATTGTGTGCATTTTTCCTCCTAGTCTGAGGAAGGACATTCTTGCTATTGAGGGAGTCCAGCTAAGGTTCACCAGACTGATTTCTGGAATGGCAGGACTGACATATGAAGAGAGACTGGATCGACTGGGCTTTTACTCACTGGAATTTAGAATGAGAGGGGATCTCATAGAAACATTTAAAATCCTGATGGGACTGGACAGGCTCGATGCAGTCCCAACATGTTCCCAATGTTGGGGAAGTCCAGAACTAGGGGTTACAATCTTAGACTGAGATGAGGAAGAACTTCTTGTTGTGAACCTGTGGAATTCTCTACCACAGAAAGCTGTTGGGGCCAGTTTGTTAAATATGTTCAAGAGGGAGTTGGATGTGACTAAAGGGACCAAGGGCTATGGAGAGAAAGTGGGACTGTGATACTGAAAGTGCATGATCTGCCATGATCATATTGAATGGTGGTGAAGGGCCGAATAGCCGACTCCTGCACCTATTTTCTATGTTTATAAAACGCTTCATAAAACGTTCTGTCGAAGGATCATTTAGATCCAAAAGATTAACTCTGTTTCTCCCCACAGATGCTGCCAGACCTGCTGAGGTTACCCAGCATCGTCTGTTTATATTTATAAAATGCTAGTTGGAGCAAGCTGGAGTACTGAGCTCTGTTCTGGTTACCAGATTAATCAGTTATAAAAGTATATGTCAAGTCAAGCTGTGTGGCAGAAAGCTGAAGACAGTTGGTGATTTTTAAATATAATTCCAATCTGTTCAATTTTCAAATCTAGTGAATAAAGGATTGAAGAATTAGGAGGGTTCGTGGAGGAATCATTTCACCCGGAGAGTCACGGGGATCTGGAACTCACTGCCTGAAAGGACGGGAGAGGCAGAAACCCTCATCACATTAAACAGGAACTCAGATACGCAGTTGAGATTCTGTTACACACAGAGGGACAGATCAAGAGCTGGAAAGTAGGGTGAAACTGGACAGTACTTTTCCAGCCAGCACAGACCTGATGGGTTGAATGGCCTCCTGCTGTTCAGTGAATTTTCTATATTTCAGTTCTGACAGTTGGAGTTTGTTTCTGCTGATGTTAATAACTCCTCGAACTGGGCTGCAGTGTATAATTCTGGATAAATGTGAAATCAGCTTGATTAAAACACATCAGAATAGATTTTTTGTCTTTCCCACCTGTGTTATCTGATTGTATTCTGATTTTCTTATCAGTAACACAACTAACCTCAGCCGCCCCAATCTGTGAATGACTTAGTAAATTCCTTCCCTAACAGCACTGCGAGTGTCCCTCAAACCACAGGGACTGCAGCGGTTCAGGAAGGGCAGCTCACCACCACCTCAAGGGCAATTAGGAACAGGCAATAAAAATACTGGTCTGGCCAGTGACACCCACACCCCATGAAAAGAAAATGTCTGTTCAAACAAGACTTAATTAAGGCAGGACAGGATTCTTTGAATAATAAATTTTCCATTAAATTAACATTAAAATTATTATTAAAGGAAAGAGATTTGCATATCAATTCAGGAAAATTTCCAAGATGGTGCTGGAGTGAGGCGACTTCTTGCAAGCTGTGCCCAGCATACCCTCTAATTCTATCTTCTACTCGTTCGATGCTTCTAAAACTTTATTCTGACTCTTATGACTGTAACACTACATTCAGCATCCTCTCCTTCTCTATGTACGGTACTCTTTGTCTGTATAGCACCCAAGAAACAATACTTTTCACTGTATGCTAATACACGTGACAATAATAAATCAAATCAAATCAGACAATGATTTTTACAACTTTATCTAAGTGTTGATCCATCACAGTGCTCCCCTCTCAAGACTCTGTCTCAGACACAATCCCACTTGCTGAGATGGACATGTGATTCTTGCCTCGAGTGAGTGTCTTCAGTAATCAGCCAGCAACAAATCATTACAGAGCCCTGGCTTTTCACCCCTGAGTGGCCAGCGCCCTGTGTCAGAGTCAACCTTTTCCTCAGTGAATAATTACCTCAAGCTGCTGCTCGGGTTAATCCAATTAATTCTTAGGCACGGTAGCCACCCAGCCTCAGTACATCAGACAAGAATACAAGAGAGTTAAAATCTCTTGACTTTCAAGTACTTCGCTATCCACTATTTAAGGTGAGAGAGGGGAAATGCTAAAGTGTCCAGAGGGGCAATTTTTTCACACACAGGGTGGTGAGTATCTGGAACAAGCTGCCAGAGGTAGTAGTAGAGGCGGGTTCAATTTTAGCTTTTAAAAAGCGTTTAGAAAGCTACATGGGTACGATGGGTATAAAGGGATATGGGCCAAATGTGGGCAATTGGGATTAGTTTAGGGGTTTTAAAAGAAAAGGTCGGCATGGACAAGTTGGGCCGAAGGGCCTGTTTCCATGCTGTAAACCTCTATGACTCTATGACACTGGATCAAACTAAACATTATAATGTACCATTCCTCAGGACCTTTATCAGGGATCCTTCATTATTAGAACCGTTTGTCTGAAATTACTGTTTCTCACACAAACAGAGAGACATGCAATAATTCAACTTAACGAGTTTTAAATGAAAATCCAGTCTTTCCAATATGATGATTGATTCATTATTTATAACTTAATCAAGGTTCAACAATTGTACAATCATCTGTTTCATGACTGGTTACTCCCTTCAGAATTTGATTAATATATGTGGTTAATACAGAAAATACAATGAGCTCTTTCATCACATTGAGTCATAGAGTCAGAGAGGTTTACAGCATGGAAACAGGCCCTTCGGCCCAACTTGTCCATGCCACCTTTTTTTTTAAAACCCCTAAGCTAATCCCAATTGCCCACATTTGGCCCAGATCCGTCTATACCCATCGTACCCATGTAACTATCTAAATGTTTTTTAAAAGACAAAATTGTACCCGCCTCTACTACTACCTCTGGCAGCTTGTTCCAGACACTCACCACCCTCTGTGTGAAAAAATTGCCCCTCTGGACACTTTTGTATCTCTCCCCTCTCACCTTAAACCTATGCCCTCTAGTTTTAGACTCCCCTACCTTTGGGAAAAGATATTTACTATCTAGCTGATCTGTGTTCCTCATTATTTTATAGACCTCGATAAGATCACCCCTCAGCCTCCAGAGGAAAAAGTCCCAGTCTATCCAGCCTCTCCTTATAACTCAATTCATCAAGTCCCGGTAGAATCGTAGTAAATCATTTCTGCACTCTTTCTAGTTTAATAATATCCTTTCTATAATAGGGTGACCAGAACTGCACACAGTATTCCAAGTGTGGCCTCACCAATGTCTTGTACAACTTCAACAAGACGTCCCAACTCCTGTATTCAATGTTCTGATGAAACCAAGTATGCCGAATGCCTTCTTCACCACTCTATCCACCTGTGACTCCACTTGCGAGGAGCTATGAACATGTACCCCTAGATACATGTTAGTATCAAAATTACTTCCTTGACCTTGTTAGTTATTACAGCAGGTACAATATAAAAATGATCAAGTTAAATTCAGGTCTAACCAATCAGACCTACTTACAGTGAGAAACATGATTGAATGCAGCAGCAGTGAGAAAGGGTCAATTGTAAAGTTAAAACTGAGATGTGTCTGGTGCAGTTTTAACAGAATATCCAGTCTGATGTAAGCCGATGCAGAATCTAATGTAACAGTAACTAAGAGAGATGTGAAGTGTAAACATGAAGTATAAACCGAGACTTGATCTTGAGTGGTAATAAAACCAGGGCCTCCTATGGTCTAAACAGAGAGATGTTTTGTCTAATTATTAATAAGGGTAGTTAAATGTAGAATAGAGCAATTGTCTAGTGTAACATAAACTGAGACACAACCTGGTTTAACATAAATATCGGTAGCAGTGGTTAGCACTGCTGTCTCACAGCACCAGAGATTTAGGCTTGATTCCTGGCTTGGGTCACTGTCTGTGCGGAGTCTGCACATTCTCCCCATATCTGCTTAGGTTTCCTCCGGGTGCTCCGGTTTCCTCGCACACTCCAAAGATATGTGGGTTAGGTTGATTGGCCATGCTAAATTGCCCCTTAGTGTCAGGGGCATTAGCAGGGTAAATATGTGGGGTTATGGGGCTTGGGCCAGTGCGGGATCGTCGGTGCAGGCTTGATCAGCTGAATGGCTTCTTTCTGCACAGTAGGGATTCTATGCTTTGAAATATGAACATTGTCTAGAAGCAGTCTTAACAAAGGCAGGGTCTGCAGTAATCTAAATAGGGGCAGGGCTGGCACAGTAACTGAGACAGAGCTGTGAACAATGTGAACTCAGACAGGGTCTGGAGTAGTTCAAAAAGGCTCAGGTGTAATAATAATAAGATAGTCATAACTGACACAGGGCCCAGATTAAAATAGTCAGAGATGGGAACCAGGATTTTTCGGCCATTCGCGTCCAGCAGCACATTATTGTCCCGTTAAACTAAATGGAGATTTAAATGGTTGATCGCCTCTGCAGAGGACGACAGGCTGTGGTAGGGCCATAAAATGCTGGCCAGAGTTTACTTAATGTAAACAGAGACATGATCTAGTGTAAAATAAACAAAGAAATGTCGAGTTAATATAAATTTAGAAAGATCCAAGTGCATAATCAGCAGAGACCTGGCGTAGGGCTGCAATCTCTGAGATATGGCCTTGTTTAATGTAAACTGAATCCCTACAGTACAGAAAGAGGCCATTCGGCCCATCGAGTCTGCACCGACCATAATCCCACCCAGGCCCTACCCCCATATCCACCCGCTAATCCCTCGAGTCTACGCATCTCAGGACACTAAGGGGCAATCTTAGCATGGCCAATCAACCTAACCTGCACATCTTTGGACTGTGGGAGGAAACCGGAGCACCTGGAGGAAACCCACGCAGACACGAGGAGAATGTGCAAACTCCACACAGACAGTGACCCAAGCCGGGAATCAAACCCAAGTCCCTGGAGCTGTGAAGCAGCAGTGATAACCATGTGCTACCGTGCTGCCCAAATGTTTTAATGTGTGTTCGATAAAATTCATTAATTCAATCACCTGAGCTCGCAATTCATGAATGGGCTCACATTTAACGATAGGGATAGTTTCTAATGTAGCTGCTGCTGTTGATGATATGATGTGGAGATGCCAGCGTTGGGGTAAACACAGTAAGAAGTTTCACAACACCAGGTTAAAGTCCAACAGGTTTATTTGGTAGCAAAAGCCACACAAGCTTTCGGAGCCCCAAGCCCCTTCTTCAGGTGAGTGGGAATTCTGTTCACAAACAGGGCATATAAAGACACAGACTCAATTTACATGAATAATGGTTGGAATGCGAATACTTACAGCTAATCAAGTCTTTAAGATACAAACAATGTGAGTGGAAAGAGCATCAAGACAGGCTAAAACGATGTGTATTGTCTCCAGACAAGACAGCCAGTGAGACTCTGCAGGTCCAGGCAGGCTGTGGGGATTACAAATAGTGTGACATGAACCCAATATCCCGGTTGAGGCCGTCCTCATGTGTGCGGAACTTGGCTATCAGTTTCTGCTCAGCGACTCTGCGCCGTTGTGTGTCGTGAAGGCCGCCTTGGAGAACGCTTACCCGAATATCAGAGGCTGAATGCCCGTGACTGCTGAAGTGCTCCCCAACAGGAAGAGAACAGTCTTGCCTCGTGATTTTCGAGCGGTGTTCATTCATCCCTTGTCGCAGTGTCTGCATGGTTTCCCCAATGTACCATGCCTCGGGACATCCTTTCCTGCAGCGTATCAGGTAGACAACGTTGGCCGAGTTGCAAGAGTATGCACCGTGTACCTGGTGGATGGTGTTCTCACGTGAGATGATGGCATCTGTGTCGATGATCCAGCACGTCTTGCAGAGGTTGCTGTGGCAGGGTTGTGTGGTGTCGTGGTCACTGTTCTCCTGAAGGCTGGGTAGTTTGCTGAGGACAATGGTCTGTTTGAGGTTGCGCAGTTGTTTGAAGGCAAGAAGTGGGGGTGTGGGGATGGCCTTGGCGAGATGTTCGTCTTCATCAATTACATGTTGAAGGCTCCGGAGGAGATGCCGTAGCTTCTCCACTCCATTTGCTACCAAATAAACCTGTTGGACTTTAACCTGGTGTTGTGAGACTTCTTACTGGATATCATCAACAGCGTAAGAGGTTTAACAACACCAGGTTAAATTCCAACAGGCAGCAAAAGCCACACAAGCTTTCGGAGCCCCTTCTTCATGTGAGTGGGAATTCTGTTCACAAACGGGGCATATAAAGACACAGACTCAATTTACATGAATAATGGTTGGAATGCGAATACTTACAGCTAATCAAGTCTTTAAGATACAAACAATGTGAGTGGAGAGAGCATCAAGACAGGCTAAAAAGATGTGTATTGTCTCCAGACAGGATAGCCAGTGAAACTCTGCAGGTCCAGACAGGTTGTGGGGATTACAAATAGTGTGATATGAACCTTCAACCGATGCTATACACTAGATACATCGATGACATTTTCTTCCTTTGGACTCATGGTGACCAATCACTGAAACAACTATATGATGACATCAACAAGTTCCATCCCACCATCAGACTCACCATGGACTACTCTCCGGAATCAGTTGCATTCTTGGACATACGCATCTCCATTAAGGAATAGTAATAATAGTAATAATTCATCTCTCCCCTCTCACCTTAAACCTATGGCCTCTATTTTTAGACTTCCCTACCTTTGGGAAAAGATATTGGCTATCTAGCTGATCTATGCCCCTCATTATTTTATAGACTTCTATAAGATCACCCGTAAGCTTCCTACGCTCCAGAGAAAAAAGTCCCAGTCTATCCAGCCTCTCCTTATAACTCAAACCATCAAGTCCTGGGAACATCCTAATAAATCTTTCCTGCATTCTTTCTAGCTTAGTAATATCCTTTCTATAATAGGGTGACCAGAACTGTATACGGTATTACAAGTGTGGCCTTACCAATGTCTTGTGCAACTTCAACAAGACGTCCCAACTCCTGTATTCAATGTTCTGACCAATGAAACCAAGCCTTCTTCACCACCCTGTCCATCTGTGACTCCACTTTCAAGGAGCTATGAACATGTACCCCTAGATCTCTTTGTTCTATAGCTCTCCCCGATGCCCTACCATTAACTAAGTCCTGCCCTGGTTCAATCTACAAAAATGCATCACCTCGCACTTATCTAAATTAAACTCCAGCTGCCATTCGTCAGCCCACTGGCTCAATTGATCAAGAACCCATTACAATCCGAGCTAACCTTCTTCACTATCAATTACGTCACCCACCTTGGTGTCATCTGCAAACTTACTAATCATGCCTCCTAAATTCTCATCCAAATCATTAATATAAATGACAAATAACAGTGGACCCAGCACCGATTCCTGAGGCACACCGCTGGTCACAGGCTCCAGTTTGAAAAACAACCACCTACAATCACCCTGTCTTCTGTCACCAAGCAATTTTGTATCCATTTAGCTCCCTCACCCTGGATCCCGTGAGATTTAATCTTATGCAACAACCTATCATGCGGTACCTTGTCAAAGGCCTTGCTAAAGTCCATGTAGACAACATCAACTGCACTGCCCTCATCTACCTTCTTGGTTACCCCTTCAAAAAACTCAATCAAACTTCTGAGACATGATTTTCCACTCACAAAGCCATGCTGACTGTCCCTGATCAGTCCTTGCCTCTCTAAATGCCTGTACATCCTGTCTCCCAGAATACCTTCGACCAGCGTACCCACTACAGATGTGAGGCTCACCAGCCTGTAGTTCCCAGGCTTTTTCCTGCAGCCCTTTCTAAACAAAGGCACAACATTTGCCACCCTCCAATCTTCAGGCACCTCACCTGTGGATGTCAATTCAAATATCTCTGCTAGGGGACTCGCAATTTCCTCCCTAGCCTCCCACAACGTCCTGGGACACACTTCATCAGGTCCCGGGGATTTATCTACCTTGATGCGCTTTAAAACTTCGAGCACATCCTTCTCTGTTATGTGCACACTTCTCAAGACATCACTATTTATTTTCCCAAGTTCCCCAACATCCATGCCTCAACAGTAAATACTGATGAGAAATATTCATTTAGGATCTCACACACCTCTTGTGGGTCCGCACATAGATGACCTTGTTGATCCTTTAAAGACCCTACTCTCTATACTCTGCATTTGTAGAATCTCTGGATTATCCTTTGCCTTATCTGGTGGAGTGGACTCGATGGGCCGAATGGCCTTACTTCCGCTCCTATGTCTTATGGTCTTATGGTCTTATCTGCCCAAGCAATCTCATGTCTCCTTTTTGCCTTCCTGATTTCTCTCTTAACTCTACTCCTACACCGTCTATACTCTTCAAGGGATCCACTTGATCCCAGCTGCCTATGCATGTCATGTGCCTCCTCCTTCTTCTTGACCAGGGCCTCAATATCCCAAGTCATCCAGGGTTCCCTACTTCTACCAGCCTTACCCTTCACTCTAAGAGGAATGTGCTTATCCTGAACACTGGTTAACACACTTTTGAAAGAGTGCCACTTACCAGACGTCCCTTTGCCTTCCCACAGACTCCCCCAATTAACTTTTGAAAGTTCCTGCCTGATACCATCAAAATTGGCCTTGCCCCAATTTAGAATTTTAACCTTTGGGCCTGACCTACCGTTCTCTATAGCTATCTTAAAACTAATGGTCACTGGTCCCAAAGTGATCCCTCACTAACACTTCTGCCACCTGCCCTTCCTTATTTCCCAAAAGGAGGTCAGGTTTTGCCCCTCTCTAGTCAGACCATCCACATACTGAATGAGAAATTCCTCCTGAATACACTCAACAAATTTCTCTCCATCCAACCCTCTAATACAATGGCTGTCCCAGTCAATGTTGGGAAAGTTAAAAACTCCGACTATTACCATCCTATTTTTTGGAGCTATCTGTAATCTCCTTACATATTTGCTCCTCAATTTCCCACCGACTATTTGGGGGCCTATAGTACAATCCTATCAAAGTGATTTCCCCCTTCTTATTACTCAATTCTCCCCATACAGACTCAGTGGGTGAACCCTCGGATATATCCCCTCTCAATACTGCTGTGGTGTTTTCCCTCATCAAAAGTGCAGCTCCCCCTCCTCTTTCACCTCCTGATCTATCTTTCCTCTAGCATCTGTACCCTGAAACATTGAGCTGCCAGTCCTGTCCCTCCCTCAGCCATGTTTCAGTAATAGCTATAATATCCCAGTCCCATGTACCCATCCATGTCCTGAGTTCATCTGCCTTGCCTGTCAGGCCTCTTGCATTGAAATAAGTCCAGTTTAATCTGGACCTCCCTTGCTCTCTGCTCTGCTTTTGCCAGACCTGTCCAGTACTAGGATTACTGACACTGTCTTTACTATTTAATGTGCTCTCTTTAACTTCTGTCCTCAACCTTCTCTTCTGTCTTCCTATTGCTTTGGGTCCCACAGCAGCCCCCCCCCCCCCCCCCCCCCCCCCCCCCCGCCAAACTAGTTTAAACCCTCCAGAGTGGCTCTTGCAAATCTCCGCGCCAGGATGTTAGTCCCCCTCCAGGTTCAGGTGTAACCCGTCCCTCTTGAACAGGTCACCCCTTCCCCAGAAGAGATCCCAATGATCCACAAATCTAAATCCCTGCCCACCTGCACCAGCTCTCAAGCCACACATTCATCAGCCTCATCTTCCTATTCCTACTCTCACTAACACGTGGCACCGACAGTAGTCCAGAAATTACTACCTTTGAGGTCCTGCACTTTAGTCTGCTGCCTAACTCTCTAAATTCACTCTTCAGGACCTCATCCCTTTTCAAAATGTATGTGAAAACTTTCCCCACATGTTTCCCCGAACCTTATCACCTCTCACCTTGTGCCCACTTGTAGTCGACCCTTCTCCTCTGGGGAAAAGCCTCTGACAATCCACCCTACATTTGCTTCTCATAGTTTTGTGGAGGTCACTCCTCAGCATCCGTCTTTCCAGTGAAAACAATCTGAACTTGTCCAACCTCTTCTTGTACCTTAAATCCTCCAGACCAGCAACATACCCTTTGACCCTCAGGAAAGGCTAGGGCTGTTTTTCTCGAGGACAGAGAAGACTGAAGGGTGACCTGATGCAACTCTTTAAGCTTATGAAGGGGTTCAATAATCCAATAGGTATTTCAGGAGAAACCTCTTTACCCAGCGAGTGGTGAGAATGTGGAACTCACTATCACAGCGAGTGGTTGAGGTGAACAGCATGAACACATTGAAGGGGAAGCTAGACACATACATGAGGGAGAGAGGAATAGAAGGATATGCTGATGGGGGGAGATGAAGAGGGGTGGGTGGAGGCTCATGTGGAGCATAAATACTGACATAGACCAATTGAGCCGACTGGCCTGGCCCTGTGCTGTAGACTCAATGGAACAGAGACAAATGTATCTACCTGTAGTATAGAAAAAACACTATTTACTACCCAGGATAAAATAAATGTCCTTCATCAACTTTTGTGGATCGTTTCAGTGGAGATGTGCTCTCCCAGGCTCAAACAGCATCAGCCCACTGGAAGCAAAGTTGTGAGACCGGCCAGTTCAGCAGAAAGAAACCCTCCGATCCTCCCACTTCACAAACAGTCAGAGTGAACATGGTTCTGTCCTGGGTGTGATTAACAGCAGCAATAACAGTAGAATCCAACCACTGTCATCAATTATGAACTCGCTGGTGTCTCACCAGGGTAGATAACTGAGTGAATTCTTTCCCACAGTCAGAGCAGGCGAATGGTCTTTCCCCAGTGTGGACTCGCTGGTGTCTTCTCAGGTTGGACAAATCTCGGAACTGCTTCCCACAATCAGAGCAGGGAAATGGTCTCTCCCCAGTGTGAACTCGCTGGTGTTTTTGCAGAGTGGATGAATCTTTGAATTTCTTCGCACACACTGTGCAGATGAACGGCCTCTCCTCAGTGTGAATTCGGTGGTGTGTCAGCAGATGGGTTGAATTTTTGAATCCCTTCCCACAGTCAGAACAGATGAATGACCTCTCCTCGGTGTGAACCTGTCGGTGTCGTATCAGGTTGGATAACCATCTGAACCTTCTTGCGCAGTGAGAGCAGCTGAATTGTTTCTGCTCAGTATGAACTCGCTGGTGTGTCTGCAGGTTGGATGACTGAGTGAATCCCTTCCCACACTGAGAGCAGGTAAACGGCCTCTCCCCAGTGTGAGCTCGCTGGTGTGTCAGCAGATCGGAGAACTGATTGAATCTCTTCCCACACTCAGAGCAGCTGAATGGCCTCTCCCCAGTGTGAATTCGCTGGTGTGTCTGCAGGTTGGATAACTGAGTGAATCCCTTCCCACACTCAGAGCAAACAAATGGCCTCTCCCCAGAGTGAACGCGCTGATGTATCTTCAGGGTGGATGAATGTTTGAAACCTTTCCCACATGCAGTGCAGGTGAATGGCCTTTCCTTAGTGTGAATTCGCTGGTGTGTCAGCAGGTGAGATGAATTTGTGAATCCCTGCCCACAGTCAGAGCAGGTAAACGGCCGCTCCCCAGTGTGAATGCGCCGATGAGTTTCTAGTTTTGAGGGGGTTATGAATCTCTTTCCGCAGTCCTCACATTTCCATGGTTTCTCCGTGGTGCAGGTGTCCTTGTGTCTCTCCATGTTCAACAATCAAATTAGGTTTCTGCACACAGGACACCCGGCTCCAAATGGGAATGTTTTTTCAAGCTGTGTAACTGGTTAAAACTGGAACACTCAGTTCAGAGTGTGTGTGTTGATGCTTTTCTCGTCACACTGATAGTTAATAACTGCTGAAGCTGATAGAGCAGACAATTATTTCTCCATCTAGATTCAGAGGCCACTGATGTTCACTTTGCAATGAATCAACTGAATCTTTCAGATCCTGATGCGACGTTTGATTTGAGATTTCTGGCTTAAATCCCCACTTCTAACACCTGTAAAAGAAGTTGACAAAAGTAATCAGCGTTAGTACAGGATAGAAATTCAGAACAGACTATTCTAGTTTCTCTGGAGCATTTTTTCCTCTCTCATTCCCCAAAATCTGTAAATTTCATTCGCACACATTGGGAGGCAATGCCCGAGTGGTATTATTGCTAGATTATTCATCCAAAACTCAGCTAATGTTCTGGGGACCCAGGTTCGAATCCCACCACAGCAGACGGTAGAATTTGAATTCAATAAAAAAAATGTGGAATTAAGAATCTATTGATGATTGTGAAACCATTGTCGATTGTCGGAAAACCCCATCTGGTTCACTAATGCCCTTTAGGGAAGGAAATCTGCCACCCTCACCTGGCCTGGCCTACATGTGACACCAAAGCCACAGAAATGTGTTGGTTCGCAACTGCCCTCTGAAACAGCCCAGTGAACCAATCAGTTCAAGGGCAATGAAGGATGGGCAATAAATGCTGGCCAGCCAGTGATGCCCATGTCTCACGAATGAAGAAAAAAGAACTCTCCCTCCATTCTCATTCTGCTGGATCTAAGATTCACCCTCCCAGTTTTCCTGAAGAGGCTGATTGACAGACCTGGGCCAATCTTTCCAGAGTCTGCAGCCTCCCTGGATTCACTTCCTTTCCCTTCAGTTGCTGCAAGTCCCCAATTTTCCCCAGAATGAGAAAAGAAATGGAAAGGGGAAGAAAAGAAAGTATTTTACTCACAGATTTTGGCCTCTTTTAAGGAGACAGGAGGAAATTTCAGTCTGTGTGAAGTTCAACCTGCATTGTCACAAAGCCCGCGCCCTGGATTGTCTGGAGGGCCACAGTCCTTCCGGTCCTCCAACTCTTCCCATGGGTCAACAATTCAGCATGAACGTCAGAGGGTGGGCTCTCCCCCGGAACATTCGCAACTTCCCCTCTCCATTAGACATGCGCAGTCCCGGGCCGGGGGGAGGGGGAGATCACAGAGCGGCTTCTCGCTCTGGCCGGAGCCGTCAGCCGGTTGCCTGGAAACCTTGGCTCGATGTGTGTCGGGGGAGGGAACAATGGGTGGGGGCGGGGCTCCCGGGTCCGCGCGCCCGGGCCTGCGCACTGGAACCCGGAGACGTCACCGCGTAGCAGTGTGATTCTTATTGGCTATTCAGGCACGCCTCCATTGTGACGTCAGAATACGGAAATTGTCCAATGAGCTTCCGACTGAAACTCCCTCCTCTGGACAACATCTGGGAGGTAATCAATGTTTCCCCCTTTCCATTTCTTTCCTCATTCTGGGGGAAATTGGGGACTTGCAGCAACTGAAGGGAAAGGAAGTGAATCCAGGAAGGCTGCAGACTCTGGAAAGCTTACAGACGAACATCGGAATTAGGAGCAGGACTCGGCCCAGGTATCTTTTTCTTTCTCTCTCAAAGATATTGACATCCTTTAGCCCCCTCAGTTTGACACATTTATTTATGTGGCTAATAGGATGGCCTCTTACCCAATGTTCACAATTAAAGAGGGAGTTTTCCCAGGAGAAAGCTAACATTTAAATGAACAGAAAATTTATATGGTACAGAGATATGTATAATGTAGTTATATTGCATCTACTACGTTATTTATGATCCCTTATTTCTTGTCTTGAAATATATAGCAATGTGGCTACTTTATTTATTTCCAGTGATGGAGACATTACAACATAGAATGGATCAGTTTGGCAATACAGATCCATGCCAACTCTCTGTAGAGCAATTCAGTCAGTCCCATCCCCTCTCTATATTCCCATTCCCCTGAGTTTCACGTCACAATGGAATGGGGTGAGAGTGCCAGATAATCTGAGACTGGGGTGGAGTTGTGCAATGTCACTGAGGAGGAACAAAGCGGTCTTGACGATGATGTGGATATGTGGCTGGAAGCTCATCTTGGGGTGAAATATTTCACCATGGTTGTGAACAGCCTTGTTCAGCCTCAGACAGTTCCCAGGAAGAGGGAGAGAGTTTTTAAAAAAAGATTATTTATTAGTCGCAAGTAAGGCTTACATTAACATTGCAATGAAGTTCCTGTGAAATTCCCCTAGTCGCCACACTCCGACGCCTGTTCGGGTCAATGCACTTTTTTAACCAGCACATCTTTCAGTTGCTGGTGAGGGAGTGGAGTTTGTATTCAGACTGAAGACAATGGGTTCAGTTTTCCCAGTATTTATACAAAAGAAATTTCTGTTCTTTTAGTACTGGAAGTCAGATAAGTCAGGATGGTGTGTGAGTTGGAGGAACTTGGAGGTGATGGTGTTTATATCCACCTGCTACCTTGGTCCTTCTAGATGCTGGAGGTTGAGGGTTTAGGAGATTCTGTCAAAGTTCTTGTCAAGATGCAGATGTTTAAATCCCTCTTTTTCACCCCAGCCACTCCTACTTCTCTCTGTCTCCTCCCACAGTGCCACAGTGGGTCTTGTGTAGACCCAGACTGTGTGGCAGGGTCCCTTCCCTGAAGGACATCAATAAACCAGTTGTGTTTTTATGACAATTCAGCAGCTTTCATGGTTACCTTTTCCTCACGCTGACCCCACAAATTACCAGATTACCAGATTCATTCAACTCAAATTCACAACCCACCTTTGCGTTTTTGTGGGTTCTTTTTCACTCTGTTTTCTGTTTTAAATCAATTTTGCACTGTTTTAGAAGAGGGGGATTTGCAGTTGAGAAACTGAAACCAAACATGACATCAGAACCTGATGGAGTCGGCCAATTTATTGTAACCTGAATATCATTGTATTTTGAACATGGAAGAAAAAAGCGCCATTCACAGTGGAGAGAAAATGTACACGTGTTCTTTGTGTGGAGAATCATCTGGCCTTGAGGAACATAGTTGCAGTCACAACAGGAAAATAGCATGTGAGGATTGTGGGAAGGAATTCAATTACCCATCCCTGCTGGAAATTCATCGACGTAGTCACACTGGGGAGAGGCCATTCACCTGTTCCCAGTGTGGGAAGGGATTCACTCAGTTATCCAGCTTTCATATACACCAGAGGACTCATGCTGAGGAGAGGCCATTCACCTGCTCCCAATGTGGGAAAGGATTCAATTAGTCATCCAACCTCGCAACACACCAGCAAGTTCAACACTGGGGAGAAACCGTTCACCTGCTCTGAATGTGGGATGAGATTCGCTCACTCATCCACTCTGTTGATACAGTACAAACTCACACTCAGGAGAAGCCATTCACTTGCTCCCTGTGTGGGAAGGGATTTGCTGACTTAACCAATTTGTTGAAACACCAGCAAGTTCACACTGGGGAGAGGCCATTCACCTGTTCCCAGTGTGGAAAGGGATTTGTTCAGTCAGCCACTTTGTTCACACACCAGTGAATTCACACTGGGGAAAGGCCATTCACCTGCTCTGTGTGTGGGAAAGGATTCAGTCGGTTATCAACTCTCCTGACACACCAGCGAGTTCACACTGGGAGAAGTCATTCATCTGCTCTGTGTGTGGGAAAGGATTCAATCACTCATCCAACCTAGCAATACACCAGCGAATCCACACAGAGGACAGGCCATTCATCTGTTATGTGTTTAGGAAGCGATTCAATCAGTCATCTAAACTAGCAATACATCAGTGGGTTCACAGTGGGGAGAGACCATTCACCTGTTTGTAGTGTGGGAAGGGATATGCTACCTCATTGAATCTTCTGACACACCAGCGAACTCACAAGTAACTGTTGTGACTGGATTTCAAATTAGGGAGAAACCGTGAAAATGTGGAGACTGTGAGGAGAGTTTCAGTTATCCGTCAGAGCTGGAAGCTCAACGAGGATTCTTTGTTGATAGAGGTTTTCTACAAGCTACTCTGAGACTTGTCATCTCTCTGGAAGTTTCAAGGCAGTCTATACTCATTATAGCAAGTATATTTATAGTTGCTAACTATTTAAAGTGGGATTTACATTGGTAAGAGGAATGTTGCTTATTTGGAACTGAAATTGTGATAAGTTAGAAATTAAAGTTCTTTCCTTTCACTTTTAAATATTATTCAACTGTTAATAGTCAAACTGTTTCATTTGTTGGAATTATATTTGAACTTTTATTTAAAAACGTTTATTTTACCATGAAAAATCCCTAATTTGTCAGTGGAATCATTCCTGGAGTGAAGCATTCTATCCTCACACTTATGCCAAAATAGAAAAATTGTTGGGGTCTACTCTAATTTTCTAATGTAATTTAGAGGTTCTGGTCCAGGACTCTAACCGAAGGGATTCACTCAATCATCCACACTGCAAACACTCTGGTTTCACACTGGGGAGAGACCTTACAAATGCCCAGACTGCGGGAACTGCTATAAAAGTAGTGAAGAACTGATGTCTCACCAGCGTATTCACACTGATGAGAGACATTCAGATGCTTTTACTGTGAGCCTGGGTTCAGGGGATCATCTCAACTCACTGTACCCCAGTGAGTTCACACTGGGGAGAGACCGGGTCCCGATGGACTTAATCCTGGGATCTTAAGTGCGGCTATTGAGATAATAGCAAAATTTTGCAGATGCTGATAATCTGAAATAAAAACAGAAAATTGGAAAAACTCAGCAGGCCTGGCAGTTTCTGTGGAGAGAGAAACAGAGTTAATGTTCGAGTCCGAATGTCTGTTCTTTAGTTGAAGAGGGGTAGAAATGGTGAGTGAGATAGTGACACTGACATCAACTATCAGCGCAGGATACAAATTCAGAACAGACAATTCCACTTTCTCGGAACATTCTTTCCTCTCCTTCACCCAAACATGTGGTTCAATCAAACAAAAAGACCAAAATCGGCAACAAAGTACCAATAGAATCCCCCTCCCCAGGGCCACCTGGGCACAGACAAGGTCACAGAAGATCAGTCGGCAGCCAGAGTGACCCCTGCCTCCCCATTCAGCCCCTCCGATCCTGGATCTACAGATTACTGTTTTAACCAGGGTCTAGAGCAGGTCCAGGAGAAGATCCTTCCACTCACCCACCCCCTCCACACTTTACAGCCTTCTGGACTCAACATTCAGTCCAGCAGTTTCAGAGAGTGAACTCTCAGCCCGTTCTGTTTCTTTGTCTTCGATTGTTTCATTTTTCTTTCTTTCAGTCAGCAGCCCCCCTGCTCCAGGCACAGCTTCTGTTTCTTTTCTCGCTCCATCTCCATTCCCTTTGGCTCTGGGGGGATTCACTTTTCTCTCATTCGATCTCTCCTGTCTTCCACCCGCCCCTTTCTCCAAACCTGTTACATTTCTAACTTTTCCCAGTTCTGGTGAAAGGTCACAGACTTGAAATGTTAACTGTGTTTCTCTCTCTGCACAGATGCTGCCTGACCTGTTGAGTTTTTTTTCCAACATACCATTTGCCTTTTTTACTGTCTTTTACACCTGCATGCTTACCTTCAGTGATGAGTGTACGAGGACACCCAGGTCTTGTTGCATATTTCCTCCTCCTACTTCTTGGCTATTCAGATAGTAATCTGTCTTCCCGTTTTTGCTCCCAAAGTGGATGACCTCACATTTATCCAAATTATACTGCATCTGCCAATCATTTGCCCACTCACTCAACTTGTCAAATTACACTGAAGGATTGCTGCATCCTCCTCACAGCTCACCCTCCCACCTTGCTTTGTGTCATTAGCAAATATGGAGATATTGCCTTTAGTTCCCTCATTTAAATCAATAATATATATGTAGTAAATAGCTGGGGTCTCAGCTCTGATCCCTTCAGTACCCTATTAGTCACTTCCTGCCATTTGGAAAAAGACCCATTTATCCCTACTCTTTGTTTCCTGTCTGCCAACTAGTTTTCTATCCATCTCAACATACTGCCCCAATCCCATGTGCTTTAATTTTACACGTTAATCTTTTTTGACTTTGTCGGAATTCTTCTGAAAGTCGAAATAAACCACATCCACTGGCTCCCCCTCATCAACTCGACTAGTGATATCCTCAAAGAATTCTAATAGTTTTGTCAAGCACAATTTCCCTTTCTGTGCGATCCTGCCACTGTTTTTCAAGTGTTTTGCTATAAAATCCTTGAAAATTGATTCTTGAATATTCCCCACTAACAGTGTCAGGCTTACTGGTCTATAATTCCTTACTTTCTCCCTACCCTCCCTTTTTAAATAGTGGGGCTACATTAGCTATCCTCCAACCTGTAGGAACTGTTCCAGAGTTTATAGAATCTTGGAAGTTGACCACCAATTAATCCACTATTTCTCAGGCATCTTCCTCATGTACTCTGGGATGCAAATGATCAAGTCCTGAGGATTTATAGGCCTTTAATCCCATCAGTTTCCCCAACACTAATCCTCGACTAATACTGATCTCCTTCAATTCCTTCCTCTCACTAAACCCTGTGTTCCCCAACATTTTTGTGTCCTCCTTTGTGAAGACAGAACCAAAGTATGTAGTCAGTTGGTCAGCCATTTCTTTGTTCTCCATTATAAATTCTCCTGTTTCTGACTGTAAATGACATTTGTCTTCATCAATCTTTCTCTCTTCATACACCAGTAGAAATTTTTACAGTCAGTTTTTATGTTCCCTGCAAGCTTACTCTCATATTCCATTTTCCTCTTCTTAATCAATTCCTTGGTCCTCTGTTGCTGAATTCTAAACTGCTCCCAATCATCAGGTCTGTTGTTTTCCTTGGCCAAATTGTATGTCTCTATCTTGGATCTAATGCTATCTCTAATTTCTCAGAATTCTCTGTGTTGTGTCTCACTGCAAAATCCCTAATTTTCCACTTTGGGAAGTTCATCACATGATGATATTTTGAGTCAGACCTGAAGCACTTGCTAATTGTTCCCCAGTCATTCCCGGGGTTCATTTGTTTATTAATGCTGTTCCAATCTGTCTTTTGTTGTGATATCCAGATCTGCTATAGCTGCTTTCACCCCCTACAAAAGCTGTCAAAGTCTAACCATGTTTCATAACCATTCAGTAGATCATCTATCTTGTCAATCTCATCATTGAACCCAAACAGAAGATCCAAATCTTTATCAGTGTCCAAATCTTTATCAGTGTCTAACTGACGGACATCCAGCTCACAAAATACTTTGCTTCTGATTTTCCTTTTGCTGGGAAGTGACAATGCCAAGGCCAGACCTTGTTTCCCCCTTGGTAGGGATGTAACCAGTATCCACATCTCCACTTTCACATGGTTCAGACTCTGAGAGCAGCAGCGGGTAATCAGACCCTGACAATTCCCACTCACTTTCAGCCATTTCTCACAAAAGCTGTTGGGATTGCAAAACTTCTGTCTGAAAAATATTTCCCTTTAGCTTCCAATCTCCACCATTAGAAAATATTCCCTCTGACCATGTTACAATCCTGACAGCTTATGGTGAAGGAAGAAGTTGGAGCCAATCTTTATTTGGTACAGATTTATTTAGAGTGAAACTTCACAGGTATTTCTCTCTGAACTTCACACTATGTCAGTACATGTCTCTTTATTTGCATTCATAATCATCCAATCAATGCCCTCAATTTGTATGTACTTAATCTCAAATGATTTGGTTATCCCCAAGAGTCGGAGCAGATAATAAATCTAATCGGAGTGACTGCTGCGATGTCTCAGCAGAGGTTGAATCATTCAACGAATATGATTAACAGAAAAATCCCATCACAATAGTTACTTGTGAACTCGCTGGTGTGTCTGCAGAGTGGATGACTGAGTGAATCCCTTCCCACATGTGGAGCAGATGAAAGGTCTCTCCCCAGTGTGAACTCGCTGGTGTAACCGCAGGTTGGATGAGCGAGCAAAACCTTTCCCACAAACGGAGCAAATGAATGGCCTCTCCCCAGTGTGAACTCTCTGGTGTTTCAGCAGATTGGCTGAATGAGCAAATCCCTTCCCACACTGCGAGCAGGTGAATGGTCTCTCCCCGGTGTGCCCTTCCTTGTGTATTGCTAGGTTGGATGACTGATTGAATCCCTTCCCACATACAGAGCAGGTGTATGGTCTTTCCCCAGTGTGAATTCGCTGGTGCGTCCGCAGTGTGTGTGAGTGAGCAAATCCCTTCCCACACTGGGAACAGGTGAACGGCCTCTCCCCAGTGTGAACAGTCTGGTGTGTCAGCAAATTTGATGACCGACTGAATCCCTTCCCACATTGGGAGCAGGTGAACGGCTTCTCCTCAGTGTGAATTTGCTTGTGTAATGCAAGGTTGGATGACTGAGTGAATCCCTTCCCACACACAGAGCAGGTGAAAGGTCTCTCTCCAGTGTGCATTCGCTGATGTTTCAGCAGATTGGATGAGTAAGCAAATCGCTTCCCGCACTGGGAGCAGGTGAATGGTCTCTCCCCAGTGTGAATTCGCTGGTGTTTTACTAGGGTGGATGGGTGAGCAAAACCCTTCCCACACTGGGAGCAGGTGAATGGTCTCTCCCCAGTGTGACTGCGCCGATGAGTTTCCAGCAGGGATGGGTAATTGAATTCCTTCCCACAGTCTCTACATTTCCATGCCATCTCCCTGTTGTGACTGCAATTGTGTTCCGAAAGGCCAGATGATTGGTTGAAGTCTTGTCCACACAGAGAACATATGTATAGTTTCTCTCCACTGTGAACGGTGCTATTTTCTTCCACGTTCAAAATACAATGATATTCAGGTTACAATAAATCGGCCGATTCCATCAGGTTCTGATATATTGTTTGAATCCTCATCTTCTAAAACCCTGTGAAATTGATTAAAACAGAAAGAAGAGAGTAAGGGAACCCACAAAAATACAATGGTTGTGAAATTGAGCTGAATGAATCTGGGGCCAGCACTAGGGAAAAGTGACCATGAAAGCTGTTGGATTGTCATGAAAAACCCAACTGATTCACGAAGATAAAAGCAAAATACTGCGGATGCTGGAATCTGAAACAAAAACAGAAAATGCTGGAGAAACTCAGCAGGTGCATCCAGCTGCAGCTGCTAGCAAAGAATGTTAGGGAACTGGAGAAGGAGCTTGATGACCTCCATCTAATTCGGGAGAATGAGGAGTTTATAGACAGTAGCTTTAGGGAGGTAGTTACACCTAAGCAGCAGAGCACAGGAAATTGGGTTACTGTAAGGAGAGGAAATGGAAATGTGAAAGGACAGGCAGAGCAGGGTTCCCCAGTGGACATACCCCTCCACAACAGGTGTACTGAATAGGATACTGTTGTGAGAGATGCTTTACCTGGGACAAGCTGCAACAGCCGGAACTCTGATACTGAGTCTGGTTCTACAGCGCAAAAGGATGGGATGAAGAAGAGGAGAGCAGTAGTGATAGGGGACTCAATGGTCAGAGGTACAGACAGGAGGTTCTGTGGTCGGGACAGAGACTCCCGCATGGTTTGTTGCCTCCCAGGTGCAAAGGTCAGCGATGTCTCTGATCGCGTGCACAGCGTTCTAAAGTGGGAAGGTGATCAGCCAGATGTCGTGGTACATGTCGGTACCAATGACGTGGGAAGGAAGAGTGAGGAGGTCCTAAAGAGTGAGTACAAAGAGATTGGAAGGAAGTTAAAAAGCAGGACCCCGAGGGTAGTAATCTCAGGATTGCTACCTGAGCCACATGCCAGTGAGGGTAGGAGTAGGATGCTTGGGCGGATGAACACGTGGCTGAGGAACTGGTGCAGGGGGCAGGGTTTCCAATTCTTGGATCATTGGGACCTCTTCTGGGGCAGGTGGGACCTGTACAAGAGAGACGGGTTACACCTAAACTACAAGGGGACCAATATACTTGCAGGGAGATTTGCTAGTGTTATTGGGGAGCATTTAAACTAGATTTGCAGGGGGATGGGAACCAGAGTGCCAGAGCAGATAGTGGAGCAGGGGTAAAAAGACAGGTTAGTTCAAGCAAAATCACAAATGGAAGGGTAGAGTGTGGTGGAAATAATCTTTTGAGGTGTGTCTATTTCAATGCCAGGAGTATTGTGGGGCAGGCAGATGAGCTGAAGGCGTGGATAGACACATGGAAATATGACATTATAGCCATTAGTGAAACTTGGCTACAGGAGGGGCAGGACTGGCAGCTCAATGTTCCAGGGTTCCAATGTTTCAGGCGGGATAGAGGCGGAGGGATAAAAGGTGGGGGGTGGCATTGTTGGTCAGAGAAAATGTTACAGCGGTTCTCAGGCAGGATAGATTAGGGAGCTTGTCTACAGAGGCCCTACGGGTGGAGCTGAGAAACAAGAAAGATATGACCACATTAATGGGGTTGTATTATAGACCACCCAATAGTCAGCGAGAATTGGAGGAGCAAATCAGCGGAGAGATAGCTGACAACTGCAAGAAACACAAAGTTGTGATAGTAGGGGATTTTAATTTTCCACATATAGATTGGGACTCGCATACTGTTAAAGGTTTAGACGGGGTAGAGTTTGTAAAATGTGTTCAGGAGAATTTTCTACATCAGTATATAGAGATGCCAACTACAGAGGATGCGATATTGGATCTCCTATTGGAAAATGAGTTAGGGCAGGTGATGGATGGAAGTGTGAGGGAACACTTTGGATCCAGTGATCATAATGCCATTAGTTTCAACCTGATCGTGGATAAGGATAGATCTGGTCCTCGGGTTGAAGTTCTGAACTGGAAAAAGGCCAAATTTGATGAAATGAGAAGGGATCTGGGAAGTGTGGATTGGCACAGGCTGTTCTCTGGTAAGGATGTAAATGGAAAGTGGGAGGCCTTCAAAGGAGAAATTTTGAGAGTGCAGAGTTTGTATATTCCTGTCAGGATTAAAGGCAAAATAAATAGGAATAAGGAACCTTGGTTCTCGAGGGAGATTGTAACACTGATTAAGAGGAAGAGAGAGTTGTATGAAATGTACAGGCAGCAAGGAACAGGTCAGATGCTTGAGGAGTATAAAAAGTGCAAGAAGCTACTTAAGAGAGAAATCAGGAGGGCTAAAAGAAGACATGAGGTTGCTTTGGCAGACAGAGTGAAGGAAAATCCAAAGAGCTTCTATAGGTATGTTCGGAGCAAAAGGATAGTGAGGGATAAAATTGGTCCTCTTGAAGACCAGAGTGGTAGACTGTGTATGGAACCAAAAGAGATGGGGGAGATACGAAATGGTTTTTTTGCATCCGTATTTACTGAGGAAACGGGCATGGAGTCTACGGAAATAGGGCAAACTGGTAGGAAGGTCATGGAACCTTTACAGGTTAAAGGGGAGGAGGTGCTCGCTGTCTTGAGGCAAATCAGAGTGGATAAATCCCCAGGACCGGACAGGGTATTCCGACGGACCTTGAGGGAAGCTAGTGTTGAACTTGCAGGGGCCCTGGCAGACATATTTAAAATGTCAGTATTCACGGGGGAGGTGCCGGATGATTGGAGGGTGGCTCATGTTGTTCCGTTGTTTAAAAAAGGTTCCAAAAGAAATCCGGGAAATTATAGGCCAGTAAGTTTGACGTCGGTGGTGGGCAAGTTATTGGAAGGTGTGATAAGGGATAGGATCTACAAATATTTGGATAGACAGGGACTTATTAGGGAGAGTCAACATGGCTTTGTGCGTGGTAGGTCATATTTGACCAATCTATTAGAGTTTTTCGAGGAGGTTACCAGGAAAGTGGATGAAGGGAAGGCGATGGATGTTGTCTACCTGGATTTCAGCAAGGCCTTTGACAAGGTCCCTCATGGGAGGTTAGTTAGGAAGGTTCAGACGCTAGGTATACATGGGGCGGTAGTAAATTGGATTAGACACTGGCTCAATGGAAGAAGCCAGAGAGTGGTTGTGGAGAATTGCTTCTCTGAGTGGAGGCCTGTGCCGCAGGGATCGGTGTTGGGTCCATTGTTGTTTGTCATCTACATCAATGATCTGGATGATAATGTGGTAAATTGGATCAGCAAGTTTGCTGATGATACAAAGATTGGAGGTGTAGTGGACAGTGAGGAAGATTTTCAAAGCTTGCAGAGGGATTTGGACCAACTAGAAAAATGGGCTGAAAAATGGCAAATGGAATTTAACGCAGACAAGTGTGAGATATTGCACTTTGGAAGGACACAGGTTTAAGGTGCTGGGGGGTAGGTACAGAGGAGATGTCAGGGGTAAGTTTTTCACTCAGAGGGTGGTGGGTGAGTGGAATCGGCTGACGTCGGTGGTGGTGGAGGCAAACTCGTTGGGGTCTTTTAAGAGACTTCTGGATGAGTACATGGGATTTAATGGGATTGAGGGCTATAGATAGGCCTAGAGGTAGGGATATGATCAGCGCAACTTGTGGGCCGAAGGGCCTGTTTGTGCTGTGGCTTTCTATGTTCTATGTAAATGGTAGGACTCTGAAGAGTGCAGTTGAACAGAGGGATCTGGGAATACAGGTACAGAATTCCCTAAAAGTGACGTCACAGGTGGACAGGGTAGTAAAGAGTGCCTTTGGTACATTGGCCTTTATAAATCGGAGTATCGAGTATAAAAGTTGGAGTGTTATGGTAAGGTTATATAAGGCATTGGTGAGGCCGAATTTGGAGTATTGTGTACAGTTTTGGTCACCCAGTTCCAGGAAGGATGTAAATAAGGTTGAAAGAGTGCAGAGAAGGTTCACAAGGATGTTGCCGGGACTTGAGAAGCTGAGTTACAGAGAGAGATTGAATCGGTTGGGACTTTATTCCCTGGAGCGTAGAAGATTGAGGGGAGATTTGATAGAGGTGTATAAGATTTTGATGGGTATAGATAGAGTGAATGCAAGCAGGCTTTTTCCGCTGAGGCTGGGGGAGAAAAAAACCAGAGGGCATGGGCGAAGGGTGAAAGGAGAAAAGTTTAAAGGGAATATTAGGGGGGGCTTCTTCACGCAGAGAGTGGTGGGAGTGTGGAATGAGCTGCCGGATAAAGTGGTAAATGCGGGGTCACTTTTAACATTTAAGAAAAACTTGGACGGGTTCATGGATGAGAGGGGTGTGGAGGGATATGGTCCAAGTGCAGGTCAGTGGGACTAGGCAAAAAATGGTTCGGCACAGACAAGAAGGGCCACAAGGCCTGTTTCTGAGCTGTAATTTTTTTGGTTCTATGGTTCTAGGTCTGACAGCATCTGTAGAGAGAGAATGGGGCCAACGTTCTGAGTCTGGAAGACCCATTGTCGACAAGTGTCATCCAGACTCAAAACATTGGCTCTATTCTCTCTCCACAGACACTGTCAGACCTGCTGAGTTTCTCCAGCATTTTCTGTTTTTGTTCCAACTGATTCACTAATGTCCTTCACGAAAAGAAACTTGTCATCCAGGCTGGGTCTACACAAGACTCTGGGCACTGTGGGAGGAGACAGAGAGAAGTCGGAGAGGTCAGGGGTGAAGGAGAGGGATTTTATACATCAACAACTCAATGAGAACTTTGACAGAATCTCCCAAACCCTCAACCTCCATCATTAAGAAGGACTAAGATAGCAGGTAGACGTGAACACCATCACCTCCAAGTTCCCCTCCAGCTCACACACCATCCTGACTTGTCTGACGTCCAGGACTAAGAGAATTTTTTTCCATATCAATACTGGGAATTCTGAACCCATTGTCTTCAGTCCCCACTGCAAACTCCACTCCCTCACCAGCAACTCTATCCCTCTTCCTGGGAACTGTCTGAGGCTGAACCAGGCTGTTCACAATCCTGGTGAAATATTTCACCCCAAGATGAGGTTCCAGCCACATATCATATGGGCGGCACGGTAGCACAGTGGTTAGCACTGCTGCTTCACAGCTCCAGGGTCCCGGGTTCGATTCCCGGCTCGGGTCACTGTCTGTGTGGAGTTTGCACATTCTCCTCGTGTCTGCGTGGGTTTCCTCCGGGTGCTCCGGTTTCCTCCCACAGTCCAAAGATGTGCGGGTTAGGTTGATTGGCCAGGTTAAAAATTGCCCCTTAGAGTCCTGAGATGCATAGGTTAGAGGGATTAGTGGGTAAATATGTGGGGGTAGGGCCTGGGTGGGATTGTGGTCGGTGCAGACTCGATGGGCCGAATGACCTCCATCTGCACTGTAGTGATTCTATGATTCTATGATATCCACATCATCATCAAGACCGCCTCCTTCCACCTCAGTGACATCGCCCGACTCCGCCCCAGTCTCAGCTCATCTGGCACCCTTATCCATTCTGTTGTGACGTCACACTCACTCTCCATTGTAACGTCACACTCACTCTCCATTGTGACGCGAAACTGTCATGAATTCTTTTGAGACGTTCGGACTTCACTCCCTGCCGGCTTCCACACTCAGCCTCAATGGCGGCAGTCAGCCCAGGCCCAACACGACAAGTTGCGGCTCCATTTGGCACAAACGGGGGGAACCGGGAAGTTCATTTCCGGGGTTTGCCTTTGAACGTTTAGGAAGGTCTCCACCCACCCGCCATGTTCATCGCTCCCCGCGCGCCGCCCTCTACCTGGTATTGATCTTGGTTCCGACTTAAAACCGTCCGTCCATCGCCATTACCCGCACTGCGCATGCTTCAGGTCCCGCCCCTCATTCATCCTGATTGGTTGGAGGACCAGCCGCTCCCGCTCGGTCCTCCAGCCCCGCCCCCTCTTCCTATTGGTCCGGAGCTGCCGTCAATCAGTGCCCGGGCATTGTGATGTGGAGCATGCGCAGTGTCATTGCTGTCCTTGGCGCTTGTTTGTCCCGGAGAAGCGGAGTCAGCGTCAGGCGGTGGCTGCGAGGATTTGGAAACACTTTGTGGATCCGCAAACCCTTCAGAATCATTGTCAGCTCCCTGGTTTGCAGCTGCGGGGCTTCTCCCTCCCTCCCTCCCTCCCGGGAACAGGCCCAGGTTAACGGCCCCATCCTGGCTCAGCCACTGGAGGATGGTTCACATCAGAGGATGGGGGAGGGGGACAATAAATAAGAGGTTACACTTTGGCCTCAAATCAATGAGGACTCTGATCTCTGGGAAGGAAGGAAACCCTGGGAGGTGGGCGGGGAGGATTCACAAACACCCGCTGGAGGCCCCAACACCCCCAATAAGACCCATTGGTTTTATTGTCAGTCTGCAGACAGGAGCTAGAGAACTGAACCCATGATGTGGAGATGCCGGCGTTGGACTGGGGTAAACACAGTAAGAGTTTTAACAACACCAGGTTAAAGTCCAACAGGTTTATTTGGTAGCAAATGCCATTAGCTTTCGGAGCGCTGCTCCTTCATCAGATGGAGTGGATATCTGTACCCAGACAGAGGAGAGGAGGGAGAAAACTGGGAGTGTAGGAAAGAAATGGTGGAGCTGGTGAGATGGGTTTGGATTTCAGCCCAGGGAGGAGGGAGAGTGTGTGGGACGGGGATTTATAGATTTGGGGGAACAAAAGAGGAAAAAATGTTCCAGAAAAACTAGAATTATCTTTTCAGAACTTCTAATCCAGACTTAGTTATAATTTTCCTAAATTTCTTTTGCAGGGTGTTAGAAGGGGAGAATTTGCAGATAAAAAGTACAAAAGCAAACATCACATCAAGATTTAACAGAATCACCCGATTCGTCAGGATTTGAATATCATCAACCGTACACTGTGGAAGGAGGAGAATGTCTGTTCTGTCTGTGGGAAAAGATTTCAAACATCACTGTGACTGGAAAAGCACCGAGACACACACACCCGAATGAGAGTGTTCCAGTGAACTGACTGTGGAAAGAGCTTCAACCAGTTACACAGCCTGATAAAACATCACACCATCCACAGCGAGGAGAAACTGTACATGTGTTCTGTGTGTGGATGAAGCTTCAACTGATCGTGCAACCTGGAGAGACACAAGGACACCAGCACCATGGAGAAACCATGGAAATGTGGGGACTGTGGGAAGGGATTTAATTATCCATCCCGGCTGGAATATCATCGATGCACTCACACTGGAGCCAACATCACACACAGGCCACTGAAATGTGGGGACTGTGGTAAAGTGATCAGATCCCCATCAGATCTGGAAACTCATCGACGTGGTCACAGTGGGGAGAGACCATTCACCTGCTTCAAGTGTGGGAAAGGATTTGCTCGGACATCCACCCTGCTGAGACACCAGCGAGTTCACACTGGGGTGAGGCCGTTCATCTGCTCCCAATGTGGCATGGGATTCACTCAGTTATCTCACCTCACTGTACATCAGCAAGTTCACACTGGGGAGAGACCATTTAGCTGCTCTGTGTGTGGGAAGGGATTCACCAGTTTAACTAATCTCACTTCTCATCAGCTTGTTCACACTGATAAGAGACTTTTTAAATGTTCGGACTGTGGTAAGAGCTTCAAAAGTACAAGGAATCTACAGAGACACCAATACATTCACTGTAGTCAGAGCCCATTCTCCTGTTCTGTGTGCGGTAAGGGATTCACTCGGTCATTCAGTCTCCTGCGACACCAGCGAGTTCACACTGGGGCGAGGCCGTTCTCTTGCACTAAATGTGGAAAGCGATTCAGTCGGTCGTGCAGCTTGCAGAGACATCAACAAATTCACTCTGCGGAGAACCCATTCATCTGTTTCATCTGTGGTAAGGGATTCACTCAGTCAGCTCTCCTCCTGAGACACCAGCGTGTTCACTCTACAGAGAAGCCTTTCATCTGCTCTGAGTGTGAGATAGGATTCATTCAGTCATTCCAACTGCTGAGACACCAGCGAATTCACACTGGAGAGAGGCCATTCATCTGCTCCCAGTGTGGGAAGGGATTTACTCAGTCCTACCACCTACTGAGACACCAGCGAGTTCACGAGTGATTGCAGGGTTGGATTCTGCTATTATTGCTCCTGTTAATCACATCCGGGACTGGACTATGTTCATTCTGACAGGGCTCATTCTTTTCATGATGTTAATAATTCCTGTGACTGCACTGGAGTTAATATTTTCTTATAGTATTAAGTCTAACAGCGTTTTGACTGTGTGTTGGGTAAAAGTTTAAAGTTTCAAAGTTTATTTATTGTTGATTTCCCCAAGATAAGACACAAATTGATGTCCTTGTTGTGATATGAAGTTGAGGAAATATACATACGAACAAGTAACCAGGATGTGAAGCAGCATGTGACTGAAGTGTTACTGGGGAGCACTTTGGGATCAATGGCCATAATTCGATTAGTTTTAATATAGTTTTGGAAAAGGATAGGTCTGGTCCACAAGTTAAAGTTCTAAATTGGGGCTTGGCCAATTTTGATGGTATTGTACAGGAACTTTCACAAGCTGATTGGGGAAGGCTGTTCACAGGTCAAGGAACGTCTGGAATGTGGGATGCTTTCAGAAGCGAGATAGCGAGAGTTCAGGGCCAGCACCTTCCTGTTACTGTAAAGGACAAAGCTGGCAGGAGGAGGAAACACTCAATGACGAGAGATACTGAGATTCTGGTCAATAAAAAGAAGGAAGCATATGTCAGGTTCAGACAGCTGGGGCCAAGTGAATCCCTTGAGGAGTATCGGGAGTGCAGAAGTCCACTTAAAATGGAAATCAGGACGGCAAAAAGGGAACATGAGATAGCTTTGGCAGATAAGGTAAAAGAAAATCCAAAGAGATTCTACAAGTATATTAAGGGCAAAAGAGTAACTAGGGAGAGAATCGGCCCCTTAAAGATCAACAAGGTCATTTATGTGTGAAGCCACAGGAGATGGGTGAGATCCTAATGGAATATTTCTCATCAGTATTTACCCTGGAGAAAGACATGAAAACTTGGGAATTCAGGGATGTAAATAGTGATGTCTTCAATGGCGCCCACATTACAGAAGACAAGGTGCTGGAAGTTTTAAAACACATAAAGGTAGATAAATCTCAAGGACCTGATCAAGCGCATCCCAGGACATTGTGGGAAGCTCGGGAAAACATTGTGGCGCCCCCTAGTGTATATATTTGTATCATCAACAACCACGGGTGAGGTGCCAGAAGACTGGAGAGAGGCAAATGTTACAGCTATTTGAGAAAGGCAGCAGAGAAAAGCCAGGGAACTACAGACCGGTGAACCTAACATCAGTGGTGGGTAAGTTGTTGGTTGGTAGTCTGAGAGACAGGATCTACATGCATTTGGAAAGGCAAAGGCTGATTACAGATTGTCAGCATAGCTTTGTGCATGGGAAATTGTGTCTTAAAAATTTAACAGAGCTTTTTGAAAGGGTGACCAAAAAAAAATAGATGAGGACGGTGCAGTAGATGTTGTCTACATGGACTCCAGCAAGGCCTTCGACAAGGTATCTATGGTAGACTGGCCAGTTAAGGTTAGATCACAATGGATCCATGGAGAACTAGCCAGACTTATAAATGGTCCTACCTTGCACTAAGTTGATCTTTCTCGACACCCTAGCTATGACTAACGCTACATTCTGCACTCTCTCGTTTCCTTCTCTATGAATGGTATACTTTGTACAGCGTGCAAGAAACAATACTTTTCACTGTATATTAATACATGTGATAATAAATCAAATCAAAAATTGAATACAGAATTGGTTTGCTGGAAGGAGACAGAGGGTGGTGGTCGAGGGTTGCTTTTCAAACTGGAATTAGAGCAAGAGATGGATGGTCAGTTCCCCTCTGTCCGGGGCTGGGGGATTCACACTCATTTCCCCAGGGCACTCATTCTCACTGCAACTTTACAGGAGAAAGTCCCCGCTTCAATCCTGCCTGCAAACTTTGTGTTTAAAATTGTTACTGAGGAGGAATTAACAGTGAGTTTAGTTTCATGTTGAACAGGATGAGAGTTACTGTTGTCTCCTTCTTAAAACTCCTTCTTCATCTTTAAACAGATAACGGTAAGTCAGAGAAAACTATCCACAGTGACCCCAAAACTAGATACTGCAAATCCGACCTCAAAACAGTGAATATCTTCCCAAACTCAAAGCAGGTGAACAGCCCCTCCCCAATGTGAACTTGGTATACAGTGAGTTGAAATGATCCCCTGAACCCAGTCTCTCATCAGTGTGAAAACATTGATGAGACATTAGTAATCCACAATTTTGGGGTGGCACGGTGACACAATGGTTAGCACTGCTGCCACATAGTGCCAGGGATCTGGGTTCAATTCTGCCTTCGGGTCAGTGTCTGTGTGGAGTTTGCACATTCTCCCCATGTCTGCATGGGTTTCCTCCGGGTGCTCTGATTTCCTCCCACAGTCCAAAGATGTGCAGGTTTGTTTGATTAGCCATGCTAAATTGGCCCGAGTGTCAGGAGAATTAGTAGGGTAAATATGTGGGGTTTGGGGAATAGGGCCTGGGCGGGATTGTGGTCAGACTCAATGGGCCAAATGGCCTCCTTCTGAATGTAAGGATTCTATAAAACTTTTATAGCAGCTCCCACAGTCTGGGCAAATTTAAGGTCTCTCCTCAGTATGAAACTGGGGTGTTTGCAGGATGGGTGAGTGAATCCCTTCTGTTAGGGTCCTGGACCAGAACCCCTAAATTACATTCGGAAGTCAAGCTAGATCCCATCAATTTTTCTATTTTGGCATAAATGTGAGGATCGGATGCTTCTGACGAGGAGAAATTCCACTGACAAATTAGGGATCTTTCATAGTAAAGCTAACTTTATTTAATATCACAGTTTAAATATAACTCTAACAAATGAATCAGCTTAATCATTAACAGTTGAACAACATTTAAAAATGCAAAGGAACAATCTTAATTTCTAACTTATCACTATTTCAGTTCCAAATAAGCAACATTACTCTTATAGTTGTAAGTGCCACTTTAAATATAGTTAGTAACCATAAATATACTTGAGTGTAGACAGTCTTAAAGCTTTCAGAACGACAACAAGTCTCAGAGCAGCTTGTAGAAACCCTCTATCTTCAAACGATCAGAACTGCAAAAGCTTCTTTCTCCCTGCAAAGACCCACTATCACATGACCTGTCAATCAAATCTAGAAATCCCAGAGGAATGTCTTGTTTAAACAAAAGCCCATCAGCTCTATCAAAGTAACTGATTCCCAGCTTTCACAACCCTTGAGAGACACAGACACACCAGATACCTGCAGAATAAAGCTGGATTTTTAAACATTCCCCCTCAGCAGAAAAACATACACCCACTGCAACACGACCATCACGCTTCCCACACTTGAAGCAGATAAATGGCATCTCCCCAGTTTAAACCCACTGGTGTCGCTAACAAGCTGAGAAGACTGAATGACCCCTTGCCGTACTCAGAGCAGGTAAAGGGCATTTCCCCAGTGTGGTTTCCGGCTCTGACGGTTAATTGAATGTCTCTTTATAGTCTCCACATTTCCATGGTTTCTGCCAAATGTGACTGGTTATCAATGATGCTGATTTCTTCCATGTTCAAAACTTTCTACTTTTCAGGTTATGATAAATTCTGTGGCTACATCCAATCCTGATCTGATGTTTTGTGAGAGTTTCCTGGCCACAAATCCTCTAAGACCGACTATATTAACATTATCTCAGGATTACTACCAGTGCCATGTGCTATTCAGAGTCGAAACAGCAGGATATATTGGGTGAATACCTGGCTGAAAAGATGATGTGAGAGGCAGGGTTTCAGATTCCTGGGACATTGCGACTGGTTCTGGGGAAGGTGGGACCAGTACAAACTGGACAGGGCCAGGACTGATGTCCCTGGGGGGGTTGGGAGTGTACTTGTTGAGTCATTGGGAAGGTTTAAACTAAAATGGCAGGGAGATGGAAACCTATGTAAGGATTCAGAGCAGAGGGTACCAAGAACAAGAGAAAAAGACAGCAAGAAGAATAAGAAAAGTGATAGGCAGAGAATTGAGAGCCAGAATCAGATACGGACACAGTAAAAAATGGTAGGAACTGGACAACAAATGTTAAAAGGACTAGCCTGAAGGTTTTGTACATGAACGCTTGGAGCATTCAAAATAAAATGGATGAATTTGTTGCACAGTTAGATGTAAAGGGGTATAATACAGTTGGGACTACAGAGACATAGCTCCAAGGTGACCAAGGATGGGAACTAAACATTGAGGGCTATTCAGTGTTTAGGAAGGACAGACATAAACAAAAACATGGTGGAGTTGCATTGTTAATTAAGGATGATATGTGGAATATGTATGGGTCAAGTTAAGCCACACCAAGGGGCAAAAAACATTTGTGGGTGTGGTATACAGACTACCAAATTAATGGTAATGTTAGGAAAAGCATTAGACAGGAAATCAGAGATGCATGTGTTAAATAAATATCTGTGATTATAGGTGACTTTAATCTGCATACAGATTGGGTGATCAAATTAATCACATTACAATAGAGGAGGAATTTTTGGAGTGGTCTTCTGGCCCAATACTTTTGAGGAGCTAAGGGAGCATGCCATCTTGAACTGGGTATTGTGCAATGAGAAAGGATTGACAATCTAGTTGTGAGAGAACCCTTGGGGATGAGCGACCATAATATGATAGAATTCTTTGTCAAAGTGGATAATGATGTAGTTGATTCTGACACCAGAGTCCTGAATTTCAGTAAAGGTAACTATAATGGATTGAGGCATGAATTGGCTATGATGGACTGGGAAACATGACTGAAAGGAAGGACAGTGGACAGACAATGTTAAAGTTTATTAGTCACAAGTAAGGCTGACATTAACACTGCAATGAAGTTACTGTGAAATTCCCCTCGTCGCCACAGTCCGGCGCCTGTTCGGGTCAATGCATCTAACAACACGTCTTTCAGAATTTGGGAGGAAACCGGAGCACCCGGAGGAAACCCACGCGGACACGGGGAGAACATGCAAACTCCACAGAGACAGTGACCCAAGCCAGGAATCGAACCCGGCAGCATTGCGAACCACTATGCCACTGTGCCACCCACGGTAGGCATTTAAGGAACAAGTAGGTGAACTTAAAGTTGTTTACTCCTATTTGGCACAAGAGTGGAAAAGGAACTGTAGCCAAACCATTGCTTCCAAGGGAAATTAGAGAGAGCATTAGATTCCAAGAAGAAGCATAAAAATTGGCAAGAAAAAGCAAAAGACCTGAGGATTGGGAGCAGTTTAAAATACAGCAAAGGAGGACCAAGGAATTGATTCAGAAGGAGAAATGAGAATATGAAAGTAAGCTAGTGGGGAACATAAAAACTTGAGTGTAAAAGGTTCTACAGGTACGGAAAGAGAAAAAGGTTGACAAAACGAATGTAGGCCCTTTACAGTCAGAAACAGGAGAATTCATAACGGGGAATAAAGAAGTGGCTGAGGAACTAAATTCGTACTTTGCTTCTGAATTCACAAAAGAATATCCCATGATTCAAAAAGGGAGGAAGCGAGAAAATGGGGAACTATAGACTACTGAGCCTAATGTAGGTAGTAGGGAAGTTGCTAGGGTCAGCATAACCAAAGTCTTATACAGCTGCAACATGTTTTCCCAATTCTTATACTCAGCGTCTCGACCGATTTAAGGCCAGCATGCGATTCGCCCTTTTGACCACTTTGTCCACCTGAGTTGCCACGTTCAGGGTACTGTGGATCTGCACACTTAGATCCCTCTGTGCGCCAACATTTCTAAGGACTCTAGCATTTACTGTATACTTTCCTTCTGCAGTAGACCTTCCAAATTACATCACCTCACGTTTGTCTGTGTTAAATTCCATCTAGTAAGAAGTCTCACAACACCAGGTTAAAGTCCAACAGGTTTATTTGGTAGCAAAAGCCATAAGCTTTCGGAGCACTGCTCCTCAAAGGATTTCAGGAAGGAAGTAGATTTGGCTCTTGGGGCTAAAGGTATCAACGGATATGGATGAGGAGGGGTGGGGGAGAAGAGGCAGGATCAGGACATTGATTTTGATGATCAGCCATGATAATAATGAATGGTGGAGCAGGCTTGAAGGGCCGAATGGCCTATTCCTGATTCTATTTTCTATGCATGTTTCTATGTAACAGAGCTGGGGTTATTTTTCAATTCAGCAGAAATAGACTCAAATGAATGTGGTTCAGTCTGAATATTAAAAACAGCAAAATCCAATCACAATAATTACTTATGAATTCGCTGATGTGTCAGCAGAGTGGACGACTGACTGAATCCCTTCCCACACACACAGCAGATGAATGGCTTCTCCCCAGTGTGAACTCGCTGGTGTCTCAGCAGATTGGCTGAGTGAGTAAATCCCTTCCCACACTGGGAACAGACGAATGGCCTGTCCCCAGTGTGAACTCGCTGGTGTTTTGCTCGGTTGGATGACTCCTTGAATTTCTTCCCACACACAGAGCAGGTGAATGGTCTGGCCTCAGTGTGAATTCGCCGGTGTTTTGCTAGGTTGGCTGACTGACTGAATCTCTTCCCACACTGGGAGCAAGTGAACGGCCTCTCCCCAGTGTGAACTCGCTTGTGTAATGCTAGGTTGAATGACTGATTGAATCCCTTCCCGCACACACAGCAGCTGAATGGTCTCTCCTTAGTGTGAATCCTTTGGTGTATACGCAAGCTGGATGATTGAATGAATCCCCTCCCGCATCGGGAGCAGGTGAATGGCCTCTCCCCAGTGTGACTGCGTCGATGAGTTTCCAGCTGCGATGGGTATTTGAATCCCTTCCCACAGTCCTCACATTTCCATGCCATCTCCTTGTTGTGACTGTAATTATATTCCGAAAGGCTGGATGATTGGTTGAAGTCTTGTCCAGTGTACAGTTTCTCTCCACTGCGAATGGTGCTGTTTTCTTCTATATTCAAAACACAATGATATTCAGGTTACAATAACTTGGCCGACTCCATCAGGTTCCGATATCACGTTTGGTTTTCGTTTCCCCACTGCAAATCCTCCTCTAACACCCTGTCAAACTGATTTAAAACAGAAAAAAGGGAGTGAGAGAGAACCCACAAAAACACAAAGGCAAGTTGTGAAATTGAGCTGAATGAATCTGGTATTTTGTGGGACCGGAGTGAGGAAAAGATAAACATGAAAGCTGCTGAATTGTCATAAAAACCCAACTGAGTCACTAATGTCCTTCAGGGAAGGGTATGTGCCACCTGGTCTGGGTCTACACAAGAATCTGGGCACTGTGTGAGGTGACAGAGAGAAGTGGGAGAGGCAGTGGTGAAGAAGAAGGATTTCAAACATCTACAACTCGATGGGAACTTTTACAGAATCTCCCAAACTCTCAATCTCCATCACCTATAAGGACCAAGGTAGCAGGTAGATGTGAACACCATCACCTCCAAGTTCGCTTCTAACTCACACACCATTCTGGCTTGTCTGACATCCAGTACTAAAAGAACAGAAATTTCTTCCATATAAATACTGGGAAGACTGAACCCATTGAGTTCAGTTCCCACTACAAATTTCACTCTCTCACCAGCAAATCTACCCCTCTTCCTAGCAACTGTCTTGGGGTGAAATATTTCACCCCAAGATGAGCTTCCAGCCACATATCATCATCAAGACTGCCTATTTGTGACATGAAACTCAGGAGAATGAGGATATAGAGGGAGAATGGAACTGACTGAATTGCTCTACAGAGAGTTGCCATGGATTTGAGTTGCCAAATGGATTCCTTCTATGCTGTAATGTTTGCATGACTGTAACACTACATACTCTACCTCTCCTTTCCTTTTCTATGTACAGTATGCTTTGCCTGTATAGCACGCAAAAAACAATACTTTTTATTGTACACTAATCCAAGAATAGAATCCCTACAGTGCAGAAGGAGGCCATTCGGCCACCGAGTCTGTACCAACCACAATCCCACCCAGGCCCTATTTCCACAACCCCACACATTTACCCTGCTAATCCCCCGACACGATGGTCAATTTATTATGGTAAATCAACCTAACCCACACATCTTTGGAACCAAAAGAGAAAATGCTGGAAAATCTCGGCAGGTCTGGCAGCATCTGTAAGGAGAGAAAAGAGCTGACATTTCGAGTCCAGATGACCCTTTGTCAAAGCTAAAAAGCATAGAAAGTGGGAGATATTTATACGCAGGGTGAGGGAATGAAAGCTGAGTCATAGCCACAGAAACTCCTTGGCTTCCCCTTTCCTTGAATATTACCTCTCTCCCACCCATTCTTCCCCCCCCCCCCCCCCCCCGCCCCCCACATCTTCATCTGTCACAGCTTACCCTCTGATTTCAGCTTCTCTGCCATTAGGCCAGTCACACCCTTTATTCTCTCTATGGACTGCCATTAGCAGCCTTTTCTCCTGGTTTCTGTGGCTATGACTCATCTTTCAGTCCCTCACCCTGCAGCATAAATATCTCCCACTTTCTATGCCTTTTAGCTTTGACAAAGGGTCATCTGGACTCGAACCATCAGCTCTTTTCTCTCCTTACAGATGCTGCCAGACCTGCTGAGATTTTCCAGCATTTTCTCTTTTGGTTTCAGATTCCAGCATCTGCAGTAATTTGCTTTTATCCGCACATTTTTGGACAAGGGACAATAATAAATCGAATCAAATAGGTAACATTGACAAAGTGCTATATATTCCAATACAAGAAATAGGGAATCATAAATAACATAGTATATAACATATAACTACATTAAACATATCTCTGTCCCATACTAATTTACTGTTCATTTAAATATTAGCCCTCTCCTGGGAAACTCCCCCTTTAATTGTGAACATTGGGTAAGAGGCTATCCTATTATCTAGATGAATAAATCTGTCAAACTTAGGGAGTTAAAGGTTGTTTATGTCTTTGAGAGAGAAAGAAAAAGATACCTGGGCCTAGTCCTGCTCCTAATTCTGGTGTCCGTCTGTAACCTTTCCAGAGTCTGCAGCCTCCCTGGATTCACTTCCTTTCCCTTCAGTTGCTGCAAGTCCCCAATTTCCCCCAGAATGAGAAAAGAAATGGAAAGGGGGAAACATTGATTTCCTCCCAGGTGTTGGTCCAGAGGAGGAAGTTTCACTCTGAAGCTTGTTGGCCAACTTCCGTGTTGTGACGTCACAATAGAGCCCTGCCTGAAGCAGCCAATAGGAATCAATCTGCTCCATGGTGACGTCCTGATGTTCCAGTGCGCAGGCTCGGACGCTGTCGCCTCTCCCCCCCTCTCCCGGAATAGAGATCCATTGATGCCCCTCCTCCGAGTTCTGGCCAATCGGGAGCCCTGGCAGACCGGAAGGACTTTTGTACTCCAGCCAATCAGTGGGTGGGCTTTGTGACATAGGAGGTTGAGCTTCACACAGACTGAACCTTCTTCCTGTGTCCTACATCTGTGAGTAAAACAGTTTGTTTGTGTTGCAGATAAAGAACAGGCAGGGTGTGAGAGGTGTTCAGGAGGGAAGGGAAGAGTTCAGTGAACAGTGAAGCTGTGAGTGGGAGATGGGGAGGGAGTCTGAGCAGCTGGAAAAAGCAGAACAAAAAGGCTGATTGGGAGAATCTACCAGTGAGAGATCCAGAGGCTGTGACTCCTGGGGCTGCCTGTGGAAATGGGCTGTCGGGAAAGAGTCCAGTCCAACCTCCTGTAAAGGGAAAGGAGCTGAACTTATACCTGGGAAATTCAGAGAGTTGTGGGACTCTGTTACTGGAATTAGAGCCAAATATGTGGAGGGGGGAAATGTTTGATTTTATTTGATTTGATTTATTATTGTCACATGTATTAACATACAGTGAAAAGTATTGTTTCTTGCACGTTATACAGACAAAGCATACCGTTCATAGAGAAGGAAACGAGAGAGTGCAGAATGTAGTGTTACAGTTATAGCTAGGGTATAGAGAAAGATCAACTTCATGCAAGGTAGGTCCATTCAAAAGTCTGACAGCAGCAGGGACAAAGCTGTTCTTGTGTCGGTTGGTACGCGACCTCAGACTTTTGTATCTTTTTCCCTATGGAAGAAGGTGGAAGAGAGAATGTCCGGGATGCGTGGGGTCCTTAATTATGCTGGCTGCTTTGCCAAGGCAGCGAGCAGTGTAATCAGAGTCAATGGATGGGAGGCTGGTTTGTGATGCTTGTAAATATTTGTAAACATTTGTAAATCTTTGTGATTTTGTGGAACCTGTTGTTATTGTCTGAACTATTTAAAGTCAAATTTATCCTGTCTGCTCAAGTACCATTGTCTGTGAATGCATGCTTCATTTATGTTGATTTTAGTTTGATTATTGCAGTAAAAGTCTGAAATGAATGAAACCTTATTCTTTGGTTTATTCCATTGGGATTGTCTGGGAAATTGTTTATTTGAAGATTATCAGTCTCTATGGAGATCATAACAGAGGTATTTCTAGTTTTGTTATTGTACATGTTAGATGTATTATTTTTGGTGCTGCAGTAAAGTACATTTATTTTTTATTTCTATTCTTGGAATATAGTAATATAGTTGTGTTTTCTATTTCCAGTCAGTGAGACATTGCAGCACAAAAAGAGTCCATTTGGCAACTCGAGTCCATGTCAACTCTCCATAGAACAATCCAGTGGGTCCCATTCCCCCTCTGTATCACTGTCCTACAGGTTTATTTCTTTTGAATGACCAACATCATTTGAAATCATGGGTTCTCTCTGCTTCCACCATCCACATGTGGGGTGAATTCCAGTTTATGACCACTTGAAGTCCAAACAAACTTTCTACACATATTCCCGACCTCTCTCTAATAACGTAATATAGCACTTTTACACAAATTATAGTCCAGTTCTATATGAATATAAGGGATATATTGGTGAACAGCTTGCCTGAAGATTTTCAGGTCTTTGTGCCCTGGAGTGTGAACCAGCAGCTTCAGCAGAATCGGGAGGGTGAAGATTCGGTGCAGAATGTGTGGGACAGAAATTTACAACTTTTCAGGAATAAAAGAATAGAAAATAGTTTAAATGAATCGAGAATTGTCCATTCTGAATTTATTTTCTATGTGCATGGTGTTGACTTTTGAAAACTTCTTTCACAGGGATATTAGAAGGGGAGGATTTGCAGGACAGAAATATCAAAACAAAACATTACGTTCAGATCTGACAGTCACTCGATTAATCACAACGTGAATATCATTGGCCTTTGACTCGAGAAGAATTGTTTATTGTTTGGTTTTTTTTCTGTGGAAAAAGATTGAACATTAGTGTGACTGGAAAAGCACTGAGAAGTACAAACCTGAGTGTGTGTTCAGGTTACACAGCCTGAAAAGCATTGCCCCATTTACATTGAGAGGGAGTGTACATCTGTTCTCGGTGAGGACGAGGCTTCAACTGATTGTCAAACCTGGAGGGACAGAAGGCCTCCCGCATCAGGGAGAAACAGTGGAAATGTGGGGACTGTGGAAAAAGATTCAAAGCACCGTGTGAGCTGGAGATTCATCGACGCAGTCACACTGGGGAGAAGCCATTCACCTGCCCTGATTGTGGGAAAGGGTTCTCTCAGTTATCCAACCTGGTGACACATCAGAAAATTCACACTGGGGAGAGGCCATTCACCTGCTCTGAATGTGGGAAGGGTTTCACTGATTCATCCCGTCTTCTGACACACGGACGCATTCACACGGGGGAGAGGCCTTTCACCTGCATTGAGTGTGGGAAGAGGTTCGGGGATTCATCCAGCCTCCGGAGACACCAGCGAATACACACTGGGCAGAGGCCGTACACCTGCTCTGACTGTGGGAAGGGATTCACTCGGTCATCTCACCTGCTGATACATCAGCGAGTCCACACCGGGGAGAGGCCGTTCACCTGCACCGTGTGTGGGAAAGGATTCAGTGCATCATTTACCCTACAGAACCACCAGGCAGTTCACACTGGGGAGAGGTCATTCACCTGCTCCGTGTGTGGGAAGGGATTCACTCAGTTATCAACCTTGCTGCGACATCAAGCAGTTCACACTGGAGTGAGGCCATTCCCCTGCTCTGTGTGTGGGAAGGGATTTACTCGGTCCACCAGTCTGCTGACACACCAGCGAATTCACTCTGGAGAGAGACCGTTCAGTTGCACTGAGTGTGGGAAGGGATTCACTGATTCCTCCAGCCTCTGGAAACACCGGCGAGTTCACACCGGGGAGAGGCCATTCACCTGCTGTGTGTGTGGGAAAGGATTCACTGAGTCATCCAGTCTGCGGACACACCGTCGAGTTCACACTGGGGAGAAGCCTTTCACCTGCTCTGAATGTGGGAAGGGATTTGCTGATCCTTCCAGCCTGCGGAAACACAAGCAAGTTCACACGGAGGAGAGAGGCTGTTCACCTGCTCGGAGTGTAGGAAAGGATTCACTGAGTCATCCAACCTGCTGAGACATTATGGCAGTCACACCGATTAGAGACCTTTTAAATACTCTGACTGTGGGTGTTAATTGTATAATTTGGGGTTAAATATATACAAGCAGTGGACATTGATTGGATGTTTACATGAGCACATAGAGACACTTACTGACAGAGCATGGAATGTTATTAGGAGTTATATACCTGTAATGTTTCACTCTGTGAATAAATCTATACCAAGTAAAGATTGGAACCAGTTTCCTCCTCCACCATAAGGCGGTCAGGATTATAACGTGGTAACAGAGAATGCTTAAAAATACCTGACGTTTCCAATCTGAATGTTTGAGAAGGAATAATGAAAGCTTTGATAAAAATCAGAAGGGGAAAGATGCAAATTATATTAAAACTACACAGACAATTTGTTCACACTCCTTGCCAAAGATTAAAAGTCCTGCTTCAAGATGCAGGAGCAGTTGATGAAGAGTATCTGAGACTCATACAAGAGACCAGTGCAAAGTGTACAATGTATAAAAATTATTGGAGGATGCCATCATATCCCAACAGTGAACCTTCCCTTGGCACTTGGGGCTGGAGCTGTGGCACCAGCTCAGTTTCTGAATGATGAGTTTTGAGACGTGTGTGAAAACATGAACATTCTGGTCAGGAACACGGCAGCTGAAATTCGTTTCAGTGATGGACTCTGTGAAAGGAATCACTCGGTGATCGCTGAAATGCTGCAGAAAATCTTAGCTGATCAGCCAAACTGCAAGTTGGTAACTGCACTGGCCTGGACAATTCATGTAAAGAGTTCACTTCAGATGGTTTGAGAGTATAATCCCTGTTAATTGGTCTGTGGGAAAAATTCCAAATGACCCTCTGTGCTGGGGATAGTCCTCCTGATTTAGAAGGGATGACAATTAGTACAATTTTTATTCATTTATTATCTGATTGTTTCACTGGTGCTCAAGCTAAGAAATTATTGTAGATCCTCGATGAGGGGTGTCTTATAATGTAATACTTTGTACAAATAAAGACCATATTGTGTGTGTTATAATTCGGGTCGAGAACATTAACGTTCAGTGAGAAATCCAAACACCCATCACAAGATTCCAGGTTTTTAAACAAAATCAAACTTTACTGAATATAAAAGGAATATTAAAAACCAGCTCGATGAATTATATTTTGTAAAGATTTATTCTGTAAACTCAGTTCTGACTCAAAACATGAACTCTGTTTTCACTCTCTACAGATGCTGCCAGACCTGCTGAGATTTTGCAGCATTTTTCAGTTTTTTGTACTTTTTAAACCCTTACTCCTGGACAAGAATGCCCTTATACTTAATATCTTGAATGTACATTCACTTCTGTTCCTGGGACAATCCCAAAGGTATGTCAAAGCTCCCAGCATTCACTTTAATTCTCCTCAGTATTCCAGCTATTCTCCAGGCTCCAAGATTTCATGAGGATCCTTCTATTAGCTTTCGGCAAAACAACTCTCCAACTTTCCTTTGAGATTTCAAAATTGACTCAAAACATGGACTCCTCAATCCAAGCATGGGCTTCACTGCCTTCTTGCTGAGGGATTTAAACATTGGAAACACCCATGGTTCCTAATGACCTCCTCGGCTCCTGTTCCCACAGCTGGTTCACAGCTCCCGCAGCTGGTTCACAGCTCCCAGTCCCACAGCTGGTTCACAGCTCCCGGTCCCACAGCTGGTTCACAGCTCCCGGTCCCACAGCTGGTTCACAGCTCCCGGTCCCACAGCTGGTTCACAGCTCCCGGTCCCACAGCTGGTTAACAGCTCCCGCTCCCACAGCTGGTTCACAGCTCCCGGTCCCACAGCTGGTTCACAGCTCCCGGTCCCACAGCTGGTTCAGAGCTCCCGGTCCCACAGCTGGTTCACAGCCCCCGCTCCCACAGCTGGTTCACAGCTCCCGGTCCCACAGCTCCCAAGCTAACTGCAGATTGCCTGCTTTCTGTGAAAAACACCCAGAATTCCAACCAAGACCACCCTGAATCACTTATCCTTACGGTAACAGACCAGTAGGGATGTCCAAAAGATGTTTAAATTAATTAACTTTTAGTTTCAGAACCAAACCTTTTTTCTTGAGGTCTGCGTGAAAAATTCCCCTCTCTAACAAAGACAGGAAAAAAATTGTCAGACCCAATGTCTCCAGCTAAAAGAGCCCAGCTGCCGTGTTATCCTTCTCGCTTTGACTTCTCAAACCAACATGGGCCACACCTTGTGACTGCAAATTCCCTTCGGGTGTTTTTATCAGATTCTCAACCCAGGTTTTCCAGTTGTTACATTTTTTATAAAAATCCAAAATTAATATTTCTGAAACACATGACTTATTAAACTAGATCTTCACAACATATTCCCTGGAAGAAATGGAAATGTATCACTCTATAATATCCCATTTAGAATATTACAATATACAACATGCTGTATATCTTAACAACAGCCATGATCTAATCGAATTGTGGAGCAGGCTCGAAGGGCCAAATGGCCAACTCCTGTTCCTAAGTCCAATGTTTTCCTGTGTTTAACTATCTTATAACCTGCAATAGACGTAATAATCCCTCCATTGTCCACTTCACATTCACAAGTCCAGCTTGGTAACAGCACACTGCTGGGTTCCATGTCCAGGAATCTCAGTCCACTGAAGATGGAAATTACTGTTTGGAGTGTTTTCTGAAAGTTTTCTTCTTTCAATAATTATCGTACTTTTTAATAATTATAGTTTCTTCTGCAAGAGGACAGTCCTCATTGCTGTTCAGTTGTGGATTTCCAATTCTGAAAACAGTCTGTTCAGAGTTCACATTTTGAACTTCACTTTCTTCCATATTTGTAGCTCCTCCATTGTTTAAATCCAGAGAGAATATTCCAGTCAATTCCACATTGAAATGTCTTCTTCTTGCTCTGTTGTAGCTGCAGCTTCATTTTTAACTCCACTTCCCAGACTCAAACATTCTGGATTCTCTTTTGGAGAGAGCAAGTTCAAAATGGCTTCTTTTTGTGCCAACAACTCCTTCCTTCATTGGACAAAATCTTATTTAGCCATTTTAAGAATGTTGTTAAAATGCTTTTTATGTTAAGCAAAAAGGTCTGATATTCTTGTTTGGAGCATTTTGGATCTTGGGTTTCAGAAATCGGGGAATTGAGAACAAAAGCAGGGAAGTTATTCTGATAGTTTCTAAAGCTCTGGTGAGGCCACAACAGAATACTGAGCCCAGTTCTGGTCACCACACTTTAGGAAGGATGTGAGGGTCCTTGAGAGAGTCGAGAGGAGATTTACCACAATGGTTCCAGAGATGAGGAAGGTGACGCGAATGTGGAACTTGCTACCAGTGAGTGGTTGAGGTGAACAGCATGAATACATTGAAGAGGAAGATAGATACATACATGAGGGAGAAAGGAATAGAAGGATATGCTGATGGGGGGAGATGAAGAGGGGTGGGTGGAGGCTCATGTGGAGCATAAATACTGACACAGACCAATTGAGCCGACTGGCCTGGCCCTGTGCTGTAGACTCAATGGAACAGAGACAATTGTATTTATTTTAGATCTACCTCGTGTTTGTGGATCATCTCAGTAAAACGTGCACTCCCAAATTCAAAGAGCATCGACCCACTGGCAGCAAAGCCGTGAGGTCGGTCAGTCCAGCAGAAAGAAACCCTCCGACCCTCTCACTTCAGCAACTGTCAGAATGAACAAGGTTTAGTCCTGGGTGTGATTAACAGCAGCAATAACAACAGAATCCAACTCCTGTCATCACTTGTGAATTCGCTGGTGTCTCAGCAAGTGGGACGACCGTTTAAATCTATTCCCACACTCGGAGCAGCTGAACGACCTCTCCCCAGTGTGAACTCGCTGGTGTGTGAGCAGATTGGAGATCTGAGTGAATCCCTTCCCACAGTCAGAGCAAGTGAATGGCCTCTCCCCAGTGTGAACTCGCTGGTGTGCCAACAGGGTGGATGAATGACTGAAACCCTTCCCGCACACAGAGCAGGTGAAGGGTGTCTCCCCAGTGTGAACTCACTGGTGTGTTAGCAGTTGGGATGATGTTCTAAATCTCTTCACGCAGTAAGAGCAGCTGAACGGTCTGTCCTCAGTGTGAATGCGCTGGTGGCCCATCAGAGTCTGAGAGCTTTTGAAGCTACGCCCACAGTCTGAGCATTTAAACGGTCTCTCATTCGTGTGAGTGACACGGTGTGTCTGCAGGGTGGATGAATGACTGAATCTCTTCCCACACACACAGCAAGGGAATGGCCTCTCTCCAGAGTGAACTCGCTGGTGCCTCCACAGGGTGGAACGATCACTGAATCCTTTCCCACAGTCTGAGCAGGTGAAAGGTCTCTCCCCGGTGTGAACTCGCTGATGTGTCAGCAGGCTGGATAACTGAGTGAATCCTTTCCCACACACGGAGCAGGTGAACGGCCTCTCCCCAGAGTGAACTCGCTGGTGTCTCAGCAGGGTGGTTGATATACTGAATCCCTTCCCACACACAGAGCAGGTGAACGGCCTCTCCCCAGAATGAACTCGTCGATGTGTGTCCAGTGCAGATGGGCACTGGAATCCCTTCCCACAGTCCCCACACTTCCATGGTTTCTCCATGGTGCCAGTGTCCTTTTGATAATCAGCCGATTCCACATCCAAGTACAGAACACATGTACAGTTTCTCCTCGCTGTGAATGGGGTGATGTTTTTCAGGCTGTGTTACTGGTTAAAGCTCTTTCCACAGTCAGTTCACTGGAACACTCTCACTCAGGTGTGTGGGGTCTCCATTCTTGTCCAATCACACTGATGTTTGAAATCTTTTCCCACAGACAGAATAAACAAACATTTCTTCTCATACATTCAAACGGCAATTATATTCAGGTCCTGATGAATCCAGTGACTTTGTAACATCTTGTTGTGACGTTTGGTGTGAGATTTCAGTCTGTAAATTCTCTCCTTCTAATATCCTGTTTATAGAAGTTATCAGTGTAAGTATCGGACTGAAATTCAAAACAGACAATTCTAGTTTCCATGGAATATTTTTGCTTTCTCATTCCCTAAAGTTGTAAATCTCCATCCCACACACTCTCCCCCCATTGTCATACTGCTGTACCTAATACACACCCTCCCAATTCTCCTGAAGGTGCTGATTCAGGCTGATTGACAGACCCATGCTCCTGTCCAGTACAAAGAGACCTGAAAATCTTCATGCAGGCTGCTAGCCAATGTCCACAATACTAAATATATTATTTGATCAGCAACAGAAAGGAGATGTGAGGAACAATTTTATTCACGAGTGGTCACGACCTGATCTCACTGCTTCTGTGCATGGTGGAATCAGAAATAATCAATGATTTGAAAAATGAATCAGACAGGTGTGAAGGAATTAAAAAAGGAACAGAGTTATGGAGAGGAAATGGGACTGAGTGGATTGATGTACAGAGAGTCAGCATGGACTTCTTCCAACTATCACTGGAATATATACAAAATTTCAGGCAATGTAGTGGAAGACATGCCCTGTCTACATCAACAGTGATGAAGTGGAAATGGTTGAGAGCTTCAAGTTTCTAGGTGTTCAGATCACAACAACCTGTCCTGGTCCCTCGAAACTGCTGCTTTAGTTAAGAAAGCCCACCAACGCCTCTACTTTCTCAAGAGGCGAAGGAAATTCGACATGTCGACATGTCAGCTCCAACTCTCACCAATCTTTACAGGGACACCACAGAAAGCATCCCATCCAATTGTATCACAATTTGGTGTTGCTGCTGCTCTGACCAAGAGTGCAAAAAACTACAAGGGGTGTGAATGTGGCCCAGTCCATCACGCAAATCAGCCTCTTATCCATTGGCACTGTCTACATTTCCTATTGCCTCAGAAAAGCAGCCAGCATAATCAAGGACCCCACGTATCCTGGATATTCTCTTTTCTATCTTCTTCCATCGGGAAAAAGAGACAAAAGTCTGAGGTCACAAACCAACCGACTCAAGAACAGCTTCTTCCCTGCTGCTGCCATCGGACTTTGACAAACAAAGAACAAAGAAAACTACAGCACAGAAACAGGCCCTTCGACCTTTCAAGCCTGCAGCGACCATGCTGCCCGACTGAACTAAAACCCCCTACCCTTCCGGGGATCATATCCCTCCATTCCCATCCAATTCATGTATTTGTCAAGATGCCCCTTAAAAGTCACTATCGTATCTGCTTCCACTATCTCCCCCGGCAGCAAGTTCCAGGCACCCACCGCCCTCTGTGTAAAAAACTTGCCTCTCCTTTAAACCTTGCCCCTCACACCTTAAACCTGTGCCCTCCCCAGTAATTGACTCTTCCATCCTGGAAAAAAGCTTCTGACTATCCACTCTGTCCATGCCCCTCATAATCTTGTAAACTTCTGTCAGGTCTCCCCTCAACCTCCGTCGTTCCAGTGAGAACAAACCAAGTTTCTCCAACCTCTCCTCATAACTAATGCCCTCCATACCAGGCAACATCCTGGTACATCTATTCTGTACCCTCTCCAAAGCCTCCTCCTTTTGAATGGACCTACCTCATATTAAGCTGATTTTTCTCTTCACCCTTTCTATAACTGTAACACTATATTCTGCACTCTCTCCTTTCCTACTCCCCTATGTACTCTATGAACAGTATGATTTGTCTGTATACCGCGCAAGAAACAATACTTTTCACTGTATCCCAGTACATGTGACAATAAATCAAATCAAACCCATTGCTGCATTTCCTTCCTGAAGCCACATTTGTCCAGTGGGGCCAGGCCCCGGGAGAAAGCGCTGCAGCTGCCGTTGTGTTGGGTGTTGAGGCGGTGCCGCTAGTTCCTTATTGGGGGTGTTGAAGCCTCCACTGGGTGTGTGGAGCCTCCCCTCCCACCCACTGCCCCTAACGCTGCCTCCGCTTATCCGCCTCCTTCCCGCCTGAAGATCAGACAAACAAGCGCCTGTCCCTGGACATGAGCCGCACTGCGCATGCTCCCCGTCACAATGCCCGGGGACTGATTGACGGCAGCTCCGGACCAATAGGAAAAGGGGGCGGGGCTGGAGGACCGAGCGGGAGCGGCTGGTCTTCCAACCAGAGTGAATAGGGGAGGGGTCTGACGCATGCGCAGTGTGAGTAATGGCGGCGGACGGATGGTTTTAACTCGGAGCCGAGATCACGTCAAGGTAGAGAGCGGCGCGCGGAGAGAGGTGAATGTGGCGGGTGGGTGGAGAGGTTTCGTAAACATGTTGTTCAAACTCAAACCCCGGAAAATATCTTCCCGGGCGCCCTGTTGGTACCAAATTGGAGGCGCAACTTGTCGCGTTGGGCCTGGGCTGACGGCCGCCAATCTGTCGGTGGCAATGTCTATCAGTGCGCATGTGCGGCTGGCATCTTTGGAAGGCATGATGTGGAGATGCCGGCGTTGGACTGGGGTAAACACAGTAAGAAGTTTAACAACACCAGGTTAAAGTCCAACAGGTTTATTTGGTAGCAAAAGCCACACAAGCTTTCGAGGCTCTAAGCCCCTTCTTCAGGTGAGTGGGAATTCTGTTCACAAACAGAACTTATAAAGACACAGACTCAATTTACATGAATAATGGTTGGAATGCGAATACTTACAACTAATCCAGTCTTTAAGAAACAAAACGATGGGAGTGGAGAGAGCATCAAGACAGGCTAAAAAGATGTGTATTGTCTCCAGACAAGACAGCCAGTGAAACTCTGCAGGTCCACGCAACTGTGGGAGTTACAAATAGTGTGACATAAACCCAATATCCCGGTTGAGGCCGTCCTTGTGTGTGCGGAACTTGGCTATCAGTTTCTGCTCAGCGACTCTGCGCTGTCGTGTGTCACGAAGGCCGCCTTGGAGAACGCTTACCCGAATATCAGAGGCCGAATGCCCGTGACCGCTGAAGTGCTCCCCAACAGGAAGAGAACAGTCTTGCCTGGTGATTGTCGAGCGGTGTTCATTCATCCGTTGTCGCAGCGTCTGCATAGTTTCCCCAATGTACCATGCCTCGGGACATCCTTTCTTGCAGCGTACCAGGTAGACAACGTTGGCCGAGTTGCAAGAGTATGTACCGTGTACCTGGTGGATGGTGTTCTCACGTGAGATGATGGCATCTGTGTCGATGATCCGGCACGTCTTGCAGAGGTTGCTATGGCAGGGTTGTGTGGTTTGGAAGGGGCAATGTGCAGCAGCGCGATCGCCATGTTTGTTGGGGGCAGCAGGGCGCAGGAGCGGCTGCTTTTATGACGTATGGGACCTGAACCCACTGCAGTCCATGTGGTGCAGGTACATCCACCCTGCTGGTAGGGAGGGAATTCCAGCATTTTGTCCCAGCAACTGCGAAGGAACGGCGATATATTTCCAAGTCAGGATGGTGAGTGACTTGGAGGGGAGTTTGCAGCTGGTGGTGTTCCCATGCCTCTGTTGCCTTTGTCCTTTTAGATGGAAGTGGTTGTGTGTTTGGAAGGTGCTGTCTAAGGACCTTTGGTGAATTCTTGCAGTACATCTTGTAGATAATACACACGGCTGCTCCTGAGCTTCGGTGAGAGGAGCTTGTTCCCCATTGTTCAGAATGGAGACAACTTGTCCATCAAACTGCATAAACCCTGTAAGGATGAAGGATAAATATGGCAAGTTTTGGGACCCTTGGATAACGAGCGATATTGTGAGCCCAGTCAAAGAGAAAAAGGAAGCATTTGTCAAGGCTAGGAAGCTGGGAACACACGAAGCAAGTGTGGAATACAAGGAAATTAGAAAGAAACTTAAGCAAGGAGTAAGGAGGGATAAAAGGGGTCATGAAAAATCATTGGCCAGCAGGATTAAGGAAAATTCCAAGCCTTTTTATACATATATAAAGAGCAAGAGGGTCGCCAGGGAGAGGGTTGGCCCACTCAAGGACATGGGAGGGAATCTATGTGTGGAGCCAGAGGAAATGGGCGAGGTATTAAATGAGTACTTTGTGTCAGTATTCACCAAAGAGAAGGACTTGGTGGATGATGAATCCGGAAAGGGTGTGTAGATAGTTTGAGATAGCCAAGTTCCGCACACATGAGGACGGCCTAAACCAGGATGTTGGATTTATGTCACATTATCAGTAACCCCCACAGCTTGCCTCCTGGACTTGCAGAATTTCACAAGCCGTTCTGTCTGGAGACAATACACATCTCTTTAACCTGTGTTGAATGCTCCCTCCACCCACATTGTCTGTACATTTAAGACCTGGCTGGCTGTAGAGATTTGCATTCTAATCAGTATTCTGTAATTTGATTTCTGTGTCTGTGCCCTGTTTGAGAACAGATATCCACTCCATCTGACGAAGGAGCTCTGCTCCGAAAGCTTATGGTATTTGCTACCAAATAAACCTGTTGGACTTTAACCTGGTGTTGTGAGACTTCTTACTCGGTCATAGATGACAGAGGGTAGCAGTGGAAGGGTGCGTTTCTGAATGGAGGGCTGTGACAAGTGGCGTTCCTCAGGGATCAGTGCTGGGACCTTTTGCTGTTCGTAATATATATATATATATAATATGATTTCGAAGAAAATGTGACTGGTTTGATTAGTAAGTTTGCAGATGACACAAAGGTTAGTGGATTTGCGGATAGCGATGAGGACCATCAGAGGATACAGCAGGATATAGATCAGTTGGAGACTTGGGCGGACAGATGGCAGAAGGAGTTTAATCCGGACAAATGTGAGGCAATGCATTTTGGAAAGTTTAATAAAGATAGGAAATATACAGCAAATGGCAGAACCCTTAAGAGTATTGATAGGCAGAGGGATCTGGGTGTACAGGTACACAGGTCACTGAAAGTGGCAACACAGGTGGAGAAGGTAGTCAAGAAGACATGCGGCATGCGTATGTCTTCATCAGCCGGGGCATTGAGTTTAAAAATTGGCAAGTCATGTTGCAGCTTTACAGAACCTTAGTTAGGCCACACTTGGAATATAGTGTTCAATTCTGGCCACCACACTACCAGAAGGATGTGGAGGTTTTGGAGAGGGTACAGAAAAGATTTACCAGGATGTTGCCTGGTGTGGAGGGCATTAGCTATGAGGAGAGGTTGGAGAAACTTGGTTTTGTTCTCAATGGAATGACAGAGGTTGAGGAGCGACCTGATAGAAGTCTGCAAGATTGAGGGGCATGGACAGAGTGGATAGTCAGAAGCTTTTACTCAGGGTGGAAGAGTCAAATACTGGGGGGCACAGGTTTAAGGTGTGAGGGGCAAAGTTTAAAGGAGATGTACGATGCAAGGTTTTTACAGAGGGTGGTGGGTGCCTGGAACCTGCTGCCGGGGGAGGTAATGGAAGCAGATACGATAGTGAGTTTTAAGGGGCATCTGGATAAATACATGAATAGGATGGGAATAGAGGGATATGATCCCCAGAAGGATAAGGGGTTTTACTTCAGTTGGGCAGCATGGTTGGTGCAGGCTTGGAGGGCCAAAGGGCCTGTTTCTGTGCTGTAATTTTCTTTGTTCTTTGTTCTCTGAGTCCCACTGTCTTCTTGATCAGACAGAGCGGTGGCAGAGCCGGAAAGAAAAGGAAGCAAATCCTGCTCTCCGAATCCCACTCCCTCATGGAACGTCCTGGCATCATAGAATTCCCACAGAGCAGAAGGAGGCCATTTGGCCATCGAGTCTGCACCAACTACAATCCCATCAAGGACCTATCCCCATAATCCCATACATTTACCCTGGCTAGTCCCCCTGACAGTAAGGGACAATTTAGCATGGCTAATCCACCTAATCCGGACATCATTGGATTGTAGGAAGAAACCGGAGCACCCGGAGGAAACCCACACAGACACCGGGAGAATGTACAAACTCCACTCAGTGACCCAAGCTGGGAATCGAACCCGGGTCCCTGGCACTGTGAGCCAGCAGTGCTAACCAACTGTGCCACTCTCTCTCCAACAGAGCATTTTACGCCCGCTCTATCCCCGTAACCCCACCAATCCCCCTAACCTCCACATCTTTGGACGCTAAGGGGAAATTTAGAATGGCGAATCCAGTTAACCTAGACATCTTTTTGGCTAAGTATTTATAGATCTGTGGGTTTGTTCAGTCACATGAAGAGCCATGGTGAAACTCACAACCCTAAGTAGACACGATCGACATGGTGGCACAGTGGTTAGCACTTCTGCCTCACAGTGCCAGGCTTGGGTGCCTTAAGTTAATTTATTTATTAGTGTCACAAGTAAGCTTACTTTAACACTGTAATTAAGTTACTGTGAAATTCTGTGGAGTTTATATGTTCTCCTCGCATCTGCGTGGGTTTCCTCCGGGTGCTCCAGTTTCCCCCCCACAGTCCAAAGATGTGCAGGTTAGGTGGATTGACCATGATAAATTTCCCCTTAGTTTCCCAAGATGTGGAGATAAGGGGACTTGGCTAAGATAAATCTGTGAGGCTACGGGGATAGGTCATAGAGGTTTACAGCATGGAAACAGGCCCTTCGGCCCAATTTGTCCATGCCGCCCTTTTTTTTTAAACCCCTAAGCTAGTCCCAATTGCCTGCATTTATTTGGCCCATATCCCTCTATACCCATCTTACCCATGTAACTGTCTAAACGCTTTTTAAAAAACAAAATTGTACCCGCCTCTACTACTACCTCTGGCAGCTAGTTCCAGACACTCACCACCCTCAACGTGAAAAAATTGCAATTGCACCGTCCAAAGATGTGCGGGTTAGGTTGATTGGCCATGCTAAAATTGCCCCTTCGTGTCCTGAAATGCATAGGTTAGAGGGATTAGCGGGTAAATATGTAGGGATATGGGGGGTAGGGCCTGGGTGGGATTGTGGTCGGTGCAGACTCGATGGGCCAAATGGCCTCTTTCTGCAATGTAGGGTTTCTATAAGTTGGACCCTTTTGCATCTCTCCCCTCTCACCTTTAGCCTGTGCCCTCTCGTTTTAGATTCCCCTACCTTCAGGAAAAGATATTATCGATCTAGCTGATCTATGCCCCTCATTATTTTATAGACCTCTATAAGATCGCTCTTCAGCTTCCTACGGTCCAGAGAAAAAAGTCCCAGTCTACCCAGCTTCTCCTTATAACTTAAACCACCAAGTCCCGTTAGCATCCGAGTAAATCTCTTCTGCATTCTTCCTAGTTTAATAATATCCTTTCTATAATAGGATGACCAGAACTGTACACAGTATTCCAAGTGTGGGCCTTACCAATGTCTTGGGTGGGCAAGAGGGCCTGGGTAAAGTACTCTGTCAGAGAGTCAGTGTCGACTCAATGGGTCGAATGGCCTCCTCCTGCACTGTGGGGATTCTATGATGATAAATATCATCCTCAAATCGAGGGACTGTTGACAATGACGAAAATCAAGGCGCAACAGGGAGTTAGTGTGGATATCCTGGTCTTAGGAGAATCTGTTAAAATCCTGATTTATTTGTACAAATATAAAATCCCTCTCCTCTGTTCTGCTCCCAAATCCTCTCTCACTTTCCTCGCCTCAAAGAGGACAGAGTCTTGTGAAGACCCAGACCGTGTGGCAGCTTCCCTTCCCTGAAGAACATCAGTGAGTCAGTTGTGTTTTATATGACAATCCAGCAGTTTTTATGGTCACTCTTTCCCAGTGCCGGCCCCACAAATTACTGCATTCATTCAGCTCCATTTCACAACCTGTTTTTGTGGGTTCTCTCTCACTCACTCTTTTCTGTTTTAAATCAGTTTTATAGGGTCTTCAAAGGGGAAGGTTTGTATTCGGGAGACGGGAAACCAAACATCACATCAGGATCTGACAAAGTTGCCCAAGTTATTGTAACTGAATATCATCGAGTATTGAACATGGAAGGAAAAAGCACCGTTCAGAGTGGGGAGAAACCATACACCTGTTCTGTGTGTGGACGAGGCTTCAGTCGATCATCAGGCTTGTCGCAACATAAATGTCTTCACACTTGGAAGGAGTCATTTTGTTCCCCATCTGAGCTGGAAATTCATCAACGCACTAACGCTGAGAAACCTTTCACTTGCTCCGAGTGTGGGAAGGGATTCAGTGATTTATCCAGCCTGCTGAGACACCGGCGAGTTCACACTGGGGAGAGGCCATTCAGCTGTACTGTGTGTGGGAAAGGATTCAATGATTTATCCAACCAGTTGAAGCACCAGCGAGTTCACGCTTTGGAGAAACCATTCACCTGCCCCAAGTGTGGGAAAGGATTCACTGATTCATCCAACATGTTGAGACATCAGCGAGTTCACGCAGACAAGAGACCATTTAAATGTCAGGAATGTGGGAAGGGCTTTAAAGGTTCTGAGGATCTGATGTGCCATCAGCGAGTTCACTCTGACGAGAGACCTTTCCAATGTCTGGACTGTGGGAAATGTTATAAAAGACGCTGGGATCTGATTTGCCATCAGCGATGTCACTCTGACGAGAGACCGTTCAGGTGCTCCAGCTGTGGGACTGGGTTCAGGCAGTCATCTGAACTCACTGTACACCAGCGCACTCACACCAAGAAAAGACCATTCACCTGCTCCGAATGTGGAAAGGGATTCACTCGGTCATCCTACCTGCTGAGACACCAGCAACTTCATGTGTAACTACAGTGACTGGATTTTGCTGTTAATCACATCCAGGACTGAACCGTGTTCATTGGGGTCTGTTTCTGCTCCTATTTCTAAACTCCAGCCCAGTTACAGGGGCTAATATTTTTGCATTGAAAAAATAGTTTGTGTAAAGTACACTGTGCTGAATCTTTTTAATAGCTGTTACAAGTTAGTTCCTTTTAAAATTCTCACCCTCTCCCTGTCTTCTCCATCCTCACCTCCAACAACAAGTGTGAGGAGCCAAAGAGCTTTTTGTCACTAAGATTGAGGCAATCTGATCAGCTGCCTCTGCTGCTTCTCTCTCACACTCGGCCAAACTGTCCTCCACTAAGTCTGGAACTCGCATCTTTTTCCAGTTTCCCTCCCATCTCTCCCTTATGTCCTGTCAGACTCAGCTTGTCCATGACATTCCCCCTCCCCATCCCCCACTATGTTCCATTGACCTTATTCCTACGAAGCTGTTGACCATTCACCTCCTCCATATTAATCAATACTCTTTACAGTTCTCATTCTCTTCTAGTCCTCGCCTTCTCACCTTTAAATCCATTGTCACCACACACTCTGAAAAAACAATCTTTGACCTCCTCTCCAACCTCCTTTTCCTCTCCAAAGCCCCTGAACTCGCTGTCCCCCGAGGATCTACCCTTGGCCCCTCCTATTTCCCATCTCCATGCTGCCACTAGGTGACATCATCCAAAAGCACTGTGTTGGTTTTCACCTGTACACTGACACCACCCAGCTCGACCTCACCCCCATCCCCCTCCATTCCTCCACTGTTACTAAATTAACAAACTGCTTATCCCACATACACTACTGGATGAGCAGAAATTCCTTCCAGTTAAAAATTGGGAAGACCAGTCACCACTACAATTCCCTAACTACTGAGTCCATCCCTCTCCCTGGGAACTGTCTGAGGCTGAACCACATTCTTCACAATCTCCGTGCCAGATTTGATGTCAAGATGAGTTTCTGACCACATTTCCACCCCATCACTGATCCCAGATATTTCAATCTCCATAATGTCGCCTGTCTCCACCCCACCTGCTGCTGAAACCCTCATCCATACCCGTGTTACCCTTAAACTGGATGATTCCAATCCATTCCTGACCAGCCTCTCTCACTCACCCCACCCCCACATTAAACATGTCTTTTTTATTCATTTGTGGACCGTGGGCATCACTGGCTGCCCAGCAATAATTCTCCATCCCTAATTGGCCCTGGAGGGCAGTTGAGGGTCAGCCAACATTGCTGTGGGTCTGGAGTCACATGTAGGCCAGACCAGGTAAGGACAGCAGATTTCCTTTCCTAAAGGACTTTAGTGAACCAGATGGGTTTTTCCAACAATCGACAATAGTTTCATGGTCATCAGTAGATTCTTAATTCCAGATTTTTTTTATTGAATTCAATTTCCACCACCTGCAGTGGCAGGATTCGAACCCGGGTCCCCAGAACATTGACAATAGTCTAGCGACAATACCACGAGCCCATCGCCTCCCCACACTTGTGATTATCCAAAACTCTGCTGCCCGTGTGCTGTTCACCATCACATCCTGTGCTCACTGAACTACATCGGGTCCACATGAGGTAATGCATTGATTTTAACATTTGCATCCTTGTTTTCAAATCCCACCATGGCCTGTCCTTCCCAATCTCTAATCTCCAATAACACACCCTCTGAGATATCTGTGCTCTTCTCATTCTGGCCTCTTGAACATCTCTGATTTTAATTACTCCATCATTAATGTCTGTGTCCTGGTGTGAAGTTCTGAGATTCCCTCCCTAAACCTCTCTGTCCCTCCATTCCCTCCCTCCTGATTAAAGATTCTCATTAAAATCTCCCACTCCTGTCAAGCTTTGGACAGTATGTGGGGTTGTCGAGCTCTCCTGAGCTGAGACTAGAGCTGATTGAGCTGTTGGGCCTGTAGTGGACCTCGAAGAACCGCTGTCTGGAATCTTTCCTCTCAATTCACTGACTCCCAGTATGACTCAGTATTTTGTTACAAAATTCCTCTGAAGCACCTTGGGATGTTTTATTACATTAAACGTGTTCTATAAATACAAGTTGTTGTTGATCCCAGCAGTCAGTTTGCACACAGTAGGATTCCACAAACAGCAATCAGTCCAACTGATCAATCCATGGTGATGTTAGTTAAAACACGAATGTTGGTCCCACTGCATGGTGGCACAGTGGTTAGCACTGCTGCCTCGCAGCCCCAGGGACCCGGGTTCAATTCTGGCCTCGGGTCACTGTCTGTGTGGAGTTTGCACATTCTCCCCGTGTCTGTGTGGGTTTCCTCTGGGTGCTCTGGTTTCCTTCCACAGTCCATAGATGTGCGGGTTAGGTTGATTGGCCATGCTAAATTGACCCTAGTGTCAGGGGATTTGCAGAGGGTTTAATATCCTTTCTAGAATAGGGTGACCAGAATTGCACACAGTATTCCAAGTGTGGCCTCACCAATGTCTTGTACAACTTGTACACGGCGGCACGGTAGCACAGTGGTTAGCAGTGGGTGGACTCTCAGAGGCTTTTTCCCAGGGTGGAAATGGCTGCTACGAGAGGACACAGGTTTAAGGTGCTGGGGGGTAGGTACAGGGGAAATGTTAGGGGGAAGTTTTTCACACAGAGGGTGGTGGGCGAGTGGAATCGGCTGCCGTCAGTGGTGGTGGAGGCAAACTCAATAGGGTCTTTTAAGAGACTCCTGGATGAGTACATGGGACTTAATAGGATGGAGGGTTATAGGTCGGCCGAAAAGGTAGGGATATGTTCGGCACAACTTGTGGGGCCGAAGGGCCTGTTTTGTGCTGTAGTTTTTCTATGTTTCTATAAATCACAGATTACCCAAAAAGGGTGTTGAGTTCAGAAGTGATTTGAAGTATTTCATTGAGAAGCAACACTTTGAATATGATGCAGAAGCCAAATAAACAGGAAAAACCCACAAACTGGCAGATGAGAATGGTTTACCAGTCCCAGAGGACAAACAGACAGATGACACAGAGAGAGTGCTGGTCTCTGTAGCTGGTGGCTGCAGTCTCCTCTGAATGGTTTACTGGTGTGAGCCAGAGTGCGGGTGTTGGGCTGAAGTCAGTACGGATCACTACAAAATCTCTTTGCTCTCAAGAGCCTGTTTTAAACAGGCAGCTGGTTTATGTACGGGTCATGAGAGCCGATCGTATCAGGGTTAGAAATCTCTTGTTTCAGGGTCTAGAGACATTGTCCTTGGCAGAGATAACAGGCCTGTCCTGTGTTTCAAAAACAGAAAATGCTGGAAAATTTCAGCTGGTCTGACAGTATCTGTGGAGAGAAAATAGAGCCGATGTTTCGAGTCTGGATGACCCTTTATCAGAGCTGCGATGGAAGCTTTCTTCATAAGACAGAGAGTGAGCTACTTCTATAATCCAGAAATTTGTGAAAATTTTATAAAGTTATTAGATAGCAATTTCTTACAATCCGTTACTTGGATTGAACTTGTCTCCACTCCCGGGCTGAGGGGAATTCTGTACTAGATGGGAGAGGTAACATTTGGGAACTCTCGATTCTCCACCAATTTCCATTCCCCTTCTTTCTGGTGGATAATGGAGGTGTCACTGGGTGTAATGTGCAGATCAGTAAGAATTGTCAGCAAGGATTAATCAGCATTTTAATTGGAGATGTTAATCAGTGGAACCTCTCAGACACTGAATTGTAAAGTTTGTACCAAAGATCAATTTGGGATTGAAGTAAGAAGTTCAGAATCTTGTTGTAAATTAATTTCTGATGCGAGTTGCTGAATTATGGGGAAAGGTCGCAGACAGAGGTTGTTAAAGGGACACTGCAGCCCCGGGAGCACAATCAGCTCTAGATCCAGAATATTAAACTCCAGCCCAGTTACTGGGTATAAACAAACTCCAGCTGTCAGAATGAAAGGGCCTGGTTATCATTAACAGCAGCAATAACAGCAGAATCCAATCCCTGCCCTCACTTGTGAACTCGCTGGTGTTTCAGCAGCTGAGATGAATCAGTTAATCCCTTCCCACACTCGGAGCAGGTGAACGGCCTCTCCCCGGTGTGAACTCGTTCATGTCTCAGCAGTTGGCATGAATCAGTGAATCCCTTCCCACACTCGGAGCAGGTGAACGGCCTCTCCCCGGTGTGAACTCGCTGGTGTACAGTGAGACTGCCTGAGTGTCTGAAACTCGTTCCACAGTCAGTGCAGCTGAATGGCCTCTCCCCAGTGTGAACTCGCTGGTGTTTCAGCAGGTGGATGAAAGCCTAAAGCTCATTCCACAGTCAGTGCAGCTGAATGGTTTCTCCCCGGAGTGAACTCGCTGGTGTGCCACTAGGTTAGAGGAATTAATGAATCCCTTCCCACACACGGAGCAGGTGAATGGCCTCTCCCCAGTGTGAACCCGCCGGTTTAACGCTAGATTGTATGACTGAATGAACCTTTTACCACACACAGAGCAGCTGAACGGCCTCTCCCCAGTGTGAACACGCTGATGTAATGCCAGGTTGGATGACTGAGTGAAATCCTTCCCACACATGGAGCAGGTGAAGGGTCTCTCCCCAGTGTGGGTGCGTCGATGTGTTTCCAGTTTGGATGGGCAAGTGAATGCTTTCCCACAGTCCCCACATATCCACGGTTTCTCTGTGGTGTCGGTGTCACCATGTCTCTCCAGGTTGGATGATCAGTTAAATCCTCGTCCACACACACAACATGTTGTATAGTTTCTTCCCTCTGTGAATGTGATGTAGTTTCAGGCTGTGTAACTGTTTAAAGCTCTTTCCACACTCAGTGCACTGGAACACTCTCCCTCGGGTGTGTGTGTGTGTGTGGCTCGGTGCTTTCCCAGTCTCACAGATTTATGAAATCTTTTCCCACAGACAGAAGAGACAAACATTTTTCCTTCCACATTCAAAGATCAATGATATTCAGCTCCTGATGAATCGAGTGACTCTCAGATTTTGACATGATGTTTGTTCTGACTTTTCTGTCTGTAACTCCTCTCCCTCTCACCCCCTGTAAAAGGAGTTTACAGAAGTTATCAGTATAAATACAGGACAGAAATTCAGAGCAGACAATTCTAGTTTCTGTGGAAGCTTTCAAGGGAACAAAGGAATTAGGAGCAGAAGTCGGCAAATTCAGTTCTTCGAGCCTGCTCCGCCATTCAATCAGATCATGGCTGATCTCTCCCTGGTCTCAAATCCACCTCCCCACCTGTTTATACTCCAGATTCTTTACAATAAATACCAACATCCCATTTGCCTTTTTTATTACTTGCTGCACCTGCAGACCGACTTTCTGTGATTCATGAAAATAGACACCCAGATCCCTCTACCTGGACACATAGTGAAGCTGCTTTCCACTTAGATAATTTGCCTTTCCATTTTTTTCTGTCAGTGGATAACCTCACACCTGTCCACACTAAACTTCATCTGCCAAACTTTCACCCATTCTCCTAATCTATCTATATCCATCTGTGGAATCTTTACATCCTCTTCACTGACTGCTTTCCCACCTATTTTAGTGTCATCTGCAAATTTTGCTATGTTACACTCTGTCCCTGCTTGCAGATCATTTATATAGATTGTAAAGAGTTGAGGTCCGAGGACTGACCCCTGCAGCACCCCATTAGTTACATTTTGCCAGCCAGAGAAGGACCCATTTATCCCGACCCTCTGCTTTCTGTCAGTTAGCCAATCCTCAATCCAATCTAGTACAATACCCCCAATCCCCTGCGATCTCAACTTCTGGATCAGTCTTTTATGTGGCACCTTGTCAAACGACTTCTGGAAGTCTATATATACCACATCCACAGGTTCCCCACTATCCACCTTGCTGGTTCTGTCCTCAAAGAATTTAAGCAAGTTTGTTAAACATGACTTACCCTGCATAAAACCAGACTGACAATAATGGATTGAGCTTTGCCATTCCAAATGCTCATTCATCTCCTCCTTAACGATTGATTCCAGCAACTTCCTCATTACAGAGGTCAAGCGAACTGGCCTTTGCTTTCCTACTTTGTTTCCCTTTTCACCTTTTTGAATATGGGCATCACATTAGCATGTTTCCAATCCACCGAGACCTTACCAGAAACCAAGGAATTTTGAAATATCACAACTAATGCATCCACTATTTCTGCTGCCGCCTCCTTTAATACCCTAGGGTGCAGGCCATCAGGTCCCAGAGACTTATCTGCCTTTAATCCTTTTAGTTTATTCAACACTGTCTCCCTAGCGATGGTTATTGTACCAAGTTCCTCTACATTAACGATAGTTTTTGGAAATTCTTCATGATTCTCTACCATGAAGACAGAGGCAAAATATTGGTTTAGTGTCTCTGCCATCTCTGTGTTCCCCATCATCAGTATCGTCCTCTAAAGGACCAACATTTACTTTAGCTATTCTCTTCCTCTTTATATACTTATAGTTCCCCCATATATACTTCCCCCGATCTGTAACTGTGTCCCACACACTCCTGTCCCTCTCTGCTCATTGCTCCAGATTCAGTCTGACTCTCTCTCCTCCTGACCTTAAACTGGTGACTCAGGCTGTTGGTCCATTCCTTCACTCTCATCCCAACAAATTATGCAGCTCACAACAACAAATCAACTTTAATGACTTTATTACTGATTTTAAATATCCAGAAATAATCACCTTTTCCCAGTTGGGCCTTTGCTCCAGGTTATGATTCCACAACAATGAAAAGAGAGGATTCGCTGGTTGGCTGGAGAGCCGAGAGGGAGCAGCTGGAGGACCAAGTGGGAGCGGCTGGTCCTCCAACCAACTAGAGTGAATGAGGGGCGGGGCTGGAGGACCGAGAGGGAGCGGAGTGCCCCCTCCAATCCTGCTCCAGAATCTGTGGAATCTTGTGCCTTTATTCACATGTTAGACTCATAGAATCCCTAGAGGAGACCATTCGGCCCATCGAGTCTGCACCGACCACAATCCCACCCAGGCTCTATACCCATAACCCCATGCATTTACCCTAGCTAGTCCCCCTGACACTAAGGGGCAATTTAGCACAGCCAATCCACCTAACCAGCACACTTTCGGCTGTGGGAGAAAACCGGAGCACCCGGGGGAAACCCACACAGACACAGGGAGAATATGCGAACTCCACATAGACAGTCACCCACGCCGGGAATCGAACCTGGACCCCTGGTGCTGAGGCAGCAGTGCTAACCACTGTGCCACCGTGCCACTTGTCAAGTGTCTTGAATCGCAACCATTATTTCAATCAAAGTGTTTATTGTCCCTAACTGGATCTCCCCTCACATCCCAGGGTCTGGTCAAGGATCGTAACAATAAATAAGGGGGTGAAAATTTATCGGGATAGGTGGGTATATGGAGTTGAGGTTACAATCAGATCAGACATTATCTTATTGAATGGTAGGCCGGACTCAAGGGGCCAAGTGGCCGACTCCTCCTAATTCCTATATCTGCATGTATGTTCACTAATGTCCTTTAGGGAAGGAAATCTGCCGTCCTTACCTGGTCTGGCCTACATGTGACACCAAAGCCACAGCAATGTTGTTGTTTCTTAAATGCCCACCAAGGGCAACTCGGGATGGGCAATAAATGCTGGCCAGCCAACGATGACCATGTCCCACAAATGAATAAAAGAATGTTGCAATGAGAGCCATGCACTTGATATCAATGTATTTATATTGTTTTTTTTCTTGTTGGTGGAGGGGGGGGGGGTGATGTTTAAAATTTCAGATTTATTCTGTAGGCAGCCAGTGTGTCTGGAAAACATTTAGCTGCAGGGTGTAAAAGCAAGTTAGAACAAAAGGTCCAGTGGTTAGTTCAAAACTTCCTTCTCCCTCAGTCTGTTCTAACAAACTGTGTCCACCTGAGTTACATTTATACAGATACACTCACTCAGTAAGTGATCAGATCTCACTGAACTACAACAACAACTAATATTTATGCGGAGCTTTTCACTTAATAAAATGTCCTAAGCAGTTCCACAAGAACATAAGGATATATTGGGTCAGATGATCCAAAGAGATTGGTTATAAGGAGAGTGTTTAAGCAGGAAAGTGAAGTGGAAAGGTGGAGAGGCTTAGGGAGGAAATTCCAGAGCTTAGGGTCCAGGCAGCTGAAGGCACGGCCACCAATGGTGGGGTGATTTATATCAGGGGTGAAGGACATCCGGGAAAGGACATCTGGGAACGGTGCTCCATGTGTGTGGCCCCATAGCACAGGCTCACGGCTCTAATCTGAACTTTGGGACAGTGTTTGACCGTCCCTGGTCTCAGAGAAAAACAATTCCCCCAATAAACATCTTGTAAGATCTGTGTTTATTGATACCATAAAAAGTTGGGGCCAGTCCAGTCCTCCTGTGGACAGGATGGGATTGATTTTAACAGATTTAAACTCCTCTGGATTTCAGTGTTACAACTTGAATATGTTTTGGTTAAAAATGAAAATAAATAAATATTGGAAAAGTGAACAGAACAAAAATGGGGAAACAGACACAACCCCCTTCATGTTCACTGAACATTCCTTCACCCACTCATCCACCCAGTGGCTCCCAGCCGGATCGACAATCAGCACAAAGCCAGAGAGAGGGGGAGCCGGTCCTCGGGATGTAACAATGGACAAGGGCTGGAAGTTTACAGTTTATGGTCATGACCTGCTTGGAGGCAAGTCAGAGCCGTGCTTGAAGCTCCATGGAGGCAGCCACTTTCTCCATGATAGACAGTCTCTGGAACCTCCACCAGCCCCACAACCCTCCGAGCTCCCTGCCCTCCTCCAATTAGGGAAGAAGGTGACACAGTGGTAATGTCTTTGATTGGGTTTATTACTGTCATCTGTATTGGGATACTGTGAAAAGTATTGTTTCTTGCACAACATACAGACAAAAAACATACTGTTCATAGAGTACATCAGGGAGAAGGAAAGGAGATAGTGCAGAAAATAGTGTTAAAGTCATAGCTAGGGTGTAGAGAAAAGCTTAATGCAAGGTAGGTCCATTCAAGAGTCTGATAGCAGCAGAGAAGAAGGTGTTCTTGAGTCGGTTGGTCGGTGATCTCAGACTTGAGTGCTTTCTATGGTGCATCTGTAAAAGCTAATGAGAGTCGTAGCAGACATAGAACAAAGAACAATACAGCACAGGAACAGGCCCTTCGGCCCTCCAAGCCCGTGCTGCTCCCTGGTCCAAACTAGACCATTCTTTTGTATCCCTCCATTCCCACTCCGTTCATGTGGCTATCTAGATAAGTCTTAAACATTCCCAGTGTGTCCGCCTCCACCACCTTGCCTGGCAGCACATTCCAGGCCCCCACCACCCTCTGTGTAAAATACATGCCAAATTTTCTTAGCCTCCTGAGAAAGCAGAGGTGTTGGTGGCCTTTCTTAACTATAGTGTTGGCGTGGAGGGACCAGGACAGGTTGTTGGTGATCTGGACACCTCAAATCATGAAGCTCTCAACCATTTCCACTTCTGGAACAGACATTCAGAAGTCCAGCCTAATGCTCTGGGGACATGGGTTCAAATCCCCAATTCAATTAATGAATCTGGAATTCTAAAGCTAGTCTCAGTAATGATGTCCATGTTAGTTATCATCGATTGTTGTAAAACTTTACCAATGTCCTTTAGGGAAGGAAATCTGCCATCCTTATCTGGTCTGGCCTACGTGTGACTCTGGACTCACAGCAATGTGGTTGGGTCTAGGGCCGAGCAAGTCACTCAGTTCAGGGACAATAAGGGATGGGTAACAAGTTCTGGCCTTTCCAGTGATGCCCACATCCCAGGAGACAATAAAATAAAATGTTCTGACCCTCTTCAGCTCCCCCAACCGGCTTCACTCCACCTGTACTTTCACCTGCTGAGGTCCGAAAGGATGGAAATCCCTCACTAAACCTGCTCCTTACCTTTTCAACCCAGCTTCTGACCGTCTGTGAAGGGTCTCGGTACATTTTAACCTGTTACTGGGTAAATACCAATTGTTGTCACCGCTTTTCATCTGAAAACTCAGGAATGCCACAAAAACATTTGGAAACTTCAGATCAGAGACATTTTCAGACTGGAATAGTCACTTGTGGTCAGGAACAGCTCGCAGTTTTATATCAATCTGATTTCAGAGCATGCTTTGTAAACAATCACTATCTAATAATCTTCATCAAATGTAAAAAAGTTCCTTGAAAATTAACAGAACAGCACTCTCTGTCCCTCCCTCTCTCCCTCTTATGAAGAAAGCTTCCACAGCAGCTTGCTGGATGCCAAACCCAGAATGGACCTGTTTTCTCTCCCCAGATAAGGAGCTCTGATCCATGGAAGAGAGCGGTGAAAACATTTCTTTCACACCTCAGGATTAACCCACACATTCAGTCCTCAATGTGATTAACAGCAGCAAAAGCAGTTGAATCCAACCCCTGCAGACACTCATGAAGTTGCTGGTGTCTGAGCATTTGCTGTAAGTCAGTGAATACATTCCCACACTCGGAACAGGTGAACAGTCTCTCTCCAGTGTGAACTTGCTGGGGTATCATTAGATCATTGCTACTTTTAATGTTCTGTTCAGAATCAAAATATTTATAATGTTTTATATTAGAGTGAATCCGCTGATGTTTCAACAGGTTGTATGACTGAGTGAATCCCTTCCCACACACAGAGCAGGTGAACGGTCTCTCCCCAGTGTGAACTCGCTGGTGCATCACGAGACTTTTGCTGCTTTTGAAGCTCTGCTCACAGTCAAAACATTTAAAAGGTTTTACATTGATGTGAATTTGCTGGTGTTTCAGCAGGTGGTATGATTGAATGAAGTTCTTCTCACACACAGAGCAGGTGTATGGTCTCTCTCCAGTGTGAATTCGCTGGTGTACAGCGAGTTCAGATGATCGTCTGAACCCAGTCCCACAGTGAGAACATCTAAATGGTCTCTCGTCAGTGTGAACACGTTGATGACACGTCACTTCACCGGAGGTTTTGAAGCACTTCCCGCAGTCCGGACATTTAAACGGTCTCTTGTCAGTGTGAACTCGCTGGTGTTTCTGCAGGTTGGATGTAGCAGTGAATCGCTTCCCACACAAGGGGCAGGTGAACGGCTTCTCCTCACTGTGAATGTGTTGGTGCCTCAGCAGATACTTTTTGCTTTTAAATGTTTTCTCACAGTCAGAACATTTGAAAGGTGTCTGATCAGTGTGAACATACTGGTGTGTCAGCAGGCTGGATGACTGAGTGAATCCCTTCCCACAGGTGGAGCAGGTGAACGGCCTCTCCCCAGTGTGAGCGCGTCGATGCATTTCCAGTTCAGAAGGGTAACTGTAACCCTTTCCACAATCCCCACATTTCCATGGTTTCTCCAGGGTGCCGGTGTTCTTGTGTCTCTCCAGGTTGGACACTCAGTTGAATCCTCGTCCACACACAGAACATGTGAACAGTTTCTCCTTGCTGTGAATGGTGTGCTATTTTTTCAGGCTGTGTAATTGGTTAAAGCTCTTTCCATAGTCAGTTCACAGAAATACTCTCTCAGGTATTTGTGTGTGTCTCAGTGCTTTTCCAGTCACACTGATGTTTGAAATCTTTTCCCACAGACAGAACAAACCTTTCTCCTTCCACATTCAAAGGCCAATGATATTCAGACCCTGATGAATCGAGTGACTCTGTCAGATCTCAATGTGATATCTATTTCTGTCTGTAATTCCTCCTTTCCAATATTCTGTAAAACAGTTTACAAAAGTCATCAGTCAGTCCAGGATAGAAATTTTGAACAATTTTAGTTTCTCTGGAACATTCTTTCCTCTCTTGTTTGCCTTCATTGGCCGGGGCATCAAGTATAAATGTTGGCAAGATGTGTTACAGCTGTATAAAACTTTAGTTAGGCCACATTTGGAGTATTACATGCAGTTCTGGTTGCCACACTACCAGGACGTGAATGCTTTGGAGAGAGTATAAAGAAGGTTTACCAGATGTTGCCCAGTCTGGAGGGTTTAAAATATGAAAAGAGGTTGGATAAACCTGGATTGTTTTCACTGGAAAGATGGAGACTGAGGGTGACCTGATAGAAATCTACAAAATTATGAGTTGCATAGCTAGGGTGGATAGTCAGAGGCTTTTTCCCAGGGCGGAAGGGTTGACTATGAGAGGGCACAGGTTCAAGGTGAGGTGGGGAAAGTTTTTCACACAGAGGGTTGTGGGTGCCTGGAACATGCTGCCAATGGAGGTTGTGGAAGCAGGCACGTTAGCAACGTTCAAGGCATATGTTGATAGACACACAAACGGGAGACAAACAGAGGGATAGAATCCATATAGGGACAATAAGTAGTGGGTGTAAATTAGGAATCAGCGCAGGCTCGGTGGGCCAAAGGGCCTGTTGCTGTGCTGCATTGTTCTTTGTTCTCCTGAATCTGTAAATCCCCGTCCCACACACTCTCCCTCCTCCCTGGGCTGAAATCCAAACCCTTCTCCACCATTTCTTTCCTCCACTCCCAGTTTTCTCCCTCCCTCTCCTCTGTCTGGGTTCAGTTCTCCAGCTCCTGTCTGCAGACTGACAATAAAACAAATGGGTTTTATTGGGGGGTTTGGAACCTCCTGCACTCACCCGCCTGAGTCCAGATTCACAGCCACACCGCGCATGCTCCAGCTCACAATGGGCCGGGGAGTGATTGACGGGTAGTTCCAGACCAATAGGAAGAGGGTCATCCGGGTCCCGGATTGAACCAGGTCACCGGCCGCCACCTTGGGAGAGGAAGGCGTTGTCTTTTGTTCAGGGAGCGGTGCGCGGGGACGGCCATCTTGTTAAGGGAGGGGGGGAGTGGGCGGGGCTGCTCCCTGTTGCCTGGGCCCGGGTTACCCGGGCAACATGCGGGCGCCGCCATCTTGAGGTGGTGATTGTCCATCCGGGTGTTTAGTGAAGGGCTGGACAATGAGCTGGAGCTGAGTTTGGAAAGTGTTCAGAGGAAGGTGTGAAATCAGATTGACATCCAGATCTGTGTGAGAACTAGAAACTCACATTCAGTATGTTTCTCAAAGCTCACCACAATGCTGCAAACACTCAGCTCATCAACAACAAGCCTCTGGCATTGCAAATGTTAACTCTGTTTCTCTCTCTTCACAGAAGCTGCCAAAACCTGCTGAGGATTTCCACAACTTCCTGTTTTCAGTTCCCATTTCCAGAACTTTCTGTTTTTGGTTCCCATTTCCAGCTTCTCCAGTCTTTCACTGCGATTATTAAAGAATTCCTACAGTGCAGAGGAGGCCATTTGGCCCATCGAGCCTGCACCGAACAACAATCCCACCCAGGCCCTATCACTGCAACCTCACCTATTTACCCTGTTAATCCCCCTGAGGATACTAAGTAGGTCAATTTAGCATGGCCAATCCACCTAGCCTGCGCCTCTTTGGACTGTGGGAGGAAACCGGAGCATCCGGAGGAAACCCACGCAGACACGGGGAGAACGTGCAAACTCCACACAGATAGTGACCCAAGCCGGGAATCGAACCCGGGTCCCTGGAGCTGTCAGGCAGCATTGATAACCACTGTGCCTTTTTTTGTTTTTAAAGTTAAAGTTTATTTATTAATATCAAGTAAGGCTTACAGTAACACTGCAATGAAGTTACTGTGAAATTCCCCGAGTCGCCACACTCCGGCACCTGTTTGTGTCAATGCACCTAACCAGCACGTCTTTCAGACTGAGAGGGGAAACCGGAGCACACAGGAAACCCACACAGACATGGGGAGAACATGCAAACTCCACACAGACCCAAGGCTGGAATTGAACCCAGGTCCCTGGCGCTGAGGCAGCAGTGCTAACCACTGTGCCGCCATGTCGTGTTTTTTTTAAAGTTCAGAGTAAAATAATTGTCACAATTTAAATATACAAATCAGCGATATTTATTTGTTTAACTGAGACTGGGCTGTTCAGGAGCAATGTCAGGAATCACTTCACGGGAAATAGAAATCTGGAATTCTGATCAGATTCAGTCAACAGAAAATTTAAAAACAGATTGTAAGAAGGTTGTGAGATGAGAGTGTTAAGGATTATGGAATCAAGGGAGATGGATGGATTTAACAAACAGATCAGGCAAGTCATCCTCAAACCCAAGAGACTACCAATGAAATAGGAAGTCAGGGCAGATCGGGAAGGTGGGGCTCTTTTGGTGTCATGCCCAAGGTACTCAGGTGACTAGGTGCCACTTGAGGGAGGAAGCTGGCGAGTCTTGTCCAACCAACAGTGTACATGTGTGGCCGTGTTAGTGAAGGGGCATTGGGTTGGCGGGGCATCAGGGAGCAGTGACCAGGAGAGAAAATGATTGATTTTATTCTTATTCTGCAAACAGCAGCTGGAGATCTGAACACAGCCAGAGAAATGGGGGAGGGAAAACTGGGAGTGAAGGAAAGACACTTCACTGGATTCTGCGCAGGGGGATTGTGTGGGATGGGGAACAAAAATGTTCCACAGAAACTGGAATTGCCTGTTCTGAATTTCTATCCTGGATTTACCGTGATGACATTTGTAAACTTCTTTTCCAGGATATTGGAAGGAGAGGAAACTCAAACCTAACATCACGTCAAGATCTGACGGAGCTATTTGAGGCATCGGGATGTGAATGTGGAAGGAGAAAGGATTTCTGTTCTGTCTGTGGGAAAAGATTTCAAACATCAGTGTGATTGGGAAAGCACCGAGACACACACACATACACCCGAGTGAAGGTGTTCTGGCTGGAAAGAGCTTTAACCAGTTACACACCCTGAAAAAACATCACGCCATTTACATTGGGGAGAAACTGTACACGTGTTGTGTGTGTGTGGAGCCTTCAACTGATCAACAACCTGGAGAGACACATCGGCACCATGGAGAAACCGTGGAAATGTGAGGATTGTGGGAAGGGATTCAAATGGCCGTCCCAGCTGGAAATCCATCAGCGCACTCACACTAGGGAGAGGCCATTCACCTGCTCCATATGTGGGAAGGGATTCAGAGAGTCATCCAACCTGCTGCAACACCAGCGAGTTCACACTGACCTGAGACCTTTTAAATGCCCAGACTGCGGGAAGGGCTATAAAAGTTCTGGGGACCTGATGTCCCATCAACGTGTTCACACTGACCAGAGGCCATTCAGGTGCTCTCACTGCGGGACTGGGTTCAGGAAATCATCTGAATTCACTGTACACCAGCGCACTCACACTGGGGAGAGGCCGTTCACCTGCTCCATGTGTGGGAAGGGGTTCATTAATTCATCCAACCTGCTGAGACACCAGCGCACTCACTCTGATGCAAGAACTTTTAAATGTCCTGACTGTGAGGAGAGCTTTAAAAACCGTGATAATCTGCTGAGACATCGACGCACTCACACTGGAGAGAGACCATTCACCTGCTCCGAGTGTGGGAAAGGATTCACTCGATCAGCCGCACTGCTGACTCACCGGCGAGTTCACAGCGGAGAGAGGCCATTCACCTGCTCCGAGTGTGGAAAAAGATTTACTTGTTCATCTCATCTATTGAAACACCAGCGCACTCACACTGTGGAGAGACCATTCACCTGCTCCATGTGTGGGAAGGGATTCACTCAATCTTCTAACCTGCTGACACACCAGCAAATTCACAAGTGAGTGCAGAGGTTGGAGTTCTCTGTATTGCTGCTGTTGATCACATTGAGGACTAAATGTGTGGGTTAAACCTGAGGTGTGTAAGAAATGTGTCCCAGCTGCTCTTCCATGGTTCAGAGCTCCTCGGCACGGAACAGAGGCTCCTTTACAACTGTGTTTAGAGTCAGTAAGAACAACAGTGAATGCTGGAAACATGCTGTCAAATCAGAGATTGGTGTAAAACTGGGATCTGTTCCTGAGTGAGAGTGAAACAGCAGGTTTAAGTTTCCTGTCTGGAACTGATTGTGGTAATTATGGTAATCATAGAATCCCTACTATGCAAAAGGAGGCCATTTGGCCCATCGAGTCTGCACCGACTCTCTGTCAGAGCATCTTACCCAGACACACCCCTCCCCGCCCTGGCCCCATAACCCCACGCATTTACCCCACTAATCCCCCGAACCATAACATCCTGGGACATTTACGGGGCAATTTAGCATTGGTCAATCTGCCTAACCTGTACATCTTTGCACTGTGGGAGGCAACCAGGGAGCATTTACATGGAGATGCTGCTTCTACCCAGAGTGTAATGGTAATGCTGCTGCACTTTGATACGACTGCTCAGACATTAACCTGTGTCAGCTCTTATTGATACTGAATAAAATCTAACCACTGTCACCAATAAGGGTTATCACTGGGAATCATTTCAGAGTTTGGGAAAAGAGAATAAAGGGTTAATGGACTCCCCGAATCCCAATTCTATAGATTAAAAGGATGTTCACAATGCTCTGGGCCCAAATGGTTTCTCTCCAGCTCCTCTGCACCCTGTTACTGTGACTCCACACTTTGGGCACATGGACTGAACCCCAGGGGTTCCGTCACCATCTGCCCCAATCGCCCCGTCTCCTGCCCCAATTGGCTGGAGGCCCATTTCCCAGTCAGTCCTCCAGCACCTACCTGTCTCTCTATCAGTGCGACGTCCAGGGCAGTTTCCCAACTGGGGCACAGGCCCCATTATTCTCAGTTAAATTCAGCTCTTAGCTCCGTTGCCTGGCTGGCATTGACACAAGCAGTAGAGACAGAAAGGTGCCCCAGGCTCAAGTGGGAACCTGAAAATTGTAGCTTTCAATAAACTCTTTGACATTTGTGCATTCAATACCTGTTTTTGTATGAGGTTGTTATTTTTACATTGAGGCACTGGAGGTGAAGAATAACTTTCCCTTTCTAACTTTGTATTGTCTACTGTATCAGCCACGGCACAGTGGATCACACTCTTGCACAAGAAACTAACAAGGGTCATGAACAAAGCCCAGTCCATCACACAAACCAGCCTCCCATGCATTGACTCTGTCTACTTTTCCCGCTGCCTTGGAAAAGCAGCCAGCATAATTAAGGACCCCACACAACCTGGACATTTGCTCTTCCACCTTCTTCTGTTGGTAAAAAGATACAAAAGTCTGAGGTCACATACCAACTGACTCAAGAACAGCTTCTTCCCTGCTGCCATCAGACTTTTGAATGGACTTGCCCTGCATAAAGTTGATCTTTCTCCACACCCTAGCTGTGACTGTAACACTACATTCTGCACTCTCTCATTTCCTTCTCTATGAACGGTATGCTTTGTCTGTATAGCGTGCAAGAAACAAGACTTTTGATTGTATGTTCATACATGTGACGATAATAAATCAAATCTACACTCTGAATCAGAAGATTGTTCTTTCAAATCCCAGTCCATTGACCTGAGGCCAACATTCAAAGTGCCAGCACTGAGGGAGTGCTGCATTATTAGAGCTGCTGCCTTTAGGATGAGATGCCAACCCAAGTACCCCATCTGCCCCTTTTATCCCCAAAGTGACCATTACCTGACATCAGAGTTGGGCTGATTGTGACATGACACTTGGTCAATTTGGTTACCAGATTAATTTAACCGGATCCCCAATTACTGACACCACCTTCTCTCATTATCTTAGACAGGAATACAATTGCACAGTTTCATACTAACCCTTTATCTGATTCTATACAATCAGGTATTCAGACAATTTCAAATTCTGAGACAAATCAGAGCTTGAAGGTCTCTCTTACCAGTACATTTATCATCAGTGCACATTCTTCACATCCACAGCAATTCAGATTATACACTTTTACAGCAAATAAAACTCAGTTTTTACTATAAGCCGACATGTGATACTAATATATAAACTTAAAAATAGCGACTGATTCTTGATTGATTTATTAATTGTAACTCAATTAAATCTCACTACTTCTCCAATCATCTATTGCTGACTGCTAGCTAATTAATACAGTAATCTTTAAATAATAAACTTGGTTACTACAAGATAGACGAGTTCAAAAAGACAGTTTGTAGAAAGACAACAGCTTTCTTCCTTACTAATCCTGACCAGACTGAACAATGAACCTTATTCTTCAGCTGGACTTTGGAAGAATATGATTTCCTGTAGTTTATCAAAATTAGAGAATAATTTCTTCCTTTAAACAATTTCTGCCGGCTCTGCGGTTTCTGGAAACATTTCAGGTGATTCAGTGTTAATATTTTAAAATAAAGATCTAGCCTTTATGATATAGTTGTCTATTGCACTGAGTCACGAACGATATCTTAATCAAGGTTCATTACTGAATAATCATATGTTTCATGACTGGCTGTTAATATAAAATCAATTTATAGCGAATAACGCCAACTGACAGAAGGTGAATAGACTGTTAGAAGCCACATGTTTTGAGTTTAAAATGGCTTCCTTGACCTTGCTACTTATAGCAATGAATATGGTATAAAAATGATTGAATTTTAAAACTAAATTTGATTACCCAGGTCCGCAGTTTCCTCCATTTTACAACAGTCACCACAAACTGGACGCAGTATTCCAAATGTGGCCGAACCAACGTTCTATACAACTGCAACATCAGACCCCAACTGTTATACTCTATGCCCCATCCTATAAAGGCAAGCATGCCATATGCCTTCTTCACCACCTTCTCCACCTGTGACGTCACCTTCAAGGATCTGTGGACTTGCACACCCAGGTCCCTCTGCGTATCTACACCCTTTATGGTTCTGCCATTTATCGTATAGCTCCCCCCTACGTTAGTCCTACCAAAATGCATCACTTCGCATTTATCCGGATTGAACTCCATCTGCCATTTCTTTGCCCAAATTTCCAGCCTATCTATATCCTTCTGTAGCCTCTGACAATAACAGCAGAATCCAACCCCTGTCATCACTTGTGAACTCGCTGGTGTCTCAGCAGTTGCGATGACTTAGTGAATCCTTTCCCACAGTCAGAGCAGGTGAACGGTCTCTCCCCAGTGTGAACTCGCTGGTGTGTCCGCAGGTTGGATGAATTACTGAATCCTTTCTCACACTGAGAGCAGGTGAATGGTCTCTCTCCAGTGTGAACTCGCTGATGTGTCTGCAGGTGGGATGACTGAGTGAATGTTTTCCCACAATTTGGGCAGGTGAATGGTCTCTCCCCAGTGTGCAATCGTCGATGTTTCTGCAGATTTGATGCATAAGGGAAACGCTTCCCACACTCAGGGCAGATGAACGGCCTCTCCCCAGTGTGAACTCGCTGATGTATCAGCAGATAGGATGAATCAGTGAATCCCTTCCCACACTCGGAGCAGCTGAACGGTCTCTCCCTGGTGTGAATTCGCTGGTGCCTCTGCAGGTTGGATGAATTACTGAATCCTTTCCCACACTCAGGGCAGATGAATGGCCTCTCCCCGGTGTGAACTCGCTCGTGTGTCTGCAGGTGGGATAACTGAGTGAATCCCTTCCCACACTCTGAACACGTGAACCATTTCTCCCCGGTGTGACCTCGCTGGTGCATCAGCAAGTTGGATGATTCACTGAATCCCTTCCCACAATCGGAGCAGGTGAATGGCTTCTCCCCGCTGTGAACTCGCTTGTGTGTCTCCAGGTGGGATGAACTTGTGAATCCTTTCCCGCACTCGGGGCAGGTGAATGGCCACTCCCCTGTGTGAACTCGTTTGTGTGTCTGCAGGGAGGATGAATGAGCAAATCCCTTCCCACACTCCAAGCAAATGAACGGCCTCTCCCCAGTGTGATTACATCGATGAGTTTCCAGTTGGTGTGAGAAATTGAATCCTTTACCACAGTCTCCACATTTCCACGGCTTCTCCATGGTGCTGGTGTCCATGTGTCTCTCCCAGTTTGACAGTCAGCTGAAGCCTCATCCACAACAAAACACCCGAACGGTCTCACCCCAATGTGACTGGTGCTGTCTTTTCAAGATGTGTTGGAGTTTTTTTCCACAGTCAGTTCACTGGAACGCTCTCACTCCGATCTATGTGCGTCCACACTTTTCCAATCACATTTATGGTTGAAATCTCTTGAAGCAGAAGAACAGACAAATATTTCTCTTTGTAGATTCCAAAGGCTGATGTTTTCCAGGTTCCGATGAATGGAGTTAATCTGTCAGATCACCATGAGTGTTTGTTTTGAGATTTCTGTCTGGAAATCCTCTTCTGATATCCTGTAACACGAATTTCCAAAATTCATCACTGTCAGTGCAACTTAGAAATTCAGAAAAGACAATTCCAGTTTTTACAGAAAATTCTTTACTTTTCCCCACTATTCTTACCCTGCTGTATCCCACTATACACCCTCCCAATTCTCCTAAAGGTGCCAATTCATGTTGGTTAACCAATCCATGCGCATCACTTCCTGTTCAAATGTGTGTAATATGCAGCACTCATTACTTGGTTGGAGATATAGTGGGTGCAGCGAGTGATCATGATCTGGAACTGGGTGCCCACGGATCTGGTGGCATTGAAAGCAATTAAAGATTTCAAAATGAAATTGGATGCGCACTTGAAGAAAATAATCTTGCAGGAGAATGAGTAGACGGAGGGGCAATGGGTCTGACTGGATTGCTCTACAGAGAGTTGACATGGACTCCTTCTCTATTGGAATAACGATGCCTGGAAATATATTAACATAGTTACAATATTCTATTACAAGACTAGAATCATAGAATCCCTACAGTGCAGAAGGAGGCCATTCAGCCCATCCAGTCTGCACCGACCACAATCCCACCCGGGCCCTATTCCCGTAACCCCATTTAATGACCCTGCTATTACCACTGACACTAAGGTCAATTTTACCACGGCCAATCATTGGACGAACCTGTGTTACAGATATTAAAAAGGCCGTGTGTTTAAAACAAAGTCAATTTATTTGACTATTATCCACAATATTAACATCTATAAATGGACTGTTGTTTATTAACAGCAATGGAAACAGACTCATTCGAACTTAATAATTAGGAACAGAAAGAGGCCACTCGGCCCCTCGAGCCTGTTCCACCATTCAATAAGATCGTGGCTGATCTGATTGTAACCTCAACCCCACATTCCTGCCCACTACCCTCACCAATAATCTTCCATCTCCTTGTTAATCAGGAGACCATCTTGCTCTTCTTCAAAATATTCCAAGATTCTGCTTCCTCTGCCTTTTGAGGAAGAGAGTTCCAAAGATCCATGATCCTCTGAGAGACAACACTTCTCCCCACCTCTGTCTGAAACACATTTTTAAACAGTGTCTCCTTGTTCAAAATTCTCCTGCAAGAAAAAAAAACATCCTTTCCACATCAACCCAGTCAATAGCCCTCAGAAACTTAAAAGGTTTCAATCAAGGCCCCTCTTACTCTTCTAAACTCCAGTGGATACAAGCCCAGATTCTCAATCTTTCCTCATAAGACAACCTGCCAATTTCTGGTATTAGTCTGGTAGACATTCTCTGAACTGCTGCCAATACATTTACATCTTTCCTTAAATAAGGAGTTCAATACTTTAACAACACTCCAGATGTGGTCTCACCAGTGTCCTGTCTGACTGAAACATAAACTCACTCCTTTTGTAACCAATTTCCTCACAATAAACAATGACATTCTATTAACTTTCCTCATTACTTCCTGTACCTGCATTCCAGCCTTTTGTGATTCATGCACCCAGATCCCTCCGAATCTCAGAGCTCTGCAACCTCTCACGATTTAATGTGTTTTTTAAATTTGGCAGGAATTCCTGCCAAAATTGATAATTCCACATTTGCCCATGTTATACTCCATTTGCCAAATCTTTGCCCACTAGCTGAACTTATCTACATCCCTTTGTAGCCTCCTTACATCCTCTTCACAACTTACTTTTCTACCTTTGTGTCCTCAGCAAATTTAGCGACCATGCTTGCATCCAAGTCATTTATATAAATTGTTAAAAGTAGAGGTCCCAGTTCTGATCGCTTTGGCACATCACTCGTCACATCCTGTCAACCAGATAAAGATCCATGTGTGCCAACTCTGTTTCCCGTTAGCTCGCCAATCTTCTTTCCATGCCATATTACCCCCACACAGAGATTCTATTTTCCACATTAAGCTTTGATGTGGCAGATTATGAAATGCATTTTGGAAATCTAAGTACAGTACATTCACCTTTGCTGCCCCATTATCCAATAATATAAAGTCACCATCTCCCAGATGTCCCCTTGAGAGGGAGAGCTGACTGGTGGTCACTTAACCTGAGGATCATAAATTAATAAGATATAGGAGCAGAATTAGACCATTCGGCCAATCGAGTCTGTTCCACCATTCGATCATGGCTGATAACCTCCTCATCCCCATTTTCCTGCCTTCTCCCCATAACCCTTCAACCCATTACCAATTAAAAATCTGTCTAACTCCTCAAATTTACTCACTGTCCCAGCATCCACCACCCTTTGGGACAGCGAATTCCACAGATTCATAACCCTTTGGGAGAAGCAGTTTCTCCTCAACTCTGTTTTAACTTTGCTGCCCCTTATCCTAAGGCTATGACCTCTCATCCTAGAATGCCCCAGAAGAGGAAGCATCCGTTCCACGTCTGCTTTATCCACGCCTTTCATCATCTTGGATCACCACACCTCAGGTGAGGGGCAAGATTGAGGAGACGGCACCTTCATGAATAATCTTGGTTGGCACGAGAATTGAAACTGTGCTGTTGGTGTTGCTGTGCATCACAAACCAGCCACCCGGCCAACTGAGCGAACCGACCCCCTTTATCCAAAGTATATGTGACTCCTTCAAAGAACTCCAATAAATAGGTTGAATATGATTTCCCTTTCTCAAACCGTGCTGACTCTCTCTGGTTGTCTGAATTTTTCTCATGCTCATGATATCTTTAATAAAGCTTTAATATTTTCCCTACATCAGGTTTTAGATTAAGTGGTCTTTAGTGTCCGTTTTGCCTCCCTCCTTTTTTTGAATATAGGAGTTACATTTGCTACTTTGCAATCTACTGGAATCTTCCTCAAATCTCGCGACTGTTTGATAATTAAAACGGTGCTATTTCCTTCCATGTTCAAAATTCTCTGCTGTTCAGGTTACAATACATTGTGCAATTCCATCCAATCCTGATCTGATGTTTTGTGCAAGTTTCCTGACCCCAAATCCTCCCCTTCTAAGACCAATTATATCAACACCTATAACAGAGCTGGAGTCACTTTTCAATTCAGCAGAAACAGACCCAAAGGTACATGATTCAGTCTGAACACGAAAACAGCAAAATCCAATCACAATAGTTACTTGTGAACTCGCTGGTGTCTCAGCAGATTGGATGACTGACTGAATCCCTTTCCACACTTGGAACAAGTGAACGGCTTCTCCCCGGTGTGAATTCGCTGGTGTGTCAGCAAAGTGGATGAGTGAGCAAATCCATTCCCACGCTGGGAGCAGGTGAAGGGTCTCTCCCCAGTGTGAGTGCGCTGGTGTACAGTGAGTTGAGATGATTGCTTGAACCCAGTCCCACAGTGAGAGCACCTGAATGGTTTCTCATCAGTGTGAACACGTTGATGGTAGTGCAGATTTACAGAATTTTTAAAGCATTTCCCACAGTCTGGACATTTAAAAGGTCTCTCATCAGTGTGAATCCGCTGGTGTGTGAAGAGGGTGGCTGACTGAGCAAATCTCTTCCCACACTGGGAGCAAGTGAATGGCCTCTCCCCAGTGTGAATTCGCTGGTGTAATGCGAGGTTGGAAGACTGAGTGAATCCCTTCCCACACTGGGAGCAGGTGAACGGCCTTTCCCCAGTGTGGATTCGCCGATGTTTCAGCAGATGGGATGAGGCAGTGAATCCTTTCCCACACTGGGAGCAGTTGAATGGTCTCTCGTCAGTGTGAGTTCTCTGGTGTATATGTAAGCTGTTTGACTGAGTGAATCCCCTCCCACACTGGGAGCAGGTGAATGGTCTCTCCCCACTGTGACTGCGCCGATGAATCTCCAGCTGGGAATCCCTTCCCACAGTCCCCACATTTCCACAGCTTCTCCCTGTTGCGACTGCAATTATGTTCCGAAAGGCTGGATGATTGGTTAAAGTCTTGTCCACACACAGAACACGTGTACAGTTTCTCTTCACTGTGAATGGTGCTATTTCCTTCCATGTTCAAAACACAATGATATTCAGGTTACAATAAATTGGCTAACTCCATCAGGTTTTGATATAATATTTGGTTTCAGTTTCCCAACTGCAAATCCTCTTCTTCTAAAACCCTGTGAAATTGATTTAAAACAGAAAAAAGGAAGTGAGAGAGAACCCACAAAAACACAAAGGCAGTTTGTGAAATTGAGCTGAATGAATCTGGTCATTTGTGGGGCTGGCACTCGGAAAAAGTGATCATGAAAACTGCTGGATTGTCATAAAAACCCAGCGGGTTCACTGATATCCTTCAGGGCAGGAAATCTGCCACACGGTCTGGAGACAAGACTCTGGACACTGAGAGAAGACAGAGAGAAGTAGGAGAAGTCGGGGTGAAGGAGAGGGATTTTGTACATTGACAACTCAATTAGAACTTTGACAGAAAGTTTCCCAAACCTTCAACCTCCACCCACCTAGAAGGACCAGGGTAGCAAATAGATGGGAACACCATCACCTTCAAGTTCCTCTCCAACTCACACACCATCCTGGCTTATCTGACATCCAGTACTAAAAGAACAGAAATTTCTTTCATATAAACACTGGGAAGACTGAACCCATTGTCTTCAGTGTCAAAGTGAGGGAGCTAAAGGATGTCAATGTCTTTGAGCGAGAAAGAAAAAGATACCTGGGCCGAGTCTTGCTCCAAATTCCGATGTTCGTCTGTAACGTTTTCAGAGTCTGCACCCTCCCTGGATTCACTTCCTTTCCCTTCAGTTGCTGCAAGTCCCCAATTTCCCCCAGAATGAGAAAAGAAATGGAAAGGGAGAAACATTGATTTCCTCCCAGATGTTGTCCAGAGGCGGAAGTTTCACTCTGAACATCGTTGGCCAACTTCCGCATTGAGACGTCACAATGGAACCGAGCCTGAATTAGCCAATAGGAATAAGTCTGTACCGATGTGACGTCCTGGAGTTCCAGTGCGCAGGCCCGGGCGCGCAGACATGGGAGCCCCGCCCCCTCCCATTGATTCCCCCGCCCCCTGCCATCTCCTCGAGCCAAGGTTTCCAGGCAACCGGCTGGCGGTTCCGGCCAGAGCGCGAAGCCGCGCGGTGATCTCCCCCTCCCCCCTCTCTCGACGGCAGCGGCTGCTCCAAAAAGAGATCGAGTGCGACCGCTGGCGGCAGCCGCAGTGCGCCTGCTCCGGACAGCTCGGCTCAGCAGCGCTCTCTGCGCCTGCTCCGGACAACTCGGCTCAGCAGCGCTCTCTGCGCCTGCTCCGGACAGCTCGGCTCAGCAGCGTTCTCTGCGCCTGCTCCGAACAGCTCGGCTCAGCAGCGCTCTCTGCGCCTGCGTGCTGGGCTGCCAGCTGAGGGAGTGGGGGAGGGGACTTTGCAAAATCTCTTCCCATCATTTTCTTCCAAGTCCCGCAGTTTGATTTGAAACAGAACAGCTTCTGTTTGTAGCTTCACCACAGACTCAAACTTCACACACAGACTCAAACTTCACACACAGACTCAAACTTCACACACAGACTCAAACTTCACCACAGACTCAAACTTCACCACAGACTCCAAGTTCACCACAGACTCCAAGTTCACCACAGACTCAAACTTCACCACAGACTCAAACTTCACCACAGACTCAAACTTCACCACAGACTCCAACTTCACACACAGACTCAAACTTCACACACAGACTCAAACTTCACCACAGACTCAAACTTCACACACAGACTCAAACTTCACCACAGACTCAAACTTCACACACAGACTCAAACTTCATCCTCTGGACAACATCTGTGAGGAAAACACTTTCTTTCTCCCCCTGGGAAATACTGAGACAGAGAAATTCTCTGGAACTGGAATTAGAGCCAAAGATACTGAGGGGGAAATGTTTGTGATTTTGTGGAACCTGTTTTTATTGTCTGAGCTTTTTAAAGTGTAATTTATCCTGTCTATTCAAATACTGTTTCTTAATGCATGATTCAGTGATGTTAATTTTAGATTAATTTTTAAAGTAAAATTTTTAAAAAATGAAACATTGTCTTTGTTTATTCGATTGGGATTTGTGGGAATTTGTTCATTATAAGGTGACCATGAGGATCGTAACAACATTGATATGTCTGGTGTTGTTATATGGTGTGGAGATGCTGGCGTTGGACTGGGGTAAACACAGTAAGAAGTTTAACAACACCTGGTTAAAGTCCAACAGGTTTATTTGGTAGCAAAAGCCACACAAGCTTTCGGAGCTCGAAGCCCCTTCTTCAGGTGAGTGGGAATTCTGTTCACAAACAGAGCATATAAAGACACAAACTCAATTTACATGAATAATGGTTGGAATGCGAATACTTACAACTAATCAAGTCTTTAAGAAACAAAACAATGTGAGTGGAGAGAGCATCAAGACAGGCTAAAAAGATGTGTATTGTCTCCAGACAAGACAGCCAGTGAAACTCTGCAGGTCCACGCAACTGTGGGAGTTACAAATAGTGTGACATGAACCCAATATCCCGGTTGAGGCCGTCCTCGTGTGTGCAGAACTTGGCTATCAGTTTCTGCTCAGCGACTCTGCGCCGTCGTGTGTCGCGAAGGCCGCCTTGGAGAACGCTTACCCGAATATCAGAGGCCGAATGCCCGTGACCGCTGAAGTGCTCCCCAACAGGAAGAGAACAGTCTCGACAATCACCAGTCTCACAACACCTGGTTAAAGTCCAATGGGTTTATTTGGAATTACGAGCTTTCAGAGCGCTGCTCCTTCTCACCTGATGAAGGGGCAGTGCTCTGAAAGCTTGTGATTCCAAATAAACCTGTTGGACTTTAACCTGGTGTTGTCAGACTTCTTACTACATGGTGCATAATGGGTATGTTATTTATGGATTTGTATTACAGTTGATTTTGTTTAATTCCAGAATAGTATTGTAACTACACTGTATATTTTCCAGTCAAAGAGTCATCAGAGCACAAGATAAATCAATTCAGCAACTTGAGTCCGTGCCAAGTCTCTGTCGGGGAATCCACTCAGTGCCATTTTTCCTCGATATCCCTGTTCCCCAGTACGTTTCATTCCTTCAAGTGCCCGACCAATTTTATTTTGAAATCACTGGTCGTCTCCACTTCCACCACTCTCATCGTCAGTGAGTTCCAGAACATGATTGCTTGCTCCCTAAGTCACGTTCTTCCGCACCCATCTGTATCTCTAATCATGTAATAGAGTTCTGAATATTGCATACATTTTTAGTCCACTAAATATGCAAATTTTTTATATGCTTAGACACAAGCCTGTGTGAAGATTTCGGGAATATGTGTCCTGTACATGAAACAGTCAGCACGGATCTGTCGATTAGGATGAATCAGCACCCTCAGGACAATGTCTATTTCAGGTCCAGCAAAGTGAGAATGGAGGGAGAGTGTTTGGAATGGAGATTTACACATTTTCAAGAATGAGAGGAAAGAATGTTCCACATAAACTAGAATTGTCTGTTCTGAGTTTTTATCCTGTACTGACAGCACTGATTTTTGTGAATTTCTTTCACAGGCTATTAGAAGGGGAGAATTTACAGACACAAATCTCAACAAACATGACGTTAGGATCTGACAGAGTCACCCAATTATTCAGGATCTGAATACCATCGGCATTTGAAACTAGAATGGGAAATGTTTGTCTGTCCCTTCAAACTGTTTAAACATCAGTGTGACTGGAAAATCACTGAGACACATCCACTCGAGTGAGAGTATTCCAGTGAACTGACTGTGGAAAGAGCTTTAACCAGTTACACAGCCTGGAAAAGATCGAAGGATTCACAGTGAGGAGAGACCATGTCTGTGTTATCTGTGGCGTCAAACCTTCATCTGAACCTGGAGATGTACAAAGACACTCAGACCATGGAAATGTAGGGACTGTGGGAAGGGATTCAATTGTCCCTCGAAGCTGGAAACCCTTCGATGCAGCCTCACTGTGGAGACACCGTTCACCCGCTCTGAGTTTGGAAGGGGATTTCGTGATTCATCCACCCTGAGGAATCACCAGCGACTTCACATCAGGGAGAGGCCATTCACCTGCTCTGAGTGTGGGAAGAAATTCAGCGATTTGTCTGCCCTGCTGACACACCAGCGGGTTCACAATGGGGAGAGACCATTCACCTGTTGTGTGTGTGGAAAGGGATTCACTCAGTCATCTACCCTGCAGAACCACCAGCGATTTCACACGGGTGAGGGACTGTTCCCCTGCTCAGAGCGTGGGAAGGGCTTCATTCACTCATCCCTCCCGCTGACAAACCAACGCATTCACACTGGGCCGAGGCCATTCATCTGCTCCGAGTGTGGGAAGGGATTCACTCAATTATCTAGTCTGCTGAGACACAAAGGATTACACACTGGGGAAAGGCCATTCATCTGATGTGTGTGTGGGAAGTGACTCAGTCAATCATCCAGTCTGCTGGAATACTGAGGCACCTCCCCCAATAAGAAACCTGTTCAATGCTCTGACTGTGGGAGCTGCTTTAAAACCTGAGCCGACCTCAGGGTCGACCAGCGCATTCACACTGAGGAGACCCCGTTCAGGCACTCTCACTGTGCAAAGAGGTTTAGAACATCATCTGACCTCCTGAAACATCAGGGAATTCACACTGGGGAGAGACCCTGATAATTCCCACTCACTTTCAGCGATTAATCATAAAACCTACCAGATTGGAAGCTTCTGCCTGAAATTTTATTTTCCCTCAGTTTCCAAACTGAGACCATTCACCTGCTCAGTGTGTGGGAAAGGATTCACTTGTTCATCCAAGCTGCTGAAACACCAGGGCAGTCACACCCATTAGTGATCTTTTAGATGGTCTGACTGTGGCTGTTAATTATATCAATAGAGGTTAAGTTTATTCAGATGGAGGGCACTGATTAGATAGTTATAATGAGCAGGTAAAAAGTGGGACTCACTAATATAACTTGGAGTCAGAGTTGAACCTGTAATGTTTGATTCTGTGAACAAATCTATACCAAATAAAGATTGACTCCACCCCAAGGCTGTCAGGATTATAACATGGTAACAGAAAATGCTTGTCTAATGGTGAAGGTTGGAAACTAAAAGAAAGTATATTTCAGACAGAAGCTTCCAATCCCAGCAGCTTTTGTGAGAAATGACTGAAAGGCAGTGGGAATTGTCAGGGTCTGATTACCTGCTGATGCTCTCGGAGTCTGAACCATACAACCAGTGGAAGAATGAAGTGGCGATGTGGACACGGGTTACATCCCGATCAAGGAGGAAACAAGGTCTGGCCTTGGCATTGTCACTTCCTAACACAAGGAAAATCAGCAACAAAGCATTTTCTGATCAGCCAAACTGCAAGTTGATAACTGCACTGGCACGGATGATTCATGTAAAGAATTCACTTCAGGTGGTTGGAGGGTAGAATCCCTGTCAATTGGTCTATGGGAGAAATCCCTACCTAATTCCCCTCTGTGCCGGGCGATCGCCCTCCTGCTTTAAAGGGATACAATTAGTTCCATTTTTAGTCATCAATTATCTGATTGTTCCATGAAAAGAATTGCTGAAAGCAACAAATTATTGGAGAGACCAGAAGAGGGTTTCTTCATGTGTAACGTTTGGACTGAAGGAGAAAAAACATCTTTTTCTTCGATTTGTTTTGAAACACTGTTTGTGTGAATTTTTGCGATCCCGGTCAGGACTGTTAACGTTTGCAGAGAAATTCAAACACCCAGTGATTAACTGAAAGAATTACATCACAAGATTCCACATTTTTAAACAAAAACAAACTTTACTGTATGTTTAAATAAAATTTAAAAAGACACACTACAAATTGAATACTAGTCAATAAAGATTTATGATATAAACCTAGTTATATTTTTTTACCTCCCCCCAAGAGTTTCTTTATACTTAATGATATCTTGAAGGTTCATTCACTTCTGTTCCTAGGACCATCCCAAAGGTATGTCAAAGCTCTCCACAATTCACTTTAATTCTCCCCAGTACTCCAGATATTCTCCAAGCTCCAAGAGTTTATGGGAGTCCATCCATTATCTTTTCACTAAACAAGCCTCCAATTTTCCTTTAAGCTCTCAAACTGTGGACTCCTCAGTCCAAACATGGGCTTCACTGCATTCTTGCTGACGGATTTAAATGTTGGAAACACCCCTGGTTTCTAATGGTCCTCTCGGCTTCTGGTCCCACAGCTGGTTCACAGCTCCTGGTCCCACAACTGGTGGCTTCCAAGCTAACTGCAGACTGTCCGCTGGAACCAGGTCATTGATTGGAAAGGACTCAAAAGGTTCCGGGGAAAAGGCAGGAGAATGGGATTGAGATTTATCAGCCATGATCAAATGGCACAGCAGATTTGATGGGCCAAATAGCCTAATTCTGCTCCTATATCTTATGGTCTAATTCTAACCAAGGCTCCACCCTGAATCACATATCCCCATGGTAACAGAGACCAGGTGGAATATCTGACAGATATCTAGCTTCAAAACGAAACCTTTTTTCCCTGAGGTCTGCATGAAGAATTCACCTAACAAAAACAGTACAATAATTGTCAGACCCAATGTCTCCAGCTAAAAGACCCAGCTGACCTTTTACAGTTCTTACCTCTCGAGTTTTGACTTCTTAAACCAACATGGGCCATGCTTTGTGACTGCAAATTCCCTGAGGGTATTTTTGTCAGATTCTCCATCCAGGTTTTCCATTTTTTAAAAGCAATTCTTGCAACTAATTCTTATTTCTAAAACATAGGAATTATGAAATTAGATTTTTGGAACAAAAACAGGAAGAAATGAAAATGTATCACCTTCATAATATCCCATTTCGAATATTACAATATACAACATGCTGTATATCTTAACAACAGCCATGATCTTATTGAATGGTGGAGCAGGCTCGAAGGGCCAAATGGCCTCCTCCTGTTCCTAAATCCACTGTTTTCCTGTGTTGATCTATCTTATAACCTGCAACAGACACAATAATCCCTCCATTGTCCACTTCACATTCACAAGTCCAGCTTGGTAACAGCACACTGCTGGGTTCCATGTCCAGGAATTCAGTCCACTGAAGATGGAAATTACTGCTTGCAGTCTTTTCTGAAACTTTTCTTTTTACAATAATTATAGTCCAAAGTTCCTCCTGCAAAAGGAGAGTCTTCATTGCTGTTCAGTTGCGAATTTTCAAGTTCTATTTTGAAAACAGTCTGTTCAGAGTTCACATTTTGAAATTTATTTTCTTCCATGTTTGCAGTTTCTCCATTGTTTAAATCCAGAGAGAATATTCCAGTCAATTCCACCTTGAAACCGACTTCTTCTTGCTCAGTTATAGCTGATTCCTTTATTGTCCAGGACAATATATTCACAATATCTTTAAAACAGAAATTAAACATTCCCATTTGATTTCAGACAGGAACATATTATGTTAGTTTGTTCTTTATTGTCGATGTCAGGCTGGGGTTGTTCTCCTTGGAGCAAAGGAGGTTGAGGGGAGATTTGATAGGGGTGGACAAGATTCTGACAGGTTTAGATAAGGTGGACAAAGAAAAGCTGTTCCCATTAGCTGAAGGGACAAGGACGAGGGGGACACAGATTTCTTGTTTTGGGTCAGAGATGCAAGGGCGGGGGGGGGGGGGGGGGAGATGTGAGGAAGAATATTCTGATGCAGCGAATGGTAATGACCTGAAACTCGCTGCCTACGAGGGTGGAGGAAGTGGAGACAATAAACAATTACAAAGGAAATTGGATGAGCATTTGGGATGTTCCAAACAGAATGACGAACAAAGAAAATTTTGTTTTCTCAAAGAAAACAAAAAAAAAAAAACAAAGAAAATCCATCAAGACTTAATTTGACTGAGTGTGGCAGAAAGGGACCTACACAGGGTTGGAGTCAGTGGGATTTGGCGGGGGGAACTCTCCACCGGTTGGGGATATACCAGGTACAGACGAGGATGGCTGTGGTTGTTGGAGGTCAGTCATCACTGCAAGGGTCACTGCAGGGTTCATCTAAAACTCTGCTGGCCATGTTTAAACTCACATTAAGTGTTATTCCACTATCACCCTTGTGCACGATGATCCACCCAGTAAAGCAACAACTTAATATTAAAATTCTCATCCTTGGTTTCAAATCACTCCATGACCTTGCCTGTCCCAATATCTATAATCTCCGATAAGCCCCACAACCCTCAATATATTACACTGCTCTAATTCTGGTCTTTAGTTTGTCCCTGCCCTTGCTTCACCATTGCAAGCTCTACCTTTAGTTGCTTAGGCTCCAACCTCTGGAATACCATCCCTACACTCTCCAACTCTCCACCTCGCTTTTCTCCTTTAACACACCACTTAAAATCGACCACTTTGACCAAACTTTTGGTCATCTAACCTAATATCTTCTTTGTGGCTCAATATCATACTTTATTTTACAATGCTCCCTGGATGTTTTATTATTTCAAGGCGCTATATAAATATATTTTGTTGTTCCTCATGTCTCCTGGGCCTAATCATTTTCAGCGGCTTCATTAATTACCGTCTCCCCACCGTAGGGTCGGAAACGGGGATGTTCACTGATGATTGCAGTGTATATTACCATTCACAACTCTGAATACTGAAGCTGCCCGCATGCAGCGCAGGACCAGGACAACATTCAGGTTGGAGCTGATTGTCAATTCATACTGACACCACATAATTATCAGGAAATATCTATTTCCAGCAAGAAAATCTAACCATCTTCCCTTGATATTCAATGGCATTACCATCAGTGAATGTCCCACCAGCAATAACTTTGGGGTTACCATTGACCAGTCATTTAAATACTGTGGTTACAGGAGCAGATCAGAGGTTGGGAGTTTTGTGGCAGGTTACTCACTTAATGACTCCCCAAAGGCTTGCCATGATTCACAAGGTATAAATCAGGAGTAAGGTGGAATATTCCCTACCTGGATGAGTGTATCTGCAACAATTTTGTAGATCCTATCCAGGACAAAGTAGCTCGCCTGATCAGCATCTCAAATACCACCTTAAACATCCACCATTAGCCCATAATGGTGGCAGTGTATCCCACAGATTAGATGCACTGCAAGAAATCACCAAGGCTGTTTTCACAGCATGTTCCAAACCCTAACTTCTACCACTTGAAAAACAAGTGCAGCCAGCGTATGGGAATGCCACCATCTGCAAATTGTACTCCACATCACATACCATTCTGACTTGAAAATCAATCACCATTCCTTCTCTGTCACTGCATCAAATTCCTGGAACTCCCTAACAGCGTTGTGGGTATACCTACACCAGATGGATTGCAGCGATTCAAGAAAGTGGCTCACTTTCTTCACAAGGGCAATTAATGATGCGCAATGAATGTTGGCCTTGCCAGCCACATTCACATCCCCTGAAAGAATAAAACAAAATCCTCATCCCTGGTATCATTCTCAGCCATGAGGACTGCAGTTATCAATGAACAGCTCCGCTTTCGACTTTATGATGGGGGGGAGGGTCATTGGTGGAGCAACTGAGGGTGGATGGGCCTCGGACACTACCCTGGGGCTGAGATGATTGGCCTCCAACAACGGCGATCATCCTCCTCTGTGCGGGATGTGGCTCTCGCCGGTGGAGAGTTTCCCCCTGATTCCCATTGACTTCAATGTTAATCGGGTTGCTTGATGCCACGCACAGTCAAACGCTGCCTTGATGTCAATGGCAATCACTCCAACATCACCCAGTTCAACTCTTTTGTCCATGTTTGGACAAAGGCTGTAAATGAGGCAGGAGGTGAGTGGTCCTCGGTGGAACCCAAAATGAGCATCAGTGAGCAGGTTATTGCTGTATAAATGCTGCTTGATCGCACCGTTGGCAACAACATCTTCCATCATTTTGCTGATGATCGAGACGAGAGACATTGGAGGGCAGTTGGCCAGTTTGGATTTTTCCTTATCCATCGCCTTCAGCTGTTTATTGATATCCCTTGAAGTGAATCGAATTGTCTGAAGATGGGCATCTGTGATACGAGGGACCTCAGGATGGATAATCCATATGGAGAGATTAGAGAAGCTGGAATTGCACTCTATAGAGCAGGAAAGGTTAAGGAAAGATTTAATCGTGATATTCAAACTTTTGAGAGGTTTTGATAAAATGCATGTCTGTTTCCATTGGTTTAGAACCAAAAGACATCGGGTGGAATTTCATGAAAAAAATTCGAAGTGCTGAATGAGTGAGAAAAGTTTCAAACTCATTTCTTGGGCAAATTTTAAAAATCAATCTTGTGGCACTTAGTCAAAAACAGTCACAATATAATCCTCACTGCAGGAGGAAGGGGAGGAACCTAAACTTGCTGGGGAAGCCAGCTGCTGATCTGGAGGGGTGTCATTGTGCAGGCGCTCCATTCTCCCAGTTTCCATCTTCAGTGGACATCCCCCCCTCCCCACAGAAATCGCCCCGCCAATCTCCTCATCTGTAGCGTTTCCCCCAAATCACCAACCCCTCCCCCCAATCAGCATCCCTGCAGAGTTCCCCCTCTCGCCCCCCCCTGCAGAGTTTCTCCGACAACCAGCTCCCTCCCCCTTCAGGACTCCTGCAGAGCTCCCCCCACTAACCCTCTCCTCAATCACCACCCCTGCAGAGTTCCCCCTCTCGCCCCCTCCCCGATCACCACCCCTGCAGAGTTTCCCCGATCACCAGCTCTCTCCCCCATCAGGACTCCTGCAGAGCTCCACCCCCTAACCCTCTCCTCAATCACCACCCCTGCAGAGTTTCCCCGATCACCAGCTCTCTCCCCCATCAGGACTCCTGCAGAGCTCCACCCAACCCCCTCCTCAATCACCACCCCTGCAGAATTTCCCAATCACCACTCCCTCCCCCGAGTCAGCTTCACTGTCCCATGGAGTGACCCAGGGGTCCATTGGCGCCTCGAGGGAGGAGGGGGGCCTGGGGACAGTGCTGGGTCCTTCCACCCGGGGGATTCTGGCCGATGGGATGCAGGACTTTCCGACTCCCCCTTTCCTGACACCGGTGCATCTCAAGAGCAGCAGGGTGAACAGCAAGGCAAGGATACATCCAGATCACCAGGAAGACGGCTGTACCCCTCTCGGTCCCAGCTCTCCAGCAGACGCCTGCCAGGGGCATCACAGGAAAATGGGTGCGGAGTGCAGCTGGCTGCCTCCAGTTCTGATGTGCATCCTGGGGGGACGTGTTGATGTGGCGCTGGACCACGGGAGATGGAGATGTTGTGGGGTCGCCAGGAGGGCACGGGTGAAAGTCTATATGAGAAAGGTTTAGGGAATTGGGCTCTGTTGATGATCACATCCACCTGTTTTATCGCACTGTTAACTATCGCCCCTTCGTGTTATTGCATTGTTAGTTTCACCAATAAATGTCCAAAGATGTGCAGGTAAGGTTGATTGGCCATACTAAACTGATCCTAGTGTCAGGGGGATTAGCAGGGTAAATGTGTGAGGTTGCGGGAGTAGGGCCTGGGTGGGATTGTGGTCAGTACAGACTCGATGGGCTGAATGGCCTCCTTCTGTACTGTAGGGATTCTATTCTATTCTCTATAAAATTACAGCACAGAAACAAGCCCTTTGGCCCTCCAAGCCTGTAGCAACCATGCTGCCCGTCTGAACTAAAACCCCCTACCTTTCCGGGGACCATATCCCTCTATTCCTATGCTATTCATATATTTGTCAAGACACATCTTAACGTCACTATCATATCTGCTTCCACTACCTTCCCCGGCAACGAGTTCCAGGCACCCACCAACCTCTGTGTAAAGAACCTGCCTCGTACATCTCCTTTAAACCTTGCCCTTCACACCTGAAACCTATGCCCCTAGTAATTGACTCTTCCACCCTGGGAAAAAGCTTCTGACTATCCACTCTGTCCATGCCCCTCATAATCTTGTAGACTTCTATCAGGTTGCCCTCCTCAACCTCCGTTGTTCCAGTGAGAACAAACCAAGTTTCTCCAACCTCTCCTCATAGCTAATGCCCTCCACACCAGGCAACATCCTGATAAATATTTTCCGTACCCTCTCCAAAGCCTCCACATCCTTCTGGTAGTGTGGTGACCAGAATTGAACACTAGATTCCAAGTGCCGTCTAACTAAGGTTCTATAAAGCTGCAACATGACTTACCAATTTTTAAACTCAATGCCCCGGCCGATGAAGGCAAGCATGCCATATGCCTTCTTGATTAACTTCTCCACCTGCATTGCCACTTTCAATGACCTGTGTACCTGTACACCCAGATCCCTCTGCCTATGAATACTCTGAAGGGTTCTGCCGATAACTGTATATTTCCCATCTGTATTAGACCTTCCAAAATGCATTAACTCACATTTGTCTGAATTAAACTCCATCTGCCATCTCTACGCCCAAGTCTCCAACTGATCTATATCCTGCTGTATCCTCCGCCGGTCCCCATCGCTATCCGCAATTCCACCAACCTTTGTGTCATCCGCAAACTGACCAATCAAACCAGTTACATTTTCCTCCAAATCATTTATATATATATTACAAACAGCAAAAGTCCCAGCACTGATCCCTGAGGAATGTCACTTGTCACAGCCCTCCATTCAGAAATGTACCTTTGCAATGCCAACCTCTGTTTTCCTCTAAATATCTCGAAACCTCCTAACACCCTGTCACTCTGTGATCCTTGTGACATTTGAAACCAGGTATTTGCAAAAAGACTCAAAGAGCATCAGCCCACTGGAGGCTGAGACCAGCCAGTCCAGCACAAAGAAACCCTCTGACCCTTCCCATTGACCAACTGTGAGAATGAACAAAATGCAATCCTGGATGCAACTGAGAGCAGAAACAATAACAGCAGAATCCAACCCCTGGAATCACTCGTGAACTCGCTGGTGTCTCAGCAGCCGGGATGAAACTCTGAATCCCTTCCCACACTGAGAGCAGGTAAACGGCCTCTCCCCAGTGTGAACTCGCTGGTGTGCCCGCAGGCTGGATGACTGAGTGAATCCCTCCCCACACTGAGAGCAGGTGAATGGTCTCTCCCCAGTGTGAACTCGCTGGTGTGCCTGCAGGTGGAATAACCGAGTGAATCCCTTCCCACACTGAGAGCAGGTGAACGGTCTCTCCCCAGTGTGAACTTGCTGGTGTCTCTGCAGGTGGGATAACTGAGTGAATCCCTTCCCACACTGAGAGCAGGTGAACGGTCTCTCCCCAGTGTGAACTCGCTGGTGTGCCTGCAAGTTGGATAACCAAGTGAATCCCTTCCCACACTGAGAGCAGGTGAATGGTTTCTCCCCAGTGTGAACTCGCTGGTGTGTCTGCAGGTTGGATAACCGAGTGAATCCCTTCCCACACTGAGAGCAGGTGAATGGTCTCTCCCCAGTGTGAACTTGCTGGTGTGTCCGCAGGGTGGATAAACAAGTGAATCCCTTCCCACATTGAGAGCAGGTGAACGGCCTCTCCCCAGTGTGAACTCGCTGGTGTGTCCGCAGGTTGGATGAACAAGTGAATCCCTTCCCACACTGAGAGCAGGTGAATGGCCTCTCCCCAGTGTGAACTCGCTGGTGTGTCCGCAGGGTGGATAAACAAGTGAATCCCTTCCCACACTGAGAGCAGTTGAATGGCCTCTCTCCAGTGTAAACTCGCTGGTGTGTCCGCAGGTTGGATGAACAAGTGAATCCCTCCCCACACTGAGAGCAGGTGAATGGCCTCTCCCCAGTGTGAACTCGCTCGTGTGTCCGCAGGGTAGATAACTGAATGAATCCCTTCTCACACTGAGAGCAGGTGAATGGTCTCTCCCCAGTGTGGCTGCGCCGATGAGCTTCCAGCAGAGATGGGGCTCTGTATCTCTTCCCACAGTCCCCACATTTCCATGGTTTCTCCATGGTGCAGGTGTCCTTACCTCTCTCTTGGGTGAACAATTAGTTGAAACTTCGTCCACACACAGAACAAGATTACAGTCTCTACCCGCTGTGAATGGTGTGATATTTATTCAGACTGTGTAACTGGTTAAAGCTCTTTAGTCAGTGCATTGGAACACACTCACTCAAGTGTGGCAGTGTGTTGATGCTTTTTCACTCACACTGACATTTCAAATCTTTTCAAATCGACAGGCTGCACAATCATTTCTCCTTCTGGATTCAAAGTCCGATGATATTGAGGTCCCAAGGAATATGACTCTGTCAGATCGAGACGTGACGTCTGAGATTTCGGCCTGTGATTCCTCTTTCAATATCCTGTAAAATGAGTTTACAAAAGTCATCAGTGTCAGTACAGGATAGAAATTCAGAACAGACAATTTCTATGGAACATTCTTTCCTCTCTCATTCCCCAAAAGCTGTAAATCTCCATCCCACACACTCTCTCCCCATTCTCAGCAGGTCTGGCAGCATCTGCATGGAGAGAAAAGAACTGATGTTTCAGAGCTTTGACAAAGGGTCATCGAGACAAGAAACATCAGCTCTTTTCTCTCCTTACAGATGCTGCCAGACCTGCTGAAATTTTCCAGCATTTTCTCTCTTGGTTTCAGATTCCAGCATCCGCAGTAATTTGCTTTTATAAGGCTGCAGATACCTCCTCCCAAGTAACATGCGTGTGCCCACTTGTTTCCCTTATTTCTTTCGCACCCATGGTGCTCTCCGCAGTAAACACAGAGGAGAAGTATTCATTAAAAATCTCACCCATCTCCTGTGGCTCCACACACAGATGGCCATACTGATTTTTAAGGGGATCTATTCTCTCTCTAGCCACCCTTTTACTCTTAATATAGCTATAGAACCTCTTGGAATTTTCTTTAATCTTACCTGCCAGATCCATATCATACCCTCTTTCTGTCCTCCTGATTTCTCTCTTCAGTATTTTCTTACACTTTTTATCGTCAGAGTGATTCACTTGTCCCCGATTGCCGAAACCCAATGTATGCTTCCTTCTTTTACCTGACCAGAGCCTCAATGTCCCTTGTCTGCCAGAGATCCCTAAATTCACCATTCTTTCCCTGCATCTTAACAGGAATATACTGCCCCTGGATTCTTGATATCACACTTTTTTAAAACCTCCTATTTCCCAGTCATTCCTTTCCCTTCAAACAAACTCACCTAATCGACATCTGCTCGATTCTGCCTAATGCACATAAAAGTGGCCCTGCTCCAGTTTAGGGCCTTGACCTGTGGACCTGTCCTATCTTTTTCCAGAACTATTTTGAAACTATTGGTGCTCCCAATAGTGCTCCCTGACTGACACTTCAGTCACTTGCTCGACCTCATTTCTTAACTGTCTAATAGAAAGTGAGTCCAGGAATTGATGATGAAAAATAAGGAGCTGGGAGATGAATTGAACAAGTATTTTGCCTCGGTGTTCACAATAGAGGATACAGTTAAAACTCAGAAACAGCTGGAAATCAGAAAACAGAAGTGTGGGATGAACTCTGAAAAAGCACAATTCCCAGGGAAGTGGTCCTCAGCAAACTGTTGGAGCTGTGGGCTGATGAGTCCTCGGGTCCTGCTGGGCTTCATTCTCGGGTCCTGCTGGGCTTCATTCTCAGGTCCTGCTGGGCTTCATTCTCGGGTCCTGCTGGGCTTCATTCTCGGGTCCTGCTGGGCTTCATTCTCGGGTCCTGCTGGGCTGATGGGTCCTCGGGTCCTGCTGGGCTTCATTCTCGGGTCTTAACAGAGGGAGATAGTTGGTGTTGTTCAATTTTCTAAACCGTCTGTCGCCATTCCCCGCACTGCGCATGCCTCAGGTCCCGCCCCTCATTCACTCCGATTGGTTGGAGGACCAGCCGCTCCCGCTCGGTCCTCCAGCCCCGCCCCCCTCTTCCTATTGGTCCGGAGTTGCCGTCAATCAGCCCCCGGGCATTGTGATGTGGAGCATGCGCAGTGTCATTGCTGTCCTTGGCGCTTGTTTGTCCCGGAGAAGCGGAGTCAGCGTTAGGCGGTGGCTGGGAGGATTTGGAAACACTTTGTGGATCCGCAAACCCTTCAGAATCATTGTCAGCTCCCTGGTTTGCAGCTGCGGGGCTTCTCCCTCCCTCCCTCGCGGGAACAGGCCCAGGTTAACGGCCCCATCCTGGCTCAGCCACTGGAGGATGGTTCACATCAGAGGATGGGGGAGGGGGACAATAAATAAGAGGTTACACTTTGGCCTCAAATCAATGAGGACTCTGATCTCTGGGAAGGAAGGAAACCCTGGGAGGTGGGCGGGGAGGATTCACAAACACCCGCTGGAGGCTCCAACACCCCCAGTAAAAAGCTGCAGCTCCCGGGTTTGCAGCTTTTTCCCGGGAGGGAGTTGGGGAAGTTTTGTGGAGACAATTCCAGGCTGGTTCAGTTAGTTCTTCCTGGAGCTCAGAAACCCTGAGTTAGAATCCTGAACCCCACACTGGGTGGTTGTTTTATGAAATACTTTTTATTTATTAATCATTAAAATATTAATTTGTTTTGAAAAATCATTTTATAGCATTTGTGAAAATGCCCATTGAAATAGCAATTCTCCCAATGTATTTCATAGAATCCCTACAGTGCTGAAGGAGGTTATTCGGCCCATTGAGACTGCACCAACAACAATCCCACCTAAGCCCTATTCCCATAACCCCACATATGTAACCTGCTAATCCCTCGAACCTACTCATCCCAGGACACTAAGGGGCAATTTAGCATGGCCAATGCACCTAACTGGCATATCTTTGGACGATGGGAGGAAACTGGAGCATCTGGAGAAAACCCACGCAGGCATGGGGAGAACAGGCAGACTCCACACGGACAGCGACCCAAGTTGGGAATCGAACCCAGGTCCCTGGAGCTGTGAGGCAGCAGTGCTAACCACTGTGCTGCCGACATTGCTGATGAGAATTTTAATTTACTGACTTAGGAATTAATTCTTGGGAATAGTCATTCTGAAAATGACCATTAAAATGTGTTTAATTTACCCCACTTTGCCAGATTTCAGTTTGCATTTCAAAATTGAATTGAGAATGTCTGGGAGCAAATGGTAAAATGAGATTTGAGACACCAGCTGCAATTATTTTCTGTGACTGATGATACCTTTGTGCCTGTGCAGGAGGTAATTCCGCTGCTGTTGTGGCACAAATAAAATGGAGCTTTTCCAAGGAACAGGCCCATGTTAATGGCCATCGTGGTGTTTCATTGTTGAACAGAGCACGTGTGCCCATTGTGGTAACAACAGAGTCAGTGGGGCTGCACATCCCCTGACTTGGAAGGAAAATAATTGACTCCTTGATTGTACTCTCAATCTGCACATGGCCTGGAGGACTGAATCCAGCTGGAGGGAGAGGGAGCTGGGCTCAGAGTGGAGATGGGGCAATGAGTTTGATTTCAGCTCAGGGACGAGAGAGAGTGTGTGGGATGGGGATTACAGCTCAAGATAAGTGAGATAGAGAAATGTTTCGTGGAAACTGAAATTGTCTGTTAAGTAATTTTTTAAAACTCTTTTTGCAGGGAACTAGAAGAGGAGGATTCACAGACAGGAAACTCAAACTAAACTTCAGATCAAAGTCTGACAGAGCCATTCGATTCATCATGACCTGAATATGATTACTTTTGACAGTGGAGGGAGAAATCATTCCCTGTTTTGTCAGTGGGAGAAAATTTCAAAATTCAATGTGACAGAAAAAGAACTGAGACACACACACACACACCCAAGTGAGAGTGCTCCAGTGAACTGACTGTGGATAGAGTTTTAACCAGTTACACAGCCTGAAAAACACCACACCATTCACAGTGGGGAGAAACTATACACGTGGTCTGTATGTGGATGAGGCTTCAACTAATCATCCAACCTGGAGAGACAGAAGGACACCAGCACCATGGACAAACCGTGGAAATGTGAGGATTGTGGTCAAGGATTCAATTATCCATCCCGGTTGGAAACCCATCGACACGGTCACATTGGGGCTGGGAAAATGGAGAAACCATGGAAATGTGATGATTGTGGTAAAGGATTCAATTATCCATACTTGCTGGAAAACCATAGACACAGTCACACTGGAGAGAGGCCATTCATCTGTTCTGTGTGTGGGAAAGGATTCACTACCTCATCCCACCTGCTGTTACACCAGCGAACTCACACTGAGGAGAGGCCGTTCAGCTGCTCCACCTGTGGAAAGGGGTTCTCATGTTCATCCAACCTCAGTGCACATCAGCGAGTTCACACTGGGGAGAGGTCGTTCACCTGCTCCTTGTGTGGGAAGAATTTTGCTGGGCCATCCGGTCTTTGGTCACACCAGCGAATTCACACAGGAGAGAAGCCATTCACCTGTTCTGTGTGTGGTAAGAGATTCACTCTGTCATCTAACCTGCTGTCACACCAGCGGGTTCACACAGAGGAGAGACCGTTCAGCTGCACTTCCTGTGGAAAGAGGTTCAGGTCTTCATCCAACCTCAGTGCACACAAGCGAGTTCACACTGGGGAAAGGCCGTTCACCTGTTCCACGTGTGGGAGGGAATTCACCAATTCATCCGGCCTCCTGTCACATCAGCGAATTCACACGGAGGAGAAGCCATTTATTTGCACATACTGTGGAAAGAGTTTCAGGCAGTTATCAATCCTCACTGCTCATCAACGCACTCACACTGGGGAGAGACCATTCACCTGCTCTGTGTGTGGGAAGGGATTCACTCAGTCTGGCAGCCTGCATTTACACGAGCTCACCCACACTGGGGAGAGGCCATTCACCTGCTCTGTGTGTGGGAAGGGATACACTCGGTCATCCCACTTGCTGACACATCTGCAAGTTCACAATTGTCAGCAGGAGTTGGATTTTGCAGTTACTGCAGCTGTTAGTCACATCCAGGATTGATAGTCTGACAATATTTGGTTTGTTTCTGCTGACATTAACAATCGCTACAACTGGCTGAAGTTTAATATTCTGAGATGTCACTGATTTTCAGGGCCGCTGTGTCCCTTTTTAAAAGCACCATCTGTGATTGTTTTTAAATTCAGGAACTCTCAACAGGAACTTGTTTCTCATAAGTTTATGAACTTTTCCTGCAATCTTAAATTGATGTTTGGTGCAAACTGTACAATTCAGTGTCTGAAAGGTTCCACTGCTTAAGATTTCCAATTAGAAGATGCTGACAATTCTTACTGACTTGCACATTATTCACAGTGACACTTCCACGATCATATTTAATTATCAAGGAACATAAAACAATGCACAGATACTTGTTAGAACTGAACTTGAATATTGCTGAAAAGAGAGACCTGTTGCTGAATCTCTTCATCATGCACTCATCAGGACAAACAGAAGAATGCCAAATTTCAAATGATCACAATAGGTGGACTCTCATTGACTTGAAGCATCACCATGGAGAAATCAATAGAAGACTGTAGGTTTCTCAAGCTTCTGGGAAATTCAAAAAAGGTGCAAGGCTTGAAAATTCTTTTTTTGTTTGGAGGGAAAGGATCGCTGTGTATAAATGTAAGTTGCTTCTCACAACTATAACTGAGCCGTATTATGAACTCGACTGATTATCTTCAATTGATTATGAGTGTAGCTATTGGCACACTCAGGATTGTTCAGCAAGTGCTGCCCAATCTGTAATCACAGGAAACATTGTATTTTTGCTTTTGTGAGTGTGGGCTGCTGAAAAAAATCACGACCTATTCTGACAAATCAAAGAACATGTTGTTTTATTCTATCAGCCACTCACTGGGAAGTACAGCCCAGTACCCGGCACTGCACTGGCAAAGATATTCAAAGTAAGAAGTCTAACAACACCAGGTTAAAGTCCAACAGGTTTATTTGGTAGCAAAAGCCACTCGCTTTCGGAACGCTGTTCCTTCGTCAGGCTCCCACCCACCTGACGAAAGCTAGTGGCTTTTGCTTCCAAATAAACCTGTTGGACTTTAACCTGGTGTTGTTAGACTTCTTACAGTGTTTACCCCAGTCCAACGCCGGCATCTCCACATCAAAGATATTCATACCCAGCCTTGCTCATTTGTGTGGGAGGCTGAATGCCTTTTTGGTGCTGGCATCTAATTAGTGGAAAGTATCACTCGTGTAACCACGACATAGTCGCAGAATGAAACAGATTAGTGTTCCCTCTGTATTGTGCAGCCTTGTGATTGTGCTAAAGGCCATCACTTTCAGATCTGAAAAGTGCCTGGATCAAGGTCAAATTACCCCAGAAAGGGACATTTTCTCTCAAATCTGAAGCAACAGGTTAAACAAATCATTTCACACTGAAACACATCTTCAACGTTGCGGTAGTTTGTTCAGTTACACACTTGTGGTCACTTGACTCTGGTTGCTGCATTCCTGAGCCTCATTGGAGGGATTCCTCACATGAGCCGAGTTTGAGGAGAGTATCTCTGGCCTCCAGTGATGCAGCCGCTGAATCTATTCCTGGAAAAAACACATTTGGAATATTGTGATAATGCTGTCTGAATCCATCAGGACAATTTTGTATTCAAGTGTGGGGGGGAATAATGTTCACTGTTTTATATTCGGGTCTGGGGGGGGATAATGTTCATTATTTTATATTCGGGTCTGGGGGGGATAATGTTCACTGTTTTATATTCGGGTCTGGGGGATAATGTTCACTATTTTATATTCGGGTCTGGTGGGATAATGTTCACTGTTTTATATTCAGGTCTGGGGGATAATGTTCACTGTTTTATATTCGGGTCTGGGAGATAATGTTCACTGTTTTATATTCGGGTCTGGGGGGGATAATGTTCATTGTTTTATATTCGGGTCTGGTTGATAATGTTCACTGTTTTATATTCGGGTCTGGTTGATAATGTTCACTGTTTTATATTCGGGTCTGTGGGGGATAATGTTCACTGTTTTATATTTGGGACTGGGGCGGATAATGTTCACTGTTTTATATTCGGGTCTGGGGGGGATAATGTTCACTGTTTTATATTGGGGTCTGGGGGATAATGTTCACTGTTTTATATTTGGGTCTGGGGGATAATGTTCACTGTTTTATATTGGGGTCTGGGGGGATAATGTTCATTGTTTTATATTCGGGTCTGGGGGGGATAATGTTCACTTTTATATTCGGGTCTGGGGGGGATAATGTTCACTGTTTTATATTCGGGTCTCGGGGGGGATAATGTTCACTGTTTTATATTCGGGTCTCGGGGGGGATAATGTTCACTGTTTTATATTGGGGTCTGGGGGGATAATGTTCACTGTTTTATATTCGGGTCTCGGGGGGGATAATGTTCACTGTTTTATATTCGGGTCTCGGGGGGGATAATGTTCACTGTTTTATATTCGGGTCTCGGGGGGGATAATGTTCATTGTTTTATATTCGGGTCTGGGGGGGGATAATGTTCATTGTTTTATATTCGGGTCTGGGGGATAATGTTCACTGTTTTATATTTGGGTCTGGGGGGGATAATGTTCACTGTTTTATATTCGGGTCTGGGGGGATAATGTTCACTGTTTTATATTCGGGTCTGGGGGGGATAATGTTCACTATTTTATATTCGGGTCTGGGGGGGATAATGTTCACTATTTTATATTCGGGTCTGGGGGGGATAATGTTCACTGTTTTATATTCGGGTCTGGGGGATAATGTCCACCGTTTTATATTCGGGTCTGGGGGATAATGTTCACTGTTTTATATTCGGGTCTGGGGGGGATAATGTTCACTGTTTTATATTCGGGTCTGGGGGGGATAATGTTCACTGTTTTATATTCGGGTCTGGCGGATAATGTTCACTGTTTTATATTCGGGTCTGGGGGATAATGTTCACTGTTTTATATTTGGGTCTGGGGGATAATGTTCACTGTTTTATATTTGGGTCTGGGGGGGATAATGTTCACTGTTTTATATTCGAGTCTGGGGGATAATGTTCACTGTTTTATATTCGGGTCTGGGGGGGGATAATGTTCACTGTTTTATATTCAGGTCTGGGGGGGATAATGTTCACTGTTTTATATTTGGGTCTGGGGATAATGTTCATTGTTTTATATTCGGGTCTGGGGGGGATAATGTTCACTGTTTTATATTCGGGTCTGGGGGATAATGTTCACTGTTTTATATTCGGGTCTGGGGGGGATAATGTTCACTGTTTTATATTCGGGTCTGGGGGATAATGTTCACTGTTTTATATTGGGGTCTGGGGGATAATGTTCACTGTTTTATATTCGGGTCTGGGGGATAATGTTCACTGTTTTATATTCGGGTCTGGGGGGATAATGTTCACTGTTTTATATTGGGGTCTGGGGGGATAATGTTCAATGTTTTATATTCAGGTATGGGGGATAATGTTCACTGTTGTATATTCAGGTCTTGGGGATAATGTTCACTGTTTTATATTTGGGTCTGAGGGGATAATGTTCATTGTTTTATATTCGGGTCTGGGGGGGATAATGTTCACTGTTTTATATTCGGGTCTGGGGGATAATGTTCACTGTTTTATATTCGGGTCTGGGGGGGATAATGTTCACTGTTTTATATTCGGGTCTGGGGGAGAATGTTCACTGTTTTACATTCGGGTCTGGGGATAATATTCACTGTTTTATATTCAGGTCGGGGGGAATAACGTTCACTGTTTTATATTCGGGTCTGGGGGATAATGTTCACTGTTTTATATTGGGGTCTGGGGGGGATAATGTTCACTGCTTTACATTCGGATCTGGGGATAATATTCACTGTTTTATATTCAGGTCTGGGGGGGATCATGTTCACTGTTTTATATTGGGGTCTGGGGGATAATGTTCACTGTTTTATATTCGGGTCTGGGGGATAATGTTCACTGTTTTATATTCAGGTCTGGGGGGATAATGTTCACTGTTTTATATTCGGGTCTGGGGGATAATGTTCACTGTTGTATATTCGGGTCGGGGGGGATAATGTTCACTGTTTTATATTCAGGTCTGGGGGGGATAATGTTCACTGTTTTATATTCAGGTCTGGGGGATAATGTTCACTGTTTTATATTCAGGTCTGGGGGGGATAATGTTCACTGTTTTATATTCAGGTCTGGGGGATAATGTTCACTGTTTTATATTCAGGTCTCGGGGGGATAATGTTCACTGTTGTATATTCGGGTCTGGGGGACAATGTTCACTTTTGTATATTCAGGTCTGGGGGATAATGTTCACTGTTTTATATTCGGGTCTGGGGGACAATGTTCACTGTTGTATATTCAGGTCTGGGGGATAATGTTCACTGTTTTATATTCGGGTCTGGGGAATAATGTTCACTGTTTTATATTCGGGTCTGGGGGGGATAATGTTCACTGTTTTATATTCGGGTCTGGGGGGGATAATGTTCATTGTTTTATATTCGGGTCTGGGGGATAATGTTCACTGTTTTATATTCGGGTCTGGGGAATAATGTTCACTGTTTTATATTCGGGTCTGGGGGATAATGTTCACTGTTTTATATTCGGGTCTGGGGGGGATAATGTTCACTGTTTTATATTCAGGTCTGGGGGGGGGATAATGTTCACTGTTTTATATTCGGGTCTGGGGGGGGGATAATGTTCACTGTTTTATATTCAGGTCTGGGGGATAATGTTCACTGTTTTATATTCGGGTCTGGGGGGGGGATAATGTTCACTGTTTTATATTCAGGTCTGGGGGATAATGTTCACTGTTTTATATTCAGGTCTGGGGGATAATGTTCACTGTTTTATATTCGGGTCTGGGGGGGGGATAATGTTCACTGTTTTATATTTGGGTCTGGGGGGGGATAATGTTCACTGTTTTATATTCGGGTCTGGGGGATAATGTTCACTGTTTTATATTCGGGTCTGGGGGATAATGTTCACTGTTTTATATTCGGGTCTGGGGGATAATGTTCACTGTTTTATATTCGGGTCTGGGGGATAATGTTCACTGTTTTATATTCGGGTCTGGGGGGGATAATGTTCACTGTTTTATATTTCGGTCTGAGGGGGATAATGTTCACTGTTTTATATTCGGGTCTGGGTGATAATGTTCACTGTTTTATATTCGGGTCTGGGGGATAATGTTCACTGTTTTATATTCAGGTCTGGGGGATAATGTTCACTGTTTTATATTCGGGTCTGGGGGATAATGTTCACTGTTTTATATTCGGGTCTGGGGGGGATAATGTTCACTGTTTTATATTCGGGTCTGGGGGGGATAATGTTCACTGTTTTATATTCGGGTCTGGGCGATAATGTTCACTGTTTTATATTCGGTTCTCGGGGGGGACCATGTTCACTGTTTTATATTCGATTCTGGGGGATAATGTTCACTGTTTTATATTCGGGTCTGGGGGGGATAATATTCACTGTTTTATATTCGGGTCTGGGGGACAATGTTCACTGTTTTATATTCGGGTCTGGGGGGGGGATAATGTTCACTGTTTTATATTCAGGTCTGGGGGATAATGTTCACTGTTTTATATTCGGGTCTGGGGGGGGATAATGTTCACTGTTTTATATTCAGGTCTGGGGGATAATGTTCACTGTTTTATATTCAGGTCTGGGGGATAATGTTCACTGTTTTATATTCGGGTCTGGGGGGGGGATAATGTTCACTGTTTTATATTCGGGTCTGGGGGATAATGTTCACTGTTTTATATTCGGGTCTGGGGGGGGATAATGTTCACTGTTTTATATTCGGGTCTGGGCGATAATGTTCACTGTTTTATATTCGGTTCTCGGGGGGGACCATGTTCACTGTTTTATATTCGGGTCTGGGGGATAATGTTCACTGTTTTATATTCGATTCTGGGGGATAATGTTCACTGTTTTATATTCGGGTCTGGGGGGGATAATGTTCACTGTTTTATATTCGGGTCTGGGGGGGATAATGTTCACTGTTGTATATTGGGGTCTGGGGGGATAATGTTCATTGTTTTATATTCGGGTCTGGGGGGGAAATTGTTCACTGTTTTATATTCGGGTCTGGGGGATAATGTTCATTGTTTTATATTCGGGTCTGGGGGATAATGTTCATTGTTTTATATTCGGGTCTGGGGGATAATGTTCACTGTTTTATATTCGGGTCTGGGGGATAATGTTCACTGTTTTATATTCGGGTCTGGGGGATAATGTTCACTGTTTTCTATTCGGGTCTGGGGGGATAATGTTCACTGTTTTATATTCGGGTCTGGGGGATAATGTTAACTGTTTTATATTCGGGTCTCGGGGGGGACAATGTTCACTGTTTTATATTCGGGTCTGGGGGGGGATAATGTTCACTGTTTTATATTCTGGTCTGGGGGGGGATAATGTTCACTGTTTTATATTCGGGTCTGGGGGATAATGTTCACTGCTTTATATTCGGGTCTGGGGATAATATTCACTGTTTTATATTCAGGTCTGGGGGGGAATAATGTTCACTGTTTTATATTCGGGTCTGGGGGATAATGTTCACTGTTTTATATTCGGGTCTGGGGGGGATAATATTCACTGTTTTATATTCAGGTCTGGGGGGAATAATGTTCACTGTTTTATATTGGGGTCTGGGGGGGATAATGTTCACTGTTTTATATTCAGGTCTGGGGATAATATTCACTGTTTTATATTCAGGTCTGGGGGGGATAATGTTCACTGTTTTATATTCGGGTCTGGGGGGGGATAATGTTCACTGTTTTATATTCGGGTCTGGGGGGGATAATATTCACTGTTTTATATTCAGGTCTGGGGATAATATTCACTGTTTTATATTCGGGTCTGGGGGATAATGTTCACTGTTTTATATTCAGGTCTGGGGGATAATGTTCACTGTTTTATACTTGGGTCTGGGGGGGATAATGTTCACTGTTTTATATTCGGGTCTGGGGGGGGATAATGTTCACTGCTTTATATTCAGGTCTGGGGGGGATAATGTTCACTGTTTTATATTCGGGTCTGGGGGATAATGTTCACTGCTTTATATTCAGGTCTGGGGAGGATAATGTTCACTGTTTTATATTCGGGTCTGGGGGATAATGTTCACTGTTTTATATTCGGGTCTGGGGGGGATAATGTTCACTGTCTGGGGTTTGTGAGCTCGGGTTGATTCTGCCGACGGTGCATTCTCGGTTATCAGAGCTCTCATTAAAAGCCCTAATTTCCAGTCAGTGACTGAGTTGTCTCTGATGGGATGGAGAATCAGAGTGGGGGTAATGTGCTCATGGACAGTGATGGGTTGGAATGGGTATAAAATAAACCCGGACTACACCAGGTAATTGTGAGAACCATTAAAATCATCACAAAAAATCATAGCACCATGTTGGAAAACAGAATACTTTGGCTCAATCTTTGAACAATTTTGTTTGATTCAATATTTTGAGTGACTTGTTGGATTGCTGGTTATTTTCTAACGGCAGCTCAGCACCATCATTTTGACCATAAACTCGGCCCCGGTGACTGCTGCATTTTTCCACCACCTTCCGTTTTAATTTTAAGTGGAACCTTAATATCTGCTTAGTTTGCGGATGGCACAAAGGTTGGTGGATTTGCGGATAGCAATGAGGACCATCAGAGGATACAGCACGATATAGATCAGTTTGAGACTTGGGCGGAGGGATGGCAGATGGAGTTTAATCCGGACAAGTGTGAGGTAATACATTTTGGAAGGTCTAATACTGATAGGAAATATACAGTAAATGGCAGAACCCTTAGGAATATTGATAGGCAAAGGGATCTGGGTGTACAGGTACACAGGTCACTGAAAGTGGCAATGCTGGTGGAGAAGGTAGTCAAGAAGGCATATGGCATGCTTGCCTTCATTGGCCAGGGTATTGAGTTTAAAAATTGGCAAGTCATGTTGCAGCTTTATAGAACATAGAACATAGAACAGTACAGCACAGAACAGGCCCTTCGGCCCACGATGTTGTGCCGAGCTTTATCTGAAACCAAGATCAAGCTATCCCACTCCCTATCATCCTGGTGTGCTCCATGTGCCTATCCAATAACCGCTTAAATGTTTCTAAAGTGTCTGACTCCACTATCACTGCAGGCAGTCCATTCCACACCCCAACCACTCTCTGCGTAAAGAACCTACCTCTGATATCCGTCCTGTATCTCCCACCACGAACCCTATAGTTATGCCCCCTTGTAATAGCTCCATCCACCCAAGGAAATAGTCTTTGAACGTTCACTCTATCTATCCCCTTCATCATTTTATACACCTCTATTAAGTCTCCCCTCAGCCTCCTCCGCTCCAGAGAGAATAGCCCTAGCTCCCTCAACCTTTCCTCAGATGACCTACCCTCCAAACCAGGCAGCATCCTGGTAAATCTCCTCTGCACTCCTTCCAGCGCTTCCACATCCTTCCTATAGTGAGGTGACCAGAACTGCACACAATATTCCAAATGTGGTCTCACCAAGGTCCTGTACAGTTGCAGCATAACCCCACGGCTCTTAAACTCCAACCCCCTGTTAATAAAAGCTAACACACTACAGGCCTTCTTCACAGCTCTATCCACTTGAGTGGCAACCTTTAGAGATCTGTGGATATGGACCCCAAGATCTCTCTGTTCCTCCACAGTCTTCAGAACCCTACCTTTGACCCTGTAATCCACATTTAAATTTGTCCTACCAAAATGAATCACCTCACATTTATCAGGGTTAAACTCCATTTGCCATTTTTCAGCCCAGCTTTGCATCCTATCTATGTCTCTTTGCAGCCTACAACAGCCCTCCACCTCATCCACTACTCCACCAATCTTGGTGTCATCAGCAAATTTACTGATCCACCCTTCAGCCCCCTCCTCTAAGTCATTAATAAAAATCACAAAGAGCAGAGGACCAAGCACTGATCCCTGCGGCACACCGCTAGCAACCTGCCTCCAATCCGAAAATTTTCCATCGACCACCACCCTCTGTCTTCGGTCAGACAGCCAGTTGCCTATCCAATCGGCCAACTTTCCCTCTATCCCACACCTCCTCACTTTCATCATAAGCCGACCATGGGGGACCTTATCAAACGCCTTACTAAAATCCATGTATATGACATCAACTGCCCTACCTTCATCAACACACTTAGTTACCTCCTCAAAAAATTCTATCAAATTTGTGAGGCACGACTTGCCCTTCACGAATCCGTGCTGACTATCTCGGATTAATCCGCATCTTTCTAAATGGTCGTAAATCCCATCCCTAAGGACCCTTCCCATCAATTTACCAACCACCGAAGTAAGACTAACCGGTCTATAATTACCAGGGTCATTTCTATTCCCTTTCTTAAACAGAGGAACAACATTCGCCATTCTCCAGTCCTCTGGCACCATCCCCGTGGACAGCGAGGACCCAAAGATCAACGCCAAAGGCTCTGCAATCTCATCCCTTGCCTCCCAAAGAATCCTAGGATACATTTCATCAGGCCCAGGGGACTTATCGACCTTCAGTTTATTCAAAACTGCCAAGACATCCTCCCTCCGAACATCTATTTCCTCCAGCCTATTAGCCTGTAACACCTTCTCTTCCTCAAAAACATGGCCCCTCTCCTTGGTGAACACTGAAGAAAAGTATTCATTCATCACCTCGCCTATCTCTACTGACTCCATACACAAGTTCCCACTACTGTCCTTGACCGGCCCTAACCTCACCCTGGTCATTCTTTTATTCCTCACATAAGAGTAAAAAGCCTTGGGGTTTTCCTTGATCCGACCCGCCAAGGACTTCTCATGTCCCCTCCTAGCTCTCCTAAGCCCCTTTTTCAGCTCATTCCTTGCTAACTTGTAACCCTCAATCGAGCCATCTGAACCTTGTTTCCTCATCCCTACATAAGCTTCCCTCTTCCTTTTCACAAGACATTCCACCTCTTTTGTGAACGATGGTTCCCTCACTCGGCCATTTCCTCCCTGCCTGACAGGAACATACCTATCAAGGACATCCAGTATTTGTTCCTTGAAAAAATTCCACTTTTCATTAGTTCCTTTCTCTGACAGTTTCTGTTCCCAACTTATGCCCCCTAATTCTTGCCTAATCGCATCATAATTACCCCTCCCCCAATTGTAAACCTTGCCCTGCCGTACGGCCCTATCCCTCTCCATTGCAATAACAAAAGACACCGAATTGTGGTCACTATCTCCAAATTGCTCTCCCACAACCAAATCTAACACTTGGCCCGGTTCATTTCCCAGTACCAAATCCAATGTGGCCTCACCTCTAGTCGGCCCATCCACATATTGTGTCAGGAAACCCTCCCGCACACACTGCACAAAAACTGCCCCATCCAAACTATTTGACCTACAAAGGTTCCAATCAATATTTGGAAAGTTAAAGTCCCCCATGACAACTACCCTGTGACCCCCACACATATCCATAATCTGCTTAGCAATTTCTTCCTCCACATCTCTATTACTATTTGGGGGCCTATAGTAAACTCCTAGCAACGTGACCGCTCCTTTCCTATTTCTAACTTCAGCCCATATTACCTCAGTGTGCAGATCCCCCACGAAGTGCCTTTCCGCAGCCGTTAAACTATCCTTGATTAACAATGCCACTCCTCCACCTCTTTTACCAGCTTCCCTACACTTAGTGAAACATCTATACCCCGGAACGTCCAACAACCATTCCTGTCCTTGTTCTACCCACGTCTCCGTAATGGCCACAACATCGTAGTCCCAAGTACCAATCCACGCCCCAAGTTCATCTACCTTGTTCCGGATGCTCCTTGCATTGAAGTAGACACACTTCAACCCACCTTCCTGTCTACCAGTACCCACCCTTGACCCTGATACCTTCCCCAATACCTCACCACCCTCACTGACTTCTGGACTACAACTCCCTTTCCCACTCCCCTGACAAATTAGTTTAAACCCCCCTGAAGAGCCGTAACAAATTTCCCTCCGAGGATATTGGTGCCCCTCTGGTTCAGGTGCACCCCGTCCTGTTTGTACAGGTCCCACCTTCCCCAGAACGTGTTCCAATTATCCACGTATCTGAAACCCTCCCTCCTACACCATCCCTGCAACCACATATTTAACTGCACTCTCTCCCTGTTCCTCAACTCGCTATCACGTGGTACCGGCAACGTACCAGAGATGACCACATGTTTCGTCTTGGCTCTCAGCTTCCAGCCCAGCTCCAGAAATTCCTGCTTTAAATCCCCGTCCCTTCTCTTACCTATGTCATTGGTACCAATGTGCACCACGACTTGTGACTGTTTCCCCTCCCCCTTCAGAATCTGGAAAACACGGTCTGAGACATCACGGACCTTGGCATCCGGTAGGCAACATACCATCCGTTATAGAACCTTAGTTAGGCCGTACTTGGAATATAGTGTTCAATTCTGGTCGCCACACTACCAGAAGGATGTGGAGGCTTTGGAGAGGGTACAGAAAAGATTTCCCAGGATGTTGCCTGGTATGGAGGGCATTAGCTATGAGGAGAGGTTGGAGAAACTTGGTTTGTTTTCACTGGAGCGACGGAAGTTGAGGGGAGACCTGATAGAAGTCTACAAAATTATGAGAGGCATGGACAGAGTGGATAGTCAGAAGCATTTTCCCAGGGTGGAAGAGTCAATTACTGGGGAATAGGTTTAAGGTGCGAGGGGTAAGGTTTCAAAGAGATGTATGAGGCAGATTTTTTACACAGAGAGTGGTGGGTGCCTGGAACTCGTTGTCGGGGGAGGTAGTGGAAGCAGATACGGTCGTGATTTTTAAGTGGCGTCTTGACAAGTACATGAATACGATGGGAATAGAGGGATATAGTCCCCGGAAGCGTAGGGGGTTTTAGTTAAATTCGGCAGCATGGTCGGTGCAGGCTTGGAGGGCCGAAGGGCCTGTTCCTGTACTGTAATTTTCTTTGTTCTTTGTTCTTAAGGCCAATTTATCTTTCTTGGGGTGAGTGTGTCTGAGAGGTATGCAACTGGAAAACATTTTCCATTCACCTCCTGCATTGCTGCAGGATATAGATATTGTTCTCACTCTGCCAGCAGGGCTGTGGGATTAATTGGATAGATCTTAAAGACAGCCCGACTGGGCAGGATGAGCCAAATGGTTTCCATCTGTGATGGGTCATTCCATAAAACAGAATATTCTGCATCAGGAGAAAGAAAGTGAAAGAATCCAGTCTCTGTGGGATTTACCCAACCATTCTGAGCACTTTCAGGAGAGCAGAGGGGAGGAAACCAGTGGGAAAAGTTTTAAAAACTCGGGGTATTCCCACAGGAGAGCACTGGTTTCAATGGATTTTAGAAATGGAGAATGGCAGTGCACAAATTCCGAGGAATGCATGTTTAAAAATTATTTGATCTTAACTGCACAAGATAATTTTCTATTATCGTCATTGACAATGACGCCGTTAATTCCCAGGTGCCCCTGCGGGTGTGAAAGTGTCCTATTCATCCAACAGGAGCATATTGCGCAGGCGCAGTGCTATATCTGGAACGTGCTCGGAGTCTTGCGAGTGCGGGAGTTGGCACATTTTTCTGCGGGTGAGTCGGTTGAGCTGTTGGAGAAATGGAGCCGGGAGTCGGGAGGGAGCTATGGCTTCCAAACACCCGCTGTCGGCTGCAAGGCCCGAATAGGACCCTGCAGGTCCCGGGTTTGCAGCTCCGAGGCTTTTATCCCGGGAACAGGCCCCATTTGTCGGCCGCCATCTTGTTTCAGCGGAGACGGAGGGCGCAGGCGCTGCTGTCTGACGGGTCATAATGGGCGTGGTTTCAGGGGCTGGTTCAGAACCTCTATCTTCAGAGGGACAATAATAGGCTGGGCACCGCAGGGGTTGGGGTGCATTATTGACCCCAATAATCACATTTTAATTTGATGTTTTTAAGTTTCCTTTGTACTTTGATTTCTGTTCGGGCTGTTCCCCCTCCTTTTTGGGGAGCTGCCCCTTTTACTTTGTCCTGATTTAATCTGAGTTTGTTTACTTGTTTTGGTTTGACCTAAAAAGAGGGGGGATAATAGGTAACAGGGCGCATGCGCAGCTATCCAAGAACATCGGAATAAGAATTCGGAACAGGAGCCAGTCATTCGGCCCATCGAGCCTGCTGCATCATTCAATAAGATCATGTCTACTTTGCTCCCCCACCCCGTCCATACCCATGACTTTCTTGTGGATCAAAACCTCAGCTTTGAATATATTCAATGACCTGCCTCCAATCCTCACTGGTGAAGACAGAGTTCCAAAGATCAACAACTCGCTGAGAGAAAAGATCTCTCTTCATCTTAAATTTGAGATCCTTTATTTTTACTTGATTTCCACACCAGAGGAAACATCCTCTCAGCATCTACCTTGTCAAGCGCCTTATATCATATGAATCATAGAATCCCGACAGTGCAGAAGGAGGCCATTCGGCCCACCGAGACTGTACCGATCACAATCCCACCCAGGCCCCATCCCCACAACCCCATGCATTTACCCTGCTAATCCCCCTGACACTAGGGTCAATTTAGCATGGCCAATCCACCACACCTGCACATCTTTGGACTGTGGGAGGAAACCAGAGCACCCGGAGGAAACCCACGCAGACATGGGGAGAATGTGCAAACTCCATCCAGACAGTGACCCAAGGCCAGAATTGAACCTGGGACCCTGTCGCTGTGAGGCAGCAGTGCTAGCCACCGTGCCGCCCTTAAATTCCCAGATGTTTCATTAAGATTACTTCTCAGTCTTCTAAACTCCAAAGAGTACAGGCCCAAGCTGCTCAACCTGAAAGATAAAACTCCTCATTTCAGGAATCAACCAACTGGATCTTCTCTGAACTGCCTCCACTGCAATTTTGTCCCATTAAAGTAATTCTGTGCCAGGTTAAAGGAGGAGTGAATGTTTTGAATTTCTGTTCTGGACAGATGCTAATGGATTTTGGAAACTCCTTTTACAGGGGGTTAGAAGGGAAAGATTTACACACAGCAAACTCAGACCAAAAGAAATGTTTGTCTGTCTTGAATTTCTAACCTTGAATTACACCTATAACTTTCCTCATTTACAGGGAGAAGATTTGAAGATTGCAACATTTTTCCCAGACACCAATCTCTCTGAGATCTTTGCAGCTGCAGCAGATTTTAAAATATGAAAACAGTGAAATGGTTTTGGGGTGAGTGTGAGTGAGCATTAATTTAAATTCAGAGCATGCTCTGATTCCATGGATCTCGGGCTATTATGACTCCTTTACCATGGATGGGGAGGCAATGGTGCAGTGATAGTGTTATTGGATTAGTAATACAGGGATCCAGGGCAATGCACTGTGAACCCTGGGTTCGAATCTCACAATGGCAGATGTTGAAATTTGAATTCAGTAAAAATCTAGAATTAGAAGTCCATTGATGACAATTGTTGTAAAAATCCAACCGATTTAATAATGTCCTTTAATGAAGGAAATTACCACATCCCCCAGCAATGCAAGCCACTCAGTTCAAGGGCAATGAGTTATGGGCAATAGATGCTGATGCAGCCAACACATAGAGCCATAGAGCAATACAGCACGGAAACAGGCCCTTGGGCCCAACTAATCCATGCCACCCATGGTGACCTCCCAGCTAGTCCCAATTGCCCGTGTTTGGCTCATATCCCTCTAATCCTTTCCTATTCTTGTACTTATCCAAATGCTTTTTAAATGTTTAAACCTGCTGTCTGAACCTGCCTCAACCACTTTCTCTGGCAGTTCATTCCATGTACACACCACCCTCTGCATGAAGAAGTTGCCCCTCGGGTCCCTTTTAATCTTTCCCCTCTCACCTTAAACCTATGCCCTCTCGTTTTCAATTCCCCTACCCTGGCAAAAAGACAATGTGGGTTCATCCTATCTATGCCCCTCATTATTTAATACACCTCAATATGGTCACCCTACGTTCGAAGGAATACAACCCTAGCCTGTCCAACCTCACGCGATCACTCAGGCCCATTAGTCCCGGCAACATCCTCATGAATCTTCTTTACACTTTTTCCAGTTTATGAATGTCTTTCCTATAACAGGGTGACAAAAACTGTACACAATACTCCAAATGCGGCCTCACCAATGACTTATACAACTATAACATAATGTCCCAACTCCTATACCCAGTGTGCTCAATGCCTTCTTCACCATTCTGTCTACCTGTGACATCACTTTCAACAAACTATGTACTTCTCCGAGGTTCCTCTGTTCCTCAACACTCCCCAGGGCCTTACCATTCATTGTATAAGTCCTACCCTGGTTTGACTTTCCAAAATGCAACACTCACACTTAAGACCATAAGACATAGGAGCAGAATTAGGCCACTTGTCCCGTCAAGTCTGCTCCGCCATTCAATTATGGCTGATATTTTTCTCATCCCCATTCTCCTGCCTTTTTCCCATGACCCCTAATCCCCTTATTAATCAAGAACCTATCTATCTCTGTCTTACAGACAGTCAATGACCCGGCCTCCACAGCCTTCTGCAGCAAAGAGTTCCACAAATTCACCACTCTCTGGCTGAAGAAATTCCTCCTTATCTCTGTTTTAAAGGATCGTCCCTTTAGCCTGAGGTTGTGCCTCTGTGCTCTGTATTATCTGTACTGAAATCCATTTGCCAATCATCAGCGGCCCACTTCCCTAACCGATCAACTGATCAAGATCCCCCTGTAATTTTTGATAACCGTCTTCACTATCAGCGATATCTCCTAATTTAGTATCGTCTGCAAACTTGCTAACCATGCTTTTTATGGATTTTTAAACGGCCATCCATTTCTCTGTTTCACCTCTGCCCTCCCTGATCAGCTCTCTGCCATTGTCTACCTTCCTCTGCCTCTAATAATGGGTGTATTTTAACTATTATTTCCGCAAGCTATGTCTTGATGAGGTTTTTCCCACTTCACAACTCTCTTCACTGCTGATTTACCAGCTTAGTCTCACAATGTTCAGGAATTGTTTTTCTTCCACTGGAGATCATTTCCCTTCCACTTCTGAGCTTATATTGACCAACAAAATCTGAGACATTTTTATTCCCTGTAATTCATTCTGCCCACCCTGAAACATTAATCTTCTTTCTGTCTAAAAGGATGGTCTCTTTCCAAATGTTCACAATTAAAGGGCAGGAGATGGCTGACATTTAAGGGGACAGTAAATTAATAGAGGACCGAGATATGTCTAGTGTTATTATATGGTACCCAGATTAGATAAATTATTTATGTTTCTGTAATAAAATACATTTATTATTATTTCTTGCATTGTAATATAATACTGGAGCGATGTTATACATTTCCAGTCATAAAGTCATTACAGCACAGAAGGAATCCATTTGGTAACTCGAGTCCATGCTGACTCTCTGTATAACATTCCAGCCCCATTCCCACTCTATATCCCTGTTCTCCCGAAAGTTTATTTCCTTCAAGTGTCCATCCACTTTCATTTTTAAATAGAATCCATAGATCTGGATGGAGATTTACAACTTTTAGGGAATGAAATAGGAAAGAATGTTCCATAGAAACTAGAATTGTCTGCTCTGAATTTCTATCCTGCACTGACACTGATGACTTTTGTAAACTCATTTTACAGGATATTGAAAGAGGAATCACAGACCGAAATCTCATACATCACGTCAGATCTGACAGAGTCATATTCCTTGGGAGCTGAATATCATCGGCCATTGAATCCAGAAGGAGAAATTATTGTCCAGTCTGTTGATTTGAAAAGATTTCAAATGTCAGTGTGACTGGAAAAGCACCAACACACTGCCACACTCGAGTGAGAGTCTTCCAGCGCACTGACTAAAGAGCTTTAACCAGTTACACAGCCTGAATAACTATCACACCATTCACAGCAGGGAGAGACTGTACTCGTGTTCTGTGTGTGGACGAGGCTTCAACTGATTTTCCACCCAAGGACACCTGCACCATGGAGAAACCATGGAAATGTGCGGACTGTGGGAAGAGATACAGAGTCCCATCTCAGCTGGAAGCTCATCGGCACAGCCACACTGGGGAGAGACCATTCACCTGCTCTCAGTGTGGGGAGGGATTCACTCAGTCATTCAGCCTGCAGTCACACCAGCGAGTTCACACTGGGGAGAGACCGTTCACCTGCTCTCAGTGTGGGAAGGGATTCAGTCATTTATCCAGCCTGCAGACACACAAGCGAGCTCACACTGGGGAGAGGCCATTCACCTGCTCTCAGTGTGGGAAGAGATTCACTCAGTCATCCCACCTGCGGAGGCACCAGCGAGTTCACACGGTGGAGAGACCATTTACATGTCCTCAGTGTGGGAAGGGATTCACTTGTTCATCCCACCTGCAGACACACCAGCGAGTTCACACTGGGGAGAGGCCATTCAGCTGCTCTCATTGTGGGAAGGGATTCACTCAGTTATCCAGTCTGCAGAAACACCAGCGAGTTCACACTGGGGAGAAACCATTCAGCTGCTCTCAGTGTGGGGAGGGATTCACTTGTTCATCCAGCCTGCGGAGGCACCAGCGAGTTCACACTGGGGAGAGGCCATTCACCTGCTCTGATTGTGGCAAGGGATTCAGTCAATCATCCAACCTGGTAAAGCACCAGCGAATTCACACTGGGGACAGGCCATTCACCTGCTCCGTGTGTGGGAAGGGATTCACGCAGTCACCTCACCTGCTGAAACACCATCATGTTCACGAGTGACTGCAAGGACTGAATTTTGCTGTTAATCACATCGAGGTCCGAACCATTTTCATTGGTGTCTGTTTCTGCTGATGTTAATAAACCCTGGCCCAGTTGTAAGATTTGTATTGTGGATTGTCTTGTCTGAGTCCTGAACTCGTAAAACAAACAAGAAGTGCTGTAAAAACTCAGCAGGTCTGACAGCATCTCTGGAGAGAGAAACAGAGCTAATGTTTTGACACTGAAGAAGAGTCACATTCAACTGGAAACATTAACTGTTCCTGTCTTTACAGATTCTGTCAGACTTACTGAGATTTTGCAGCAACTTCTGCTTTTAGAATGACGGTGAATGCTGGATACATGAATCAGAGATTGGTGTAAAACTGGGATCTGCTCCTAAATCAAAGTGAAACAGCAGGTTAAAGTTTCCAGTCTGAAAATTACTATGGTTATTATACTGTATCTACCATTTTAAGGCTGGTTTTAACTCTTTTAAAATAAACCTATTTAAAATATATTTGTTAAAGTCAGTATTAAAATACGAGTTGGATGAGTTCACAGGAGCCTGTTTACCGCTGGGACAATTATTCAACAAACATTGGATCTCCAGATAGAGAAGAAGCTGCAGTTTGTTTGCAGGAATTCCCTGTTTTATTGATGTGTGTGTGTTAGACATCAGGATAACTAAAAATACACAAACCTGGACATCAATGGTGATATGATTGACAGTTACTCTGGGAATCACTCCCACTGTGAAACTTCAGCACTGACACTGCTGAATGTTGTCGGCTCAGGGAGTGGGACCTCCAGGAGTGGACTGTAAAAAAGCTGGGTTTCAGTATCCTGACTAATATATGGTGAGGAACCAGAAAAATCCTTACTGAGGAACTGTCTGGGGTTTTACCAGTGTAGGTTCAGGGGCGAATGATTCCTGACTCCCTGAAATGTCTGATATTGAACCCAGTTTGGAACAAGATTCATTCAGTTTCCAGGAGAATAGGGACAAATATCACCCACAACTGAGGGAGAGGATTTACTCAGTCATACTCAGTCACCCACAACATGGAGAAGGTGCTTCTACCCAGAGTGTAATGGTAATGCTGCTGCACTTTGATACGACTGCTCAGACATTAGCCTGTGTCAGCTCTTATTGATACTGAATAAAATCTAACCACTGTCACCAATAAGGGTTATCACTGGGAATCATTTCAGAGTTTGGGAAAAGAGAATAAAGGGTTAATGGACACCCCGAATCCCAATTCTATAGAATAAAAGGATGTTCACAATGCTCTGGGCCCAAATGGTTTCTCTTCAGCTCCTCTGCACTCTGTTACTGTGACTCCACACTTTGGGCACATGGACTGAACCCCAGGGGTTCCGTCACCATCTGCCCCAATCGCCCCGTCTCCTGCCCCGATTGGCTGGAGGCCCATTTCCCAGTCAGTCCTCCAGCACCTTCCTGTCTCTCTATCAGTGCGATGCCCAGGTCAGCTTCCCAACTGGGGCTCAGGCCCTGTTATTCTCAGCTAAACTTAGCTCTCAGCTCCGTCACCTGGTTGTCACTAACATGAGCAACAGAGAGAGAAAGCTGCCGCAGGCTCAAATGGGAACTCAAAACTCCAAACAAACTCTTCAACGTTTGTGCGTTCAATATTTGTTTTTGTTTCAGGTTGTTATTTTTACATTGAGGCACCGGAGGTGAAGAATAACTTTCCCTTTCTAACTTTGTATTGTCTATTGTATCAGCTATGGCGCAGTGGATCACACTCTTCCACAAGAAACTACAAAAGGTCGAGAATGAAGCCCAGTCCATCATGCAAACCAGCCTCCCATCCATTGCTTCTGTACACTTCCCATTGCCTCGGAAAAGCAGCCAGCATAATCAAGCACCCCACACAGCCCAGACATTCTCCCTTCCACCTTCTTCCGTCAGGAAAAAGATACAAAAGTCTGAGGTCACGTACCAACTGACTCAAGAACAGCTTCTTCTTTGCTGCCATCAGATCTTCAAATGGACCTACCTCGCACTAAGTTGATCTTTCTCTGCACCCTACCAGTGACTGTAGCACTACATTCTGCACTCTCTCCTTTCCTTCCCTATGTACGGTATGCTTTGTATAGCGTGCAAGAAACAATATTTTTCACTGTATACTCATACATATGATGATAATAAATCAAATCTTCACTCTGAATCTGACGATTGTTCTTTCCAATCCCAGTCCATTTACCTGAAGCCAATATTCAAAATGCCAGCACTGAGGGAGTGCTGTACTATTGGAGCTGTTGTCTTCAGTATGAGATGCGAACCCAAGCATCCCATCTGCCCCTTCAGGTGGACATAGACATTGCCATGGATATGATTTTGAAGAAGAGTAGGGGGGGCTGGCCCTGGAGTCCTGACCAATATTTATCAATCAACGTTACTAAAAACAGATCATCTGCTCATTATCATGTTGCTGCTTTTGGGATCTTGCTGTGTACACATTAGCTGCCACATTTCCTGCATTACAACAATGACCACACTTCAAAACTGCTTCATTGGTTTGAAAATGCATTGGGACACCCTGTGGTCCTGAACGATGCTAAATGCAAGTTTTTAAATTTCAGATTTGTGTTCCCTGATCTTGATATCTGAATTTTAATTGGCTTCAACCACCCCCAACTTGCCATTTAATAAATTCACTTTGGATCAAAGAATATTTTAACCAATTAAGGCAACAGCAGGAATCTCCGGTGAGTAAATTTTTAAAATAAGTTTATTTGAAAAGAAACGTTTACTTCAAACATTGGCTTTTACAGCTTGATGTGGGTGATCAGTCTGTCGAAGGTTAACCCTCTCTGGCTCCTTCTTTGACAGGAATTCTTGTGGATTTCAACCTCAGAAGTCTGGTTCCTTCTTTGACAATAATTTACCTGGAACTCGACCCTGTGAATATTCAGTACTTGGCTGGCAGGGAAGATGTTGGGAATCTCTACTTTTATCCCCAAAGTGACCATTACCTGACATCAGAGTTGGGCTGATTGTGACATGACACTTGGTCAATTTGGTTACCAGATTAATTTAACCGGATCCCCAATTACTGACACCACCTTCTCTCATTATCTTAGACAGGAATACAATTGCACAGTTTCATACTAACCCTTTATCTGATTCTATACAATCAGGTATTCAGACAATTTCAAATTCTGAGACAAATCAGAGCTTGAAGGTCTCTCTTACCAGTACATTTATCATCATTGCACATTCTTTACTTACACAGCAATTCAAATGATATGTTTTTACAGCAAATAAAACTCAGCCTTTTACTATAAGACTACTTGTGACACTAATAGATAAACAAAAAAATGACATTCTTTATTGATTTATTAACCGTAACTCAATTAAATCTCACTACTTCTCCAGTTATTTGTTACTGAATGCTTGCTAATTAATACAGTAATCTTTATTTAATAAACTTGGTTACTACAAGATAGACCGGTGCAAACCAACAGTTTGTGGAAAGTCAACAGCTTTCTTCCTTACTAATCCTGACCAGACTGAACAGTGAACCTTATTCTTCAGCTGGACTTTGGAAGAATATGATATCCTGTAGCTTATCAAAATTATAAAATAATTTCTTTCTTTAAACAATTTCTGTTGGCTCTGCAGTTTCTGGAAACATTTCAGGTTATTCAGTGTTAATATTTTAAAATAAAGATCTAGCCTTTATATAATTGTCTATTACACTGAGTCACTGACGATAGCTTATTCAAGGTTCATTCCTGAATAATCATATGTTACATGACTGGCTTTTCATATAAAATCAATTTGTAGCTAATAAAGCCAGTGACAGAAGGTGAATAGACTGTTAGAAGCCACATGTTCGATTTTAAAATGGTTTCCTTGACCTTGTTACTTATAGCAATGAATATGGTATGAAAGCGATTGATTTTTAAAACTAAATTTGGTTACCCAGGCCTGCAATTTCTTCCATTACAACAGTCACTACAATTCACAGAACTTCATTCACTGTATAATGTTTCAGGACAAAGGCAAAGATCGATAGAGAAACAAGGTGGTGAAAGGTTATCAGGGGGAGGTGGGAATGTGGAGTTGAGGTTTCAATTAGATCAGCCATGATTGTGTTGAATGGCAGAACAGGCTCCTGATTCACATGTTCATCTGACACCCTGTGGTTGTGAGAGGTGCGATAGAAATGCAATTTTTTTTTGTTTTCCCCACAATGTTGGATAATTACACTCAGTCCCTGCATCAAAATCATTGTTAAAGGTTGAGTCTAAATATGACACATTTTTAATTCTGGGGTGGTTTTCTCCAAAGAGAAGACGAAGAAGTGATCTGATGGAAGTCTTTAAGATTATGAAGGGGTTCAATAATCCAATAGGTATTTCAGTGAGAAACCTCTTTACCCAGCGAGTGGTGAGAATGTGGAACTCACTACCACAGCGAGTGGTTGAGGTGAACAGATGAATACATTGAAGGGGAAGCTAGATACATACATGAGGGAGAAAGAAATAGAAGGATATGCTGATGGGGGGAGGTGAAGAGGGGTGGGTGGAAACTTATGTTGCGTATAAATAGTGACGCAGACTGATTGGGCCGACTGGCCTGGCCCTGTGCTGCAGACACAATGGAACAGAGACAAACGTATTTTAGATCTACCTGGAGTGCTATTAAAAGCACTATTTACTATCCAAGATAAAATAAATGTCCTTCATCAGCTTTTGTGGATCATTTCAGTAGAAATGTGCTCTCCCAGGCTCAAAGTGCATCAACTGGAATCAACATTGAGAGACCAGCCAGTCCAGCAGAAAGAAACTTCACCAAAATGGTTCAGTCCTGGACATGACGAACAGCAGCAATAACAGCAGAATCCAACCCCTGTAATCATTTGTGAACTTGCTGGTGTCTCAGCAGCTGTGATGACTGAGTGAATCCCTTCCCGCACACAGAGCAGGTAAACTGTTTCGTCCCAGTGTGAACACGCTGGTGTGCCCACAGGTTGGATGAATTACTGAATCCCTTCCCACACTGAGAGCAGGTGAATGGTCTCTCTCCGGTGTGAACTCGCTGGTGTGTCTGCAGGTGGGATGACTGAGTAAATGCTTTCCCACAATCAGAGCAAGTGAATGGTCTCTCCCCAGTGTGCACTCGTCGGTGTTTCTGCAGATTGGATGCATCTGGGAATCCCTTCCCACAATCGGGGCAGGTGAACGGTCTCTCCCCAGTGTGAACTCGCTGGTGTATCAACAGATGCGATGAATCAGTGAATCCCCTCCCACATTCGGAGCAGGTGAATGGTCTCTCCCCAGTGTGAATTCGCTGGTGCATCAACAGATGAGATGAGCGACTAAATCCCTTCCCACAGGTAGAGCAGGTGAATGGTTTCTCTCCAGTGTGAACTCGTTGGTGCATCAGCAGACTGAATGAATCACTGAATCTCATCCCACACATTGAGCAGGGGAATGGTCTCTCTCTGGTATGAACCCTCTGGTGCATCAGCAGGTTGGATGAATCAGTAAATCCCATCCCACACTCGGAGCAGGCGAACGGCCTCTCCCCAGTGTGAACTCGCTGGTGCCTCAGCAGGTTGGATGAATCACTGAATGCCTTCCCACACTCGGAGCAGCTGAATGGTCTCTCCCCGGTGTGAATGCGCTTGTGTGACTGTAGGTGGGATAACTGAGTGAATTCCTTCCCGCACTCCGAGCAGGTGAACCGCCTCTCCCTGGTGTGAACTTGCTGGTGCATCAACAGGTTGGATGAATCACTGAATCCCTTTCCACAATCGGAGCAGGTGAATGGCCTCTCACCAGTGTGAACTCGCTTGTGTGTCTGCAGGTGGGATGAATGAGCGAATCCCTTCCCACACTCCAAGCAAGTGAACGGCCTCTCCCCAGTGTGACTGCGTCGATGAGTTTCCAGCTGATATGGGAAATTGAATCCTTTACCACAGTCTCCACATTTCCATGGTTTCTCCATGGTGTAGGTGTCCATGTGTCTCTACCAGTTCGACAGTCAGTTGAAGCCTTGTCCATACATAAAAAACCTGAATAGTGACTAGTGATGTCTTTTCAAGCTGTGTAACTGGTTGAAGCTTTATTCCACAGTCAGTGCACAGGAACACCCACTCATATCTGTGTCTCCACGTTTTCCAATCACACTTATGGTTGAAATCTCTTGAAGCAGACAGAACAGAGAAATATTTCTCTTTATAGATTCCAAAGGCTGATGTTGTTCAGGTCCCGATTTATCAAGTTAATCTGGCAGATCACCACGAATATTTGTTTTGAGAAGTCCAATTCTGATATTCTGTAAAAGGAGTTCCAAAATTCATCACTGTCAGTGCAACTCAAATTCAGAAAAGACAATTCTAGTTTTTATAGAAAATTCTTTACTTTCTCCCGCCATTCTTACCCTGCATCTAATACACATCATAGAACAACACCAGTCATATCCCTGTCCTATATTAATTTACTGTCTCCTTAATATCAGCTATCTCCTGGGGATCCACCCCTTTAATTGTGACCATTACGAATATAGACCATCCTTTTAGCCAGACAAATAAATGTATTAAGCTGAGGGAGCTAAAGAATGTTAATGTCTTTAAAAGAGAAAGACTTGGGGCAACCTTTCCAGAGTCTGCAGCCTCCCTGGATTCACTTCCTTTCCCTTCAGTTGCTGCAAGTCCCCAAAATCCCCCAGAATGAGAAAAGAAATGGAAAGGGGGTTGAAAAGAAAGTGTTTCACTCACAGATGTCAGAGACAGGAGAACGTTTCTGTCTGCATGAAGCTCAATCTGCATTGTCACAAAGACAGCATTCTGATTGGCTGGAGGACCAGAGAGCTTCCGGTCCTCCAAATATTCTCATTGGTGAACGTCTCACGCGACATAATGGTGGGTGAGACCTCCTCCGTCCATGCGCACCTTCCCTCTCCCCTGGACATGCGCATTCGAGGTCGCCTGCTTGCGTGGCGAATAGAGCGTATTCCCCAGCGCCATGGATTGTGGGTATGCGGCTGCCATTATTCAGCCGGTCTCCAAACTCCTGGGACTGGGGTGAAAATTCGTGGGTTTGGGTTTGGTACCTGTGGGTTATAACTGGATTTGATTGTGACGCCCCTTTCACAAAAGAGTTTGTTAAATACAGCTGTAAAGATTTGGACAGTGGCACAGTGGTTAGCACCGCTGCCTCACAGCGCCAGGGACCCAGGTTCAATTCCGGCCTTGGGTGACTGTCTGTGGGGGGTTTGTACATTCTCTCTGTATCTGTGTGAGTGGCTGGGCTTACCCGTCTTGCCAGCGGTTGACATGAGCTGGCCATGTCAATGATGAACCTCATGCAGGAGGACACCAAGGCAGCCTCATGCAGGAGGACACCAAGGGCAGCCTCAAGGCTGGTTTGGCCCTTCTGGTTCCCCTCTCCCCCTGCTCCAATGGCACAGACATTTGGAAATATGTAACCAATGTCCAACTCCTCAGTGCCAAAAGATATTGCTGATTTTTAAAATTACTGCCTCTGAAAACTGGCATGGTTTGCAGAGATTAACAATTTAATGCACTTAACTGGACAGACTGGAAAATGCCCACATCTTTTCTCTGTCTAGTTAATCCACTCGAATGATCATCTGATGAGTCAGCTGACACTGTCCCATGCAGGGAGCCTTTTAAAGTGCTGGCCGTGACCTTGTTCTGGGTCACTGCCTGCAGTCTACAACACTAGACATCCCACTCTCCAACACTCATTGAGCAAAATGAAGGTCTACAACCCGCCCTTGCTGCTAATTGGTGACAATGAATGTATTATCAGGCACGAAGTGATGGCGGCACAGAAGTCAGAATGCTGCTGAATTCCGGATGTGGAATGCGCTGTCATAGAAACGAGAAGCAGGAGTAGGCCATTTGGCCCTTCAAACCTGCTCCACCATTCATTATAATCATGGCTAATCATCAAATTCAATGGGCTGATCATCGAATTCAATATCCTGATCCCACATGACTGCATTGTTCAGCTGTTGGAAGTTACCTCAAAACTGATTGCAAACGTTTATGTCTCTGATGTAAATCACCATTTAAAGTCAATAAGGCTGAGTGTAATTATTGAGCTCTGATGGGGGGTCATCTAGACTCAAAATGTTGGCTCTATTCTCTCTCCACAGATGCTGTCAGACCTGCTGAGATCCCAGCATTTTCTGTTTTTGTTTCAGATTCCAGCAGCCGCAGTAATTTGCTTTTATCTTAAGAGATTATTCCTCAAATTGAAATTGACAAAATAAATTGACATGAGTGGCTGATTTGAACATCCAAAGGGAAAGTTTAAGGGAATAATCACATTGTCAGAACAAAAAGAAACTAACAACTAACAGCCAGGTGGTTCCCCAGTGTCAAAAACGATTTCTTTTTCACAATAATATTTCTACTTGAATTTGGGTTAATTTCGGAAAAAAAGTCAGAGAAAATTTGTGTTATTTTTAGGAAATAAAAGACCATCTAAAACAAAGATCTTGATAATGCCTGAAATCAAATATGATTATAATATATGAAATATGATATGGGGAAGTTTAGGAGTGAGAGGAGGAGAAATTTCTTCATGCAGAGAGTGGTGAACTTGTGGAATTCGCCAGCACAGAAGGCTGTGGAGGCCAAAACATTAGAAATATATCTGTTTACCTTCTGAGATATATTCAGACTCTAAAAGCCTCAAGGAGTTTGGGGAGATCAGTGGAGAATAATGTTGAGATAGGGGATCAGTCATGATCATCTTGAATTGCAGAACAGGATCGAAGGGCCAAATGACCTATCCTGCTCCTATTTTCTATGTTTCTGGAAGTCAACAAAATAAGATTCTCATCAGGACTGTTGTTAAAAATGGAAACGAGGAATTACACATCTTCAGCCTGATCAACCAACATAAATTATAAAAGTCTGTCCTGTTAAGTATATTTTTCCATTCTATATTGATAAATATTTTTCTTTTAAATAAGCTTCCTTCAATTGATTATATAAGATTCCTGAGATAGAATCCCTACAGTGCTGAAGGAGGCCATTTGGCCCATGGAACCTGCACCAACAACAATCCAACCCAGGCCTAACCCCATAACCCATTTACTCTGCTAATCCCCCTGACACTAAAGGTCAATGTAGAATAGCCAATCAACCTAACCCACACATCTTTGGAGTGTGAGGAAACCAGAGCACCTGGAGGAAACCCACACAGACATGGGGAGAACGTCTTATCCAGTGGTTAAAAGTCTTGTTTAAAGTAAAATAACTGAGGGAGTTGTTTACAGGCATCGGTGAATTGGGCTGATTGCAGACAGAATGAGCAGGACAGTGAGAGAGAGCTGTGTCTGCACTGGCGCAGAGACAGAAATCCGATTGGAGGGTTGAAACATGGAGTTACAGGATTTGGGAGGTGACAAGGACGTTCCAGGGGAAAAGACGATTAGAGATTGGGGCGGGAGTTTACAAGGATATTGGGAGTTAAGGGTTGGTTTCATTGGGGGAGGGTGCTGGTGATGATGGCAGAACTGAAGGACATAGGAATACCTGAAGGGAGAGAACCATGAACGATATCAGTGAAAATAGGGAAGTTGGGTGAGGAGCAGTTTAGTGGGAATAAGGTCGAGGGAGGAGGTGGGATTGCTGGAAAGATATACTCTGAGAGGATACAAGGAGAGATAGGAGAGAATTGAAACAAAGGATCAAATTCAGGGCTACAGCAAAGGGGGGTCATTAGAAAGAGTTTGGCTCGGTGGGCTAGGGGAAGGGAGGGAAGCAGTAGAGGCAGCTGATTACATTGTCTAAATCTTAATGACAAAGAAGCTCCATGAGCTCCTCACACTGGAGGTGAAGATGGAGGAGACAGAGGAAAGAGACCTTCAAAGGATCCAAATTGTGTTTGAGATATTAAAAAAGCTCAACACTCTTCATGTCGAACACAAACTGAATTTATTTTACATAACAATGTATAACTTAACATTTATAACTATGCTTTGTTTATTAACAGCAATACTGTGATAACTTTCCACACAAATATGAACATACAAATTAGGAGCAGGAGTAGGCCACTCGGCCCCTCTAGCCTGCTCCACCACTCAATAAGACCCTGGTTGATCTGATTGTAACCTCAAATCCACATTCCTTTTACCCCCTGTTAATCAAGAATCTATCCAGCTCTGCCTTCAAAATATTCAAAGACACTGCTTCCAATGCTTTTTGAGGAAGACCCAGAGACTCGCTGCCCTCTAAGAGAAAACATTTATTTCTCATCTTTGTGTCAACTGAGCAACATTTTATTTTTCAATAATGTATTCAATAATAAGTATTAGATTCGCTCACATGAGAAATCATCCTCTTTAAATCGATCCTGTCAAAATACCTCAGGAACTGAAAAAGATTTCAATCAAATTGCCTCTTACTCTTTTAAGCTCCAGCAGATACAAGCTCAGGCTACTCAGTCTTTCCTCATAAGACAATCTCCCATTTCTGGTATAGTCTAGTAGACCTTCTCTGAACTGCTTCTAACACATTTACATTCTTCTTTAAATAAGGAGACAAATACTTTAATCATATTCCAAATCGCCAGTGTTCTGTAAAGCAGAAGCATAAGCTCTGTTTTGTATTCAATTCCCCTCACAATGAACAATAACATTATGTTAACTTTCCCAATTACTTGCTGTACCCTTCTACTAGCTTTTTGTGACTCATGAACCAGGACACTCAGAATCCTCTGACGGGGAACTGAATTTCTCCTCACAGTCTCCACATTTACACGGTTTCTCCCTAATGTGACTGTGGATGTGAATGGTGCTGTTTCCTTCCATGTTCAAAATTCTCTGCTGTTAAGGTTACGATAAATTGTGCAGCTCCATCCAATCCTGATCTGATATTCTGTGTGAGTATCCTGACCCCAAATCCTCCTTCTAAGCCAATTATATTAACACCTATAACAGAGCTGGAGTTATTTTTCAATTCAGCAGAAACGGACCCAAATGAACATGGTTCAGTCTGAATATGATTAACTGCAAAATCCAATCACAATAGTTACTTGTGAATTTGCTGGTGTTTTCGCAGCCTGGATGAAGTAATGTATCCCTTCCCACACTGGGAGCAAGTGAATGGCCTCTCCCCAGTGTGAGTTCGCTGGTGATTTAGCAGTGTGCATGAGGTAATAAATCCCTTTCCACACACAGAGCAGGTGAATGGCCTCTCCCCAGTATGAATTCGCTGGTGTTTCAGCAGCATGGCTGAGGTAGTGAATCCCTTCCCACACTGGGAGCAGGTGAATGGCCTCTCCCCAGTGTGAACTCGTTGATGATTTAGCAGCGTGGATGACTGAGTGAATCCCTTCCCACACTGAGAGCAGATGAATGGCCTTTCCTCAGTATGAATTCGCTCGTGTATCGCTAGGTTGGATGACTGATTGAATTCCTTCCTACACACAGAACATGTGAACGGTCTCTCCCCTGTGTGAATTCGCTGGTGTTTCAGCAGATGGGATGAGGTAGTGAATCCCTTCCCACATTGAGAGCAGGTGAACGGTCTCTCCCCTGTGTGAATGCGTCGATGAGTTTCCAGGTGGGATGGGTAATCAAATCCCTTCCCACAATCCTCACATTTCCAAGCCATCTCCCTGTTGCGATTGCAATTATGTTCCGAAAGGCCAGATGATTGGGTGAAGTCTTGTCCACACACACAGAACACGTGTACAGTTTCTCTCCACTGTGAATGGTGCTTTTTCCTTCTATATTCAAAATACAATGATATTCAGGTTACAATAAATTGGTCGACTCAATCAGGTCTGAGATCACATTTGATTTCTGTTTACCAACTGCAAATCCCCCTCTCCTAAAATGCTGTGAAATTGATTTAGAACAGAAAAAAACTCATTTTCTTCTCATGCAACTGGCAAACATTATTTTATCTATGGAAAGAGACATAAAGTTAAAAGGCAAAAGCGATCGAAGGATATGGGGGTTTGGGCTATTATCATAATGAATAGAAGAGCAGGCTTGAAGGGCCAAATGGCCTACTCCTGATCCTATTTTCTATGTTTCGATGGAACTCAATGTCTATGAGGATGGTGGAACAGGAGACAAATGGTTTCAAAATGAGATTGGATCGGCACACAAAGGAAATGAACATGCTGCACTAATGGAGATATAGAGGGGAATGGGACTGAGTGGATCACTCTGCAGAAAGTTGACATGGACTCAAGTTCCTTCTGAAGTGTGGAGTCTATGACTGGAAATGTATAACATCGCTGCAGTACCAGATTACAAGAATGGAAATAATAAATACATTATTTTACTGAAATATAAATATTAGACCTAATACGTACTATAAAACAACACTGGATATATCTCTTCTTGTGGCGTCCCAAGCCAACTGATAACTCTAAAATAAACACATTTCCAGACAATTCCAAGGATAAAATGAGTGAGGTTTCACTTTTTAAAATGTTTCATTGTAAAAGTCAAAATAAAAGCAACATAAATGAATCAGGCATTGACAGACAAATAGCATTTGAATAGATGGGATACTTTTTACTTCAATAAAACCAGTCTCCACAAAATCACCAGCAATTCCTCCCTTAGAATTCATGGCACTAATTTAATTTACCACAACTCTCTGTATTTCCCAGAGAGAAAAAACACAGGAGAATGGCACTCAGTCAAAATGCTCATTTGAAGAGTCGGGTACAGATATAATGTTCTAAATGGCCCGTATATATTTATACATTTGCATATTTAATGGATAATAAATGTGTGTAATATACAGCTCTCTGTTATGTGATTGGCGAGATAGGGATCAGTGAGGAAGAACTTTGTTTAGGCCCTGGAACTTGCTGCTGATGAGAGTGGTGCAACAAGAGATGATCAGTGATTTCAAAATGAAATTTGATGAACACTTGAAGGAAATAAACTTTCAGGGAAATGGGGATATCGAGGGGGTATGGAATTGACTGACTTTCTGTACAGAGGGTTGGTATTGACTTGAGTTGCCAAATAGATTCATTTTGTGCCACAATGACTCTGTGGCTGGAAATATAAAACAGCAACGCTGCTATATATTTCAAGACAAGAAATAATTATAATGAACTTCAGAGAATCATAAATGATTTTGTGTGTGCCATATGACCACACTATCTCTGTCCTCAGTTGATTTACTATTCCTTTAAACGTCATCCATCTCTTGGGAAAACGTTATAATTGTGAACATTAGATAGGAGGCCATCCTATTAACCAGACAAATAAATGTGTCAAACTGAGAGCTAAAGGATGTCTTTGAGAGAAAAAGGAAAACTTCCCCCTCTGGCCAACATCTGTGAGTAAAACACTTTCTTTCTCCCCCTGGGAAATACAGAGAGTTGTGGGACTCTGTAACTGGAATTAGAGCCAAATATACTGAGGGGGAAATGTTTGTGATTTTGTGGAATCTGTTTTTATTGTTTGAGCTATTTAATGACAAAGTTATCATGCGCATTCAAATACAATTTGAATGTCATTGCATGATTCAGCAATGTTCAAAGAATCCCTAAAGTACAGGAGGTCATTTGGCCCATCGAGCCTGCACTGACATCAATCCCACCCAGGCCCTAATCCTTCAACTCCACGTACTACCCTGCTAATCCTCCTGATACTAAGGGCAATTTAGCATGGCCAATCCACCTAACCCTCAGATCTTTGGAGTGTGGGAGGAAACCAGAACACCCTGAGGAAACCCACACAGACACAGGGAGAATGTGCAAACTCTACACAAGGCCAAATTTGTACCCGGGTCCCTGGTGCTGTGAGGCAGCAGTGCTAAACACTGTGCCACTATGTTGCCCGTTTGATAATTTTAATTAGATTGTTACAGAAAAAGTTTTTAAAATGTGAAATGTTGTCCTTCGGTTTATTCCATTGAGTTTCTCTGGGAATTTATTTGCTTTAAGGTAATTGGTCTCCACAAAGATCATACCAACAGGGATACATCTAGTGTTATCCTTTGGTACATTAGTATAATATTTCTGTCATTTGTTCTTATTTCTGGTCTGGTACTTTGGAACTATAGCTATATTCTATATTTCCAGCATTAGATCCATGATGGCAGATGAGTCAATTAGTCAACTGGAATCCATGCTAACTCATTATAGGACAATCCAGTTAATCCCATTCCCACTATGTATCTCCGTAGCCCTGCAAATTTATTTCCTTCAAGTTCCATCCAATCTTGTTTTGAAATAATTAATTATCTCTGCTTCCACCACCCTCATTGGCAGCCAGTGCCAGGTCGAGATCGCTCACTGCCTGAGGAGTGGTCTTCCTCATAACCCTGTATCTGGAAATTACACTGACATTTAGTCCAATAAATATATATACATGTGAGCAGCTGGCATGAAGACGGTGTGTGTGTCCTGGACAGGAAGCAGTGAGCAGGGATCTGTTGATCAACATGAATTAGCACCTTCAGGAGAATTGGGAGGATATATATTAGAAATAGCAGAATGAGAAAGGAGAGAGTGTGTGGGATGGAGATTTACAACTTTGGGAGAAGGAGCGAGGAAAGAATATTCCATAGAAACTAGAACTGTCTGTTTTGAACTTCTATCCTGCACTGATAGTGATGCTTTTTGTCAAGCCTTTTAAAGTATATCAGAAAAGGGAGGATTTACAGAGTGAAATCCCAACAAACATCACATCCAAGATCTGATAGTCACTCAATTATTGGTGCCTCAATTTCGTCTGCATCTGAAACTTCTTCAAATAGTTTAAACATCAGTGTGACTGGAGAGAACACATGCGTGCACGCACACACACTTTCTATGTCATCCTTGATGAAGACCGACACACATTTGTTTAATAATAAATAAGAACAGGAAATGCTGGAGAAATTCAGCAGGTCTGGCAGCATGTGTGGAGAGAGGAGTACGGTTAATATTTTGAGGCCATACGAACTTCTACAGAACTGTTTCTTTTCTCAGCCATTTCCTCATTCGCCATTATCAATTCTGTGGTAACAAACACACATTTTTTCTTTCTTTTTCATGCATCATGTTTTTACAGTCAGTTTTTATGCTTTTTACCAGTTCTTTCTCATTGTTTTCTTTTTCTTTATCAGTTCCTTTGTGCCAAATTCTAAAAAGATCCAAATCCTCTGGCTTAATACTTTTCTGATCACTTTGTGAGCCTCTTCCTTTGATTAATGCAAATATTTACTTCTCTCGATAACCACAGTTGCAATCACTATTCCTGCAGGACTTTTGTCTTTAAAGGAATGCACACTTGTTATAAATCATGTATTAATTCCTGAAATGTTAGGTATTGCCTATCTTCTATCATATCTTTTAATGTAGCTTCCCATCTACCTAAGCTAACTTTCCCCTCAAATCTTTGAACTTTCCTTCTATGAGGAACACTCAGCTGAATTAAACAAAAGAACCTATTAAACACCACAGCCCATCTCCATGGCAACATGGCATGCTTTGGGGTGTTCCAAATAGAAATGCAAAGTAAATATCTTTGACCTCCCAAACATCCTTTCATTCTATGATTCAGATGAAATATCAAACTAGAATTTTGCAACAAGGCTCTAAGAGTATCAAACCATTGGAAGCAAAGTTCCGAGACCAGCCAGTCCACCAGAAAGAAACATTCTGACACTCCCACTTTGCCACCTGTCAGAATGAACATGGCTGAGTCCCAGAAGTGATTAATAGCAGGAACAATGGCAGAATCCATTCTCTGTAATCACTTGTGAACTCGCTGGTGTGTCTGCAGATGGGATAACTGAATGAATCCCTTTCCACACAAGGAGCAGATGAATGGCCTCTCCCCAGTGTGAACCCGTTGATGTGTCAGCAAGTTAGATGATTGAGTGAATCCCTTCCCACACTCAGTGCAGGTGAACGGCCTCTCCCCAGTGTGAACTCGCTGGTGTGTCCGCAGGGTGAACGATTCAATGAATCCCTTCCCACATTCAGAGCAGGTGAATGGCCTCTCTCCACTGTGAACTCGCTGGTCTGCCAGCAGATGGGACAACGGAATGAATCTCCTGCCACACTCAGAGCAGTTGAATGGTCTCTCCCCAGCGTTAACACGCTGATGTGTCTGCAGGCTGCATAAGCAACTGAATCCCTTCCCACACTCAGAACAGGTGAATGGCCTCTCTCCAGTGTGAAGTCGCTGGTGTGTCAACAGATTCCATGAGTGAGTGAATCCCTTCCCACACACAAAGCAGGTGAACAGCTTTTCTCCACTGTGAACTCGCTGGTGCATCCGCAGGTTGTTTAAATGCAAAGCAGCCAGCATAATCAAGGACCCCACACACCCTGGACCTAAGGTCATGCACCAACTGACTCAAAAACAGCTTCTTCCCTACTGCCATCTGACTCTTGAATGGACTTACCTTGCATTAAGGTCATTCTCCGCACCCTAGCTATGACTGTAACATTACATTCTGCACTCCTTTCCTATGTATGGTATGCTTTGCCTGTATAGTGCGCAAGAAACAATACTTTTCACTTTATAGTAACACACGTGACAAGAATAAATAAATAAATAATCAACAGCCTCCAGACTCTCCACTCTTCATCCACAGTTTCAGCCACTCTCCCTTTGTGTTGACCTGCATTTTTCCAGACTCTGCGTTTCATCATGTTTTCCAGATATCTCCCCCACCCCAGATTGTTCACCTGCAGTTTCCAGGCTCCCCAGGCATGTGCTCACTTACAGTTTCCTGCCACCCCACCCCACCCACATTCACCCAGTGTTTAGACCCCCTTCTGAACCTGTGTTCACCCACAGTTTCCAGCTCCCCACGCCGGCTTACCCACAGTTAGCAGGCCCCACACAATGCTCAATTTGTCAGCAACAGCACCAGACTATGCATGCTCAGAGCACAGGCCGATTCCATACCTGTGCACTGGGTACCTAGAATCATGCATAGGGACTTTATGGGGTGCTCTGGGTAACTAATGCAGCATTGACAGAGTGAATTTCAGACAGATCATTAATGTTTTAGCATTCTAATTGAGATCAGGAAGAGAGCAGACAGAGACTCAATATGAAAAATCATCACGATCTGTTCAGGATAGAATTCAGATGAGAGACATTTCTCTTGGTTTGAGTTTTGTCGATAGAAATTCATTACTTTCCTCTGCTGGCAGGGAGCACTGCGCACGCGCACTGTTGCAACCTCATGCGATCAAGAGGGAGCCTTGACCCCAGGTCTGTCATCAAAAAACTCGCAGCTTCTCTTCCTGAAAACACGGAACCGATAGCTTCTTATTCGGATCGTGAATCCTCCAGAATGTGTTTGTGGAACCTCCCAGTCCACTCACCGGCTCTGTTCCTCTCCTGTCCGGGGATCATGTCTCCCCCCGGATTCCGAAACACTGTCTCCATCCGCACTGCGCATGCTCCAGTCACAGCCCCCGCACTGAGCCTGCGCAGCGGGCCTCCAGCAGAGGTTAGGGCCCCGCCCCTCGTTCACTCCGATTGGTTGGAGGACCAGCCGCTCCCGCTCGGTCCTCCAGCTCCGCCCCTCATTCACTCCTATTGGTTGGAGGACCAGCTGCTCCCGCTCGGTCCTCCAGCCCCGCCCCCTCACATTGTTCCGGAATCTCACTCTGCCGCTTCCGCCTTCACCCCAGCAGCAACTTCAACCAAAGACCCAACTGGGAAAAGGTGAATATTTCCGCATGTTTAAAATCAGTCATAAAATCATTAAATATGATTTGTTGTTGTGAGCTGCATTATTTGTGAGAATGAGAGTGACGGAGTGGGATTGATCCACAGCCTGAGTCACCAGATTAAGGACAGGGGGAGAGAGAATCTGGAGAAGAGAAAAGAATCAGGAGGAGACTGGAGACTGAATCTGGAGCAATGAGCAGAGAGGGAGAGGAGAGTGTGGGACACAGAGTTATAGATCTGGGGGAAATGTCCCACAGAAACTAGAATGGTCTGTTCTGAATTTCTGTCCTGTGTTTACACTAAGTTCTGTAAAACTCTTTTTACAGGGAGTTAGAAACATAGAAACCCTACAGTACAGAAAGAGGCCATTCAGCCCATCGAGTCTGCACCGACCACAATCCCACCCAGGCCCTACCCCCATATCCCTACATATTTTACCCGCTAATCCCTCTAATCCACGCATCCCAGGACACTAAGGGGCAATTTTAGCATGGCCAATCAACCTAACCCGCACATCTTTCAACTGTGGGAGGAAACCGGAGCACCCGGAGGAAACCCACGTAGACACGAGGAGAATGTGCAAACTCCACACAGACAGTGACCCGAGCTGGGAATCGAACCCAGATCCCTGGAGCTGTGAAGCAGCAGTGCTAACCACTGTGCTACCATGCCGTTAGAGGGAGAGGAGTTCCAGATGGGAAAATCAGAACAAACATCATGTCAAAATCTGACAGAATCACTCGATTCATCAGGGACTGAATATTATCGGTCTTTGAATGTGGAAGGAGAAATGTTTGTTCTGTCTGCGGGAAAAGATTTCAAACATCAGTGTGACTGGAAAAGCATCAAGACACACACACTCACCTGAGTGAGTGTTCCAGTGACCAGACTGTGGGAAGACCAGTTACACAGCCTGAAAAAAAATCATACCTTTCACAATGCGGAGAAATGTACAGGTGTTCTGTGTGAGGCTCCAACTGAACATCCAACCTGGAGAGACAAATGAATAACTGAATTATGGAGAAAGCATGGACATATGCTGATTGTGGGATGGGATTAATATTCCCATTTGAACTGGGAAATGGTCAATGCAGTCACACTGTGGAGGGACCGTTCACCTTCTCCATGTGTGGAGATGGATTTACTCAGTTATCCAGTCTGTCAACACACCAGCCAGTTCGTTCCGGGGAGAGGCCGTTCAGATGCTCCATGTGTGGGAAGGAATTTGCTGACTCAGGTGACCTGCTGGCGCATGAGCAAGTTCACACTGAGGAGAGCGCATTCACCAGGCTTGTGTGTGGCAACGGATTCACTCAGTCATGCCAGCTCACTGAACATCAACATGTACACAGTGATCAGAGACTTTTTAAATGTTCTGACTGCGAGAAGAGCTTTAAGAGCAAAAAGTATCTGCAAATACACCAACGACTTCACACTGGGGAGAGACTGTTCATCTGCTCTGAGTGTGGGAAGAGATTTGTTCAGTCATCTGACTTGCTCACACACCAGCGAAGTCACACTGGGGTGAGGCCATTCACCTGCTCTGTGGGTGGAAAGGGATTCACTCAACCACACAACCTTCAGACACACCAGCGAGTTCACACTGGGGAGAGGCCATTCATTTGCTCTGAGTGTGGAAAGGGATTCACTCAGTCATCCCACCTTGTGACACACCAGCAAGTTCACACTGGGGAGAGGCCATTCATCTGCTTTGAGTGTGGGAAGGGATTCACTCAGTCATATCAGCTTTTGTTGCACCAGCGAGTTCACAATGGGGAGAGACCATTCACCTGCTCCGTGTGCGCTAAGGGATTCATTCAGTCATCAGACCTACTGGTGCACCAGCAAGTTCACACTGGGGAGAGGCCGTTCACCTGCTCAATGTGTGGGAAGGGATTCACTCAGTCATCACACCTTGTGACACACCAGCGAGTTCACAAATGACTGCAAGAATTAGATTCTGCTTTTATTGCTGCTGTTAATCATATTGAAGACTGAATGTGTGGGTTAATCCTGATGTGTGTAAGGGAGCCACTCTCTTCCATGTTTTAGAGCTCCTAGATATGGAACAGAAGCTCCTTTACAACTATGTTTAGAGTCAGGAAGAATGCTGGAAACATGATGTCAAATCAGAGATTGGTGTAAAACTGGGATCTGTTCCCGACTGAAAGGAAAACAGCAGGTTTAACTTTACAGTCTGAAAATAGTACGAAGATTGAAAATGTTTGTGTGACATTCCTGAATCTACCAATGTAAGGTCATGATAACATCAAGTTACATTTCTATCTGGAACCTTTAACCGTCTCTCACCTTCCATTGACTTCACTATAATGGAAACTGACTGTTGAAATGTCAACATTAGAACATATTGACAAATAATTTGAGGGTTTTTTACAGTTGGGATCTTTCTCTGTTTGCTCCACTCAAGGTATTAGATGACAGACTTTCTCCTGTGAATATCCAGCTGGAGTATTGGGCCCTGATGTGTTTCTTTGTTCATCTTATTGACTCTAAATATTGAACCTTGTGGTTTCAGCCGCTGATAATCAAATTCCCAACAACAGATTGTCTTTTACTGACTTTATTAAAAGCACTGCAATAATACAGACAGAGTAATTCCTCACATGGTTCCAGTACTCAGTGAAGTACTTTTTTTAAATTCATTCATGGGATGTGGATGTCACTGGCTTGGCCAGCATTTAGTACCCACCCTAATTACCCTTGAACTGAGGAGTTTGCTAGGCCATTGCAGAGGGCATTTAAGAGTCAACCACATTGCTGGGATCTGGAGTCAAAGATGTGCCAGACCAGGTAAGGACGGCAGATTTCCTTCCCTAAACACATTCGTGAACCAGATGTTTTTCTTTTACAACAATCGACAACAGTTTCATGGTCATTAGACTTTTAACTCCAGATTTTTATTGAATTCAGATTTCACCACCTGCCGTGGTGGGATTCGAACCCTGGTCCCTGAAGTATTACCTGGGACTCTTGATTACTAGTCCAGCGACAATATCACTACGCCACTGCCTGCCTTTTATATGAAATTTATATGCATCTCCGAGCCTGTAATGGTGTATTGGTCTGTAATTTTAACATAATCTAATTCAGTATTCCTTCTGTAATATTCTGTCTACCACTTTCCTGTTACCTGATGAATTTGTTAATTGTTATTATCACTGGATTGTCACGGTTTCCATGTGTTTAACATGATTAGTTAGTCTGTACCTGAATTTTATGATTTTTTAATGCAAGTTACACAGCAATTCAGCCTATTGGCTGTGAGCCTGTTCCTTGAATGAAATATCATTTGACTTAAAATTTACCCAGTCTGGAGAACAGAGATAATACAGTGGATTCAGAACTCTCTCCTCCCCAGCTCTGATCTAACAAGCTGCAGCTATACTGGAGATATTTATGTTTAAATTGTTCACTACAGTTGTGATCTGACCCTGTTCAAACTGTAACCAGAATGATATCTGTGCATTGTTCTGAGTGTGAGCACAAGAACGTGTCACTGTCACAAACAGATACCATTTCCTTCGTTCACATCTCCACACAAATACCAGCCCTTTACACACTCCTTTTCTACACAACCACAGCAACATGAGCAAGGATGTGAGGCTCATTACTCTTCATCCACATTTCATAACAGCAAAGGCTCCACAGTACAGGAGCACACTGACCGGAGAAGAGCCTCATCAGCCTGCAAGCTCCTGTTGGGGAGCAGCGTCACAAGGCGACCGTGTTCCAGACAGTGAATCCGCACGAGGGACGACTCGGTGGGAGGCACGAGGGAGACCCCGCCTCGCTCTGGGCAGACTCCAAAAGTGCCCTCGTGCCCACCACCGAGCCGCTGACCTCCTCAGGGCAGTCACCCCTCGACTCTGAGTCCCCCGCCGCATGACGTACGGCGGGCGGCACGGAGCCGCCAACTCGCCCCAACCCCTCCCCGATCCCACCCCCAGGATCGGCGGAGGAGGGGTTCCCCCCGGGCTCACCTTCCCCGGTTTGCAGGCCCGCGTGCAGCGCCGACTCAGTCGCCCCCTCCGCCCCAGACGCTTGGACACCCACCGGTACAACCTCCGGATTAAGGTCGGGGATGTCCAGCGTCCAAGGCTGGGACGGAGAGGACGAGTGGACCATTTCCTCGCCACCGCCACACGGGGACACGAACATTGGGGTGTTGCCCCAGTCCCCCGGCATACTGAAAAAGAACTCCGGGTTGTAATCGGCTGGGTGGAACGGATACTAAACCCTCCCTCCAGGACCTCCTCCCGGGTCAGGCAGACAAATGGGGAAATCAAAAAGGAGTAGACATGGTGGGGGGAGGGGTCCCAAAGGTCAAGCGGGATCGGTACCACCCCGGACCTGACCTCCCCCAGTGGATGGAGGTGGGGGAGGAGGAGCTCACCGGGTAGAAAGGGCGGTACGTTCGAGATGATGATCTTATGGGCGGTGGCCTCCAATGGGTCCACCGCCAGGAACGTCCCGCCCACCGTGAGCCCCCTCTCCAGGGCGAGGTGGACCGTCCGCTCGGCCTTCAAAAAGAATACGGCCCGGCCGTACATCTTTGAGGCCGCGACAATGGCTCAGGGGCTGACAACCCCAGCCATTGCCTTGACACAGGCCTCGATGGACATGTTGGGGTGGGCGTAGCACTTAACCCCGAGCTGCCGCGTGAGCAACGAAAAAGGTGGCAGGGCCTTGGGAGCGGCGGGGGCTCTGGTAGCCGCCAGAGAAGGCTCTGCCACCGGCGACGCTGGCGATGCCTCCATAGTAATCAAGGGAGTGCTACGCCCACCCCGAGACTGCCCAGATGTACGGCAGGGTGTATAAGGGGAGGGAAAAATAAGGGAGGGTAGGGTAGGTGGATGGGGGTCTAGGTGCTCTCTCCCCGGAGCGAGAGAGGAGAGAGGAGGTCGGAGGAGCAGGAGGGAGGACGAGGGACGAGGCACGGAGGGGGGCCGGTGCCCCAGTCAGGGGGAAAGAGGGGAGGGGGTGTCAGTGTTGGGGGCAGCAGCAGTGGGTGGGGGACTTTACTCCTCCAGCCCTTTCGGGCGCAAACAGTTCAAGTCCGGGGTGTCTTCACCGCCCCACCCCCCTCCCCCCCCCTCCCCCCACTGCAGATGGAAAAAACAGTCTGAATTTACTTCACCCCCCCCCTCCCTTTCAGGCACCGACCTTCTGATGATGAGGGCACCAGCCCAACCACTCAGTCCCTAGATGTTGAAACGTGTAGTCCTCCCTCCCATAGATGGAAAGAAAAAAGAAAGTCACTCCATGTCCTCTCTCCCTCTCTCCTTCCAGGGAGAGAGCACCCTCCAGTGGGCGGACGGACGGCAGGCAGGTAGGCCAGACAACAGGCAGGCAGGCAGGCCAGACGGCAGGCAGGCCGGCCAGAAAACAGGCAGGCAGGCCAGACAACAGGCAGGCAGGCCAGACGACAGGCAGGCCAGACGACAGGTAGGCAGGCCAGACGACAGCAGGCAGGCAGGCAACAGCTCACCTTCCTCCCCCTTCCCACTTTCAGATGCTGGAATGACCAAATTAACATTTCTGCCCGGTTCTGACCCGGGGACCTTTCGCGTGTCAGGCAAACGTGACAACCACTTCACTACAGAAACAACCTCTCAGATGTTGGAGACAGGAGGAAGTTTCAGTCTGTCTGAAGCTCAATCTTCATTCACGCAAAGCCCGCGCTCTGATTGGCTGGAGGACCAGAGTCCTTCCGGTCCTCCAACTCTTCCTATTAATCAACACCTCAGAAGGTCAGGGGGCAGGATCTGCCCTGCAATGCGCAGCTTCCCCCTCCCTTGGACATGCGCAGTCCCGGGCCGGGGGGAGGGGGAGATCACCGAGCAGCTTCTCGCTCTGTCCGGAGCCGCCAGCCGGTTGCCTGGAAACCTTGGCTCGATGTGGTGCAGGGGGAGGGGAACAATGGGTGGGGGCGGGGCTCCCGGGTCCGCGCGCCCGGGCCTGCGCACTGCGGAGCACAGTGATTCCTATTGGCTGATTCAGGCAGGACTCCATTGTGACATCACAAAGGGGAAGTTGGCCAATGATGATGTAATTTAAACAATGCCTGAGATCACTTCACTTCTTGGTCAGACCCCCTTTTCAGTCCAGTGCTACTTGGAGTTTACCGTCAATTCAACAACTATTGGGTTACAAGTCCCTCACAGTTCTGATCACAAATTTATGATAAAATAATTTAAACAATGGATGAGAACGCTTCTTACCGGACTACCTACCACTGGTCAGACCCCCTTTTTACAGATTCAGGAATCTCAGCCACTGAACACCAGCCGGTCCTGGAATAAGTTTAATTCTAACTCATTCTGAGTAAATATTCTCACCAGGTCCTCTGTTGGGGCCCTGCTAAGCAGCTTTAATGGTTCATGATTGCAGAAACTGAGCAGTCACAGGAATGTGGTCAAGATAGTCATGTCCCACAATGCCTCACATTCAATCTGCAGTCCGTCAATTCTAACAGAATATGTGGCTGTATGTAGCTGCCTCGGACATGGTCAACCCCAACACTGCCTTCCTGAACTGCTATCATGCCTCAGGTACACCCACAGTGCTGTTAGGGAGGGATTTCCAGCGACACATTCCACACTTCCTCTCGACTGTGGGTGGATACGAGATTGGTACATTTCATTCAACTGCACTCAAGCTGAGTTATTCAAATCCCTTTATTCTACGTGACAATATATTCATGATTTCTTTAAAACAGAAATTAAACATTCCCATTTGATTTCAGGTATTAACATATTCTGCTGGTTTGTTCTTTATTGTCAATGTCAGGCTGGGGTTGTTCCCCTTGGAGCAACGGAGGTTAAGGGGAGATTTGATAGAGGTGGACAAGATTCTGACAGGTTTAGATAAGGTGGACAAAGAAAAGCTGTTCCCATTAGCTGATGGGACAAGGACGAGGGGGACACAGATTTATGGTTTTGGGTCAGAGATGCAGGAGGGATGTGAGGAAGAATATTTTGATGCAGCGAATGGTAATGACCTGGAACTCGCTGCCTACGAGGGTGGAGGAAGTGGAGACAATAAACAATTACAAAGGAAATTGGATGGGCATTGGGAGGTTTCAAACAGAAATAGTGACTCTGAACTTCCTCACACCCTGTCACTCTGTGATCCGTGTGAAATCTGAAACCAGGTATTCGCAACAAGACTCAAAGAGCATCAGCCACTGGAGACAAAGTCGTGAGACCGGCCAGTCCAGCAGAAAGAAACCCTCTGACCCTCCCCATTGACCAACTGTGAGAATGAACAAAATGCAGTCCTGGATGTAATTGAGAGCAGAAACAATAACAGCAGAATCCAACCCCTGGAATCACTCGTGAACTTTTTGGTGTCTCAACAGATGGGATGAAAGACTGAATATCTTCTCACACGCAGAGCAGGAGAACGGTCTCTCCCCAGTGTGAACTCGCTGGTGTCTCAGCAGCCGGGATGAAACTTTGAATCCCTTCCCACACTGAGAGCAGGTGAACGGCCTCTCCCCAGTGTGAACTCGCTGGTGTATCTGCAGGTCAGATAATTGACTGAACCCCTTCCCACACTGAGAGCAGGTGAACGGCCTCTCCCCAGTGTGAACTCACTGGTGTCTACGCAGGGTGGATAAATGAGTGAATCCCTTCCCACACTGAGAGCAGGTGAAAGGCCTCTCCCCAGTGTGAACTCGCTGGTGTGCCTGCAGGCCAGATAACTGACTGAATCCCTTCTCACACTGAGAGCAGGTGAACAGTCTCTCCCCAGTGTGAACTCGCTGGTGTCTCTGCAGGTTGGATAACTGACTGAATCCCTTCTCACACTGAGAGCAGGTGAATGGCTTCTCCCCAGTGTGGCTGCGCTGATGAACTTCCAGCTCTGAAGGGGCTCCGTGTCCCTTCCCACAGTCCGCACATTTCCATGGTTTCTCCATGGTGCAGGTGTCCTTGCCTCTCTCTTGGGTGGACAATCAGCTGAAGCCTCGTCCACACACAGAACACGTGTCCAGTCTCTCCCTGCTGTGAATGGTGTGATATTTATTCAGTCTGTGTAACTGGTTAAAGCTCTTGAGTCTGTGAACTGGAACACTCTCACTCGAGTGTGGCAGTGTGTTGGTGCTTTTCCAGTCACACTGATGTTTGAAATCTTTTCAAACTGACAGACCAGACAACAATTTCTCCTTCAAGATACAAAGGCCGATGATATTCATGTCCCAAGGAACATGACTCTGTCAGATCTAGATGTGACGTTTGAGATTTCGGCCTGTGATTCCTCTTTCAGTATCCTGTAAAACAAGTTTACAGAGGTCATCAGTGTCAGTGCAGGATAGAAATTCAGAACAGACAATTCTAGTTTCTACGGAACATTCTTTCCTCTCTCCAGACTCGAAACATTGGGTCTATTCTCTCTCTATCTGGGGGATAAGCGTGGGAAATGATGCTGTGGTAGATCAGCCAATTCTCAATGAATGGTTGAGGCAGTTCGATGGGCTGAATGGCCAACTGCAGCTCCTGTTATGATTTCTGAGTCGTGGACATGAAGCAGTGAGCGTGGATCTGTCAATCAGCCTCAATCAGCACCTTCAGGAGAATTGGGAGGGTGAATATTAGATACAGCAGAGTGAGAATGGAGGGAGAGTGTGTGGGATGGAGATTTACAGCTTTTGGGAATGAGAGGGGAAAAAATGTTCATGAGAATCATAGAATTCCTACATCTTATCAACCGTCCCTGAGCTTTCACAATGAATCTCTCTTCTCAGGACACTCTTATCTCTGACTTGTCTGTGCTGCTCGCAGTCTCACAAAGCAGCTGCCTGTGTGCTGATACAAGGGGCCCTGCGAGGCAAGTTTAATGCTCCATGGCTGTGTCTTTAATGACTGAATAACTATAGGAATATGGTCAAGTCAGCTAAATCACATGATGCTTTATATTTCGGTTAGTAACTGCCCATTTTGTTAACATAGCACATTTGGATATATAAATACAGATAAAAGCAAAATATTGCGGGTGCTGGAATCTGAAACAAAAACAGAAAATGCTGGAAAATGTCAGCAGGTCTGACAGCATCTGTGGAGAGAGAATAGAGCCAATGTTTAAAGTCTGGATGACCCTTCATCAGAGTTCTGACAAAGGGTCATCCAGACTCGAAATGTTTGTCTATTCTCTCTCTATATATATATATAGGACAGCTGCCTCAGGCTTGGCCCACTCTAACACATGCACGAAGCAGGGCTGACTATGTGGAAATGCTCAGATTAAAGTTTCCTGCCTTCTCTTTACCAGCGAGTGAAAATGTTTTTCGGCTTGCAGACCTTCAAAGGAGTCAGTGTCTGCTATTTCAGCATGAACAGGCTAATCTTCACCTACGTAGGCCCCAGAACATTCTGCTTTTCGGCCTTCACCAGAGGGTGAGCAAGGCCAGATTTCTCCATAGCAAATACCAAAGGTGAGATATGGGGATATGCTATGCAAATAAAGGATTAGCAGAAGTCAATTTTTCATCGAATGCGAGAGGGTGAAAAGCTAGGATTTAATTGGCGAATATGTCCGTCAATGAAGGATTAGAAACATTCCTGGTTTCTGATTTGCTGTAATTGACTATTATTGCCAAGTTATTTTTCTGTAACATCAGAACCACTTGCGGGTGGAGTTTAATTTAGACAAATGCGAGGTGATGCATTTTGGTAGATTGAACCAGGGCAGGACTTACTCAGTTAATGGTAGGGCGTTGGGGAGAGTTACAGAACAAAGAGATCTTGGGGTACATGTTCATAGGTCCTTGAAAATGGAGTCACAGGTGGACAGAATGGTGAAGAAGGCATTCGGCATGCTTGGTTTCATCGGTCAGAACACTGAATACAGGAGTTGGAATGTCTTGTTGAAGTGGGACAAGACATTGGTAAGGCCACACTTGGAATACTGTGTGTAATTCTGGTCACCCTATTATAGAAAGGATATTATTAAACTAGAAAGAGTGCAGAAAAGATTTACTAGGATGCGACCAGGACTTGATGGATTGAGTTATAAGGAGAGACTGGATAGACTGGGACTATTTTCTCTGGAGCTTCGGAGGCTGAGGGTTGATCTTGTAGAGGTCTATAAAATAATGAGGGGCACAGATCAGCGAGATAGTCAATATATTTTCCCAAAGGTAGGGGAATCTAAAACTAGAGGGCATAGGTTTAAGGTGAGAGGGGAGAGATACAAAAGTGTCCAGAGGGGCAATTTTTTCACACAGAGGGTTGTGAGTGTCTGGAACAAGCTGCCAGACGTAGGAGTAGAGGCGGGTACAATTTTGTCTTTTAAAAAGCATTTAGATAGTTACATGGGTACAATGGGCATAGAGGGATATGGGCCAAATGCGGGCAATTGGGATTAGCTTAGAAGTTTTTTTTAAAAAGGGTGGCATGGACAAGTTGGCCAAAGGACCTGTTTCCATGCTGTAAACCTCTATGACTATGTGTAAAAAACTTGCCTCAAACATCTCCATTAAACCTCGCCCCTCACACCTTAAACCTGTGCCTCCTAGTATTGACTCTTCCATCCTGGGAAAAAGCTTCTGACTATCCACTCTGTCCATGCCCCTCATAATCTTGTAGAATTCTATCAGTTCACCCCTCAACCTCCGTTGTTCCAGTGAGAACAAACCAAGTTTCTCCAACCTCTTCTCATAACTAATGCCCTCCATACCAGGCAACATCCTGGTAAATCTCATATTAAGCTGATCTTTCTCTTCACCCTTTCTGTAACTGTAACACTATATTCTGCACTCTCTCCTTTCCTACTCCCCTATGTACTCTATGAACAGTATGCTTTGTCTGTACACCGCGCAAGAAACAATACTTTTCACTGTATCCCAGTACATGTGACAATAATAAATCAAATCAAACCCATTGCTGCATTTCCTTCCTGAAGCCACATTTGTCCAGTGGGGCCTGGCCCCGGGAGAAAGCGCTGCAGCTGCCGTTGTGTTGGGTGTTGAGGCGGTGCCGCTAGTTCCTTATTGGGGGTGTTGAAGCCTCCACTGGGTGTGTGGAGCCTCCCCTCCCACCCACTGCCCCTAACGCTGCCTCCGCTTATCCGCCTCCTTCCCGCCTGAAGATCAGACAAACAAGCGCCTGTCCCTGGGGATGAGCCGCACTGCGCATGCTCAACGTCACAATGCCCGGGAATGAATGACGGCAGCTCTGGACCAATAGGACAAGGGGGCGGGGCTGGGGGACCGAGCAGGAGCAGCTGGTCCTCCAACCAGAGTGAATAGGGGAGGGGTCTGAAGCATGCGCAGTGTGGGTAATGGCGGTGGACGGACGGTTTTAACTCGGATCCAAGATCAGTTCAAGGTAGAGAGCGATGAATGTGGCGGGTGGGTGGAGAGGCTTCGTAAGCATGTTGTTCAAATCCAAACCCCGGTAAATAACTTCCCGGGCACCCTGTTGGTACCAAATTGGAGGCGCAATTTGTCGTGTTGGGCTGGGCTGACGGCCGCCAATCTGTTGGTGGCAATGTCTATCAGTGCGCATGTGCGGCCGGCATCTTTGTAAGGGGCAATGTGCAACAGGGTGCAGGTGCGATCGCCATGTTTGTAGGGGGCGCAGGAGTGTCTAACTTTGAGATGTATGGGACCTGAACCCACTGCCGTCCATGTGGTGCGGGTACATCCACCCTGCTGGTAGGGAGGAAATTCCAGCATTTTGACCCAGCGACTGTGAAGGAATGGTGATATATTTCCAAGATGTGGAGATGCCGGTGTTGGATTGGGGTAAACACAGTAAGAAGTGTCACAACACCAGGTTAAAGTCCAACAGGTTTATTTGATAGCAAAAGCCACGAGCTTTCGGAGCCCCAAGCCCCTTCTTCAGGTGAGTGGGAGTTCTGTTCACAAACAGGGCATATAAAGATACAAACTCAATTTACAAAATAATGGTTAGAATGCGAGTCTTTACAGGTAATCAAGTCTTAAAGGTACAGACAATGTGAGTGGAGGGTTAAGCACAGGTTAAAGAGATGTGTATTGTCTCCAGCCAGGACAATTAGTGAGATTTTGCAAGTCGTTGGGGTTACAGATAGTGTGACATGAACCCAAGATCCCGGTTGAGGCCGTCCTCGTGCGCGGAAATTGGCTATCAGTCTCTGCTCAGCGACTCTGCGTTGTCGTGAAGGCCGCCTTGGAGAATGCAGAGACTGATGGCCAAGTTCCGCACACATGAGGACGGCCTCGACCAGGATCTTGGGTTCAGGTCACACCATCTGTAACCCCCTGGGCTTGCAAAATCTCACTAACTGTCCTGGCTGGAGACAATACACATCACTTTAACCTGTGCTTGGCCCTCTCTCCACTCACATTGTCTGTACCTTTAAGACTTGATTACCTGTAAAGACTCGCATTCCAACCATTATTTTGTAAATTGAGTTTGTGTCTTTATATGCCCTGTTTGTGAACTGAAATCCCACTCACCTGACGAAGAAGCAGTGCTCCGAAAGCTCGTGGCTTTTGCTACCAAATAAACCTGTTGGACTTTAACCTGGTGTTGTGAGATTTCTTGCTGTGTTTACCCCAGTCCAATGCCGGCATCTCCACATTATTCTCGGTGTGAACAGGAGGGGATGTGTTTGGAGACAGAATGTCCCAGTTTTCACCCTGACATTCCCAGTATGAACAAGATGCTTGATCGAATGGGGATGTTTTAAGACATAATTCCATTGCCTGGTAACTAACCTCCTTGAGCTCAGCTCATTCTGGGCTGGGAGTTTATGAAAACTGTGCCTACTCTCTGGCGCTGTTTGGGGACCGGATGTCCCAATTCTCCATTTTTAAAAGGTCAAAGAGAGGACCAGCTGGATTAAATGGTGTTGCTTTATGACATAATTTAATCGCCTGGTAACTAACCTTCTGGAACCCAGCTCATTTTGGGCTGGGAGTGTTTGGTGGGGCAATGCAGATGGAGTTTTTCTTATCCAAAGTGTTCCTCCTCTCTGGCACTGTTTGATGTGGCATGTAATGGGAGTTTTCCTTTGTACCTAGCTTGGGCAGTGCTTCCCCTGGGAGCTTTTCACAGGATGATTTGGAGAGAACTTTCCTCTGTACCTTAGATGGGTTGTACATACCTCAGGAGTGTTTGATGGGAAAGTGTAGAGGGAGCCTTGCACTGTCCCTCACAAGTGTTGCAATTGCCCTGCATAATTTCTACTTCACAACATGTGCATTACATTTTGATTTGATTTATTATTATCAAATGTATTGGGATACAGTGAAAAGTATTGTTTCTTGCACACTATACAGACAAAGCATGCCTTTCATGGAGTACATGGGGAGAAGGAAAGGATAGGGTGCAGGTACAGGTAGGGTGAAGAGAAAGATCAGCTTAATATATGATAGGACCATTCAAACATGACAGTCAGGAAGAAGTTGTTCTGGAGTCGTTTGGTACATGTTTTCAGACTTTTGCAAAAATTTACTGAGAAGGTGGTGGTGAGCTGCCTTCCTTCAGTCCATGTGTTGTAGGTACACCCATAGTGCTGTTAGGGAGGGAATTACAGGATTTTGATCCAGTGACAATGAAGGAACGGTGATGTATTTCCAAGTTAGGAAGGTGTGTGGCTCGGAGGGGAATTTCCAGCAGGTGGTGTTCCCATGTGTCTGCTGTCCTTGTCCTTCTAGATGATGGTGGTTGTGTGTGTGGGAAGAGATTGACTCAGTCATTTATCTGCTTTGTTTGTGGGAATAGATTTCTTGATAACGGATCCACTGCTTTTCGGTATTTTCCTAATCCACCACAATCCAGTTGCATCCTCATAACTTCACGGTTACTTCTGTTAGGATTTAAGACTCTTGTTTCAGATTGAGTAACATTGTTTTCAAACTTAGTGTAAAATTCTATTATAAATTTATTATATATTTCACTCTCAGCCAACCTGTACGGTAGCACAGTGGTTAGCACTGCTGCTTCACAGCTCCAGGGTCCCGGGTTCGATTCCCGGCTCGGGTCACTGTCTGTGTGGAGTTTGCACATTCTCCTCGTGTCTGCGTGGGTTTCCCCCGGGGCTCCGGTTTCCTCCCACAGTCCAAAGATGTGCGGGTTAGGTTGATTGGCCAGGTTAAAAAAAATTGCCCCTTAGAGTCCTGGGATGTGTAGGTTAGAGGGATTAGCGGGTAAAATATGTGGGGGTAGGGCCTGGGTGGGATTGTGGTCGGTGCAGACTCGATGGGCCGAATGGCCTCCTTCTGCACTGTAGGGTTTCTATGATTTCTTTCTATGATTTCTAACCTCACTAAAAACAGATCACCTCTGATCAGCATCACATTTCTGTCTGCGCATCGAGGGATCCTGAGGTTGTGAAAGGCACTATATAAATGAAAATTCTTCCAACTGCAGCCCAGTTGCTGTGGTTATCAGCAACAGCATCAGCACTCCCCCGTTTTATAATGAACAAGGTTCACCCCTGAATCTGATTAACAGCAGTAATAACTGCAGAATCAGAACAGTGCAGTTGCTTGTGAACCCGCTGGTGTCTCACAAGGTTGGATGATTGAGTGAATCCCTTCCCACACACTGAGCAGCTGAATGGCCTCTCCCCGGTGTGAACTTGCTGGTGTCGCAGCAGGATTGATGATTCAGCAAATCCCTTCCCACACACACAGCAGGGGAATGGTCTCTCCCCGGTGTGAACTCGCTTGTGTCTCAGCAGGGCCGATGACTCAGTGAATCTCTTTCCACACACCCAGCAGGTGAACGGTCTCTCTCCAGTGTGAACTCGCTGGTGTGTCAGCAGGTGGGATGACTGAGTGAATCCCTTTCCGCATTGGGAGCAGGTGAAGGGTTTCTCCCCGGTGTGAACCTGCTGGTGTCGCAACATGTTTGAAAATCGAGTGAATCGCTTTTCACACAAGGGGCAGGTGAATGGACTCATTCCAGTGTGACTGCATTGATGAATTTCCTGATCAGAGGGATAACAGAATCCCTTCCCGGTATCCCCACATTGTCCACATAGACTCTCCCCAGTGTGACCAAATCGATTCGTTTCCTGATCAGACGGATAATGGAATCTGTTCCCAGTATTCCCACATTGTCCACATGGACTCTCCCTGTTTCGGTTACACTTGTGCCTTCCCATATCAGTCGATTGGTTGAATCCAGATCCACACATGGAACACGTGTACAGTTTGTCTTCGCTGTGACTGCTGCTCTCCCCTTCCATGATGCCAATGATATTCAGTCCTGATGAATCGAGCGACTCGGTGAGATTGATGTGATGTCTGGTCTGAGCTTCCTGTTCATTTAACTATTTATATTAGTAATTACTGTAAAGAAAAAAGGACCATTTCAGGGTGGACAGTTTTATAACTTTACATTATTTTTATTCCCTTGAATCCCACTCTCCCTCCTCTTTGTTGAAATGAGTCTCTCTCACAATACTTTTGTCCTGTTCAAATGACAACAGCACAGAGGGACAGTGTCCCTTTAAATATGCAGATCACCTGCCAGCACCACACATGCTCAGTTGGCTCAGGCCAATGGGACCAGCACAGTGCCTCCACAGTGGGCTGCTGGGTAAGGAGCTACAGCAGATGAGCTGGGGTGGGGTCAGGTGACGTTACGGGGATTGAAATATCTGGTATTGGTGATGGTGTGGATATGTGGTCAGAAACTCATCTTGGGGTCAAATCTGACATGGAGATTGTGAAGAGTGTGATTCAGCTTCAGACAGCTCCCAGGGAGAGGGATGGACTTGGCAGTTAGGGAACAGAATTTGTAACGGTGACTGAAGACAATGACTTTGGTCTTCCCAATTTTTAATTGGAGGAAATTTCTGTTGATCCAGTACTGAATGTGGGATAAGCAGTTTGATAATTTAGTAACAGTGGAGGAATGGAGAGGGATGGGTAGAGCTGGGTGTTGTCAGTGTAGATGGGAAAACTAACACGGTGCTTTTGGATGATGTCATTCAGTGGCAGCATGTGGATGAGAAATAGGAGGGGCCAAGGATAGATCCTTGGGGCTCACCGAGTTCAGGGGGTTTGGAGAGGAAAGGGAGATTGGAGATGGGGCAATAGTTGGCAAAGACTGTGGGATTGAGTGTTTTTTTCAGGGTGGGTGATTTCAGAGGATTCAAAAGTGAGGGGGACAGTACCAGGGAAAAGAGAGAACCATTAACAATATCACCAAATGTGGGGAAGTTGGATGATCAGCAATTTAGTGAGAATAGGGTCGATGGAGCACGGGGTGGGTCTCATGGACAAGATAAACATGGAGCGGGCACGAGGGGAGATAGGAGAGAAACTGGAGAAAGATGTCTGTTCTGGGCTTGGTCAAGAGGGAACTTGAGACATGGTTTGTCCCAGTAGGCGAGTGGAAGGGAGAGATACAGCAGCGGCAGCTGATCGAATTATCTCAATCTTAGTAACAAAGAAGCTTCATGAACTCCTCACACTTGTTGGAGGTGAGAATGGAGGAGATGGGCGAGAAAGAGACCTTCAGAAGGAACTAACTAATGTTTGAGGTGTTAAAGATTCAACATAATGTGCGAACACAATGTTGACTTATTTAACTTTTATCCAGAGTATTAGCCCATGTAACTGGGTTGAAGTTTACCAACTAAGCTTTGACAAAGGGTCATCTGGACTTGAAACGTCAGCTCTTTTCTCTCTTTAAAGATGCTGCCAGACCTGCTGAGATTTTCCAGCATTTTCTCTTTTGGTTTGAAGTTTACCAACATGAACAGAAACAGACCCCAATGAACATGGATCAGTCCTGATCTTATTAACAGTAAAATCTAATCACCTTAGTTACCTATGAACTCGCTGGTGTGTCAGCAGGGGGGATGACTGAGTGAATCCCTTCCCACACTGGGAGCAGGTGAATGGTCTCTCCCCAGTGTGAACTCGCTGATGTACAGTGAGGTTCAGATGATGTCTTCAACCCAGTGTCACAGTGAGAGCACCTGAATGGTTTCTCATCGGTGTGGACACGGCGATGGCGCATCAGTTCCCTGGAACTTTTAAAACACTTCTCACAAGTCTGGGCATTTAAAAGGTCTCTCCTCAGTGTGAACTCGTTGATGGTGGAGCAGTTGCCGGGAACTTTTGTAGCACTTCCTTCAGTCTGGACATTGAAATGGTCTCTTCTCATTGTGAACACTCTGGTGATTCAGCAGAGTGGATAACTGAGTGAATCCCTTCCCACACTCAGAACAGGTGAAAGGTCTCTCCCCAGTGTGAATTCGCTGGTGTGTCCGCAGGTTAGATGACCGACTGAACCCATTCCCACACACTGAGCAGGTGAATGGCCTCTCCCCGGTGTGACTATGCTGGTGCTGTGGGTTGAGATGATTGTTTGAACCCAGTCCCACAATGAGAGCATCTGAATGGCCTCTAGTCACTGTGAGCACGTTGATGGAGTATCTGGTCCCGGGAACTTTTATAGCACTTCCCACAGTCTGGACATTTAAATGGTCTCTCATCAGTGTGAACTCGCTGGTGTGCCATCAAGTCAGAGGACCGAGCGAATCCTTTCCCACACTCTGAGCAAGTGAATGGTCTCTTCCCAGTGTGAACTCGCTGGTGTCTCAGCAGGTTGCCTGACTGAGCGAATCCCTTCCCACAGTTGGAACAATTGAAAGGTCTCTCTCCAGTGTGAACTCGCTGGTGTTGCAGCAGGCTGGATGAGCGAGAGAATCCCTTCCCACACTTGGAGCAAGTGAATGACCTCTCCCCGGTGTGTCTGGGCCAATGAGTTTCCAGTTCACATGGAGATCTGAATCCCTCCCCACATTCCCATCATTTCTCCCCACTGTGAATGACGCTTTATCCTTCTATTTTCACGATTCACAAATATTCAGGTTACGATAAATTAGGTGACTTCATTTGAATCTGATGGGATGTTTGGTTTGAGTTTTCTGACTGCAAATCCTCCCCTTCTGATACCCCGTGGAATTGATCTCAGACAGTAAAATGGGAGCGAGAGAGAACTCACAAAAACAGGTTGTGAAATTGAGGTGAATGAATTTGGTGTTATATGGGGCTGACCCGGAGGGAAAGGTGACCATGAAAGCTGTTGGATCTTTTGTGAAAAGTGATCAGGTTCAATCAGCTCCTTCAGGGAAGGGAGCCTGCCACCCGGTCTGAGTCTACACATAGATCTGCACGAACACAAGCAATAGGAGCAGGAGTAGAACATTTGGCCTGTTGAGCCGGCTCCAGCCATTCATCATGATCATGGCTGGTGTTGGTCTTCAATTCCACTTTCCCGCCAGCTCCCCATATCTTTCACCTCCACCTCCACCGCCCCCCCCTCTCCCCACCCTGCCCCGCCCAAGAAACCAAAAATCTCTCCATCCCATCCTTAAACTTAACCAACGATGGAACATCTACCACCCTGGGCTAGAGAATTCAATGTGACAAGAGAGACAGAAAGAGTAAGAATGAGAGAAGTGGGTGGGAGAGACATGGGCAATGGAGAGGCATTTTATAGACCTAGAACAGAGCCACAATTTGATAGAATCTCCGAAACCCTCAACCTCCACCACCTGGATGGACAAGGGCAGCAGGAGTATTTGGACACCATCACCTGCAAGCTCCCCTCTGAGCCACGCACCATCCAAATTCGTCTGACATTCTGAGAAGAGTGGACCCATTGCACTCAGTTCCTCACCAGCAGCTCTATCCCTGTCCCTGCCAAATGAATGAGGCTGAACCAGACTTTTTTTTTAAAGGTTATGTGCTTACTCGCATCAAATCTTGTTCGGCCATCACCGTAGAGCTTACCAGTCTACAAACACTTCCTTTTAAGAAGCACCAAATTTTTAAATTTCTCATTCCTGTTTACCTACATAGTTGCAATCATCCAAATTTATGTAATATTTCTCAGCCACACAGGCTCTTAAGCATTTCCGATTTTAATCACTCTCCCAGTAATGACCTTTTTCATTTGTCCAAGTCACAAGCTCTGGAATTTCCTCCTTAAGCCGCTCTGATTCTCTACCTCACTCTCCTTCGTTAAGACTACTCAAAACTGATGGCACAGTGGTTAGCACTGCTGTCTCATAGCACCAGGGACTCAGGTTCAATTCCAGCCTCTGTGCAGAGTTTGCACATTTCCCCGATGTCTGCATGAGTTTCCTCCGGGTGCCCCAGTTTCCTCTCTCACTCCAAAGATGTGCAGGTTGGGATGAATGGCTATGCTGCATTGCCCCTTCATGTCAGCAGGGTAAATACGTGGGGTTACAGGAATAGGGTCTGGGTGGGATTGTTGTTGATGCAGTCTCGATGGGCCCAATGGTTTGCACGACAGGGATTCTGTGATCTCGTCATTTGGCTCAGTGTCAATTGTTATTTTGTAACATTTCTCCGAATTGCCTTAAAACTTTTATTTTGTTGAAGACACAACATAAATAGAAATGATTGTCACTGCCCTGGCCATTTATCGTTGTTCTGCCTCAATAATAAGAAACTGGAAGTGGAAGCGTGAAGCAGGTTGATTTCTCGTGGAAAAAATAATCAAAATTATTGCCCCCAACAAAGATGGCGGTTGCGCATGCGCTCTACCTGGTACCCGAATAAAACTGGCGGCTGCGCATGCGCTCTATCTACTGCGAGTGCCCGGATAAGGATGGCGGCTGCTCACCCAGCTCTGTGAGAAAAGCGGCCCCCTCTCCAGGGCGGGGGAACGGTCCCCGGGAACCGGTGAGTTATTCTTTCTCATTTGCAATCTATATAACATGCTTACGAAGCGTATCCAATCACTGACCTGATCCATCGCTCCCTGCATTCCGCCATTCCCTCCTGGACCGATTGCAGATCGGAAAAAAAACTTCCCCATTGCCCTTAATCACACTGCGCATGCCTCACTCAGCCTCGCCTCTCATTCATTCCGATTGGTCCTCCAGCCCCGCCCCCTCCTCCTATTGGTCGGAGCTGCTGTCAATCAGTCCCCGGGCATTGTGAGCTGTCGGGTGAGAGGTCAGTGCCCGGGGGGATTACAATGAACATTCTCCACTCTCACTATCCACCGCTTCCGTTTTCTCCCCACAAGCCACCTCCAATAAAGAGAGCAGGGGGGACACACTGATCTAGTGACAATGTCGCTGCATTAGTAATCCAGAGAGACAGCACAATGTTCTGGGGAGAGGGCTTCAAATCCATTCAATTAATACAATCTGCAATTTAAAGTTAGATTCAGTGATGGTAATCATAGGATCCCTGCAGTACAGAAGACTATTCGGCCCATTGAATCTGCACCGACCTCAATCCCACCCAGGCCCTATTCCCGTAACCCCACACATTTACCCTGCTAATCCCCCCTGACACTAGGGTCAATTTAGCATAGCCAATCAACCTAACCTGCATACCTTTGGACTGTGAGGAAACTGGAGTATCCGGAGGAAACCCACGCAAACATGGGGAGAAAATGCAAACTCCACACAGACAGTGATCCAAGCCGGGAATTGAACCCGGGTCCCTGATGCTGTGAGGCAAACCCATTGTAAACCCCTGGTGACTGAGGCTCCTCTGAGAAAATCTCCACACACACAGTTCTGGACGCAAGGTTAGAGTCATAGAGGTTTACGGCATGGAAACAGGCCCTTCGGCCCAACTTGTCCATGCCGCCCTTTTTGTTTAAACCCCTAAACTACTCCCAATCGCTTGCATTTGGTCCATATCCCTCTATACCATGTAACTGTTAACGTCTGTTATTCTGTCTGGCCAGTCAGAGTGATTCAGATTCATGTTTGTCACAAGTAATGAATGAAATTATGCTCAATTTGTTATTTTTGTTAAAATTGTTTTTTTTTGTTAAATTTGTTAAAAGGATCTCGAAAGAATTATCCAAAACTTAATTTGGATTTCCAGGGAGGAGGGAGAGTGTGTGGGATGGGGATATACAGATTTGAATTGTCTGTTGAGAATTTATATCCTGGACTGACATTGGTTACATTTGTAAATTCCATTGACAACATATTAGAAGCTGAGGATTTGTGGAGAAGATATTCAATTTAGGATCAATTCAGGACCAAATGAATTTGGGGGAATGAAAGTGGAAAATATTCCACCAAATGAGAACTGTCTGTTCAGAATTTCTATCTTGTACTGACAGTGATGACTTTTCAAACTCCTTTATCAGGTTATTAGAAGCAGAGGATTTGGAGGTGGGAAACGCAAACCAAACATCGCATCAATATCTGATACTCAATGAATCGGAGTGTGAGTATTATTGCCCTTTGAATATGGAGGGAAGATTGTTTTAACAGTTGCATCGTGTATAAAACATTGCAATTGAAGCAGAGAGAATCCGTACACGTGTACTGTGTACGAGGCTTGAGCTGATCATCCAACCTGGAGAGAAATAAGGACACCAGCATCACGGAGAAACTGTGTAAATGTGGAGATTGCGGAAAGGGATTCAAATACCCATCCTTGCTGGAAATTCAGTCACACTGGAGAGAAGCTGTTCACTTGTTCCGTATGTGGGAAGGGATTCACTCAGTCATCTGAGCTTCTGATACATCAGAGAGTTCATACTGGACAAAAGCCATTCACCTGTTCTGTTTGTGGGAGGGGATTCATTCAGTTATCCCAGCTGCTGACACACCAGTGAGTTCACACTGGGGAGAGGCCATTCACCTGCTCTGTGTTTGAGAAGAGATACACTAATTCATCAAAAATTCTGACACACCAGCGAGTTCACACTGGTGAGAGACCATTCGTTTGTTCCATGTGTGAGAAAGGATTCAAAACTTCATCAAACCTTCTGACACACCAGCGAGTTGACACCCGGGAGAAGCCATTCACCTGTTCAGTGTGTGCAAGGGGATTCAGTCAGCTAGCCCACCTGATGACACACCAGCAAGTTCACAAGTGACTGAAGGGTTTGGATTCCACTGATGTTGCTGGCGTTCATCATACCCAGGACTGAACCATGTTCATTCTGACAATTCAGGTTTGTTTCTCTGATGTTACCAACCATAATACTGGCTGGAGTTTAAGATTCTAGTTAATTAGCTGATTATGTTCTTGGACCTGCAGTCTCCCTTTAAGAATATGTGCCTGTGATCATTCCCCTGAATTCAGAGACTGAACTTGTGGCAATGTCGCTGCATTAATAATCCAGAGAGGCAGCACAATGTTCTGGGGACAGGGCTTCAAATCCATTCCATTCATACAATCTGCAATTTAAAGTTAGTCCCAGTGGTGGTGACCAAGGCTCCTCTGAAAATATCTCCACACACCCAGCCCTGAACACAAGATTCAGATCCATGTTTTTCACAAGGCATGAATGAAATTATGTTCTGTTTGTTATTTTTGTTAAAATTGGTTATTCTTTTGTTAAATTTGTTAAAAATTTGGGAGCTTTTGGAACACTGCTCCTTCATCAGGTGAACACGCTCACCTAATGAAGGAGCAGTGCTCTGAAAGCTCGTGATACCAAATAAACCTGTTGGACTTTAACCTGGTGTTGTGAGACTTTGTACTTCTCCCTTATATACTCTATGAATGGTATGTTTTGTCTGTATCGGTTGCCAGAAACATTACTTTTCACATGTCACAATAAATCAAATCAATGTGTCATCATCCTGGGCTCGGAACCAGGAGGAGGGAATGTTGTGACTTTCTCTGAATCGTTACAGCACAGAAAGAGGCCATTTGGCCCATTGCATCTGTGCTGGCTCTCAGAATGAGCAATTCACTGAGTGGTATTCCCCTGCCTTTTCCGTCTAACCCGGTTCATTCATCCCCTTCAGATAACCAAATTCAGAGTTTGTATCCTCTGACAGTGATGGATTTTGGAAACTCCTTTTCTAAGGGGTTAAAAGGGGAGGATTAATACACAGCAAACTCAAACCAAGAGAAACGTTTGTTCTGAATGTTATCCTGTCCTTACATTGACAGCTTTTCTAAACATTTTTTTCCACAGGGAGTTACAATCGGGAAACACTTGTCAATATCTGACATTCACTCGATTCATCAGGAGCTGAATATCATCAACCTCTGAATGTGGAAGGAGAAACGTTTGCCTGTTCTGTTTGTGGGAAAAGAATTTCAAACATCAGTGTGACTAGAAAAGCACCAAGACACACACACACACCTGAGTGAGAGTGTTCCAGTGAACTGACTGTGGAAAGAGCTTGAACCAGTTACAAAGCCTGAAAAATCATCACACCATTCACAGCGAGGAGAAACTGTACACGTGTTCTGTGTGTGGATGAGGCTTCAACTGATCATCCAACCTGGAGAGACACAAGGACACTGGCACCATGGAGAAACCATGGAAATGTGGGGACTGTGGGAAGGGATTCAGTTGTCCTTCCCATCTGGAGGCTCATCGACGCAGTCACACCGGGGAACGGCCATTCACCTGCTCTGTGTGTGGGAAAGGATTTACTCGGTTATCCTGTCTTCAGACACACGATCTTGTTCATTCTGATAACAAACCTTTCACTTGCTCTGACTGTGCGAAGAGCTTTAAAAGGAAACCGGATTTGCTGACTCACCAACGCATTCACACTGGGCAGAGACCGTTCACCTGCTCTGTATGTGGGAAGGGATTCACTCAGTCATCCAACCTGCAGACACACCAGCAAGTTCACACTGGGGAGAGGCCATTCACCTGCTCCGAGTGTGGGAAGGGATTCATTCACTCATCAATTCTGCTAAAACACCAGCGAGTTCACACGCGGGAGAGACTGTTCACCTGCTTTGTGTGTGGGAAGGGATTTATTCAGTCATCCCACCTACTGAGACACAAAAGAGTTCACACAGGGGAGAGGCCATTCACCTGCTCCCAGTGTGGGAAGAGATTCACTAATTCATTCCACCTACTGAGACACCAGCGAGTTCACAAGTGACAGCAGGGATTGGATTCTGCTGTTATTGCTGCTGTTAATCACATCCTGGACTGAACCATGTTCATTCTAACTTGTGGAGTTTGTTTCTGATGATAATCCCAAGAACTGGGATGGAGTTTAATATTCTGAATACATGTGAAATAAATCAGCTCAGTGTCAAACACCCTTTTGTTAAGTATTTGTTTTCTCCAGGATAAGAGGGGGCTAATTGAAATCCTGTTCTCGACTGTTCCATTTCTGGTCTTTTCTCATTTAAAAAAAGATTTATATTTCTGTCGAGCCTTTCATGACATCAGGTTGTCCCAAAGCTTTTTCAGCCAATGAATTTCTTTTGAAGTTCAGACGATGTTGAAAATGCAGCAGCTCATGTGCACAGCAAGATCCCATGAACAATACTCCAGATAATGTCATAGAAACCCTACAGTGCAGAATGAGGCCATTTGGCCCATCGAGTGTGCACCGACAACAATCCGCCCCCCAGGCCCTATTGTCACAATCCCACATATTTACCCCGCTATTCCCTCTAACCTACACATCCCGGGACACTATGGGCAACTTAGCATAGCCAATGCACATAACCCGCACATCTTTGGACTGTGGGAGGAAACCGGAGCACCCGGAGGAAACCCACGCAGACACGGGGTGAATATGCAAACTCCACACAGACAGTGACCCAAACCAGGAATTGGACCCAGGTCGCTGGAGCTGTGAGGCAGCAGTGCTAACCACTGTGCGCTCGTGTATTTGAGTGATGTTGATTGAGGAATAAAGATTGACCAAGACTCTGGGGGGAAATCCCCAGCTCTTTGAAATAGCATCAATGGATCTCTTGCACTGTCTGTTCAGTCTCACCTCAAACACGGGACCTCTGACAGTGCGGGGCTCCCTCAGTACTGCAATGGAGTGTCAGTTCGGAATTTCTGTTCAATTGTCTGGATCTGGATTTGAACCTGCAACCTCCTGACTCAGATATGAGAAAGCAACCACTGAGCCAAGACCTCATTACTTGGATTATTTCAGTTCTTAGCCCTCTGGTTACTCTCATGAACCCACTTCCCATCCCTTCCAAAGAGTCTCTCTTAGCCTTGGTATCCCTCCGAGGTATCAGTAACACAGGCATGTACTTCCCTTCGGAGTGTTTGATGGGACAGTATGAACACAAATCCACAGGGACAGTGGGAGTCCCATTCAATGCTTAGCACTGCTGCCTCACAGCGCCAGGGACCTCGGTTCGATTCCCGGCTTAGGTCACTGTCTGTGTGGGATTTGCACGTTATTCCCGTGTCTGCATAGGTTTCCTCTGGTGCTCTGGTTTCCTCCCACAGTCAGAAAGACATGCTGGTTCGGTGCAATAAACATGCTAAATTCTCCCTCATGTTTACCTGAACAGGCGCCGGGATATGGTGACTAGGGGATTTTCACAGTAACTTTATTAGAGTGGCAATGTGAGCCTACTTGTGACACCAATAAATAAACTTTCAATTAATTGTTGCCTGCTCAATATTTCATTCCTGGCTCTGAGACTTTTGTTGATGATTTGAATTTGATGTCCTTTAGTTCCTGACTCACCGACTGGGGGAAATAGTTTTTCTTCATTTACCTGATGAAATTTTAAACCTCTTCCTCAGATATTCAATCAGATTTTGTTCCAATTAAAAGAGCCTCAGTTTCTCTAATCTTTCCTGATAACTAAAGCCTCTGTTCCCTGTGACCATCTCAGTGAATCTCTTCTGCATCCTCATGATTTTGAATACTTCTATCAAACCTCCTCTTAGCCTTCTTTTCTCCAAGTGCAAGAGTCGCAGCTTCTCCAATCTATCTTCATATCTGAAGTTTCTCACCCCTGGAATCATTCTTCTCAACCCCATTTTCCAGCATTTGTTGTTTTTTATTCCCATTTGGAAAGAATTGCTACAAGAACAGAGGACGCCGGAAAAACTCAGCAGGTCGACCAGCATCTATTCGGAGAGAAAACAGAGCTAACATTTCAGGTCCTTTTGACTTTTCGTCACAATTGAAGAATTGCTGCCTGATTTCACTCCAGACTGTCTGAGCTCAAATCTTTCACACAATGCACCCTTGTTCTTGATTCCCTCACCAGAGGAAATAGTTTCTCTCTGTCTACCTAATCGATACATCAGTTCACTTTAATCGAGATCGGCACAAATTTCCCTTTTACATTCCAGAACCAGCAGCTTTTCAGAAATGGTTTATAACAAAAAATTCACAATTTCCTGTCTATCCCATAAATTACAGCTGTTTCCTTTTCTTTAACACAGGAGGTGGATTGATTATTGTTGAATCTGTACATGTAAAGCCAGGTGAAATAATGTACCAACTGATGCAAGTACAGCTTCTTCCCTGCTGCCATCAGACCTTTGAATGGACCTACCATATATTAAGCTGATGCTTCTCCACACCCTCGCTATAACTGTAACATTACATTCTGCACCCTCTCCTTTCCTTCTCCCCCATGTACTCTATGAATGGTATGCTTTGTTTGTATAGCATGCAAGAAATAATGTTTGTCACTGTATCCCAATATATATAAATAATTTCTCAAATCAGAGAATTGTAGCAATGATTAACCAGGGAGAATTGAGGTCACAGAGGATAAGACAAACTTTGAAAGATTGAATATCATACGAGGAGAGAGATATGGGAAAGAATCATTGATGACATGAAAATACAAGCTGGACTGCAGTGAATGAACCTGAGTGAAGTGGTTCTGATCATATTGAGGGTTTGTTGGAATGTTCACTGTCTCTGTTCAAACACGATGTGGAGATGCTGGCGTTGGACTGGGGGTAAACACAGTAAGAAGTCTCACAACACCAGGTTAAAGTCCAACAGGTTAATTTGGTAGCACAAGCCACCAGCTATCGGAGCGCTGCCCCTTCATCAGGTAAGTGGGAGTTCTGTTCACAAACAGGGCATATAAAGACACAAACTCAATTTACAAAATAATGATTGGAATGCGAGTCTTTACAGGTAATCAAGTCTTAAAGGTACAGACAATGTGAGTGGAGAGAGGGTTAAGCACAGGTTAAAGAGGTGTGTATTGTCTCCAGACAGGACAGTTAGTGGGATTTTGCAAGTCCAGACAAGTCGTGGGGGTTACAGATAGTGTGACATGAACCCAAGATCCCGGTTGAAGCCGTCCTCATGTGTGCGGAACTTGGCAATCAGTCTCTGCTCAGCGACTCTGCGTTGTTGTGTCGTGAAGGCCGCCTTGGAGAACGATTACCAAGCGTTGGAGAACGCTTGGTAAGTTTTTCTCCCTGGTTAATCCAGCCCATTGTTATCACCCAAAAATTGCAGCAAACTCCCTTCACTGTGGCACAGTGGTTCGCACTGCTGCCTCACTGCGCCAGGGTTCGATTCCAGCCGTGGGTGTGTGACTGTGTGGAGTTTGCACAGTATGAACTCTCACAATATCAGGTTAAAGTCAAATAAGTTTATTTGAAATCAATGCAAATTACTGCGGATGCTGGAATCTGAAACCAAAAGAGAAAATACTGGAAAATCTCAGCAGGTCTGGCAGCACCTGTAAGGAGAGAAAAGAGCTGACATTTTGAGTCCAGATGAACCTTTTTCAAAGCTACTCCTTCATCAGTGCTCCGAAAGCTCGTGGTTCCAAATAAACCTGTTGGTCTTTAACCTTGTATTTTGAGGCTTCTTACTGTGCTTACCCCAGTTCAGTGCTGGCATCTCCACCTCATGTGTGGAGTTTGCACAATCTCCCTCTGTCTGTGTGCATTTCCTCCAGGTGCTCCGGTTTCCTCTCACTGCCCAAAGACGTGCAGGTTAGGTGGATTGACCGTGCTAAATTTGTCCCTTGGTTTCCCAAGATATGTCTGGTCTAATTTGATTTATTGTCGCATGTTCTGGGATACAGTGAAAATTGTTACTTCTTGCGTGTTATAGAGAAAACAACATAAATTGATAATGTACATGGGGAAAGGAAATGAGTCGGGTCTCTTTTCCTTTCCCCCGTGTACTTTATCAAGTTATGTTTTTTTCTGTATATATTGTTGCAGTTACAGGCAGGGTGAAGAAAAAGGTCAGCAGGGGGATTAGCAGAATGGGGTTACAGGGATAGGGGTACGCCTGAGAAAGAGGCTCTGTCACAGGGTCAGTACACACTGGGTCAAATAGCCTCCTCCTGCACTGTAAGGATTCTATGATTAGTGAATAACATAAGAATTAGGAGCAGGAATAGGCCATCTGGCCCCTCGAGCCATGATTGATCATGGCTGATCTTTTTGTGGACTCAGCTCCATTTACCCGCCCGCTCACCATAACCCTTAATTCCTTTACTGTTCAAAAATCTATCTATCCTTGCCTTAAAAACATTCAGTGAGGTAGCCTCAACTGCTTCACAGGGCAGGGAATTCCACAGATTCACAACCCTTTGTGTGAAGAAGTTCCTCCTCAACTCAGTCCTAAATCTGCTTCCCCTTATTTTGAGGCTATGCCCCCAAGTTCTAGTTTCACCCACCAGTGGAAACAACCTCCCTGCTTCTTTCTTTATTGGACAAAGCTAATTTATTTGATTTTTATTCAGAATGTTAAACCGTATAACTGGCTGGAGTTCATTAACATCAGCAAAAAACAAACACAATGAACACTTTACAATCATGGATAGGATTAACAGCAGATTCCAATCACTGTTGTTACTTGTGAATTCTCCCCTCATTCTTCTGAAATCCAATGAGTATAGCCCCAGTCTACTCAGTCTCTCCTCATAAGCCAACCTTCTCAACTCCGGAATCAACCTAGTGAATCTCCTCTGCACCCCCTCCAGTGTCAGTATATCCTTTCTCAAGTAAGGATATCCTTTCTCAAGTAAGGTGAACAACTTTTGAATAGATGGGTTTCTGGGGCACAGAGCATTGTGGGAATTGTGACCGCCATTAGTCTGTGCCTGACTCTGAATATTTCATTGTAGACTGAGGGCAAGTCGGCAACCTGAGCCCTTAATTCTGTTTGTCACTCCACAGAGGCTGAATATCTCCAGTATTATTCTCTTTGTCCCAGATGCAGTGTCTACAGAGTTTTGTTTCTGTTTTATTGCTTTATAAGTTTGAGTTTAGAAACACAGTTCAGAGCTGGTTTGAATCAGGCTACGTGTTGGACGCAGAAATCAGTCCCTGGCCTCCTGTGTGAGCTTTTGTTTTATTGTTGCTTCAGTTTGAACTCTATTTATAACCTGTCTCTGGGTTCTCTTTCAATCCCCTTTTTTCTGTTTTAAATCAGTTTCACAGGGACGAGAAGGAGACGATTTGCAGTCCAGGACTGACAGTAAATATCATACCAGGATCTGCCAAAGTTGCCCAATTTGTCATAACTGAGTATCAGTGGACTTTGAACATGGAAGGAAAAAGCACTATTCACAGTGGAGAGAAAGTGTACATGGGTTCTGGGTGTGGACAAGGCTTCAGCCGATCATCTGGTCTGGCAAAACATAAGTGTGGTCATTCCATGAAAAAACTGCAGAAATGTGTGGAATGTGGGAAGAAATTCAATTCCCCATCCCAGCTGGAAATGCATCGGCGCAGTCACACTGGGGAGAGACCGTTCACCTGCTCTGAGTGTGGGAAGGGATTCACTCAGTCATCCCACCTACTTACTCATCAGCGGGTTCACACTGGGGAGAGGCCATTCATCTGCTCTGAGTGCGGGAAGGAATTCACTCAGTCATCCAGCCTGGTGTCACACCAATGTGTTCACACTGACGAGAGACCTTTTAAATGCTCAGATTGTGGGAAATGCTTTAAAAGTTCTAATGAACTGATGTCCCATCAACGTGTTCACACTGATGAGAGACCGTTCAGATGCTCTCACTGTGGGATTGGGTTCAGGCGATCAGAAGACCTAATTCTACACCAGCGCACCCACACTGGGGAAAGGCCATTCATCTGCTCTGAATGTGGGAAGGGATTCATTCATTCACCCAACCTGCTTAGACACCAAAGAATTCACAAGTAACCACAGTGATTGGAATCTGCTGTTAATCCTATCCATGATTGTAAGGTGTTCATTGTGTTTGTTTTTTGTTGATGTTAATGAACTCCAGCCAGTTATACGGTTTAATATTCTGAATAAAAATCAAATAAATTAGCTTTGTGTTTAATACTGTGTTAGATCTTTTCAATATCATCAGCACAACTGAATTTCTTTTGAAGTGTTCTCTCTTTTTCCCTCCTCCATCTTCACCTCCCCACAAGCGCTCATGGTGGAGAAACTCATGATCTTCTTTGTCACTAAGTTTGAGACAATCCAATCAGCTGCCTCTGCTGCTTCCCTCCCTTCCCCTAACCCACTGGACCCAAACCTCCTCGAACGCTCCCCTTTGAACTCTGAACTCATCTTTCTGCAGTTTCACTCCCGCCTCCCCCCGTGTCATTTTAGAGCTCATCTTGTCCATGAGACCCACGACCTGATCCCTCAATCCTATTCCACTGATCTATTGTAAGAAGTCTCACAACACCATGTTAAAGTCCAACAGGTTTATTTGGAATCCTGAGCTTTTGGAGCACTGCTCCTTCATCAGGTGAATGGAGAGGTAGGTTCACAAACATGGCATATATTGACAGAGACACAATTGCAAGATAATGGTTGGAATGCGAGTGACCTGATGGAGTAGCGCTCCGAAAGCTTGTGATTCCAAATAAACCTGTTGGACTTTAACCTGGCGTTGTGACTTTTTACTGTGCCCAACCCAGTCCAATGCTGGCATCTCCACATCATTGAACTACTGACATAACTTCTTCATATCAGCTGATATTGTTAATATCTCCCTTTCTCCTTCAAATCCAATGTCACCATCCACTTCTCAAACTAATCCGTGACACATACCCTTTTAAACTACCATCCCATCTCCCTTTCCTCTCTAAAGTCCTTGAATGTTTTACCTTCCACATATGGTAATTTGTTTTACCTTTCTGACCTTGTATAGGAAAGTTTATTTTTATTCAGAATCTGTGGAATCTTGTGCCTTTATTCACTTGTTACGTATCTTGAATTTCCAACTTTATCTATTTTATACAAACTCACTCAGATCTAAAAGCAGTTTATTGGGGGAACAGAACAGAAGGTGGGTCTCCTGGACAAGAAGAGCTGTAAGAAGTTTAACAACACCAGGTTAAAGTCCAACAGGTTTATTTGGTAGCAAAAGCCACACAAGCTTTCGGAGCTGCAAGCCCCTTCTTCAGGTGAGTGGGAATTCTGTTCACAAACAGAGCTTATAAAGACACAAACTCAATTTACATGAATAATGGTTGGAATGCGAATACTTACAACTAATCAAGTCTTTAAGAAACAAAACAACGTTTTGATTTAAAGACTTGATTAGTTGTAAGTATTCGCATTCCAACCATTATTCATGTAAATTGAGTCTGTGTCTTTATAAGCTCTGTTTGTGAACAGAATTCCCACTCACCTGAAGAAGGGGCTTGGAGCTCCGAAAGCATGTGTGGCTTTTGCTACCAAATAAACCTGTTGGACTTTAACCTGGTGTTGTTAAACTTCTTACTGTGTTTACCCCAGTCCAACGCCGGCATCTCCACATCAAGAAGAGCTGCTCAGAGGAAATGGAGAGTGTTACAATCCCAGCTAATGTTCCTACTGGACACGACAGTCCCAAAATGAAACCCTGGCTCAATTGATTGTAACTTTTGCCGTTTTGCTTTAGAAATGTGGATGAACAGAGTCACTGGACGGACAATTAGCTTTTAACAAAAACAACTTTTAAACATGAAAAGATTGACAGTAACACAAGGTTCCTTCATTCCACACATCTCCCGCTGCAGTGAACAATGAGAAGTCTCACAACACCAGGTTAAAGTCGAACAGGTTTATTTGGTAGCAAAAGCCACTAGCTTTCGGAGCGCTGCCCCTTCGTCAGGTGAGTGGGAGTTCTGATCACAAACGGCATATAAAGACACAAACTCAATTTACAAAATAATGGTTGGAATGTGAGTCTTTACAGGTAATCAAGTCTTAAAGGTACAGACAATGTGAGTGGAGAGAGCGTTAAGCACAGGTTAAAGAGGTGTGTATTGTCTCCAGACAGGACAGTTAGTGAGATTTTGCAAGCCCAGGCAAGTCGTGGGGGTTTCAGGTAGTGTGACATGAACCCATGTAAGCGTTCTGCAAGGCGGCCTTCACGACACACGACAACGCAGAGTCGCTGAGCAGAGACTGATAGCCAAGTTCCGCACACATGAGGACGGCCTCAACTGGGATCTTGGGTTCATGTCACACTATCTGTAATCCCCACGACTTGCCTGGGCTTGCAAAATCTCACGAACTATCCTGGCTGGAGACAATACACATCTCTTTAACCTGTGCTTAACCCTCTCTCCACTCACATTGTCTGTACCTTTAAGACTTGATTACCTGTAAAGACTCGCATTCCAACCATTAATTTGTAAATTGAGTTTGTGTCTTTATATGCCCTGTTTATGAATAGAACTCCCACTCACCTGACGAAGTGCTCCGAAAGCTAGTGGCTTTTGCTCCCAGATAAACCTGTTGGACCTTAACCTGGTGTTGTGAGACTTCTTACTGTGTTTACCCCAGTGGAACGCCAGCATCTCCACATCGTGAACACACAATCACAGCGAGAGAGCTCCGTCTAGTGGCATCTAAATGGCATCTGCCTGGGAAATCACAGAATCCAATAAGAAGTCTCACAACACCAGGTTAAAGTCCAATAGGTTTATTTGGTAGCACAAGCCACAAGCTTTCGGTAGCTTTTTTGTGCTACCAAATAAACCTGTTGGACTTTAACCTGGTGTTGTGAGACTTCTTACTGTGTTTACCCCAGTCCAACGCCGGCATCTCCACATAATCACTGAATCCTCAGGCGACTGAAGGATCTTATTCAAACATAGAAACGTTGGAGGATTGTGCTGCTGTATTTTTCTTGTTCCTATTATTTTTATGCTAATACAGACAAACCTATTCAGAGAATTGAAACCAACCTCAGAACAGCAAGAGGCGAACTCGCAGACAAACACATGAGGACGGCCTCAACCGGGATATTGGGTTCATGTCACGCTATTTGTAATCCCCACAACCTGCCTGGACCTGCAGAGTCTCACTGGCTGTCCTGTCTGGAGACAATACACATCTCTTTAGCCTGTCTTGATGCTCTCTCCACTCACATTGTTTGTATCTTAAAGACTTGATTAGTTGTAAGTATTCGCATTCCAACCATTGTTCATGTAAATTGAGTCTGTGTCTTTATAAGCTCTGTTTGTGAACAGAATTCCCACTCACCTGAAGAAGGGGCTTGGGGCTCCGAAAGCTTGTGTGGCTTTTGCTACCAAATAAACCTGTTGGACTTTAACCTGGTGTTGTTAAACTTCTTACTGTATAAATATATCCCCATAGCTCCCGGTGGGAGTGGAATTGATGATTTGTCTGCTGTCTGTAAACTGCCTGAACAAATATTAAATTGTAAAGATTATAAAGTTTGAATTGTAATATCTAATGGTGTAAAGTATCTGGGAGCAGAGTGGATGTGATAAAGGCTGGAATACACACTGGGGCCATGAGGGAGAAACTACTGTGCAGAGAGAATGGTTCTGGTTGTAGGGAGGGATGGATGGGGGTGAATGTGAGAAGCTGAAGTTTATATTTGAAGAGGTTCCCAGAATCTCTGAGCAGCTGAACTGCAGAAGCCTTTGGGCAGAGACTGTGCTGCTGCCCCTCCAGTCCAGCAGGGCCCGCGGTAACCATCTCGGCTGCTGCTCCCCATGGTCTCTTGGCCGCTGTTCTTTGGTGGGACATCTGGGGCCCGTAGAGAGATGGGACCGACCACCATATTGCCATGACATTTGCACGAGCCCCAGCAGGAACAGGCGACATGTTGGCACAGTGGTTAGCACTGCTGCCTCACAGTGTCAGGGACATGGGTTTGATTCCCGGCTTGGGTCACTGTGTTGAATTTGCACTTTCTCCCCGTGTCTGCGTGGGTTTCCTCCGGGGCGCTCCGGTTTTCTCCCACAGTCCAAAGATGTGCAGGTTAGATGGATTGGCCATGATGAATTGACCCTTAGTGTCAGGGGGACTAGCGAGGGTAAATGTAAGGTGTTATGGGGATAGGGCGGGTGGGATTGTGGTCGGTGCAGACTCCATGAGCCGAACGGCCTTCTTCTGCACTGTCGGGTTCTGTGATTGCCCCCAATAAAGATGGTGGCCGGCAAGCCCGGCCCGATACCGAGAGAACAACCAAATCTATCGGTCTCCAAATGCGGGACCGTTAGATTTTTACTTGAACTTTGCGACTTGAATCTGGTGTTAATGAAACCTGCCCACGTACAGGCTCTGTTCCCCATCCACACTCGGTGTTTTATTTCACCTGTTGTGAAAGCGACAAGACCTCCTCACGCTTCCATCCGCAATGCATATGCTCCCAGAACAGCCGGACAGTGCGCCTGCACGTTCCCGCAGGAAATGCTGGGTAATTGTATGTCCCTTTGTGAACACAGATTGGAGCCACAGGGACAAGACCAGCAATTCACACACTGGTCATCTCTGCCATGTCCCTGGTTATGGGTGGCACAGTGGTTGGCACTGCTGCCTCACAGCACCAGTAACCCGGGTTCAGTTCCAGCTTCGGACTACTGTCCGTACAGAGTATGAATGTTCTCCCCATGTCTGTGTGGGTTTCCTCCAGGTGCTCTGGTTTCCTCCAACAGTCTAAAGATTTGCAAGTTAGGTGGATTGGCCATGGGAACTTGCCTCATTAGTGTCAGGAGGTAAATACATGAGGTTATGGGGATCGGGTGTCGGTGTAGGCCGGATGAACCAAATGGCCTCCTTCTGTAGTGATTCTATGAGTCAAATTTAGTGCTCTGAACGTTGCTATAATTAAAAAGCAATATATTTTGCCAACAGAAACCACTACCTTCGATTAATACTTTGGTACATTGTGAAACAACCCAACGTAACATGTAAAACACCTGGCTCAGTATGAGCCATGCCTTTGAAAACCTGCTGTTATATAACCTGAATAGTAATTGTTTGTGTATTGTTTCACACACATTTAATCCATTTCATTGTATTATGTCAGGGTGACAAACCTTTGTGGATGTAACTGGTGGTGCCAAACCTTAGGGAGGACATGAAGGCTTAGGGAAGACATGGAGAGGGAATTGATGAAATTTAGTGGAATGATTTAGGGTTGATGGATCACAGGTCTATAGATAGACTGGAGAAGCTGCTGTTGTTCTCCTTGTAACAAAGATGCCGAAGAGGAGGTTTGATCAATGGGTTGGAGAGGGCCTGACTGCGAAGATGAGCCCTCAAGGTACTTGGGGAGAGAAACTGGAGAAAGATGTGAGTTCAGGGCTCAGACGAGGAGGAAGTTTACAGGACTTGTGGCTCAATGGCTAGTGGAAAGGAGGGAATCTCGAACCATAGAAACATAGAATTCATAGGGTGCCATTCAGCCCGTCAAATATGTACCAACTCTTCAAAAGAGCATCCCACCCAGGCACTCACTTGTACCCAATCCCCATAACTCCGTGCAGTTTCCAATTGTCAATCCACCAACCTGCAAATCTTTGGGAGCAATTTTGCATGACTAATCCACATAACCTTATCGGATTGTCTCAATCTTACTGACAAATAAGCTCCATGAGCTCCTCACACTTGTTGGAGGTGAGGATGGAGGAGACAGCGGAGATGGTCCTTCAAAGGAACTAACTTGTGTTTGCGATATTAAAAAGATTCAACACACAGAGTTTGACACAAAGCTGATTTATTTTATCTCTATCCAGCATATTAACACCTCTAACTGGCCTGTAGCATATTACCACCAGCAGAAAACAGATCCCAAGGAACATGGTGTCTGGATGTGACTAACAGCAAAATCCAACTCCTGGAGTCACTTGTGAACTTGGTAGTGTCTCAGTAGGTTGGATGACTGAGTGAATTCCTTCCCACACATGATGCAAGTGGAGGGTCTCTCCCCAGTGTGAACTCGCTGGTTTGAAATGAGGTGGGATGTTCCAGAAATTTTATGGCACTTCCTGTAGTCTGTGCATTTATTTTTTTCCTCACTGTGAACTCGCTGGTGTGTCAGCAGACTGGATGACTGAGTGAACCCCTTCCCACATTCAGTGCAGATGAATGGCCTCTCCCCAGTGTGAATCCTCTGGTGTTTAGAGAGTTGAGATGATTGCTTGAACCCAGTCCCGCAGTAAGAGCACCTGAACGGTCTCTCATCAGTGTGAACACGTTGATGGAGCATCAGTTCCCCAGAACTTTTATAGCATTTCCCACAGTCTGTACATTTAAAAGGTCTCTCTTCAGTGTGAACTAGCTGGTGTCTTAGCAAGGTTGATGACTGCGTGAATCCCTTACCACATTTAATGCAAATGAACGGTCTCTCCCCAGTGTGAATCCGCTGGTGTTCAGTGAGGCCTGATGATTTCCTGAACCCAGTCCCACAGTGAGAGCACCTGAATGGTCTCTCATCAGTGTGAACACGTTGATGGTGCATCAGTTCCCCAGAACTTTTATAGCATTTCCCACAGTCTGGACATTTAAAAGGTCTCTCATCAGTGTGAACACGTTGATGGGACATCAGTTCCCCAGAACCTTTATAGCACTTCCCACAGTCCAGGCACTTAAAAGGTTTCTCCTCAGTATGGACACGTTGGTGACGCATTAGTTCCCCAGAACTTTTATAGCACTTTACACAATCTGAGCATTTAAAAGGTCTCCCGTCAGTGTGAACACGTTGATGGGACATCAGATCGCCAAAACCTTTACAGCACTTCCCACAGTTTGAGCATTTAAAAGGTCTCTCGTCAGTGTGAACTCGCTGGTGTCTCAGCAGGTGGGATGACTGGGTGAATCCTTTCCTACACACAGAGCATGTGAATGGTCTCTCTCCGGTGTGACTGCGTCGATGAGTTTCCAGGTCAGATGGGTGATTGAATCCCTTCTCACAGTCTCCACATTTCCACGGTTTCTCCCTGTCGTGACTGCATTTATGTTTTAACAGGCCGGATGATTGGCTGAAGCCTTGTCCACACACAGAACATGTGTACAGTTTCTCCCCACTGTGAACAGTGCTTTTTCTTTCCATATTCAAAATTCTATGCTAGTCAGGTTGAGATGAAGTGGGAGCGGACATCAGATCCTAATGTGATCTTTGGTTTAAGTTTCTTGACCACAATCCTCCCCTTCTAATTTTAAATTTTGAGCAATATCTACAAGGGAATGGCAGGGCTGGTACGATGGCACAGTGGTGAGCACTGCTGCCTCACAGGGCCAGGGACGCAGGTTCAATTCCAGCCTCACGTCACTGTATGTGTGGAGTTTGCACATTCTCCCCGTGTCTGCGTGGGTTTCCTGTGGGTTCTCCGATTTCCTCCCACAGTCCGAAGATGTGCGGGTTAGCTGGATTGGCCATGCTAAATTGACCCTAGTGACAGGGGATTAGCAGGGTAAATATGTGGGGGTATGGGGATAGGGTCTGGGGTGAGATTGTGGTCGGTGCAGGCTCAATGGGCTGAATGGCCTCCTTCTGCACTGTAGGATTCTATGATTCTGGGAAGAAAGTTTACACAGTGAGTGGTTATGACATAGAGCTCAATGTTCACACTCAAAGATGATAATATCAAGCGACAATGTATGATTTTTATGTGATACTTGTTTCAAATCTTCTGCAAATCTTCTTCGAAGCTCCTGTGAAAGTTTTGTAAAAGTCAACAGTATTAGTCAAGGATAGAAATGAAGAGACAAACATTTCTCTTGTTTTAGTTTGCCGAATCCATCGGCAAACTAAAGTTTGCCGAATCCATCACTGTCAGTCTAGGATAGAAAATCGTCACGTTTTCTCCTCCTGTTACTGGGTTCAGGATGGTTGCTCGTCGGAAAATGGGGATGAGGAGCATATCAGCCATGATTGAATGGCGGAGCGGACTCGATGGGCCGAATGGCCTAATTCTGCTCCTATATCTTATAAACTCATGCTCCCTACAGCACGGTGGCAGTTGTCATTGTCAGCAGCCCCACAATTCGAGGATGACGTTGACTCAGGGTTGTGAGTTTCTGCCAACTGAGCCGCAGATCTTTGGACACATGGCACAAGAAGTCCCATGAGGTAGTAGGATCTGGAAAACAGGATTTATTTCCCTTTCTTTCCTTCTCTGCCACCGCTCTGCCTCATCAATAAGACATTGGGACTCAGAGGGTTGATGCAGTTTGATGGACAAGTTGTCTCCATTCTGAACAATGGGGAACAAGCCCCTCCCACTCATTGACAACATTGCCCCCTACAAACATGGCGGCCGTGCCTCCCTGTGACTGCACATTGCCCCCAATAAAGAGGACGGCCGTTAACACAAGCCGATCACGAGGAGCTGTTCTCGCTCTCGATGTGAATGGAAACAGATTGGGTTTGTTTTGGGGTTTGGCGGTGACACAGTTTGTTTAAGAAACCTCTCCACCTCCGGCCCGATCTCTCGCTCCCTCCATTCCGCCATCATCCGTTTTACCAATTCTGCAGCCTAAAATTAATCCGCTCTCCATCGCCATTACCCTCAGTGCGCATGCTTCAGTCACAGCCCGGCCCCGCCCCTCATTCACTCCGATTGGTTGGAGGACCCGCCGCTCCCGCTCGGTCCTCCAGCCCCGCCCCTCTTTCGATTGGTCCGGAGCTGCTGTCAATCAGTGCCCGGGTATTGTGATGTGGAGCATGCGCAGTGTCATTGCTGGCCTTGGCGCTTGTTTGTCCCGGAGAAGCGGAGTCAGCGTTAGGCGGTGGCTGGGAGGATTTGGAAACACTTTGTGGATCCGCAAACCCTTCAGAATCATTGTCAGCTCCCTGGTTTGCAGCTGCGGGGCTTCTCCCTCCCTCCCTCCCGGGAACAGGCCCAGGTTAACGGCCCCATCCTGGCTCAGCCACTGGAGGATGGTTCACATCAGAGGATGGGGGAGGGGGACAATAAATAAGAGGTTACACTTTGGCCTCAAATCAATGAGGACTCTGATCTCTGGGAAGGAAGGAAACCCTGGGAGGTGGGCGGGGAGGATTCACAAACACCCGCTGGAGGCCCCAACACCCCCAATAAGACCCATTGGTTTTATTGTCAGTCTGCAGACAGGAGCTGCAGAACTGAACCCAGACAGAGGAGAGGGAGGGAGAAAACTGGGAGTGGAGGAAATAAATGGTGCAGATGGGTTTGGATTTCAGCCCAGGGAGGAGGGAGAGTGTGTGGGACAGGGATTCACAGATTTGGGGGAACGAGAGAGGAAGAAATGTTCCAGAGAAACTAGAATTGTCTGTTCAGAATTTCTATCTGGATTGACAGTGATGACTTTTGTAAATTTCTTTTACAGGTGAGGTGAGGAAACATTACATCAAAATCAGACAGAGTCTCGCTTCATTAGGACCTGAATATCCTCAAACTTTGAACGTGGAAGGAGAAATGTTTGTTTGTTCTGCCTGGAGGAGAAGATTTCAAACATCAGTGTGACTGGAAAAGCCAAGACATACACACACGCACCCAAGTGAGAGTGTTCCAGTGAACTAACTGTGGAAAGAGCTTTATCCAGTTACGAAGCCTGAAAAAACATCACACCATTCACAGCGAGGAGAAACTATACGCGTGTTCTGTGTGTGGACGAGGCATCAACTGATCATCCAACCTGGAGAGACACAAGGACACTGGCACCATGGAAATGTGGGGACTGTGGGAAAGGATTCAGTTACCCTTCCCTGCTGGAAAACCATTGGCGCAGTCACACTGGGGAGAGACCGTTCACCTGTTCTGTCTGTGGGGAGGGATTCATTCAGTCATCTGGCCTTTGGTCTCACCAGAGAATTCACACTGAGGAAAAGCCATTCATCTGCACTTCCTGTGGGAAGAGGTTCAGGCATTCTTCAGCACTCACTGTGCACCAACGCACTCACACCGGGGAGAGACCATTCATCTGCTCCGTGTGTGGGAAGGGATTCACTCAGTCATTCCACCTGCTGTCACACCAGCGAGTTCATACTGGGGAGAGGCCGTTCACCTGCTCCGACTGTGGAAAGGGATTCCATAGAACCATAGAAACCCTACAGTGCAGAAAGAGGCCATTTGGCCCATCGAGTCTGCACCGACCACAATTCCACCCAGGCCCTACCCCCATATCCCTATATATTTACCCACTAATCCCTCTAACCAACGCATCTCAGGACACTAAGGGGCAATTTTAGCATAGCCAATCAACCTAACCTGCACATCTTTGGAGTGTGGGAGGAAACCGGAGCACCTGGAGGAAACCCACGCAGACACGAGGAGAATGTGCAAATTCCACACAGACAGTGACCCAAGCTGGGAATCGAACCCAGGTCCCTGGAGCTGTGAAGCAGCAGTGCTAACCACTACCGCTACCGTGCCGCCGTGATTCACTCGGTCATCCCACTTACTGTCTTACCAGCAAGTTCACATTGAGGAGAAGCCATTCAGCTGCACTGACTGTGGACGGAGTTTCAGACAGGCATCCTCCCTCATTGCACACCAGCGAATTCACACTGGGGAGAGACCGTTTACTTGCTTTGTGTTTGGAAAGGGATTCACAGCTTTACCCACGCTGCTGAGACACCAGAAAATTCACACTGAAGAGAAGCCGTTCAGCTGCACTGACTGTGGAAAGAATTTCAGGCAGTCATCCAACCTCACTGCTCACCGACGCACTCACACTGCAGAAAGACCATTCATGTGCTCCGTGTGTGGGAAGGGATTCAATCGGTCATCCAACCTCTCTGCTCACCAGCGAGTTCACACAGGGGACAGGCCATTCGCTTGCTCCGTGTGTGGGAAGGGATTCGCAAAGTCTTTCAACCTGCTGGCTCACCAATGCACTCACACTAAGAGGCCATGCAACTGCTCTGTGTGTGGGAAGGGATTCACTCAGTCGCAATGACTATTGAGACTTCAAGTTCACAAGTGACTGCAGGGGTTGGATTTTGCTGTTTTTGCTGCTGTTCAGTATTGACAGTCTGACAATATTTTATTTCTGCTGATGTTAACAAATCACATAACTGGCTGGAATTTATTATTCTGGAGATGTCACTGATTTTCAGGGTTGCAATGTCACTTTTTAAAAGCACCATCTTAATTCCCCCTTAATTGAAGAACTTTCAACAGGAACCTGTTTGGAATAAAATTATGAACTTTTGCTTCAATTCTAAATTGATTCTTGGTTCAAAATCTACAATTCAGTATCTGAAAGATCCATCGGTAGGGTTCAAAGTATTTCTTTTCAATGCTTTTGTTGGGATTTTCTCGAGAGCTACTCTTTGATTTTAAGGGCTATTTTTTGGTTTCCAGGGGATCCTTTTCCATTCTCAGTAACTCCTTTATTTAGTGATGTAGTCACGTAGTAACATTACCTTCTGTGTGTGTGTTGAATATCTTTTGAGTTCGCTTCTTTAGGTAAGCTAGCACAAATACCAAAGACTGTGTGTATATTAAATCTTTTCAATTGTAATCTATAAATAAGATTTTTTTGTTAATTTATTTTAAAAATAAATGAGATTTTGGAAATCGACTATAGGACTATTTGACACAAGGTAACTGAATCGGGGCAGACTGTTTATTGGATCAGACCGTGGAGCAGGAAAAAAACTCACCCGATTCTCAACTTCATTGTGTGTGGATTTACATTAATAACCCATCAATAACCTCACTCCACCAGCTGAGATCAGCTCTGACCGGGGATTCTGTATGTTGTCTGTGAGCGGTAAACTGCAAATAAAAGCAGTTTACAATATGAACCTGGATGAATGTATCTCAATTTCTATGTGATGACCCAAGTGATTGGTAGGTAAGTTCAGAATACCTGATTACTCAAATTCCTGAGCTGTACACCCCACCTACTGAGATATATAAAAATAATGTTCAGCAGAATGGGGAAAGCTCTGTGTTGTCAATGGTTGGATCATTCCTTTTGAGGTTCACATTGCTATGAAACTAGTTTTATAGCAGGAAGACACAACTCCTCCACACATCACAGACGGGCTGCTGAGTCAGTGACCTTCCTTTCTCAAAATAGGTGGCAAAGCTGTTCCTCCAATTTGAGACTCCGTCTCTGCAGATGTAGCAACATCCGGAGAGACAGAATCTGCGATTGGAGGAGATGGTCCTCGCAGTTTCTGTCTCTCCCATGTACAGGGTGATTTTTCTTCCAGTAGTTCCTCCTATGACAGAATTTCCACGGCCGTTTTGAGGGTGAATTAACCCTCCACAGCCATGTATTTTGAATCCTGGTTCTGAAATATTCTCACTCTGGGCTTCAGGCTTCCAGGCGTAATACACAGATTTAGATCTTACCACCGAACACCAATTCATATCCTCATCTGAGTCCCAGATTTAAATGTGGTTGTCCAAACCAGAAAACATATATAATTTGACTCTTTTTAAACCTGATTCACCATACCTGCCACACTAACTACAAGAGATTGTTTTTGGGATCAGTTGTTCCATTGAAGTCTGGGTTGTTCTCAATGATGACAGTTTTAACCTTCTCCATAACCTGTCCTAACCCTTCTGCCCTCCAGGGGCTCTGTTTTTCTGATGGTGACATTCCCTGCTTACCCAGTCAGCCCTTGAATTGTTTGTGAATCCAGTCACATGTCGGTTAGACTGGATCAGGGCGGCAGATTTCCTTCCTTAAAGGGCATTAGAGAACCAGATGTGTTTTTACAACAATTGATTCATGTTGCATCAATATTTTTATTGAAACGTGGTGGGATTCAAACCCAGGTCCCAAAATCATTATAATAAAAACAGAAAATACTGGATAAACTCAGCAGGTCTGTTTTATTCAGAATTCCAGCATCTGCAGGACTTTGCTTTATCTCAAAATCATTACCCTGGATTATCCTCCAGCTCCAGAATCCCACAACTCTCTGTATTTCCCAGGAGGGGGGTGGGGGAAAGAAAGTGTTTTTCTCATAAATGTTGGCCAGAGGAGGAAGTTTGAGTCTGTGTGTGAAGTTTGAGTCTGTGTGTGAAGCTAAAAACAAAAGCTGTGCTGTTTCAAATCAAACTGCGGGACTTGGAGGAAAATATTGGAATCTATCATTCAGGAAGTGATAACAATACAATTAGAAAATTAGAACATGATTGGACAAAGTCAACATTGGTTTATGAAAGAATTTGACAAATCGAGTAGAATTTGTTGAGGATGTAACTAACAGGTTAGATAAAGGGGAACGAGAGAATATTGTATGATTGAATTTCTAAAAGCCATTTGATAAGGTGCCATACACAAGGTTGTTGCACAGGATAAGGGCTCAGGTCATTGGGGGTGAAATATTAGCATTGGTAAAGGAGTTGTTAAAGGACAAAGAGAAGGGATTGATGTGTCATTTTCAGGTCGGCAGGTTCTTATAATGGGGACAGCACAAGAAGCAGGACAGGAGTTTATTAACAATCCATATTCATGACTTATTTCAAGAGACCAAGTCCAATGTATTCAAGTTTCCCGATGGGAGATTGTCTCAGGGCAAACAACATCAAGGTGGTCAATACAAACGACACACGGACCCCGTAAAATATATCCTCACAAACTTCTGCACTGCGGACCACCTCTCTGGGGAAAACACTGTGGTGACCGGCACATGTGGGGGCAGCACTGAAATTTGGTTCAGTTTCAAGGACCATCATCACCAAACTCTCAACATCCGAGTTATCCAGAGGAAGATCAGAAGTGGAGCAGCAGCAGAGGAAGACCAGAGGTGGAGCGGAGCCACAGAGCTCCCCCCATCCCCCTTGAGCACTAACAACAACATCATGAACTGCCAGTTCTGTGGATGTCCATGTCGATCCCACATCGGACTCTCCCATCAGGAGAGGATCCACAGAAAACAACAAAATCACTGACAGCTTGGACACACTTGAACCATGAGGAGTCTACCCCAACGTTTTCCCTGTTCTCTGGATGGGGTCACTATACTCTGTCTGTATTATTGCAGTGCTATTAATACAGTCAGTAAAAGACAATCTGTTGTTGGGAATTTGATTATCTGATGTCTGAAACCATAAGATTCAATATTTAGAGTCAACAAGATGAACAAGGAAACACATCAGGGACCAATACTCCAGCGAGATATTCACAGGAGAAAGTCATCGAGTAGACAGAACAGAGAAAAATCCCAACTTAGTTAGGCCGCACTTGGAATATAGTGTTCAATTCTGGTCGCCACGCTACCAGAAGGATGTGGAGGCTTTGGAGAGGGTACAGAAAAGAGTCACCAGGATGTTGCCTGGTATGGAGGGCATTAGCTATGAGGAGAGGATGGAGAAACTTGGTTTGTTCTTACTAGAGTGACGGAGATTGAGGGCAGACCTGATAGAAGTCTACAAGATTATGAGATGCATGGACAGCGTGGATAGTCAGAAGCTTTTTCCCAGGGTGGAAGAGTCAATTACTCAGGGGCATAGGTTTAAGGTGTGAGGGGCAAGGTTTAAAAGAGATGTACGAGGCAGATTTTTTACACAGAGAGTGGTAGCTTCCTGGAACTCGTTGCCGGGGGAGGTAGTGGAAGCGGATACAGTAGTGACTGTTAAGGGGCATTTTGACAAGTACATGAATGAGATGGGAATAGGGGGATATGGTCCCCGGAAGGGTCGGGAGTTTTAGTTAAGTCGGGTAGCATGGTCGGTGCAGCCTTGGAGGGCCGAAGGGCCTGTTCCTGTGCTGTAATTTTCTTTGTTCTTTGTTGTTTGTAAGAAACCCTCCAATCATTTGTGAATATCTTTCAAATGCTAACAGGTTGCAACTCCCAGTTTCCATTATACTGAACCAATGGAAGGTGAGAGAGCGGTTATCCTGGAACTATTAAAAACACTAGCTAGATCACAGCTAGAGTACTCAGCACCATTCTAGTTAGGGGGTGGTTAGCCAGAGAGTGTGGCTCAGAAGATCCTAGTTCCTTAACAGAGATGTCAAGAACTAAGGGGCAGAGAGGTAAAGCAATTGGCAGAAGGATTAGAGAAGTGTGGAGATGTTTTCACCCAGAGGGTGGCAGGGAATCAAACTCACTCTCTGAAAGGGTGGTGGAGACAGAAATGTTCACATGCAAGAGGTATTCAGATATGGACTTGACATGCTGTGTCCTATAGGGTCATAACCTATACCTGGAAAGTGGGACTAAACTGGACAGCTCATTTTCATCTGGTACAGACATGATGGGCTGAATGGCAACCTGTGCAGTAAATTTCTCAGATTCTGTGATGACCATGATTTTATCCAAGCCAGGTCTCAGCCCAGTCATTTACTCCAAGTATTGATGTGATGGTTCAGTCACATTGTGCAAACGAGCTGCTGTGAAACAGTAATAACTAGAGGATTTTCGCAGTAATTTCACTGATTATTAACGTTAGCCTACTTGTGACCAATAAACTCTAACTTAACTTGTATTTATAGGAACAGAAGTAGGTAAATTTCAGCCCTTAGAGCCTGCTCCGCGATTCAATCAGATCATGGCTGATCTCTCCCTGGTCTCAAATCGACCTCCCCACTTGTTCCCCATATCTCCCATCCCTTTTTGTGTCAGAAATATATCTATCTCCTCCTTGAAACTATTCAACCATTCAGACTCCACCACGCTATGGGGCAGCAAGTTCCACAAATTTACCACTCTTGGAAAACTTCCCCCTTACATCTCGTTTAAACTTTCCCCCTCTCACTTTCAGCTGGGGATCTTTCATCGTGTGAGGTGAATGATAATCAGTACACTACAGACACACGTCACGGTCAGCATCTCAAAGGGACTGCAGACTATTCCAAACTGTGTCGTCATGCTGTAGTTCGTGACCTTGATTTGCAGAGATAGAATTCGGACTGGATATTTTGGAATGTTGGAGAGACATTGATCTAACAATAGAATCGTGAAATAACAGCTCATGAGGAGACACATCATGTCTGTGCTAGCTTATTTTCAAACAGTTATACAATTAGTCCTAATATCATTCCCTTTCATAAAAACGTGCATTATTTCTCCTTTCAAACGATTGTTCAATTCTCTTTCTGAAAAATCTGAGTTAACAAACAACAACATCGGAAGAGTTGCAGAAGCCTCTGCAGTATTCATGGACATTTTTAAAATTAACAAAGTTTCCTTGAATCAATAGAGTCAGGTGGGAATTCTCATACAGTTTTGGAAATAAAACTATTTGCAGTTATGCAGTTGATTTCGTACCTTTTCAAGGATCATAGAATCCTACAGTGCAGAAGAAGGCCATTCAGCCCAACGAGTCTGGACCAACCACAATCCCACCCACGCCCTATCTCCATAACCCCATGCATTAACCCTAGCTAGTCCCCCTGACAATTTTTAGCATGGCCAATCCACTTAACCCGCATATCTTTGAAGTGTGGGAGTAAACCAGAGCACCCAGAGGAAACCCACGCAGACACAGGGAGAATGTGCAAACTCTACACAGACAGTGACCCAAGCTGGGAATAGAACCCGGGTCCCAGGCGCTGTAAGACAGCAGTGCTAACCACTGTGCTGCCCCTCAATGTTGGTCTTGGAAATAGGGCAGTGCTGACTCAGTCAGTTCTGGAATGTAAGTGGTCAGTTATCCTATTGACAGCAGCACAGCCACACCAGAAAGAGACCATCTGGGTGGCACGGTAGCGCAGTGGTTAGCACTGCTGCTTCACAGCTCCAGGGTCCCGGGTTCGATTCCTGGCTCGGGTCACTGTCTGTGTGGAGTTTGCACATTCTCCTCGTGTCTGTGTGGGTTTCCTCCGGGTGCTCCGGTTTCCTCCCACAGTCCAAAGATGTGCGGGCTAGGTTGATTGGCCAGGTTAAAAAAAAAAAATTGCCCCTTAGAGTCCTGGGATGCGTAGGTTAGAGGGATTAGCGGGTAAAAATATGTGGGGGTAGGGCCTGGGTGGGATTGCGGTCGGTGCAGACTCGTTGGGCCGAATGGCCTCCTTCTGCACTGTAGGGTTTCTATGATTTCTATGAGATATGTTATGTGTGTAAATGGATTTATTCATTTTCCCCTTCTGTTAACATATTTAAAAGTTCAAAGGATTTGATCAACCATGAGTTCATTCTTATTGTCAAGTCCGTGTGTGTGTGTGTGTGTGTGTGTGTGTGGAGAGGGGGTGGATGGTAAATCAATCAGTTCGTTACACCAGCTGACACTCCAAGGAGTTCATCTTTAGGTGTAGACGTTTGTTCCGCTATTAAACTCAGGACAGAGCTGTTGACATTAGCTGCTGTATTAGTTATTTTCATTTTATACCTTGGTGCTTTGGCTTCAGTTGTAATTGAATCACAAAACATATTTTTTTAATGCAATAACATACTTCAATGGTGGCTATCTTACCCAGCATTCACAGTGAATCAGAATATGATCTATCCTTACAGCAAACTTTGCGCATGCGTACTGTAGATCCAAAGTGCATGCGCAGTGGATGTTGCTGCCGCAGTCGCGGGAAGGCGGTTATATCGGCTCCGGGTTTCCTGGGAAACGGCTTATTCTGGAGGGTAATGCAGGCGGCGGGGTGGATGGAGAGGCTTCATAAGCATCCAGTGGAGACAGGAGAACCTGAATAATAACTGCTCAGTGCCGCGTTCCTACCATTCGGGGCCGCGACCGCAGATGCCTGAGTTTAGAGGCCCCGAGTTGATGGAGGCCATCTTTCTCGGGGCGATGGGCAATAGTGCGCATGCGCGGTTCTCCCTGTCAGCAGGAGGAGAGAAGTTGTGAATTTCTCTCCTGGACTGGCAGGGATGGACTTTCGAAACTCCTTTTACAGGGAGTTAGAAGGGGAGGATTTACACACAGAAAACTCAACCCAAGAGAAATGTTTCTCGCTTAATTTCTATTCTTGACTGACAGTGATGATCTTTTTTACAGGAAATTTGACGACAAAATTTGAAGGGAAACTCAAACCAGACATCAGACCAAAACCTGCCAGAGTCACTCCATTCATCAGATCCTGATTGTAAGTGTGTCTGTAGAAAAAGATTCAAACATCTTTTGGGGAATAGGGATAGCCCAGGTAATTACCGACCGGTGAGTCTAACCTCAGTGGTTGGTAAGCTGATGGAGAAGATCCTGAGGGACAGGATATATGAGCATTGAGAGAGGTTTAGTATGCTCAAGAATACTCAGCATGGCTTTGTCAAGGGCAGATCGTGCCTTACGAGCCTGGTGGAGTTCTTCGAAAATGTGACTAAACACATTGACGAAGGGAAGGCGGTAGATGTGGTTTATATGGATTTTAGCAAGGCGTTCGATAAGGTCCCCCATGCAAGGCTTCTAGAAAAAGTGAGAGGGCATGGGATCCAAGGGGCTGCTGCCCGGTGGATCCAGAACTGGTTTTCCCAAAGGAGGCAGAGAGTGGGTATAGATGGGTCTTTTTCTAAATGGAGGTCGGTCACCTGTGGTGTGCCCCAGGGATCTGTTCTGGGAACCTTGCTGTTTGTCATTTTCATAAATGACCCGGATGAGGAAGCGGAGGGATGGGTTGGTAAGTTTGCCGACGACACAAAGGTTGGTGGGGTTGTGGATACTCTGGAGGGATGTCTGGAGGAAGTTACAGAGGGACATAGATAGGATGCAAGACTGGGCGGATAAGTGGCAGATGGACTTCAACCCAGATAAATGCGTCGTGGTCCATTTTGGTAGGTCAAATGGTGATGAAGGAGTACAATATAAAGGGAAAGACTCTTAGTACTGGAGAGGATCAGAAGGACCTTGGGGTCCGGGTCCATAGGACTCTGAAATCGGCCCCGCAGGTGGAGGAGGTGGTTAAGAAGGCGTATGGTGTGCTGGCCTTTATCAATCGAGGGATTGAGTTTAGGAGTCCGGGGATAATGATGCAGTTATATAAGACCCTCGTCAGACCACACTTGGAGTACTGTGCTCAGTTCTGGTCGCCTCACTATAGGAAGGATGTGGAAAAGATTGAAAGGGTGCAGAGGAGATTTACAAGGATGTTGCCTGGATTGAGTGGCATGCCTTATGAGGATAGGCTGAGGGAGCTCGGTCTTTTCTGCTTGGAGAGACGAAGGATGAGAGGAGACCTAATAGAGGTGTATAAGATGTTGAGAGGGATAGATCGGGTGGACTCTCAGAGGCTTTTTCCCAGGGTGGAAATGTCTGCTATGAGAGGACACAGGTTTAGGGTGCTGGGGGGTAGGTACAGGGGAGATGTTAGGGGTAAGTTTTTCACACAGAGGGTGGTGGGCGAGTGGAATCGGCTGCGGTCAGTGGTGGTGGAGGCAAACTCGATAGGGTCCTTTAAGAGACTCCTGGATGAGTACATGGAGCGTAATAGGATGGAGGGTTATAGGTAGGTGTAGAAGGTAGGGATGTGTTCGTCACAACTTGTGGGCTGAAGGGCCTGTTTGTGCTGTAGTTTTTCTATGTTTCTATGAGGTTGAGGGGAGATTTGACAGAAGTGGACAAGATTCGGACTGGTTTAGATAAGGTGGAAAAAGAAAAGCTGTTCCCATTAACTGATGGGACAAGGACGAAGGGGATGCAGATTTAAGGTTTTGGTTGAGAGAGGCAGGAGAGGATGCGAGGAAGAATATTTTTCCACAGCTAGTGGGAATAACCTTGAAAAGGGTAGAGGAAGCGGAGACAATAAACAATTTCAACAGGAAATTTAATGGGCACTTGGATGAATTTGATGAATTAAAGGGATGGAATTGGGCAATGGGATTTGTTGGATTCCTCTGCAGAGAGGTGACACTGAATCGATGGGCTGAATGGCCTCCTTCTCTGTACGAATCACTCCATGATCAAAACTGAACAATTCCAGTTTGTCCAATCTCTCTGAAGTCCCTCATCCCTGGTGCCATTCTCCTCAATCTGAGTGTATTTGATTGAACTCCTGCTGTTGTGTCCTGTATTGTTCCAGCTCTGACAGGCACACTCCATTCAATGGTTGGTGTTATTAACCCTTCAGGGTCACTTTGAGTTCTTAGTCCTTCCTGTTGAGAATGTTGAATTTGTGTCTCTGCAGATAGTTTTGCTGCCTCTGTTCTGTCCATCGCTGGGTGGGTACTTCAGTATTTCTACTTAAATCAGTTCTTTGTTTAACTGGATTACAAATAGGTGAGGAGGTTTTACTCACAGGGATAATCTCCGAACTGTGGCCCACTTTCCCAGGTTGTGGAAACACGATACTGCCCGCTCTGTCATTACCCAATATGAAATCTACATTACTAATGGGTAATTGGGGTTATTTTGACCTGTCAGAATTTCGTTCAGACCCCATGACTGTGAGATCCTCAGCTCCAGCCTGAGCCTCACTGCCTTCCAGCCCTGACTTTGGATAGGCCGACTGCATTTCCCCAGCCTGCTCCCGCAGCTTCACCTCAGCTCCTTCCAAGCTGACTGCTTCCTGCCACAAGGATAACTGCCTCTCACTCTGAGGTTCACTGGAGATTTCTCCCTCTGGCTTTGAGCCAGGTAAATCAACCCGCATTCTTCCCCCCTCACCAACTGCGAAAGAGAGACCGACTACACAAGACCAAATCTGTAACTGCCTTCAGTGAGAAACAGCCAGATACATTCAACAAATGAAATCTCTGATGGCCACAGCCCATCACTATGGCAACTTAGCCTGCAGATTCCACATTAAAACGTAAACTAAATGTCTTTTACCCTCTAAACAACCCTTTGATTCTGTGATCCATGTGAAATATATAGGTTTTCACAACCAACACTCAAAGACCATCAACTGGAGGCAAGTTGTGAGACCGCACAGTCCAGCAGAAAGAAACACTCCAATCCTCCCACTCCACTGTCAGAATGAACATGGTTCAGTCCTGGACGTGTTTAACTGCAGCAATAACAGCAGAATCCAACCCCTGTCATCACTTGTGAACTCGTTGGTGTCTCAGCAGCTGGGATGACTGAGTGAATCCCTTCCCACACATACAGCAGGTGAATGGTCTCTCCCCAGTGTGAACTCGTTGATGTACCCGCAGGTTGAATGACGTTCTAAATCTTTTTGTGCAGTGAGAGTAGCTGAACGGTCTCTCCTCAGTGTGAATGCGCTGGTGGACCCTAAGTACCTGAGAGCTTTTGAATCCGCTCCCACAGTCAGAACATTTAAACGGTCTCTCCGGGGTGTGAGCAAGATTGTGACTCAGCAGGTTGGGTAACTGAGTGAATCCCTTCCCACACACAGAGCAGGTGAATGGTCTCTCCCCAGTGTGACTGCGTCGATGAGTTTCCAGGTGAGATGGGAAACTGAATCCTTTCCCACAGTCCCCACATTTCCACGGTTTCTCCGTGGTGCGGGTGTCCTTGTGACTCCCCACGTTAGACCATCAATTAAGTCTGACACAGAACACAGGAATGATGTTCTCCCTGCTGAGAATGTTGAGATGCTTTTTTCAGTTGTGTCACTGGTTAAAGCTCTTTCTTCAGTCTGTGCACTGGAACACTCTCAGTCAGGTGTGTGTGTGTCTGTCCAGTCACACTGATGTTCAAAACCTTCTGAAGCAGACAGGACAGAGAAACATTTCTCCTTCTAGATTCAAAGGCCAATAGCATTCAGGTCCCAATGAATAGAGTGACGTTTAGTTTGAGATTTCTGCCTGTAAATCCTCACCTTCTCATATGCTGCAAAAAGAATTTACAAAATTCATCACTGTCAGCACAGGTTAGAAATTCAGAACAGCCAATTCCAGTTTCTATGGAACATTCTTTCCCCTCTCATTGCCCAAAAGCTGTAAATCTCCATCCCACACACTCTCCCTCCATTCTCACTCTGCTGTATCTAATATTCACCCTCCCAATTCTCCTGAAGGTGCTGATTGAGGCTGATTGACAGATCCATGCTCACTGCTTCCTGTCCTAGACACAGAGAGCTGAAAATCTCCATGCAGGCTGCCAGACAGATGTCTAAATTACTGGGCTAAAAATGTGTGGAATATACAGACTGGATTCACTTCCTTTCCCTTCAGTTGCTGCAAGTCTCCAATTTCCCCCAGAATGAGAAAAGAAATGGAAAGGGGGAAACATTGATTTCCTCCCAGATGTTGTCCAGAGGAGGGAGTTTCACTCTGAAGCTCATTGGACAACTTCCGCATTGTGATGTCACAATGGAGCTTTGCCTGAATCAACCAATAGGAATCACTGCGCTCCGCGGTGACGTCTCCGGGTTCCAGTGCGCAGGCCCGGGCGCGCGGACCCGGGAGCCCCGCCCCCACCCATTGTTCCCCTCCCCCTAAACCACATCGAGCCAAGCTTTCCAGCCAACCGGCTGACGGCTCCGGCCAGAGCGAGAAGCCGCTCGGTGATCTCCCCCTCCCACAGGCCCAGGACTGCGCATGTCCAAAGGAGAGGAGCAACTGCGCATGTGCGGGGTGCGCCTAACCTCCTGGCCTTCTTGCTGACGTGTTGACCAATGGGAAGAGTTGGAGGACCGGAAGGACCCTGGTCCTCCAGCCAATCAGAGGGCTTTATGTGAATGAAGATTGAGCTTCAGACAGACTGAAACTTCCTCCAGTATCTGTGAGTAAAACACTTTATTTTCTCATTCTTTCCATTTCTTTTCTCATTCTGGGTAAATTGGGAACTTCAAATTTTTAAAGTTTATTTATTAGTCACAAGTAAGGCTTACATTAACAGTGCAATGAAGTTATTGTGAAATTCCCCTATTTGCCACACTCTGGCGCCTGTTCGGGTCAATGACCAAACCAGCACATCTTTGGACTGTGGGAGAAATCCGGAACACCCGGAGGAAACCCATGCAAACACAGGGAGAACGTGCAGACTCCACACAGACAGTGGCCCAAGCCGCGAATCGAACCCGGGTCCCTTGCGCTGTGAGACAGCAGTGCTAACCACTGTACCACCGTGCCCACTTACAGCAAGTGAAGGGAAAGGAAGTGAATCCAGGGAGGCTGCAGACTCTGGAAAGGTTGGCCCAGGTTTCTCTCTCTGAAAGACATTGACATCCTTTGCTCCCTCAGCTTGACACGTTTATTTGTCTGGCTAAAAGGATGGTCTCTTTCCTGATGTTCACAATTAAAGGACTGGTTCAGCCAGTAGATGGCTGACATTTAAGTGGAAAGTAAATTAATATAGGACGAGATATATCTACTGTTGTTATATGGTACAGATTAGATATATTATTTGTGGTCCTGTAACAAAATACATTTATTATTTCTAGTCTTGTAATATAATGCTGTTGCTGTTATGTATTTCCAGTCATAGAGTCATTACAGCACAGAAGGAATCCATTTGGTAACTTGAGTCCATGCCGACTCTCTGTAGAACAATCCAGTCCCATTCCCCTCTATATTCCGTTCCCCTGCAAATTTATTTCCTTCAAGTACCCATCCAGGTTCATTTTTAAATAGAATCCATAGACTTGTAAGATGGAACTGTAGCTATGTTATATATTTTCGACTTCCCTCAGAGGGTTGTTATATTCCAGGTTGAATATATTCCAGGATGAGTTAGCCAGATTTGTGATTGACAATGGTGTCAAGGGTTATGGGCGACAGGTAGAAAGATGGAGAGAAAGCTAAAATGAGGAGAGATTTCTTCACTCAAGGATGTTGGGAAGCTTTGGAATTCTCAACCCCTGAGGACTGTGGAGCCTCAGTCATCAACTATTTTCAGGGGAGAGATTGATTGGTTTCTAGATATTGAAGATATCAGCGGACATGGGTTTAGTGTGGGGAGAATGATGCTGAGGTAGATGAACAAATTATCTCATTGAATAGTTTAAAAGGCTCGATGGGCCAAATGGCCGACTGCAGCTCCTATTTGTTATGGTCTCTGTGTCCAGGACAGGAAGTAGTGAGCATAGATCTGTCAATCAGCCTCAATCAGCACCTTCAGGAGAATTGGGAGGGTGAATATTAGATACAGCAGAGTGAGAATGGAGGGAGAGTGTGTGGGATGGAGATTTACCTTTGGGGGAATGAGAGAGGAAAGAATGTTTCATAGAAACTTTTAATAACTGTTCTGAATTTCTATCCTGCACTGACACTGCTGAATTTTGTAAATTCTTTTCACAGGATATTGAAAGAGGAATCACAGGCCGAAATCTCAAACGTCACGTCAGATCTGACAGAGTCATATTCCTTGGGAGCTGAATATCATCGGCCTTTGAATCTAGAAGGAGAAATGATTGTCCAGTCTGTCAATTTGAAAATATTTCAAACATCAGTGTGACTGGAAAAGCAGCAACACACTGCCACACTGGAGTGAGAGTGTTCCAGTGCACTGACTAAAGAGCTTTAACCAGTTACACAGCCTGAATAAATGTAACACCATTCCCAGCCCATAGAGACTGTACCCGTGTTCTGCTTCAACTGATTGTCCACCCAAGACAGAGGCAAGGACACCTGCACCATGGAGAAACCATGGAAATGTGGGGACTGTGGGAAGAGGTACAGATACCCATCAGAGCTGGAAGCTCATCGGCGCAGCCACACTGGGGAGAGACCGTTCACCTGCTCCCAGTGTGCGGAGGGATTCACTCAGTTATACTGCCTGCAGACACACGAACGAGTTCACACTGGGGAGAGACCGTTCACCTGCTCTCAGTGTGGGAAGGGATTCAGTCAGTCATCTCACCTGCAGTTACACCAGCGAGTTCACACTGGGGAGAGACCACACACCTGCTCTCAGTGTGGGAAGGGATTTCCTCAGTTATCTGACCTGCGTAGACACCAGCGTGTTCACACTGGGGAGAGACCACACACCTGCTCTCAGTGTGGGAAGGGATTTATTCAGTTATCTGACCTACGGAGACACCAGCGAGTTCACACTGGGGAGAGGCCGTTCACCTGCTCTCAGTGTGGGAAGGGATTCAGAGTTTCATCCCACCTGCTGAGACACCAGCAAGTTCACAAGTGATTCCAGGGGTTGGATTCTGCTGTCATTGTTTCTGCTCTCAGTTACATCCAGGACTGCATTTTGTTCATTCTCACAGTTGGTCAATGGGGAGGGTCAGAGGGTTTCTTTCTGCAGGACTGGCCGGTCTCATGACTTTGCCTCCAGTGGGCTGATGCTCTGAGTCTTGTTGCGATACCCGGTTTCAGATTTAGCAAGGATCACAGAGTGATAGAGTGTGAGGAAGTTCAGAGATATTTAGTCAGCATTTCTGTTTGAAATGCCCCAAATGCCCATCCAATTTCCTTTGTAATTGTTTATTGTCTCCACTTCCTCCACCCTCGTAGGCAGCGAGTTCCAGGTCATTACCATTCGCTGCATATTCTTCTTCCTCACATTCCCCCCACCCCCTCCGCGCCTCTGATCCAGAACCTTAAATCTGCGGCCCCCTCTTCCTTGTCCCATCAGCTAATGGGAACAGCTTTTCTTTGTCCACCTTAACTAAACCTGTCAGAATCTTGTCCACCTCTATCAAATCTCCCCTCAACCTCCTTTGCTCCAAGAGGAACAACCCCAGCCTGACATTGACAATAAAGAACAAACTAACAGAATATGTTAATACCTGAAATCAAATGGGAATGTTTAATTTCTGTTTTAAAGATATTGTGGATATATTGTCCTGGACAATAAAGGAATTGGAATAACTCACCTTGGGTGTGGTTGAATGGAATATATCAATCTGATATCCACCTACAGTCCAGTGAATGTCTGGAATGTGTTGATGGGATGAATAAGTTGATCACTTTCTCTGGGAGATATTTACAACTTTGTCCATGAACTTTGTTTTAGAAAAATCCACATTTGAAAGCCCGGCCACTACATGAAATATCAGCACCGTAACAGGGGGAGATAAGAAAGACAGACACTCACTTTGATCTTTTCATCAGCACATCTGAGAGTTAAGAATGTGTGACATGATTTTGGGATACTGGAGTGAGTGTACAGATGTGATTTGTTACATGTGAAAAATAGCAAGCCTAAATTCATGGTGAGATGGAGTGAAGAGCGGGTCCCAAACACACACAGCTACTTGAGACACAGCAGGAGATGAAATGGTTCATGTGGCCAGGGCATTGAGACAACATTGTGACATCATCAAGGCACTGACACACACTCCAGAGAGAAACTGAGTTCAAAACAATCAGGGTCCAATTAAACACACTGCACATGCTCACAAAGTGAGGAAAATTACAGTAAAATGGATAATCTATTCATCGAGAAGGAAAGAAGCTGGTGCAGAATGTAGTGTTACAGTCATAGCGAGGTTGCAGAGAAAGATCAACTGAATGCGAGGTAGGTCCATCCAAAGGTCTGATGGCAGCAGGGAGGAAGCTGCTCTTGAGTCAGTTGGTACGTGACCTCAGACTTTTGTGTCTTTTTCCCGACGGAAGAAGGTGGAAGAGAGAATGTCCGGGGTGGGCAGGGTCCTTAATTATGCTGGCTGCTTTGCCGAGGCAGAGTCAGTGGATGGGAGGAGAGAGTGCAGAATGTAGTATTACAGTCATAGCAAGGGTGCAAAGAAAGATCAACTGAATGTGAGGTAGGTCCATTCAAAGGTCTGATGGCAGCAGTGAAGAAGCTGCTCTTGAGTCCATTAATATGTGTCCTGACCCTTTGTAGTTTATTGTGGTCTTGAGCAGAGCAGAATCATAGAAATCATAGAAACCCTACAGCACAGAAAGAGGCCATTCGGCCCATCGAGTCTGCACCGACCACAATCCCACCCAGGCCCTACCCCCATACCCCTACATATTTTACCCACTAATCCCTCTAACCTACGCATCTCAGGACACTAAGGGCAATTTTAGCATAGCCAATCAACCTAACCCGCACATCTTTTGGACTGTGGGAGGAAACCGGAGCACCCGGAGGAAACCCACGCAGACACGAGGAGAATGTGCAAACTCCACACAGACAGTGACCCAAGCCGGGAATCAAACCCAGGTCGCTGGAGCTGTGAAGCCATACCAAGCTGTGATACAACCAGAGAGAATGCTTTCTATGGTGCATCTGTAAACGTTGGTGAGAGTTGTAGCTGATGTGCCAAATTTCCTTAGTCTTCTGAGAAAGTAGAGGCGTTGGTGGGCTTTCTTAACTATAGTGTCAGCATGGAGGAACCAGGACAGGTTGTTGGTGATCTGGACACCTAAAAACATGAAGTTCTCGACCATTTCTGTATCGTCCCTGTTGACGTAGACAGGGGCATGTTCTCCACTATGCTTCTTGAAATCGATGACAATCTCCTTCATTTTGTTGACATTGAGGGAGAGATTATTGTTGTCGCACCAATTCAGCAGGTTCTTTATCTCTTTCCTGCACTCCATCTTGTCATTGTCTGAGATCCGACCCACTACAGTGGTGCCATCAGCAAATTTGAAAATTGAGTTGGAGGAGAATTTGGCCACACTGTCATAGGTGTATAAGGAATATAGGAGGGGCTGAGGACACGGCCTTGTGGGGCACCGGTGTTGAGGATGATCATGGTAGGAGGTGTTGCCTATCCTTACTGACTGTGGTCTGTGGTTAGGAAGACTCGGATTCACGGTGACTTGGCCACTTGGATTCAGAATTGACTTGCCCATAGAAGTCAGAGAATAGTGATGCAAGGATGTTTTCTGGCTGGAGGTCCGTGGCCAGTCGTGTTCCACAGGGATCTGTTCTGGGACTTCTGCTATTTGTGGTATATATATCAATGACTTGGCTGAAAATGTGGGTGTGTGGGTTACTAAGTTTGCAGACGACACAAAGCTAGATGAAGTTGTAGATAGTGTAGAAGGTTGTCAAAGGATACAGTGGGATGTAGATCAGCTGCAGATATGAGCGGAGAAATGGCAGATGGATTTTAATCCGGACAAGTGTGAGGTGCTGCATTTTGGGAGATCAAATGTTCAGGGTAAGTATCCAGTTAATGGCAGACCCCTGAACAGCATTGATGTACAGTGGGATCTTGCGGTTCAAGTCCATAGCTCCCAAAGGCATGCTTACCTTTATTGAGTACAAGAGTCAGGATGTCATATTGCAGCTCTATAAAAGTTAGGTTAGGCCACACTTAGAATATTACATTCAGTTCTGTTCGCTGCATTACAGGAAGGATGTGGAGAATTTGGAGAGGATGCAGAAGAGGTTTACCAGGACGCTGCCTGAATTAGAGGGTGTGAGCTATAAGGACAGGCTGGACAAACTAGGGTTATTTACTCTGACGCGGTGGAGGCTGAGGGGAAACCTGATAGAAGTCTATAAAATGATAAGAGACATAGATTGGGTTGACAGTCAGAATCTTTTTCACAGAGTTGAAATGTCTATTACTAGGGGGCATGCACTTCAGGAGAGACGGGGAAAGTTCAAAGGAGATGTGAGGGGTAAGTTTTTTACACACAGAGTGGTAGGTGTCTGGAACACGCTGTCAGGGGCGGTGGTGGAGGCAGATGTGGTAGGGGTGTTTAATGGGCTTTTAGATAAGCACATGAATTTGTAAGGAATAGAGGAATATGGACCAAGGGCAGGCTGAAGGGATTAGTTTAATTTGGCATCATGTTCGACACAACATTGTGGGCTGAAGGGTCTGTTCCTGTGCTGTACTGTTCTATTTGTGATCTCCATTTAGAAAAAGGAGTGAGGCAGCAGTGCTAACCACTGGCACTGTGGCACGGTGGTCAGCACTGCTGCCTCACAGCGCCAGGGACCCAGGTTCAATTCCGCCCTCGGTTCTCTGTCTGCGCGGAGTCTGCACGTTCTCTCTGTGTCTGCGTGGGTTTCCTCCGGGTGCTCCGGTTTTCTCCCGCAGTCCAAAGATGTGTGAGTTAGGTTGATTGGCCATGCTAAATTAACACTAATGTTTGTGGGGATTAACAGGGTAAATATGTGGGGTTGTGGGAATAGGGCCTGGGTGGGATTGTGGTCGATGTAGACTCGATGGGCCGAATGGCCTTCTATGATTCTATGAAACAGAGGCACTGGAGAAAGGGCAAGAAAGATTCACAAGAATAATCCCAGAACTGTAATCACTTGTGAAAGCGCTGGTGTTTCACCAAGTTTGCTGACTGAGTGAATCCCTTCCCACAGTCAGAGCAGGTGAACAGCCTCTGCCCAGTGTGAACTCGCTGTGTACCTGCAGGTTGGATGACTGAGTGAATCCCTTCCCACGTACAGAGCAGCTGAATGGCCTCTCTCCAGTGTGAATGCGCTGGTGGATCATCATTTCCCGAGAGCTTTTAAAGCCGCTCCCACAGTTGGAGAATTTAAAGGCTCTCTCCAGGGTGTGAGTGATGATCTGTCTGTGCAGTCTGGATAACCGAGTAAATCCTTTCACACTCACCGAGCAGGTAAATGGTCTCTCCCCGGTGTGAACTCACTGGTGTTCCTGCAGGTTGGATGACCATTTAAATCTCTTTGTGCAGTGAGAGTGTGCTGGTGGGACACCAGTTAGCCAGAGCTTTTGAAGCCACGCCCACACACACAGCAGCTGAACTGTCTCTCCCCTGTGTAAATGCACTGGTTGATCATCAGTTCCTGAGAGGTTTTGAGTCCGGCCTCTCAGTCAGAGCATTTAAAGCGTCTCTCCTTGGTGTGAGTAACATTGTGTCTCAGCAAGCTGGATGACTGAGTGAATCCCTTCCCACACACAGAGCAGGGGAATGGTTTCTCCCCAGTGTGAACTCGCTGGTGTATCCGCAGTGTGGATAACCTTTTAAATCTCTTTGTGCAGTGAGAGCAGCTGAACGGTCTCTCCCCAGTGTGAACTCGCTGGTGAATCAACAGTTCATGAGAGCTTTCAAAACCAGTCCCACAGTCAGTGCATTGAAAGGCTCTCTCCTGGGTGTGAGTGCTTTTGTGCTTCAGCAGGCTGGACAACTGAGTGAATCCTTTCCCACACACAGAGCAGGGGAATGGTTTCTCCCTAGTGTGAACTCGCTGGTGTTTCCGCAGATTGGATGAACTTTTAAATCTCTGTGCAGTGAGAGCAGCTGGAGGGTCTCTCCTCAGTGTGAGTGCGCTGGTGAATCATCAGATCCGCAGCACTTTTGAAGCCACGCCCACAGTCAGAGCATTTAAAAGGTCTCTCATTGCTGTGAGTGACTTTGTGTGTTGTCAGACCAGATGACTGAGTGAATCCCTTCCCACACACAGAGCAAGTGAATGGCCTCTTCCCAGTGTGAACTCGCTGGTGTACCTGCAGATTGGATGAGATTTTGAACCTCTTTGTGCAGTGAGAGCAGCTGAACGGTCTCTCCTCACTGTGAATGCGCTGGTGGATATTCAGATCCGCAGCACTTTTGAAGCCGCTCCCACAGTCAGAGCATTTAAAGGGTCTCTCATTGCTGTGAGTGACTTTGTGATTCTGTAGGTGGGATGGCTGAGTGAATCCCTTTCCACACACAGAGCAGGTGAATGGTCTCTCCCCAGTATGAACTCGCTGGTGTGTCTGCAGGTGGGATGACCGATTGAATCCCTTCCCACACACAGAGCAGGTGAACAGTCCCTCTGCAGTGTGAAAGCGTTTGTGGGACATCAGTTCACCAGAGCTTTTGAAGCCTCTCCCACAGTCAGAGCATTTAAAGGGTCTCTCCTGGGTGTGAGTGACTTTGTGTTTCAGCAGGCTGGATAACTGAGTGAATCCCTTCCCACACACAGAGCAGGTGAACGGTCTCTCCCCAGTGTGAACTCGCTGGTGTTGCCGCAGGTTGGATGATGTTCTGAATGTCTTTGTGCAGTGAGAGCAGCTGAACGGTCTCTCCTCAGTGTGAATGCGCTCGTGCTCTCTCAGATCCGCAGCACGTTTGAAATCGCTTCCACAGTCAGAGCATTTAAAGGGTCTCTCATTGCTGTGAGTGACTTTGTGTCTGAGCAGGTGGGATAACTGAATGTATCCCTTCCCACACACAGAGCAGGTGAATGGCCTCTCCCCGGTGTGACTGCGTCGATGGATTTCCAGGTCACAGGGGGCTCTGTATCTCTTCCCACAGTCCCCACATTTCCACGGTTTCTCCATGGTTCGGGTGTCCTTGTGACTCTCCAGGTTAAACAGTCAGTTAAATCTCACACAGAACACGGGTACAGTCTCTCCCCGCTGTGAATGCTGCGATGTATTTTCAGGCTGTGTAACTGGTTAAAGCTCTTTCCACACTCAGTTCACTGGAACACTCTCACTCGGGTGTATCTGTGCCTTGGTGCTTTTCCAGTCACATTGATATTAAAGACCTGTTTTCGCAGACGGAACAGAGAAACATTTCTCCTTCCAGATTCAAAGGCCGATAATATTCAGGTCCGATGAATTGAGTGAGGGTGTCAGATGCTGGTGTGATGTTTGTTTCAAGATTTTGGTCTGTTAATCCTCACCTTCTCATATCCTGTAAACGAGTTTGAAAAATTCATCAATGTCAGTGCAGGATAGAAATTCAGAACAGACAATTCTAGTTTCTATGGAGCATTCTTTCCTCTCTCATTCCCCAAAAGCTGTAAATCTCCATCCCACACACTCTCCCTCCATTCTCACTCTGCTGTATCTAATATTCACCCTCCCAATTCTCCTGAAGGTGCTGATTGAGGCTGATTGACAGATCCATGCTCACTGCTTCCTGTCCTGGGTAGTTTAACAAAACCAGGTTAAAGTCCAACAGGTTTATTTGGTAGCAAAAGCCACAAGCTTTCGGAGCCTTAAGGGAATTCCCACTCACCTGAAGAAGGAGCTTAAGGCTCCGAAAGCTTGTGGCTTTTGCTACCAAATAAACCTGTTGGACTTTAACCTGGTTTTGTTAAACCTCTTACTGTGTTTACCCCAGTTCAACTCCGGCATCTCCACATCCTGTCCTGGGCACAGAGAGCTGGAAATCTCCATGCAGGCTGCCAGACAGATATATGTCTGTCTGACTGGACTAACAATGTGTGGAATGTACAGACTGGATTCACTTCCTTTCCCTTCAGTTGCTGCAAGTCCCCAATTTCCCCCAGAATGAGAAAAGAAATGGAAATGGGGAGAAAAGAAAGTGTTTTACTCACAGATGTTGGCCTCTTTTAAGGACTGTTTAACTGTGTCCATTGCAGTACTGAACCCTTTAAAATCACAGAAAGAGTTTAACAAAAGCAGTCCAACAGTTACTAACCCACAGGAGGAATGCTGAGGACAGGAGGAAGATTGAATCTGTCCACTCCCCCAAGGCCCGGGGCTGTGCATGTCCAAGGGAGAGGGGAAGCTGCGCATGTGCGGTGGAGAGCTCCGCCCCCCGCCCACATTCTGAGGTGTTGACCAATGAGAACTCTGGAGGACCGGAAGGACTCTGGTCCTCCAGCCAATCAGAGCTTCCCCATTGTCTGAATGCGGAAGTTGTACAATGAGCTTGTTCAGCTGCTCATTCCTGCCCAGCAAAGCTGCTGCTGCTTCTCTCTCTGAATGAAGATTGAGCTTCAGACAGACTCAACCTTCCTCCTGTCTCTCCAACAGCTGTGAGAGTGTGGGCCAGTGGCGCAATGGATAACGCGTCTGACTACGGATCAGAAGATTCCAGGTTCGACTCCTGGCTGGCTCGATGTCAATTTGAAAAATAGTTTGTGAGCTCCTTTTGACCTAAAAGAGGCCAACATCTGTGAGTAAAACACTTTCTTTGCTCCCCTTTTGCGTTTCTTTGGCATTCTGGGGGAAATTGAGGACTTGTTGAATTTTTAACTTCCAGGTCACCACTCGCTGTCTAAATAGAATTCCTCCTCACATTCTTCATGTATCTGTAACCAGGTAATACAGTGCATTACACACAGCATCAGTCAGCTCATTTATGTCCAAATGTAAAACTTTAACGTGGCTGTCAGCTTGAAGATTAATCATGGATCATTTGCACTTCCACAACCCTCTGAGGCAGCGGGTTCCAGGTAATGACCTTTCTGCACCAAAATAAAATTCTTCCCCACATCCTTCCCTTTCTCCCAATCCAGTTATCCAGTCCCACATATGGCACAGATTTTAGTTTCTGGTGTGTAGGCCGGCCGTTACACGTAGATTTTCAGATCTCTGTGTCCAATATAGAAAGTGGTCAGCATGGATCTGTTAATCAGTCTGAATCAGCACCTTCAATAGACTTGGGAGGTCTACCTCTGTGGAGGTAGGCGGGAGTCTCGCATGGTGGTCTGCCTCCCTGGGGCCGGGATCCAGGATGTCGCTAGTCGCGTCCCGGAAATCCTGAGGTGGGAGGGAGAGGAGCCTGAGGTAGCGGTACATATTGGTACCGCTGATGTGGGTAGGAAGGGAGAAGGGGTCATGAAAAGGGAGTACAGGGAATTAGGGAGACAGCTGAGAAAGAGGAAAGCAAAGGTAGTAATCTCAGGATTACTGCCTGTGCCACGGGAAGGTGAGGGCAGGAATGGAGTGAGGTGGAAGATGAATGTGTGGCTGAGGGACTGGTGCAGGGGGCAGGGATTCAGGTTCCTGGACCATTGGGACCTCTTTAGGGGCAGGGGTGATCTGTATACAAAAAACGGGTGGAACTTGAATCACAGGGGGACCAATATCCTGGCCGGTAGGTTGGCTAAGGCTACTGGGGAGAATTTAAACTAGATAGGTTGGGGGGAGGGGAGCTAGAAGAGTTAACTAGGATCAAGGAACTAATTGATGGGGGGGAGGATGCAGGGGTAAGGGGAATTACAAAATTAATGGTAGAGGAGAGGGTGCAAGTGAATGAAGGCGGTAATTTAGATAAGGGAGTAGAGGGAGAGGGTGTTTGCGACTCATCAAAGCGGCTCCAGATAAAAGCTGGAATAAGGACACTTTGCCTGAATGCACGAAGCATTCGGAACAAGGTAAATGAGTTGATGGTGCAAATCAGCACAAGTGGGTACGATCTAGTGGCCATTACAGAAACGTGGCTGAAAGGTGACCAGGACTGGGAGATGAATATCCAGGGGTATCAGGCGTTTAGGAAGAATAGACAGGAAGGAAAAGGTGGTGGGGTCGCGCTATTAATAAGAGATAATATCAGGGTAGTACTGAGGGATGACATAGGCTCTGAGGAACAAAACGTGGAATCATTATGGGTAGAGATGAGGAATAGTAGAGGGAGAAAGACACTAGTAGGTGTGGTATATAGGCCCCGAAATAATAATGTTGAGGTAGGGAGGGCTATAAACAAGCAGATAAGGGATGCGTGTAAAAACGGAACGGCAATAATCATGGGGGACTTCAACATGCACATTGACTGGCAGACTCAAGTCGGTAAGGGTGGAATGGAGGAAGAGTTCTTAGAATGCTGTCGGGATAGTTTCCTTGAACAGCATGTTACGGAACCGACGAGGGAACGAGCTATTTTGGATCTGGTATTGTGTAACGAGGTAGGTAGAATTAAGGATCTTATTGTGAAGGACCCTCTTAGGTCTAGTGACCACAATATGGTCGAATTTCTGATTCAGATGGAAGAGGAGAAAGTTTGGTCCCAAACCAGTGTCCTCTGTTTGAACAGAGGGAAATATGATAGGATGAGGGATGAATTGGCTAAGGTAGCCTGGGAGAGCAGGCTGGCAGGTAGGATAGCTGAGGAACAGTGGAGGATTTTTAAGGAGATCCTTTTCAGTTCTCAGCAAAAATATATTCCAGCAAAAAACAAGGATTGTAAGAAAAGGGAGAACCAGCCGTGGATAACGAAGGAAATAAAGGAGAGTATTAAAATAAAAACAGCTGCGTACAGAGTGGCCAAAAATAGTGGAGAAACAAGTGATTGGGAAAAATTTAAGAAACAACAAAGAGAGACTAAGAAAGCGATAAAGAAAGGAAGGATAGACTATGAAGCTAGGCTAGCAATTAATATAAAAAATGATAGTAAAAGTTTTTATAAATATATAAAAAGGAATAGAGTGGCTAGAGTGAATGTTGGACCCTTGGAGGACGAGAGGGGGGAGTTAATAGTGGGAAATGAGGATATGGCTGAGTCTTTAAATAAGTTTTTTGTGTCGGTCTTCACGGTGGAGGACACAAATAGTTTGCCAAATATTAACGATAGAGGGTTGGCAGCAGGAGAAATACTTAATACAATTAATGTTACCAGAGAGGCAGTGCTGGGTAGACTAATGGGACTGAAGGTGGACAAGTCCCCGGGTCCGGATGGAATGCATCCCAGGGTATTGAAAGAAATGTCAGAGGTAATAGTGGATGCGTTAGTGATTATTTATCAAAACTCGTTGCATTCTGGGGTAGTGCCGGTTGATTGGAAAACGGCTAATGTTACGCCGCTGTTTAAAAAAGGAAGGAGACAAAAGGCGGGTAACTATAGGCCGGTCAGCTTAACGTCTGTAGTAGGGAAAATGCTGGAATCCATTATTAAAGAGGAGATAGCAGGGCATCTGGATAGAAATGGTTCGATCAATCAGACGCAGCATGGATTCATGAGGGGAAAGTCGTGCTTGACGAACATGTTGGATTTTTATGAAGATGTGACTAGGGCGGTTGATGGAGGAGAACCGGTGGATGCGGTGTTTTTGGATTTCCAAAAGGCGTTTGATAAGGTGCCCCATAAAAGGCTGCTGAAGAAGATTAGGGCACACGGAGTTGGGGGTAGTGTGTTAAAGTGGATTGGGGACTGGCTATCCGACAGGAAGCAAAGAGTCGGAATAAATGGGTGTTTTTCCGGTTGGAGGAAGGTAACTAGTGGCGTGCCGCAGGGATCGGTACTCGGGCTGCAACTGTTTACCATTTCTATAGATGATCTGGAGGAGGGGACGGAGTGTAGGGTAACGAAGTTTGCAGACGACACAAAGATAAGTGGAAAAGTGAATCGTGTGGAGGACGGAGAAGATCTGCAGAGAGATTTGGACAGGCTGAGTGAGTGGGCGAGGATATGGCAAATGGAGTATAACGTTGATAAATGCGAGGTTATACACTTTGGAGGAAATAATAACAAATGGGATTACTATCTCAATGGAAACAAATTAAAACATGCTACCGTGCAAAGGGACCTGGGGGTCCTTGTGCATGAGACGCAAAAGCCCAGTCTGCAGGTACAACAGGTGATCAAGAAGGCAAATGGGATGTTGGCCTATATCGCGAGGGGGATAGAATATAAAAGCAGGGATGTCTTGATGCACCTGTACAGGGCATTGGTGAGGCCGCAGCTGGAATACTGTGTGCAGTATTGGTCCCCTTATATGAGGAAGGATATATTGGCATTGGAGGGAGTGCAGAGAAGGTTCACCAGGTTGATACCGGAGATGAGGGGTTTGGATTATGAGGAGAGGCTGAGGAGATTGGGTTTGTACTCGTTGGAGTTTAGAAGGATGAGGGGGGATCTTATGGAGACTTATAAGATAATGCGGGGGGGGGGGGGGGGGGGGGGGGCTGGATAGGGTGGAGGCGGAGAGATTCTTTCCACTTAGTAAGGAAGTTAAAACTAGAGGACACAGCCTCAAAATAAAGGGGGGTCGGTTTAAGACAGAGTTGAGGAGGAACTTCTTCTCCCAGAGGGTGGTGAATCTCTGGAATTCTCTGCCCACTGAGGTGGTGGAGGCTATCTCGCTGAATATGTTTAAAGCGCGGATGGATGGATTCCTGATCGGTAAGGGAATTAAGGGTTATGGGGATCAGGCGGGTAAGTGGTACTGATCCACGTCAGATCAGCCATGATCTTATTGAATGGCGGGGCAGGCTCGAGGGGCTAGATGGCCTACTCCTGCTCCTATTTCTTATGTTCTTATGTATACTCAGGAGAGCACAGTGAGAATTGAGGGAGAGTGTGTGGGATGGAGATTGACAGCTTTTGGAGAATGAGAGAGGAAAGAATGTTCCATAGAAACTAGAATTGTCTGTTCTGAATTTCTATCCTGTACTGACAATGATGTCTATTGTAAATTCCTTTCATAGATATCAGGAGATGAGGATTTATAGACAGAAATTTCAAACTAAACATCACATCAAGATTTGACAGAGCCATTCGATTTATTGGGACCTGAATATCATCGACCTTTGAATCTAGAAAAGCAATGTTTGTCTGATCTGTTTGCTTCAGGAGATTTTAAACATCAGTGTGACTGGAACACACCCGAGTGAGAGTGTTCCAGTCCACTGATAGTGGAAAGAGTTTTAACCAGTTACACAGGCTGAAACAACATTGCACCGTTTACAGTGAAGAGAGATCGTACACGTGTTCTGTGTGGACAAGGATTCAACTGATCATCAAACCTGGAGAGTCACAAGGACACCCGCATCATGGAGAAACTGTGGAAATGTGACGATTGTGGACAAGGATTCATGTTGCCCTGTGATTTGGAAATTCATCAACGCAGTCACACTCGGGAGAGACCCTTCACTTGCTCAGTGTGTGGGAAGGGATACATTAAGTTCTCCCACCTGCTGAGTCACAATCTCACTCACACCAATGAGAGACCCTTTAAATGCTCTGACTGTGGGAGTGGATTCAAAAGCTCTGGAGAACTGGTGTCCCACCAGCGCATTCACAGTGAGGAGAGACTGTTCAGCTGCTCTCACTGCACAATGAAATTTAAATGGTCATCCACACTGCGGAGACATCAGCGAGTTCACACCGGGGAGAGACCGTTCAGCTGCTCCATGTGTGGGAAGGGATTCTCTCGGTCCTCCGAACTGCGGGCACACCAACGAATTCACACTGGGGAGAGACCGTTCACCTGCAGTGTGTGTGGGAAGGGATTCTTTCGGTCATCCACCCTGCTGACGCACAAAGCCACTCACACCAATGAGAGACCCTTTAAATGCTCTGACTGTGAGAGTTGCTTCAAAAGTTCTCGGGATCTGATGTCCCACCAGCGCATTCACACTGAGGACAGACCGTTCAGCTGCTCTCTCAGCACAATGAGATTTAGATCATCATCAAACCTGCGGAACCACCAGCGAGTTCACTCCGGGGAGAGACCATTCACTTGCTCTGACTGTGGGAAGGGATTCACGCAGTTATCCGCCCTGCTGACACACCAGCGAGTTCACACCGGAGAGAGGCCATTCACCTGCTCTGTGTGTGGGAAGGGATTCACTAATTTACCCAACCTGCTGAGTCATAAAGTCACTCACACCAGTGAGAGGCCCTTTAAATGCTCGGACTGTGGGAGTGAATTCAAAATTTCTGGGGAACTGGTGTCCCACCAGCGCATTCACACTGAGGACAGACCGTTCAGCTGCTCTCTCTGCACAAAGAGATTTAAGAGGTCATCCACACTGCAGAGACACCAGCGAGTTCACACCAGGGAGAGACCGTTCATCTGCTCTGTGTGTGGGAAGGGATTCAGTCAATCATTCACCCTGCTGACACACCAGCGTCTTCACACCGAGGAGAGACCATTTACCTGCACCGAGTGTGGGAAGGGATTCACTCAGTCATCCACCCTGCTGACTCACCAGCAAGTTCACAGCGGGGAGAGACCGTTCACCTGCTCCGAGTGTGGGAACAGATTCACTCGGTTATCCAGCCTGCAGAGACACAAAGTCACTCACTCCCAGGAAAGACCCTTTAAATGCTCTGACTGTGGGAGTGGCTTCAAAATTTCTGAGCATCTGATAGATCACCAGCGCATTCACACTGGGGAGAGACCGTTCAGCTGCTCTCACTGCACAAAGAGGTTTGGAAGGACATGCACACTGAGGAGACACCAGCGAGTTCACACTGGGAGAGACCATTCACCTGCTCTGTGTGTGCGGAAGGATTCACTCGATACCCCAGCTGCTGACGCACAATGTCCCTCACACCCAGGAGAGACCCTTTAAATGCTCTGACTGTGGGAATGGTTTCAAAAGCTCTCAGGAACTGATGATCCACCAGTCCAATCACAGCTGCTGTGTGTGCGAAGAAATTCACCAGTTCATCCCTCCTGCTGAGACACCAGCGAGTTCACAAGTGATGACAGGGGTTGGATTCTGCTGTTATTGCTGCTGTTAATCACATCCAGGACTGAACCATGTCCATTCTGACAGTAGGTGAAGTGGAGGGTCGGAGGGTTTCTTTCTGCTGGACTGGCCGGTCTCACAATTCTGCTTCCAGTGGGCTGATGCTCTTTGAGCCTGGGAGAGCACATTTCCACTGAAATGACCCACACAAACTGACGAAGAACATTTATTTTATCCTGGACAGTAAATAATTTTTTTCCTAACGCTGCAGGTAGATCTACAGTAAGTACATTTGTCTCTGTTCCATTGAGTCTACAGCACAGGGCCAGGCCAGTCGGCCCAATTGGTCTGTGTCAGTATTTATGCTCCACATGAGCCTCCACCCACCCCCCTCTTCATCTCCCCCCATCAGCATATCCTTCTATTCCTCTCTCCCTCATGTATGTATCCAGCTTCCCCTTCAATGTATCCATGCTGTTCACCTCAACCACTCACTCGCTGGGCAAAGAGGTTTCTCACTGAAATCCCTGTTGGATTATTGAACCCCTTCATAACCTTAAAGACTTCCATCAGGTCACCCTTCAGTCTTCTCTTTTCTAGAGAAAAGCAGCCCCAGCCTTTCCTGAGGGTTAAATGCTCTCAGTTCTGGGATTATTCTTGTGAATCTTTGTTGCCGCTTCTCCAGTGCCTCTATTTCCTTTTTCTAAATGGAGATCACAAATGTTGACAGTGCTCCCAGTGTAGCCGAACCCTGGTTCTAAACAAGTTGAACTGAACCTCCCTGCTGTTCAATTCTATTCCTCGAGAATGGAACCCTGTATATGGGCCCCACACTTTAGGAAAGATGTGAAGTTCTTAGAGAGGGTGCAGAGGAGATTTACGAGAATGACTCCAGGGATGAGGGACTTCAGTGAGTTGGAGGGAGTGGAACAGCTGAAATTTCTCTCTTTAGATCAGACAGGCATTAGGATTGGGAATGGGGCCATTCAGCCCATTGAGTCCATGCTGGCTCTCTGTAGATCAAACTGTTGCCCTGTTCTCTCTCCGTGTCCCTGCGGATTTATTTCCCTGAAGTTCCCATCCAATTTCCTTTTGGAAACATTCCATTATCTCTGCTTCAGCCGCTCGTAAGAAGTGAGTCCCAGATATTTACCACTTCAAATGCAAACGAGGAGCAGAGAGCACAAAAGGAGGCCGTGTGACCCATTGTGCCCCTGCTGCCTCTTCAAACATTCTCAGCAACAAGGTCAAGGAAGACATGTTAAATTCTAACATGTGACTGGAGCTTTATTTTAAAAATTAATGTTGGATTCACCTGCATGCTTGTGGAAGATGCATTGCTGGCAGGAATTGTCTGAACTAAGAATTTCTTCTATTAATTTGATCAGTTGGAGGACATTATATTCTGTCAAATCTGGCTCAAGAGTAAGGTTGATTGCTCAGTTCAAGTAAGAAGGAAAGCTATTGGCTTGCAGCAAGTGTCTTTTCAAACCAGTTTATCTTGTATTAACCTTATTCAGTTGTGGGACATGGACGTCGCTGGCTGGCCAACATTTATTGCCCATCCCTAGATGCCCTTGTTCAGAGGGCAGTTGAGAGTCAACCACATTGTATGAACCAAATGTGTTCATTAAATATTACTGTATTTAGAACAAAGAACAAAGAAAATTACAGCACAGGAACAGGCCCTTCGGCCCTCCAAGCCTGCACCGACCATGCTGCCTGACTTAACGAAAACCCCCTACCCTTCCGGGGACCATATCCCTCTATTCCCATCCTATTCATGTATTTGTCACGATGCCCCTTAAAAGTCACTACCGTATCGCTTCCACTACCTCCCCCAGCAACGCGTTCCAGGCACCCACTACTCTGTGTAAAAAATCTGCCTTGTACATCTCCTTTAAACCTTGCGCCTCGCACCTTAAACCTGTGCCCCCCAGTAATTGACTCTTCCACCCTGGGAAAAGGCTTCTGACTATCCACTCTGTCCATGTCCCTCATAATCTTGTAGACTTCTATCAGGCCGCCCCTCAATCTCCGTCGCTCCAGTGAGAACAAACCAAGTTTCTCCAACCTCTCCTCATAGCTAATGCCCTCCATACCAGGCAACATCCTGGGGGCGGCACGGTAGCACAAGGGGCGGCACGGTAGCACAGTGGTTAGCACTGCTGCTTCACAGCTCCAGGGTCCCGGGTTCGATTCCCGGCTCGGGTCACTGTCTGTGTGGAGTTTGCACATTCTCCTCGTGTCTGCGTGGGTTTCCTCCGGGTGCTCCGGTTTCCTCCCACAGTCCAAAGATGTGCGGGTTAGGTTGATTGGCCAGGTTAAAAATTGCCCCTTAGAGTCCTGAGATGCATAGGTTAGAGGGATTAGCGGGTAAAATATGTGGGGGTAGGGCCTGGGTGGGATTGTGGTCGGTGCAGACTCAATGGGCCGAATGGCCTCCTTCTGCACTGTAGGGTTTCTATGATTTCTATGATTAAATCTTTTCTGTACCCTCTCCAAAGCCTCCACCTCTTTCTGGTAGCGTGGCGACCAGAATTGAACACTATGTTTCAAGTGCGGCCTAACTAAGGTTCTATAAAGCTGCAACATGACTTGCCAATTTTTAAACTCAGTGCACTGGCCGATAAAGGCAAGCATGCTGTATGCCTTCTTGACTACCTTCTCCACCTGCATTGCCACCTTCAGTGACCTGTGTACCTGTACACCCAGATCCCTTTGCCTATCAATACTCATAAGGGTTCTGCCATTTACTGTATATTTCCTATCTGTATGAGACCTTCCAAAATGCATTACCTCACATTTGTCTGGATTAAACTCCATCTGCCATCTCTCCGCCCAAGTCTCCAACCGATCTATATCCTGCTGTATCCTCTGCTGGTCCTCATCGCTATCCGCAAATCCTCCAACCTTTGTGTCGCCCGCAAACTTACTGATCAAACCAGTTACATTTTCCTCCAAATCATTTGTGCATATTATAAACAGCAAAGATCCCAGCACTGATCCCTGGGGAATGCCACTTGTCACAGCCCTCCATTCAGAAATGCATTCTTCCACTGATACCCTCTGTCTTCTTTGACCACGCCAGTTTTGTATCCACCTTGCCAGCTCACCTCTGATCCCATACGACTTCACCTTCTGCACCAGTCTGCCACGAGGTACCTTGTCAAAGGCCTTACTGAAGTCCATGTAGACAACATCCACTGCCCTACCCTCATCAATCATCTTCGTCACTTCCTCGAAAAACTCGACCAAGTTTGTGAGACACGACCTCCCCTTCACAAAACCATGTTGCCTCTCACTAATACGTCCACTTATTTCCAAGTGGGAATAAATCCTGTCTCGAAGAATCCTCTCCAATAATTTCCCGACCACTGATGTAAGGCTCACCGGCCGGTAATTACCTGGATTATTCTTGCTACCCTTCTTAAACAAAGGAACAACATTGGCTATTCTCCAATCCTCTGGGACCTCCCCTGTCGCCAGTAAGGATACAAATATTTCTCTCAAGGCCCCAACAATTTCCTCCCTTGCCTCCCTCAGTATTCTGGAGTATATCCCATCAGGCCCTCGGGACTTGTCTACCTTAATGTTTCTCACGAACCCCAATACCTCCTCCTTTTTGATCTCAACATGACTCAAACTATCTACACATCCTTTCCCAGACTCATCATCCACCAAGTCCTTTTCTTTGGTGAATACTGACGCAAAGTACTCATTTAATATCTCGCCCATTTCCTCTGGCTCCGCGCATAGATTCCCTCCCTTGTCCTGGAGTGGGCCAACCCTCTCCCTGGCTACCCTCTTGCTCTTTATATATGTATAAAAAGCCTTGGGATTTTCCTTAATCCTGCTGGCCAATGCTTTTTCGTGACCCCTTTTAGCCCGCCTTACTCCTTGCTTAAGTTTCTTTCTACTTTCCTTGTATTCCACACTTGCTTCATGTGTTCCCAGCCTCCTAGCTTTGACAAATGTTTCGTTTTTCTCTTTGACGAGGCTCACAATATCTCTCATTATCCAAGGTTCCCAAAACTTGCCATACTTATCCTTCACCCTTACAGGAATGTGCTGGTCCTGAATCCCTATCAACTTACACTTGAAAGCCTCCCACACGCCAGATGTTGATTTGCCCTCAAACATCTGCCCCATCTGGTAGCTATTTATTAGCTACCAGTCATGAACAGATGAGAAATTAATGAGCCTTAATTGAGTTATAGTTAATCAATGAATCAGTCGTTATAGTAAAAGATTGAGTTTAATTGCTGTGTATGTAAAGAATGTGCAATGAGGATAAATGTCCTGGCGAGAGAGACCTTCAAGCTCTGATTCGCCTCAACATTTGAAACTGTGAGAATAAGGGATTGTATAGAATCAGCTAAAGGGATAGTATGAACCAGTTCTCTTGTATTCCTGTCTAAGATAATAAGAGGTGGTGGTGTTAGTAATTGAGGATCCAGTTAAATTAATCTAGTGGTCAAATTGACCAATTGTCATGATACAACAGGCCCAACTCTGACGTGAAGTAATCGTCACTTTGTGGATAAAAGTAGAGGTTCTGAACGTCTTCCTTGTGAGCCAAATACTGAAAACTCCCGAGGCTGAGTTCCAAGGAAATTACTGTCAGAGAAGGAACCAGAGAGGGTTACTCTTCTACAGACTGATCACCCGCATGAAGCTGTAAAAGTCAATGTCTTAAAGTTTATTTATTAGTCTCTCTATTAGTGCGATGCCCATGGCAGTTTCCCAACTGGGGCGCAGGCCCTGTTATTCTCAGCTAATATTAGCCTCAACTCCATCGCCTGGCTGTCATTGACACGAGCAATAGAGACAGAAAGGTGCCCAGGCTCAAATGGGAAGTCGAAATGTGTGCCTTTAAATGAACTGTTAGGATCTCTGATGATCAACAATTTTTAAAAAAATTCTAAACCCAGTGAGTAAATTAAAGAATGACATGACAAAACTTCAAGTTTATGGCGTTTACTCCAACAAACTGGAAGCAACAATGATTAAACACTTTTTTATAGGGAACATCGCCCTTAAACTGTAAAATTAAACTTTGCCCTTTTACTCTTAACACCATTAAATATCCACTCAATGGATATATTTTACCCTGCCTTGGAATGTTGACACTCTTTCTCCAAAAACCAGCCCAAAGTGATTCTTTCCTCCTCAACAGTTTATTTCCATTGTTTTCCTTTTCCAGTCTGGCAACCTTTAATCCCAGAACTGTCCTTCACAGTGATGGTTCTCCTGGACATTTTCCCACGAACACAAGCAAGGCGAATCTTCCAGCCTTGGTTCAGAATTCTCAGGAATTTGTGACCAACATTCGACATCGGAGCAGAAGTCGGCCATTTGGCCCTTTGAGTCGGCTCCACCGTTTATTTACATCATGGCTGATCTTTTTGTGTTGCGTTCTCGTGCTATACCCGATACTTTTGATGCCCTTATCCAACAAGAATTAGTATAAAGGCAAAATTCTGCTGTTGTTGGAATCTGAAACAAAAACAGAAAATGCTGGACAATCTCAGCAAGTCTGACAGCATCTGTAGAGAGAGAATGGAGGCAACATTTTGAGTCAGGATTACTCTTTGTCAGAGGTGAAGACAAGGAAAATCGGACAAAATTGGGAAGCAATCTATTAAACCTCCTCTGAACCACTTTCAATGCATTTGTATCATTTCTTAAATAGGAGACAAAGCTGCACCGAGTGTTCAAGATGCAGTCTCAGCAACGCCCTGTATAACTGAAGCAGAACATCTTTACTTCTATGTTCACTTTCTCTCATAATAAAGGATAACATTCCATTTGTCAGAACTTTGATTTATTTGAACTAAGATTTATGGGGTTCTCTTGTTTACAATAACCTCCCTAATCGTAAATCACACCAGGTTCCAGTGTCTTAACCATGTGGTAAGAAAGAACACATTAAATGGTGAATTCAGAAAGTTTATTTATCATTAAAAATGTAACAAGTCAGAAAGATAAAAACGGAGTGTCGATTAACAGTTAATAGAGAAAGTTTAACATTAACAATTGAACAGACTTCTCTCCATCCCTCTCAGACCAGGACATGAAGTGACCGCTCCAAAAACATGGATAACTTGTAAAACCAACAGCTCTCAACACCTCTCTGTAAACATCTCTCCCTCCACCTCTCTCTACCAAATTGCCTTCTCAACACCACTTTTTTATACTTTAAAAATGCCGAAAGCCCATCTTAGCCAATTCCCATAAATCTTCAATTATAAACTAAAATAGACATGAGTTTTCAGATGATTTGAAAAGAAATGAACTGTCTGCTGAAAGGGTTAACTTTTCTACAGAACCTAAAGGGATGGGGAGTGAGCAGCAAACACTTGGCCCTCAATAATACCACTTTACACAAGTATAAAAATCAAAACAAACTCGATTGTAAACTTCATCTCTTAATTTTTTTGTTATATTCCAGAACCTAATTATTTTCATTTGATCAGTTTTTGTTAGGGATGGACAACTTCTGTTCTTTATAAACTGATTCACTCATTTTGTTTATTCTACATGGGCTCGGAGAATCAGAACCCAGACTTTATCATCCTTATCCTTTTTCTCCCTTTGCCACCACTCCCTCTGTTTTGCGGGAGGGTCGTGGGGATTCCAATCAGAACTAATCATTTTATCAGAAAAGTTAAATACTGCGGATGCTGGAATCTGAAACAACAACAGAAAATGCTGGAAAAGCTCAGCAGGTCTGGCAGCATCTGTGGAGACAGAATAGAGCCAATGTTTCAAGTATGGATGACCCTTCATAAGAGCTGTTATGAAATGTCTTCCAGACTTGAAACGTTGGCTGTATTCTCTAATAATTTTATCGATAAGTTTCTTGTTCTTAGTTTCCAAACAGCAGGTAAGAGACCTGTCCAGTCCTCACTCGAGCTCTGATTTTTCACTGGCCATGCTTGGGTCAGTTTATAACCATTAGAATCTACTCTGAGGTCTGCTTTTCAGTCCAGTGCTACTTGGAGTATACCGTCACTTCACTGACTATTGGGTCACATGTCCCTCACAGTTCTTATCACAAATTTGGGATAAAATAATTTAAACAATGCCTGAGAACGCTTTTTAACTTCTTAACCAACTACCTACCACTGTTTGTTGATTGGTCAGACCCCCTTTTTACAGATTCGGGTATCTCAGCCGCTGAACACCAGCCGGTCCTGGAATAAGTTTAATTCTAACCCATTCTGAGTAAATATTCTCACCAGGTCCTCTGTCGGGGCCCTGCTAAGCAGCTTTAATGGTCCGTGATTGCAGAAACTGAGCAGTCACAGGAATGTGGTCAAGATAGTCCAGTCCCACAATGCCTCACATTCAATCTGCAGTCCTTCAATTATAACAGAATATGTGGCTGTATGTAGCTGCCTCGGCCGTGGTCAACCCCAACACTGCCTTCCTGAACTGCTACAATGCCTGAGGTATAAGTGCACCCACAGTGCTGTTAGGGAGGGATTTCCAGCTACACATTCCATACTTCCTCTAGACTGTAGGTGGATACCAGATTGATATATTCCATTCACCCACACCCAAGGTGAGTTATTCCAATTTCTTTATTGTCCAGGACAATATATTCACAATATCTTTCAAACAGAAATTAAAGAATATTTTGATGCAGTGCATGGTACTGACCTGGAACTCGCTGCCTACGAGGGTGGAGGAAGTGGAGACAATAAACAATTACAAAGGAAATTGGATGGGCTTCTGGGGGCGTTTCAAACAGAAATGCTGACTAAATATCTCTGAACTTCCTAACACCCGGTCACTCTGTGATCCTTGTGAAATTTGAAACCAGGTATTCGCAACAAGACTCAAAGAGCATCAGCCACTGGAGGCAAAGTTGTGAGACCGGCCAGTCCAGCAGAAAGAAACCCTCCGACCCTCCCCATTGACCAACTGTGAGAATGAACAGAATGCAGTCCTGGTGTAATTGAGAGCAGAAACAATAACAGCAGAATCCAACCCCTGTGAACTTGTTGGTGCCTCAGCAGCTGTGATGAAATTCTGAACCCTTTTTATACACTGAGCAGGTGGACGGTTTCTCCCCAGTGGAACCTCGCTGATGTCTCAACAGGTGGGATAACTGAGTGAATTCCTACCCACACTGAGAGCAGGTGAATGGCCACTCCCCATGTGAACTCGCTGGTGTCTCTGCAGGTTTGATGAACGAGCGAAACCCTTCCCACACTGAGAGCAGGTAAACGGCCTCTCCCCAGTGTGAATGCGCTGATGTGTCTGCAGGACAGATGACTGAGCGAAACCCTTCCCACACTGAGAGCAGGTAAACGGCCTCTCCCCAGCGTGAATGCGCTGATGTGTCTGCAGGTGGGATAACTGAGTGAATCCCTTTCCACACTGAGAGCAGGTGAACGGCCTCTCCCCAGTGTGAATTCGCTGGTGTCTCTGCAAAGTGGATGACATGGTGAATCCCTTTCCACACTGAGAGCAGGTGTACGGCCTCTCCCCAGTATGAACGCGCTGATGTGTCTGCAGGTCGGATAACCGAGTGAATCCCTTTCCACACTGAGAGCAGGTGAATGGCCTCTCCCCAGTGTGAATTCGCTGGTGTGTCCACAGGTTGGATAACTGGTTGAACCCCTTCCCACATTGAGAGCAGGTGAATGGCCTCTCCCCAGTGTGAATTCGCTGGTGTCTCTGCAAAGTGGATGACACAGTGAATCCCTTTCCACACTGAGAGCAGGTGAACGGTCTCTCTCCAGTGTGAACTCGCTTGTGTGTCTGCAGGTGGGGGAACCGAATGAATCCCTCCCCACACTCAAAGCAGATGAATGGCCTCTCCCCAGTGTGGTTGCGCCGATGAGCATCCAGCAGAGAGGGGTATCTGTATCTCTTTCCACAGTCTGCACATTTCCATGGTTTCTCCATGGTGCAGGTGTCCTTGCCTCTCCCTTGGGTGGCCAATCAGTTGAAGCCTTGTCCACACACAGAACACGGGTACAGTCTCTCCCCGCTGTGAATGGTGTGATATTTATTCAGGCTGTGTAACTGGTTAAAGCTCTTCAGTCAGTGCACTGGAACACTCTCACTTGAATGTGGAAGTGTGTTGATGCTTTTCCAGTCACATTAATGTTTGAAATCTTTTCAAATCTTCCAGATTCAATGGCCGATGATATTCAGGTCCCAAGGAATATGACTCTGCCAGATCTAGATGTGACGTTTGAGATTTTAGCCTGTGATTCCTCTTTCAATATCCTGCAAAACAAGTTGACACAAGTCATCAGTGTCAGTACAGGATAGAAATTCAGAACAGACAATTCCAGTTTCTATGGAACATTCTTTCTCTCTCAATCCCCAAAAGCTGTGAATCTCCATCCCACACACTCTCCCTCCATTCTCACTCTGCTGTATCTAATATTTACCCTTCCAATTCTCCTGAAGGTGCTGATTGAGGCTGATTGACAGATCCATGCTCACTCCTTCCTGTCCTTAACACAGAGAGCTGAAAATCTCCACGCAGGCTGCCAAACAGGTACATGTCTATCTGACCGGCCGAACAATGTGTGGAATATACCGACTGGATTCACTTCCTTACCATTCAGTTGCTGCAAGTCCCCAATTTCCTCCAGAATGAGAAAAGAAATGGAAAGGAGGAAACATTGATTTCCTCCCAGATGTTGTACAGAGGCGGAAGTTTCAATCATTGGCCAACTTCCGCATTGTGATGGCACAATATAACCGAGCCTGAATTAGCCAATAGGAATAAGTCTGTTCCCATGTGACGTCCTGTGGTTCCAGTGCGCAGGCCCGGGCGCGCGCCCACGGGAGCCCCGCCCCCACCCATTGTTCCCCTCCCTCTGCACCTCCTCGAGCCAAGGTTTCTAGGCAACCGGCTGGCGGCTCCGGCCAGAGCGAGAAGCCGCGCGGTGATCTCCCCCTCCCCCCTCTCTCTACGGCGGCTGCTCCAAAAAGAGATCGAGAGCGACCGCTGGCGGCAGCCGCACTGCGCCTGCTCCGGACAGCTCGGCTCAGCAGCACTCTCTGCGCCTGCTCCGGACAGCTCGGCTCAGCAGCGCTCTCTGCGGCTGCTCCGGACAGCTCGGCTCAGCAGCACTCTCTGCGCCTGCTCCGGACAGCTCGGCTCAGCAGCGCTCTCTGCGCCTGCTCCGGACAGCTCGGCTCAGCAGCGCTCTCTGCGCCTGCTCCGGACAGCTCGGCTCAGCAGCGCTCTCTGCGCCTGCTCCGGACAGCTCGGCTCAGCAGCGCTCTCTGCGCCTGCGTGCTGGGCTGCCAGCTGAGGGAGTGGGGGAGGGGACTTTGCAAAATCTCTTCCCATCATTTTCTTCCAAGTCCCGCAGTTTGATTTGAAACAGAACAGCTTCTGTTTGTAGCTTCACCACAGACTCCAACTTCACACACAGACTCCAACTTCACACACAGACTCCAACTTCACACACAGACTCCAACTTCACACACAGACTCCAACTTCACACACAGACTCAAACTTCACACAGACTCAAACTTCACCACAGACTCAAACTTCACCACAGACTCAAACTTCACCACAGACTCAAACTTCACCACAGACTCAAACTTCACCACAGACTCAAACTTCACACACAGACTCAAACTTCACCACAGACTCAAACTTCACCACAGACTCAAACTTCACACACAGACTCAAACTTCACCACAGACTCAAACTTCACCACAGACTCAAACTTCACCACAGACTCCAACTTCACCACAGACTCAAACTTCACACACAGACTCAAACTTCACCACAGACTCAAACTTCACACACAGACTCAAACTTCACACACAGACTCAAACTTCACCACAGACTCAAACTTCACCACAGACTCCAACTTCACCACAGACTCAAACTTCACACACAGACTCAAACTTCACACACAGACTCCAACTTCCTCCTCTGGACAACATCTGTGAGGAAAACACTTTCTTTCTCCCCCTGGGAAATACAGAGACAGAGAAATTCTCTGGAACTGGAATTAGAGCCAAATATACTGAGGGGGAAATGTTTGTGATTTTGTGGAACCTGTTTTTATTGTCCGAGCTTTTTAAAGTGTAATTTATCCTGTCTATTCAAATACTGTTTCTTAATGCATGATTCAGTGATGTTAATTTTAGATTAATTTTTAAAGTAAAATTTTTTTTAAAATGAAACATTGTCTTTTAGTTTATTCCATTGGGATTTGTGGGAATTTGTTTATTATAAGGTGACCATGAGGATCGTAACAACATTGATATGTCTGGTGTTGTTATATGGTGCATACGATGTGGAGATGCCGGTGTTGGACTGAGGTGGGCACAGTAAGAAGTCTCACAACACCTGGTTAAAGTCCAACGGGTTTATTTGGAATCACGAGCTTTCAGAGCGCTGCTCCTTCTCACCTGATGAAGGGGCAGCGCTGTGAAAGCTTGTGATTCCAAATAAACCTGTTGGACTTTAACCTGGTGTTGTGAGACTTCTTACTATATGGTGCATATTAGGTATATTATTTATGGATTTGTATTACAGTTGATGTTGTTTAATTCCAGAATAGTATTGTAACTACTCTGTATATTTTCCAGTCAAAGAGTCAGCAGAGCACAAGATAAATCAATTCAGCAGCTTGAGTCCGTGCCCAGTCTCTGTCGGGGAATCCACTCAGTGCCATTTTTCCTCCATATCCCTGTTCCCCAGTACGTTTAATTCCTTCAAGTGCCCGACAAATTTTATTTTGAAATCACTGGTCGTCTCCACTTCCACCACTCTCATCGTCAGTGAGTTCCAGAACATGATTGCTTGCTCCCTAAGTCAAGTTCTTCCGCATCCATCTGTCATAGAATCATAGAAACCCTACAGTACAGAAAGAGGCCATTCGGCCCATCGAGTCTGCACCGACCACAATCCCACCCAGGCTCTACCCCCATATCCCTACATATTTTACCCACTAATCCCTCTAATCTATGCATCCCAGGACACTAAGGGGCAATTTTAACATGGCCAATCAACCTAACCCACACATCTTTGGACTTTAATCTCTAATCTCTAATCATGTATCTCTAATCATGTAATAGAGTTCTGAATATTGCTTACATTTTTAGTCCACTAAATATGCAAATTTTTTATATGCTTAGACACAAGCCTGTGTGAAGATTTCGGGAATATGTGTCCTGTACATGAAACAGTCAGCACGGATCTGTCGATTAGGATGAATCAGCACCCTCAGGACAATGTCTATTTCAGGTCCAGCAAAGTGAGAATGGAGGGATGAAGGTTTACAAATTTTCAAGAATGAGAGGAAAGAATGTTCCACAGAAACTAGAATTGTCTGTTCTGAGTTTTTATCCTGGACTGACAGCAATGATTTTTGTGAATTTCTTTCACAGGCTATTAGAAGGGGAGAATTTACAGACACAAATCTCAACAAACATGACGTTAGGATCTGACAGAGTCACCCAATTATTCAGGATCTGAATACCATCGGCATTTGAAACTAGAATGGGAAATGTTTGTCTGTCCCTTCAAACTGTTTAAACATCAGTGTGACTGGAAAATCACTGAGACACATTCACTCGAGTGAGAGTATTCCAGTGAACTGACTGTGGAAAGAGCTTTAACCAGTTACACAGCCTGGAAAAGATTGAAGGATTCACAGTGAGGAGAGGGACCATGTACGTGTTATCTGTGGGGTCAAACCTTCATCTGAACCTGGAGATGTACAAAGACACTCAGACCATGGAAATGTAGGGACTGTGGGAAGGGATTCAATTGTCCCTCGAAGCTGGAAACCCTTCGATGCAGCCACACTGTGGAGACACCGTTCACCTGCTCTGAGTTTGGAAGGGGATTTCGTGATTCATCCACCCTGAGGAATCACCAGCGACTTCACATCAGGGAGAGGCCATTCACCTGCTCTGAGTGTGGGAAGAAATTCAGCGATTCGTCTGCCCTGCTGACACACCAGCGGGTTCACAATGGGAAGAGACCATTCACCTGTTGTGTGTGTGGAAAGGGATTCACTCAGTCATCTACCCTGCAGAACCACCAGCGATTTCACACGGGTGAGGGACTGTTCCCCTGCTCAGAGCGTGGGAAGGGATTCACTCACTCATCGCTCCCGCTGACAAACCAACGCATTCACACTGGGCCGAGGCCATTCATCTGCTCCGAGTGTGGGAAGGGATTCACTCAATTATCTAGTCTGCTGAGACCCAAACGATTACATACTGGGGAAAGGCCATTCATCTGATGTGTGTGTGGGAAGTGACTCAGTGAATCATCCAGTCTGCTGGAATACTGAGGCTCCTCCCCCAATAAGGAACCTGTTCAATGCTCTGACTGTGGGAGCTGCTTTAAAACCTGAGCCTACCTGAGGGTCGACCAGCGCATTCACACTGAGGAGACCCCGTTCAGGCGCTCTCACTGTGCAAAGAGGTTTAGAACATCATCTGACCTACTGAAACATCAGGGAATTCACATTGAAGAGAGACCCTGATAATTCCACTCACTACCAGGTTGGAAGCTTCTGCCTGAAATTTTATTTTCCCTCAGTTTCCAAACTGAGACCATTCACCTGCTCAGTGTGTGGGAAAGGATTCACTTGTTCATCCAAGCTGCTGAGACACCATGGCAGTCACACCTATTAGTGTTCTTTCGGATGCTCTGACTGTGGCTGTTAATTATATCAATAGAGGTTAAGTTTATTCAGATGGAGGGCACTGATTAGATAGTTATAATGAGCAGGTACAAAGTGGGACTCACTAATATCAGAACATAAGAACATAAGAAATAGGAGCAGGAGTAGGCCATCTAGCCCCTCGAGCCTGCCCCGCCATTCAATAAGATCATGGCTGATCTGACGTGGATCAGTACCACTTACCCGCCTGATCCCCATAACCCTTAATTCCCTTACCGATCAGGAATCCATCCATCCGCGCTTTAAACATATTCAGCGAGGTAGCCTCCACCACCTCAGTGGGCAGAGAATTCCAGAGATTCACCACCCTCTGGGAGAAGAAGTTCCTCCTCAACTCTGTCTTAAACCGACCCCCCTTTATTTTGAGGCTGTGTCCTCTAGTTTTAACTTCCTTACTAAGTGGAAAGAATCTCTCCGCCTCCACCCTATCCAGCCCCCGCATTATCTTATAAGTCTCCATAAGATCCCCCCTCATCCTTCTAAACTCCAACGAGTACAAACCCAATCTCCTCAGCCTCTCCTCATAATCCAAACCCCTCATCTCCGGTATCAACCTGGTGAACCTTCTCTGCACTCCCTCCAATGCCAATATATCCTTCCTCATATAAGGGGACCAATACTGCACACAGTATTCCAGCTGCGGCCTCACCAATGCCCTGTACAGGTGCATCAAGACATCCCTGCTTTTATATTCTATCCCCCTCGCAATATAGGCCAACATCCCATTTGCCTTCTTGATCACCTGTTGTACCTGCAGACTGGGCTTTTGCGTCTCATGCACAAGGACCCCCAGGTCCCTTTGCACGGTAGCATGTTTTAATTTGTTTCCATTGAGATAGTAATCCCATTTGTTATTATTTCCTCCAAAGTGTATAACCTCGCATTTATCAACGTTATACTCCATTTGCCATATCCTCGCCCACTCACTCAGCCTGTCCAAATCTCTCTGCAGATCTTCTCCGTCCTCCACACGATTCACTTTTCCACTTATCTTTGTGTCGTCTGCAAACTTCGTTACCCTACACTCCGTCCCCTCCTCCAGATCATCTATATAAATGGTAAACAGTTGCGGCCCGAGTACCGATCCCTGCGGCACGCCACTAGTTACCTTCCTCCAACCGGAAAAACACCCATTTATTCCGACTCTTTGCTTCCTGTCGGATAGCCAGTCCCCAATCCACTTTAACACACTACCCCCAACTCCGTGTGCCCTAATCTTCTTCAGCAGCCTTTTATGGGGCACCTTATCAAACGATAAATATAACTTGGAGTCAGAGTTGAACCTGTAATGTTTGATTCTGTGAACAAATCTAGACCAAATAAAGATTGACTCCGCCCCAAGGCTGTCAGGATTATAACATGGTAACAGAAAATGCTTGTCTTATGGTGAAGGTTGGAAACTAAAAGAAAGTATATTTCAGACGGAAGCTGACAATCCCAGCAGCTTTTGTGAGAAATGACTGAAAGGCAGTGGGAATTGTCAGGGTCTGATTACCTGCTGATGCTCTCGGAGTCTGAACCATACAACCAGTGGAAGAATGAAGTGGCGATGTGGACACGGGTTACATCCCGATCAAGGAGGAAACAAGATCTGGCCTTGGCATTGTCACTTCCTAACACAAGGAAAATCAGCAACAAAGCATTTTCTGATCAGCCAAACTGCAAGTTGATACCTGCACTGGCACGGATGATTCATGTAAAGAATTCACTTCAGGTGGTTGGAGGGTAGAATCCCTGTCAATTGGTCTACGGGAGAAATCCCAGATTCCCCTCTGTGCCGGGCGATCGCCCTCCTGCTTTAAAGGGATACAATTAGTTCCATTTTCAGTCATCAATTATCTGATTGTTCCATGAAAAGAATTGCTCGAAGCAACAAATTATTGGAGAAACCAGAAGAGGGTTCCTTCATGTGTAACGTTTGGACTGAAGGAGAAAAAACATCTTTTTCTTCGATTTGTTTTGAAACACTGTTTGTGTGAATTTTTGCGATCCCGGTCAGGACTGTTAACGTTTGCAGAGAAATTCGAACACCCAGTGATTAACTGAAAGAATTACATCACAAGATTCCACATTTTTAAACAAAAACAAACTTTACTAAAATTTAAAAAGACAACACTACAAATTGAATACTAGTCAATAAAGATTTATGATATAAACCGAGTTCTATTTTTTTACCTCACCCCAAGAGTTTCTTTATACTTAATGATATCTTGAAGGTTCATTCACTTCTGTTCCTAGGACCATCCCAAAGGCATGTCAAAGCTCTCCACAATTCACTTTAATTCTCCCCAGTACTCCAGATATTCTCCAAGCTCCAAGAGTTAATGGGAATCCATCCATTATCTTTTCACTAAACAAGCCTCCAATTTTCCTTTAAGCTCTCAAACTGTGGACTCCTCAGTCCAAACATGGGCTTCACTGCATTCTTGCTGAGGCATTTAAATGTGAGAAGCACCCCTGGTTCCAACGGACCTCTAGGCTTCTAGTCCCACAGCTGGTTCACAGCTCCTGGTCCCACAACTGGTAGTTTCCAAGCTAACTGCAGACTGTCCATTGGAACCAGGTCATTGATTGGAAAGGACTCAAAAGGTTACGGGGAAAAGGCAGGAGAATGGGATTGAGATTTATCAGCCATGATCGAATGGCACAGCAGATTCGATGGGCCGAATAGCCTAATTCTGCTCCTATATCTTATGGTCTAATTCTAACCAAGGCTCCACCCTGAATCACATATCCCCATGGTAACAGAGACCAGGTGGAATATCTGACAGATTTAGCTTCAAAACTAAACCTTTTTTCCCGAGGTCTGCATGAAGAATTCACCGAACAAAAACAGTACAATAATTGTCAGTCCCAATGTCTCCAGCTAAAAGATCCAGCTGACCTTTTACAGTTCTTACCTCTCGAGTTTTGACTTCTTAAACCAACATGGGCCATGCTTTGTGACTGCGAATTCCCTGAGGGTGTTTTCATCAGATTCTCAATCCAGGTTTTCCATTTTTTAAAAGCAATTCTTGCAACTAATTCATATTTCTAAAACATAGGAATTATAAAATTAGATTTTTGTAACAAAAACAGGAAGAAATGAAAACGTATCACCTTCATAATATCCCATTTAGAATATTACAATATACAACATGCTGTATATCTTAACAACAGCCATGATCTTATTGAATGGTGGAGCAGGCTCGAAGGGCCAAATGGCCAACTCCTGTTCCGAAGTCCACTGTTTTCCTATGTTGATCTATCTTATAACCTGCAACAGACATAATAATCCCTCCATTGTCCACTTCACATTCACAAGTCCAGCTTGGTAACAGCACACTGCTGGGTTCCATGTCCAGGAATCTCAGTCCGCTGAAGATGGAAATTACTGTTTGCAGTCTTTTCTGAAAGTTTTCTTCTTTCAGTAATTATAGTCCAAAGTTCCTCCTGCAAAAGGAGAGTCTTCACTGCTGTTCATTTGTGAATTTTCAAGTTCTATTTTGAAAACAGTCTGTACAGAGTTCACATTTTGAAATTTATTTTCTTCCATGTTTGTAGTTCCTCCATTGTTTAAATCCAGAGAGAATATTCCACTCAATTCCACATTGAAACTGTCTTCTCCTTGCTCAGTTATAGCTGATTCCTTTATTGTCCAGGACAATATATTCACAATATCTTTAAAACAGAAATTAAACATTCCCATTTGATTTCAGACAGTAACATATTCTGTTCATTTGTTCTTTATTGTCAATGTCAGGCTGGTGTTGTTCTCCTTGGAGCAAAGGAGGTTGAGGGGAGATTTGATAGAGGTGGACAAGATTCTGACAGGTTTAGATAAGGTGGACAAAGAAAAGCTGTTCCCATTAGCTGAAGGGACAAGGACGAGGGGGACACAGATTTCTTGTTTTGGGTCAGAGATGCAAGCGGGGAGGGGAGATGTGAGGAAGAATATTCTGATGCAGCGAATGGTAATGACCTGAAACTCGCTGCCTACGAGGGTGGAGGAAGTGGAGACAATAAACAATTACAAAGGAAATTGGATGAGCATTTGGGCTAATGCCCTCCACACCAGGCAACATCCTGGTAAATATTTTCCGTACCCTCTCCAAAGCCTCCACATCCTTCTGGTAGTGTGGTGACCAGAATTGAACACTAGATTCCAAGTGCGGTTTAACTCAGGTTCTATAAAGCTGCAACATGACTTGCCAATTTTTAAACTCAATGCCCCGGCCGATGAAGGCAAGCATGCCGTATGCCTTCTTGACTATCTTCCCCACCTGCATTGCCACTTTCAATGACCTGTGTACCTGTACACCCAGATCCCTCTGCCTATCAATACTCTGAAGGGTTCTGCCATTTACTGTATATTTCCCATCTGTATTAGACCTTCCAAAATGCATTACCTCACATTTATCCAGATTAAACTTCATCTGCCATCTCTTCGCCCAAGTCTCCAACTGATCTATATCCTGCTGTATCCTCTGCCGGTCCCCATCGCTATCCGCAATTCCACCAACCTTTGTGCCGCCCACAAACTTACCAATCAAACCAGTTACATTTTCCTCCAAATCATTTATATATATTACAAACATCAAAAGTCCCAGCACTGATCCCTGAGGAACGTCACTTGTCACAGCCCTCCATTCAGAAATGTACCTTTGCACTGCCAACCTCTGTTTTCTTCTGACTAAATATCTCGAAACTTCCTAACACCTTGTCACTCTGTGATCCTTGTGACATTTGAAACCAGGTATTCACAAAAAGACTCAAAGAGCATCAGCCCACTGGAGGCTGAGACCAGCCAGTCCAGCACAAAGAAACCCTCTGACCCTTCCCATTGACCAACTGTGAGAATGAACAAAATGCAGTCCTGGATGCAACTGAGAGCAGAAACAATAACAGCAGAATCCTACCCCGGGAATCACTCGTGAACTTGTTGATGTCTCAGCAGCTGGGATGAAACTCTGAATCCCTTCCCACACTGAGAGCAGGTGAACGGCCTCTCCCCAGTGTGAACTCGCTGGTGTGTCTGTAGGTCAGATGAGTTTGTGAATCCCTTCCCACACTGAGAGCAGATGAATGGTCTCTCCCCAGTGTGGACTCGCTGGTGTATCCTCAGGTGGGATGACCGAATGAATCCCTTCCCACACTGAGAGCAGGTGAACGGTCTCTCCCCAGTGTGAACTCGCTGGTGTCTCTGCAGGTGGGATGATCGAGTGAATCCCTCCCCACATTGAGAGCAGGTAAATGGTCTCTCCCCAGTGTGAACTCGCTGGTGTGACTGCAGGTTGGATGACCAAGTGAATCCCTCCCCACACTGAGAGCAGGTGAATGGCCTCTCCCCAGTGTGAACTCGCTGGTGTGTCTGCAGGCTGGATAACTGAGTGAATCCCTTCCCACACTGAGAGCAGATGAACGGCCTCTCTCCAGTGTGAACTCGCTGGTGTCTCTGCAGGCTGGATAACTCAATGAATCCCTTCCCACACTGAGAGCAGGTGAACGGCCTCTCCCCAGTGTGAACTCGCTGGTGTGTCTGCAGACTGGATAACTGAGTGAATCCCTTCCCACACTGAGAGCAGGTGAATGGCCTCTCCCCAGTGTGAACTCGCTGGTGTGTCCGCAGGTGGGATAACCGAGTAAATCCCTTCCCACACTGAGAGCAGGTGTATGGCCTCTCCCCAGTGTGAACTCGCTGGTGTGTCCGTAAGCTGGATAACTGATTAAATCCCTTCTCACACTGAGAGCAGGTGAATGGCCTCTCCCCAGTGTGGCTGCGCCGATGAACTTCCAGCTCTGATGGGGCTCTGTATCTCTTCCCACAGTCCACACATTTCCATGGTTTCTCCATGATGCAGGTGTCCTTGCCTCTCTCTTGGGTGGACAATTAGTTGAAACTTCGTCCACACACAGAACAAGATTACAGTCTCGACCCGCTGTGAATGGTGTGATATTTATTCAGACTGTGTAACTGGTTAAAGCTCTTTAGTCAGTGCAGTGGAACACACTCACTCAAGTGTGGCAGAGTGTTGATGCTTTTTCACTCACACTGACATTTCAAATCTTTTCAAATCGACAGACTGGACAATCATTTCTCCTCCTGGATTCAAAGTTCGATGATATTGAGATCCCAAGGGATATGACTCTGTCACGTCTAGACGTGATGTTTGAGATTTCGGCCTGTGATTCCTCAAGATCCTGTAAAATGAGTTTCCAAAAGTCATCAGTGTCAGTGCAGGATAGAAATTCAGAACAGACAATTTCTATGGAACATTCTTTCCTCTCTCATTCCCCAAAAGCTGTAAATCTCCATCCCACACACTCTCTCCCCATTCTCAGCAGGTCTGGCAGCATCTGTATGGAGAGAAAAGAACTGATGTTTCAGAGCTTTGACAAAGGGTCATCTTGACAAGAAACATCAGCTCTTTTCTCTCCTTACAAATGCTGCTAGAACTGCTGAGATTTTCCAGCATTTTCTCTCTTGGTTTCAGATTCCAGCATCCGCAGTAATTTGCTTTTATAAGGCTGCAGATACCTCCTCCCAAGTAACATGCGTGTGCCCAAGACATCATCACTTGTTTCCCTTATTTCTTTAGCACCCATGGTGCTCTCCGCAGTAAACACAGAGGAGAAGTATTCATTAAAAATCTTACCCATCTCCTGTGGCTCCACACACAGATGGCCATACTGATTTTTAAGGGGATCTATTCTCTCTCTAGCCACCCTTTTACTCTTAATATAGCTATAGAACCTCTTGGAATTTTCTTTAATCTTACCTGCCAGATCCATATCATACCCTCTTTTTGTCCTCCTGATTTCCCTCCTCAGTATTTTCTTACACTTTTTATAGTCAGAGTGATTCACTTGTCCCCGATTGCCGAAACCCAATGTATGCTTCCTTCTTTTACCTGACCAGAGCCTCAATGTCCCTTGTCTGCCAGAGATCCTTAAATTTACCATTATTTCCCTTCACCTTAACAGGAATATACTGCCCCTGGACTCTTGATATCACACTTTTAAAACCTCCCATTTGCCAGTCATTCCTTTCCCTTCAAACAAACTCACCGAATCGACATCTGCTCGATCCTGCCTAATGCCCACAAAAGTGGCCCTGCTCCAGTTTAGGGCCTTGACCTGTGGACCTGTCCTATTTTTTTCCAGAACTATTTTGAAACTATTGGTGCTCCCAATAGTGCTCCCTGACTGACACTTCAGTCACTTGCTCCACCTCGTTTCTTAACTGTCTAATAGAAAGTGAGTCCAGGAATTGATGATGAAAAATAAGGAGCTGGGAGATGAATTGAACAAGTATTTTGCCTCGGTCTTCACAATAGAGGATACAGTTAAAACTCAGAAACAGCTGGAAATCAGAAAACAGAAGTGTGGGATGAACTCTGAAAAAGCACAATTCCCAGGGAAGTGGTCCTCAGCAAACTGTTGGAGCTGTGGGCTGATGAGTCCTCGGGTCCTGCTGGGCTTCATTCTCGGGTCCTGCTGGGCTTCATTCTCGGGTCCTGCTGGGCTTCATTCTCGGGTCCTGCTGGGCTTCATTCTCGGGTCTGAACAGAGGGAGATAGTTGATGTTGTTCAATTTTCTTAACCGTCCGTCGCCATTACCCTCACTGCGCATGCTTCAGGTCCCGCCCCTCATTCACTCCGATTGGTTGGAGGACCAGCCGCTCCCGCTCGGTCATCCAGCCCCGCCCCCTCTTCCTATTGGCCTGGAGCTGCCGTCAATCAGTCCCGGGGCATTGTGACGTGGAGCATGCGCAGTGTCATTGCTGTCCTTGGCGCTTGTTTGTCCCGGAGAAGCGGAGTCAGCGTTAGGCGGTGGCTGGGAGGATTTGGAAACACTTTGTGGATCCGCAAACCCTTCAGAATCATTGTCAGCTCCCTGGTTTGCAGCTGCGGGGCTTCTCCCTCCCTCCCTCCCGGGAACAGGCCCAGGTTAACGGCCCCATCCTGGCTCAGCCACTGGAGGATGGTTCACATCAGAGGATGGGGGAGGGGGACAATAAATAAGAGGTTACACTTTGGCCTCAAATCAATGAGGACTCTGATCTCTGGGAAGGAAGGAAACCCTGGGAGGTGGGCGGGGAGGATTCACAAACACCCGCTGGAGGTCCCAACACACCCAATAAGAAGCTGCAGCTCCCTGCAGTGACCGGGAAAGAAAATAATTGATTTTATTTTCACTCTGTACAAAAGAGAATTGAACCCATCCAGAATAGAGGGTGGGAGAAAAGATTTGTGAAGATATTTCACACTGGGTTTGCCAGGCTGACCAACTCTCTGAGAAAATGAAAGGACATCCTTCATGAGTCTGTCGAAGCAGGTGAGCAGTATTGTGTGCGGTGCTGCTGGAACTGTGTGGGTGGACAGGGGCTGGTTGGCAGCCAGAACAGTTGGAAGAGGGTGCTGCACAGATCCATCTTATGGGTGAAACAGCGCCCATACGCCATGCAGCCTGGCACACTGGAGTCATGGGACAATCCATTGAAATATGAGCTGGTTGGTCAGTGTGGGAGTTGGTTGCAGGACAGGGAGGAGGGAAAGTGTTCAGGATGAGGATTTACTGCTGCACAGGAACAAGTGAGGAAACGATGTTCCACAGAACATAGTTTCAAATTCCAGCATCCGCAGTAATTTGCTTTGATTCCAAATAAACTTATTGGACTTTAACCTGGTGTTCTGAGACTTCTTACTGTGCAAACTCCAGAGAGACAGTCACCCACCGCTGGAATCGAACCCAGACTCAGTGAGGCAGCAGTGCTAACCACTGTGCCACAGTGAAGGGAGTTTGCCGCAAATTTCGGGTGATAACAATGGGCTGGATGTTGCTCAGAATGTGGAGCACTGCAGCAAAGTACAGAGAGACAGAGCAGCAAACTGGACTGAGAAATGGAGTCTGCAGACTGGAACTGGCAGCATGAGGAGAGGTTATTTAGTCTAACACTCACAGCAATCTACAACCCACCCCCATTACCGAGACAGTGAGACAGAGATTACAAACACTCACCAACACAGCTCCACTGAAACGTCCCAGGAAAAAGGGGGAATCTGTGGCAGTTCCTGTCCTGAAATAGCCCCAGGACTGTCACTCAAATCCCCAACCCGGCCCAGTTCACAGCTCAGCCTCTCAGCTTGCAGCTTCCTGCACCTTGAGCCAACCCTGTCCAGGTGTGGGAGGGATGTGGAACCCCAGAGTGGGGGGAGGGGTGACCTCCTGCTGTGTCCCAAATAGTTTCTCCTTCCCCTCCCCCTTGGCGCTCGAAGGTCTCAATGTGGATGTGTTGATGGACATTGCAGAGCCTAACTGAGCTGCGCCTGTCCCTTATCCTGGGTCAACCCCTCCCCTTGGGTTCAGTGTGTTCAGTTCGCTGCTTCTTTCCCTGCTGAACCTTCAGTTAATCAAAAACAGAAAGTGCTGGAAAACCTCAGCAGGTCTGGTCGCATCTGTGATCATCCAGACTGGAAGCATGAACTCCATTCTCTCTCCACAGATGCTGTCAGACCTGCTTTGATTTTCCAGCATTTTCTGTTTAAGATTCCAGCATCCGCAGTGTTTTGCTTTTATCTTCATTTAAACAAGCTATTGTCCCTGACTCCCACATTAACTGTCATTCCTTCCCTTTATCCCGCTCACATCCCGCTCGAAACTCATACTCAGAGTTTTACCGCCATCTCCCCCTCCCCCAGCTCCCACATCCCAACACCCGGAATCTCTAACCCAGCGGTTCCAGTTTGTCTGGTTTGAGTTCAGATTTGCCGCAGCACCGACAGGATTTCACTTCAAACCAGCCGGAACTGACTGCTCACAAATCCCAAAATGTTTCTCCAGCAGCCCGGGCTTGTTAATGTTGTTTAAAGTCAGCGCCCAAATGCAGTTACTCTCCTCAGTTTAAAAAACTTCTCCGTTTAATCCAAAGTATTATTCGCACCAGACATAAACACAAAATTGTGAACGTTACCCCCCGCCCCCCCAACCAGACCCGAGCTGGGGTGTCCTGAGTAAGAGACATCTGTTTCGGGTGTGACAATTCTTACACATTCTCTGGTTGACATAAAACGGAAAACGCTGGAAATTGCCCCCATTACCGAGACAGTGAGACAGAGATTACAAACACTCTTTTTTTTATTTCAAAAATATACTTTATTCACAAAAAAAACTCTCCAATAAAACATTGCAAAATGACAGATCCAAAAGTCATAAACAGTGCAAAAAAGAATCATTTTTACAGTACAATACAGTGCTTATTGACAAAACATTACATTCATTACATTTCATTACTTAAAACTATGTACATACATCAGAGTTTACTGTGTGCCGTTATTTATCAGGTTGGCACACAGTTACGCAGGCCGAGGGTATTCTGCAGTTACCCGGCCCTCGGTCTGCCTCGGTTGAGACGCTTTACACGGTGGCCTTTCCCCATTGTGCCTTGGCGGCGGCTGCCCCAAGCTTGAGCGCGTCCCTGAGCACAGAGTCCTGGACCTTGGAATGTGCCAGTCTGCAACACTCGGTCGAGGACAATTCTTTCAGCTGGAAGATCAGCAAGTTTCGGGCGCACCAAAGCACGTCCTCCACCGAGTTGATGACCCTCCAGCAGCAGTTGATATTTGTCTCGGTGTGCGTCCCCGGAAACAGCCCGTAGAGCACAGAGTCCTGCGTCACCGAGCTGCCCGGGACGAACCGCGACAAATACCACTGCACCTCACTCCAGACCTTCTTTGCAAAGGCACATTCCACAAGGAGGTGTGCGACCGTCTCATCACCCCCGCAGCCGCTTCGAGAGCAGAGTGCGGTGAGGTTGAGACCCCGGGCGTGCATAAAGGATCTGACGGGGAGTGCCCTTCTCACCACCAGCCAAGCCAGGTCTTGGTGCTTGTTTGTGAGTTCTGGTGATGAGGCATTCTGCCAAATGACATTGACAGTCCGCTCAGGGAACCATCCGACAGGATCTGCCATCTCCTTTTCTCTCAGGGCCTCAAGGACATTACGTGCTGACCACTGCTTGATAGCCATGTGATCAAAGGTGTGTTTCCGGAAGAATTTCTCCACGAAGGACAGGTGCTGCGGTACGGTCCAACTACTTGGAGCGTTCCGCGGCAATGTGGCCAGACCCATCCTCCGCAACACTTGGGACAGGTAGAACCTCAAAAAATAGTAGCACTTGCTGTTACTGTACCGAGGATCTACACACAGCTTGATGCAGCCGCACACAAAGGTGGCCATCAGGATGAGGGCGGCGTTGGGAACGTTTTTCCCTTCATTCTCTGGAGATTTGTGCATCGCCTCCCTCCGGACACGATCCATCTTTGATCTCCAGATGAACTTAAAGATGGCCCGGGTCACTGCTGCTGCGCAGGACTTGGGGAGAGGCCACACCTGCGCCACGTACAACAACACGGACAGAACCTCGCATTGGATCACAAGGTTCTTCCCAGTGATGGAGAGGGAGCGTTGCTCCCACAATCCCAATTTTTGTCTGGCTTTGGCGATGCGCTCCTCCCAGTTTCTGGCGCATGCCCCTGCCGCTCTGAACCATATCCCCAGCACCTTGAGGTAGTCTGCCCTAATGGTGAAGGGGATAAAGGATGTGTCAGGCCAGTTCCCAAAGAACATGGCCTCACTCTTACCCTGGTTGACTTTGGCCCCCGAGGCCAGCTCGAACTGCTCACAGACTCGGAGGAGCCTGCGAACAGACGAGGGGTCCGAGCAGAAAACAGCCAAGTCATCCATGTAGAGGGAGGCTTTAACTTGCGTCCCTCCGCTGCCTGGGATTGTAACCCCTTTGATGCCTGGGTCGCTTCTGAGGGCCTCGGCAAAGGGTTCAATGCAACACACAAAAAGGACGGAGGAGAGAGGGCAGCCCTGCCTGACTCCAGACCTGATTTGAAACATATCTGATTCCCACCCATTGATTGAAACTGCGCTACTGATGTCTGTGTAGAGCAGTTGGATCCAAATGCGGATTCCCTCCCCAAAGCCCATTTTGGAGAGCACATCCATCATGTAGCTGTGCGATATTCTGTCAAACGCCTTCTCCTGGTCTAGACTGATGAGGCAGGTGTCCACCTGCCTGTCCTGCACGTTCGGCGATCGTATCCCTGAGTAGCGCGAGGCTATCAGAGATCTTCCTGCCGGGTACAGCACAGGTTTGATCAGGATGGATCACTGACCCCAGAGCAGACTTGACCCGGTTGGTGATGACCTTGGCCAGAATCTTGTAATCCACATTCAATAGTGAAATAGGTCTCCAATTTCTAATTTCTTCCCATTCCCCCTTCTGCTTGTAGATGAGGGTAATGATGCCTTTCCTCATGGATTCTGACATGCTGCCTTCCAGAAGCATACTCTCGTATACTTCCAGGAGGTCCGGGCCCGTCAAGTCCCACAACGCCGAGTAAAGCTCAGCCGGTAAGCCGTCGCTACCGGGAGTTTTACCCTTCTGAAGGGACTCGACTGCCTTTGTCAGCTCATCCAGAGCTACCGGTCTGTCCAGGCTCTCCCGCTCGCCGTCGTCCAAGACTTGCGTGATAGACGACAGGAAAGACTGGGAGGCCGTGCTGTCTGTTGGCTTCAGGTCATACAGTCCGGCATAGAAGGATTTGCAAATCCTCAGGATGTCAGACTGCGATGACCTTACAGAGCCATCTTCTTCCTTCAGGCTTGTGATCACAGAGGTTTCTCTGTGCACCTCCTGGAAGAAGAAACGCGAGCACGTTTCGTCCTGCTCCACAGAGCGGACCCTGGACCGGAAGATAACCTTGGAGGCCTCCGAGGCAAAGAGCGAGGCTTGCTGGCTCTTCACCTCCCGGAGGTCCTCCTTGACATCCACCCCCATCGACTGCAGTTGGAGTAGCTCCTGCATGCTTTTCTGGAGTCGGGACATTTCCCTCCGTCTCTCCCTGGCCTTCTGAACCCCTTTTCGGATAAAGAATCTCTTGATGTTGCCCTTGATGGTTTCCCACCAGAGCGATGGAGACTCAAAGAAGGGTTTCACGGTTCTCCAACCGTGGTAAACCCTCTTGAGTTCCTCGAGGTTCTCTGGGGTCAACAGTTCTACATTAAGCTTCCAGGACCCCCTGCCCACTTTCTGGTTTTCCTCCAGCTGACAGTCTGCCAGCAGGAGGCAGTGGTCAGAGAAGAACACCGGCTTGACGTCGGTGGACCTGACCGTGAGCGCGCGGGATGCAAACATGAAGTCGATCCTGGAGCGGACAGACCCGTCTGGCCGCGACCCCTTTGGTAGCAAATACCATAAGCTTTCGGAGCACAGCTCCTTCGTCAGATGGAGTGGAACCTGAGTAAACCTGTTGGACTTTAACCTGGTGTTGTGAGACTTCTTACTGTGCTTACCCCAGTCCAACGCCGGCATCTCCACATCAGAGCAATAACCAGGGTCAGGAACATTTTCACCCCCATGGTTCCAATCTGAGCTCCAGAATTAGGGAGGGTGATCTCTGTCTGAACGGGACCTGGAATGTGAGAAATTGAAAGAATTAGCAAGGTGTGATGCGATTGGCTGGGATTTATTTTCCTCGCCCATTTTTATATCTGCAAAAAGTCACTCTGCAGAAGGCGACTGTGATGTTTGATAAGTGATCAGAGCGCGCCCTCCCGTGGACAGTACCAGCGCATTGGAAACAGATGCAGAACGAAGAGCCCAGATATGTACAGTCTGAGAAATATAAAAACCCAGAAATATCTAGTACAGGTACAACACGGACAAGAGGAAATATCCGCTCCACATGCACACCATTAATACCCCTTCGGGTTTTAAGGCTTTAAGAAAGTTATCTCTCAATCTCCGAAACTCAGTGGATACAAATCCAGCATCAGTACCCTTCTGCTTATCCAGAAAACCCGCTCATACCTGGTAATACATTCTCTGGACGTTTGCTAACGCATTACCATCTTTCTATAGATAAGGAATCAAGTATTGTACACAATACTCCAGATGTGATTTCTCCAATGCCCTACACAACAGAAACATACTAGAATTTAGAAGAATGGGTGGAGATCAAATTGAGGAATACAAGATGACAAAAGATATGGATAAAGTAGACGTGGAGCGGATGTTCCTCTTGTGGGGCATTCTTCGAGGAGAGGGCACAGACTTTGGATAAGGGGTAGCAAATTTAAAACAGTTGAGGAGAAACTACTTCTCCCAAAGGGTTGTGAATCTGTGAATTCCCTACCCCAAAGTGCGGTGGATGCTTGAGTAAACGTAAGGAGGTGTTAGACAGATTTTTTAATTGGGAAAGGATTGAAGGGTTATGAGAGAAAGTAGGAAAATGGGGATGAGGATCTTATCAGCCATGATCGAATGGTGGAGCGGACTCGATGGGCCGAATGTCCCAATTCTGTTCCTATATCTTATGAACTTATGACCCTTCCTATTTAATGATACATTCCCCAGCAATAAATGGTAACATTTTATGACGTTTCTAATTAATTGCTGTACCTGTATATTAGCCCTTCTTGATTCACGGCCTTGGACAGCCCAACCCCTCTGTACCTCAGAATTTTGTGATCTCTCACCATTTAGATATTAAGCATATTTAATGTTCATCATGCCAAAATGGACATTTTCACATTTGCCTATATTACACTAAATTTGACGGAGGTTTGCCAATTCTTTTAACCTATTTATGTCCCTTGATCGTCTCCTTACATCCTCTTCACCACTTATTTTCCTATCTACCTTTTTGTCGTCATCAAACTTTGCATCCATATCTGCTCTATAAAATATTACTGTGTATTCTGATAATTTAATCCGTTCTCCTGGATGACTGCTCTGTGAATATCACTGTATAATCCAACAATTAATCCGGTTCTGCTGGATTCCTGCTCTGTAACATATCACTGTGTAATCCAATAATTAATCCAGTTCTCCTGGATTCCTGCTCTGTAACATATCAGTTGTAACCCAGCAATTAATCCAATTCTCCCGGATTCCTGCTCTACAATATACCGAGTAGAGGGCAACTAAATAACAATAAGGGAGGAGAAGATGAAATATGAGTGTAAGCTAGCCAGTAATATAAAAGTACATAGAAAGAATTTTTTTTTCAAGATATAAAAGGTAAGAGAGAGGCAAAGAGTAGTCATTGGACCACTGGAAAATAAGGCTGGAGAAGTAATAATAGGAAACAAAGCAATGACAGAGGAACTGAATATTTACTTTGCATCAGTCTTCACGGTGGAAGACACCAGTGGAAATAGTAGGTGTGAATGGCCAAACGGCAGAGAAGCTGAAATCAGAGGGTAAGCTGTGACAGATGAAGATAAGGGGGGAGGAGGGAGATTGGTGGGAGAGAGGTAAAATTGGTGGGAGAGAGGTGAAAACGGGGAGAAAGGGAAGCAAAGGTGGAGAAAAGATAAGGAAAGGGGAAAGAATAGGAGGCGGATAAGAAAGACAATACAGGAATAAAAGGAAGAGAACAGTTAAAAAATTAATAAAATTAACCGACTTCCTGTTCTCACTCCGCCTTACAGGTTGAAGCGATTAAATGGACAAGTTTGGGTCTCATCCCTTTCCAGGTCCCCGAGGGGGGAACAAACTCCTTAGTTTATTTCTCCCGACGCTGAGAGCCAAGGGAGCCGTGCGCTGATTGGGTCATTTGAAGACAATGGAATTCTAAGGTTGGATGTCAGTGAATGATGGTGTCAGGAATGAACCAATCAACAACGGCCCGGATGTAACTCAACTTCTCACCCGCTCTTGACAATTAAAATGTTAACTTCAACCCTCTCTGCTCACATCCCGCTCGACCTCTCTGCAAACATGTCTCCTGTGACTCTGAGCTTATTCCTCACAGCTGCAGCTCTACTAACCGGTAGGTTCACAAGTTACAAACTCTGCGTTTCACATATTTACCATTCACTGCATTCAATTGAGCAGTTCGATTAACGCACTGGTAAAAATATATATTGATTCTAATATCAATTAGAATCATCTTTGTCTCACCAAGGGAGGAGGCAAAATACCTCAGCTGAATGAGAGTGAAGAGTTAAGGTGGGATTGCAGGCCCCGCCGGAGCCGCTGAGGGACTTTGACAAACTTGATAAAATCTGGATGAAAGCGTTGACAAACCCGAGATCTATAAACCCACGGACAGTTTAGTTTCCCCATCAAATAACGTGAAACGAAGGCGAGGATCTGATCTCCTCAGGAGGTGTTCATTTAACGGAGTGTCATTTAACCGCGACAAACACGTTCCCGTTACAACCTGCGTGTTGCGGGATTTATATTCCTGTTTAGATCCTGTGATTCGTTTTTCAGATTATTGGCCAGGGTGACGGGCCGAATCCGGCCATTAAACAAAGTGAACTGACATCGTTTAATTTAGCATTACTCTTGGCTCTTACAGGACAATGTGGAGGAGATCCAGTTTCACAGATACCGGCTGCAGTCACAGTGAGTGAAGGAGATGATGTTCAGTTATTCTGTAATTATACAACTGCAAGCTTTGACAATTATTACCTATTCAGGTACCGTCAGTATCCCAGCGGATCCATGGAGTACCTGCTGAGGGGAAGCAAATATACCGGGAACAAAGAGAGATTCCCAGGGGACCGTTTATCAGCAGAGCTCAATGATACAACCCGTACCGTCCCGCTGAAAATGTGTAAAACAGAGCTGGCAGACGCCGGGGTTTATTACTGCGCACTGAGACCCACAGAGACACAGAGCTGGGCTGAACCTGTACAAAAACTCTCAAAACCTCACTCAACATGAACAGGATAAACAGGAGTCCCAAGATAAACAGGAGTTGGGACGGTGAGAATAGTGGTTCCACCGAGATTCGGACTCAGACTGCTGGATTGAAAGTCCAACGTGCTCACCGTTACATCATGAAACCAACAGGCGCCGGTATAAGGCAGGAGGTCTTTCACTCAGATCTCACACATACACATTCTTGGTCAATAAGGGCTGTTGCTGTTTGACACCAACTGCTCCTTTCTATCGACAGAGCGTTAAAGAGGAGCGAAAATGAAAAAGAGAAACACTGATGTTGCAGGCATCTGTCGACAGAGGCCCAGCAATGTGCATTGTAATAGCAGTGGAATAGGCTGGCAAATTGTCCTCTCGATTCGCACTTGGTGAAAACTTTAAGCGGAATGTCCTTCAGCAAAGCAATCATCGGCATTGACAAAGAAAGGCAAGGTCCTGCGGAGATTTGAACTCAGATCGCTGGATTCAAAGTCAAGAGTAATACCCATTACACCACAGAACCCAGAAAATCGCAAACAGATGCAAATGACTTATGAAACACAACTACTTCTGCTGATATCTCCCGGTACGGCTTGCGAAGGAAATGATTTGCTATAGATTTGGAGGGCTGTGTTGTTCACTGGATTTACTACAATAAAGTTTATAAAATGTCTATCTCTTTGATGAAGCACAGGCGACAAACTGTCAGGACTGCTCCTCTATAGGTTTTTGTACGACTCGTATTGATCTTTACAACACTGTGCCTCGACTGCACAGAAATAGGTAGCAGTGTCTGTCACCCGAGTGCCACCAACATTCAGAACGCTTCGTTTCTCTGCAACAATGTTCCGAGCCCTGATCCTGCCCTGATCGCTGGTACCGCTCACCAGGTGCTGCACGGTTCGGTCCGGGTATTGTCTGTACCATTGTAGGACCAGTCCAGCTGCAGTAGTGGAACAGTTCAACGATGCCAGGTCTATCTCAGTAACCACCACAGACTCTGGAGACTGTGATACCTCTTCACTACCAGCGGCATCTGGGAAGGATATGTAGATACGCAATAATATCATAAAATTAAAATCTCATAGTGCAATACAATGTTGCACAATGAAGTACAATTGAATGCATAATACAAGATAACACAACAAAACAGAATACTATTTAACAGAACGTAGCATTGCTAATGTGTGAAATATCGCTGTCAGAAAAAGCGACCACACTTACACTGAGGGAAGAGTAAGAAATCCAGGGAGATGATCACTGAAGCGAAGCTGAGCTTCATGTCGGAACCTATCGACACTTGTAAAACAGTTGTAGGAAGATCTCAGGACAGGAAAAGCTCCTGGGAAAGCAAAGCTATTGGACATGAATCTGAGCCCAACACCAGTTATACTCTCGCGACCAGAGCTGGATCTCTGAGACTTTTGATCAGGGAGTGAAATAGTGAGGGAGCTCCAGCATCGATAGGGTGTGGGGGAGGAGCGTGCGCAAGAGTCAGAGCATCCCGCATTGTGACATCAGAGCAACAGACATTGTGACATCAGAGTATCCGCCTCTGTGACGTCAGAATGCGGGCATGTGCGGCGTCACCATGCAGCCCTTTGACGTCAGTGGGTCTGGTCTGAGGGACAGAAACATCTCTCCCGGAGCTGATCTGAATATCCAGCCCTGAGTTTGTGGGAATTTACAACTGATCAGAAACTGGTTTAACCTGTAAACTGATTTGATGACGGATCTGCCGGTCTGATCGGAATCTGCAGTTAATTTTCTCGGTCATGACTGGAAAAAAAATGGGTGAATGTTTAGTCCGAGGTTAATGTGTTTTCCGCTGGGTGTGTGTGTTTTGATGCGGCTGAGAACAGCACTGCTCACAGTGGCTGTATCTATCCAGATTCTATCCTTTGTCTAACATCAAGTGTAATTTGCTAACCCTGCACTTGATAGAAATCAATAAGGTTACATCGAGGTTTCTTTTGAATCAATTTTTGAAAAATGCCATCTGGGCCTTTTGCTAAGATGAAGCTCAGGTCAAGCGCTGGAAGGAATATAATACCTGCTCCAATCAGCTAGGATGTTGTTAATCAAGCCCAAGACTGGAGGAATGGGCCCTGTGTTGTCGGCTTCGATCTGCAACGTCTCTCTTGCAGCGACTTTTGAGTGGACCAATTCGGTTTTTGATTGGATATAACTAAAACAAAAAGCCGGCATCTCGGTCTTTGGACTCGGATCAAGCATCAAATGGAGCCCAAGATCAGGTGCGATGCTCTTTCATGTCAGCTTGGATCTTTTGCGAGGACCATGAATTAGATTCAATTTAAATTGGTTTTGGGGGCGATTAGGAGATGGATTCTGGCTTGGCCAGTCCACTCTGCGCATTGGCTTTGCAACGTTAAGCAATTACTATTTTACAATGCGACAGACAGGAGCTCCCGAAGACAATGCAAAGTGCGGGGTTGGATTGGTTTCCATCATAAATTCCGTCAGTGAGTCCTTATTCTGATCAACTGTTCAGAGTCCAATTTCTCCAGCTGGAGATGGAGAGAGGTTTGGCTGCCTGACCGGTGCTGTTGCTGTTGTTTGTTTCACGATTGGCTGCAAACATGAGTAAGACTTCCTGCGAGCGCAGTTCAATATCATCCACATTGGATTTGGTACTGGGAAATGAACCGGACCAAGTGTTAGATTTGGTTGTGGGAGAGCACTTTGGAGATAGTGACCACAATTTGGTGTCTTTCTTTATTGCAATGGAGAGGGATAGGGCTGTACGGCAGGGCAAGGTTTATAATTGGGGGAGGGGTAATTATGATGGGATTAGGCAAGAATTAGGGAGCATAAGACGGGAACAGAAACTGTCAGGGAAAGGCACAAATGAAAAATGGAGCTTGTTCAAGGAACAAATACTGCATGTCCTTGATAGGTATGTCCCTGTCAGGCAGGGAGGAAATGGCCGAGTGAGGGAACCATGGTTCACAAAAGAGGTTGAATGTCTTGTCAAGAGGAAGAAGGAAGCGTATGTAAGGATGAGAAAGCAAGGTTCAGTTGGGTCCATTGAGGGTTACAAGTTAGCAAGGAATGAGCTGAAAAAAGGGCTCAGGAGAGCTAGGAGGGAGCATGAGATGTCCTTGTGGGTCGGATCAAGGAAAACCCCAAGGCTTTTTACTCTTATGTGAGGAATAAAAGAATGACCAGGGTGAGGTTAGGGCCGGTCAAGGACAGTAGTGGGAACTTGTGCATGGAGTCAGAAGAGATAGGAGAGGCGATGAATGAATACTTTTCTTCAGTGTTCACCAAGGAGAAGGGCCATGTTTTTGAGGATGAGAGTGTGATACAGGCTGATAGGCTGGAGGAGGCAGATGTTCTGAGGGAAGATGTATTAGCAATTTTGAAAAACCTGAAGGTCGATAAATCCCCTGGGCCAGATGAGATATTTCCTAGGATTCTTTGGGAGGCAAGGGATGAGATTGCAGAGCCTTTGGCTTTGATCTTTGGGTCCTCACTGTCCACGGGGATAGTGCCAGAGGACTGGAGAGTGGCGAATGTTCAAGAAAGGAAATAGGAATGACCCTGGTAATTATAGACCGGTTTGTCTTACTTCGGTGGTTGGTAAGTTAATGGAAAAGGTCCTGAGGGATAGGATTTACGACCATTTAGAAAGATGCAGCTTAATCCGGGATAGTCAACACGGATTCGTGAAGGGTAAGTCTTGCCTCACAAATTTGATTGAATTTTTTGAGGAGGTAACTAAGTGTGTCAATGAAGGTGGAGCAGTTGATGTCATATACATGGATTTTAGTAAGGCGTTTGATAAGGTCCCCCATGGTCAGCTCATGAAGAAAGTAAGGAGGTGTGGGATAGAGGGAAATTTGGCACTGGAAAGAGTGCAAAGGAGATTTACCAGGATGCTGCCTGGTTTGGAGGGTAGGTCTTATGAGGAAAGGTTGAGGGAGCTAGGGCTTTTCTCTTTAGAGTGGAGGAGATTGAGAGGCGACTTCATGGAGCTTTATAAGATGATGAGGGGGGAGAGATAGAGTGGATGTTCAGAGACTATTTCCTCGGGTGGATGTAGCTGTTACTAGGAGGCATAACTATAAGGTTCATGGTGGGAGATATAGGAGGGATGTATGAGGTAGGTTCTTTACTCAGAGAGTGGTTGGGGTGTGGAATGGACTGCCTGCTGTGATAGTGGAGTCAGACACTTTAGGAACATTTAAGTGGTTATTGGATAGGCACATGGAGCACACCAGGATGATAGGGAGTGGGATAGCTTGATTTTGGTTTCGGAAAAGGTTTGGCACAACATCGTGGGCTGAAGGGCCTGTTCTGTGCTGTACTGTTCTATGTTCTATCTCATGTACAGATAGTTGCCCCCATCATGATGCTTTCCAAAACTCCTTACCTACCATCCTTGGGCTTTCTTTGTACTGAGATTCCCTTCGTTTGAAAAGGGGTGGATTAAAAGTTCTCAAAATTAGTTTTTTTTAAAGTTTATTTATTTGTCACAAGTAAGGCTTGCATTAACACTGCAATGAAGCTACTGTGAAATTCCCCCAGTTGCCACACTCCGGTGCCTGTTCAGGTCAATGCACCCTAATCAGCACGTCTTTCAGACTGAGAGAGGAAACCAGAGCAGCCGAAGGAAACCCAAGCAGACACGGGGAGAATATGCAAACTCCACACAGACAGAGACCCAAGCCGGGAATCGAACCCGGGTCCCTGGCGCTGTGACGCAGCAGTGCTAAAAACTGTGCCACCATGCCGTCACTGTCACTGTGCCACCATGGATGTCAGCGCCCTTTCTTTGTTTTAATCTAATGACCACATGGTCTGGGAATCATTTCTATTTCATAATTTCTCCTTTTCAACACTTTCCTTCAGTATCCAATTCCAGAATTTTCCTTTTCATTGTGTTAATTGCATCAGGAATAAATCTTTGGATCCGACAGGAAGTTTAACTCAAGATCAATCCAACACAGGATTGGTCAGAATCATTTCACATGTCCCAAATTTTAAATAACCATTACAAATTAAAATTCTCATTCTCACGTGTGAATTGTATCTGGATTGAAATTCCTGCATGTTTAGTAAACTATCCTGGAATCCTGTCTCTGGCCAGTAAATATGGTTCCAGGTTCATAACTTATGAAAAAAAGCTTTATTAATCACACTTACTTTTTTAAAATCTGTTTGATTTAAATCACAGACAGAAAGCCTCAAAGCTTGAAGCATTGAATCCATAAATATCATCCATACACAAGCAGAGAAACTTAGCATGTGCTTTACAACAACAATAACCAGAATGAATTTCTTAAGCATTCTTGTGGTTCTGTTTCTAAACTTCCAGAAATGCCTTTAATTAAAGACTCAAGATAAGGTTAATTTCCCAGAAAGATAAACCTTAACAAATGTAGCCCAAAACAATGATAAAACGCATCTACAAACATCCATAAAACAAATGAAACATGCAGGTTCTCACAGCTTGTAAATTTCAAACAATGAATCGTCAGCATTCTCTCTCTCTCAGCTATAGCTTCTTAAAGCGACAGAGCACTACAAGCTCACAACTCCTTGAATAAGATACAAGATCCTTCATTCTAACCTTTTTTAGCCAACTTCCAAGACCTGATTCATAGGCAAAATCGCAAACAAGTTACCACCGGAAAAATCTTTGTTCTTTACCTGGGATTGAGGTGACAACACGATAAAATTCTCAGTTATTCCAAATTCCTCCAGGCTATGCGTAAATTTCCACATTTAACTGGATCCCATAAATCCTCAATTATAAACTAAAATAGACAGATTAGTTTCTGGGTGATTTAAAAACAAATCAAATGTCTGCTGAAAGGGTTAACTTTTCTACAGAACCTAAAGGGGTGGGGAGTGAGCAGGAAAAACTTGGCACACAATTACATCACTTTATACAAGTTTAAAAAACTTCTCTATCAACCAAACAAACTTGATTTTAAGATTCATCTATTAATTTTTTGTTATTTTCCTCAACCTAATTATTTTAATATGATCAGTTTTTGGTAGGGATGGGTAACTTCTGTTCTTTATAAACTGGTTCACTCATTTTGTTTATTCTACATGGGCTCGGAGAATCAGAACCCAGACTTTATCATTCTGATCATTTTAGTCCTTTTGCCACCACTCCCACTGTTTTGCAGGAGGGTTGTGGGGTTTCCAATCAGACCGAATCATTTTATCATAAAAGTTAAATACTGCAGACGCTGAAACAAAAACACAAAATGCTGGGAAATCTCAGCAGATCTGACAGCACCTGTGGAGAGAGAATAGAGCCAATGTTTCAAGACTGGATGACCCTTCATATGAGCTGTGATGAAGTATTATCCAGACTTGAAACGTTGGCTCTATTCCCTAATCACTTTATCAATAAATTTCTTGTTCTTAGTTTCCAAATGGCAGGTAAGAGACCGGTCCGCACTCAAGTTCTGATTTTTCACTGACCATGCTTGGGTAAGATTATAACCATTAGTATCTACTCTGATGTCTGCTTTTCAGTCCAGTGCTACTTGGAGGATTCCATCACTTCGCTGACTATTGGATCACAAGTTCCTCACAGTTCTCATCACAAATTTATGATAAAATAATTTAAACAATGCCTGCGAACACTTCTTAGCTTCTTAACCAACTGCTTATCACTGTTTGTAGATTTGTCAGGCCCCATTTTTACAGATTTGGGTATCTCAGCCACAGAACACCAGCTGTTGCTGGAATAAGTTTAATTCTAACTCATTCTGAGTAAATATTCTCACCAGGTCCTCTGTTGGGGCCCTGCTAAGCAGCTTTAATGGTCCGTGATTGCAGAAACTGAGCAGTCACAGGAATGTGGTCAAGATAGTCCAGTCCCACAATGCCTCACATTCAATCTGCTGTCCTTCAATTATAACAGAATATGTGGCTGTATGTAGCTGCCTCGGCCATGGTCAACCCCAACACTGCCTTCCTGAACTGCTACAATGCCTGAGGTGTAAGTACACCCACAGTGCTGTTAGGGAGGGATTTCCAGCTACACGTTCCAGTCTTTCACTAGACTGTAGGTGGATACCAGATTGATATATTCCATTCAACCACACCCAAGGTGAATTTTTCCAATTCCTTTATTGTCCAGGACAATATATTCACAATATCTTTAAAACAGAAATTAAACATTCCCATTTGATTTCAGGCAGTAACATATTCTGTTAGTTTGTTCTTTATTGTTGATGTCAGGCTGGGGTTGTTCCCCTTGGAGCAAAGGAGGTTGAGGGGAGATTTGATAGAGGTGGACAAGATTCTGACAGGTTTAGATAAGGTGGATAAAGAAAAGCTGTTCCCATTAGCTGATGGGACAAGGATGAGGGGGGTGCAGATTTAAGGTTTTGGGTCAGAGATGCAGGGGGGTCGTGAGGAAGAATATTTTGGTGCAGCGAATGGTAATGATCATAGAAATCATAGAAACCATACAGGACAGAAAGAGGCCATTCGGCCCATCGAGTCTGCACTGACCACAATCCCACCCAGGCCCTACCCCCATATCCCTACATATTTTACCCGCTAATCCCTCTAATCTACCCATCCCAGGACACTAAGGGGCAATTTTAGCATGGCCAATCAACCTAACCTGCACATCTTTGGACTGTGGGAGGAAACCGGAGCACCCAGAGGAAACCCACGCAGACACGAGGAGTATGTGCAAACTCCGCACAGACAGTGACCCAAGCCAGGAATCGAATCCAGGTCCCTGGGGCTGTGAAGCAGCAGTGCTAACCACTGTGCTAACGTGCCGCCCATTCTGGATCTGGATCTGATCTGGAACTCGCTGCCTACGAGGGTGGAGGAAGTGGAGACAATAAACAATTACAAAGGAAATTGGATGGGTATTAGGGGGGTTTCAAACAGAAATGCTGACTAAATATCTCTGAACTTCCTCACACCCGGTCACTCTGTGATCCTTGTGAAATGTGAAACCAGGTATTCGCAACAAGACTCAAAGAGCATCAGCCCACTGGAGACAAAGTCATGAGACCGGCCAGTCCAGCAGAAAGAAACCCTCCGACCCTCCCCATTCACCAACTGTGAGAACGAACAAAATGCAGTCCTGGATGTAATTGAGAGCAGAAACAATAACAGCAGAATCCAACGCCTGGAATCACTCGTGAACTTGTTGGTGTCTCAGCAGCTGGGATGAAACTGTGAATCCCGTCCCACACTGAGAGCAGGTGAATGGTCTGTCCCCAGTGTGAACTCGCTGGTGTCTCAGCAGGACGGATGACCAAGTGAACCTCTTCTCACACACAGAGCAGGTGAACGGCCTCTCCCCAGTGTGAACGCGCTTATGTGCCCGCAGGTTGGATGACCGAGTGAATCCCTTCCCACACTGAGAGCAGGTGAATGGCCTCATCCCAGTGTGAACTCGCTGGTGTGTCCGCAGATTGGATGAATGACTGAATCCCTTCTCACACTGAGAGCAGGTGAATGGCCTCTCACCAGAGTGAAGTCGCTGGTGTGTCTGAAGGTTGGATAACCGACTGAACCCCTTCCCACACTGAGAGCAGGTGAATGGTCTCTCCCCTGTGTGAACTCGCTGATGCGTCTGCAGGTGACATAACTGACTGAACCCCTTCCCACACTGAGAGCAGGTGAACGGCCTTTCACCAGAGTGAAGTCGTCGGTGTGTCTGAAGATTGGATAACCGACTGAATCCCTTCCCACACTGAGAGCAGGTGAAGGGCCTCTCCCCAGTGTGAACTCGTTGGTGTGTCTGCAGGGTGCATGACTGAGTGAATCCCTTCCCACACTGAGAGCAGGTGAAGGGCCTCTCCCCAGTGTGAACTCGCTGGTGTATCTGCAGCTGGAATAACCGAGTGAATCCCTCCCCACACTGAGAGCAGGTGAATGGTCTCTCCCCAGTGTGACTGCGCCGATGAGCTTCCAGCTCTGATGGGGATCTGTATCTCTTCCCACAGTTCCCACATTTCCATGGTTTCTCCATGGTGCAGGTGTCCTTGCCTCTGTCTTGGGTGGACAATCAGTTGAAGCCTTGCCCACACACAGAACACGGGTACCGTCTCTCCCCGCTGTGAATGTTGTGATATTTATTCAGGCTGTGTAACTGGTTAAAGCTCTTCAGTCAGTGCATTGGAACACTCTCACTCGAGTGTGGCAGTGTGTTGGTGCTTTTCCAGTCACACTGATATTTGAACTCTTTTCAACAGACTGGACAATTGTTTCTCCTTCTAGATTCAAGGGCCGATGATATTCAGCTCCCAAGGCATATGACTCTGTCAGATCCAGACGTGACGTTTGAAATTTCGGCCTGTGATTCCTCTTTCAGTATCCTGTAAAACAAGTTTACAGAGATCATCAGTGTCAGTGCAGGATAGAAATTCAGAACACACAATTCTAGTTTCTATGGAACATTCTTTCCTCTCTCCAGACTCGAAACATTGGCTCTATTCTCTCTCTATCTGGGGGATAGCGTGGGAAATGATGCTGAGGTAGATCAGCCAATTCTCAATGAATGGTTGAGGCAGTTCGATGGGCTGAATGGCCAACTGCAGCTCCTGTTTCTTATGATTTGTGTGTGGTGGACAGGAAGCAGTGAGCATGGATCTGTCAATCAGCCTCAATCAGCACCTTCAGGAGAATTGGGAGGGTGAATATTAGATACAGCAGAGTGAGAATGGAGGGAGAGTGTGTGGGATGGAGATTTACAGCTTTTGGGGAACGAGAGAGGAAAGAATGTTCATTAGAATCACAGAATTCTTACATCTTATCAACTGTTTTTGAGCCTTCACAATGAATCTCTTTTCTCAAGACACTCTTATCTCTGACTTGTCTGTGCTGCTGGCAGTCTCACAAAGCAGCTGCCTGTGTGTTGATATGAGGGGCCCTGCGCGGCAAGTTTAATGCTCCATGACTGTGTCTTTAATGACTGAATAACTATAGGAATATGGTCAAGTCAGCTAAATCCCATGATGCTTTATATTACGGTTAGCAACTGTCCATTTTGTTAACACAGCACATTTGGATCTATAAATACATATAAAGGCAAAATATTGCGGATGCTGGAATCTGAAACAAAAACAGAAAGTGCTGGAAAATGTCAGCAGGTCTGACAGCATCTGTGGAGAGAGAGTAGAGCCAACATTTAAAGTCTGGATGACCCTTCATCAGAGTTCTGACAAAGGGTCACCCAGACTCAAAATGTTAGTCTATTCTCTCTCTATAAATATATATAGGACAGCTGCCTCAGCCTTGGCCCACTCTCACACATGCACGGAGCAGTGCTGACTATGTGGAAATGCTCAGATTAAAGTTTCCTGCCTTCTCTTTAACAGCTCGTGAAAATGTTTATCGGCTTGCAGACCTTCAAAGGAGTCAGTGTCTGCTAGTTCAGCATGAACAGGCTAATCTTCACCTGCGTAGGCCCCATAACATTCTGCTTTTCGGCCTTCACCAGAGGGTGAGCAAGACCAGATTTCTCCATAACAAATACCAAAGGTGAGATATGGGGATATGCTATGCAAATAAAAGATTAGCAGAAGTCAATTTTGAATGCGAAAGGGTGAAAAGCGAGGATTTAATTGGCGAATGTGTCCATCAATGAAGGATTAGAAACATTCCTGGTTTCTGATTTGCTGTAATTGACTATTATTGCCAAGTTATTTTTCTGTAACATCAGAACCACTTGCGGGACAGCTGCACAGGGTTTCTCCTTGTGCACAAGTTATTAAAGGCCCCACATTGGATTATGCGTGGTGTCCAGTGCTGTTTGTACTCAAGTCGACTAAGAATGCCTAAAGGTACTGGTACCCAGGATCTCTGACAACTCTCCCTAACCGGATCTTGATTATCCAAAGGTTGGCCAGAATCCTCTCCAGTAACTTACCCGCCACTGTTGTCAGGCTCATCGGCCTGTAATTACCAGGCTTCTCTTTGCTGCCCTTCGTAAACAACGGAACAACATTAGCCACACTCTAGTCTTCCAGAACTTTGCCAGTGGAAAGGGATGAAGCAAATGCCTCTGCAAGGCCCTCTGCAATTTCATCCCCAAGTTCCCCAAACTCCCACAAGATCCAAGGATGCACTTGATTTGATTTATTATTGTCATATGTACTAGTATACAGTGAAAAGAATTGTTTCTTGCACACTATCAAGACAAAGCATACAGTTCATAGAGAAGGAAAGGAGAGGGTGCAGGATGTAGTGTTATAGTCATAGCTCAGGTGGACAGAAAGATCAACTTAGTGCGAGGTAGGTCCATTCAAAAGTCTGACGGCAACAGAGAAGAAGCTGTTCTTGAGTTGGTTGGTATGTGAGCTCAGACTTCTGTTTCATTTCCCCAATGGAAAAAGGTGGAAGTGTGAATGTCCGGAGTGTGCGGGTTGATTATGCTGGCTGCTTTTCCGAGGCAGCCGGATGTGTACACAGAGTCAATGGATGGGAGGCAGGTTTGCGCAATGGACTGGGCTTCATTCACAATCCTTTGAGAAATCCGTTGTTGAGAAAAGCATGGATGTTAGGGAACTTGGGGAAATGAATAGTGATGTCTTGAGGAGTGCACATGTAACCAGAGAAGGAGGTGCTGGAAGTCGTAAAGTGCATCAAGGGAGATAAATCCCTGGGACCTGATGAAGTGTATCCCAGGACATTGTGGAAGGCTAGGGTGGAAATTGTGGGTCCCCTAGCAGAGATATTTGAATCATCGATAGTCACAGGTGAGGTGCCTGAAGATTGGAGGGTGGCAAATGTTGTGCCTTTGTTTAAGAAGGGCTGCATGGAAAAGCCTGGGAACTACAGGCCAGTGGGTGAGCCTCACATCTGTAGTGGCTAAGTTGCTCGAAGGTATTTTGAGAGACAGGATCTACAGGCATTTAGAGACGCAAGGACTGATTAGGGACAGCATGGCTTTGTGAGTGGAAAATCATGTCTCACAAATTTGATTGAGTTTTTTAGAACATCGAGTTTCAGGTCATTACCATTCGCTGCATCAGAATATTAGTATTGTTTCTGAAAATTTCATGCATTCCCTCTTGACTTGACAGGACAGCCTCATCTATTCATTACCAACTTGAGTTTCGCTAAATCCCTGTCTCAGCTGAGGTTTCTAGAACTTTCATTCATTCCTTTATTTTTTTTAGACTTGACTGTCAGCGTCCCTCATTTAACCCATGAAAAACTTTGGTGTATATAAACCCCTGTCCTCTGCATCAAGTCCCACACACTCACCTATCACCATGTCCTCACCATGGGGCTGCAGTGGTTAGCATTGCTGCCTCACAGTGGGTTCAATTCATGGCTTGGGTGACTGTGTGTGTGGAGTCTGCACGTTCTCCCCATGTCTGCATGGGTTTCCTCCCACAGTCAGAAAGGCTTGCTGGTTAGGTGCATTGACCCGAACAAGTGCTGGAGTGTGACAACTAGGGGAATTTTACAGCAACTTGCAGTGTTAATATAGGCTAAGCCTACTTGTGATACTAATAAATAAACTTTAAAACACTGACCCACACAGGCTCCCGGTTAAACAACTCAATTTAAAACATTGCATCTTTTTTTGCAAATCCTTCCATGACATTATTGTTTCCTATTTCCAGTCACACAGATGTTTGAATCTTTTTCTACAGAGACACTTACAATCAGGTTCTGATGAATGGAGTGACTCTGGCAGGTTTTGGTCTGATGTCTGGTTTGAGTTTCCCTTCAAATTTTGTCGTCAAATTTCCTGTAAAAAAAGATCATCACTGTCAGTCAAGAATAGAAATTAAGCGAGAAACATTTCTCTTGGGTTGAGTTTTGTGTGTGTAAATCCTCCCCTTCTAACTCCCTGTAAAAGGAGTTTCCAAAGTCCATCCCTGTCAGTCCAGGAGAGACATTCACAACATTCTCTCCTCCTGCTGACAGGGAGCACCGCGCATGCGCACTATTGCCCATCGCCCCGAGAAAGATGGTCTCCGTCAACTCGGGGCCTCCAAATCAGGCATCTGCGGTCGCGGCCCCGAATGAGAGGAACGCGGCACTGAACAGTTATTATTCTGGTTTTCCTGTCTCCACTGGGTGCTTATGAAGCCTCTCCACCCACCCCGCCGCCTCCATTACCCTCCAGAGTAAGCCGTTTCCCTGGAAACCCGGAGCCGATAATAACCACCTTGCTGCTACTGCGGCAGCAACATCCACTGCGCATGCGCAATGTCTATTGAGCGGCTGGATCATATTCTGAATCACTGTGAATGCTGGGTAAGATAGCCACCATTGAAGTATGTTATTGCATTAAAAAAAATCATGTTTTGTGATTCAATTACGACTGAAGCCAAAGCACCAAGGTATAAAATGGTGCAGTGGTTAGCACTGCTGCTTCACAGCTTCAGGGTCCCGGGTTCGATTCCCAGCTCGGGTCACTGTCTGTGTGGAGTTTGCACATTCTCCTCGTGTCTGCGTGAGTTTCCTCCGGGTGCTCCGGTTTCCTCCCACAGTCCAAAGATGTGCAGGTTAGCTTGATTGGCCAGGTTAAAAATTGCCCCTTAGAATCCTGGGATGCGTAGGTTGGAGGGATTAGTGGGTAAATATGTGGGGGTAGGGCCTGGGTGGGATTGTGGTCAGTGCAGACTCGATGGGCCGAATGGCCTCCTTCTGCACTGTGGGGTTTCTATGATTTCTATGATGAAAATGAAAATAACTAATATAGCAGCTAGCTCCGTCCTGAGTTTAATTAATGTAAGAAGTCTCACAACACCAGGTTAAAGTCCAACAGGTTTATTTGGTAGCAAATAAACCTGTTGGACTTTAACCTGGTGTTGTGAGACTTCTTACGGTGCTTACCCCAGTCCAACGCCGGCATCTCCACATCTGAGTTTAATTGATAGCAGAACTAACATCTACACCTGAAGATGAACTCCTTGGAGTATCAGCTGGTGTAACGAACTGATGATTTACCATCCACCCCCTCTCCACACACATACACACGCACAGACTTGACAATAAGAATGAACTCACGTTTGATCAAATCCTTTGAACTTTTAAATATGTTAACAGAACGGGAAATTGAATAAATCCATTTGCACACATAACATATCTGAATGGTCTCTTTCTGGCATGGCTGTGCTGTAAATAGGATAACTGACCACTTACATTCCAGGACTGACATTCTGCCCTGTTTCCAAGACCAATATTGAGAGGTGGTACAGTGGTTAGCACTGCTGTCTCACAGCACCAGGGACCTGGGTTCTATTCCCAGCTTGGGTCACGATCTGTGTGGAGTTTGCACGTTCTCCCTGTGTCTGCGTGGGTTTCCTCTGGGTGCTCTGGTTTCCTCCCACAGTCCAAAGATATGCGGGTGAAGTGGATTGGCCATGCTAAAAATTGTCAAGGGGACTAGCTAGGGTTAATGCATGGGGATATGGGGATAGGGCATGGGTGGGATTGTGGTCGGTCCAGACTCGATGGGCTGAATGGCCTTCTTCTGCACTGTAGGATTTTATGTTCCTTGAAAAGGTACAAAATCGACTGCATAACTGCAAATAGTTTTATTTCCAAAACTGTATGAGAATTCCCACCTGACTCTTCATGTTATTGAGTCAAAGAAACTTTGTTAATTTTAAAAATGACCATGAATACTGCAGAGGCTTCTGCAACTCTTCCGATGTTGTTTTTTGTTAACTCAGATTTTTAATAAAGAGAATTGAGCAATCATTTGAAAGGAGAAATAATGCATGTTTTTATGAAGGGGAATGGCCCTTGTACAACTGTTTGAAAATAAGCTAGCACAGACATGATGTGTATTGTCTCCAGACAGGACAGCCACATCTCTTTAACCTGTGCTTAATGCTCCTTCCACCCACATTGTCTGTATGGGTGTTTGTGAATCCTCCCCGCCCACCTCCCAGGGTTTCCTTCCTTCCCAGAGATCAGAATCCTCATTGATTTGAGGCCAAAGTGTAACCTCTTATTTATTGTCCCCCTCCCCCATCCTCTGATGTGAACCATCCTCCAGTGGCTGAGCCAGGATGGGGCCGTTAACCTGGGCCTGTTCCCGGAAGGGAGGGAGGGAGAAGCCCCGCAGCTGCAAACCAGGGAGCTGACAATGATTCTGAAGGGTTTGCGGATCCACAAAGTGTTTCCAAATCCTCCCAGCCACCGCCTAACGCTGACTCCGCTTCTCCGGGACAAACAAGCGCCAAGGACAGCAATGATACTGCGCATGCTCCACATCACAATGCCCCGGGGGACTGATTGACGCCAGCTCCGGACCAATAGGAAGAGGGGGCGGTGCTGTAGGACCGAGCGTGAGCGGCTGGTCCTCCAACCAATCGGAGTGAATGAGGGGCGGGACCTGAAGCATGCGCAGTGCGGGGAATGGCAACGGACGGACGGTTTCAACTTGGAAGCGAGATCAATACGAGGTAGAGGGCGGCGTGCGGGGAATGATAAATGTGGCGGGTGGGTGGAGAGACTTTGTAAACATGTTGTTCAAACCCAAACCCTGGAAATGAACTTCCCGGTCCCCCACTTTGTACCAAATGGAGCGGCAGCTTGTCGTGTTAGACCCGGGCTGACTGCCGCCATTGAGGCTGCATGTGGGAGGCCGGCAGGGATTGTGATCGGAGTGAAGCCCTGACGTCACAATGGAATGGGTGAGGGTGTGACGTCACAATGGAATGGGTGAGAGTGTGACGTCGCAATGGAATGGGTGAGGGTGTGACGTCACAATGGAATGGGTGAGAGTGTGAGGTCACAATGGAATGGGTGAGGGTTCCAGATGAGCTGAGACTGGGCTGGAGTCGGGCGATGGCACTGACATGTGACCCGGTGGCACAGTGGTTAGTGCAGCTGCCTAACAGCGCCAGGGACCCGGGTTCAATTCCAGCCTCGGGTCGCTGTCTGTGCAGAGTTTCTACATTCTCCCCGTGTCTGTGTGGGTTTCCTCCGGGTGTTCCGGTTTCCTTCCACAGTCCAAAGATGTGCCGGTTAGACGGATTGGCCACGATAAATTGTCACTTGGTATCAGGGGGATTAACAGGTAAATATGTGGATAGGGCCTGGATGGGATTGTTGTCGGTGCAGGCTCGATGGGCTGAATGGCCACCTTCTACACTGTATTTTATTATTCATTATTGTTAATTAATTACTATTAATGCATCTATGAATGAAGGTGGTCTTGATGATGATGTGGACATGTGGCTGGAAGCTCATCTTGGGATGAACTATTTCACCCTGGTTGTGAACAGCCTGGTTCAGCCTCAGACAGTTGCCAGGAGGAGAGATAAAGTTGTTGGCGAGGGAGTGGAGTTTGTAGTGGGGACTGAACACAATGGGTTCAGTCTTTCCAGTATTTAAATGAAATAAATTTCTGTTCTTTCAGTACTGGATGTCAGACAAGTCAGGATGGTGTGAGAGTTGGAGAGGAACTTGGAGCTGATGGTGTTCACAGGGTTTGGAAATTCTGTCAAAGTTCCTGTTGAGTTGTAGATGTATAAAATCTCTCTCCTCACCTCCGGCGTCTCCTACTTCTCTCTGTTTCCACTCAGTGGGAGATGCCGGCGTTGGACTGGGGTAAGCACAGTAAGAAGTCTCACAACACCAGGTTAAAATCCAGCAGGTTTATTTGGTAGCATAAGCCACAGGCTTTCAGAGCACTGCCCCTTCATCAGGTGAGTGGGAGTTCTGTTCACAAACAGGGCATATAAAGACACAAACTCAATTTACAAGATAATGGTTGGAATGCGAGTCTTTACAGGTAATCAAGTCTTAAAGGTACAGACAATGTGAGTGGAGAGAGGGTTAAGCACAGGTTAAAGAGATGTGTATTGTCTCCAGCCAGGACAGTTAGTGAGATTTTGCAAGCCCAGGCAAGTCGTGGGGGATACAGATAGTGTGACGTGAACCCAAGGTCCCTGTTGAGGTCCGTCCTCATGTGTGATTGACAGATCCATCCTCACTGCTTCCTGTCCTGGATGCAGAGAGCTGAAAATTTCCATGCAGGCTGCCAGACAGATATATGTCGACATTTTTGGAGTAACAATGTGTGGAATATACAGACCGAATTCACTCCATTTCCTTCAGTTGCTGCAAGTCCCCAATTTCCCCCAGAATGAGAAAAGAAATGGAAAGGGGGAAACATTGATTTCCTCCCAGATGTTGCCCTCTTTTTAGGTCAAACCAAATAAACAAACTCAGATGAAGTCGGGACAAAAGAGGAGGGAGTTTCACTCTGAAGCTCATTGGACAATTTCCGCATTGTGACATCACAATGGAGTCCTGCCTGATTCAGCCAATCGGAGTCACTCCGGTCCGCGGTGACGTCTCCGGGTTCCAGTGCGCAGGCCCGGGCGGGTGGACCTGGGAGCCCCGCCCCCACCCATTGTTCCCCTCCCCCTACACCACATCGAGCCAAGCTTTCCAGGCAACCGGCTGACAGTTTCGGCCAGAGCGAGAAGCCGCTCCGTGATCTTCCCCTCCCCCCGGCATGTGCGGGGTAGAGGGGAAGCTGCGCATGTGCAGGGGAGAACCCACCCTCTGATCTTCATGCTGAGGTGTTGACCAATGGGAAGAGTTGGAGGACCGGAAGGACTCTGGTCTTCCAGCCAAGCAGAACGTGGGCTTTGTGTGAATGAAGATTAATCTTCAGACAGACTCAAACTTCCCAAAAAAAAGACCCTAGTAATCACATTCTCATTTGATGTTTTTAAGTTTCCTTTGTACTTTGATTTTTGTGCGGGCTGTTCCCCCTCCTTTTGGGGAGCTGCCCCTTTTACTTTGTCCTGACTTAACTTGAGTTTGTTTATTTGGTTTGACCTTAAAAGAGGCCAATAGTGAGTAAAACACTTTCTTTTCAACCCCCTTTCCATTTCTTTTCTCATTCTGGGGGAAATTGGGGACTTGCAGCAACTGAAGGGAAAGGAAGTGAATCCAGGGAATGTGCAGACTCAGGTTTCTCTCTCTCTCAAACCAGAAAATGATCCATTTCTGCCCACTGTTTGCTGTTAGCCAATCTTCTATCCACGCCAATATGTTATCCCCACAGCATGAATTTTTATTTGCTGCAATAACCTTTGATGTGGCACCTCATCAAATGTCTTCTGGAAATCTAAGTACAGCGCATCCACCGGTTTCCCTTTATCCAATTCCCGATGGGGAATTTTAGAAAATTGAACAACACATCAACTATCTCACTCTGTTAAGACCCGAGAATGAAGCCCAGCAGGACCCGAGGACTCATCAGCCCACAGCTCCAACAGTTTGCTGAGCACCACTTCCCTGGGAATTGTGCTTTTTCAGAGTTCATCCCACACTTCTGTTTTCTGATTTCCAGCTGTTTCTGAGTTTTAACTGTATCCTCTATTGTGAACACCGAGGCAAAATACTTGTTCAATTCATCTCCCAGCTCCTTATTTTTCATTATCAATTCCTGGACTCACTTTCTATTAGACAGTTAAGAAATGAGGTGGAGCAAGTGACTGAAGTGTCAGTCAGGGAGCACTATTGGGAGCACCAATAGTTTCAAAATAGTTCTGGAAAAAGATCGGACAGGTTCACAGGTCAAGGCCCTAAACTGGAGCAGGGCCACTTTTGTGGGCATTAGGCAGGATCTAGCAGATGTCGATTAGGTGAGTTTGTTTGAAGGGAAAGGAATGACTGGCAAATGGGAGGTTTTAAAAGTGTGATATCAAGAGTCCAGGGGCAGTATATTCCTGTTACGATGCAGGGAAAGAATGGTAAATTTAGGGATCTCTGGCAGACAAGGGACATTGAAGCTCTGGTCAGGTAAAAGAAGGAAGCAGACATTGGGTTTAGGCAATCGGGGACAAGTGAATCACTCTGACTATAAAAAGTGTAAGAAAAAACTGAAGAGGGAAATCAGGAGGACAAAAAGAGGGGACGATATGGATCTGGCAGGTAAGATTAAAGAAAATTCCAAGAGGTTCGAGAGCTATATTAAGAGTAAAAGGGTGGCTAGAGAGAGAATAGATCCCCTTAAAAATCAGTATGGCCATCTGTGTGTGGAGCCACAGGAGATGGGTGAGATTTTTAATGAATACTTCTCCTCTGTGTTTACCGCGGAGAGCACCATGGGTGTAAAAGAAATAAGGGAAACAAGTGATGTCTTGGGCACACGCATGTTACTTGGGAGGAGGTATCTGCAGCCTTATAAAAGCAAATTACTGCGGATGCAGGAATTTGAAACCAAGAGAGAAAATGCTGGAAAATCTCAGCAGGTCTGGCAGCATCTGTAAGGAGAGAAAAGAGCTGATGTTTCTTGTCTCGATGACCCTTTGTCAAAGCTCTGAAACATCAGTGCTTTTCTCTCCATCCAGATGCTGCCAGACCTGCTGAGAATGGGGAGAGTGTGTGTGGGATGGAGATTTACAGCTTTTGGGGAATGAGAGAGGAAAGAATGTTCCATAGAAATTGTCTGTTCTGAATTTCTATCCTGTACTGACACTGATGACTTTTGTAAACTCATTTTACAGGATATTGAAAGAGGAATCACAGGCCGAAATCTCAAACGTCACGTCTAGACGTGACAGAATCATATTCCTTGGGACCTCAATATCATCGGACTTTGAATCCAGAAGGAGAAATGATTGTCCAGTCTGTCAATTTGAAAAGATTTGAAATGTCAGTGTGAGTGAAAAAGCATCAACACACTGCCATACTCGAGTGAGAGTGTTCCAATGCACTGACTAAAGAGCTTTAACCAGTTACACAGCCTGAATAAATATCACACCATTCACAGCGGGTAGAGACTGTAATCTTGTCCTGTGTGTGGACGAAGTTTCAACTGATTGTCCACCCAAGAGAGAGGCAAGGTCACCTGCACCATGGAGAAACCATGGAAATGTGCGGACTGTGGGAAGAGATACAGAGCCCCATGTCTGCTGGAAGCTCATCGGCGCAGCCACACTGGGGAGAGACCATTCACCTGCTCTCAATGTGGGAAGGGATTCATTCAGTCATCCCACCTGCAGTCACACCAGCGAGTTCACACTGGAGAGAGGCCATTCACCTGCTCTCAGTGTGGGAAGGGATTCACTCAGTTATCCAGCCTGCAGACACACCAGCGAGTTCACACTGGGGAGAGGCTGTTCACCTGCTCTCAGTGTGGGAAGGGATTCACTCGGTTACCCGACCTGCGGACACACCAGCGAGTTCACACTGGGGAGAAACCATTCATCTGTTCTCAGTGTGGGAAGGGATTCACTCGGTCATCCACCCTGCTGACACATCAGCCAGTTCACACTGGGGAGACACCATTCACCTGCTGTCAGTGTGGAAAGGGTTTCAGCGTTTCATCCCGGCTGCTGAGACACCAGCGAGTTCACGAGTGATGACAGGGGTTGGATTCTGCTGTTATTGTTTCTGCTCTCAATTACATCCAGGACTGCATTTTGTTCATTCTCACAGTTGGTCAATGGGGAGGGTCAGAGGGTTTCTTTCTGCTGGACTGGCCGGTCTCAGCCTCCAGGGCGCTGATGCTCTTTGAGTCTTTTTGCGAATACCTGGTTTCAAATGTCACGAGGATCACAGAGTGACAGGGTGTTAGGAAGTTTAGAGATATTTAGTCAGAAGAAAACAGAGGTTGGCAGTGCAAAGGTACATTTCTGAATGGAGGGCTGTGACAAGTGACATTCCTCAGCGATCAGTGCTGGGACTTTTGCTGTTTGTAATATATATAAATGATTTGGAGGAAAATGTAACTGGTTTGATTGATAAGTTTGTGGACGACACAAAGGTTGGTGGAATTGCGGATAGCGATGGGGACCGGCAGAGGATACAGCAGGATATAGATCAGTTGGAGACTTGGGTGGAGAGATGGCAGATGAAGTTGAATCCGGACAAATGTGAGGTAATGCATTTTGGAAGGTCTAATACAGATGGGAAATATACAGTAAATGGCAGAACCCTTAAGAGTATTCATAGGTAGAGGGATCTGGGTGTACAGGTGCACAGGTCATTGAAAGTGGCAATGAGATGGAGAAGATAATCAAGAAGGCATACGGCATGCTTGCCTTCATCGGCCGGGGCATTGAGTTTAAAAATTGGCAAGTCATGTTGCAGCTTTATAGAACCTTTGTTAGACCGCACTTGGAATCTAGTGTTCAATTCTGGTCACCACACTACCCGGAGAATGTGGAGGCTTTGGAGAGGGTACGGAAAATATTTATCAGGATGTTGCCTGGTGTGGAGGGCATTAGCTATGAGGAGAGTTGGAGAAACTTGGTTTGTTCTCACTGGAACGACGGAGGTTGAGGAGGGCGACTTGATGGAAGTCTACAAGATTATGACAGGTTGGACAGAGTGGATACTCAGAAGCTTTTTCCCAGGGTGGAAGAGCCAGTTACTGGGGGGCATAGGTTTAAGGTGCGAGGGGCAAGGTTTAAAGGAGATGTACGAGGCAGGTTTTTTACACAGAGGTTGGTGGGTGCCTGGAACTCATTGCCGGGGAAGGTAGTGGAAGCAGATACGATAGTGACTTTAAGATGTGTCTTGACAAATATATGAATAGCATAGGAATAGAGGGATATTGTCCCCGGAAAGGTAGGGGGTTTTAGTTCAGACGGGCAGCATGGTTGCTACAGGCTTGGAGGGCCTGTTTCTGTGCTGTAATTTTATAGAGAATTGAATAGAATCCCTACAGTACAGAAGGAGGCCATTCGGCCCATCGAGTCTGTACCGACCACAATCCCACCCACGCCCTACTCCCGCAAGTTCACACATTTGCTAATCCCCCTGACACTAGGATCGGCATGGGGCGCTAAGGGGCGGCACGGTAGCACAGTGGTTAGCACTGCTGCTTCACAGCACCAGGGTCCCGGGTTCGATTCCCGGCTCAGGTCACTGTCTGTGTGGAGTTTGCACATTCTCCTCGTGTCTGCGTGGGTTTCCTCCGGGTGCTCCGGTTTCCTCCCACAGTCCAAAGATGTGCGGGTTAGGTTGATTGGCCAGGTTAAAAATTGCCCCTTAGAGTCCTGAGATGCGTAGATTAGTGGGATTAGCGGGTAAATATGTGGGGGTAGGGCCTGGGTGGGATTGTGGTCGGTGCAGACTCGATGGGCCGAATGGCCTCCTTCTGCACTGTAGGGTTTCTATGATTCTATGATCAATTTAGTATGGCCAATCAACCTAACCTGCACATCTTTGGACATTTATTGGTGAAACTAACAATGCAATAACACGAAGGGCCGATAAAACAGGTGGATGTGATCATCAACAGAGCCCAATTCCCTAAACCTTTTTCATATAGACTTTCACCCGTGCCCTCCTGGCGACCCCACAACATCTCCATCTCCCGTGGTCCAGCGCCACATCAACACGTCCCCCCAGGATGCACATCAGAACTGGAGGCAGCCAGCTGCACTCCGCACCCATTTGCCTGTGATGCCCCTGGCAGGCGTCTGCTGGAGAGCTGGGACCTAGAGGGGTCCAGCCGTCTTCCTGGTGATATGGATGTATCCTTGCCTTGCTGTTCACCCTGCTGCTCTTGAGATGCACCGGTGTCAGGAAAGGCGGAGTCGGAAAGCCCTGCATCCCATCGGCCGGAATCCCCCGGGTGGAACGCCCCAGCACCGTCCCCAGGCCCCCCTCCTCCCTCGAGGCGCCAATGGACCCCTGGGTCATTCCGTGGGACGGTGAAGCTGACCTGGGGGAGGGAGTGGTGATTGGGAAATTCTGCAGGGGTGGTGATTGAGGAGGGGGTTAGGGGGGGGAGCTCTGCAGGAGTCCTGATGGGGGAGGGAGCTGGTGATCGGGGAAACTCTGCAGGGGTGGTGATCGGGGAGGGGGCGAGAGGGGGAACTCTCCTGGACAATAAAGGAATCAGCTATAACTGAGCAAGAAGTCGGTTTAAATGTGGAATTGAGTGGAATTTTCTCTCTGGATTTAAACAATGGAGAAACTGCAAACATGGAAGAAAATACATTTCAAAATGTGAACTCTGTACAGACTGTTTTCAAAATAGAACTTGAAAATTCACAAATGAACAGCAATGAAGACTCTCCTTTTGCAGGAGGAACTTTGGACTATAATTATTGTAAAAAGAAAACCGTCAGAAAAGACTGCAAGCAGTAATTTCCATCTTCAGTGGACTGAATTCCTGGACATGGAACCCAGCAGTGTGCTGTTACCAAGCTGGACTTGTGAATGTGAAGTGGACAATGGAGGGATTATTATGTCTATTGCAAGTTATAAGATAGATCAACATAGGAAAACAGTGGATTTAGGAACAGGAGGAGGCCATTTGGCCCTTCGAGCCTGCTCCACCATTCAATAAGATCATGGCTGTTGTTAAGATATACAGCATGTTGTATATTGTAATATTCTCAATGGGATATTATGAAGGTGATACATTTCCATTTCTTCCTGTTTTTGTTACAAAAATCTAATTTTATAATTCCTATGTTTTAGAAATAAGAATTAGTTGCAAGAATTGCTTTAAAAAATGGAAAACCTGGATTGAGAATCTGACAAAAACACCCTCAGGGAATTCGCAGTCACAAAGCATGGCCCATGTTGGTTTAAGAAGTCAAAACTTGAGAGGTAAGAACTGTAAAAGGTCAGCTGGATCTTTTAGCTGGAGACATTGGGACTGACAATTATTGTACTGTTTTTGTTAGGTGAATTCTTCATGCAGAGCTCAGGAAAAAAGGTCTAATTTTGAAGCTGAATATCTGTTCGATATTCAATCGTCTCTGTTACCATGGGGATATGTGATTCAGTGTGGACCCTTGGTTAGAATTAGACCATAAGATAGAGGAGCAAAATTAGGTTATTCGGCCCATCGAATCTGCTGTGCCATTCGATCATGGCTGATAAATCTCAATCCCATTCTCTTGCCTTTTCCCCGTAACCTTTTGAGTCCTTTCCAATCAATGACCTGCTTCCAGCGGACAGTCTGCAGTTAGCTTGGAAGCCACCAGTTGTGGGACCAGGAGCTGTGAACCAGCTGTGGGACTAGAAGCCTAGAGGACCATTAGAAACCAGGGGTGTTTCCAACATTTAAATCCCTCAGCAAGAATGCAGTGAAGCCCATGTTTGGACTGAGGAGTCCACAGTTTGAGAGCTTAAAGGAAAATTGGAGGCTTGTTTAGTGAAAAGATAATGGATGGATTCCCATTAACTCTTGGAGCTTGGAGAATATCTGGAGTACTGGGGAGAATTAAAGTGAATTGTAGAGAGCTTTGACATACCTTTGGGATGGTCCTGGGAACAAAAGTGAATGAACCTTGAAGATATCATTAAGTATAAAGAAACTCTTGGGGTGAGGTAAAAAAATAGAACTAGGTTTATATCATAAATCTTTATTGAGTGTAGCATTCAATTTGTAGTGTTGTCTTTTTAAATTTTATTTAAGCATACAGTAAAGTTTGTTGTTGTTTAAAAATGCAGAATCTTGTGATGTAATTCTTTCAGTTAATCACTGGGTGTTCGAATTTCTCTGCAAACGTTAACAGTCCTGACCGGGATCGCAAAAGTTCACACAAACAGTGTTTCAAAACAAATCGAAGAAAAAGATGTTTTTTCTCCTTCAGTACAAACATTACACATGAAGAGACCCTCTTCTGGTATCTCCAATAATTTGTTGCTTCGAGCAATTCTTTTCATGGAACAATCAGATAATTGATGACTGAAAATGGAACTAATTGTATTCCTTTAAAGCAGGAGGGCGATCGCCCGGCACAGAGGGGAATCTGGGATTTCTCCCATAGACCAATTGACAGGGATTCTACCCTCCAACCACCTGAAGTGAATTCTTTACATGAATCATCCGTGCCAGTGCAGTTATCAACTTGCAGTTTGGCTGATCAGAAAATGCTTTGTTGCTGATTTTCCTTGTGTTAGGAAGTGACAATGCCAAGGCCAGATCTTGTTTCCTCCTTGATCGGGATGTAACCCGTGTCCACATCGCCACTTCATTCGTCCACTGGTTGTATGGTTTAGACTCCGAGAGCATCAGCAGGTAATCAGACCCCGACAATTCCCACTGCCTTTCAGTCATTTCTCACAAAAGCTGCTGGGATTGGAAGCTTCCGTCTGAAATATACTTTCTTTTAGTTTCCAACCTTCACCATGAGACAAGCATTTTCTGTTACCATGTTATAATCCTGACAGCCTTGGGGTGGAGTCAATCTTTATTTGGTACAGATTTGTTCACAGAATCAAACATTACAGGTTCAACTCTGACTCCAAGTTATATTAGTGAGTCCCACTTTTTACCTGCTCATTATAACTATCTAATCAGTGCCCTCCATCTGAATAAACTTAACCTCTATTGATATAATTAACAGCCACAGTCAGAGCATCCGAAAGATCACTAATAGGTGTGACTGCCATGGTGTGTCAGCAGCTTGGGTGAACAAGTGAATCCTTTCTCACACACTGAGCAGGTGAATGGTCTCAGTTTGGAAACAAAGGGAAAATAAAATTTCAGGCAGAAGCTTCCAATCTGGTAGGTTTTATGAGAAATCGCTGAAAGTGAGTGGGAATTATCAGGGTCTCTCCCCAGTGTGAATTCCCTGATGTTTCAGTAGGTCAGATGATGTTCTAAACCTCTTTGCACAGTGAGAGCGCCTGAACGGGGTCTCCTCAGTGTGAATGCGCTGGTCGACCCTCAGGTAGGCTCAGGTTTTAAAGCAGCTCCCACAGTCAGAGCATTGAACAGGTTTCTTATTGGGGGAGGTGCCTCAGTATTCCAGCAGACTGGATGATTGACTGAGTCACTTCCCACACACACATCAGATGAATGGCCTTTCCCCAGTGTGTAATCGTTTGTGTCTCAGCAGACTAGATAATTGAGTGAATCCCTTCCAACACTCGGAGCAGATGAATGGCCTCGGCCCAGTGTGAATGCGTTGGTTTGTCAGCGGGAGGGATGAGCGAGTGAATCCCTTCCCACGCTCTGAGCAGGGGAACAGTCCCTCACCCGTGTGAAATCGCTGGTGATTCTGCAGGGTAGATGACTGAGTGAATCCCTTTCCACACACACAACAGGTGAATGGTCTCTCCCCATTGTGAACCCGCTGGTGTGTCAGCAGGGCAGACGAATCGCTGAATTTCTTCCCACACTCAGAGCAGGTGAATGGCCTCTCCCTGATGTGAAGTCGCTGGTAATTCCTCAGGGTGGATGAATCACGAAATCCCCTTCCAAACTCAGATCAGGTGAACGGTGTCTCCACAGTGAGGCTGCATCGAAGGGTTTCCAGCTTCGAGGGACAATTGAATCCCTTCCCACAGTCCCTACATTTCCACGGTCTGAGTGTCTTTGTACATCTCCAGGTTCAGATGAAGGTTTGACCCCACAGATAACACATACATGGTCTCTCTCCTCACTGTGAATCCTTCAATCTTTTCCAGGCTGTGTAACTGGTTAAAGCTCTTTCCACAGTCAGTTCACTGGAATACTCTCACTCGAGTGTCTGTGTCTCAGTGATTTTCCAGTCACACTGATGTTTAAACAGTTTGAAGGAACAGACAAACATTTTCCATTCTAGTTTCAAATGCCGATGGTATTCAGATCCTGAATAATTGGGTGACTCTGTCAGATCCTAACGTCATGTTTGTTGAGATTTGTGTCCGTAAATTCTCCCCTTCTAATAGCCTGTGAAAGAAATTCACAAAAATCATTGCTGCCAGTCCAGGATAAAAACTCAGAACAGACAATTCTAGTTTCTGTGGAACATTCTTTCCTCTCATTCTTGAAAATTTGTAAATCTCCATCCCAAACACTCTCCCTCCATTCTCACTTTGCTGGACCTGAAATAGACATTGTCCTGAGGGTGCTGATTCATCCTAATCGACAGATCCGTGCTGACTGTTTCATGTACAGGACACATATTCCTGAAATCTTCACACAGGCTTGTGTCTAAGCATATCAAAAATTTGCATATTTAGTGAAGTAAAAATGTATGCAATATTCAGCACTCTATTACATGATTAGAGATACAGATGGGTGCGGAAGAACTTGACTTAGGGAGCAAGCAATCATGTTCTGGAACTCACTGACGATGGGAATGGTGGAAGTGGAGACGACCAGTGATTTCAAAATAAAATTGGTCGGGCACTTGAAGGAATTAAACATACTGGGGAACAGGGATAGCGAGGAAAAATGGCACTGAGTGGATTCCCCGACAGAGACTTGGCACGGACTCAAGCTGCTGAATTGATTTATCTTGTGCTCTGCTGACTCTTTGACTGGAAAATATACAGTGTAGTTACAATACTATTCTGGAATTAAACAACATCAACTGTAATACAAATCCATAAATAACATACCTATTATGCACCATATAGTAAGAAGTCTCACAACACCAGGTTAAAGTCCAACAGGTTTATTAGGAATCACAAGCTTTCAGAGTGCTGCCCCTTCATCAGGTGAGAAGGAGCAGCGCTTTGAAAGCTCGTGATTCCAAATAAACCCATTGGACTTTAACCAGGTGTTGTGAGACTTCTTACTGGGCCCACCCCAGTCCAATACCGGCATCTCCACATCATATGCACCATATAACAACACCAGACATATCAATGTTGTTACGATCCTCATGGTCACCTTATAATAAACAAATTCCCACAAATCCCAATGGAATAAACTGAAAGACAATGTTTCATTTTTTTTAAATTTTACTTTAAAAATTAATCTAAAATTAACATCACTGAATCATGCATTAAGAAACAGTATTTGAATAGACAAGATAAATTACACTTTAAAAGTTCAGACAATAAAAACAGGTTCCACAAAATCACAAACATTTCCCCCTCACTATATTTAGCTCTAATTCCAGTTCCAGAGAATTTCTCTGTCTCTGTATTTCCCAGAGGGAGAAAGAAAGTGTTTTCCTCACAGATGTTGGCCAGAGGAGGAAGTTTGAGTCTGTGTGTGAAGTTTGAGCCTGTGGTGAAGTTTGAGTCTGTGGTGAAGTTTGAGTCTGTGGTGAAGTTTGAGTCTGTGGTGAAGTTTGAGTCTGTGTGTGAAGTTTGAGTCTGTGGTGAAGTTTGAGTCTGTGTGTGAAGTTTGAGTCTGTGTGTGAAGTTTGAGTCTGGTGAAGTTTGAGTCTGTGGTGAAGTTTGAGTCTGTGGTGAAGTTTGAGTCTGTGGTGAAGTTTGAGTCTGTGGTGAAGTTTGAGTCTGTGGTGAAGTTTGAGTCTGTGGTGAAGTTTGAGTCTGTGGTGAAGTTTGAGTCTGTGTGTGAAGTTTGAGTCTGTGTGTGAAGTTTGAGTCTGTGTGTGAAGTTTGAGTCTGTGTGTGAAGTTTGAGTCTGTGGTGAAGTTTGAGTCTGTGGTGAAGTTTGAGTCTGTGGTGAAGTTTGAGTCTGTGGTGAAGTTTGAGTCTGTGGTGAAGTTTGAGTCTGTGGTGAAGTTTGAGTCTGTGGTGAAGCTAAAGACAGAAGCTGTTCTGTTTCAAATCAAACTGCGGGACTTGGAAGAAAATGATGGAAAGAGATTTTGCAATCCCCCCAGGCAGCGTACTCCAGACTGTCACCACCCTCTGGGTAAACAGGTTTTCCTCACATTCCCCCGAAACCTCCTGTCCCTCACCTTGAACCTATTTCGCCTTGTGACTGACCCTTCAATTAAGGGGAATAGCTGCTCTTTATCCACTCTGTCCGTGTATCTCATAATCTTGTACACCTCGATCAGGTCGCCCCTCAGTTTTCTCTGCTCCAACGAAAACAAGCCAAGCCTACCCAACCTTGCTTCATAACTTAAATGTTCTATCCCAGGTAGTATCCTGGTAAATATCTTCTGCACCCCCTGCATTGCAATCACATCCTTCCGAGAATGTGGCGACCTGAACTGCACACGGTACTCAAGCTGTGGCCTCACCAAAGTTCTGCACAGTTCCAACATGAGTTCCCTGCTTTTGCAACCTATATCATGATTGACAAAGTGAAGTGTCACGTATGCCCTTTTCACCACCCTACTAACATACCCTTCCTCTTTCAGACATCTGTGGACAAACCCGCCAAGTTCCCTTCGTTCCACAGAACACAAACTACCAAACTTGATGGTCACGTTCTTAACGAGGTCAACACGTTGATTATCAGCCTGTAAATCCTTTCAGTATTGCTGATGGCAGGTGATGGGAACGGAACCGATACCTGGTCAACAATACTGCAGAAGTCAATGACAGACCGCTGGAGTACTTTGAAATCACAGAGCGATCAAATGGACATCCATGGTCACCAATGCCCTCTTCGGGCATGGTAACTGGAAGAGGAGGAGGTGGACGACACAAGAGGCTTAGAGAGTGGACTCTATAAATCAATGTCACTCGGCAATCTGGATAACCAGGTTTGCGCAACGTTTCTCAGCAATAAACAAACCTTCTTAAAAATAACGGTGTCCAATGATCCTTATTTGTTAACCAACAAAACCACAGTCTTCCATTATAAGTTAATGTATGTACTTGAAACTTTGATTAAATTAACCCGTCAGCCCTGCTTCGATAGCACCTTCGAAATCCGGAATCTCTTTCATCTCTAAGGAGAATTGGAACAGATGCACAAGAACACCACATTCTGCGGCACCCCTTCAAGCCACACACCATCCTCATTTTGAGCCATATCGCCGTTCCTTGCGTCAAAATTCTGGAAATCGTTTTCTGCTTAGGATTACAGGCAGAGGACAACAAATTTGAAAAGTATGGAAGGAGAAATGAAAGAAAGTGAGACATTACGAGTGCGAAATACAAAGCCAACTGATGGGGGGAGGACAGAAAGGAAGAGATTCAGAAATGACACAGAATGCACTGTTCTTTCAATTCATTTATATTTCCCTAGCGTGTGTTTACATAGTTGAATTGTTTGAAAACACGTCTCTCAATAAAAGACCGCTGGAGTCTGCCCATCGACAACCTTGCACTTGCGGACAGTGTCACGTACCCTGAGTCACCGTCAGAGGGCGCAGTCGTCACATGTTTCTCCAAACTTGAAATGACACGGACAATGTCTCTGGTACCATTGGCATACCGTTGCTATTGGCAACAAAGTCCACAGTCTATTTTTTCTGCTCTGTGTCGCCCCCTCTCTCTGGCCCACCTCACGTGTCCTGCATTACTAAATGAGCGGCACGGTGGCACAGTGGTTATCATTGCTGCCTTACAGCGCAAGGAACCCAGATACAATTCCGGCCTTGGATGACTGTCTGTGCGGAGTTTGCACGTTCTCTCCGTGTCTACCTGGGTATTCTCCAGATGCTACGGTTTCCTCCCACAGTCCAAGAATTTGCAGGTTAGGTGCATTGGTCATGCTAAATTGCCCCTTAGTGTTACGGGGATTTTTTCCGAACTGTAGTCATAGACTCGGGGAGAAGGAAGCAGAACCACAACCGACCTCTCCTCATCAATTTTCTCACTTCTCACTTAGCGTTTCCTTCCCAATTGAAAGTAAAGAATATGCTGTTCTCCTGACCGCTGTAACTCAGGCATTGCCATTATTCAAATGATATGAACTCTTTTTTAAAATTATTAATTGGACGTCGGTGACAAGACAATATTTCTGTCCATCACGTTTTGTCCTCGAACCGGGCTGGGATATTTGAGAGTTCGTTATATTGTTGTTATTCTGCAATCACACACATTCCAGGCCTCGCTAGGATGGCATATTTCCTTCCACAAAGTGCATTAGTGAACTAGGTGGATTTGCAGTGAAAGCGTTCCAGCACCATCAATGCGACTAGCTTTCAATATCAATTCATCACATTTAAATTTAACCTTGACTTTTCTAAATTTAAATTTTGACCATTTTTCTCCAAAATCGAATTGAAATATAACGATTTGATATGGTGGGATTTGAACTAATTTTCTCAAAGCATTATTCTGGGCCCTTGAACTACTTGTCCAGTGACTCCCATGTTGATAATAATTAATAAGAAAAAGCGCAAGTTCTTAAAGTTGACTCTTCCCAGTACATTATATCAGAATGGGATCACAACCACACAGTGCATCGGGTTGTCTCTGAGTGGACCTTTGAAGAAACGGCAATGTCACAATTAGCTGCACCATGACAATTTCATATCCTCACCCTGCTGATTTCAGACAGTAAGAAGTCTCACAACACCAGGTTAAAGTCCAACAGGTTTATTTGGTAGCAAATACCACAAGCTTTTGGAGCACAGCTCCTTCGTCAGATGGAGTGGATATCTGTTCTCCAACAGTGCATGGCCAGCTTTCAGGACAGCACCCACAGTACAGGCTTTACATTATCTCAGGAATAATATACAGGCAACTAGACTTCATTGATTGATTTCTCTGTACCTTTAGTAAAACAAAGACGATTGCATGGTATTCACAGCCCATCCACCGATATCTCAACATTCGAACATAAAAATTAGGCTGCCTGCAAATCTGCTCTAACATTCAGTCAGATTACAGTTCATCTGATTTTCCGTTTAAATCCACTTTTCTGCCTTGATCTTCTTGAACCGTGGCATACATTTTCGTTAAAATGTTGGTTTCACTCAGTTTTAAAATTATTCAGTGGCCCACAGCCTCCACCGTTCTCTGGACTCTCACTGAGTCTCAGGCACTAATGCTTGGATGCTAAAATTAAGAGAATGTGCACAGAATATTGATTGGAAATCCACCAAATGTATCAACACTCCTTGCTCCTCCGTTCCAATAACAAAATGAAGGTTTTTTTCTTGACATCCCGTTTCCAAAGCGGAACAATTCGCCCAACAGTGACACCGAATGTAGTACAGGTCGGGGAGCTTCTATTCACTGATAGTCATCTGAGCAGTTACCAATCTCAGGGTGCCACTGGCGAGACACGGAACTGACGCATGAGCCTCTGAGAAATGTCGTCAGATTATTAAGGGTGGGGATTTAGAATGGGTGTCTTCAAATAACCAATTCCGCTTTCACAGAGCGGACAGAGACAATGAAGATACTCGTCATTTGGATTGTGTGGGGGGCATTTCTAACAGGTATTTCTGGGCATCACGTTAGTTTTCTCATTTCCAAAACTGGGGTGGAATCTTACTGTTGATTACACATCACTCTTTTCTTTATCTATTTGAACATATTTTCCAGGTCTGACCCATGGAGATTCTGTCACTCAGCCGCTGTCCTCAGATGTTAAGCCAGAAGGAGACGTGGTGACATTAAACTGCAACTATGATACTGCAGAAACCATCTATAATTTATACTGGTATCGACAGCATCCAGACTCCCAGCCCGAGTACATACTGTGGAAGCACTCGGGGGGTAATGAAGATAAAGCAGATTTTGCTAAAATCCGTTTCTCGACTGACCTCAAAATCCCGAAGAAATCCATCAGTTTGACTATCTCGGATCTGCAGTTGTCTGACGCGGCCGTGTATTACTGCGCTTTCAGACTCACAATGATGGAAAGCAGCCTGAGTCCTGTACAAAAACTGTCTCAGCAGGATAAGTCAGAGCTCCTCGCTGCTGTATAGAACTTCTGGCAGATGTAGCCACAATGAGCAGCGGCGCTGTCAGCCGCTCAAACACAAACCGACAGGAAACCATATTCACCTCGGATCAACTGTCACCCAACTATTTCCAGGAGAGGCCGAGAAAACAAACTGCAGAACCGTTTTAGGCCGACAAGTCCATCACACAATGAATGTGTCAATTAAATCGTCCCTTCTGCTACTAATCAACTCTGTATTCCTCTAAAATCAGCCCTGGGTGATAAAATCCCAAACATCCGTCAAACCTGGCCGTGAAGCGCCACACACACAGCAGACGGACAGTTCTCCATGTTTGTGTGACGTCCTCTGATCCCGAAGTCCCTATTTGTCCTTTTCTTCTTTTTCCATGCCTGCTTACCATATTGAACACCACTCGCTCCATCTCCCTTTTCAGTTTCTGGGCCTTTGAGGGTGAGCTGTTCATAGCGTTTATTTGATCACTATTGCTATATTCGAGACAGCTTGCACATCCGGAACACATTTCATAATGTTGTGACTTTGATTTCTCAAACAAATCCGAGCAGCCAGTTTCCACATCTCCCTGACTGTCTCCACCTGATACCAGGGTAGCATTAAACTTCTTATCATATCTGGCTTGTTCACCTGTTTGTCGCTGCTCCGTGATTCTGTAAATCAGATGAATATTTGAATACTGTTTGGGAAACATTGTGAAATTCAATTGAATGATCAAAGTCAATGAGTTCTGAAATCTGTTCATTTTTCATAAACTGTTTCTGACCCAACAGCACAGTCTGATCAAATAAAACCTGAGAACTGGTCTTGGGCCAAAGGCTCCAGAAATCTAAAAGGGGAGATGAGGAAGAGTTGTTTAATGTTACAGAGAGGCATGGAAACAGCTTCAAAACACTAAGTCAACGAAATAGTTCAAATAGATTTATAAAGGCGAGTTTAATTATGAACGCGAGTTAAAACCAACTAATACAATTCCGCAAGTGTCCCTCACCTCTTCTTATGGGGGGTTATATTTTGTTCTTTTCGGAAGATTCATGTGACTCTCACTGAGTTTAATTCTTGTCCCTATTTATCGGTGTGACAGCGCCATCTTCTGGCCAACAACTGGAACTCCCATTCTGGGGGGTTTCGGACTGGATCCGCTCTATCTCTGTATCAGTGTGTGCTCCATCGCACGGAAATACACGGCAGGGACCTGGGTGTGCAAGTCCACAGATCTTTGAAGGTGACGTCACAGGTGGAGAAGGTGGTGAAGAAGGCATATGGCATGCTTGCCTTTATAGGACGGGGCATAGAGTATAAGAGTTGGGGTCTGATGTTGCAGATGTATAGAACGTTGGTTCGGCCGCATTTGGAATACTGCGTCCAGTTCTGGTCGCCACACTACCAGAAAGACGTGGAGGCTTTGGAGAGAGTACAGAGGAGGTTTATCAGGATGTTGCCTGGTATGGAGGGGCTTGGTTATGAGGAGAGATTGGGGAAACTGGGGTTGTTCTCCTTGGAAAGACGGAGGATGAGGGGAGACTTAATAGAGGTGTATAAAATTATGAAAGGCATAGATAGGGTGAACGGTGGGAAGCTTTTCCCGGGTCGGTGGTGACGTTCACGAGGGGTCATAGGTTCAAGGTGAAGGGGGGGGGGGAGGTTTAACACAGATATCAGAAGGACATATTTCACACAGAGGGTCGTGGGGGCCTGGAATGTGTTGCCGGGCAAGGTGGTGGAGGCGGACACACTGGGAACGTTTAAGACTTATCTAGACAGCTATATGAACGGAGTGGGAATGGAGGGATACAAAAGAGTGGTCTAGTCTGGACCAGGGAGCGGCGCGGGCTAATTGTTCCTTGTTTCTCGTTTCAAGGCTTCATTCTATGATCATCTTGCTGGTGCCAGTACAGAGCGAGACTGCGGATAGTTGGGAACCTGTCTCGGGGGCAGGGAATTCATATCGTGTTCGTGGAAGTGGAAATGACTAGGGTTGGGAAGCATTTCCCGATCAGGGCCATTGTGATCTCCTGGACTCGTTTCGATCGCCTCAGGGGGTCGGAGAGGAATTTCCCAGATTTTTTTCCCCATATTGGCCCTGGGGTTTTTCACTCTGGGTTTTCGCCTCTCCCTGGAGATCACATGGTCTGGAATGGGGGGGTAGGGGTGAGTTAATAGGTTGTAATGAACAAAGCATCGTAGCTGTGAGGGACAGCTCGGTGGATAGGATTTTGGTATGTCGGTAGGCTGGAAAATTGGGCGGGGATCCTGGATTCAGGATTCAATCCTGGACCGGGGAGCGGCGCGGGCTTGGAGGGCCGAAGGGCCTGTTCCTGTGCTGTATTGTTCTTTGTTCTTTGTTCTTATCCGACAGAAGAGCCCCCGCGAGATATAAAGGAACTGTTTCATTTCCCTTCTGCAAATCTGCAGAAAACCTCCGTTTGGGGACCTTTCGTAACCCCCTAAGCTATATTTCTTCAGCAAATGTCTCGGAGCTTCCCCGGAATACTGCATGTACCAGGGTAGAGTTGGGGTAGTGTAAGTTATCAAGTAACGGCAGTCCAGTCCACACTGTCCTTCCCGAATTGTTAATTTGAAATGAGCCTGGAACACTGAAGTTTTGCCACTCATTCCTGTCACACAAATACAGATTGGCTCAAAAGTCAGGGTTTAAAAATAACCACTGGATGACATGGTTACCATTTAATAATGGACCCGCCGGGCAGCAAGATCATTATAATCAGTAAGGAGCATGGAGAACACATGGTTTCCGTGTATACATCTCGATGCAAAGTAACAAAATGCTCTAATTCTGCTGATGATTCCAATCTAGTGTAAAGGGTAGCCCCTGTTATAATCTGGGTTTATTTTTTGAGAAACTGAGGGGCATTTCCCTGAGACAGGATTGGCTACTCTGCCGGAACTGATGGATATTCCCCGCCAATAAATGAGAGCTGTAAAGAATCGCATTTTCTGGTTCCTTCTGTGTCTTATGCGACTTTCCTCATAACTCTGTCTCATTGCTTCCGTCTCTCTGTTATACCAACCTCTCATTTTTTGTAAACCTCCTTATCGCTATCAAATGACTGGAAATTAATTCAAATAATTCAAGCGGTGACAACAGAGTTTGACAAACTCGACAAACAAAGCTACCCGAAACCACCAGCAGGTGGCGTGACTTACCGTCGTTGCGGTGTTTTCACATTGCTACCTGAAAATCAATGTGTCCTTTCTATTTGTCTCATTTAATGAATTCGTCATTAGTAGAGACCATGAGACTGGCGGTGTAAATAAGAAGTAGAAAGCTAAAGTTGGCGACATACATTTAAGGTCACGTGTGTTCTCTGCTCTTGGATTGTTTGGAAATAGATAATGTTCACCAGATTTAAGCAGTGATCCTTCCTTGTTGATCAGCCCCACTACTCGCCATCAGCAATTGCTGAGGCGATTCATTCCGCTGCTGTCTGCACCCGGGCAAAGACGGTGAAAGCAAAAGTAGTGGACCAGACCATGGCTTCATTTCGCGTTTTATCGACAGTCATCAAACTCCACAAAGAACAAAGTGATAATCAGGTCATCGATTTTAGTGATTTTGATTGGAGGGCTGATGGAAAGTGACATCTGTCAGAAAACCTGTCATTCTGTCATCTAAGTTGCCATTTCCGCTCTTCGGTCGCACAGAAAAACATTCAAGTTCTCATTTCAGGTTTTGGCTCATTTAGTTCCACTGTTGAGGTGGAGGGTGGGTGATGCAGGCTTTATAAACCTATTACTAAGGGTCCGAAGCTGTGTTGCTGCTGTGTTCTGTATTCTGATATTATGCATCATTTTCTCTTTTTGACATCGATATTCATTCTTCTCATTCAGGCCAGTGAGGAAATGGAGGCAGTGTTTCAGGATCCACCGAGCATCAGAGTGAGTTACGGAGACAGTGTGAAGCTAAACTGCAATTGTTCGACATCACATACTTCTACTGCTTTCTTCTGGTATATTCAGCACCCAGAGAAACACCCTCAATATCTATTGGAAAAAAGGAGTACTGGAAAAAATGTGACTGCCTTTGGGAAGCGGCTGCTTTATGCTACCTTAGATAACACAGCAAGAACTGTTCCTTTAAGCATTCACTATGCGCAGTTCTCTGACAGTGCGGTGTATTACTGTGTACTGGGACACACAGCGTTACCAGGTCAGTAGAGACCCGTACAAAAAATGCTCCTTCTTTCTAATATGACGTTTTGACTCCACACAAGTTGTGATATTTTGCAACTGCCGCAGCAATGTGATGTACATTCTATTAACTACATTCAACAGTTAAATTTGTCTGTATCTGGTTCACTATCTCGTCGGTTGGGCTTTCTCCACCTGCACAGACTCTTTTCGCAAATCTCTTTATGTGGTTCCCGCATGCCTGACTGCTCGGTTTGTCACTCTCTCTCGCTCGCTCGCTCCCTCATTCTCAGTTTTCTTTTCTCACATTCCCGTTTATATCACCTCCATCAGACGCATTGCACTCGGTCTCATCTCCCGTTGATATGCAATGGTATTAATTATCTCCGAGTATTATCATCCTCTGGGTTGGCATTTGACAGAAGCTGAGCTGAATTATTGTGTGTGTGTGCGTGTGTGTGTGTGTGTGTGTGTGTGTCTGTCTGTCTGTCTGTCTATGTGTTGTGCGTGTGCGTGTGTGTGTGTGTGTGTGTCTGTCTGTCTGTCTATGTGTTGTGCGTGTGTGTCCCTCTTTCTCTTTCTATTCTTTCTGTCTATCGTTTTCTTTAGTTCTCCCTCTCGATTTTCGCTCTGTTGTTCTCTCAGCTGGACTTATGTCGTGCTCAACGGTTTGCAACTGTAACAAAATTAATTTTCTCTTAACCACACCCACTGATCCAATACATTAGTGCCTAACGGTATTAGATTGCAGTTTACTGGATCAATATTTCTCCTCAAATCGGTGACACGGTTTCTCAGCCAGTTTTTATTTTATATTGTCCCACAAATCTTTCTATTGGTAACATCAATTTCTGACACTATGATCACTATTGCTGAGATTTTCTACTTCACCCACCTCCTTCCACATGGAATACAATCACAGAATCATTACAGCACATCCAAGCTTTCGGCCCTTCCATTCCAGGCTAGCTCCTTGCAATAACAATTTACCTATATTCACGAGCCGACAGTTCCTAATAACTGTGGAATTTCATTTCATTCAGCTGTTAATGTTATTGCTCTTTGAAAACCATGTGCTCATCGGTCTTTGCCACCAATTAATTTAACTGTAGAATTAAATCTACCATCCTACCTGCGCCCCGTATCCTTTGACTCCGTTGTAGATCAGAAACATGTCCAATTCAGCATTCGATCTTTGGAAGGCCACAAAAAAAATCTGAGAGAAGAAATTCCTCCTAATCTCTGCTAAATTGGAGGCCTCTTATTTTGAAATTGTGCCACAAGTTCTCCTTTCTCCAATCTCCACATCTATGTTGTCAAACACGCTGAGAAAAAGTTATGTTTCCAAATGTTCGTCTCTCATTGATCTATATTCAAGTGTATGTCGGCACTTCTAACTAAACATATTGCCATAATTCAAACATTTGTTCCCTGGAAATAACGTAATGAATCTTCCCCGAACAGCTTCCATGCACGTATAACCCTTCTTAAATCAGGACACGAAAATTGTGTTGAGGTATGATTTCACCAAAACTCTGTATAGTCAGAACATTTTGTTTGCCTTCCTAAATATGTACCGTATCTGCAATGCTAACGTGTTGTGATTTATATACGTATGTACCTCGGTAACGTGCAGTCTGTAGTCTCTCCCAAAATAGTCTTATTTTCTATTCAAACCAGTAATCTGGACAATCTCATTTTTGCCCCATTTGCCTCAGGGACAAATGTCAATGTAACCTAATTTTTGGTGATAAACAATGGTTACTCCCCCGAAGTTCAGTGCTAGCATCACTGTTCTGCACTATATATGTTCCGTGTTCTTGTCATGTTGATTGAAATTTCTAAATATTTCGAATTGTGTCACAGATTGAGAATTGGACCTTTTCGTGCAAATGGACCGGTGCAGGCTAGCAGAATTGGTAAATGAGTGAAAGCTGGAATTTAAGGTGATGCATCTTGACAAAAGGCGTTAACGAGGGCTGATATATGTCAATGCATGGAAGGGGTTCCAATGAAGGAGGTTGCTTTGCCCTAGATCATGCCACGTTCCATCTTTGTTATTCCAAATGTCGTCCTCAGTTGACTGTGTGAATTCGTTTTCTGCTTTGTCCACTATCCAGGAGCGCAACTCCCTCTGCACTCTCATTTTGTTTTACTTTTATGCCTTTGTTCCATTCCCTAAAGGATAAATCCTTCAGATTGGCACAAGGGGTTTCAACACGAGGAGCCAGGAAACAAACCAGAACGCAACTACGATTTGTTAAGAACTGGGAAAAATTTAGATTCGGAATAAACTTATTAAAACAAAAGAAAATTGGGTAATATAAATTTTAAAAAAGAAATTTATGAGGACAGCTGGAAGAAGGGGGTACTAGTAAGTGAATTAACATGCCAGTCAGAGAAGCAAGGGTCTACATATATGATTGGGGGAATACAATCGGGCGTGGAAGAGGTAACTTCAATGTGATCGTTCAGGGAATTGGAACTTATATGCTCTAGATGCTCATACAGTTGTATAATATTGGTTGCTGTTTGGCAATAAGGGGCATGTCAGATTTCAGGAAAAGTTGGTTGTTGGGAAAAAAGGGGTTACTTCATGTTAACGTCCGTATTTATAGCCATTAATGTGGTTACGTGCACTGTATTAGTGTTTTATCGTCATGCTTGTCATGCGCTTTTCTTTTTATGTTAATAAATGTTCTTTATTAAATGATCGCAGCAAGACTTGACTGTTCCTCCCGGGTTTGCATATCGTACTTAATGGACACCAAATTGAAATATAAACCATTAAGCACCAGTGTTCCAAGTTACACCTCTAGGTTCTGGGATACCCTCGTATTTCACATTAGCAGGGTACATAACAGATGTGTATTAGAGGCAGACAATGTGTGAGAATTGCGAAGATTAAGAAGCCACTTGGTTGAAACCTTGAAGATCCTGAGGGCTGTGACCGGCTGATTTTCTTCCTGATGGCCTTAATGTGTGGAATGTTTTCTCAAAGAAAGAGTACCTGCTTTTAAACTAGTTCAATGATTCATGCAAGGACAAATCACCAAATAATGTTTCTCACTGATTTATTTTAGCACTTCACTTCTGACCTACGAGGTCACTTGATACTATCCTTTTTGTATCCGGAGGCAGGAACTGCGAGAGAGACGGGGTGAAAATTGAATGGTATGGGTATATAGTGTCTGGATTCAGACCATGAGAAGTTCTCAGTGACGTGTTTCAACTCCTGTTTGAAGTTGACAGCGTGAATAATCAGAAGCTATTTCTCCATCCAGATAGTGTGAAGGATGAGAGTTTTAGATTAACGAAGAACGACTGGGATGATGAGAAATAGCTGCGCTCAAATTGTTGATAATTTTGGATTTCACTATGTGATCGCTGTGGTTATTCAATTGTTGAACATGTTCAGGATTGATGTTGATGGATTTTGGGGCACTGAATGGCTTAAGGAATAAAGGTACCGAGCAGATTTATTGTTTCATGAAAAAGATTGGTCCCAAACATGTTAAATGACAGCACTGATTGGAGGAGCCGAGTGGCCTCTCTTCTCCCGATTCTTATTTTCTTAAGAGGAAATCTCTAAGGAAGGATGGAAACAGAATGGAAGGGACAGGTTACATTAGCCTGGTGACCAGAAAGCAGCTGCCATCTTTATATGTGATACAACTTTCTTCAATTGCCACCTCAGTGGAATAAAAGGGAAACTCGTGGTAGTTTTCTTACAGAGCTGCTGAAGACCAATTTCACCGTACAAGTCAAGGCGAAAAATTCTGTGATAAAAATATACATTTCGATTTGTAATTTAAACCAAACCTTTTGGATTTTCTACTTTACTATGCTTACAACGAGACTGCCAATATATATTGCTGCATGTTTCAATTCTTCTCGGAATTTCCTCTGCGTCACTGCATAAATACACGTGTTAGTGCAACAGCTCAGCAGCTGCAGCATGTTTCCACTTTCTTGGCGAATAAATTTTGGGTCATTGAAATTGGATCCTCCGAAATATGCTTCATTTGTAATTTTCACATAGAGGAAATCCAAAACGTATGTCATCCACAACAGAATGAAACTTCCTGAGATGGCGAAGAGTAAAACAACAGATTTCTTCCTGTTCTTCATTTCTGGATCACTCTGATTATCTGCACTGCTGTGAGCCCGGAGTCGACGGCGGGATCTACTAGCCGCCAGGATGTGTCTGACGGTCAGTGCATTAAACAACAAAATCAGAAGGAATGGCAGAATGGGATTTAATATACGTGCAAACCAATCATAGGCTGTCCATGAGAAGGAAGTGTAGAAAGCTGACTTTATATTACAAAACCATGGCACATTGTTCATTATATAGAGCGGTTCATACATAAAATACCAGGGAATGCTTTTTAAACAACTCAACAAACAGACCATTCCAATCACCACAGCTGCTGTTTTCTCGGTGCAATAGTTTGCTTGCAGTTTCTGGCAGCAAATGGCTACATAACGATCAAAGGTGAAAACGACGGTTAACCAGACAGAACTCTCCGTGGCTGCATAGATTATCACAGTACTCAGAGTACAGGCTGGAGTCAACGACAAAAAACTTACTGGAAAATAAAGGCCAATAATCCGGTTGAAGATCACAGCGGTGACAACGACAAGGAGATCCGTCACTGCCATGGAAACCAGATATCGAGTGATGCATTTGGAGAGACCACACCTTCCTCGGGAGAGGATCACAATCGCCATCAAGTTAACTGAGAGCAAAAGCAAAATTAAAGTTGTAAATTTATTCAACAAATTCCAAGCACACGCATGGGTGCTGCGGGTTTTTTTGTGACACTTTTGCTGGTTTATCTTCGTTATGGAAGACAGCTATTCTTGGCTTTTCAAGGTTAATTATATTTCAAAAAGAGCTACAAGGGCAGACTCCATTTATGTCGCAAATTTAACGCAAAGGGTGTCTCAAGTCGCTTCACAGGAAAGCAATGCAGCAAAATTTGACACCTAATAACATGAGGCGATATTAAGTTAAATGCTGAATAACTTGACAATGAGATACACTTAAGGAAACTATATAATGAGCAGAGTGAGGAAGAATGGCAATGGCAGCAATTGCAATGTTTGGGACCGAAAGGCTGTAGATCTCCGGGTTGCATGTAAAATTCGGCATTCAAGCTTTGGACCATGTAGCAGATAAGCAGAATATCCTGTAAATACGCTTGACATATTAGTTACACCTGCGTGGTTAAAATGTATAATGTGATAAGGATTTGGTTTGGCTTGTTAGGATTCCACGGGAATATATTCAGTAAGTATGATGTGTCAAATTAACACAATTTAAGGAGCATCAGATGTGTTTTAATCAGAAATCCCGCTTGCTGGGAAAATACATTTCCAATCTGTTGAGCAATGACACTAATTGTTCCGTAATGAGAAGTGAAAAAAAGGATATATATTGTCTGGAGTTTCGAAGAGTAAAGGCGATCTTGTTGAAACAAACAAACTTCTCGAAAGGCTTGACAGAGTAAATACTGGAAGGTTGTGCCCGCTGATTTTGGAATCATGCCCAAAGATTGTATTGCTGGAAATGTTTTCTCACGTTTCCCCCTGTAGCTGAATGCCCAGGAACTATAGGTTACAAAGATATGAAAAACCTTGCCTCGGTATATGCATGCTGGCAAGAACAGCCACAGAGTATTGAATGTGTCAGAGACTTAATGAGCAAGGCTTACGTTTAAGTAAAATACATATTTCAGTGATGAAAAGACGGGCTACCACTGAGCAATAATGTTTTAGAAGAAACCTGGAAACAATTATGTCATGTTCTTTATTACCATAATGAGCGCTAACTTCATAAATCAATCATAGAAATCATAGGAACATAGAAACCCTACAGTGCAGAAGGAGGCCATTCGGCCCATCGAGTCTGCACCGACCACAATCCCACCCAGGCCCTACCCCCACATATTTTACCCACTAATCCCTCTAACCTACACATCCCAGGACTCTAAGGGGCAATTTTTTAACCTGGCCAATCAACCTAACCCGCACATCTTTGGACTTTCATTAACTCATTAAATCATTAACTTGACGCATCAATGATGCGTCAAGTTAATGATTTAGTACCACGACTTACCTGGAACTCCAATGGCAGCAAGAATTGGATAGTAAATGGCATAAACTACACCAGATATTCGCCCGTGCATTCTGTATGAGAAAAGATGACAGTTAAACACAAAGATTCTCTGTTACAAAGTCACAGGCACCCACATTAATACTGTTGGAAATCTACAGGGACGCAATTAATTTCCAACATTATTTACACTTACTTGAACAAACAGATTCAGCATTCATTTTCCATGTTCATTCTGGGAGGGGTTAGAATATTGCGATATTCCAGGGAGGGGACGATCTAGTCTTTATGTCTCCTGCCGCCTGGGTAATTTTGAGTTGAATTACTTAATACTTGGGCAAAAGTAACGGATGCTTATCATGTGAAATGTTCATTATAATGATACAGCTAAAAAATATTACAGCCACGAGGCAGCAGGCAGCATAGCTCAGTGACATTAGAACAGATGAAAATCGGAATGATAGTAAGATTTAAAAAACTACTGAAGCTGGAATCTGGAACAAAAACAGAAAATGCTGGAAAATCCCAGCAGGTCTGACAGCATCTGTGGAGCGAAGCGGTCTGACAAAGGGTCATTCAGACTCGAAACGTTCGCTCTATTTTCTCTCTGCAAATGCTGTCAGACCTGCTGAGATTTTCCAGCATTTTCTGTTTTTGTATCGAAATGGGAGTGACAGTCACATGCTATCGAATGGCCTCATATAACAGAAGTTGGAGTCCCGTGCAACATATAAGTTCCTCATAAAATGTAAGTCATTCCCAGACAGTACAAATGATGCCGACAGACTCCACCGACCTTCACGTCACAATAGCATGCATTCTCACAAACACATTCACACAGCACCGGAAACATCATGAAACTGCCCAATGCACACCACGTGGGAGCTGTCAAAAAATCCGACAGAAGAACATATGGAAATTAATAGATATGTTGATAACAATCCCAGCCCTCTTGACTATTCCACTCGTTTCTTTCCATGTTTATTTTTCTCTGGACCCCATTTCTATTGTGCTAGCTAGATTCTCCTTGTTTTTTGGTGGTTTTAAAGCTCTGGTTATTTATTTAGTAGTCGTTGTGTCATTCGTGAATTCACTAGGCTCTCTATAATATTGCTTCATCCTGTTTGATTAGGATGCAGGGATAAACAAGATCGAGATTGTCTCCTCCTCCAATGGATACAAAATTGGCTTCTTGACGCAAGCCAGAGGATGGTTGGAGAGGGTTGTTTTTTCAAACTGGACGCCTGTGACCAGCAGTGTGCCTCGGGGATCAGTGCTGGGTCCACTGTTATTTGTCATTTAGATTAATGATTTGGATGAGGATATAGGAGGCATGGTTAGTAAGTTTGCAGATGACACTAAGATTGGTGGCATAGGGGAGAGTGAAGAAAGTTATCTTCAATTGCAACGGGATCTTGATTGTGCCAGTGGGCTGACGAATGGCAGATGGAGTCTAACTTAGACAATGCGAAGTGATGCGTTTTGTTAGATTGAACCAGGGCAGGACTTACTCAGTTAATGGTAGGGCGTTGGGAAGCGTTAGAGAACAAAGAGATCTAAGGGTACATGTTCATAGCTCCTTGAAAGTGGAGTCTCGGGTGGACAGAATGGTGAAAAAAGCATTCGGCATGCTTGGTTTCATCGGTCAGAACATTGAATACAGGAGTTGGGACGTCTTGTTGAAGTTGTACAGGACATTGGGAAGTCCACACTTGGAATACGGTGTGCAATTCTGGTCACCCTATCATAGAAAGGATATTATTAAACTAGAAAGAGTGCAGAAAAGATTTACTAGGATGCTACCGTGACTTGATGGATTGAGTTATAAGGAGAGGCTGGATAGACTAGTACTTTTTTCTCTGGAGCGTAGGAGGCTGAGGGGTGATCTTATGGAGGTCTTTAAAATGATGAGGCGCATCGATCAGCTAGATAGCCAATATCCATTCCCAGAGTTGCAGAGTCTAAAACTAGAGAGCATAGGTTTAAGGTGAGAGGGGAGAGATTCAAAACTGTCCAGAGGGGCATTTTTTTCACACAGAGGGCGGTGAGCGTCTCGAACAAGCTGCCAGAGGTAGTAGTAGAGGCGGGTATAATTTTGTCTTTTAAGAAGCTTTTAGATAGCTACGTGGATGCGAAGGCTATGGAGGGATATGGGCCAAATGCGGGCAATTGGGATTAGCTTAGGGGTTTAAAAAAAAGGGCGGCATGGACAAGTTGGGTCGAAGGGCCTGTTTCCATGCTGTAAACCTCCATGACTCTATGACTCTACTGGCATCGCCAGCGAAGCCCACATCCCCTGAATCAATAACAATAAATAATGTACTCGAAACCAAGTAGAGCATGCCACCCACAACTGTTGATCACCTGCTGAAATTCTGGATTCTCGCTGCCGGGAGTTTCGACTGAAAATTCACAGCTCAGTTCCCCATTTAAATACTTGAGTTTCATTTTAAACTGTGGGCGTGGCCTAATTTACCATTGATCGGGTCTGAAGTATTTCAGTGCAGCTCTGATATCCAGTCTCCCAGAGCAGTCCAGCTCTGTAGTCTCAGCTCCCTGGCATATAAACCGTCAGCAGAACGATGGGAATCCTTCTTGTTTTCACCCTGTGTGCCTGTTTACCCTGATGAGTACCGATCAAACTCACCCACATTGCGTGGATTGAATATAAAGCTGCCCCAGTCCATCTCAATTACAGACACTGTCTAGGATTTTAGCCCCTTTGTTTGGTCCATTAAACTCTGTGTTTAATTTCCAGGATCTTTCAATCAGTCAGTGACACAGAGCCTGGCAGCGTTGACCAGGAAGGAGTGTCAGTCTCTTACCATCACCTGTGTTTTCTATGGAGTTTATGATTTAGAAAATTGTCATTTTTTTCAGACAAATCCAGACCGGGACGGAGCGGGAGCGGATCTCCAGCGGAGGGAGATTTATTGTACTGGTGAATAAAGCAGAAAAGACATTTTCACTGGAAATTCGGGATGTGAGAGTTGAAGACAGTGCCACCTATTACTGTAAAGTTCAGCACTGGTACTACTCACATAGGACACTGCACTGGGAGAGAGTTCGACAAAAACCTCAGGACAATCAAAACAGTAATTCCCAGCAATTCCCATGTTCGGTAACTTGACTTGTCGGGTTGATGTTATTCCCAGTTCAATCTAGTTTAATTTCATTGTAATTTCCACCATCAGCTATAATTCTTCAAGGCTTTTCGCTGTTAATAAGAATCTTGCATCTCTGCTCCTGTTCCTGGGAAATTTTACCAGGAGCTCAGAGAGTCAGAAGGAAAAATTTTGTCCAATGATGTTTTGTTTTTAAACAACCAATGTTCATTATTGATTTAAATCCCCTGAATAACCGAGAAACACTGATTGCTGGGTAATGGCTGCTCGGCAGTTTGAGGTGTCAGTCATTCTTGTGCTGGGCTGACTGAGAGCGCTGACACTGTGGGGAGAATGAAGGTTACAGATGGGTCTGGGACGGTGGTGACTATCACAGCCGGTAAGTGACTCCTAATCCCAGTGTGTTGCAGCCTGTTTAGGTTAGTGTTCACCGTCAGTTTAAATTCGTTACCAGCATCACTTCAATTGTCTGCTTCTAAAGCAGGGTGGTTTCCTGAGGAAGATTTTCAATTGCAGATTTAGACTTAGGAGCAGAGTATGAAACGGAAGTCGAGTCCGGCTGTGAGACCAGATTGAAGCAGTGTGAGACCCCAAAGGACAGGTTTCCTCCGGGGAAGGAGTTTCAGCTGATCCTATCTGGGCTATTATTGGTTTAAGGAACAGCAAAAAGTCGCACAACACTAGATTAAAGGCCGACAGGTTTACTTCGAATCACGAGCTTTCGGACCGCTGCTCCTTTCTCAGGTGTGTGGAGAGTTGGGTTCACAAACATGGCAGCTATAGACAGAGACGCAATTGCAAGAAAATGGTTGGAATGCGAGTCTTTACAGGTAATCAAATCTTTACAGGTGCAGACAATGCGAGTGAAGAGAGGGATATTCACAGGTCAAAGAGGTGTGAATTGTCTCAAACCAGGACAGATGGCAGGACTTTGCAAGCCAGGGAAAATGGTAGAGGTTACATGTAGTGTGACATGAACCCAAGATCCCGGTCCTCAAAGACGCGCATTCCAACCATTATCTTGGAATTGCGTCTCTGTCTACATATGCCATGTTTGTGAACCCAACTCACCATTCACCTGAGGAAGTAGCAGTGCTCCGAAAGCTCGTGATTCCAAATAAAACGGTTGGACTTTAACCTGGTGTTGTGAGACTTCTTACCGTGCCCACCCCATTCCAACGCCAGCGTCTCCAATCATGGTTTAAGGAAGGCATCGGGTAATCCTCACAACATCTTGCACTCTCACTCTCCTAACTGGTTTCAGTGAGCGTACATTCGGGGAGGTGATGGCCAAATGGAATTATCGCTGGACTATTAATTCAAAAACACAGCCAAAGTTCTGGGAGTCCCGCCAGCGCAGATGGTGGAATTTCAATTTAATAATCATATCTGGAATTAAGAATCTACTGATGACCATGAAGCCATTGTCGATTGTCAGAAAAACCCATCTGATTCACTAATGCCCTTCAGGGAAGGAAACCTGCTGTCCTTGCCTGGTCTGGCCTACATGTGACAGCAGAGCCACAGCAATGTGGTTGACTCACAACTGCCTTAGGGTACCTGGGGATGGGCAGCAAGCCAGCGACGACGCCCATGTCACATCAATGAATAAAAATACATTATGGACGCTCCGAACCCTGCTCCCTGCTCTCCGCTGGGAGAGAGCGGAGCCACCGAGCACAGGATTTCTCTCTGCTCCAGGAAATGGTCTAAAAGAGGCCTGGAAATGTCAACGAGGTACCGGGAGAGGTAACCCAAAATTGCAGCAGCCGGTCCAATACCTGCAGCGGCAGGAAAACGGGAACATGACACAAATAGCTTTGAGAGCTTATTTGATACTTGTAGGTGACATTTCACGTGCAATCAGTGACTCAAAATAATTATATCCTAACTGATCTTTATTTCCTTCCTATAAACAATCATTTTGGCAGAACTGCGAAAATTGTGGACAAATCCGTTTGCTTTATGTTTTTTGTCGATTTCAAAAACATGGGATTGTGCTGATTGAAGCATAATGAATCCCTCAAGGATTGAGTTGTGTCGAGGCTGAGGGTGCTGAACCGTTCCATGGATTTTAGTTTTGAATGCTAATGGAAATAATGGATTTGGGAATAGGACGCACAGTTAGCATTAAGGTAGATGATCAGATCTAAACATTTCTGATTTGTACAGCGGGTCCCCAAGGTGGATTAGTCTACCATGTTTCTATTTCTTAAGTATCTTATTATCAGCATGAATTTCTTACACTTCTGAGAAAAAAAAATCAATAATGTGTTTGGGTATCGAAAGTTTGGAAAAGCTTTGCCTTTTGGCTTTCGAAGGCCGGTAAGACATGAAAAAGCAGCACAGAAACACTGAACATTATGTTGTAGTTTCAAGGAGCTCCATGTGCAGAAACTGTTCCTTCGGTGGGAGAGTTGTTCTTTTATCTTCTTTAATTCATTCGTGTGACATGGTGTCGCTGGTTGGCCAGCATTTATTGTGCATTCCTGGTCGCCCTTCAAATCAATGGCTGGCTGGGCCATTTTTAAGGGCAGTTGAGAGTCAATCACATTTCTGTGGCTTTTTCAAAAATCGGACATGGTTTCACGGTCAGCAGCAGATACTTAACTTCAGATTTTTAAAAATTGAAGTCAAATTCCACCAACTGCCGAGGCAGGATTCGAACCAGGGTCCCCAGAAGAAGTAGATATTTATATATGAAATATGAAATGACAATCAGAAGAGATAGAAACATTCGGGTATATTTGTGCGGAAACACATCAACTTGCAGAGGGATTTGGACCAACGAGAAAAATGGGCTGAAAAATGGCAGATGGAATTTAACGCAGACAAGTGTGAGATATTGCACTTTGGAAGGACAAACCAAAGAAGAACGTACAGGGTAAATGGTAGGACTCTGAAGAGTGCAGTTGAACAGAGGGATCTGGGAATACAGGTACAGAATTCCCTAAAAGTGACGTCACAGGTGGATAGGGTCGTAAAGAGTGCCTTTGGTACATTGGCCTTTATAAATCGGAGTATCGAGTATAAAAGTTGGAGTGTTATGGTAAGGTTATATAAGGCATTGGTGAGGCCGAATTTGGAGTATTGTGTACAGTTTTGGTCACCTAGTTACAGGAAGGATGTAAATAAGATTGAAAGAGTGCAGAGAAGGTTCACAAGGATGTTGCCGGGACTTGAGAAGCTGAGTTACAGAGAGAGATTGAATAGGTTGCGACTTTATTCCCTGGAGCGTAGAAGATTGAGGGGAGATTTGATAGAGGTGTATAAGATTTTGATGGGTATAGATAGAGTGAATGCAAGCAGGCTTTTTCCGCTGAGGCTGGGGGAGAAAAAAACCAGAGGGAATGGGTTAAGGGTGAAAAGAGAAAAGTTTAAAGGGAATATTAGGGGGGGCTTCTTCACGCAGAGAGTGGTGGGAGTGTGGAATGAGCTGCCGGATAAAGTGGTAAATGCGGGGTCACTTTTAACATTTAAGAAAAACTTGGACGGGTTCATGGATGAGAGGGGTGTGGAGGGATATGGTCCAAGTGCAGGTCAGTGGGACTAGGCATAAAATGGTTCGGCACAGACAAGAAGGGCCAAAAGTCCTGTTTCTGAGCTGTAATTTTCTATGGTTCTATGGTTCTATGTGAAGCTCGCTCTTTGGAAAAACGTCGTGATGAATTTATGGCACAGCTTGAAAAATATGGGCGGGAGAGAGGAATAAATAGACACACAGCTGAGGATGAGAGGAGAAGGGGATGTACGAGAACAAGCTTCGATCATCTGGACCAAGTGGCCTATTCGTGTTCAGTGGAAAGTGTAGAATATAAAACTCAGAGACTATTCTGTTCGGAAAGGACAGGGAACAATCAGCCAATGGACTAAAGGGATTGAAATTATCACATCCCGTAAAGGCAGTTCCCAGTGAGTAACAGTAAAACCACTGCGGAAACTGAACAGACTGAACCAACCGATAACTGAGAGAAATTAGGGCAAGTTTTCATGACGGTTAGAAACCGCCATGAACAGACAGAAAACAACTCAGATGTAGAAATAAAATGAAATCAACTTGCAAATATTTCTAATGGAAGTAAAACGGTAGAATTGATGGACGGAAAGAGACAAATAGCCCAACGGCAGACTGGATTTACCTTGTAATGTTGAACTGCGGCCAAAAGTCGATCTTTGACCCACAGATTTACATTGTCATTTCGGATTAATAGGTGTGGACGAAAATCTCTGTTCTGTGCTGAACCTTGGTATGTACTGAAATATAAGACTGCTGATTTTCCTTCGGACAATCAAATCTAGACAACAATTGATTCATTGACGGGAAGAGTGAACTTTACGATTTAGTTTTCTGGTTCGCATTTCACCAACATATTTATTAGCAGATATTTAATAAAAATAAAATCATACTCTGCAAAAAAAACACAATTCTGTCAATAATGACAGTAATTTGAAGGTGCTGCCAATATATCCATTCGTTCTTCTTTTTGTCCCCACTGGAATCTTGTCCTGTCCCAGAAGTCTTTGTCCCTCAATTGCCCCTCAAGATAATGTTCAATCTGCTTCCAGAACCACCCCTTCCGCAGTGCACTTCAGGTGACTGCAATTCTCTGTGAAAAAAAGATCTGAAGATCTGCCACGCTTGTTTATTTCCAATAATCAATGCATTTTGAAACACATTCATAGAATCCTTACAGGACAGAAGGAGGCCATTTGGCCCGTCAAGTCTGTACCGACCACATCCCACCCAGTCCCAGGCAATATTCCCATAACCCCACATATTTATCCTTCTAATCTTTCTCGGACACTAGGGTCAATTTACCTTGGCCAATCAACGTAATCTGCACATCTTTGGACTGTGGGATGAAATCGGAGCACCCGGAGTAAACCCAAACACACACGGGGAGAATGTGCAAACTCCACACAGACAATGACCCGAGGCCGGAATTGAACCTGGGTCCCTGCCGCTGTGAGGCAGCATTGGCAACCACTCTGCCACCGTGCCACCCCCTAGGGCGGCACGGTAGCACAGTGGTTAGCACTGCTGCTTCACAGCTCCAGGGACCCGGGTTCGATTCCCGGCTCGGGTCACTGTCTGTGTGGAGTTTGCACATTCTCCTCGTGTCTGCGTGGGTTTCCTCCGGGTGCTCCGGTTTCCTCCCACAGTCCAAAGATGTGTGGGTTAGGTTGATTGGCTGTGCTAAAAATTGCCCTTAGTGTCCTGAGATGTGTAGGTTAGAGGGATTAGTGGGTAAATGTGTAGGGATATGGGGGTAGGGCCTGGGTGGGATTGTGGTCGGTGCAGACTCGATGGGCCGAATGGCCTCTTTCTGTACTGTAGGGTTTCTATGATTCTATGATTCTAATTAAATTAAACAAATTGCCACAACAGACAGGTATTCATCCGATTGACAAGTTTTCCCGGGTAAACAGTGGCTCAACAAACAATTCATTTTATTTCTACACTGCAGATTCCAGCTCAGCTGTGTCACCAAGTTCCCTTCTACAAACCTCTGCTGCCGGTGACCGGTTATTTGAAGCTGCGAATATTCAGGTCTCTGTCAGTACACAGTACACGTACCCTCAGACCCCAGGACAGGCTCAGAAATACCTGCTTCAGACACACATTTCTGGAGAGGAGAATAAATCAAACAGTGTCGCGGGGAGGATTTCTGCTTCTATCGATTCTTCCGTCAAAATCAGCCGGTTAAAGATCTCCAAACTTTAACTGAGCGACTCCGCTGTTTATTACTGTGAACTGAGTTGGCGCACAGCACAGTCGCACAGAACACGGAGAGAGCTGTACAAAAACCTGAACGTGGTGAGGATTACAGACACAGTGATACAGAACACGGAGAGAGTTGTACAAAAACCTGGACATGATGAGGGTTACAGACACAGTGACACAGAACACGGAGACAGCTGTACAAAAACCTGAACGTGGTGAGGATTACAGACACAGTGATACAGAACACGGAGAGAGTTGTACAAAAACCTAGACATGATGAGGGTTACAGACACAGTGACACAGAACACGGAGACAGCTGTACAAAAACCTGAACATGCATTTCAGATTCTTGGGAGCTCACCATGTTCAGGCTTCTGTATAACTCGCCCCGTCTTCTGTATCACTTTGTCTGTAATCCTCACCATGTTCAAGTTTCTGTACGGCTCTCTCCCTGTTCTGCATCACTGTGCTGTGCGCCCACTCAGTGCACAGTAATACACAGCGGAGTCGCTCAATCGCAGCTTGGAGATCTTTAACCAGCTGATTTTTTCGACAGGGTCGACAGAAGCAGAAATTCTCTGCCCGGCAGCGTTTTCTTTGATCGCCTCGCCTGATGTGTGTCTCTTAAGCAAGTATTTTGGGGTCTCTCCTGGAGAGTGACGGTACCAGTAGAGTGTGTGTTGACAAAATCCTGGATATTCCCAGTTTAAAGTAATGGTGTCGTCAGCAGCACAGGTTTGGAGAGACGGATTCTGTGACACAGATGAACTGGATTCTGCAGAACCTATAAAATAATGCATTTCTATGATTCCATTACTTGCGTTGCATGTTAGTTTGCCCAGGGAAATATAATCGCGTCAATAGCTCGCCATTTTCCCGTAATTGTTTCATTAAAGGGTGTGCGACATTTATTCACTATAATTAATTAGGGAGACGGTGGCAAAGTGGTATTATGACTGGATTGCTTAATCCAGAGATTTAGTAATCCAAGTAATACGCTGGGGACACGGGTACGAATGGTGCCACGGAAGATGGTGAAATTTGAATTTCAATTCAATATTGAATTGATTTCAATAAAACAAGCATGTTAATTCAAAGATGACTATGAAAACATTGTCGATTGCCGTTAAAACCACATGTGTTTGACGAATGTTCTTGAGGGAAGGAAATCTGCCATCCTTATCTGGTCTGGCCTACATGTGGCTCCTGATACACAAAAATGCGGTTGACTCTTAAATGCCCTCTAAAATGGGCTTCGCAAGCCATCCTGTTCAAAGGCAATTAGGGTCACCCACATCCAGAGGATGAATTGAAAAAAAATGGCGAAAGAGCCGAGGGGCAGATACTTAGATGATTTTTTTTGTACACAGCGAATTTTGCTCATCTGGATTATTTGGAGATGTGTGTTGGAAACAAATTCAACACTCATTTTCGAACGGTAAATGGAAGAAATATACAGAATCAGATTAGAATTCCGGGGGTTTGAAGAGCAGGAAGGTAAAATAGGAAACGTTCAGTAGCACCTGCAAAGAATGGCCACTTTGTCAGAGTGATGTCCTTCTCTGGTTTCTGATTTTATATTTTATATTTAGTGTCTGCTTCTGTGTATATTGGCGATTTACAAACCTGAGGAAATTATATGAAAGTTCACTCTTCTCACTATAACAATTGCTGTCCAGAGTTGATTGACTGAGAGTAACCCTGCCGTTTTATATGCTGGGTCGCATCAAGATTCAGGCAAAGACGGTCATACTCACCCAGCGAAACTGATTAAGCGAAACTGACAATGCATATCTGTGTCAAAGATCAACCTTTGACTACAGTCCAACTCTTTGCACAGTTTCGTCCATCAATTCTACAATTTATATTATATATTAGAATGATTTACAGTTAATACCAATGTATTTCTAAATCTGAGTTGTTCTCTTTGTACTGCTTGCGATTTCTTGCCACCATGAGAACCTGTCCCAGACACGCTCCAATGTCAATTGAGATCAGCATGCTCAGTTTCCCCGATCGACTTGCTCACTGTTACTCACTGTGAAAATTGCCTTTTCAAGGTGCCTGAGATTTTCAATTCCTTCCATCCATTGGTTGATTGTTCCCCATGCTTGCTGGGCAGAATCCTCTCTGTATTTTATATGATATAGATTCCACAGAACAGAAGTAGGCCAGTCGGCTCACAGTACGCTTGTCCTTGCACTGCGCACGTACCTACTCCCCTCTCACACTCGATCCCTAACGAAACCATTGTACACTGAGCACTGTGTCCTTCTCCCTCCTCGATCTTTCACGCCGTCAGAAAAATTCCTTCCGCCATTGACTGCAACCACTCCATGTGGCAGCGCGCTCCACATTCCTCCTAATTTCTTTTTCTTTTATCTCACTGGCATCATATTAAATGTTTCTTTAATCTGAATCATTTTCTCCACACGTACATTAATGAATCTATCAATTAATGCTAAAGATTTATATCAACACCAAAACCTGAAAAATGTTGGCAAACCTCAACAGGTCTGACAGCATCTGTGGAGACAGAATAGAGTCAACGTTTCCAGTCTGGATGACCCTCCGTAAGAGCCACAGAGAGAAGCAAAGTTGACACTAGGACAGAAGTCATAGCTTCAAAATGTGGACCCGACTCCAGTTTCCTATTCTGCTCCCAAATCTAAATCTGCAATTGAAAATATTCCACAGAAACCCCCTTCCCCCACGCTGCTATTGTAGTCACAGAGGATTGAAGAGAGGCAGACTACAAGAATGAACTGACGGCGAAAACGAACCAGGACATTCTGCAATACGGGGGGATTTGGAGTCACTTACCAGCTGAGACAGTCACCACCGTCCCAGACCCATCTGTAAATCTCCACTCTCCCCACAGTGTCCGCACTCTCAGTCAGCCCAGCACAAGAATGACTGACACCTCAAACTGATGGGGAAAAAATTACCGAATAGTCAGCGTTTATCAATTATTCAGGGGTTATAGATCAATAATGAAGTATGATCGTTTTATAATTCCCATTGGAACAAACTGTTCCTTGGGACACTCTGAACTCTTGGCAAAATGGCCCAGGAACGGAGTGGAGATGGACGCTTCGTAGAAATTGAATAAAAAAGTTAAAGAAAGATAACTGAAGGGAGGAAATTACAACGAAATGAAACCATGTTGCAACGATAATAACAACAACCCGACAAGCTATGGTCCATGTCCTGGAAATTATTGCTTCGCTTGTTCAGAAATACTTAAGTATTTGTTCTCCTCTCTTCCACTGTGGTGTCGCATGTGTGTAGTACCAGTGCTGAGCTTTACAGTAATAGGTGGCGGTGTCTTCAATTCTCATGTCCCGAATTTCCAGCGAAAATGTCTTTTCTGCTTCATTCACCGACACAACAAACCTCCCTCCGCTGGAGATCCGCTCCCGCTCTGTCCCAGTTTGGGTTTGTCTGAAGAAATGGCCATTTTCTAAATCGTAAACACCATTGAAAACACAGGTGATGGTGAGAGACTGACACTCCTTCCTGGTCACCGCTGCCGGGCTTTGAGTCACTGACTGACTGAAACATCCTGGAAATTAAGCACAGAGAGTTTAATGGACCATCAGAGCCGAACCGCACAACGGGGCTAAACCCCAGACAGTGTCTGTAATTGAGATGGACTGGGGCATTATGTTCAATCCACACAATGTGGGTTAGTTTGATCGGTACTCACGGGGTAAATAGGCACACACGGTGAAAACAAGAAGGATTCCCATCGCTCTGCCGCCTGGAACTGAGGTTTATATGACGAGGAGCTGAGACTGCAGAGCTGGACTGCTCTGGGAGACTGGACCTCAGAGCTGAATTGAACTACTTCAGACCCGAACACTGGTAAGATAGGCCACGCCCATCCTTCATCTTAAATTCAAGGATTTAAATGGTGAACGCAGCTGTGAACTTTCAGTCAAAGCTACCCGGCAGCCAGAACACAGAGACTCATCCCGCGACCCACAGCAGTGAATGCCACGCTCTACTTGCTCTCGAATTGATTATTTATTGTTATTAATTCAGTGCATGTGGGCTTGGCTGGCGATGGCAGCCAACATGGTCAATCTCTAATTACCCTTGATAAGATGCTGGTGAACTGCCTTCTTGAAGAGTTGCAGTCCCTGCGGTGTATGTACACCCACAGCACGATTAGGGAGGGATTTCCAGTATATTTACCGAGACCGAGGGACAGTAAAGGAACGGAGGATATTTCCAAGTCTGAGTAGTGGTAGTGTTCGCATGGCCTTCTAAATTGTAGCTGTTTTGTGTCTGAAATGAAGCGCCTAAGGAGGCTTGGTGAGTTCCTGCAGTTCATCGTGTACATGGTACAAAAGGTTGCCACTGTGCATCGTTGGTGGAGCGAGTGAATGTTGGTGCAAGCGGCACCAGTCAAACGGGGCTGCTTTGTCCTGAATGCGACGCCTTGTAAATTGGAATCTCAGTGTGCAACTTTAGAACCACCTCCTTTGTCTGAGTAAGAAGGACAGCTTCACTGGAGGCGCATCCGACTAATTGTACTTCCTGTTTTATTCAGAACAGCTGACTCAGTTTACACTCCTTATTAGCCGGAGTCAAATAGCAGCTGATAGGATCAAATGAGATCAAACCCACAACAGAGATATTAACTGCGAAACAGCGGGATACTTAGGAAGATTCTAACAGTTCGATTGTAGCTCGACTTCAGGAACCGTTCAAAGTCTGTGGGAAATTCAATTTTGAGGGAACAGACGTGTGAAAGAATTTATGGGCTCCCGTTTTGATTCTTGTTCTGAAGCTCGGTGAGTTCTTTAGCTTTCATTAGAACGAAGTTTTGTCACATAACTATTGAAGGAGGGACGGATGTGTGAACAAGGGGTGGACTATGGGGCCTTTAAGGGGATAATAGAGGATGGATGGATGAACAGACGGACAGTAGGATGGATGGAGGAATGGACGGATGCGAGTTTTGAGTGACCATTCACTTTGATTGGAGTGAAGTTTACAATAGTTTGCTGCAGTTAAAACTTAGGTAATTGGAGGGAAAGAATATTGGATGAATGTATGGAAAATGCTGAAGGTGTTGGTTCAAATTGCACTTTAAAAACCATATAGAATTCTTGCCTCTATTGATAACGTGCAAATACAAAACAAAAGATTTATTCACAGATAATCAGGCTTCGGTTGAAGTATGACAACCACGGGAGAAAGAGAGTTAATGTTTCGAGTCCATATGATTCTTCCACAGAATCTGAACAAAAGTCATATGGACTCCAGATGTTAACTCTGCTTTTGTCTTCACAGATGCTGCCAGACCTGCTGAGTTGATGCAGCAGATTCTGTTTCTATATGCTGATTGAAATGTTAGTTAAAGTAAACTTCATCTTAACAGTTAAGAAACTGCATGAATTTTTGAAGGTAGGAGATTTTCAGTGCAATGCGGAAAGAACAGACTGCGGGATAAAATAGTAACTCCATCGTCTGCCAATGCAGGTAATATATACTGAATATTCTCGTTATTTGCTGTAATACTTAATGATTCTATGTCGAGGAGAAGGAATGAATGTTGACTGAGGTTCCCCATATTTAAACGTATATCTATTTTCTGGTTACCATTTGAAGGACTGTGTTATTCTGATACTGTAAAGCAAACTGCACCGTCAGTATCATGTTTAGAACAAGAACACATGGTGTTGCCCTGTTCATTCTCCACAGACAGCCGCCGCTATGATCTGCTCTGGCACCGACAAAATCCGGGGGAGGAGTCGGTATTTTTAATCAAAAGGAATTCGGAGGGAAATACAAAGAAAGCTGAGCGTGTGGGAGGCCGATTCTGGTCAATACTCTGAGTATCAGATCGTTTCTTCAGTTTCACCCTGGCAGATGTACAGCTGAGTGACAGTGAGGTGTATTATTGTGCGCTGATCATTCACAGTGATACAAACTGATACAAGGCCCTTACGGAAACTACCACTGGAATGCAACATCAGCCGAGTGATAGGAGTTCACTGTGTGAACTCTGAACCTTCACCTCTGGCAGCTGCAGAATCAGACCGAGACCGTTTATTGCTGTGTGAATGTAGTCGAAAATAGAGATAATCGATGTGAAAAGGCATTCTGAATGATTGAGCTCCTGACAAAATAGGGTGACAGAAAAGCAAGGAAAAATAAACAGGAAGATAGAGCGACAGCGAAAAAAGGGAGCAAAAGGCCGTGAGACACAAAGAGGTAGCGCGCTGGACGTCAAGGTGGACGCAGAGAGTTAAAGAAAGACTCTCTGAGAGTTAGGATCAGAAAAATAGAAAAGAAGAAAGTAAGAGAAGAATATAGAGAAGGGGGAGAGGGAAAAATAGGGAGATAATAAGAGAGAGAGCGAGACAGGGCCTGAGACAAAGGCAGAGAAACAAAAATACACTTTAACATCATCTTATTCTATTTCTAATGTGTGATTATATTTTATCAGTGGCCCCACTAAATATAATCACACATGAGTGAAATAAGATCAGTGGCCCCAGGAAATGAATCACATCCCCCAGTAAAGATAGAGTTAACTTGCTGGTTTGAGTGTACTCACTGAATGACTGATCCCACCAGGAAATATTTAATCCTGTCGGTGAAAGAACATCAGCTCACCCAAGATTCACAAGGCGAGGGAAGAGATTGCAGATCCTCTGGCGATGATCTTTGCGTCGTTGATAGAGACGGGAGATATGCCGGAGGATTGGAGGATTGTGGATGTGGTTCCTATTTTCAAGAAAGGGAATAGGGATAGCCCAGGAAATTACCGACCGGTGAGTCTAACCTCAGTCGTTGGTAAACTGATGGAGAAGATCCTGAGGGACAAGATTTATGAGCATTTAGAGAGGTTTAGTATGCTCAAGAATACTCAGCATGGCTCTGTCAAAGGCAGATCGTGCCTTACGAGCCTGGTGGAGTTCTTCGAAAATGTGACCGATCACATTGACGAAGGGAAAGCGGTAGATGTGGTTTGTATGCATTTTAGCAAGGTGTTCGATAAGGTCCCCCATTCAAGGCTTCTAGAAATAGTGAGAGGGCATGGGATCCAAGTGGCTGTTGCCCTGTGGATCCAGAACTGGCTTGCCCAAAGGAGGCAGAGAGTGTGTATAGATGGGTCTTTTTCTAAGTGGAGGTCGGTCACCAGTGGTGTGCCCCAGGGATCTGTTCTGGGACTCTTGCTGTTTGTCATTTTCATAAATGGCCTGGATGAGGAAGTGGAGGGATGGGTTGGTACGTTTGCCGACGACACGAAAGTTGGTGGGTTGTGGATAGTCTGGAGGGATGTCAGAAGTTACAGAGGGACATAGATAGGATGCAAGACTGGGCGGAGAAGTGGCAGATGGACTTCAACCCAGATAAATGCGGAGTGGTACATTTTGGCAGGTCAAGTGGGATGAAGGAGTACAATATAAAGGGAAAGACTCTTAGTACTGTAGAGGATCAGAAGGACCTTGGGGTCCGGGTCCCTAGGAATCTAAAATCCGCCCCGCAGGTGGAGGAGGTGGTTAAGAAGGCGTATGGTGTGCTGGCCTTTATCAATCGAGGGATTGAGTTTAGGAGTCCGGGGATAACGATGCAGCTTTATCAGACCCTCGTCAGACCCCACTTGGAGTACTGTGCTCAGTTCTGGTCGCCTCATTACAGGAAGGATGTGGAAAAGATTGAAAGGGTGCCGAGGAGATTTACGAGGATGTTGCCTGGATTGAGAGGCATGCCTCATGAGGATAGGCTGAGGGAGCTCGGTCTTTTCTCTTTGGAGAGACGTAGGATGAGAGGAGACCTAATCGAGGTATATAAGATGTTGAGAGGCATAGATCGGGTGGACTCTCAGAGGCTTTTTCCCAGGGTGGAAATGACTGCTACGAGAGGACACAGGTTTAGGGTGCTGGGGGGTAGGTACAGGGGAAATGTTCGGGGGAAGTTTTTCACACAGAGGGTGGTGGGCGAGTGGAATCGGCTGCCGTCAGTGGTGGTGGAGGCAAACTCAATAGGGTCTTTTAAGAGACTCCTGGATGAGTACATGGGACTTAATAGGATGGAGGGTTATAGGTACGCCCAAAAGGTAGGGATATGTTCGGCACAACTTGTGGGGCCGAAGGGCCTGTTTTGTGCTGTAGATTTTCTATGTTTCTATGTTTCTGTAGCTGTGATCTAACTGCCACCAGGTGGATGCAGAATGCTATGACACGAGTTTCTCGACCACAGCTGGATTTCTCCAGTCCCGCTGCAGTAAACGTAGATTTCGCTGAGCACCAATTTCTCCGCTGTCGTTCGCAGCGGAATTCCAACCAAAATCTTTCACCCAGTCTGGAAGAATGTGGCGTACAGATGTCAGGACTCCCCTGAACAAGGTGTTGGCCTGCATCTCCAATTCAGAATGGAGGCCACCCCCAACTTTCGTCCCCAGAACATTACAAGATTTATAAATATAAAGATTTAAATTCAACTTTGGATAAAATAAATTGAAGGATTGGATTTTAAAAAGTACACTGTCTGAAGGGGTTTTTGATATGCGAATTAGTGAAGCAGCAGGCAAACAAATGATTACGTGAGTCACTATGGATTGAAATGAAGAGGTGTAATTAAGATAGCACAACATCAAAAGGCATGGAAACTATAGCCATGGGAGCTGAGTACAGGAGGAGAGGAAGAGCGACTACCAAAAGCAGCAGCCAGCTGGAAAAAGCAGGCTCTGCAAAAAGGCAATGTACTGCTGTTTAAAAAGAAACTTTAACAGAGAAGAACTGCTCCGCTGGACTGAAGAAAGTTTTCCCAAATTGGAAAATAACCCGTGGGTGGTCGCTATAATCTGCATTATATAATTTCGAATGATGTTCGGGAGAGGGGCAGTTCTCAGAGGTCAGGAACCTGGACAGCTAGGAAAAGGGGTCAACCTCATGAGATACTTTGTGTGTGTAGCCATTATTGAAGTTAAGGGTCCTGCTGAAATGCCTTTCTTGCTGTGTGCCTGCCTTAAATTTAATAACTATCCATTATTAAATATTTGCAACAAGGCTGGACCATGTCTCATTCATTTCCTTTTTGATATACATTATGTCAAATTGAACATTTCCACAATTAAAAATTGGTGTTCCAATTAATCCTTCTGTACTTTGGGATACCCTCACATTTAACATCAGCGAGGTTCTTAACGAACACCACAGCAGTGGGTGCCTTTACAGGTTAAATTGAATCGAGGAGTTCCATTTCGCTGCCCCATAATGTTCCCAGAGATCCATTTTCTTTCTCAAGAGGTCATCATTCCGGCCTCAGAATTTCTATTTATCTAAAAGAACCCGATCCACCACTCTCAGGGGCGAAGTGTTCTGGATGCTTAGTACTCACTGTGGAAAAATGTTCCTCCTCCATCGCTCTCACCCCCTCCGTCCATTGCCCATAATCTTAAAAAAATGACCCCTTCCATACCCCAGCCTATCTTCCGTTAGCACCACCAGCTAATGGGAACATCTTTCCTTTATCTACCTGAGAAAACCCTGTCCTACTCTCATCCACCTCGATTACATTTCTCCTCAATCTCCTCCGCTCCATTGGAGAAGAACTACAGCATCTCGACCTTCTGGCTAATTTGTGAACGTTTCAAAACGAGACTTATTCACAGATATTTCTCCATGGGGTTAAACTAGAATTGGTCAACTTTGAAAAACTGCTATCGAACTGAATATGTCTTGTGAACTTCTTAACACTAAACATACTTGAAACAAATTCTTCCCTAGAATTTGACAAGTGTTGGTCAACTTTTTGGAAACTAGTTTCAGCATTTTCCAAAATAACTTTTCCATCCCATCATCTAGACGGCTCCAACATTTTAAAATATAGCTTAAACTTATCAAATTGTTTTCCAAACAATATAGCAAAAGTTCGTGAAAAGAAACTCGTTTAAATATGTTTAAGGCTAATCTTTCAGTAGAATTTAACTTTAAATAGTCGGTTTCTGTTGAAAAACAATTACCTAAGATAAATCTCTCGAGAGAAGCAAACTGAAGTTCGTCAGCATTTATCTGAGTGAAACTAAAGTTATTAAAGACAGTCATGGAAAGTAACATGGAACTTGTAAACTTTTTTAAAAGTTGCATCGAGCAAGCCAGAAGTCGGACCTGGAACCATTTGATACATAGGCTCCCCGAGCCGTCACTGGTTGGCCGGGGATGGGATGGGATGGGAGGGGAAGCGAAGGGGCAGCGCCGCGTTCGCCTCTCGGTTTCTGTGTTGAATTGCTTCCACTCACAGCCGCGTTATCAGGACAAGGGTGACGCTGCTGCCTCACAGCTCCAGGGACCCGGGTTCGATTCCCGGCTTGGGTCACTGTCTGTGTGGAGTTTGCACGTTCTCCCTGTGTCTGCGTGGGTTTCCTCCAGGTGCTCCGGTTTCCTCCCAAAGTCCAAAGATGTGCGGGTTCGGGTGCATTGGACATGCTAAATTGCCCCTTAGTGTCCCGGGATGTGGTTAGAGGCGTAAATATGTGGGATTACAGGGATAGGACGTAAATGGGATTGTTATTGGTACAGACTCGATGGGCCGAATGGCCTCCTTCTGCACTGTAGGATTTCTATGGAATAGTCAGACGCGTTATCCAATGCGCCACTACCCCATGTGCAAACTTGCGGCAGTTGTTCCATATTGGGTCGACGCTTCAGAATAGGGCAGAAGCTTTGTCAAAATTATTTGTTTACTTGTGACGATAGGCTCCATCATTGTGATTTTCTTTATTCATTTACAGTCATTCCTAATTGCCCTTGAATTGAGTTGCTGAGTTAATCTGCCGTGTTGCAATTAAAGAAAATAACACTGCCCAACTACTAACCACTCCCCTCACTGGACCAATTTCGAATATCACTTGAGGTGGAGATGCCGGGCGTTGGACTGGGGTGGGCAAAATCTCACATCAGATTTAAGTCCATCACGTTTATTTGGAATTTCGAACTTTCGGAGCGCTGTACCTTCATCAGGTGAGTGATTCCAAATAAATCTGTTGGACATTAAGCTGGTGTTGTGAGACCTCTTACTGAATATTACTTGATAAGAATATTTTACAAGCGTATGACATTGGCTGTTACATATGCCTCAAGATGCATTCAGAAAAAAAAAGAATAAAAGTGCTGAAAATCCACTACACACTGAGCACAAAAAGAAATGCTCATATTGTGGCTCAGCACACATTTTATCAGTTCGTGCAATGGCTACAAGAGCAGGTCAGAGGCTAGGAATCCTGCGGTGAGGAATTCACCTCCTGAGTCCCTAAATCCTGTCCACCATTTACAAGGCACAAGCCAAGAGTGTGATGAAATATTCTCCACTTGTCTGGATGACGCATGAACTCACCAAATGCATCTTTGAGAGCAACTTCCAAACCCAAGATCTCTACCATCTGGAAGTTCCCCTCCAAGCCAATCACCACACTGACTTGGAAATATATCGCTGTTCCTTCACTGTCACTGGGACAAGGTCCTGGAATAACGAACCCCCCCCCCCCCGCCCCCTCCAACCCCCACCCCCAACAGCTCTTTGGATGTGCCAAAACCAATAGACTGCAGCAGTTCAAGAAGGCAGCTCACCACCACCTTCTCAAGAACCAATTAGTGATGGGTAATATTGCTGACACAACCAGCTACACCCACATCTCGTTATTGAGTAAAAAGAAACATCCAGTTACTGACCGCGGTTGTGATTCTGCAATTCATGTGTCTTTCAGAGTCCATGTACCTCAATACAAGAAAACAGCCGTTACTTTCAACGTGATGCCTCAACTTATCTAGAATTTCAAAATTTAAAAGCGTTCATCCAGAGAACGTCTGAGGGAGCAATGATTTCTGCTGTAAATCATAGAATCATAGAATCATAGAATGTGCTCAATCATTAATACATCATTCTCCTCTTCCGTTGAATAATTTCAAACAGCTCTTTTCAGTATTTGTACTTTATTCAACATTTACTATCTATAAATTTAATTAACACTATGTCCTCATTCTGAACTGAATAACTCTGAAATATGCAACACTGAAATGCAAACATGACCGACTGACAAATGAATTCGAGTCACTGAGTAATGATGCTTATTTGAGATTGACCACAGTCAGTTTTTAAATGAAATCAAACATCTTAAAAGGGAAGGGATTTCAGAATGATCTGTTAGTTATACTCGATCGCTCTTTAATTGTGTGTGAAGCATTCTGGCTCGTTCATCTGTAGGATGTTCAGCAGGTCCGCACTGATTCTCGATTTCCTCATCTGTCTGAGTGTTTTTTCCCATTTCTTTATTATGAAGAACAATTTTAAAAGATGCTTCTGGGAAATTTGCGCCATTTCCTCCAGTTCAGTTACAGTTTCACTTGTGACTGTCTTTATGAGCACGCAATAAAATTAGACATGTTTCAGATGATCTTGATCATGTTTCAGCTTGATCTTGATCAATTGGGTCAATGGGCTGATGAATGGCAGATGAGGTTTAATTCACATATTTGCCAGCTGATGCATTTTAGTTGATCGAACCAGGGCACGACTTACTCAGTTAATGGTAGGGCGTTGGGGAGAGTTATAGCACAAATAAATCAAGGGGTACATGTTCATAGCTCCATGAAAGTGGAGTCAGAGTTGGACAGAGTGGTGAAGAAGGTATTTGGCATGCTTAGTTTCTTTGGTCAGAACATTGAATGCAGGAGTTTAGACGTCTTGTTGAAGTTGTACAAGACATTGGTAAAGCCACACTTGGAATACTGTGTACAGTTGTGGTTACCCTATTATGGAACGGATATTATTAAACTAGAAATAGTGCTGAAAAGATTTACTAGGATGCTACCGGGACTTGATGGTTTGAGTTATAAGGAGAGGCTGGATAGACTGGGATTTTTTCTCTGGAACGTAGGAGGCTGAGGGGTGATTTTATAGCAGTCTATAAAATACTGAGGGGCATAGATCAGCGAGATAGTCAATATATTTTCCGGCAAGTAGGGGAGTCTAAAACTAGAGGGCATAGGTTTCAAATGAGAGGGGAGAAATACAAAAGGGTCGAGAGGGGTATTTTCTTCACACAGAGGGTGGTGAGTGTCTGGAACAAGCTGGTAGAGATAATAGAAGAGGAGGGAACAATTTTGTCTTTCAAAAAGCACTCAGACAGTTACATGGGTAAGATGGGTATTGAGGGATATGGGCCAAACGCGGGCAATTGAGACTTGCTTTGGAGTTAAAAAAGGGGCGACATGGACAAGTTGGGCCGAGGGGCCTGTTTTCATGCTGTAAACCTCTACAGCATGAGGTAGGCTCTCTATGACTCTTTGATTCTATGGAGATTTAGATGTTAGTCTGCATCTATAAACCCATTAATTTCTGTTGTAGACTGAACGAGTTGAGAATGTGTACAAACAATACAAACAATTCTTTCCTGCCACTGCATTCTAAAATACAGCATTTCTGATTTTCCTAAAGCACTTGAGGCTGAGGTGACACCAATATAATATGGATGCCACACCACGATTCGGATCATCTTTCGCAACGAAATGAAAACATGCAGACGTTGCTCAAGCTTAGCAAAAAATTTCGAATAGTGTTTCTGCCTAGTTCAAACCGTGTGGGAGGCGAACGTAACAACCACTATACTCCAGATACTTGGCGCCTGATAATCAATAGATGTCTTTCTATTTGTCTCATTCAGTGAATTCATAATGATCAGAGTATGAGGATGCAGCAGTAAATAGGAAACGGATAAATGAAGTCAGCAGCACCCATTGAAGGTCACTTGTGCTCTCTGCTGTTGCATTGGTCGGAAATGGATATTGTTCACCTGATATAAGCAGAGATGGACTTAGCGGTATAGGATTCACAGAATAATAGGGAGTGAAATGGACAGAAACACAATGACAAGTCAGTGAGAGAGTTAGGGGAAGATACAGTGAGAGAAGCAGATAGACAAAGGGAGAAGCAATGATTAAGATGGCAGAAGAAATTCAAGGAAGGTATAAAATCAAGAATATAAAGTACAATCTGATATGGGAAAGATTGATCCTGGAATATCATTTTAATTGAACTGTGATTGTGCAGCATAAGACCACTGGTTCATTTAAGTAAATTTAAATTTGTGGCACAGATCAGGGAAGTTGACCAATTTAACAGAGTCCAAAACAAATATCGTGGTCTCCTAACAAGTAAGGCAAATTATAAGGACGAGTGCGGTTTTCTGAATTGGCGACTTATGATGAGAATAATGAGAGTCCTGATTGCCCAGTGCCAGGCGATTTATTGATTGAATCGGTGCAGTGGTCAGGATTACGGGATGAATGGGCTCCCTCTGTTGGCGGTGACTGTTAAATTGCCTTCTTTCTGGAGATTCACTGCATTCATTATATTCTCAAATTATGTGAATGCCAAATCTTTCCTGATTTGTATTATTCTTATTGTGATGTAACCTATAGATTGTAGGACTCCTGTGAAACTGAATGCGAGTTGTTTTCTGCACAGATAGCTTTGAAATTTGCTGTTGAGTGCAATGAGGTTGGGTTCAACGCCTGCAATGTTCTGCGAACGGTCCCCAATTTAAAAATAAGTCTTTAATTCCAAACTGCGGTCGCAAACAATGGGCATATTCCCATTACCATGACATTAACTGTATCGCAGCTTGATGTATTTCCATTCACTGGATTCCAGCGCACCACCGACTGGTGGAGCAAGACCACAAAAGTGGCATGATTGTCTTTTGGAAGAATGAGTCGAGTATGGTTCTGTGCTGGATCTGCCTGACAGATTGGATTCTGCAGTTTGTTTTCTCCACTGCTGCTGGAAACAGTTAGATGGTGGTTTCATCTGAGGTTAACTTGGTTTCCTCTGTGTGTGTGTGTTTGAGAAGCTGACAGCTCAGTTAACATCTTGCCATTAAGCAATCCTCAATCGTCTCGGGCTCATTCCTCCACTGTAAGCAGGTTTTTGCACGAAAGTGGTCCTTCTTTCTATCACTGTGCGTCTGAACGCGCAGTAATAAACGGCAGCATCAGTCTGGCTCAGGTCCAATATATTTAAACTCATGAATTTGTTCGAGGCCTGGAGATCCACATAGAACCGACTTTTAAAAACATCTGCGTTATCTTCATAACCATCAGGATCTTTCCGCACTATAAATACGGGCTGCGTGTCTGGAAGTTGTCGGTACCAGTACAGCCTATAGTCGCTCTCTGTGGTTTGATAGTCACAGGTCAAGGTCACGATCTCGCCTTCTCCCTTAACATCTGATGAGAGCGACTGGGTGACAGAATCTCCATGACTCAGATCTGAAAATAACAAAACAGAAAATGTTCAGACGGGCGAATCATGAAAGAGACGGTCTGGAACCAAGCTTGGGAAATGTGAGAAACGGTGCAATGTATTTTTCACATAATTACCTGTTAGGAATGGTCCCCACATTACCCACACACCGACCAGCCACATTGTCGCTGTGCGCTCTGTAGAAGGGGAGCTGGGTGTTTGATTTCATCAAGTCTAATCTTTGCCCTCAATAATCAGCTTCCTGTTTCCGGATGTTCTCAGCTCCCTCCCTTCTGTCCCCAGTGATGCTGTGTGACACCCAAGGTGGTGAGATAGCAGACAGTAAAAAAAACGCACCGTGAGCTGGATGACAATCACTATCCTTACAGAGAGAACTTGCAGATTTAACGATTGACTTGGGGAAGAATGTAGAAAAATGGGGTGTAGGAATATGGGAACAGCAGTAGGCCATTCTGCCCTTCGATTCTGTTTCGTCATTCAGTTAGATCAGGACTGATAAGCCTGAACACCACTTTCTGGCGCTATCTGCATCGCCCTTGATGAGATTTTGCTCCTTAAAGCTATTATTGAACATACTCAACAATTGACATTCCACAAAGCCCGTTAATTTTCTTATTTTCTGTGACCCGGAAGCTAAGGAAGGCTAAATAGCTCTGCCATTTTATTTTTTAAACGTCCATTATCCTTATTATAAGGACAGTTTCAATCGTGATTCCAGTGAAATGTTGTTCTGTGTGTGGGACATGGGTGCCACTAGTTGGCCAGCATTTATTGTCCATCACTAGTTGAGAATCAACCACATTGCAGTGGCTCTGGTGTCACATGTAGGCCAGACCAGGTAAGGAATGCAGTTTTTCTTCCCGAATTTACATTAGTGAACCAGATTCTTAATTGTACATAGAACATAGAACATTACAGCGCAGTACAGGCCCTTTGGTCCTCGATGTTGCGCCGACCAGTGAAACCAATCTAAAGCCCATCTAACCTACACTATTCCAATATCATCCATATGTTTATCCAATGACCATTTAAATGCCCTTAATGTTGGCGAGTCCCCTACTGCTGCAGGCAGGGCACTCCACGCCCTTACTACTCTCTGAGTGAAGAACCTACCTCTGACATCAGTCCTAAATCTATCACCCCTCAATTTAAAGCTATGTCCCCGCGTGCTAGCCAACACCATCCGAGGAAAAAGGCTCTCACTATCCACCCTATCTAATCCTCTGATCATCTTGTATGCCTCTTAACCGTCTTCTCTCTAATGAAAACAACCTCAAGTCCCTCAGCCTTTCCTCATAAGACCTTTCCACCATACCAGGCAACATCCGAGTAAATCTCCTCTGCACCCTTTCCAATGCTTCCACATCCTTCCTATAATGCGGCGACCAGAACTGCATGCAATACTCCAAGTGTGGCCGCACCAGAGTTTTATACGGCTGCAACATGACCTCCTGGCTCCGAAACTCAATCCCTCTACCAATAAAAGCTAACACTCCGTACGCCTTCTTAATAACACTATCAACCTGGGTGCCAACTTTAAGGGATCTATGCACATGGATACCGAGATCTCTCTGTTCATCCACACTACCAAGTATCTTACCATTAGCCCAGTACTCTGTAATCCTGTTACTCCTTCCAAAGTGAATCACCTCACACTTTTCCGCATTGAACTCAATTTGCCACCTCTCAGCCCAGCACTGCAGCTTATCTATGTCCCTCTGTAACCTGCAACAACTTTCCGCACTGTCCACAACTCCATCGACTTTAGTGTCATCCGCAAATTTACTAACCCATCCTTCCAAGCCTTCATCCAAGTCATTAATAAAAATGACAAACAGCAGAGGCCCCAAAACAAATCCTTGCGGTACACCACTAGTAACTGAACTCCAAGGTGAACATTTCCTATCAACCACCACCCTCTGTCTTCTTACAGCGAGCCAATTCCTGATCCTAACCGCTAAATCACCCTCAATCCCATGCCTCCGTATCTTCTGCAATAGCTTACCGTGAGGAACCTTACCAAACGCTTTACTGAAATCCATATACGCCACATCAACTGCTTTACCCGTATCCACCTCTTTGGTCACCTTCTCAAAGAACTCAATAAGGTTTGTGAGGCACGACCTACCCTTCAGAAAACCGTGTTGACTATCTCTAATCAAATTATTCCTTTCTAGATGATTATAAATCCTATCTCTTATAATCCTTTCCAAAACTTTGCCCACAACAGAAGTAAGGCTCACTGGTCTATAATTACCAAGGTTGTCTCTACTCCCCTTCTTGTACAAGCGGACAACGTTTGCTATCCTCCATTCTTCTGGCACTATTCCTGTAGACAATGACGACATAAAGATCAAAACCAAAGACTCTGCAATCTCCTCCCGAGCCTCCCAGAGAATCCTGGGATAAATCCCATCCGGCCCAGGGGACTTATCTATTTTCACACTTTCCAGAATTCCTAACACCTCCTCCTTATGAACCTCAATCCCGTCTAGTCCAATAGCCTGTATCTCAGTATTCTCCTTGACAACACTGTCTTTTTCCTGCGTGAATACTGATGAAGAATATTAAGTTAGCGCCTTTCCTATCTCTTCAGGCTCCACGCACAACTTCCTACTACTTGTCCTTGACTGGCCCTAATCTTACCCTAGTCATTCTTTTATTCCTGAAATACCTATAGAAATTGTAGATTTATTTTTACTGAATTGGGTCTTCGCACTCTAGCTGAGCTTTTGGATTAATCGTCGAGCGATAATATCACCAGGACATCGTCTCCCCTGTAGTGAATATCAGCAAAACTGAAAATGTATGGAGGCACTACAGAGTGAATAATGCTGCATTTAAAGAAGTTCAATGTTATTACCATTCTCTGCTCCGTTCACCCTGTGACTTTGAGGCAGTGTTTTGGTGCGGGGCTCCCTCTGGTTTCTGTCTCTGAGTCTGTCAGTCCGCAGTAATACACCGCGTGGCCAGACAATCGCAGCTCACGGATGGGGAAATTCCCATTGTTTTTCGACCGGTCAATAGATGCAGAAAATCAGGCTCCCATGTCCTCTGCAATGGAAATGTCTCCATAATTAGAATGTAGTTCAAGAAAATGGGAGCTTTCTCTCGGTCCTTGCGGTACAATTGAATGTAATATGCACCAACTGCTCAGCAGTTGAACTTAATGGTCACCGAGTCTCCTTCAAACGTCAAGCTGAATTGTGGATTGTGGTCGGTGCATACTCCATGGGCCGAATGGCCTCCTTTTGCACTGTATAGTTTCTATGATTCGATGAAGTTTTGGGAACCGGAGTTCGAATTCTAACACGACAGATTAACTCAATTCAAGGGCAATTAGGGATGCCTGTAAATGAGTAAAGAAAATACTATCTATGCAACTTTTCCTCACTTAAACGAATAGGTTTTGAGAAAGTTTGCACCCGATTTTGAAAGGTCGGGCCAATATGTAAACATTGCTATATCTTGCAGTGTGTGGGTCAGTGGCGCAATGAATAACACGTTTAGCTACGGATTAGAAGTGTCCAGATTCGACTCCTGGCTGACACATGGGCACTTTTCAACAATAGTTCATTAACTCCACGTTAGTTTCAATGAACAAAACGTGTTTTCAGTAACTTTAAACAAATGTTGACCAAATACAGTCAGCTTCTATGAAGAAATTTTTCCTGGGTGATTGTTTTTTTAAAGTTGACTATTTTAAGAAAAGTTCCACTCAAAAACTTTCATCAATTACTTTTAAACTAGTTTCTTTAAATGACGAATTCCCCTTAAATTGTGGTTGGTGCTGACTTGGTAGGCCGAATGGCCTCCTTCTACACTGCACGGGTTCTCTGGATTCTCTGGATTCATCGCAGTAACCGGCTTGTGGGACCACGTCTGCAGCAGTGAAATCTGCAGAAATTTAGAAATATCGAACGTTAAGTTGATATTGTAACTAATAGCGTCAGGGAACGGATCACATTGTAAACCTCGATCAGGTCACCCTTCAACCTCCTTATCTTGTCAAAGGCTTCACTGAAGTCCATGTATATAACATCCACTGCCTTTCCCTCTTCTACCATCTTAGTCAGTTCCTCGAAAATCGCAATGACGTTAGTGAGGCATGACCGCCCCTTCACAAAACCACGCTGTCTATCACTAATAAGTCCATTTGTTTCCAAATGTGATAAACCCTGTCCCTCAGAATATTTTCTAATAATTTCCTGGATTATCCCTGCTGCCCTTCTTACAAGGGCTGCTGCCATTCTGGAACTATCCTTCAGTCCTCTGGAACTTCACCTGTAGCCAGTGAGGATACAAAGATTACTGTCAAGGCCCCAGCAAATTCCGCCCTTGCCTCCCTCAGTTTTCTGCGATAGATCCCATTAAGCCCTGGGGGCTTACCTACTTTAATGTTTTTTTAAGACGCCCAACACCTCCTCCTTTTCGATATCGAGATGACCCTGAATATCTACTCAGCCAACCCTTGGCTCCTCACCTATCAAGTCCCTCTCTTTTGATGAATACTGAGGCAAGGTATTCATTTAGTATTTGGGAGAAAGAGTCGAGAGCTTCAAGTTTGTAGGTGCCCAGATCACCAACAACCTGTCCTAGTCCCCCCACGCCGACACTATGGTTAGGAAAGCCCATTAACGCCTCTACTTTCTCAGAAGACGAAGGAAATTTGGCATGTCAGCTACTACTCTCACCAACCTTTACAGTTGGGCCATAGAAAGCATTCTTTCTCGTTGGATTATAGCTTGGTATGGCTCCTGCTCTGCCCAAAGCCGCAAGGAACTAGAAAAGGTCGTGAATGTAGTCCAATCCATCACGCAAACCAGCCTCTCACCCATTGAGTCTGTCTACGCTTCCTGCTGCCTCGGCAAAGCAATCAACATAATTAAGGACCCCACACACCGCGGACATTCTCTCTTCCACCTTCTTCTTTCGGAAGAAAGATACAAAAGTCTGAGTTCACGTACCAACCGACTCAAAAACAGCTTCTTCCCTGCTGCTGTCAGACCTTTGAATGGACTTACCTTGCATTAAGTTGATCTTTCTCTACACTCTAGCTATGACTATAATCGTACATTCTGCACTCTCTCGTTTCCTTCTCTATGAATCGTATGTCTTGTCTGTATTGCGCGCAAGAAACAATACTTTCACTGTATGTTAAGACATGTGACAATCATAAATCAAATCACAACATCTGACTTGGAGACAACGAAAGGGCTCGTCCACGATTTGAACCCGGGACCCCTTGCATGCTCATCAACTGAAATTCCCTAAGCGCGAATCAGACCCCTGCACCAACGAAACTGATGAGGAGATGCCGGCGTTGGACTGGGGTAAGCACAGTAAGAAGTCTCACAACACCAGGTTAAAGTCCAACAGGTTTATTTGGTAGCAAATACCATAAGCTTTCGGAGCACAGCTCCTTCGTCAGATGGAGTGGATATCTGTTCTCAAACAGTGCACAGAAACTGCACATAAGCAAGCATTAAAATATAACTCATTTATCTTTCTCCAAAGCAGTTCTGACACCTCCAGTGAAAGACGAAATTGTTGAAAAAACTCACCGCATCAGCATTTGTGGACTTAAAGCTCCAGCGAAATATCCGCTCAATATTGTTACCTCGACTGTCTGCAGCTGGGGGCTTTTGTTTATAAAGTGCACACGTTACAGTCAATATTTTAACCCAGCAACTTCAACATGTGTCAACTCTGAGTCTGCCTTTGATATTTGATCACTTTTGAAAGGTGTGGTCTGTCACACAGTTAACTGCTCTGGAACAATTAAAGTACAGATTGATGACCTTGTTCACCTGGGAGATCTGCGGGTTTGTGTGAATGGAATCGGGGATCGATTGGACTGATCTGATAGTAATATGAGTAAAAATATGTCAAATTTCTCAACAGTGACAATCAGTAACCTCAGTGAGGGAAAACGCTCAGACGGGGCTGTATTGTCACGTTCACTATGGGTAAATTTTATCTGATTTTTAACCCCATGTGTTGTCCTGACAATGAATCATTGATTATCGACCTGTGCCAGATTTTGGATGAGGCCCGCGGGAGCCTCATTCACTGTGACTCTCAGTGCACAGTAATACACGGCGCTGTCTGTCACCTTCAAATCTTTCATGGGCAAGTGAAAAGTGCTTTGTTTCAGGTTGAGATTCCCGCTGAAGTGTTCAAAACCTGGAGCCGTATCGGTAAATTAGCGGCTCTGAGCAGTGAATGAGGAGCTCGGTGTGTATACTGGCGATACCAGAACAGGTAATGTTGTATAGCTGTACTCGGTACCGAGTAACTGCCGGGTATTTCTGAATCTTCACTCTCTGCTGCTTCAACTCCTGGTTCTGACTGGGACACTGAGTCACCGTTACTCATGTCTGAAAATAGGCAACAGACGCACAGTGGGTTAGAAGGAGTAACAACAATGGAATAATCGCCTAGAGATGGAAATGGGGAATGAATCTGGTGACTGGCGGATTTCACGCAGAAGTTCAAAATGACAGACCTGTAATCAGGACAATAACCAGAGTGAGACAGAGTTTCACCCCCATGGTTCGAGTTTGAACACCAGGAACAGAGCGACTGATCACTGTCTGCATCAGATCTGTAATTGGAGAAGTTGAAACAGTCAGGGGGATGTTATGAGATCGAAGGTGACTCCATCTCTCCGCCCATTTTTACATCTTCAAACAGACGCCTCCTTTCGAAGGGGATCGTGATCTTTCATAAGTGATCAGAGACCGCCCTCCCGTGGACAGCACAGCCGCATATTGGGAACAGGTACACACACGGCAACCTGCAAAGACTGACACATCTGGAGACCATAGAATCATAGAACCCCTACAGTACAGAAGGAGACCATTCGGCCCAGCGAATCTGTACCGACCACAATTCCACCGAGGCCCTATTCCCGTAACCGCACACACAATCTCCCTGACACTAGGGGTCAATTTAGCATGGCCAATCCACCTAATCCGCACATCTTTGGTCTGTTGGAGGAAACCACAGCACCCGAGGTATCCCAGCAGACATGGGAGAACAGATACACACACGGTCACGTGGAAAGACCAACACGAATAAGGATATATAACCATATAGATATATGCCCAGGCAGTGACATCAATTCTAACGTCCCTCTTTATAACTCCAGAATTATTCTGCAGATTTCTGACAACTATTAGTTTGCGTTGCTAACCATGATAATGCATGAATACTTCCACCTCCGTGTTCACTGGAAGCCTCGGATACTGCACAGAATCAACACAGAGACAAGTAAACGAAGGGATAGATTCCCAAACCGATTGAGTCAAACATAGAGTCATAGAGGTTTACAGCATGGAAACAGGCCCTTCGGCCAACTTGTCCATGCCGCCCTTTTTTTGAACCACTAAGATAATACCAATTGCCTGCATTTGGCCCATATCCCTCCCTACCCATCGTGCCCATGTAACTGTCTAAATGCTTTTTAAAATATAAAATTGTACCCGCCTCTACTACTCCCTCTGGCAGCTTGTTCCACTAGACACACGGACAATCACTAAGAAAGATAACCAAGCACATTAGCACAGCCATTGACACACAAAATAGAAATGAACTCATTGGCAACGTTAAAAGCGTGCTAGCTCCAGAGTAAACTTCCTGAACTGGAATTCCCTGGTGTGGTGTAAGTGCGGCAATATCGTGTTAGATATTCATTGCGATGGAACACGACATTTTAACAACAGGAGCAGCCGGAAATCTATTTCTCATCAATGGTGATCATTGATTGACGACTCGATGTGGACCCTTTTGCAGAATAAGCAATAATGGATGTATTTATTTTTACCGCCAAACATATCCTGATGTGTCCGTGTCCAAAATTTATTTACTCGTGTCACAACCATGCTTACATTAATACTGCAAGTTACTGTGAAAATCCCTTCTTCGCCAGATACCGCCGCCTGTTTGTGTACACTAAGGAGGAATTTTAATTGAACCCAGGTCCCTAGCTTTGTGAAACAGCAGTGCTAACCACTGTGCCACTGTATTGCCGTATGTGAAGTCCGTATGAGTAAGACAGATTCCCCATCCATTCTCGAGGTTCTCGGATTGGATGTTCGGGACACAGGAGGACAACACAAGAAGACTGCTTCAGGTGTAGGTGATTTATTCTCGTCGGTTATATTCCACACTCTGTGGAAGGTTGTGGTGTAAATGTTATATTAGATGTAATTCAGAAATAATGAGGAGATGCTTCATCAGATTTAAATTCGTTTTGTAAAATCGATATGAAATCAATTGCATAAATAAATATATGTTTATATTGAAAACTATATCGGGAAGCTAAATCCAATATTTACTGCCACTGGGTAAGGGAAAGGTTGTTAAAGCAAATTGTACATGGATTCTGCAGAAACTCCTTCTTCAAATGGGGATTTTGCAATGACTTAAGAGGGAGAAAAATCAGCTTCATGGAATAAGAGGAGGAAATTGAAATTGGAACAAAGAACAGTTCAGCACAGGAACAGGCCCATCGACCCACCAATCCCGCAACGTCATATCAATTGTTTAGCTCCTCATAAAATAATTCGCATAGATCTGATGGATTGATGGGCCTCTCGTCGTTCTGTGCCATTGTCAACCATTTTCAATCATTCTTAGATTAATGTGTCTACAGCATTCCCAATGAATGTTGCAACATTTCAAGACAGCGCCATTGGGCTACGGAGCAGCCAACAGTTTCCGCGGTGTAGTGCTGATTGCATTTGCCTCACGCACGCAAGGGCCCACGTTCGAAATCGAGCAGAAGCATGAATGAAATTTGTTCATTAAGGTCGAGGGAAGTCTGTATAATTTCAGATTGTAGCTGAACATTATCCAAAACTCGATGTTACAGCCATGTTATATTTGCGCTCACCTCTGCCTCAAAAGCTTTCAGCAAAATCAGAAATCTTGTATTTTCATGACGCGATGAGAGGAAATAGATGTTCCTATTTTAAAACCGTGCACATATTAGCAATATTTTCAGTCCACACCAGAATTTAATAGGTTTATAAATGCAGACTAACATAATTCATCACCAACTGAAACATGTCTAATAGTATTGTGTGCTCAAAAATACAGATATAAGTGATACTGTAACTGAACGAGAGGAAATGGAGCACATTTTCCCGAAGCATCTTTTTAAAATTGTTCTTCATAATAACGAAATAGGAAAAACCTCTCAGACAGAAGAGGAAATCGAGAATCAAAGCGGACCTTCTGGATCTCCTATAGATGAACGAGATTTAGGCGCCAGAATGTTTGTCACACAGAATAAAGAGGGATCAAGTATAACTAACAGATCATTCTTGAATCTCTTCCCTTTAAAGATATTTGATTTGGTTTAAAAGCTGATCATGGTCAAACTCAAAAAAGCACCATGGGATGTGTATTACCCGTGACTCGATTTATTTTGTTGGTCAATAATGTTTGCAATTCAATGCTGTATATTTCAGACATATTCAATCCGCAATGAAGACATCTGTGTTAAATAAATGGATTGATATTAAATGTTGATTAAGTTAATCGATCGTATATAAGAATGATGCATCAGCGATTGAGCGGAAATCATTGCTCCCTTACATATTTGTCCGATGAACGCTTTTAAATTTTGAAATTCGAGACAAGTTGAGACATCACGTTGAAAGTAACGGTTATCTTCTTGCACTAAGGTACATGGACTCCCATTCCAACCATTCGAATCTGCAGCAATAGAGCGGACTTGAACAATGCAGTCAGACCGATTGTATATTCCAGAGATATTAAATTCAGAATTTGGACATACATATTGAATAACTGTATTGATATTAAAAATTGAATGAAGATCCAAGGTGGGTTGGGTATGCTAAATTGCCCCTTGGTTAGATTGATTAGCCATGGGAAAGGAGTAGCGTTGCGGGGGAAACGAGGGAAATGGCCTGGTTATGATGTCCTGGCGTCGCTGCTGATTCGTTCGATCGAATACCTTTTCCGCACTGATTCTATGATTGTATGAAACAAATACTGTGTATAATTGGTTGAAATTATTCGCAGGAAGATAAGAATGAAGCATTAATAATTGAGCACAAATCAGTGCTTCCTTAGATATTTGCCGGATGAACTCTTTTTAATTTTGAAGAACAAGATAAGTTGAGATATCAGGTTGAAAGTCAGGGATGTGCTCTTGTATTAAGTGATATGGGCCCGCAATCATACCACTCAAACCTGCAGCAACATAGTGGAGTTAAACATTGTAGTCAGGCCCATTGAGGCCCCAATCCTATCACTTGTTTCTGCAGTGGAGTGGTTATCCCGTTCGCCTAAAACACAAAAAGTTCCTGGTCCGAAACAGGGAAGCAGCATTCGTTAAGCTTTCTCATGGAAGATGAGGGAAATCCTGTATGATTTCAGCTCGTTGCTGAACATTATCCGAATCTCGACATTACAACAATATTATCTTTGCTCTGACCTCAAACTCAAATGGTTTCTGCGAATAAGAAATGCTGATTTTTTCGACGCACTGACAGGAAAGAAACGTCTCTATTTTGACAACGTGCACATAGTATCATCTTGTTCAGTGGACAACAGAATTTAATGGGTTCATAGGTGCAAACTAAAATAGCGAATCACCATCTGAAACATGTCTAATAGGAGTGTGTGCTCAACAAGACAGACACAAGTGATACTCGAAGTGAACTAGAGGAAATGGCACACATTTCCCAGAAGAATCTTTTTTTAAAAATTGTTCTTCATAACATGGAAATCGGAAAAAACACACAGACAGATGAAGAAATGGAGACTCAGTGCGGATCAACTAGACTTTCCTATAGGTGGCCGGAATTTATACGCCTGAATGTTTCACACTTATAATAAAAAAGGCTCAAGTATACCTCACCGATAATTCTTCAATCTCTTCCATTTAATTATAGTTGACTTTGTTTAAAAGCTGATGATGGCCAATCTCAAACAAACACCATGGGATCTGTATTACCCGGTGACTCGACTCTTTTCGTTGGCCAGTTATGTTTGCAATTCAGTGATATTCAATTTCCGAGATATTCAATTCATAATGAAGTCATATGTGTTAAACAATGTATTGATATTAAATATTGAAACAAATACTGAGTACAATTGTAAAATGAGCTTTGACAAAATGTCATCTGGATTCGAAACGTCAGCTCTTTTCTCTCCTTACAGATGCTGCCAGACCTTGTGAGATTTTCCAGCATTTTCTCCTTTGGTTTCAGATTCCATCATCTGCAGTAATTTGCTTTCATTAATGAGCACAATTGGTTGAGATTATTCGAAGGAAGATGAAAATAATGCATTAATGAATGAGTGGAATTCATTGTTGCCTTAGATATTTGACAGGCGATCGCTTTAAAATTTTGAAGTTCAAGATAAGTTGAACAATCATATTGACAGTAACGGTTATCTTCCTGAAACAAGGGACATGGGCTCTCAGTCGAACCATTTGAAACTGCAGCAACACAGCACAGTTGAACATTGCAGAGAGGCGGATTTGCTATCATTGCTGTCACCTGTTTCTGTAGTGTAGTGGTTATCACATTCACCTCACACGCGAAAGGTTCCCAGTTCAAAACCGGGCAGAAACGTTCATTAAGCTTTCTAATTTAGGGTGAGGAAATCTGTATGATTTCAATATAAAGGACAAAGAAAATTACAGCACAGCAACCAGCCCTCCACGCATGCACCGACCATGCTAGGTTGACGCTTTCCGCGCCCGCTGGGCACCGCAGTGGTTGGGGTGCATTATTGACCCCAATAATCACATTTTAATTTGATGTTTTTAAGTTTCCTTTGTACTTTGATTTCTGTTCGGGCTGTTCCCCTCCTTTTTGGGGAGCTGCCCCTTTTACTTTGTCCTGATTTAATCTGAGTTTGTTTACTTGGTTTGGTTTGACCTAAAAAGAGGGCAACATCCTGGTAAATCTTTTCTTTGCCCTCTCCAAAGCCTCCACATCCTTCTGGTAGTGTGGCGACCAAATTTAAATATTATATTCCAAGTGCGGCCTAACTAAGGTTCTATAAAGTTGCAACATGACTTGCCAATTTTTAAACTCAATGCCCCGGCCGATGAAGGCAAGCATGGGTATGCCTTCTTGACTACCTTCTCCACCTGCATTGCCACTTTCAGTGACCTGTATACCTGTACACCCAGATCCCTTTGCCTATCAATATTCTTAAGGGTTCTGCCATTTACTGTATATTTCCTATCTGTATTAGATCTTCGTTGCTGAACATTATCCGCATCTTGATATTGCAGCCATATGATCTTTGCTCTGACCTCGGCCTCAAATGATTTCTGTAAAATAAGAATGTTGATAGCTTTTTGACGAACTGACAGGAAAGAAACCTTTCGATTTTGACACTGTGCGCATATTCGCATCACGTTCAGTCTACAACAGAATTTAAAGAGTTTATAGGTGCAGATTAACGTAGCTAATCACCATCTGGAACTTTTCGAATAGTAGTATGTGCTCCAGGGGACTGACACAAGTGATACGGTAAGTGAAGTGTAGGAAATGGCGCACATTTCCCAGAAGAATCTTTTTTTAAATCGTTCTTCAAAACAAAGAAATGGGAAAAAAAACACTCAGACAAATGAGGAAATCGAGACTCAGTGCGGATCTACTGAACTTTCATTTAAATGGCCGGAATTTATGCGCCTGAATGTTTCACACTCAAAAAAGAAAAGACTCAAGTGTCAATAATTCTTCAATCTCGTCTATTTAAATGTAGTTCACTTTGTTTAAATGTAGTTCGCTATGGTCAATCTCATAATTGTGATCTGTATTCCCCGGTGACTCGATTCCTTTTGGTCAGTTATATTTACAATTCTATGATATTCAATTTCAGAGATATTCAATTCATAATGAAGACATATGTGTTAAATAATGCATTGAGACTAAATATTGAAACAAATGCTGAGTACAATTGTACAATGAACGTTGTTGAAGTGTCATCTGGACTCGAAACGTCAGCTCCTTTCTCTTCTTACAGGAGCTGTCAGACGTTGTGAGATTTTCCAGCATTTTTTCGTTTGGTTTCCGATTCCAGTATCCGCAGTAATTTGCTTTTATTGCTGAGTACAATTGGTTGAGATTATTCGAAGGAAGATGAGAATAAAGAACAAAGAACAATACAGCACAGGAACTAGCCCAAGCCCGTGCTGCTCCCTGGTCCAAACTAGACCATTCTTTTGTATCCCTCCATTCCCACTCCGTTCATGTGGCTATCTAGATAAGTCTTAAACGTTCCCAGTGTGTCCGCCTCCACCACCTTGCCTGGCAGCGCATTCCAGGCCCCCACCACCCTCTGTGTAAAATATGTCCTTCTGATATCTGTGTTAAACCTCCCCCCGTTCACCTTGAACCCATGACCCCTCGTGAACGTCACCACCGACCTGGGGAAAAGCTTCCCACCGTTCATCCTATCTATGCCTTTCATAATTTTATACACCTCTATTAAGTCTCTCCTCATCCTCCGTCTTTCCAGGGAGAACAACCCCAGTTTACACAATCTCTCCTCATAACTAAGCCCCTCCATACCAGACAACATCCAGGTCAACCTCCTCTGTACTCTCTCCAAAGCCTCCACGTCCTTCTGGGAGTGTGGCGACCAGAACTGGACGCAGTATTCCAAATGCGGCCGAACCAACGTTCTATACAACTGCAACATCAGACCCCAACTTTTATACTCTATGCCCCGTCCTATAAAGGCAAGCATGCCATATGCCTTCTTCACCACCTTCTCCACCTTGACGTCACCTTCAAGGATCTGTGGACTTGCACACCCAGGTCCCTCTGCGTATCTACACCCTTTATGGTTCTGCCATTTATCGTATAGCTATGAATGATGCATTAATGATGCATTAATGAAAGGCCCTTTATGGTTCTGCCATTTATCGTATAGCAATAGAATGATGCAATAATGAAAGGCTAGAAATCATTGTTCCCTTAGATATTTGCCAGAAGAACGCTTATAAACTTTGATGTTCAAGATAAGTTGAGCAATCAGATTGAAAGCAACAGTTATCTTCCTGAATTAAGAAGCATAGGCTCTCAGTCTAACCATTGGAACCTGCAGCAGTTGAACATTGCGGACAGGCCGATTTGCTGCAGCTTGCGTCCAGATGTTTCTGTCGTGCAGTGGTTATTATGTTCGTCTGACACGCGGAAAGATCCTGGTGAAACGAAGCAGAAACATTCATTAAGCTTTCTCATGTCGAGTGAAGGAAAATTGCATGATTTCAGTTCGTTCCTCAACATTATCTGAACCTCAATATTACAGGCATATTATTGTTGCTCTGACATCGGCCTCCAATGTTTTCTGTAAAATAAGAAATGCTGATTTTTTTTGATGCACTGACAGGAAAGTAACGTTTCGATTTTGACACCGAGCACATATTCGCAACTCGTTCAGTCTACAACAGAATTTAATGGGTATATGGGTGCAGACTAACATGGTTAATCACCGTCTGAAACATATCTAATAGTAGTGTCTGCTCCAGAAGACTGACACAAGTGATATTGTAAGTGATCTATCAGAAATGGCGTTCATTTCCCAGACGATTCTTTTTTAAAATCGTTCTTCACAACAAAGAAATAGGAAAAAAACACTCAGACTGATGAAGGAATCGGGACTCAGTGCAGATCTACTGGACTTTCCTATAAATGGCCGGAATTTATGCGCCTGAATATTTCACGCCCATAATAAAAAAGGCTCAAGTGTCACGAGCAGTTAGTTCTTGACTCACTTCCATGTAAACATAGTTGACTTTGTTTAAAAGCTGGTTATGGTCAATCTCAAAATTGCGATCTGTATTACCCGGTGATTCGATTCGTTCTGTTAGTCAGTAATGTTTGCAATTCAGTGATATTCAATTCCAGAGATATTCAATTCATAATGAAGACATATGAGTTAAATAATGCATTGATACTAAATATTGAATAATAAAACAAATACTGAGTACAATTGCTCAATGAGCTTTCACAAAATGTCATCTGGACTCGAAAGCTCAGCCCTTTTCTCTCCTAACAGGAGCTGTCAGACATTGCGAGATTTTCCAGCATTTTCTCTTTTGGTTTCCGATTCCAGCATCCGCAGTAATTTACTTTTATTACTGATTACAATTTGTTGAGATTATTCGAAGGAAGATGAAAATGATGCATTAATGAATGGGCAGAATCAGTGCTCACTTAGATATTTGCCAAACGAAAGCTTTGAAATTTTGATGTTCAAGATAAGTTGAGAAATCAGGTTGAAAATACCGGTTTTCTTCTTGAATTCAGTGACATGGGCTCTCAGTCTAACCATTGGAATCTGCAGCAGCGCAGCGCAGTTGGACATTGCAGGCAGGCCAATTAACTAAAATATGCGGTCAGCTGTTCATGTAATGTCATGGTTATCACGTTCGCTTCACACGTGAAAGATTCCCGGATCAAAACCCGGCAGAAGCACTTTTGGACCATTCTTATTCAGGGAGTGCGAAGCCTGCATGGTTTAACTTCCTAGAATCATGCAGTGAAGAGGGAGGCCATTCGGCCCATCGAGACGGCACCGAACACAATCCCACCCAGGCCCTAACTCCATGACCCCATGTATTTACCTACCTCGCCCCCCTGGCACTAAGGGGCAATTTAGCATGGTCTATCCACCTCACCTGCACATCTTTGGACTGTGGGAGGAAACCAGGACCCGGGGAACACGGGGAGAACGTGCAAACTCAACACAGACAGTGACCCAAGCCGTGAATCGAACCCAGGTGTCTGTGAGGCCGCAGTGCTAACCAATGTGTCACTGTACCGTCCCACTGTGCCACCATCATTGCTCAACATTATGTGAATCTCGATGTTACATCAACTCAAATGCTTTTCGGAAAATCAGAAATGCTGTTATTTAGGATGCAATGGCAGGAAATAAATGTTTGTACTGTTTGTACATATATTCGCAACTCGTTCAGTCCGCAACAAAATTTAGTGCGTTTACCGGTGCAGACTAACAGATTTAATCACCATCTGAAACATGTCTACCAGTAATGCGGGCTCATAAAGACAGACACAAGTGAAACTGTAACTGAACTAGAGGAAATGGCACACATTGCTTCGAAGCTTATTTTTAAAATCGTTCTTCCGAATAAAGAAAAAGGAAAAAGCACTCAGACAGATGAGGAAATCGAGAATCAGTGCGGAACTGCTGGGCCTCCTGTCGATGAAAGATATTTAAGCGCCAGAATGTTTCACACACCGAATAAAGAAGGATCACGTATAACTAACAGATCATTCTTAAATCTCTTCCCTTGAAAGATATTTGCTTTTGTTTGAAAGCTGACTTTGGTCAATTTCAAAAAGTACCATGGGATGTGTATTTCCCAGTGACTCGCGCTCTTTTGTTGATTCGCCATGCTTGCAATTCAATGTTGTCTATTTCAGAGATATTCAATTCAGAATGAGGACATTTGTGTTAAATAAATGTATTGAAGTTAAAGGTTGAATCAAAAGAACCGGGAAGATACAATGTGATGGGATGGGATTTATTTTCTCCGCCCATTTGCATATCGGCAAATATTCACTTTCTGCAAAAAGATGCCATGATTTTCGGTAAGCGATCAGAGAGCGCCCTCCGTGGACAGTACAACAGCATTGGAAACAGACGGAATACCAAGAGCCCACAAATGTACACTCAGAGACATATCCAGTGCAGCTACAACATTGGACAAGAGGAATCATCCGCTCAACATCCACACTGTTGGCACCCCTTCGCGTTTTAAAGCTTTCAGTCAATTTGCCTCTTACTCTTCTGAACTCCCGTGGATACAAACCTGACGTCAACATCCTTTCCTCATCAGATCACCCGCTCAGAGCTGGTGATGGTTTCGTAAAACTCCTCTGAACTTTTTCTCATGCATTAACATATTTCTTAAGATAAGGAGACAAGTAGTGTGCACAATATTTGATATATATCCAATGCCCTCGCCAATGCCCAATTTTACGATCTATCCTTGTGTCGCCAGCAGATATAACATCCATATCTTCACTGCCTTCATCACTGCAGAAATCATCCCACTTTAATGCTTTTTGACAAATTCAGCCAGAATGTATTTGTTCAGATCAAATCGTTTTTCGTCAACTTGCTTGAGTTTAATGCTGAACAACAGAGATGGTTTGTGAGGGTATTTCTCTTAATGGGCGTCCAAAGGTCATGTGATATGGTGCTACATCACAGCTTGTGAGTAAATGTGGAGATCAGAGAATAAAATGGATAGGAGCAACACGGATAGGAAATTGGCTGAGTGCCAGGAAACAACTCCTAGCTGTTTTTCGGACTGGAACAAAGTTTGCAGTGAAGGTGCCAGGAACAGGTTATATGACTCTTGATCTTCCCGGCATAGTAATGGCCGAGAGCTTGGTATGGAGGTCAGACTTTCAAAATCTGTGTATAATGCAAAACATGGAAACATTGCCAACCATCAGAAGACCGAGCAGAACTTCAGAACGAAAAAAAAACTAATTTGTGGAATTGTCCTGCAATTGGGAGATTTAATTGATTGCATGTAAAGTTACATGATTAGTTTTGTTAAGCAGAATGCGAAGTGACAAAGGGAAATGATGAAAACGCTATGAATGTGGCGGTAAGACGCCGAGGGACCTGAGTGAATATGTGCATAGATCATTCATGGTGGAAGATAGTTTGAAAGAGCGGAAAAGAAAATAGTTAACAGTCTTTGTTGGGGAAAAGAATACAGAAGCAAGGAAGTTATGCTAAATTTGTAAAAAGCACTGGAAAATAGTCAACTGAAAAATTGCGTCAAATTCTGGGCACCAAACGTAAGGAGAAATGTAAAGCTAATAGGCTGGATGCAGAGGGAAAATACGAGATTAGTTCCAGAGATCAGAAACTTCAGTTCCGAAAATATATTGGTGAGGTTCAGACTGATTTCCTTGACAGGAAGTTGCTGATGTGATCCCATTGAGGCCTTCAAAATCCTGAGGGGTCTTGACAGAGTAGATAGAGAGTAATTGTTCAATAGCAGATGGATTTTGTAACAGAGGGCGCGGGTTGAAGTTAATTGGTGAAAGAAGCATGGAGTCATAACGAAAAACATTTTCGGACAGTGACTGATTCAGACCTGCAATCTGCTGTTTCAGAGTACGGTTCAGGGAGCGCCAATTGATGGTTTCAAAATGGGATTGGATTATTGTCTGGAATTGAAAAAAATGCTGGACTGTGGGCTATAGAGTGTTATTGGATGAATTGCTCCTTTAGAGGACCAGCACATACATGATGCTTCAAAATGGCCTGCTTCTCTCCTGTAAATAGTCTATCAGTGTGGAAAATGAAGTCAGTGGCAAAGTGGTAATATCACTGGGAGAGGATTTCTGAGGGGAGGCAGTTTGCTCAAGGTATATGTTCAAATCTAACTGCAAAAGAACGTGGGTTTTAAAATGCAATTGCAATTTTGAATTTAAACCTCGTTCCGTAATTGCAGCCAATACAAGTAATATAGCAGATCCTCTAATGCCCAGCAGAAAAGGAAACCATCCATCATTTCCCAGTTTGGCCCATAGCTGACTCAAGGCTATGAGGGAGGAACTGACAAAAATCGACTGGAAGCAGAGCCTAATGGGAAAGACAGTAGAACAGCAATGGCAGGAGTTTCTGGGAGTAATTGAGGACACAGTGCAGAGGTTCATCCCAAACAAAAGAAAGGTTATCAGAGGGGGGATTAGGCAGCCATGGCTGACAAAGGAAGTCAGGGAATGCATCAAGGCAAAAGAGAGAGCCTATAATGTGGCAAAGAGTAGTGGGAAGTCAGAAGATTGGGAAGGCTATAAAAACAAACAGAGGATAACAAAGAGAGAAATAAGGAAGGAGAGGATCAAATATGAAGGTAGGCTAGCCAGTAACATTAGGAATGATAGTAAAAGTTTCTTTAAATACATTAAAAACAAACGGGAGGCAAAAGTAGACATTGGGCCGCTCCAAAATGACGCTGGTAATCTAGTGATGGGAGACAAGGAAATAGCTGAGGAACTTAATAAGTACTTTGCGTCAGTCTTCACAGTAGAAGACATGAGTAATATCCCAACAATTCAGGAAAGTCAGGGGGCAGAGTTGAATATGGTTGCCATCACAAAGGAGAAAGTGCTAGAGAAACTAAAAGGTCTGAAAATTGATAAATCTCCGGGCCCAGATGGGCTACATCCTAGAGTTCTAAAGGAGATAGCTGAAGAAATAGTGGAGGCGTTAGTTATGATCTTTCAAAAGTCACTGGAGTCAGGGAAAGTCCCAGAGGATTGGAAAATCGCTGTTGTAACCCCACTGTTCAAGAAGGGAACAAGAAAAAAGATGGAAAATTATAGGCCAATTAGCCTAACCTCAGTTGTTGGCAAAATTCTAGAATCCATCGTTAAGGATGAGATTTCTAAATTCTTGGAAGTGCAGGGTCGGATTAAGACAAGTCAGCATGGATTTAGTAAGGGGAGGTCGTGCCTGACAAACCTGTTAGAGTTCTTTGAAGAGATAACAAATAGGTTAGACCAAGGAGAGCCAATGGATGTTATCTATCTTGACTTCCAAAAGGCCTTTGACAAGGTGCCTCACGGGAGACTGCTGAGTAAAATAAGGGCCCATGGTATTCGAGGCAAGGTACTAACATGGATTGACGATTGGCTGTCAGACAGAAGGCAGAGAGTTGGGATAAAAGGTTCTTTCTCAGAATGGCAACCGGTGACAAGTGGTGTCCCGCAGGGTTCAGTGTTGGGGCCACAGCTGTTCTCTTTATATATTAACGATCTAGATGACGGGACTGGGAGCATTCTGGCCAAGTTTGCCGATGATACAAAGATAGGTGGAGGGGCAGGTAGTATTGAGGAGGTGGGGAGGCTGCAGAAAGATTTAGACAGTTTAGGAGAGTGGTCCAAGAAGTGGCTGATGAAATTCAACGTGGGCAAGTGCGAGGTCGTACACTTTGGAAAAAAGAATAGAGGCATGGACTATTTTCTAAACGGTGACAAAATTCATAATGCTAAAGTGCAAAGGGACTTGGGAGTCCTAGTCCAGGATTCTCTAAAGGTAAACTTGCAGGTTGAGTCCGTAATTAAGAAAGCAAATGTAATGTTGTCATTTATCTCAAGAGGCTTGGAATACAAAAGCAGGGATGTACTTCTGAGGCTTTATAAAGCACTGGTTAGGCCCCATTTGGAGTACTGTGAGCAATTTTGGGCCCCACACCTCAGGAAGGACATACTGGCACTGGAGCGGGTCCAGCGGAGATTCACACGGATGATCCCAGGAATGGTAGGCCTGACATACGATGAACGTCTGAGGATCGTGGGATTATATTCATTGGAGTTTAGGAGGTTGAGGGGAGATCTGATAGAAACTTACAAGATAATGAACGGCTTAGATAGGATGGACGTAGGGAAGTTGTTTCCATTAACAGGGGAGACTAGGACGCGGGGGCACAGCCTTAGAATAAAAGGGAGTCACTTTAGAACAGAGATGAGGAGAAATTTCTTCAGCCAGAGAGTGGTGGGTCTGTGGAATTCATTGCCACAGAGGGCTGTGGAGGCCGAGACGTTGAGCGTCTTCAAGACAGAAATTGATAAATTCTTGATTTCTCGAGGAATTAAGGGCTATGGGGAGAGAGCGGGTAAATGGAGTTGAAATCAACCATGATTGAATGGTGGAGTGGACTCGATGGGCCGAATGGCCTTACTTCCGCTCCTATGTCTTATGGTCTTATGGTCTAAGGCCCACACGTGTTTGGCGTTTACATGACTTCTGTGATGATCTAGGAAACCAATGAATTCAGAGTACTCGCGATTGCCAAATTATGCTGGCCTTGCCAGCTGTGTGTACACCCCATGAAAGAATAAGAAACAGCAACGAAAATCAGCATTTCATAACATCTGCAATAGCAAAGGACGTCCAGGAGATGGCAGTGAAACCGTGCTCTTTGGCACGACGCGAAACAGAACGTCTCAGTTATTGCTGCAATCGATGTAGTCTTTATTCATCCTAAACTAGACCCAGTTTATGTGACACAAAATCATATTTCTGATTACGTGACAATAATTCTCAATTGATTCTCTACTCAGCAAAATCCCAGTTGTCACTATACCGCACCAAGCCTCATTTGATATTACATTGCTGGAATCTGCAACGTGTAAAGAAACCTCGACGATACCTCAATCACTGCTGCACCAGTCCACCTCCCTGTTTATACCGAATAATATCCTGTCTCTAATTATTGTTCTATTTCATGACTCGTTTATTGCTCTAATGTCCCTGTCAAATCTTTTATCAATCTGAAGCCTTAGTTTGAAATTATTGCATCAGCTTTGTCTCAGTTTATATCATACAATGCCCAGAATCAGATTCAACAGCATTTGAACCGATTGAACAGGTGGAGTTTTATTGCGCTAGCTGCTGTGTCCTTTATTAATGCGCCAAACCATACCACTGTTCATTTTACACATTATCCTCTCTCAATTATTGCTTTACTCTGCATTGCCACACTTTATATCATACTAGATTATATCCCTATATTCTAATAGCGTCCATGTGAGACTACATTACACTAGAACCTGTCTCAGTTTAAATGTCTCTGCTTACATTGGAATGAACCTTGACTTTGTTACAGTTGCGTAATTCATGTTTCTGTCTATTTGAGAAAACATCACGCTGGTTAGTACGACGCTATAGAAATTCCGGACAAATGTGAGGTAATGCATTTTGGAAGGTCTCGTACAGATAGGAAATTTACAGTAAATGGCAGAACCCTTAGGACTATTGATAGGCAAAGGGATCTGGGTGTACAGGTACACAGGTCACTGAAAGTGTCAATGCAGGTGGAGAAGGTCGTCAAGAAGGCATACGGCATGCTTGCCTTCATCGGCCGGTGTATTGAGTTTAAAAATTGGCAAGTCATGTTGACGCTTTATAGAATCTTAGTGAGGCCGCACTTGGAATGTACGGTCAATTCTGGTCGCCACACTACCAGAAGGATGTGGAGGCTCTGGAGAGGGTACAGAAAAGATTTACCAGGATGTTGCCTGGTATGGAGGGCATTAGCTATGAGGAGAGGTTGGAGAAACTTGGTTTGTTCTCACTGGAGCGACGGAGGTTGAGGGGAGACCTGATAGAAGTCTACAAGATTATAAGAGGCATGGACAGAGTGGATAGTCAGAAGCTTTTTCCCAGGGTGGAAGAGTCAATTACTGGGGGGCATAGGTTCATGGTGCGAGGGGCAAATTTTAAAAGAGATGTACGAGGCAGATTTTTTACACAGAGAGTGGTGGGTGCCTGGAACTCGTTGCCGGGGGAGGTAATGGAAGCCGACACGGTAGTGACTTTTAAGGGGCGTCTAGGAAAGTACATGAATGAGATGGGAATAGAGGGATATGGTCTTCGGAAGCGTAGGGGGTTTTAGTTAAGTCGGGCAGCATGGTCGGTGCAGGCTTGGATGGCCTGTGCTGTAATTTCTCTTTGTTCCATACCCGCTCTCAGTAATCATTGAACTGGACCCAGTCTGCATTCATATTAGTACAAGTGCTGTATCAATAATTGGTGCACTCGACACTGTCTCTGTATTACTGCACAAAACCCGTCCTTCGTTCATAATAGAACAGATTGTATTAGATGGATTGGCTATGCAAAATTACCCGTTATTGTCCATAGGGTATGTGGATTCGCCATGGTAAATGTGTGGGGCTAACGGGGATAGGGCAGAGGGGAGGGCCTGGGTGGGATGCAAACTCGGAGAGCCAGATGGTCTTTTTCTGAACTCCAGGGATTCTATAGTTCGATGTCTAAGAATTATCATATCATACCTTGCTTAGACATACGAGTGCTTATTTCTTTTAAATATTCTTTTTTCCGATTACCCCCTTTGGAGAAATGATTTCTTTCAGCAATTTCCCTTCAGCTTTCCAAGTGATAACCTTCAGTCCATCTCTGCCTTCCATGAGTGTATGAAAACACCAGACAGTCCTGTATTTCAACTGAAGAACATTTAATATGCAACTATTTATTGACAACCATTCTGCTGTGTGCTCTTGCACACAAAACGATTTCCATAGAACCATAGAAAATTACAGCTCAGAAACAGGCCTTTTGGCCCTTCTTGTCTGTGCCGAACCATTTTTTGCCTAGTCCCACTGACCTGCACTTGGACCATATCCCTCCACACCCCTCTCATCCATGAACACGTCCAAGTTTTTCTTAAATGTTAAAAGCATTTACCCCTTTATCCGGCAGCTCATTCCACACTCCCACCACTCTCTGCGTGAAGAAGCCCCACCTAATATTCCCTTTAAACTTTTCTCCTTTCACCCTTAACCCATGCCCTCTGGTTTTTTTCTCCCCGAGCCTCAGCGGAAAAAGCCTACTTGCATTCACTCTATCTATACCCATCAAAATCTTATACACCTCTATCAAATCTCCCCTCAATCTTCTACGCTCCAGGGAATAAAGTCCAAACCTATTCAATCTCTCTCTGTAACTCAGCTTCTCAAGTCCCGGAAACATCCTTGTGAACCTTCTTTGCACTCTTTCAACCTTATTTACATCCTTCCTGTAACTAGGTGACCAAAACTGTACACAATACTCCAAATTCGGCCTCACCATGCCTTATATAACCTTACCATAACACTCCAACTTTTATACTCGATACTCCGATTTATAAAGGCCAATGTACCAAAGGCACTCTTTACGACCCTATCCACCTGTGACGTCACTTTTAGGGAATTCTGTACCTGTATTCCCAGATCCCTCTGTTCAAATGCACTCTTCAGAGTCCTACCATTTACCCTGTACGTTATTCTTTGGTTTGTCCTTCCAAAGTGCAATATCTCACACTTGTCTGCGTTAAATTCCATTTGCCATTTTTCAGCCCATTTTTCTAGTTGGTCCAAATCCCTCTGCAGGCTTTGAAAACCTTCCTCACTGTCCACTACACCTCCAATCTTTGTATCATCAGCAAACTGCTGATCCAATTTACCACATTATCATCCAGATCATTGATATAGATGACAAACAACAATGGACCCAACACCGATCCCTGCGGCACACCACTAGTCACAGGCCTCCACTCAGAGAAGCAATCCTCCACAACCACTCTCTGGCTTCTTCCATTGAGCCAGTGTCTAATCCAATTTACTACCTCCCCATGTATACCTAGCGACTGAACCTTCCTAACTAACCTCCCATGAGGGACCTTGTCAAAAGCCTTGCTGAAATCCAGGGAGACAACATCCACCGCCTTCCCTTCATCCACTTTCCTGGTAACCTCCTCGAAAAACTCTAATAGATTGGTCAAACATGACCTACCACGCACAAAGCCATGTTGACTCTCCCTAATAAGTCCCTGTCTATCCAGATATTTGTAGATCCTATCCCTTATCACACCTTCCAATAACTTGCCCACCACCGACGTCAAACTTACTGGCCTATAATTTCCCGGATTTCTTTTGGAACCTTTTTTAAACAACAGAACAACATGAGCCACCCTCCAATCATCCGGCACCTCCCCCGTAAATACTGACATTTTAAATATGTCTGCCAGGGCCCCTGCAAGTTCAACACTAGCTTCCCTCAAGGTCCGTGGGAATACCCTGTCCGGTCCTGGGGATTTATCCACTCCGATTTGCCTCAAGACAGCGAGCACCTCCTCCCCTTTAATCTGTAAAGGTTCCATGACCTCCCTACCAGTTTGCCCTATTTCCGTAGACTCCATGCCCGTTTCCTCAGTAAATACGGATGCAAAAAAACCATTTAGTATCTCCCCCATCTCTTTTGGTTCCATACACAGTCTACCACTCTGGTCTTCAAGAGGACCAATTTCATCCCTCACTATCCTTTTGCTCCTAACATACCTATAGAAGCTCTATGGATTTGCCTTCACTCTGTCTGCCAAAGCAACCCTCATGTCTTTTTTTAGCCCTCCTGATTTCCCTCTTAAGTAGCTTCTTGCACTTTTTATACTCCTCGAGCATCTGATCTGTTCCTTGCTGCCTGTACATTTCGTACAACTCTCTCTTCCTCTTAATCAGTGTTACAATCTCCCTCGAGACCCAAGGTTCCTTATTCCTATTTACTTTGCCTTTAATCCTGGCAGGAACATACAAACTCTGCACTCTCAAAATTTCTCCTTTGAAGGCCTCCCACTTTCCATTTACATCCTTACCAGAGAACAGCCTGTGCCAATCCACACTTCCTAGATCCCTTCTCATTTCATCAAAATTGGCCTTTTTCCAGTTCAGAACTTCAACCCGAGGACCAGATCTATCCTTATCCACGATCAGGTTGAAACTAATGGCATTATGATCACTGGATCCAAAGTGTTCCTTCGCACTCACATCCATCACCTGCCCTAACTCATTTCCCAATAGGAGATCCAGTATCGCATCCTCTCTAGTTGGCACCTCTATATACTGATGTAGAAAATTCTCCTGAACACATTTTACAAACTTTACCCCGTCTAAACCTTTAACAGTATGCGAGTCCCAATCTATATGTGGAAAATTAAAATCCCCTACTATCACAGCTTTGTGTTTCTTGCTGTTTCAATCTGACTATTTTGCTGCCAACATTGACTTATCTGTCTTTAAAAATCTGTTGGAAAATGGATAAATCGCATCTCGAATGACGAGGAGATTACTGGAAATTGATCTTCTTCGTGTCTCACTAAAGTTCCTGATTTTCGACTCAATTATGTGCTGATTTGTGAAAATGATGGCGGAAGTGACCGTGGATATATAGCCGACAGGAGATAATTACATCTGTAATTCTCAGACTTCTTATTCCTATTAATGCAAAGGATTGAAACATCTGCTGTTCTCCAGAGATCTGTTTAACCGTTACATTCGCCAATTCCATGGTAACCATCCTAAGTATTTTCTACTGTGGAAAGGTTGTACAATCTCGGTAACACGACGAATCAGGATCAGGTATATTATGAGGGTGGCCAGACCTTGTGTGATACAAACAGTGATATTGCCTGGTGAACATGGACAGTAGCTGTTCAAGATGGCAGCTCATCACCACTTTGTCAGGGGCAATTAGGGAAGGGCAACAGATGCCAGTGATGCCCACATCCCATAAATGATTAAAAATTATGCAGTAACAACAGAGACAGAATCTAATCTAATATAGACAGATATGCTGGCGCAATGATAACATAAACTGGCCGGGAGAGTCATGTAAGCTAATGCATTAGATATATAGAATAAGAGAGACAGAACATGATATAACATTTAAATAAACAGTTTGTTCCGTGTGATCATTCTAGAAAAAAGTAAATTGTCCAATAATAATTGGCAGGCGTCAAACGTAGGAAAACCAGATATAGGTTCCAATTCACAACTGATTGGGTAACGGTTTCGAAAAATAATCATAGAGAATTAGAATATTATAATTTGAATGGCCGGCCCCGGTGTTTCACTAACAGAGACAGCTGGGCCCGGAGTCAGACTGGGACCTGATATAAGGAAGCATATCTTTTCGAGGGCCTTGTGCAGGTTTCCTTGTCATGACGAGTGATGCAGTGATTTGTGTGGCAAACACGGATTGGAAACCGATGACAGCCGCAAGAATGACTGACTCCACCTGACAAAGAGCTGTTATTCCCATGGGGGGGGGGGGGGGGGGTGGATCAATCATGGTGGACTCCAAAAAATTCTGTCATCTGAGGTAACAATGGTGAATCTGTTAGAGGAACAGAAAATAACATGCTCCTTCTCATTCTTACAAACAGTTCCACATTTCCAGTCAGAATTGGGACATGTGAAGACTGAAAAGACGAAGTATGAAAATATCATCGGAGGCAAAACGAATAGTGCAATAACTGTTAAGGATTATTGCACTTTTCCGAAACAAGTTCGATCCAATGCTAATTTGTTCAAAGTGATGGCTTGTAAATAGAATTGAATAATTAAATTTCGGCATCGTTCCTGGCAAATGTCCACCACCAACCCTCCCATCCCCCCCTCCCCCACCGCGCACACACACGCACGCACATACACACACACACACACACACACGTGTTGCCAAAAGATAAGATTAGCACAAGACGACAGCTGTATAAATATTGCATCTTATTCAGTCTCAATGAAGGACAGGGGGAGACTCAAAAACGATGCTAGGACAATGGTGCATAAGAACCATTAAAATGGACCTGTTCTCGAAAATCCTTCACATTTTACTCCATGAAGGATATATCTCATTTATTTTCAAAGTTACTGTGAAATCTGATTCGATCACCCTCTGAAGCTGTTCATTCCAGTCCACAACAACTTTTGTGTAAAAGTAAACAATCACATTTCTGTCTCTCTGCTCAATAAAATAAATCTGTGCCCACTGGTTGCTGACCGTCCTCCCAGTTGAAATATCCTCTCTTTAATTACCCCACTCAAAACGTCATGATTTTGAACACGAATAAAAGTGTTCAAAACACTGGCAAGGAGATAGAGAGAGAGAGACACCGGGAGAGTTAGGAGAAAGAAAAACGGGGTGCTGACAGATAAAAGCTGAAGAACAAAAAATAAATAGCAGATGGAGAGAAAATGATCGAACAATGCAAGATAACAGCTATCATTTCCTTTCTTCACGAAACCTGGGAGAGCTCAGTGACTGATCCACTGACCATCCAGTTATGTCCTGGAATGGAAACTCTGAACAGATCGCACCAGACTCATTTGTAAATGTCACCACAATGTGATCTTTATAACTCTGCCCTGGCTCTGTGGACAGATATAGGCCGCACTGACAGATGTTCTCGTCAGATTGTGGCCCCTGGATTTATTTTCTGCTCAGAAGTGAGATGTGTGGTTTGGAACTGGCAGCAAGAATCAGGAAGTTATATTACCTGAGAATGAAACAAACGGGGCCAGTTTAATGTTATCACCGTGAACAGTCTTCCTGCCTGCGAGGGTGAACTCATTCTGAAAGCTTCAAGAACAGTCACAGAATTGCTGCCGGTCGCAGCATTACATTCACTTCGATTGCCATGTTAATGAATCAAGAAAATGATCATATTTGGGGTTTAGGTAGGTTAATTGAAAGGAAGATGGATTGAAAATTATCGCTGAGAGAAAAGATGGAAAATTAAAGCAACATTTTTCCCCGCACAGGTGTTCTAAAATAGAAAGTTTAAGTGTGTTAGGTGTTGTGTGAGTGAAATCGAGGAGAGCGTATAAAAGAGTGAACTGGTCTGTTTCCGGCACTGAATTTTCCTCTGTTGAGATTGTTCTGTTTCATCTTTTCAGTCACAAGTTGCCTTAAGCATGAAAGTTAAACATTTTTGAACGAGTAGCCAGATCCGGCTCATGGGTACCTGTGTAAGTGAGCTAAAGGAGATTGAGAGAGAGAAGAGAGGTTTTCCGATTTAGGTCTTGTCTGAGACAGAGAAAGAGAGGAGAGAAGTTCAGTGAGTCATTTGAAAGATGCAATGCCTTGGCAGTGGAATGGCCAGCTGTATATCACATTCAGAGCGTCCAGAGCAGTTCATTAACTTTAGGCATTGACTGAGGCAAAGAATGTGCAAGTAAATACTGAACAAATTACCATAAAATTCTTAAAACTAATTGCAATTATTTACATAGGATTTATGACTGGTACATCACATTGTTATGGGCATAGGGTCCACTTCGGGCTTGTGTAACTGTCTGTCTGGTTTTTGCAAATTGTGTGCGTGGGTTTCCGCCAGGTTTACCGCTTTCCTCCTGCAGTCCAAAGATGTGCAGGTTAGGAGGAGTGGTCATGCTGAATTGTCCCTGAGAATCCATTTGCAGTCCAACGTGGCATACGTTTACTGTATTCCTCAATTTCTTTTGAACAAGAGGATGTTACAAGATTCATCCCATGCTTTCAACAAATTATTGCACACAATACGTGAGCAACTAGATATGATGTGCAACACCGAATATTTATTAACAAGATGAAATGCATACTTCCAACCGCTTTCATCCACACGAATACGTTTCATTTCTTAAGTTAGTATCTATTTATTTAAAGTTAATTTATTAGTCACATGTCGGCTTGCATTAGCACTGCAATGAAGCGGCTCTGAGAATACCCCAGTCGCCACACTCTGGCAGCTGTTCGGGTACACTGAGGGAGAATTTGATATTCCCAATGCACCTAACTAGCACAGCTTTGGAATGTGGAAGGAAACCGACACAGACACAGGGAGAACGTACAAACTCCACACATATAGTGACCAAGCCAGGAATCGAACTCGAGTCCCCAGCACTGTGAGGCAGCAGTGCTAACCGCTGCTAACCACTGCGCCATCCAGCTAGCTTGGTCTTCCTCTTTTTCCATCCATCAGACGCATTTTATAGAAAATTAGTAACTGAGGCAGTGCCTGCTTTTTTATTCGGACCCAATGTAATGCAACGTGAGGTACGGGTGTGCTCAGTAGTGCATGACATACAACCTACCAAAAATAATATCTGAGATGGAACCTAATGTAACATATGTGGACTATTGACTGAGCAACAACAGCTCAGAAATGATTAATTGTAGCATATATCACGGCATGTCTTCATGTAATATAAAGGAAGCGGTACGTAATGTAATGTAAACAGATACAAGGTATATTGCAATAATGATTCAAATGAATCAAATGCAGTATATAAAGAGGCATGGCCTAGTGCATTACTGTATACGACTGCACCAAATGGGTTATTGCAGCGAACATCGTCAAGTACAGTACTAACTGAGACAGGGTTAATTGTAGCCCTAATAGATCAAGGCCCAGTCCGTTAATAAATTAAACTTCAGGTTGCGTTATATAGTGCAGAAAGAAAGATAAAACGAGATATGGTGGCGTACAGACATGACTGAGACAACTCCTGTGCAATAAAAAAAAATTACATGGTTAAATGCAGTAATAACAGAAGGAGGGGCAGTGTAATAAAACTAAACTCAATATATAGTGAAATTTAAGCAGATACATCGTCGTACCATAGTAAGCAATAGAACAAAAATGGCCATTAATATGTTCCTCGGAATCATAACCTAATTCAGTAATAAAATGCTATGAATCCTGGAGGATGAACTGCAGTGTTGACTGAGGGAGGAGAGAGAGAGAGAGAGACAGATGGACAAGTGCACTAATATCACTCCATTTATGATGAATGATCTGCTGAGTGTTTCTGGCAGTTCATTTTTCAGATCCCATGCATCCGCAGTATCTTGTTTTTGAGCAAGGAGATATTTGAACAGATTACTAAAAGGACGATCAATACAGGGACAGTTTTATGCCTTGATTTAGACGAGGAAAGTGAGATAAGGAGATTTAGGGAGGGAATAACAGAGCTTCGGGCCTGGGCAGATTAACACATCCCAAACTGAAAAATAATTTTGAAGATAAGAATGGAAATTGCAGAAAATATATATATTGAAATTCTATTCAAACATAACTTGTTCTGTGGCCATTTCGTTTTATTTCTTTCTGAAACAGATGAACAATGAACCATTGGTTAGAAAATTGGCCTGTGGGAGCCCATCTGGCGATATTGCGAGTACAAAATTCTGTCTCATACCGCCAGTGTATCAGTTGAATGCTATTAATAAAATACGACAGGCGAAACAATCTTTATCGCTAAAATCTGCAGCAAATTGACATAGTGCAGCACAATCTACAACGAATAAAAGGCATCATAACAGAGATTCCTAAATATATTGCAAAGAGCACTGCACTATTGTTCATATTGACCTGTCCCTCAATGCCAGTTTATCACTGAGAAAATGTTATAACGTTCACGCTAAATATTACCCACACAATAGCAGAGTGATTAGACGTTTCTCACAGCTACTTATAAATATTAGTAAAAAATAAACCGACTGTTTCAAACAAGAATGATTGGTATCGGACAGGCACACCCACATATATCATGATTGATAATATCTCGACAGGCAACATATTCATGGTCGCATGTTGGATTAACAGAGACAGGCTCTGATGTAATGTAAAGAGACAAATCCTGTGTAATATAAAAAGAGGTGGGATCCGACGTAATATAATCAGATCTGTGGTCCACTGTAGGACTAATTGAAAGGACCTGATGTAGCATAAATAGAGAAATGGCTGAGTGTAGCATAACGAGAAAAACGACCGAATGTAGTATAAAGAGAGACAGGGTCCACTACCATATCATTAAAGACTGGGTCTGGTACAACATAAATAGAAGTATGGACTAGTGTAATGTAATCAGAGGATTGATTCAGTTAATTAATAACTAATAAAGCAGGGTCTTCTACATACTGGCCCTATTGCCAATGGATAGCGTTTTCTTCCTAATGAGCAAAACATGCTCATTCATAACTTTGAACTTCTGTACTAAATCTCCCATAAACTGCACTGTTCTAAAGGAAAGAAACTCCGCGTTCAGCTGTTCTGATAGTGTAGCTCATGCATGATGAACGTCAAGCTCCACACCACCTTCTGCCTCGCATGTTTCCCGATGTCATGTTAGGAATTGATGGAACTTTCACATGGATTCTCATTAATCAATGGCATCGTGTCAGAATAAGATTCAAGGCTAAGAAAAGACTTGCTTCTGACAATTAAATGCATCAGTGAAATATTGGACACAGATCTCAGAGTTTAGACACACTGAGCTCAATGTTATGTCAAAACACAGAACTGTGATCGGTTAACAGTCTTATCCCAGTGGAATCAACATCATTTTTGAGTCAAATGCTAATGTGCTCAATTCCCACAACAGATACCTGAGCTCATGATACAACCTGTGACAAAGTGCTGAATGTTCAGTTGTTCCATTATTGGATGTGATGATATTTCAGTCCAAGGTGTAGCATACAATATTATTATTAAGCTTGTATTCCAGAAGCTTGAAGTAATGCTCTGCGGGCAAGAACATAAGAAATAGGAGCAGGAGTAGGCCATCTAGCCCCTCGAGCCTGCCCCGCCATTCAATAAGATCATGGCTGATCTGACGTGGATCAGTACCACTTACCCGCCTGATCCCCATAACCCTTAATTCCCTTACCGATCAGGAATCCATCCATCCGCGCTTTAAACATATTTAGCGAGGTAGCCTCCACCACCTCAGTGGGCAGAGAATTCCAGAGATTCACCACCCTCTGGGAGAAGAAGTTCCTCCTCAACTCTGTCTTAAACCGACCCCCCCCCCTTTATTTTGAGGCTGTGTCCTCTAGTTTTAACTTCCTTGCTAAGTGGAAAGAATCTCTCCGCCTCCACCCTGTCCAGCCCCCGCATTATCTTATAAGTCTCCATAAGATCCCCCCTCATCCTTCTAAACTCCAACGAGTACAAACCCAATCTCCTCAGCCTCTCCTCATAATCCAAACCCCTCATCTCCGGTATCAACCTGGTGAACCTTCTCTGCACTCCCTCCAATGCCAATATATCCTTCCTCATATAAGGGGACCAATACTGCACACAGTATTCCAGCTGCGGCCTCACCAATGCCCTGTACAGGTGCATCAAGACATCCCTGCTTTTATATTCTATCCCCCTCGCAATATAGGCCAACATCCCATTTGCCTTCTTGATCACCTGTTGTACCTGCAGACTGGGCTTTTGCGTCTCATGCACAAGGACCCCCAGGTCCCTTTGCACGGTAGCATGTTTTAATTTGTTTCCATTGAGATAGTAATCCCATTTGTTATTATTTCCTCCAAAGTGTATAACCTCGCATTTATCAACGTTATACTCCATTTGCCATATCCTCGCCCACTCACTCAGCCTGTCCAAATCTCTCTGCAGATCTTCTCCGTCCTCCACACGATTCACTTTTCCACTTATCTTTGTGTCGTCTGCAAACTTCGTTACCCTACACTCCGTCCCCTCCTCCAGATCATCTATATAAATGGTAAACAGTTGCGGCCCAAGTACCGATCCCTGCGGCTCGCCACTAGTTACCTTCCTCCAACCGGAAAAACACCCATTTATTCCGACTCTTTGCTTCCTGTCGGATAGCCAGTCCCCAATCCACTTTAACACACTACCCCCAACTCCGTGTGCCCTAATCTTCTTCAGCAGCCTTTTATGGGGCACCTTATCAAACGCCTTTTGGAAATCCAAAAACACCGCATCCACCGGTTCTCCTCCATCAACCGCAAGGGTTCAAATTCCACCCCAGCAACTGGGGAATTTCAATTCAATTAATTGATTAAGCTGAATCAAACATCGTTGTCTTATTAATAACAATCATATTTCGGCAAAGTTCATCTTCTTCTCTGATGTATTTTAGGAGAGGAAATTTTACTTCTTACTTGTAAGACATATAAAATTGCCAGAAGAAGCAACAAGCCTGAGGGTTTGGAATGTTTTAAAATTCAACAAAAGAAGACACAATGTGCGAGGGGGGAAAGAGAGAATGAAAGTATAATGGCAGGAAGCAGAGAAACTAATTGTACAAGCTTCTCTGAATATCTGAAGAGACAAAGATTATTTAAGACAAATTAGGTAGCTTCCAGTCACAATCCAGGGAAATTATAATGGGGAACAAAGAAATGTTGGATGAATAGAACACAAAGTTTGACTCCATCTTCACAAAAGGGGACACAAATATCCTCCCAGAAATGTTAGGGAACCAAGAGCTAGTTGGCATTGAAGAACACCAGTGTTAGTAGCAAAATCATGCTGGGGAAATTAATGGGGTGAAATGCTGATAAATCACTAAGGCCTGAGAATCTACATCCCAGAGTATGAATGAAAATGGCCCTGAAAATATTGGGTGCATTGGTGTCATCCTCTAAAATTCTATACACTCTGGATTAGTTCCTTTAGATTGGAGGGTGACAAATGAAATCCCAATATGTACAAAGGAAGGGAGAGTAAAAATGTTGAATTACAGCCTGACATTAGCATAAGCGAAGATGTTAGAGACTGTTATCAAAGACATGATAGCAAAATATTTGGAAAGCATTAACGGAATTTGATGAAGCCAGCATGGGCTTAAGGAAGATATGTCATTCTTAACAAACCTACTTGCGTTTTCTGAGGCTGTAAGTAATAGAATAGTGAGGGGGGGCGGGGGGGGGGGGGGATGGAGGGAGGGGGGAGGGAACCAGGGTACATAGAACATAGAAACATAGAAATAAATACAGTACAAACAGGCCCTTCGGCCCACAAGTTGCGCCGGTCATGACGCTACCTACCTAGGCTTATATAAAGGCTTATCTATAACCCTCAATCCTGTTAAGTCCCATGTACTCATCCAGAAGTCTCTTAAAAGACCCTATCGAGTTTGCCTCCACCACCACTGATGGCAGCCGATTCCATTCGCCCACCACCCTCTGAGTGAAAAACCTACCCCTGACATCTCCTCTGTACCTACTCCCCAGCACCTTAAACACGTGTCCTCTCGTAGCAGCCATTTCAGCCCTGGAAAAAAGCCTCCGAGAATCCACCCGATCTATACCTCTCAACATCTTGTACACCTCTTTCAGGTCACCTCTCAGCCTTCATCTCTCCAAGGAGAAAAGACCGAGCTCCCTCAGCCTATCCTCATAAGGCATGCCAACCAATCCAGGCAACAGCCTTGTAAATCTTCTCTGCACCTTTTCAATCATTTCCACATCCCTCCTGTAATGAGGCGACTAGAACTGAGCACAGTACTCCAAGTGGGGTCTGACGAGGGTCTTATAAAGCTGCATTATTATCTCCTGACTTCTAAACTCAATCCCTCGATTGATGAAGGCCAGCACACCATACGCCTTCTTAACCACCCCCTCTACCTGCGAGGCCGATTTAAGAGTCCTATGGACCTGGGCCCCAAGGTCCTTCTGATCCTCTACACTGCTAAGAGTCGTACACTTGATATTATACTCCTTCATCCCATTCGACATGCCAAAATGGACCACTACACATTTATCCTGTTTGAAGTCCATCTGCCACTTCTCTCCCCAGTCTTGCATCCTATCAATGTCACACTACAGCTTCTGACATGCGTCCAACCTATCCACAACACCACCAACCTTCGTGTCGTCGGCAAACTTACCAACCCTTCCCTCCACTTCCTCATCCAGGTCATTTATGAAAATGACAGACAGCAAGGGTCCCAGAACAGATCCCTGGGGCACTCCACTGGTGACCGACCTCCGTTCAGAAAATTACCCGTCTACAACCACTCTCTGCCTTCTGCAGGCAAGCCACTTCTGAATCCACAAGGCAACAGCCCCTTGCATCCCATGCCCTCTCACTTTCTTGAGAAGTCTTGCATGGGGTACCTTATCGAACGCCTTGCTGAAGTCCATATAAACCACATCTACCGCTTTTCCTTCATCAATGTGTTTAGTCACATTTTCAAAGAACTCCACCAGTCTCGTAAGGCACGATTTGCCTTTGACAAGGCCGTGCTGACTACGTTTGAGCATACGAAACTCCTCTAAATGTTCATAAATCCTGTCCCCCAGGATCTTCTCCATCAACTTACCAACCACTGAGGTTAGACTCACCGGTCGGTAATTTCCTGGGCGATCCCTATTCCCTTCCTTGAATATAGGAAACACATCCGCAATCCTCCAATCCTCCAGAACCTCTCCCGTCTCCATCGACGACGCAACGATCATCACCAGAGGCTCTGCAATCTCTTCCCTCACCTCCCACAGTAACCTGGGGTACATCCCATCCGGTCCCGGCGACTTATCTATCTTGATGCTATTCAAAATTTCCAACACATCCTCTTTCTTAATGTCCACATACTCAATCTTTTCAGCCCACCTCAGTCCTGTAGTACAACCACCCAGGTCTTTTTCCACCGTGAATACCGAGGTAAAATATTCATTAAGCACCTCTGCTATTTCTTCCGGTTCTGTACAGACTATCTCACCTACACCTTTTATAATTCCTATTCCATCACATCTCATCCTTTTACTCTTCACATATTTATAGAACGCCTTCGGGTTCTCCTTAATCTTACCTGCCAAGGCCTTCTCGTGATCCCTTCTGGCTCTCCTAATTTCTTTCGTTCCGACAAGCCGTCTACTCATCTAGATCCCTATCATCGCCTAGCGCTCTGAAGCTTTTGTACGCTTTCCTTTTCTTTCTCACTAGGTTCAGCGCAGCTTTCGTGCACCATGGTTCCCGTAACCTACCAACACCTCCCTCTCTCATCGGAACGTTGTCATGCAGAACTCGAGGCAAACATTCCTTGAAAATCTGCCACCTTACTTCAGTGCTTTTCCTCGAGAATGCCTCCTTCCAATTTACACATCTAATCTCCTGCCTGATGGCTTCATATTTCCCCTTACTCCAGATAAACACTTTCCTAGCTTGCCTGATCCTATCTCTTTCCAATGCTTGCGTAAAGGAGATAGAGTAATGATCACTATCCCCAAGATGCTCTCCCACTGAGAGATCCGACATCTGGTACTGGCTCATTAGCCAGTACCAGGTCGAGTACAGCCTCTCCTCTTGTAGGCTTATCCACATGCTGTGTCAGGCAACCCTCCTGAACACACCTAACAACCCCCTCCCCATCCAAACCCCTTACTCTATGGATATTCCAATCGATGTTTGGGAAATTAAAGTCTCCCATCACGACAACCCTGTTATTCCTACATCTCTCCAGGATCTGTTTCCTATCTGCTCCTCAACATCCCTGTTACTATTGGGCGGCCTGTACAAAACACCCAGCAAAGTTATCGACCCCTTCCCGCTCCGAACTTCCACCCACAGAGACTCCGTAGACAATCCCTCCACGGCTTCCACATTCTCTGCAGCTCTGACACTATTCCTGATCAGCAGTGCCACTCCCCACCCCCCTCTTTTGCCTCCCTGTCTGTCCTTTCTGAAACATCTGAAACCCGGCACCTGAAGTATCCAGTCCTGTCCCTGTCCCCAAGTCTCCGTAATGGCCACCACATCACACTTCCAAGCATCGATCCACACTCTAAGCTCATCCACTTTATTCACTACACTCCTGGCATTAAAATAGACATATCTCAAACCTTTGGTTTGAGCTCTCCCCTTCCCCATCACCCGTCTATTCTCCCTCTTACACTGTGTACAATCCTTCTCTATTTGCGAGCTAGCCTCCTCGCTCTCAGTCACCTCATCACGATTCCCTCCCCCCAACCTTTCTAGTTTAAAGCCTCCCCAGTAGCCTTAGCCAACCTTCCTGCCAGGATATTTGTCCCCCTGGGATTCAAGTGCCACCCGTCTTTTTTGTACAGGTCACACCTTCCCCTAAAGAGGTCCCAATAATCCAGGAAACTGAATCCCTGCCCCCCGCTCCAGTCCCTCAGCCACGCATTCATCCTCCACCTCACTCCATTCCTGCTCTCACTTTCCCGTGGCACAGGCAACAATCCTGAGATTACTACCTTTGCGTTCCTCCTTCCCAACTGTCTACCTAACTCCCTATATTCTCTTTTCATTACACCTTCCGTCTTCCTACCTATGTCAGCGTGCATGTACGTGGTGCATTTGCACTTTCAGAAGACATTTGAGACGGTTCCTCGTAAAATATTAGTAGGTCAAATTAAAGCACGTGGGATAGGGAATAATGTATTGACATTTGTGTAGAATTCGTTGACAGACAAGAAACAGAGAATGGAAATACATGGGTCTTTTTCCGAGTGGCAGTCAGCGACTGGTGGGGTACTTCATGATCCCAACTTATATTATTTATTTATTAGTCACATGTCGGCTTACGGTAACACTGCAATGAAGTTACTGTGAAAAACCTCGAGTCACCACACTCCAGCGCCTGTTCGGGTACACTGAGGGAAAGTTCAGCATGGCCAATGTCCCTGAGCTGCACGTCCTTCGGATTGTTGGAGGAAACCGGGGCACCCAGAAGAAGTCCATGTAAGCACGGGGAGAACGTGCAGACTCCGTACAGAAAATGACCCAAGCCGGGAAGCGAACCCGGTCCCCGACCCCGTGCCACCGTGGGATCTGGATAAGGAAATCAAATGTAACATGTCCTAAGCGGCTGGCGATATATAACTGTGAGCAATGAGGAGGATGCAGTGACTTGTGAGCTGTGAGGAGGATGCAAGGGTGTTCAATGTGATCTGGACAAGTTGTGTGAATGGGTGAACATGTGGCAGATGCAATACAACGTGGCTAAATGTACAGTTATATGCGTGTGCAAAGAACAAAACAATATATATTTGGAAGTGTGATGTACAAATGGATCTGGGTATCCTTGTACACCAACCAATGAAATCGGAGAGGTATGTACAGCAAGCAATTTGGAAGGCCTTCGTTGCAAGAAGATTTGAGTTCGGAATTAGTGAAGTCTTACTGAAGTAATGCCGGGTCTTCAGAAGACCACATCTGGAGTAATGCGTGTAGATTTGATCTCCCGACCTAAGAAAGGGTCTCTGGCGAGTGCAGCTGATACACGCATTGGTGGGACTGTCCTATAAGGCGAACTTGCATCGACCGGACCTGTATTCACTTGACTGACGTGATGAACGAGCAGCGCTTGGAAAGCTCGTGATTCCAAATGAACCTGTTGGACTTTAACCTGGCGTTGCGAGACTTCTTACTGTGCACACCCAAGTGCAACGCGAGCATCTCCACCTCATGTATTCACTCGAGTTTAGAAGGATGAGAGGAGATCTGATTGAAATACATAAAATTGTGATTGCAACATTCAAAGCATAAAAAATGAGGGCGATGCAGTGGCACAGTGGCTGGCATGGCTGCTTTACAATGCCAGGGACCTGGGTTCGATTCCCACCTTGGGTCACTGTCTGTGCAGAGACTGCACATTATCTGCGTGGGTTTCCTTCGGGTGCTCCGTTTTCCTCCCACAGTCCGAAAGACGTGCTGATTCGGTGCATTGGCCATGCTAAATTTTCCCTCAGCGTACCTGAACAGGCGCTGGAGTGTGGCCATAGGGCCTTTTCAAAGTAACTTCATTGCAGTGTATGTCTACTTGTGCATTAATAATAAATGAAGTTATGAATAATTAAACGAATTCTAACAGGGCTGGGCAGGCAAGATGAAGGAAGGACGTTTTCGCTGGTTAGGTAGTCTCAAACCAGGGATGCAGTCTCAAGACATAGGGTAGCCAATTTAGGACAGAAATGGGGAAATATTTATTCACTTCAGAGGCTAGTGAACATATGGAGTCCTGTAGCACTGAAGGCTTTGGATGTCATGCCACTGAATAGATTCAAGAAATAAATCGATCTGTGATTAGATCTTAATGGTATCAGGGGGTGTGGGCAGAATCCAATAATGTGGCCTTGAGATAGGAAATAACCCATAATCATGAAGACTGGTGGATCAGGCTCGACTGGCCTCCTCCGGCTCCTAATTTCTATGTACCTAATGTTCAGTCAATGTTCTGAGGACCTGAGTTCAAATCCCGCCACGGCAGATGGTGGAACTTGAAATCAATTAAAACTATCTGGAATTAAGAATCTATTGATGACTATGAGACCATTGTTGATAGTTGTAAAAACCCATCTAGTTTACTCATGCCTCTTTAGGGAACGACATCTGCCGTTCTTACCTTGTTTGACCTCCATGTGACTCCAGAGTCACAGCAATGTGGTTGACTCTCAACTGCCCTCCACGGGCAACTAGAGATGGGCAACAAATGGTGGCCAGCCAGTAATGTGCAAGGCCCACGAATCAATAAAAAAAGCTATGTTTAGCCTGTCTGTCCTACATGTGACTCCAGTTCCACAGTGATGAAGCTGACCCTTACGTGCCTCTGAAATTGTCAAAACAGCCATTCAGGTGTTTCAAAGCTGCTGCAGAAAGTCAAACACAAATAAAACCGACCAGAGGGCAATAATTTCAAAACGGTAGTTCGCAACCGCCTTCTCAGGATGGGCAATAAATGCTGGCTTTGTCAGTGATGCCCATATCCAGAGAATGAATAGAACAGTGCAAACTGCTGCGAATTCCGGAAATCTAAAAGTAAAACAACAAAAAAGGCAGGTCAGCGGGCATTAGCAGTGGGTGAAACAGATTCTTATTTCAGGCCGATGACAGAACGTAAAATCTCATTGATAAAATTCAATATAACAGGACTGTCCTGCCCAGTATCCTGGCCACTCATTCCTCAACTAAAATCACAAAATGACTGTTCGTTTACCACATCTCGCTTTGTGGGAGCTTGCTGTGCACCAAATACTTGCTGTCTGTCCAATATTACAGCAGTGAATAACTTCAGCAAAATATATCAGTGAGTTTTAAATGGTTTGGGACGACCTAAGGTCAGGTAAAGCGTTATAAAAATGCAAGGCCTTTCCAAATGTTATTATAAAATGCAAGAATTGATATGTTAAAAGCTCTGCGATTAATGCGATTATCGTCACTCCTCTGCCTGATGTTTTAACATGTCTAGTTTTAGTAGATTAAATCATCAATGAAATTGACATTCAGTGGAATACCAGCCTTTTCAAACATGTTTTATTTATTCTGACATCAGAACTTTCAGAACAAATTCTTGATTAGAGGGTATTTTTTTATTTGAATTAAATAGCGTCTGGTCAAATGGGTATTCACGAAGCTTCTATTGATTTTGAACCTGCTGTCAATATACTTTAAAGAAACCGCTATTTTGAATTGAAACTAATGAATAAATGACGGTTTATCTGGTTTTGCTGCCATGAACATCTCATTGTAACCAGTGAGGTGTTTATGTTAATAAACACAGAAATAGAAATCCCAGGTTAGATTTATTGATTGACAAAAACACAACAAATATTTCCCCATCAACACAGCACAGAAATAGAGACAAACATGCAAATCAATCATTGGATTTCAGTCGTGATTGTTTTTGGACATATTTTTTCATCAGTTATATACGCAAAACAAGCTATGATTATCTATGTTCAAAATTAATAAAGATTCCCTCTAATCACAAAATATAAGGACACGGCAAATATATTTGCGGCGATTTAATGTGCTTTATCTCTCTTTGTCTTTCTCCTCTCTGATTCTGTGTCTTGTTTTGTCTCTCCATGATGGGTCATTGTTTTTACTCAACAACTTCAAGTCAAACTCCAGCTAATGTATTCTCTCAGGCCTATTTTCAGGTCTCTAACTAAATGGATTTAATACAATCTACAGAGGGAGCTTTTCTCCTGACCATTCCCTGTATCTAACCCTTTCTGTCCCAGCGTCCAATTGTTTCAATGGACAGTGTAGAGAGGTTTTTACTGTTTCTAAACAGTCTTCATTTGCTGGAAATGCTTGATTGAGATAGTGTGGATGGAGTTTCACTTTTTATCTATCCCGCGCTACACCTGCTTGGGAGTGTTTAATGTTGCACTGTGGAGGGAGCTTTACATTCGGAGCCTAACCACATGCTACACCTGACCTTGGAATGTTTGATGGGACACTAGGCCCTGTCTCTATATTGCACTCATCTGTGACCTGTCTCTGCTGATGTTAAATTAACTAATCCCTGTTTCGGTTTATATTAAAGAAGATTTTGTCTCTGTTCACATTACACTAGACGTACTTTCTGTTTATAATAAACTAGATGCTGTCTCTGTTAATATTACACGTCACCATGTCTCTGTTCATATTGAGATCGACAATGACTCTGCTTTTATTAATGTAGACCTGTCTCTGTACTAAACTGGATGCGGTCTTAGTTCTGCACTTGACCATGTTCATGTTCATGTTGACCATATTGGCCCTGGGGTTTTTCACTCTGGGTTTTCGCCTCTCCCTGGAGATCACATGGTCTGGAATGGGGGGGTGGGGGTGAGTTAATAGGTTGTAATGAACAAAGCATCGTAGCTGTGAGGGACAGCTCGGTGGATAGGATATTGGTATGTAGATAGGCTGGAAAATTGGGCGGGGATCCTGGATTCAGGATTCAATCCTGGACCGGGGAGCGGCGCGGGTTGGAGGGCTGAAGGGCCTGTTCCTGTGCTGTATTGTTCTTTGTTCTTTGTTGTTCTTTGTTCATTTTATATTGGGCACGGACTCAGTTATTACTGTACTGGATAATGCGCAATAATGTGAAAAGTGGCTATGGGAACATGATACTCTGCATCCTCCTATAGGTACAACTCTGACGGATGGAGACTAGTCTTGGGAACTGGAAAAGAAGAAGTGATATTTGAAAGCTCATTCTACTGACTGCATTGAAAATCGATATCAAATCCTGCGCAGCATACACTCTCGATCCAATACTTTCCGTTTCAATTCAGATTTTTTAGCCCAGCATATTTATGCATTATATTATCTCTCTACCTCACAGAACCGTGGAGTAATGTTAATGGAGCCATAGTTCAGACAGAGGCATACTATACTGCAGTATCAACAGTGACCTGGTCTCGCGAAATATAGACAGAGTCAGGGTCAAATGTCATATAAACAGGGATTGGGTCTAGTGCATCATAAACTAAGCTCCGGTCAAGCGGAGTATTAACAGAGACAGGATCTATTTTAATATAAACAGAGGCCTTATGCAGTGAAATAGAAATGAGGTCGTGCCGAGTGCTTTGTGGGAAGTTAAAGGCAAAATACTGGCCTTTCCAGAGACACCCACATCCCATGAAAGAAATATTTAAAAAATATGGATGACATCAACGAGTACAAGAAAAACTGAGATGGTGTCTAGTGCAATTTAACCGAATGCAGGAACTTGCGCGATATAAACTGAGACACATCGTGTCAATTACTGATACAGGCCTGAACCGATATTAACTGAGGCAGAGCTTAGCGCATTAGCAGTAATTACTGATACAGATTCTGGACTGACATAAACTGAGACAGAGGCCAGCGTGTTAATGGTCATTACTGAAGCAGTACCGAGACTGATAAAAACTGAGACAGAATTTACTGTGTTGTTAATGATTAGAGATACGATATTTAGACTGATATGAACTCAGAAAAAGGATAGTGCATTGGTAATAATTATTAATATGTGATCTAGACTGGCATACACTGAGATATGGACAATGCAGCAAATTAGAAGGATCACATGATGCAATAATAACAGAGGCAGGGCACAGTGTTGAATAAACAAATACATGCACTCGTGTAGCATTAACTAAAACAGTGTCGAGTTTATTAGATCTAATGAACCATTAGAGTAATGACAGTGACCGAAACTTGTGTAACGCAAGAAGGATGTTGCTCCAGTATAGGAGTGACAGATACAGGTTCTGATGCAGTCGGAATTGAGACACAGTCTCTTCCCAGATTGAAGATTTAAAGCTTATTTATTGGTGTCATAAGTAGGCTTACATTCACACTGCAATGAAGTTACTGTGAAGAACCCCGAGTGGTCACACTCCGGCGCCTGTTTGAGTACACCGAGGGAGAATTTATCATGGCCCAAATGCACCAAACCAGCACCTCCTTCGGACGGTGAGTGGGAACCGGAGCACCCGGAGGAAACCCACGCAGACACAAGGATAACGTGCCGACTCCACACAGACAGTCACCCAAGTTGGGAATTGAACCCGGGTCCCTGGCACTGTGCCACCGTGCCGCCCTGATTAACTGAAACATATTTCAACACAGTCATAATTCAGAAACCATCGTTAAAACAGGCCTTGGCTTCACTGATGAACAACTGATAATGAGCCGAGTAGAGAAACAACAGAGACAGGACATGCTGTAATGTGATTGGGACATGGCCTGTTGCAATACAAACAGACGTGGGGGCCAGTTGAACGTAATCAGAGATATGACATGTTCAAAATCATTTCATGAGGTTTTGGTGTCACTGGTAAAGTAGGATTTGTTGCCACTTATAATTTTTCCTTTGAGAATGTGCTAGTGAGCCCTCTTCTTAAATCATTGCATTCCATATGAGTAAGTACACATACAGTGCTGATAGGAAAGGAGTTGCAAGATTTTCATCCATTGACACTGAAAAAATAGTGATATAGATCCCAGTCAAGACGGTGTGGAGGTTTTATGGGCATTTGCAGATGATTGTGTTCTCATGCATCTGCTGCCCTTGCCATTTTAGTGTCAGAGTTAATGTGTTTGGAAGTTGCTACCAAAGGATTATGTTGCTGCTACACAAGTTGTATATGGGTCACACGACTAGAGTTGTACATCTGTGATGCAGAGAGTGAATGTTTAAAGTGGTTGGTGGGGTGTCCATCCAGCCGCCTGCTTTTTACTGGGTGGTTTCGAGCTTTTTGGGGGTTGGTTCAGGACCATACGCCAGGCAAGTGGAGAATATTCAATCACAATCCTGACTTTTGCCTTCTCTGATGGATAGGTTTGGCAAATCTGGAGGTGAGTTACTTAGCGCACAATTCCCAGCATCTGACCTGCTTTTGTAGCAATATTATTTACATGGCAGTCCCAGTTCAATTTTCCATCAATGGCAATTCCCAGAATGATGATAGTGGGGTTTCGGCTGTAGTCATTCCATTAATGGCAAGCGGAGATGATTGCAATCTCCCTTACCTGAAAGGGTCATTGCCTGTCACTTGGGTGGCGCGAATTTCACATGCCACTTCACAGCCAAAACCTGAATGTTTTCTAAGTCTTTCTGCTTACGGACACGGATAGCTTCAGTATCTGAGAAGTTGTTAATGTGCTGAACATCGTGCAATCATCAGTGAACATCCGACTTCTGATCTTGTATTGAAGCGTGAATATTAGGCCGAGGGCACTATCCTGAGGAGTTCCTTCAGCAAATGCCCTGTGACTGAGATGATTGGCTTTCAACAGCCACAACCATCTTACTCTGTGCTCGGTATGACTGAAGCCAGTGGAATGTTTTTTTCCCCGGATGCCCATTGACTGCAGCTTTGCTCGGGCTTATTGATGCCACAATCGGTCAAGTGCTGCGTTGATGTCGAGGGCCGGCACTCTCACCTCACCTCATTAAAGCAGCTATTTCCACTAGATTTGGACTAAGCTTAAGTGATTTCTGGAACTGAGTGCTCCGAGTGGGACCCAAACAGAGCATCATTCAGCAGAATTCTAGTATTTGTAGTTGTAGCAGCATTGCTATTATTATATTATTATTAGTTTTTTAGTTGATCCTTCATAGTTCCCATTACGTTGATCGAGTGAGGACGCATTGGGGGATATTTGGTCGGGTTGGGTTTGTCCTACCTTCTGAAACAGGTCATGTCTGCCAATTCTCACACTGTTGTGTATGTGACCGTGATGTAGCTGTACTTGAAGAGATTGGCTGAGGCTCAGCTAGCTCCAGAGCACAAATCGTTATTATTATTGCTGAAATATTGTCAGGATCCATAATCTTTACAGTATCCAATGCTTTCAGCACAGGGTTAGGCCACAGATCAATCATGATCATATTGCATGGCGGAGCGGGCTCCAGGGGCTGAATGGTCTACTCCTATTCCTATCCTCCATGTTATCATGTTGAATGAGTTGACCTCCTTGGAGACTGGCATCTGTGATGTTCGGGGCATCAGGGAGAGGCCGAGATGGAACATCTTCTGGCTGAAGATGGCAGCAATTGTTTCAGTCTTGTTTCTTTTACCTTTTGCAGAGCTCCCCCATCATTAAAAATGGGGCTTTCGTTTGAGGCTCCTGCTGCAGTTACTTGTTTAAATGTCCATCACCATTCAGGACTGCATGTGGCAGAACTGCAAAGTTAGGGTCCAGTGTAGTATTTATTGAGGCAGTGCCTTCTTCATGTAATGTAAACCATCAAGGTGCCAATTCCATCTGCTGGCAAAATTCTGCAATTACAGTTACTGTAAATATATCGCTGTCAGGTATGATTTATGACAGTAATATACAAATAATTCACATTCATAAATGTAATACCATATCCCCTTCTGCGGAAACTCCCCAAATTTAAGGTGCAACGAATTATAGATTAGATGTACGTTGCTGAATAATACAGGTTAAGTTGTGTCCCGCAGGAGTCTGTCTTGAGGTCTCAATTATTTACAATATTCATAACGGCTTAGATAATGACACAAAAAGTCAAATAATCCAAATAATAGATCAAGGTAGTTTTTAGAAGGCACAAAGTAAAATTTAGTGGATGCCCAGCGAGATTTGGGTGTTCAAGTGAATAGCTTCTTAAAATGCCACGAACTGATGCAGAAAATAGTCAAGCAGGTCAACGGAGTTCTGGCCTTTGTATCTAAAGGACTGGAGTATAGGGATGCAGATGTTATGCTGCAATTATGCAAAATCCTGGTTAGAGCCCACCTGGAGTACTGTGCACAGGTTTGGGCACCACACCTTTGCAAAGATTTTGGTCCTGGAGGGAGTTGAACGCAGGTTCACAAGAATTAGACCTGGCCTTCAGGGGTTAAGTTGCGAGGAGAAATTAGACAAATTGGGAATTTTTCTCTCGAATTCAGAAGGTTGAGGGGTGCTCCTACAGAAATCTACAACATTTTTACGGGTAGGATCGGGCGGATCAATAATTTTTTCCAACAGTTGCAGACTCTAGAATAAAGGACCATAATTTAAAAAAAAAACAGGGCCAAGCCGTTCAGGAGAGTTGATGGAAAGTATTTCTACACACAGAGAGTGGTGGACTTTTGGAACTCTCTTCCGCAAAGGCCAGTGGGTGCTGGTTCAATTGTTAGATTTATGTATGAGATCGATTATTTTATTGAACAGGGGTATCAAGGGATATGGGCCAAGGGCAGGTACATAGGGTTTGGCCACAGATCAGCGATGATCTTATGAATGGGGGGGGGGGGGCGAGTTCGAGAAGCTGAATGGCCTGCGTCTGCTTTTTTTATTCATGCTTGGGACATGGGCTTCGCTGGCTGGTCAACATTTATTCCCCATACCTAGTTGCCCTTGAGAAGGTTATGGTGAGTTGCCTTCTTGAATCGCTGCAGCACATGTTCTGTGGGCAGACCCACAATGCCGTTAGGGAGGAAATTTAAGGATTTTGACTCAGCGATTGTGAAGGAACGGCGACATATTTCCAAGTCAGGATGGTGAGTGACTTGGAGGGGAAATTCTGCTCCTCTGTTCCTATGATGCCAGGTCAGCATCAGAGCATAATTCCTCAATCCATGGTAATGTATATTTGTTCATTTTGGTTAGAAGGAGGAATGCTGACCAGAGCGCTGTTGGAGACAATGGGGCCTTTAATGTTCAGCTCAGCAAACATGGTGCTGGGGAAAATGTAATTGTTCTTCATTCCATCTGAAAGATAGCTGGGGTAATTGTCTCTTAAGCCCCCCAGGAAGCAAAGATGGAGTCTTAAGTTGAAGGAAAATGTGTGTGTGTGTGTGTGTGTGTGTGTATGTGTGAGTGTGTGCGTTTTCTGAAAAACGTCATATTGTTTACAAATCAATTTCACAATGATAACCGGCGTCCTTCCATTTAAAATAAAAAAATAGACGCAGAGTAAACACATCAATTTCAGAATGGTTTCTTTTCCAAATGTCACCTTTGTTGATGACTGAGAAGGACAATTTTTGAGAGGTTGGCTCTGTTACAAATGCTGCCCATGAAGCTACCAATTGTGGTTTTATGTTGTCGTTTTCTGTGTCATGAATGAGACCGAGGAGTTTTGATGGAGTGCGACTTTTTCCCAAGTATGGTAGTCCCTGCTCTGCTACCGGTGTTGAATGTCTTGATGAGATTGACGAAGGTAAAGATAAGTACATAGGGCATATAAAGCAGATATTTTCCAGAGGCAATCTTCCATTAAAAACACAACATTGTGCTTCAGGATAATCCGGATCTTCAAACAGATGAATGTTTTCAGATGTGTCACTGGCAATTATGTATATTTATCTGTAGTTGTTGCAGTGTCCTCCGGCGGCTTTTTTTCCCGGTAGTGTTGTGCTTTTGAATCATGCATCTCCTGTGGAGCGCATCCTATCTTCCATTAAGAAAGAGAAGATCATAAATGTTCACAAAATTGGTATTTATTTTCACCAATTGCCATCCATTCACAAAGTTGCATAATTTTGTTCACCAGTTATCAACCATTCATAGACATTAATATATTTACGTCTTAATTTAAGTGATGTGATCGTTGCTGGCTAGGTCAACATTTGTTGCCTATCCCTAATTGCCCTCAGTAAGCTGGTGGCGAGCTACCTTCGTGAATTGCTGCGAAGCCTGTGGTGTATGTACTCACACAGTGCAGTTACAGAGGGTATTCCAGGATTTCAATCGAGCGACAGTGAAGGAAGGGCGATATTTTTCCAAGTCAGTTATATGACTGACTTGGAGTGGAATTTACAGGTGATATTCCCAGGTAACTCTTACCCCTGTTCTTCCAAATGGTAACAGTCCTGTGGTTGGAAGGTGTTGCCTAATGAGTCTTGGTGAGTTCCTGAAGTGAAACTTGTAGATGGTGTATAATGCTGCTGTTGTTTGTCGGTGATGGAGGGAGTGAGCATTTGCAAATGCTATGCCAGTCAAGCCGCCTGCTTTGTCCTGAATGCTATAAAGCTTCTTGAATGTTGTTTGAGCTGCACTCATTCAAGCAAGTGGAGAGAACTCAATTACTCCCGAGTTGTTGTTTGTAGGTGGTGGACAGGTTTGGGGAGTCAGGAGGTTAGTTAGTCACAGCAAGCTGACCTGATATTCCAGCCGGAGCATTTATATATCTAGTTAATTCAGCGATTAGCCAATGGTAACCCCGACGATGTTCATAGTGGGTGATTCAGTATCGTAATATCATTGAATAACAAGGAGCAATGGGTAGATTCTCTCTTTTTGGAGATGGTCATTGCCTGGCGCTAATATTACTGATAATCTGCAAATCACAAAAACAAATAAATATTTCACAAATTATTTTCAGCATTTTATTGGTACAAATATAGTTGCAGTTTATTTATTGTAGTTTATTGAGATTCAAATTTATTGAGGTCACTTTGGCCTTTCTGTCACCAAAGAATCAAATCTGTCCCAGAATTCAGCGGGAAGTCGAATCAAATCAGACCGAGGATAATGAGCAGCGACCCAGCAGCCTCTGCGCTTTATTGACACGTAATCACCTCATCATCACACACAAACCCCTGATATATAACTGGAGTGTGTAACCATTTTTAAAGTGACTGTAGAACTGAAAGTACCTGTATCTAATGTCACATATAATTTATAATATCTAATATGACGTTATAGAATCTTAAGATCCAGATTAATTATTCATAGAACAAAGAATCTACAGTGCAGAATGAGACCACTGGGCCCATCGAGTCTGGAGCGACCTCAATCCTACCCAGGCCCTATTCCCGTGACCCCTCATATTAACCCCATTAATACCCCTGACACAAGGGTTAATTCAGCATGGCCAATCAACCTGAACTGCATATGTTCCGACTGCAGGAGGATACTAGAATACCCGGAGGAAAGCCACACAGACAAGGAGAGAAACTGCAAAGTCCACAAAGACAGTGACCTGAGGACGGAATTGAACCCGGGTCCCTGGCGTTGTGAGGCAGCAGGGCTAACCAATATGACACCGTGTCGCCCTTGCACACTTACACAGTACTGGAAAGTCATTTACCACTTGGATCTGTCCAGTGAGTTTCACAACATTTCAATTGCCTCATTAATTTTTTAGCCTGTTACCTTCACTAATTTAGGTGATGATATGTTGAGTGATTTGTTGCACTAGAAAGGGCCATATGTTCCAAATATTACAATCCTCCCCCTCAACCTAATCCCTCTTTCCATCTTGGATTTGAAGATTTTGAAGACATCGGTGAGGCTACACTTGGAATGCTGTGTACAGTTCTGGTCACCCTATTATAGAACGGATATTATTAAACTGGAAAGAATGCAGAAAGGTTTTACTAGAATGCTACGAGGCCTTGATGGTTTGAGTTGTAGGGAGAGGCTGGATAGACTGGGACTTTTTCTCCGGAGCGTAGGAGGATTGGGGGGATCTTATAGATGTCTATAAAATAATGAGGCGCATAGATCAGCTCGATAGTCAATATATTTTCCCAATTGTAGAGGAGTCTAAAACGAGAGGGCATAGGTTGATGATGAGAGTGGAGAGATACAAAATGGTTCAGAGGGGATATTGTTTCACACAGAGTGTGGCAAGTGTCTGGAACAGGCTGCAAGAGGTAGTGGTAGAGGCGGGTACAATTTTGTCTTTTAAAAAGGGTTTAGACAGTTACATGGGTAAGATGGGTACAGAGGGTTATGGGCCAAATGCGGGAAATTGGGACAAGCTTAGTGGCTAATAAAAAGGGCGGTATGGACAAGTTGGGCCGAAATGCTTGTGTCCATGCTCTCAACCTCTATGACTATGACTCGAGTCACCGTCAGCAGATGGAAAAAAATCAGACTGCTCTTAGTTCATTTGTTCCCGATATCTCGGGGATTGAATTCACCGAGAAAATCTGGAAGGACTAAAAGTTGCAGCACAGCATAAAGGTCAAGCACAGCATTAAAGCAAAAGTTAAAGCATACAAAGCGGCAAAGATTTGTGGGAAGCCAGAGGATTGGGACGTATTTAAAAGCGAGCAGAGGACAACTAAAAAAGCAATAAGGGGAGGAGAAGATGAAATATGAGTGTAAGCTAGCTAGTAATATAAAATAAGACAGGGAGAGTACTTTTCAATATAAAAAAAGGTAAGAAAGACGCAAGAATTGACATTGGACCACTGGAAAATTAGACTGGAGAAGCAATAATAGGAAACAAAGCAATGGCAGAGGACCTGAATAGTTACTTTATATCAGTCTTCACGGTGGAAAACACCAGTGGAATGCCAGAGCTCCAGGAGATTCTGGGGGCACAGGTGGCTGTAGTGGCCATCACTAAGGAGAAGGTTCTGGGGAAATTGAAAGGTCTGAAGGTGGATAAATCACCTGGACCGGAAGGGCTACACTGCAGGGTTCTAAAAGAGATAACTGAGGAAATTGTGGAAGCATTGGTGGTGGTCTTTCAGAAATCACTGGAGGCAGGGAATGTACCAGAGGACTGGAAAGTAGCGAATGCAACACCACTGTTTCAGATGGTTTAAGGGAGGCAGCAGACGCGAAATTATAGGTTGGTTAGCCTGGCTTCGTTCAGAGGCAAGACTTTAAATTCCATTATTAAAGATGAGACCGCAGAGTACATGGAAGTGCATGATAAAGTAGGCCTGAGTCCAGTACAGTTTTGTGAAGGGGAGGTAACATCTGACAAATCTGTTAGAGTTATTTGAGGAGGTAGCAAGGAAGTTAGGTAAAGGAGAGCCAGTGGACATGATTTATTTAGATTTCCAGAAGGCCTTTGACAAGGTGCCGAAAAAGAGACTGTTAAATAAGTTCAGTGCACATGGTGTTAAGGGTAAGGTCCTGTCATGGATAGAGGATTGGTTGATTAGCAGAAGGCAGAGAGTGGGAATAAAGGGGTCTTTCTCAGGATGGCAGCCGGTGACTAGTGGTGTGCCTCAGGAATCAGTATTGGGAACACAACTTTTCACAGTATGCATTAACGATTTGGAGGAAGGAACTGAAGGCACTGTTGCTCAGGTTGCAGATTATACAAAGATATGTAGAGGGACAGGTAGCATTGAGGAAACAGGGGGGCTGCAGAAGGGCTTGGACAGGTTAGCAGAGTCGGCAAAGATGTGGCAGCTGGAATACAATTTGGAAAAGTGTGAGGTTATGCTCTTGGAAGGAGGAATGGAGGCATAGACTATTTTCTAAATGGGAAAATGCTGAGGAAATCAAAAATACGAAGGGACTTGGGAGTCATTGTTCAAGATTCTCTTAAGGTTAAAGTGCAGGTTCAGGAAGGCAAATGCAATGTTAGCATTCATGTCGAGAGGGCGAGAATACAAGAGCAGGGATGTACTTCTGAGGCTGTACAAGGCTCTGGTCAGACCCAATTGGAGTATTGTGAGCAGTTTTGGGCCCCATATCTAAGGAAGGATGTGCTGGCCATGGAAAGGGTCCAGTGGAGTTTCACAAGAATGATTCCTGGAATGAAGAGCTTGCTGTATGAGGAACGGTTGAGTCCTCTGGATCTGTACTCGTTGGAGTTTTGAAAGATGAGGGGAGATCTTATTGAATCTTTCAGGATACTGCGAGGCCTGGATGGAGTGGGCATGGAGAGGATGTTTCCACTCGTAGGAAAAACTAGAACCAGAGGGCACAACCTCAGACTAAAGGGACGATCGTTTAAAACAGAGCTGAGGATGAATTTCTTCAGCCAGAGTGTGGTGGACCTGTGGATCTCTTGCCGTAGAAGGTTGGAGGCCAGGTCATTGGGTGTTTTTAAGACAGAGATAGATGGGTTTGTGATTAATAAGAGGATCAGTGGTTATGGGGAAAAGGCAAGAGAATATGGATGAGAAAAATATCAGCCATCATTGAATGGCGGGAGCAGACTCGATGGACCAAGTGGCCTCATTCTGCTCCTATTTCTTATGTCTTATGGACTTATGGTCTTATATACTGACACACTTGGAATAAAGGACCTGCTTCGATTTTTGAAGTAATAAATCACAAATATGCGAATGTAGAACAGCAAATTTTAGGACCAGCTATCGTCCCATCCATCCGTCCACTCTCTGATTTCTCAAGCAAAACATTCAGGCATCCAACTATTGTTCATCCCTGCATCAACGCAAGTATTCCTTTATTGCTGGGTAGATGGTGGCGTAATATTAATGCCAGTGTACCAGTAATCCAGAAGCCCAGGCCAATGATGTGGAGACACGAGATTAAATCCGACCGTGGCAGCTGGTGGAATTTGAATTCAATCAATAAATCTGGAATACATACTGACAGCGACCAGATAAACCTCTCTGATTCCCCAGTGAAGGAAATCTGCCATCCCTACCTGGTCTCATCAGGATGTGACTGCAGACGGACAGCAATATAATTAACTGGGCAATGCCTTCTGAGATGCCCTAGCTTAACACTCAGTTCAAGAGAAATTAGGCAAAGGGAATAAATGTTGGCCTTTCCAGAGATTCTCACGTCCCATGGAAGAATGAAGTGAAAGAAAACACAAGCATACATGTTTATCTAGTATAAAATATATCACCTCTTTGAATCAACTCTCATAATCTGCCGGTATTTTTTTTAATATCCATCCATCAATGTTTTGTTGTGTTGGAGAGACCATCATTGTTGCTAACAAGGTGCCGGAGAAGCTGAATACTTTCTTTTCAGAAGAAATGGGAAACATTCAAAGATGTTTGCAACTTAAAAATAATTAAATTGCCTCCAGTACTGTTGCTGGGTAGATTTGTTTATAAATGGGCCCTATTGACAATGCTGAGAGTTTGAAGTTGGCTTGCAGCCAAGTGTTCAGTACTGAGGAAACAGGTTTTTGATTTACTGAACAAACACCCTCAGATGCTTCCTGTAAATATTTTTGGGTATTTGGCAGCAGGCTGGACAGTTGCCAAATACTGCGTAGGACCGATTAACGTGAATCTGTAAGGATAACATGGGACTTCGTCAGTTATACAATAAATGTTTTATTCCCAAAAGGAAGGCACATTTTAAATGGTTTTTCTTCGAAGCAAATATTTTAAATGAATGCACTTTTCATGATGTGATTAAAAAGTATCAGAAACTAGTCAATTGACTTGATGCTATTTCATTTGCATCGCTTCCAAAGAAATGTTCTTCCAACAATTAAAGCCTCTTTATGAACAACTTATGCTGATGTCCCCAATCCCTCAGTCCCATGAGATCAGTGAAAAGGCACAAAAATGAAAATAATTAAAAGTAAAACAAAATCATATATCTGCCTTGAACAGCAGGGATTTCTGGAATATTCTCAATGTTCTGCTCCTCATTAAAAACTTATATCTGATGTATAACATGTTCTGTTGTCCAGCATAATCTGATTTCAATTTTTTAACAGTCCCTCTCATAACTGCCAATGAGTGAAGAAATGACCAGTTCATAACCTGGTTCAGTGAAAGATAAAATATTTATTCTTGTGATATTGTGCATTATGCCGCAAAGTCCTGATATCTTATGTTCCCAATACCAGCTGCTCGCCAATACAATGATCTGTCATGATTTGGATGCTGAAGGAGAACTTTCCTGATTGCCGTGTCCGTTCTAATTCATTAGCTTCTTTGTCAAAAGTCAATGTCAATTTTATGTTTCTCTGTCAACTCAATGTTTAATTGTAAGTCAAGAAGTTTTCTTTCACCGTTAATTTTCACAGGGTTAAGGAGCTGTTGGGGAAATATATGGTGTAACATTGTATCAGATAAGGAGTTTATTTTGTTAATTTATTCATGGGCGGCACGGTGGCATAGTGGTTACCATTGCTGCTTCACAGCATCAGGGACCGTGGTTCAATTCCCGGAATGGGTCACTGTCTGTGTGTAGTCTGCACATTCTCCAATTGTCTGCCTGTTTATTCCCATTGTCCAAAGATATGCCGATTAGGTTGATTGGCGATGATGAATTGTCCCATAGAATCAAGTGAATTAGCAGGGATGGGAACAGGGCCTGGCTAGGAGCGTTGTCGGTGTGGGCCCGATATGCTCCTAATGCACTGCAGGGATTCTATGGATATGGGTGCCACTGGCTGATCAATATTTATTGCCCACTCATTGTCGAGGGCAGTTGAGAGCTAAACACATTGCTGTGGCTCTGTAATCACATGTCGGCCAGATGAGGTAAGGACGGCATATTTCCTGCTTGAAAGGACATTAATGAACCAGATAGGTTTTTACACATTCGACAATGATATCATGGTCATAAGTAGATTCTTAATTCCAGACGTTTTTACTGAATTTAAATTCCACCATCTGCCGTTCGGGATTCGAAGCCGGGTCCTGAGAACATTAGTTGAGTTTGTGGATTAATTGTCTAGCGATAATAACGCGAGGCCACTGCTTCCCTTCTTCTTATATCCAGTCCCAAATTACAATAATAGCTATCGACACCTGAAACACAATCATCCCAGCATTAAGTTACATAAATCGATAATAATTCTTCTAATGAATTATATTTCGCTGTAAAGTGTTAGAGACACAGAATTATTGCAAATCAGACTGACATCTTTACCCTGATAAGGTAATGTCATCTGTGTATGTCCATTCCCTTGTGAAGGGGTGACGAAATAAAGGCACTTAATTTACAATGAAATTGTTTCTTTTCTCTAACAGATGCTCAAATGCAATTTCACTCTTGGACGAGCAGAGACATGACAATGGATTTCACTGTTACTCCCTCGGTGTTAGTCTGTCTCTGGAATGTTCCATTGCCAGCAATCAATTCACCAGGAATAATCCTTGGTGTTTTTGATATATTTCATTTGATTTCATTTGACTTATTATTATCGCACATATTAGTGCACAGTGCAAATTATTGTTTCTTGCTCACGATACAGTCAGAGCATAACGTATATAGGGAAGGAAGGGAGAGAGTGAATAATGTAATTTTGCAGTCATAGGTGGGGTGTAGCGAAAGATGAACTTAATGCGACGTAGGTCCATTCAAACGTCCGATTGCAGCAGGAGAGAAATTGTCTTTGAGTCGGTTTATACGTGTCCTCAGACTTTTGTATCTTGTTCCCGATGGAAAAAGGTGAGCGAGTATGTCCGGAGTGCGTGGCGTTTTATTTTCATAGGATTTTAGATATTTTTACAAGTGTCGAATCGGAGGTTGTGTTGACTCAGCGAGAGGCAGAAACTGGGCGTCCCTGAAACTCTTTGAGACTGACATGCAAAGCCAACGCGTTCAATGTTGGCAGTAACTGAATGGTCTGGGTCCGACAGGTCCCTGAACAGTGTTTACAGTGTCTTCCTCAGCACGATAGTCTTGGGTCAGCCTGCAATTCCTCCGCCCCAGGATTCAGAATCAATTTACTCCACCCGAAGACACTTCAAACAAAGTAAAGAGAAAATGCTGGAAAATCTCAGCAAGTCTGGCAGCACCTGTAAGGAGAGAGAAGAGCTTACTTTTCGATTAAAGATGACCCTTTGTCAAAACTTTGTCAAAAGGTCATCTGGATTCGATATGTCAGCTATTTTCTCTCCTCACAGATATTGCCAGGCCTGCTGAGATTTTCCAACATTTTCTCTTTTGGTTTCAATTCCAGAATCCGCAGTAATTTGCTTTTATACTTCAAACGAAATCGTCTCTTTGGAAATAACTGAAAACCGAAGATTCCTATCTTTACCCTGTCTGTTCTGCATAGACTCCAATTCCACTCTGATGAAAATGACTCTTAGCCACTACTGAAATTGCCGGGCAGGCCATCCAGTTGTATCAAAGCTGCTATGGAAAAACAAATAATAAAATCATCCAGAGGGCAGGTTTCAACAAGCTGGTTCACAACCGCCTTCTCAGCAGGGACAACTAAATGTTGGCTTTGTCAGTGATGCTCACATCCAGAGGATCAATAACAACAGTGTAAAGTGCTGCCGACTCTGGAAATCTAAAACTAAAGTAACACAAATGCTACTGAGCAGGTCAGTGTGCATCAGCAGAGAGAGAACCAGATTCACATTTAAAATCGATGCCAGGATGCAAAATCTCATTGATATAATTCTAAAGAGCAAGGCTGTTCTCCCCAATATCCTACCTTAATACTGATTCTTCAAACAAAATCACAAATTTACTGGCAATTTATCACATCTCGGTTTGTGGGAGTTTGTTGTACGTACATTACCTGTTGTATTTGCAACATGATAGCAGTGACTAAATTCAGCAAAGGTACATCAGTGAGTTTTAAGAACTTTGGGACTACATGAGGTCGGGTAAAGGGTTCTATAAATGTAAGCTCTACCAAAATGAAAGTTGTAATACGTTGGAAGTGCTGAGAGACTAATGCGAATATATTCATTCCTCTGCTGATCATAGCAGCATAGAATCATAGAATCCAGTGCAGTGCAGTAGGAGGCCATTCGGTCCATCAAGTCTGCAGCTGCTCTCCAGCAGAGCATCCTATCCAGGCCCAGCTTTCACCCTATCCCGACAACCTCACATATTCAGAGGCTAATGTCTCTAACCTACACATCGTTGCACACTAAGGGGCAATTTAGAATCGCCAATCCACCTTGGGCCTGGGAATGATGCCCTGCTGGACAGCTGGTTCAGACTTGATGAAGCGATGGTCTCCTTCTGCACTGTAGGGATTCTGTGATTCTACGTTGCTCATCCTTGGACACAAAGGAGCAATTTATCATACCAATCCACCTAACCCGTACATCCTTGGACTGTGGAAGGAAACCGGAGCACCGGAGGAAACTCACATGGACATGGTAGAATGTGAAAAACCACACATAGTCACCCAAGGTTGGAATCGAACCCGCTTCCCTGTCACTGTGAGGCAGCAATGCTACTTGTATCACTTAGTGATAACCACACTGGATTTTTTATTCTTCCCTCGTGTGAGTCTGATCACTAATTATGACAGGAATATTTCACACATCAGTTCTCTTTGTTTTAACTTGTCTAGTTGAAGCAATTTAGATCATCAATCAAATTAACATTCAATGGAATACCAGCCTGTTCACAGATACTTTATTTATTGTGACATCAGAATTTTCAGAACAAATTATTAAATAGAATGTATTTATTCATTTAATTAAATCGCATCTGGTGTAATGTATGTTAAAAAGGTTTCTATTCATTTTGAACCAACTGTTAATATTCTTAAAATAACCGCTATTTTGAGTTGAAACGAATGAATAAGTGACGGTTTATCTGTTTTTGCTGCCATGAACATTTCATTGTAAACAGTGACGTGCTTATGTAAATAAACACAGAAATAGAAATCCCAGATTAGATTGTTGACTGACGAAAACACAACAAATATTTCCCCACCAACACAGCACAGAAATAGAGACAAACATGCAAATTGATCAACGGATTCCAGAAATGATTGTTTTTATACATTAGTTATTCATCAATTATATGAAGAAAAAAAATCATGACAATATCTATGTTCAGAATTAGCAAAGAATCCCTTTGATCCCGAAATGTGATAACACGGCAAATGTGTTCGTGGAAATTCCCTGTGTTTCATCTCTCTCTCTCTGTCTTTCTCCTCCTGGTTCTGTGTCTTGTCTCTTCACGATAGGTCATCGTCTTCCCTCCACAATCTGAATTCAATGTTGCCCAATGTATTCTCTCAGCCGGAGTTGTAAGGAATGCAACGCAATGAATTGGAATCCATGAGGGAGATTTACTCTAAAAGATCTCTTGAGCATCTATGATTTTGGGATATTTTATACATTTTCCTCTGTATCTAACCTGTATTGTACCTCGTAACAAGGATTCGATGTGGCAGTACCAAAGAGATTTTCCCTGTATTTATCCCTGCCCTTGGACTGTTTGACTGGACAGTGTAGAGGAATATTTAACCTGCATCTAAACTCACGTACCTTCCCTTTGAATATTTGATATTACTTGTAAAGGGAGATTTAATCCGGATCTAATCTCTGCTGTACCTGACCTGGGTGTATTTTATGGGACTGTGTCGAGGGATCTTCCCCCTCTACCGAACACCAATTCAAACTTGCCTCCCGATTCTCTGAAGGAAAAATGCAGAAGTGGTTTTACCTAGAAGACAGTCCCTGGTCTCTCTGCCTTCATTGTGTTTGAGCAGACTTTGTAGAGGGAGTTTCACTCTGTTTCTAGACAGTCTCCCTTTTCCAGGGATGTTTTATTTTGATAGGGAGAGGGAGGTTCACTTTGTATCTAAATCATGCTATTCCTGACTTGGGAGTGTTAAATTTGGCAATGCATGGGGGAACTTTACTGTTAACCCCATATTACTCCTGTCCTGTGATTGTTTGATGGGGCAGTAGGCCGTCTCTCCAAATTTCATGGAGATTGAACCAGTCTCTTTATTAGACAGTCAGTTTACCCCGTGTCAGCTTCTATTATATAAGGTCATGCCTCGGTTTATGTTGCACTCGACCCTATCTCTTCACATATTAAACGAGATGCTTTCTCTGATTATACTAAATTAGACCTTGTCCCTGTTTATATTATGCATCAACATGTTTCGGTTTATATCAAACTAGACGCTGTATCGGTTTGTATTAATTTAGACCTGTCTGTTTGTATTAAACTAGATGGAGTCTTATTTCTGCACTTGACCCTATCCACGTTTATATTGCATTGGACGTGGTCTCAGTTCTTACTGCACTGGACAATGCCAGTAATGAGGAAAGTGTTTAGGGGGACACAATTCTCTGCATCCTCTTAAACAAGGAAAAGAAGCAGTGTTATCTGAAATCTACTTCTGCTGACTGCATTGAAAATGGTTACTAAGACCTGTATAGCATGCACTGTCAACACAGAACGAAGAACAAGAAAATTACTGCAGAGGAACAGGCCCTTCGGCACTGGAAGCCCGCACCGACCAAATACTGTCGATCCAATACTGCCTGTTTCAGAATCCTGCCAGAGACCACTGTTTTTCATCCAACATAATATCTCTTCTTCTCGTAGAACCGCGGAGAAATGCAGACATCATTCAAATAGAGGCAACGTTAAGTGCAGGCATAATACTAACACAATCTAGTGAAATATGTACAGGGTCAGGATCAAATATTACTGAACCAGAGAGTGTGGCTATAAACTGATTTCTAGTCTAGCAGTGTATTAACAGAGACAGACTCTAATTTAACATAAACTGGGTCCTGATCCAGCAAAATAGAAATGGGTTTCTTTCCGAGTGCCATGTGGGGATGGTCAAAGGCCAAATGCTGATCTTTTCAGTGACACCCACATCCCATGAAACAAACATTACAAATATATATGACAATGTCGAGGAAAATAAAACTGAGACAGTGTCTAGTGCAGTTTTACTGGACATAGGAGCTTATACATATAAACTGAGACAGAGCCCAGTAATTAATGATACAGGACCTAAATTTCTTTAGAGTGAGACGGAGTCAAGTGCATTAGTAATAATTACTAATAGATACAGGACAGTGACAGATGTAAACTGAGACAGAGTCCAGTGTATTAGTAATGATTACTGATACAGCACCTAGACTGGTGTAAACTGAGACAGAGCCCAGTTTATTTGTAATAATTACTGGGACAGGGCCTAGACTGATACACACAGAGATACGGACAATGCAGCAAATAGGAGGTATTGCAAAATGCAATTATAGCTGAGACGTGACATAGTCTTAAATAAATAAATGCATGGACTGGTGCAGCATTAACGCAAACAGGATCGAGTTTATCAAAATCTAATGAACTATTAGCATAATAACTGTGACAGAACCATGTGTCATGCATGAAGCAGTTGCTCCAGTTTAGTATGCAGTGGCAAATGTTCTGAGGCAGTAAGAATCGAGACACGGCCTCTTGTCAGATCAGCAGAAGCATGGCTCAGTACAGCCATAACTTAGAAATTATAATATAAACAGGGCCTGTGTCTCATATACGAACACCTGATATTGAGCCAAGCGCAGGAAATAGCTTAGACATGGCCTCCTGGAATATGATCCACGTAAGAAGTCTCACAACACCAGGTTAAAGTCCAACACGTTTATTTGGTAGCAAATACCATAAGCTTTCGGAGCACTGCTCCTTCGTCGGATGGAGTGGAAATGTGCTCTCAAACAGTGCACAGACACAGAAATCACGTTACAGAATACTAATTAGAATTTGGCTATCAGTTTCTGCGCTGTCGTGTGTCGTGAAGGCCGCCTTGGAGAACGCTTACCTGAAGATCCAAGGCTGAATGCCCGTGACTGCTGAAGTGCTCCCCCACAGGAAGAAACTGATAGCCAAATTCTGCACACACGAGGACGGCCTAAACCGGGATGTTGGATTTATGTCACACTATCAGTAACCCCCATAGCTTGCCTCCTGGGCTTGCAGAATCTCACTAGCTGTTCTGTCTGGAGACAATACACATCTCTTTAACCTGTGTTTAATGCTCCCTCCACCACATTGCCTGTACCTTTAAGACCTGGCTGGCTTTAGGGATTCGCATTCTAATTAGTATTCTGTAACTTGATTTCTGTGTCTGTGCACTGTTTGAGAGCAAATTTCCCCTCCATCTGACGAAGGAGCAGTGCTCCGAAAGCTTATGGTATTTTCTACCAAATAAACCTGTTGGACTTTAACCTGGTGTTGTGAGACTTCTTACTGTGTTCACCCCAGTCCAACGCCGGCATCTCCACATATGATCCAGGCACAGCCTACTGTAATACAGACAGAGGCAGAAGCTAGCTGAATATAGGTAGAGATATGGTATGTTTAAAATTGTTGTGATTTTGATGTCACTGGGAAAGTCAGCTTTTGTTGCCAAACCATGAATTCCTTTGAGAATGTAGTGGCAAGCTTTGGGAAGCTGGTGGGTGGGGTGTTCTTCGAGCCAGCTACTTTCTCCAGAATGACATTGAGCTTTTGAGTGGCACACGTCAGGCAAGTAGAGAATATTCAATCATCTGTGTCGGCACAGACTTGGTGGGCCGAAGGGCCTGTTCCTGTGCTTTACTGTTCTGTGATATCTGTTCATACTCCTGTCTTTTGCCTTGTAGATGATGGATAGGAGTTGGGAATTCAGGAGGTGCGTTGTTCACAGCAGAACTCCGAGCGTCTGACCTGCTCCTGTGGCCACATGATTTAAACGTCTGTCTCCGTTCAGATTTTCACGAATTATAATTCCCAGGATGTTGATAATGGGCGAATTCAGCGATGGGTAATGCCATTTAATGTCATGGGGAGTGGTTTGGAATCTCCCTCATTGGAGACTGTCATTGCCTGCCACTTGTGGTGCATTAATGTTCCTTGTCATTCATTAGCCAAAGACTAAATGTTTTCGAAGTCTTACTGCATATGGACACAGACTGTTTCAGTATCTGAGGAGCCGTGACTGGTGCTGAACTTTGTGCAATCATCAGTGAAAATCCCACTTCTGAACTTTGATAAAGGGTGAAGTTTGGGGCGAGGTCACTAACCTGAAGAATTCCTGCAGCAATGATTGGCCATCAACAATCCTTTGTGCTCAGTATGACTCAGGCAGTGGACTCTGTTCCCCCTGATTCCCATTGACTGCAGTTTCGCTCGGGCTCCTTGATGCCTCAAACGGTCAGACGCTGCGTCCATGTCAAGGGCAGGCACTCTCTATTCACCTTTTTAATTTATTTTTTTAAATCCAAATTTGGACTCTTTCCAAATCATTTCTGGAATCGAGTGCTCCTTGCGGGACCCAAATTGAGCATCTTGGTGTGTGTTGTGTGAAATACATCGTGTTTGTTACAAATTAATTCCACAATGATCACGTGCATCCTTCCATTTACACTACATGATGGACACACAATAAACACATCCAATTCAGATGGGCTTCCTTTACATATGTCACCTTTTCTGATGATTGAGGAGGCCAATTTTTGAAAAGTTAGTTCTGCCACAAGTGCTGCCCATTAAGCTACCATTCGTCATTGTGTGTTGTCGTTTTTGTATCATGATTGGATATTAGGAGCTTTGGTGTAGAACCAGTTATCACCAAAATCCTGTATTCCTTGCCCTGCTGACGGTGTTGAATGTCTTCGCGAGATTGGCCGAAGTACGTTAAAGATATGGACATATATGGAACATGGAGAAGTTGTTGGCTGGAGTAAATCTTCCAACACAATCACTACACTGCACATCAGATATACCCGGTCTGCAAGCAGATGATGTATTTCAAGAGTGACCCCAGCAAAGATCTTTCCCGTGATGTTATGACTGAGATATGTCTATCGTTGTAACAGTCTCTTCCATCGGTTTAGTTTGCAAAAAGTGTGATAAATTTGAATCATGCATGACTTATGGAATGGTGGGTGCCATGGTGGCACAGTGGTTAGCTCTGTTGCCTCACAGTGCCAGGGCCACTGGTTTGGTTCCCGGCGTGGGTCAGTGTCTGTGCGGAGTCTGTACATTCTCCCCGTTTATGCGTGGATTTCTTCTGGGTGGTCCAGTTTCCTGCACAAGTCCGAAAAGGCATGCTGGTAATGTGCGCTGGCCAGGCTAAATTCTCCCTCAGTGTACCCGAACAGACGGTATAGTGTGGCGACTCGGGGATTTTCACAGTGACTTCAAAGCACTGTTAATGTAAGCCTACTTGTGACATTAATAAATGAACTCAAACCTTAAATCTTCCAGCAAATAAGGAGAATGTCATAAATGTTCAGAAAGATAGTAATTATTTTCACTAATGACCGTCCATTCACAGTTTAATAAATGCATTCACCATTCATTCACAAAGGTTAATATATTTAAAATTACTTTATGGAAGGTGGGTGACTGTCTAAGCTATAATTTATTTCACATTGCTAAGTGCATTCGGTAAGCTGGTGGTTTGCCGCCACCTTGAACCGTTGCACAACCTGCAGTGTAGGTACACCCACAGTGCTGTTAGGAAGGGTTCTCCTGGATTCCGACCCAGCGACAGTAAAGGAGCGGTAATATATGTCCAAGTCAGGTTTATGAGCGTCTGGAGGGAAATATCCAGGCGGGGTAGTCCCAATTCACCAATTAATATCAATTAATACAGATAAACAATTATTTCACCAATTATATTCAGCATTTTAATAAATGAAAAACATTGCGGATTCTGGAAACTGAAACAAAAATAATAAATTCTGAAAATCTCAACAGGTCTGACAGCATCTGTGGTGAGAGAATAGAGTCAAAGTTTCGAATCAGGATGACCCTTTTTTTATTTGGAGAAAATTGAAGAGGGCGATGGCATTGGGAACTGATGAGGGTGGAAAGGGATTAGGAAGTTTCTTTAGGATATAGTTCGTGATTGAGACGTTGATTAGGTCAGTTAGCATGGATAAGTTGATTATGATATTTGGGATCGGTATGTAAGTTCATGCAGCTTGTGTGTGGCTCGAAATAGTGCATATAATTAAACAGTGCCTATTTGAACTATTCACATCTCACAAGAAAGTTATGCAGCTTGTCTGACACCTTGTTGGATACAATGATAATCTCTCCAACGCATTAGGAATACTCTGCTGAAGCGTCATCCAGACTCGAAACGTTGGGTCTATCCTGTCTCCACAGATGCTGTCAGATCTGCTGAGATTTTCCAGCATTTTCTGTTTGTTTTCAGTATTTCATTTTGTACAACTTTGCTTTGAATAATTTATTGATATTAACATTTTTTGACACTGTATTGACCTTTTTGTCAACAAGGATAAAAATCTGTCCCAGAATGCAGTGGGAAATTGAACGAATTCAGACTGAGGATCAGGAGTCGCTACCCAACAGTCTCTGCGCTTTAAACTCCTGATACGTAACTGGTGTGATGATTTCCAAAGTAATGATATGAATTACACTACCTTGCACCTAATATGATTTTACTGAATTTTTAAATCCCGATTCATTATTACATTGTTTTGGGAAATAATGTAACACTTGTAATTGTCCAGTGAGTTTCACAATATATCTGTTGCCACATTATTTATTTACAGCTTGTTACCTTCACTAACTTGGGTGAGGGCATGTTGAGTGATTTGCTGCACATGTTTCAAATATTACAATCCTCCCTCCTCAGCCAAACCATGTTCCCTCTTTCGATCTTGGATATGAATATCCAGCATCAGCAGAGAAATGAACCATCCTGCCGCAGCAAAATCCTCTCTTCTTTTCGTGAGGATCAGCTTGCTAACTCCCTCGAAAATCGGGTTTGATATCACCCAGGCCCTCTGGAAGTATTGAAGTTATTAGACTGACAGAAATGGAATCAAGGAACTGTTTCAATTTATGAACCAGTCAAGTAAAAATATGGGAATGTGGAACAGCATCTTTCAGTACCATTTAACAATGCATCCATCAATCCGTTCACTGATTCCTCAATCAAAATATTCAGGCATCCAACTGATATTCGTATCATTCATTCAACGGTCATTCATTCCTGCATCAACACAGTCATTCATTTATTGTTTGCGCAGATGGTGACGTAATATTAATTGAAGTGGCCCAGTGATCCAGAGGCCCAGGACAATGATGTGGGGACAGGGATTTAAATCGGAGCATTGCAGCTGGTGGAATTTGAATTCAATTAATACTATTGGCGACCATCGGACCCTCTCTGATTCCCCAATGAGTGAAATCTGCCATCGCTACCTGGTCCCACAAGGATGTGACTCCAGATGGACAGCAAAATCGCTGACTCTTTAATATGTTCAGAAGTGGCCTAGAAAACCAGTCAGTTCAAGGGAAGTTGGGACAGACAAAAAGTGCCGGTCTTTGCAACCAAACATCCCATGGAAAGATAAAGGGAAAGAAAATACAAACATACATGTTCATGTGTCGTCTCTCTGAGACATTTCACAGTTTGCCTGTAATTCTTTCTATCCATCTATCACAATATCCTGATGTGTTGGAAAAATCCTCATTGTTGCTAACAGGGTGCCAGAGAAGCTGCATAACTTTCCTTTCATTAGAGATGGGAAAAATTCATCTAGATTTACAACTTTAAATAATTAAAGTGCCTCCAGTACTGTTACTGGGTAGATTTATTTATAAATAGGCCTCATTGACAATGTGAAGGGTTTTAAGTTGGCTTGCAGCCAAGCGGTCAGTACTGAGGAAACAGATCTTTGTTCTGCTGCACAACACCCCCAGATGCTTCCTGTCAATCACTTTGAGCATTTGGCAGAAGGCTGGATTGCTGCCAAATACTGTGTGGGACAGATTAGCGTGAACCAAAACGGACAAAATGGGATTCAGCCATTTAAACAATAAATGTTTCATTCGCACAAGAAAGACACATTTTAAATCGTAATCATTCTAATCAAATATTTTCATTCAATGTCCTGTTCATTATGTGAGTAAATAGTATCGCAAAACAATAAAGTGACCAGATGCTTTTTCATTTGTATAACTTCCAAGTAAATGCCATTCCAATAATTAAAGTCAGTTTATTAACCACTTCATGAAATGCGAGAGAGAGATGTTGATGGTCCCAATTCCCCAGTCAATTGAAATCAGTGTAATGGCATAAAATGCATCGAAATAATATTAAGGGAACATCATAAAACTGACATGAACAGCGGGAATTCCTGGAATATTCTGAACGTTCTGTATCGCATTTAAACAGCAGCGTCTCTTGTACCTGATTAACACCCTATTCTATTGTACAGTATAATCTGATTCCTGTTATTGAAGAGTTCCAATCATAGCTGCCAATAAGTGGAGAAATTATCAGTTCATAACCTGATTCAATGGAAGATAAAACATTTATTCTTGTGATATTGTGCAATGTGCCGCAAAGCCCTGATATCTTGTGTTCGCAATACCAGCGAATGTTAGACAGCTGGTGGCCGATAGAGTGACCTGCAATGATTTGGCTGCTGAAGGAGAACTTTAATGATCTTCGTGTCCATTCATTAACTTATCTGTCAAAAGTCGATGTTAATTTTATGTTTCTCTCTCAACTCACTATTTAATTATCAGGAGGGCAGGATTCTTATTATTTTCAAAGGGCTGTCTTCGAGATTGGGGTAGTTTGACAAATATAAGGAGAAACATTGTATTGTGTGAGAGTTTCTTCTCATCTCCAAACCCAAATTGTACAGTGATAGCCATCCGCACTGTAAATGCAATCACTTTGTTCATACCCCCTCATTTAGTTACAGAAATCGGTAAAAATTATTCTGATAAATGATGCTTTATTATTGTAATGTGACAGAGACCCGGAATTGTTGACACCTAGACTGACGGTCTCTTTATTTTCCAAAAATGTTATTTCATCATTTTTAGATTTGTGCTCTTCTTGGGTGCGTGGTAATAAAATCACCATATTTACAATGGAATTAGTTATTTTAAATAAAGAAATGATGAACTGCAATATCAGCATCAGAAATAATGGAGACAATACAATGGACATATTCAGCCAAACAAATATCCCGACACAGATAAAATGTCCATTTTAATATTAACCTATTGTAAATCTGGAAGTCCATTCTGTTGGGGGTGTGGAAGGTGGGACCTGGATCCAGTTACCGCCTCCAGCAGGGAATCAACAGGCGGCGCCTGGAAAGCCGCCCCCTTCTGCCGGGTATTTAAATGACGCTCACTGGGACCGGAATCCAACAGTCCGGGAGGTGGTTTGTTCATTGAGTTCCTGACACAACCATTTCCCCCAAATCACCAGAAGGATGAGGTCGGCGATTTCTCTCAGTTTGTTGCTGACTTTCTTATCCGGTGAGTAGTTTTTTTTTCATTGCCTAAGTCTCCCACAGTTACTGTCTCAGTTTTAGTCCATCTCTGTAATATTCCATTACACCAGGATTAATCCTCGGGTTTTTTGATCTATTTTTACAGGTGTCCAGTCGGAGGTTGTGTTGACTCAGCCAGAGGCAGAGACCGGGCGTCCCGGAGGCTCCCTGACACTGACCTGTAAAACCAGCGGCTTCGATCTTAGCAGCTATGGCATGTACTGGATCCGACAGGTTCCAGGACAGGGGTTGGAGTGGCTGGTTTACTACTATACTTCATCCAGCAACAGCTACGCCCCAGCAATTAAGGATCGATTTAGTGCGTCGAAAGACACTTCAACCAAAATCTTCTCTTTGGAGATGACGAGGCTGAAGACCGAAGACACCGCCATCTATTACTGTGCAAGAGACCACAGCGAGAGGAACCAGGGATGGACCCGAACAAGAACAGCTCGAGAGGGAATTCAGCAACTTTCATCATAACCTAAAGGTCAGTATCTGATTTAAATATAATACTAACAGTGATCAGAAGCAAAACACAAACTGCTTCTGACAAACCCAACTTCGTGAAAATTAAACATTAAACCAAGAAAACACACAGACATAGTGGGCTGAGCTTTTCACTCTGTTTATATTTACTGTTAACAGTTTCAGCAATTACACACCTGGATATAATGCTCGTTTTAATATTTCTGATACTTGGAGGAGATGTTTCTAGATTGTGTTTTGTAAACTGTTGCATGAAGTGTAATTTACATCACAAATAATGGTCTATTTGAAGTGAATATTGAGCGGCAGTACTGAACAGAAAGTAAGTGCAGTTTTTGTGCGAGTGTCTGTCACTGTGATACAGCAGTGGGTCACAGTGCTGAGCACAGCGACATCCTCATGCAAAAACCTCATGGAAAGAGATTGCTCAAATTGGTGATCAGCACCACAGCAGGATTTTCAAAGTAAACGAGGCTTCAGTGAAATAATGTGTGGAAGTAATATTAGTTTGTGAAAAGGTATAAAAATCTTCCCGTAAAATCTATATTTACCGATCTGCTAAATCTACACAGAGAGTTTAAAAGCATTCCGATCCCCTTTATAAATACAATGACCAGGACAAGCTGAAATATCTCAGTCACTCGCTCGTGGATGAGGCAGAATCAGATTTTTGAGACAGCAGTGAAATTAAACAGTTAGCAGTCGGGCACAGTATTTGTCATGCTGTGTCTCACTGTGATAACTGGGGTGGCACAGCAGTTACTGTCAATACAAAAACCCCTCAGCATTAATTGACCGAGACTGGGGCAGTGCTCTGTTTTCCAATCCAGCATTATTTACAGTGCTGTATTATTTATGTCCCAGCACTACACAAATAGCGAGAATTAATATGGGAAATTTATGATAACTATTTGATTATCAGTTGGTGTTTTCAATAACTTGATCATGTGATCCTCTATGAAATATAAAACATTAAGGCTATTTATGTAGAGCGAACGGTATCCACCAGTACAATAATAATTTCATGAACATGCAGTGATTTGCTTTCCCTCTGGCTTGTGAATTTTTAAAATACTGATGGATTTCTGTCTATTTTGTGCAGAGATGGTTATTGTATGACCCAGCCGAGAGAACGTGACACTGTGACGCCATGGACTACTGGGGACAAGGGACCATGGTGACGGTGACTGCAGGTAAGAACCATGCATTTATTTAGTCAGTGTTTTATTTGAGTTTTTGTTTTATACTTTTTCTCGATTTTATTAATTCATTCGTTCAATGTAATGTGGTTTGGTGGATTCTGTGCTGAAAATCTTTACAATGTTTCATGTGATCCTGCTTAAAATGGGGGTTATAGAATTCTACTGTTAATTGACAAAAGGTGATACTGAGTGATTCAGTCTCTTGTTGTGATTTGGTGTGTATCTGCTGAGGACATTGTGTGGCTGGGTTACTTTAAATGCCTTCCTTTTGTTAAGCAGTTCGGCGTTTCTTCAATGTTTAATCTCGGTGACATCTAGTGGCTGCGAGTTGCACCATCCACTGCACAAGTGTTTGAAATCTAACCCAATATTAACAAAATGTGTTAAAGTTTCTACTTTAATGTTGCGAACATGTTCCGCTTAATCACAATCTGGTTTTGTTATCTCATTGTTGTGCTTATTTTAATTATTAGTTGCTTTGGTGATGGTCAGATTGGCTGGATTTTAAATTGAGATTTTCTGCCAATGTGAAATTTGTTTCTGTTGCAACTGTTTGTAGAATTGAGCTGCTTCTGCATGAGCCGGGGTTCAGTCCCTCAGTGCTGCGTGTTTCTGGTGAGGAGGTTGTCTGTCTGGGTGACTTTGAATCAGTAAAATTTGTGAAATGGTTCGGAGATTCTGCATTGTTTACACCCCGTGACACTGAGCTGTTGCACACTTTGTGATTGAATACAAACAGTCTGCGGGTTTTAAACTACTTGACGCGTGCCTGCAGACAGAAATCAGGCAGGCTTTATTGTATTTGTATTTTTTTAAATCGTAGCTGATAATTGCAGGTTAAACCAAACCACGGTTTATGCCACTCGTCCAAAACATAGTTTGCCACTGCATTCATAATTTGGGATACATGCCATGTTTAACCTCGGTGGCATCTGACGGCTGCAGCTTTTACCCACCTAATATTTTAATATGTTTGAAATCTGTTTGAAATATGACCCAATATGAATAGAATGTGGTAAAATTTCAATATTAATTTGTTGGACATATTCCACCTCCTCGCAATGCTATTGCTCTTATTCCAAATTTCTGTTTAGTTCAATCATTCATATACTTGGTGACGAGCTGGTTTGCCGGATTGAATATTGAGATTTCCTTGCAATCATATTTTTGATTTTGTTGAATGGATAATTGAGTTGCGTCCCCGTGAAACGGATTCATTCCCTCATTGATGTGTTTTGGTGTGTTTCTGTTGAGGAGGTTCTGTTGTTGGGTCACTAAGAATGTTTAAAATGTGTGAAATGTTTTGGTGTTTCTGCATTGTTTAAACTCGGTGGCACTGAGCGGTTACACGTTTTCTGGTTAAATGCAAATAATCTATGAGTTTGAAAATCCTTGTAGGGAGAAAATAAGCAGGTTGTGAAAGAAATAAAATAAAGGTATTACAGCATTTTTATAAATTTTAACTAACTCTTAGAAATTAAAATAAATCATGTCTTACAACGCTCAATCGGACACTAAGTAGTTGCTGCAAAAACAAACTTCTCATTAACAAGTTTGATAGTAAAATTAATATAAATCAAACTGTTATTAATCGGTAACATAACTACATATTCACAAAAGATTATTTTCTATTAATATCATTTCGCATTAATCGGCTTTAATAGTTCTGCTGTGCTTTGCATACAATTAACATGACCAAAAAGGTTTCTCGGCTGGAAATATTTTGTGATAATTCCAGAAACAATTTCAATGATAACATGCTGTTTCCACAGCAGCGCTCAGTTCAACAAGATACTTTGCATTAATTGTTATATCCCCGATGAAGTTCGCATTCACTTAAATATGAGTTTTGGAGAATAATTGGCAATAAAACGCTATTTGGAAATTTTTGTGCCCGATTATTACATTGTTTCTGTGCAGGCGCAGCATTCCTTCCAAGTAATTTGTAGTTGGATGCAGAGGTAATTAATCACTAATCTCATCTCAAAATTTGTGAAATGGTTTGGTGTTTCTCAATTGTTTCTGTATTGTTTCAACTCGGTGATCCTGAACGGTTGCACTTTTTCCAGCTAAATGAAAAAAACAAACTGCGTTTAAACATCCTTGTCAGGATAAAACAAACTGGTATCGGAAAAAATAAAACAAATATATATTTGAGCATTTTATTCATGTTAACTGATGCTTGCAGATTAAAGTAAATCATGAATTACAATTCTTACTGCGTCACTGTATCTCTGTTAGGGACATTACACTACACTGGATCTGTTATATCTGATGTGTTCATTTTCAGAAAAAAAAATATTTTTTGCCTAGTTTTCGAGATTTGAGATAGACAGGGAGAAATAGTTAAAAGTCGAAGGGAATTTTGAAATGAATATCAGTTTAATTTAAAAGAAGTTATTGATTTTTGTTGTTGTAGTTTGAAAATTGATCAATTAGAATCCCACAGTTTGAATAAATGTGACAGAGTGAACACAGTTTTCTGACAGGTGGAATTCGCTAACACTAAACAATTGTTCATATAATGGTGTTTGAATTGTCGTAAGGTGTCAACAGAAACTGGCTAGAGATTTACAATTTAATACTTGAAATTCAAATAATTAATTTTTTGTAATATTATAATATTTTTATATTAGTAATATTTGCTCTGCATTTAATAATAACATCCTGTCTCCCATTACTGCTGAACATAGAATAGAATTATTAGATGAATAAATGACAGAATAGAAGAATTGATTCTATTTGAGCATTATGTTTAATTAGTATTAAATATTATACTGAAGAAAAAGTCTCGACTTATTTTGTGCATCATGTTTCAGTGTTGCAGAGGATTTGAATCAATTGTCCTCATTGTGTTTTTCATTGTTTAATTCAGAACTTCTTAATTTAAACAATATGTTCAGTAATTAAATTATATGGATGGTCCAAATTATTAAATCTAGGAAGCAGCTTCATTGACCTCAAACTGCCAGGCCGTTACAGTGTATACAAATTCAGAAACATGCATTCTTAACACGTTTGCAGGTTATAATAAGGCATTTGGAGTAAAAGTGGAAATGAAAAAACATGACAATGTTATTCGATTGAAGCAAATGAATTACAGATGTCTGAATCTTTCCATTCAGTAATTTGAAGTTTATTGTTTAATATTTAATTGGAACCTAATTACTTCACAATGTTCGAGGCAGGGAAAGTTTTGAATGATTGAAAACTGATTTTATTAGGGAGTACAAATCAGCTAACAGGAAAAGTAACCGGCAATTAACAAAACAAAATATAATATTGGTGCTAATTAATTCAAAACAAAATACCTTGAATAATGCACGGGCGTGCAAAGTATCATCCGTTTCAGAGAATGTTTAATTGTATCGAAAATGAATTCAGAAACAAAACCTTTCTTTTATCAGCTCTGCTTAGCTCGATAAGGTGTTTTACCTCGAATATTTTGTTGATTACATTTAATTAAGAAATTAGATCGAATCAGGTAATAATTTTCAATGTAAATGTTTCTTGGTTTATTTAATCCTTACTGTGTCACTGTATCTCTGTCGGGGACATTGAACTGTCCTGAATCTGTTATTTTTGATTCCTAATTTTCAGCGAAATTACATTTTTACATAGTTTTCGAGAAGTGAGACAGGCAGAGAGACATAATTAAAAATCGACAGGAGTTTTGAAATGAATATCAGTTTTATTTAAAAGAGGTTATTGATTTTCTGTTGTAAATTGATCATTGATCAATTAGAATCAAACAGTTTGAATTAAATTGACAGATTGATCATACCTACCTGCTGGGAAATCGATTGTTGCACCGTTTGTGTCTGTTCTGTTTCTGCGCGCGTGGTCACTGTGTTGGGACCAGGAATCTGCCTGACTGGTTGTAAAACTTCTGGTTCCTTCTGCTGTATTTCAGGGAGTGAAATTTGATTTATTTCTTCAATAAACTTGTATCTGTGAGAAATGTGACAGTTTGACTTGATGTTTGTCTCGGCGTCTCAGAAATGAGATCCCTAAAGCATATTGTGACCATCAGAGAGAGCAGAAACGTCAGATTGTAGAGGGAGATTTGGATGATTTTTAACCAGTGATGTACCGGCCTTGGGAATGTTCGATGAGCAAATGCAAAGTGAGATTTACTATATTATGCTCCGTAGTAAAGCAGTCCATGACCTGTTTGGTATGACAGTTGAAGGGTCAAATTCATTTGCATCTTATTTTTAATCTTCTAAACCCATTTTAGAGTCATTTGCTCGGCCAGAAGTTTTAATCATCAATAATTGTTCCTTGAGAAAGTGTTGATATGAAGCATCCTTGAATAACTGCAATCCATATGCTGCAGGCATCCGCCGTGCTGTTAGGTGGAAGTTCCAGGATTTTGACCCAGAAGGAACTGAGGTATTGTTTCAAGTCAGGATGGTGTGTGTCTTGGAGGGGAGCTTGCAGGTGGTAGTCTTCATATGTGGCTGCTGCCCTTATCCTGTTAGGATATAAAGGCAACGGGTTTGGACAGTGTTTACTATGGAGCCTTGGTGAGTTGCTGCAGTGCATCTTGTATATAACACACACTGCTGTCACTGCTTGTTAGTGATGGAGAGAGAGAATAGGGTGAATGAGGGGGCGGATAATCTTGTGGGTGGCTTTGCCCTGGATTGTGTCAAATTTCTTGAGTTTTTACAGGTTTCCCTCATTGAGTAGGGTGAATTATTCAATTGCGACTGATTGCGAAAGATTTAAATGTTTTTCCAACCCTTGGCCCGCGCTCCGTATTGTGCTCACTTGTCACTCCCACTTACTGTGTGAATGGGTGAGTATGTGTGGAGTGAGTGTGTTTTCCAGACTGAATCAGCCAAATAGAGACTTATACACATCACACACTCTCACACACATAAATACTCTCATATTCTCTCACACATGCACACACACAAACATACATACTCACACTTACTTTCTCTCTCATACGGTCTCTCTTACACACCCATACACATTCTCTCTCTCACGTTACACATACACTCTCTCAATACAAATACATACATCGTCTCGCTCTCTCCATCAATCTCTCACATCCCCATACACAAAAGCGCTCACATCCCCACACACCCACCCATTCTCTCTTACACACAGACACACACTCTCACATAAGCACAGTCTCATACTCTCGCGCACGCACTCTCACATGGACTCTCTCTCTTCCACTCTCTGTCACACACGCTCAAGCTGTCTCACATTTCTCCACACGCTCTCTCACAATTCCTCTTGCACACGCATCTCTTCCTCTCTCACACACACACACACGCATATATTTCTATTTCTCTTGCGCACACTATCTCACACCTCTGCATTCTTGCTCTCACACACTGGCTCTCTCACAATCACTCTCTCACAAACATAGAACATGCACACACTCTAACACACACTCTTACACACAGACACAGTCTCTCCCATAAGCACAGTCTCGCGCACACATTCTCTCTCTCACACACACACATGCACTATCCCTCTCACATTCCCTCTTCCGTACACTCTCACTTCGTCTCACACACATTCCCATGCTCTCTCTCTCTCATACGGACACTTGCACATGTATACTCTCACACAGGCACATATTTCTCTCTCTTTCACACGCTCAGTCCCTTACACATTGTCTCACACACGCACAATCTTGCTCTCAAACACTGTCTCTCACAAACACCCTCTCTTTCACACGCACACAATCTCTCACACAGTCTCTACTTCTCTTACATACGAACACACATGTATGTACAATGTATCTCTCTTTAAACACTCCACCTATCACAGACACATGTTCTCTCAACAGTCAGTTCACTCACACACACTCACGCATCCATTCTGTCTAAGTTTCACACTTTTTCTCGCTCACACACACTCTCCCCGCCCCTCCACACACACACACACATACACTCAAACACCCCACATTGCTTCTATCTCCCACACACATTGTACACATCTTTCTCACTCACACGCCATCCCATGCACAGTTTCACACACTGATGAACATATTATTTTGCTTTCCAATAGGCACTCCCTCTCACACACACTGTCTTTCACATGAACACAACACTCTCCCACACACACACCCTCCCTCAAGCACACACACTCTCTTTCACAGACATCGTGTATCTCAAATAGACACACTCCCTTTCACATCAACATACACACACTCACACACAGAAGTACTCTTTCACACAGACTCCCCACACACACTCTCCCCGCCCCTCCACACACATACATTTTCAAGAAGAGACACACTGTCACACACAAAGAATAACTCTTCAAACACACATTCTGTCTCACACACACACATTATCTCACACATCCTTTCTCTCACGCACACTCTCTCCTCTTGCACGCACAGCCCACTGTCTCACCCACGTGCAAATGCATTCTATCATACACAGGCATCCTCACACACACATTCTCTCTCTCTCTCTCTCTATCTCTCTCTCTCCCTCTATCTCTCTCTCTCCCTATCGCTCTCTCTCTCACACACACACACACACACAGACACACACACTCTCTCTCTCTCTCTCACACACACACTTTCGATCTCACATACGTCAGAGTGTCTGTCCTTGACACCATAGAGTAGAATCATAGGATGCTACAGTGCAGAAGGAGGCCATTCAGCCCATCGAGTCTGCACCAATAGCAATCCCACCAAAGCCCTATCCGCATAACCACATGTATCTACCCTAACTAGTCCCCCTGACACTAAGGGGCAATTTAGCACGGCCAATCCACCGAACCCACACATCTTTGGACTGTGGGAGGAAACAGGAGCACCCGAAGGAAACCCAAACAGACACGGGGGGAACTTGCAAACTCCACACAGACAGTGACCCAAGTCGGGAATCCAACTCTGAGGCAGCAGCGCTAATCACTGTGTCACCGCCACCGCCCCCCCCCCGTCCCGACCCCCCCCCCCCACCCCCCCCCCCCCCCCCCCCCCCGACCCCGGTGGCATTTGAATGAGGGTGGGATCAAAGGGCCCGAGTAAAACTAGTCAATAAGAATCGGCGGGAAATTCTTCTCTGTTTGGAGTCATACTTTGCACAAAGCAACACGGTATTGGTGGTTGGAGGTCAAACATCTAGGTTCAGATTTCACTGCAGGATTTCGGCAGGGGAGTGTTCTGGGACTAACAATCTTCGACTGCTTCAACAGTGACATTCCCTCCAACATGAGGTCAGAAGTAGGAATTTCCATGTGCTACACCGGACAAAAACACCCAAAAAATAAGAAGGGAATTGGCTGAGACCAAGGCCGCCTGGCTCCCCAATACTGGTGTAAACTTGGTGTTTGATTCCTGTGCGACCCATCCTAGTTTTGCTGTCAGCTTCCCTGCAGCTCCCTCAGTCTGACTATTTGTTCACTGGTACGTGTTTCTTAAAGAAAGACACCGACATTAAAGCAGCTGCCCGGTGATTTACACATCCCTGTTACTGAAAGCTGATCAATGTGGAGAATCGGGAAAAGATCGATGGAGAGGAAGAGGTGGAGGTGGCCCACTGACTCTCTCACCCTCACCCACACTTCCTCACTCACCCTCAATCTCTCATCCTCACTCAAAGAACTTGACTCACTCACCCTCACTTACCCACCTTCCCTCGCTGACACACTCTCACTCATTCATCCCCACTCACAAATCCCAACTCACTCATCCCAACTCACTCATCCCAACTCACTCACCTTTGCTCACTCATCCACCCTCACACACTCAATTTCACACACTCAATCTCATACACTCAACTTCACACACTCAATTTCACGCACTCAACCTCAGAAACTCACTGATCCTCATTCACCCTGAGTCACTCACCCTCACACCCTCACTCACTCAAAATCACTCACACACATTCGCTCTCTCACTCTCACCCATCCTCACTCACTCACCCTCATTCACTCACATTCACACCCTCATTCACTCACCAGCACTCACTCACTCACACTCACTCGCCCTCACACACCCTCATTCACTCACTGTCACTCAGTCACCCACACTCACGCTATCACTCACTCAACCTCACTCACTAACCCTCAGTCACTCACTCAGAGCCTCAGTCACTCACCAACACTCATAGTCACCTTCGTTCACTCATCCCACTAACCCATCCTCACTCACCCAGTCTCACTCACTCTCACTCACTCAGTCCACTTATCCACCCTCACTTATCCAGTCTCACTCACTCTCACTCACCCTCACTCACCCCACTTACCCACCTTCACTCATCCAGTCTCAATCACTCTCACTCACTCGCCGCACTTACCCTCCCTCACTCATCCAGTCTCAATCACTCTCACTCACCCTCACTCACTCTCCCCACTTACCCACCCTCACTCACCCAGACGCACCCCCACACACTCAAGCTCAATTACCCTCTCCCTCTCACGTACGCCACCTGACCCATTCAAACTCACTGAGACTCACGCACCTACATTCACTCACACACCCTCACATATTCACCATCACTCACGTTCACCCACCCTAACTCACAGATCCTCAATCACTCATCCTCAGTCAAACACCTTTACTCACTCACCTTCACTCATCCACACATCTGCATTCATTCTCCCTCACACACTCTCACACACCACCCTCAATAACACACCCTGACTCACTCATTCTCTCACCCTCACTTACTAAGTCACATTCACTCCTCACCCTCATTCACTCGCTCTCACTCACCCACCTTCACTAACCTTCACGCATCCTCACTCACTCACCCTCATTCATTCTCTCTTACCGACACTCACTCACTCACCCTCAATCACTCATCCTCACTGAAAGAACTTCACTCACTCACCCTCACTTACCCACCTTCCGTCACTCACACACCATCACTCATCCACTCTCACTCCTTCAATCGCTCACCCTCACGCACTCACATTCTCTCACTCACACTCGCTAAACCTGTGTGTGGAGGTCTGCAACGAGAGAGAAGAAAGATCTCAAGCGGCAGTTAGTTTGGTGTTCAAATGTGGGAGCTGCCCTGCGAATGTGGAGAGCTGGGGGGAATCCCTGGGGGCTCAGGGCCAAGGACAATGGCAAAGAGCCGTGGAGAACAGGAGGCGTGGTAAAGGGCAGAGAGCCGGGGGGGAAGGGCAGAGAGCCTGGGGAATGGGCCCACAGCCGGGCAACAGGGCTGAGAGCCGGGAAAGGGCAGAGAGTCAGGAGAAAGCGCAGAGAGCCAGAAGAAAGGGCAGAGAGCTAATAGAAAGGGCAGGGAGCCAGGTGAAAGGGCAGAGAACCAGGAGAAAGGACAGAGAGACCAGGGAAAGAGGAGAGAGCCAGGATAAAGGGCAGGGAGGCCGGGGAAAGGACAGAGAGCCGAGGAAAAGGACAAGAGAGCCCAGAGGAAAGGGCAGAGAGTCAAGGGGAAAGGCAGAGAGTCAGGGGGAAAGGGCAGAGAGCCAGGGGAAAGGGGAAAGTGGATAGGGAGCAGGGACACCGGGCAAAGAGCCGGGGGAAAGGGTAGGGAGCTGAGGGAAAGGGCAGGGAGCCGGGGGAGAGGGGACAGAGCTGGAGGGAAGTGTAGAGAGCCAGGTGGAAGTGCGGAGAGCCGGGTGAAAGGGGAAAAGAGCCACAGGGAATAGCAGAGAGCCAGGGGAAAGCGCAGAGAGTCGGGGAAAATGGGCAGAGAGTGGGTGATCGACGGGCGGAGTGAGGATGTGCAAAATAGACCTAGCACCACAACCAGATCATCTGTAATCTCAGTGAATAATGGAGGAGACTTCAGGGCCCGAATGGCCAACTCTTGCTATTAATGTCTGACCCTTCAATTAGTCAATGTTGCAATTATTTGAATTTGTAATCACATTGAGAGTTTCCTGGTCATTCAGTAAGTATTCATTCCGAAGGTAGTTTTGAAGCAAAGTCACTAATCTTCGTTTTGTGGAGTGAGGGGCAGTGAGTTGGAGAGAGGAAGGGGCATCAGTTAGTTTGAACACAGGCAATAGCCAAAACTACAATGTGGATATGCCGACGCTAGGTTGGGGTGGGCACAGTAAGGAGTCTCACAACACCAGGTTAAAGTACAACAGGCTTATTTGGAATCGTGAGCTTTTGGAGCTCTTTCATCAGGTGAGTGGCTGATATGAATGAAGAGACAACTTCTTCATCACAAAGTGCTGTTGTTTGAGAAATAGCTCGTGCCTGAAGTAATGGAGAAACTCTTTACACTTCTCTGTTAATCTAATGAATGGTATGTCATTACAATGACATCAAAATGTTTTTGTCTTTCCAACCTGATAGAGGTCGAGACAGTGATGTGAGTTTCTACAAAGATGGCGATTCTCAAATGATAGGAGTAACAGAATCTGAAAGGTGTATGTAGGTCTTAATCGGGAAATATTAAGTTAAGTTCATAATTCGAGACAAATCGTGATGTAGAAACATAGAAAATAGAAGCAGGAGTAGGCCATTCGGCCCTTTGACCCTGCTCTACCATTCACTTTGATCACAGCTCATCAATATCCTGACCCCGTCTACTACCCATATCCATTCATCCCTTTAGCCCCAAGAGCTATCCCTAATATCGAAACTTACTTGTATAAATATGTTTGACAAATTAATAAACGCAGATAAGAGTCTAACTTGTTTAATCGACTATTCTTTCCCAGCGACACCGTCTCCGCCCACTCTCTACAGCCTGATCTCCTCCTGTCAGCAACACAACACCGGCGGCTCCGTCACCTATGGCTGTCTGGCGATGGACTACTCCCCAGAAATCACCAGTCTCACCTGGAAGAAAAATGGACAGCTGATCACCACTGGATTTAAGACTTACCCATCAGTGAGAAACACGAAGGGAACCTATACCCTGAGCAGCCAGTTAACCGTCATCCAGTCAAAGGGAAAGTGCAGCAAAATCGACTGTGAGGTTCGACACAGCGGCTCAGTCAAGAGCACTGGAATGCAATGTAAGTGTTGTGGAACCTGGGCAAGACAGGGGCGCTCTGATTGAACTGTATAAGGCCTTAGTTATAACTGATCTGTAGCATTCTGAAAAATTGAATTATGCAAAATCCAGGTAAGTGTCTCCTGACTGAAAAGTTGCTCAGAATCAAAGAACAACAGAAATGATACTGTGCAGAATGAGGTCATTTAGCCCATCATGTCTGTGCTGGCCAAAAGGGAGAACAAATAAACTAGCCAGACAAGTTAAGTCTATTTTCCAGCCCTTGCTCCGTAGCATTGCAGGTTAAAGCACTTGAGATGCAGACCCAGATACCTTTTAAATGACCATGCTCCCTGGTAATTGAGCCCTCCACTTGGGGAATGAATTATTTTTGCCTACGTCCCTTATTTTTTTGTGAACCACAATTATGTCACGCCTCAGCCTCCTCTTTTCCTAAAGAGAACAAACCCTGCCTATCCAATCTCTCCTCATGGCTGCAATTTTCAGGCCCTGGCAACATTCTTGTAAACCTCATCTCTCTCCAGAGTCATTACGTTATTCCTGCAATGTGGTGACCAGAACTGTACAGCAAACTCCAAACGTGGCCTAACTAGGTTTTATACAGCTCCATCATTGCATCACTGTTTTTGCATTCAATATCTCACATAATAGAGAAACTAATCTGATATGCTTTCTTGATCAACTTTTCCAGCTGCCCTACCATCTACAAGGACCTGTGGACGTGCACTCTAAGGTCTTGCATTTCCTCAATCCCTCTTAACATTCCAGTTTATTTCCTTGCTTTGTTTTCCCTTCCCAAATGCATTGTGTGGCACTTTTGACGGTTGAATTTCTCTGCCAATTCAACCAAACCATGGATATAATTCTCAAATCGGCAGCTATCGTGCTAAAATAAAAGAACTAATTTTAATTGATGTCAATTGAATCTTCAAGTAACATCTGAACATTTGTTTGTTGAAGGCCCAATCGTTATCACCCCAACCGTTATCCTCACCGTGAGTTCCAGTGAAGAAATCACCAGCAGAAAATTTGCAACCATCGTCTGTTCAATCATTGATTTCCAGCCAAAGTCAATGACGGTGGAGTGGCTGAAGAATGGGCAACCCATGAATTCAGGAATTGTCACCTCTCCCGCCTGTGAAGTGAATGGGAACTTCTCGGCCAGCAGTCGGTTGACAGTCTCCGCTCAGGAATGGTTCAGCAAAGCGGTCTACACCTGCCAGGTCACTCATCAAGGATTCACTCAGAGTCAGAACATCAGCGGATCTCTGGGTAAGAGACTCAAACCGAGAAAAAAATTATTCCGCTGTTAATCGAAATTAGGGATCTATTAAAGTTAATACAAAGCATAGAACAACTTCTAAGTTATTGTCATGTAGTTTGCTGCATTGGGACAGTGCCCCATTCAGAACTTCATCACAACATCAATTTTTGTTATTCCTTCATGAGATGTGCATTTGTGGCCCATCCCGGAGGCCACTTAAGTGTCAACCACGTTACTGTGGATCTGGAGTCACATGCATGCCAGGCCAGATAAAGACAACAGATTTACTTTTCTAAACGGCATTCGTGAACCAGGTGGGTTTTTACAACAACGGCTTCATGATGATCATTTGACTTTTAATGATAGATTTTTACTAAATTCAAATTTCACCATCTGCAGTGGTGAGATTCGAATCTGTGTCCCCAGAGTCGTGCCCTGGGTTACAAGACAATTGGTAACACCACCATGCCACTGCCTCCCCTTGAAATAGTGTTCCCTTCCATTTTGAAGTAACAGAGTAAGCGAGCTGGTCTTGATGTCAGCTTTTTCCTGAGACAGCTGGAAAGATTTGGAGAGACAGTCGGTGTCGGACTGTTTCACAGGTCACAGCATAGGGGTAAAATATTGGGAAGTGCATCCACCCTACTTATAAACTAACTGCCAGTACTTGGTTCCTGAGTTCAGGAATGGTATATTTGTTGGGGAATACTGCAATGTTGATTCATGAGAATGATACCGCTGCTAAAATACTTGAACAAAAAGAGAATAATTTCACAGAGCAGGCTGGTTTTCCATCCTCCATAGAGGTTGAAAGGTGATAGAGGTTGATATATCGAAGGCAACTTCGTCTCCTTCAGGCTGAAGACTGCTGTCCTGCTTTTGAAGAGGGAAATAGGGTTGATTTTCATTTTTCATTCACAGATCCTCCCCAGTGCCCTGATACCACAGTGACGATACAGCCACCACCAATAGAACAGGTCTTACTGGAGGCGACCGTGACCTTAACCTGCATCATTTCTAATGCTCCTTATGGAGTCAATGTGTCCTGGATCCGAGACAGGAAGTATTTGAAATCAGAGATTGCCGAAAAGCCAGGAGCGAATCCTGACAGCGTGGTCAGCAACTTAAACATCTCGACACAAGCCTGGCTGAGTGCGGCTGTGTTTGACTGCGTGGTGAGCCATCAGGATCTGCCGACTCCTTTAAGAAAATCCATCCACAAGGAAACAGGTGAGCTCAGAGATTGAAGCAATAAATGTGTCACTGTGTCTATTTCCAGTGTCAGTGTACTGGTCAATATTCAGTATTCAGTGCATTAATGGTGTCCCCTGAGTGGAAACTCTACTAACTAAAAACTGGGGGTTGTAGATATTTTTACGGGGAAATTTGATGTGTTGATGAATGAAAAGTGAACTGAAGGCGATGTTATTGGGTTTAGATCGAATAACGAGGGAGGAGCCTGATGTGGAGCATAAAATCCAGAAAACCAAAAATAAAGCCGATCAGTTGGGCCGAATAGCCTGATTCTGTGCTGTAAAATTTCTGAAACTTCCCAGTCCAGCCCCCTGAGTTATTTGAGAAAATAATTGTGTTCACCTCTGCTCCAAGCTGGAAGTCAAAAATGGAAACATTTAAAATCGAAACGAAGCACATTTTTCTGATATCTAGCCAGCAGTTTCATTATCCCCAGAATTCTCCAGTTTATTGACATTTATTGTACATTTTCTGCAGATCCAAATCCGCGGGAACCGTTCGTCTCTGTCCTCCTGCCCTCGGCAGAAGAAGTCTCCGCTCAGAGATTCGTCTCCCTCAGCTGCTTAGTGAGACGTTTCTCCCCTCGAGAGATCTTCGTCAAGTGGACCGTCAACGACAAGCCGGTGAATCCTGGGAACTATAAGAACACCGAGGTGGTCGCGGAGAGCGGGAATAGCTCCTTCTTCATGTACAGCCTGTTATCCATTGCTGCAGAGGAATGGTCCAGCGGCGCTTCTTACTCCTGTGTGGTGGGACATGAAGCCATCCCCTTGAAGATCATCAACAGAACAGTTGACAAATCCAGCGGTAAACCCAGTTTTGTGAACATTTCCCTTGCTCTGATGGACACCGTTAATTCATGTCAATGAGAATCATTCGCGAACATTAAAAACTTCAATAAAAATAATAAAATATTTTTCCTCTAACAACAAATGAAATAGCCAAACGCTTAATTGATTGTTTTTCAGTTTTACTTCCATTAGCTATCTTTGGTTTGACCCAGATATTTTCAGGTCTCAGGTCCAAGTCTTGTTGAACCAGTGCGCCCAGCTCAGACACACCCTGTGTTAGAGACAGAGTGGAGCGCATTCATTACAGGATTCTGCAAAATATCTTCACCGACTTTCCTCCCTGAGGAAAACTCAGACAATTTCAACATTTCTGACAAACAAACACAACATTTAGATCTCGGTGTTCCTGCTTCTCTCGTTGTCCATGCCTTTACGCATTGATGTCATATTTAAGCTGCTGCACCACACTCACTGGGAACTGGAGTGAGGGTCACACAGAAACATGGAGCAACAATCCCCCCATCAGAGAGAGGGAGAGTGAAATTGTGAACATATCGGATTCCTACTCACCCAACAAAGAGAGGGGAGGAGCAGTAGCTAACCCATGTACCACCACTTCCTCAATGAAAGCAGGAGGAATGGCATTATTTAATCCATTCACCTCCACCTCCTCAGTGGTTAGAACCATCAGGGACATTGCTTCACCAGGTAGAGAGAGGGAAATTATGAGCTCACTCTCCTCCCTCTCCCCAAGTAGCGTGTTTGGAAGGGAACGGCTCTCTACTATAAGGACTCAGTTGTCAACAGTACAAATTAGCTTCCGTTTACTTGCTGCAGATTTTGAAGTATCATTATCAAAGTGTCATTGAAGTATATAATACACATATACTTATATATATATATACTTATATATATATATATGAATGTATACTTATATACATATATACTTATGCAACATAGTTTAAAAATGTTTCAACACTCTTGTTCCTGTTAATCATGTGCTGGCATTGATTTCCCATGATACAAATTTAAACAAATAATAGAATCCTCCCCGGTTTTCACTGTTCTGTAACTGAGGTTTCTGAGATGCATCAATGAATTATTTCATTCGCTCTCCTGATATCACCGTGCCACTCACATAAAAGAAATTTCTACATCAAACACTGAAAATATGCTCCATTATTCATATTGTTTGGATCACGTTCAGTTAATGATTGCCGGTTAAACTTGCAGCAACGGTTAAAAAATACACACACTGACAATACCGCACAAAACTGTCACAATTATAAATACACACATAGGCGTACATATACACACACACACACACACACACACACAAACACGCACACACAGACACATCGACACAAATGCACAAATACACATACTCACAAAATGCACACAAATGCAGAAAGACACATGTAAATACACACACAAATGCATGCACATATACAGAAATACGAACAGGCGCATTCAAATACAGACAGAAGCACACATACACAGCACATACACATGCACAAAAACACACAGATACATGCATACACACAGATACACTTTCACACACCATAGGTACATGCAATACTTACACAAACGAACACACATGCAGAGAAACAAGAATGCGCACACAAATGCACTCATGGACAACACAGGCACAAACAAAAATACACACACAAATACACCCACACAAAAATACACCCATACATAAATACATCCGTACACAAATATACATAGGCACACACACACATTCTCTCTCTCTCTCCCCCCCCCCCCCTTCCACACACACACACACACACACACACACACACACACGGATACATAGACTCGCGCTTGTACAAACAGGCACTAAAACAACAACATATGTTGATAATCAAATATGTATTAACGTACACATATACACATAAACCACACAGGTACATACACAGACACATATGTGAGTAGGTACACAGACCCAAACACAAACACATACATGCAGAGACACAATACAGACAGATACACACGCATGCAGAGCTACATAAATACACAAGCAAATACATAGACTCAAATAAGTACATATATATATCAGCACACATTCACGCTGACAGGAATATAGATATAAAGACGCACAATGTTATACACATTAACAAACACACATGGAAATATATATAAACAAATTAGCAGACTACATATAGATGAACAGACTGCAAAACATTTACACGCAAACATGTAGACGCAAACATTAACATGCTCATACAGAACAGAACACCATAGCACACATTACTACACATCGAAACACAAACATACATCAACACACCGTTATAAAGAACTATCAACATGTATATACATATACTGACCTGCTAACAGACATGCACACAGACACACGGAGAAACAGACGCACACAGAAAGGGAAACAAACATTACTAGAGTGACAGAAATTAACACATAGCAATAGGCATAAACACATGTACACCCATTAAGAATGGCATTAATAAATATTCATAGACTTCATACAATAATAGAGTCATACATACACAATGACACAAGAATAAAATACACACACAGATGCAGACACACAACTACACAAATCAACAACCATAGGCAAATGAACACGTACATTAACACTGTTGCACACATATTAACTCAAAGCCAAAGATTAATGCACACGCACACAAACGCAAGATCTTAAATACAAACGGGAGGCAAATGATGAATGTAACATTTAAAGGTGATTTTTTAATGCACATATCCACAGATTAACTATCCAAATGTACAATGAACAGACAAACACGTTGAGAAGCTGAATTAAGCTCATGATCTATTTCCACCATAAAGAAGCACAGATCGGAAATTACATCCCAACTCTTAAACAACAACATTTACAGTTTATAGATCAGTAACCATCTGTGAAAACAATCATTGATCAGTGAACGATATCAGTCATAACATTGTTCAATAAGGGATAGTGGCAAATAGTTCAAAAATGAACTGATACTCAATTAAACATCTTCAGTGTTTTCTGACATGGACTGTCCAAGGAATGTCAATAAAGATCAGGTGTGAAAATAGTTACGGAGATCGGTTACTGAATGTCCTGAATTTAACAGTAGTTATACATTGAAAATTGAATTCGAGATTAAATGAACAGCCTAAAAAGGAGAACGGGGAACATAAAAATAACAATAAGATCACTTGGATAAATAAAGTAATCTAATTTCAGTTCCTGGTCTCCGTCCCCTAGACTCCACCGACCGCGTCTGGATTGACGACAATGAGGATGATAACAGCAACATCTGGACAACCGCTTCTACATTCATCGTGCTGTTCTTCCTGAGCATTTTCTACAGCACTGCCGTCACTCTGGTGAAGGTGAGATGATTCAATTCACTCACATTTCAAACTGGCAGAATGGATTTGAAAACATTCTCAATGTTTCGCTGATTAAAAACTCTAACATTCATGTCCCACATCATCAACATCTGCTTCATTATTGTATCTTTCTTTTACAGATCAAATGATGGGTTGAATTTTGGAAGCTGCAGATTTCCCGCAGCTGATTATCAAGATCTCTGTGTGGATCAAATACAATATCTGCTCTCGGTGACTCTATCAGTAAAATTCTCTCAGTTTATCATTCTGAATCTGTAACTGAGGCAATTATAGACGTTCATTCAGTTTTCAGTGTGAAATGTACGAGGCATTTTTTGTTATAATGTAATTGTGGTTCATAGTTTCTCCGTAGTTTAAAGATCATGTATAAATAAGAAACTTTTCTCATTCCTTATTCACAATTGATAATTCCTCTTTGTAGTAAGGTCCTGTTTTCTCTTTCTGGTGTATGCAACAGATGTACAGATACTGACGGATTCCCCGTGCATCTGTTCTGTTCTCAATGTGAAGCTCGATCGTTATGTTCACTTTTCTAACTTTAAAAAAATAATGTTGCTGTAAAATATTCTCTGAATTTTTAAAATAAATATTGAATGAAATTTTAACCATCTCTGGCTTGGCTTAATTCCGTTCTCCAAAACACATCAACTCCGCCCCATTTTCCCTATTATACGGTTTCCCCTCTTTCCCAGACAGGGATTTTCCCCAGTCATATGTGGGATGTGGTTGAACTCAATGCCCTTTAGTGAGAGTCACTGCGCCACCCAGTGACCCATCCGTGTAAATACACCTTCATCTCTGCCTTTTTATGATAAAATCCAGATACAGAATGAATGAATAATGAGGAGAACCGCGGTGATTTCACGCATAAACTGGTCTGTCACTGACGAGTTTCAGGTAATTCTAAACAGCAAAAGGCTCATTCATTCGAGGCCGATGCAGGACAGTGTGTGGCAGAAGATAGTTTCCTATACACTGTCCCTTAAAAACACTATCAGTGTAGCTGCAGCGTGGGTTAACAGAGTGTATCTCTCTATATATCGTCCGATGAAATACTTCCCAGGCAGGCAAACCACAAGCTAGATAGAGAACACATACAGAACAGATGTGCAAACCATGGGGTGAAACCAAGAGAATAAGGTGTATTTCACATAAGCACATCATCGATTGCAAATTTCCAAATTATGACTCGTGTTGTGGGATAATTTGAGATGACCAATACTGTCGTTAACTACAGACAATATAAAACTCACGAGGCAGGTATCTCTGTGTGAGGAGGTCAAAATGAACATTCCTACCGGCTCATTTCCAAAACTGGATAGACACGTGATCCTGAGTCCCAGTACGATCTATTCTATGTCTAAACATTGAATGTCCCCATTCATAAAGTTGCAAAATGCGTTCCCTCGCCAGGAACTTTTAGATATTAATTCTGCAACTACTAAGGTTCCCAGGCCATTGGCTCTCAACTCTTCGATTTATCATCATACCGTACAGTGACTTGCTTTTGGATGAAATGAACAATTCATTCAATACATAAATTACATTTAAAATATGAGCATATATGTTTTATAATCATAGTTATTTATTTAATTCTCTTATTGCATCCACATATTTGTAAAATATTTGTTTCATTCCCATATTATCCTTGTTTCAAGAATCATTTAACTCTTTGTTTGTAGTGTCTTATGTATTCTGTCAAAAACCCTCTAAATTGGTTAATAATTTTCCCCTTCAGTCGTATTTAAGATAAGCACATCATCGAATACAAATTTTCAAATTATGACTAGATTGGGATCTTTGCGATTGACCAGAGGGAAAAAAAAAACACAAAAGCTGGGGCCCATTTGATACAATTAACTACTTATTCTCCGAGGCTGGGGCCTTCTGATAGATATTTCAGCTTCACAATCAGGAAAAGTCCAGAAAAATCAAATATTTTTACTGATAAAAGTTTATTAATGAAACAGAACATGGTTAAAACAAACAGAAAATGACCTGAGGATCAAAGACAACCAGAGTAAAAGGATGTTCACAATGTTCTGGACACAAATGGTTTCTCTTCAGCCCCTCTGTCGCCTGTTCCCTGCCCTCTTTGTGGAACACCTCCGCTCAGTCCACAAGCATGACCCTGACCTTCCGCTTGCCATTAGAATTCACCACCTTGCTCTCACGCTCACATTTCTGTCCTCGGCCTGCTGCAATGTTCCGGAGAAGCCCAACACAAGCTGGACAAACAGCCCCTCATCTTCCGATGAGGCACTTTACAGCCTTCTGGACTCAACATTGAGTTCAACAACTTCACCCCCTGAACTTGTTTTCATGGTTTTTTGTTTCAGACAGCGATGTTCATTATTCTGTCCTGAACACTCACTTCTTTACGACAACCATTACCTCGCCTTTTGCTTCTGTTCTGCAAAATTCTTCTCCACAGATGCTGCCAGACCTGCTGCATTTTTCCAGTTCTTTGTGTTCATTTTAGAGCTGCATGTAGTAGGGGAAAACACTATTTACTCTCCTGGAGTAAATAAATGTCCTTCATCAGTTGTTGTGGATCATTTCAGTGGAAATGTGCTCTCCCAGGCTCAAAGGAACCCTCCGACTCTCCCACTTTACCAACTGTCAGAATGAACATGGTTCAGTCCTGGATGTGATTAACAGCAGAATCCACCTCATGTAAACAAATGTGAACTTGCTGGTGTCTCAGCAGGGAAGTTGACCGAGTGAATCCCTTCCCACACTGAGAGCAGGTGAATGGCGTCTCCCCGGTGTGAACTCGCTGGTGTGTCTGCAGGGTGGATAACTGAGTGAATCCCTTCCCACAGTCAGAGCAGGTGAACAGTCTCTCCCCGTATAAAATTGATGGTGTCTCACCTGGGTGGGGGAATCTCGGAATTGCTTCCCATAATCAAAGCAAGTGAATGGTCTTTCCCCAGTGTGAACTCTCTGGTGCTTCTGCAGAGTGGATGAATCTCTGAATCCCTTTCCACACTCAGTGCAGATGAACGGCCTCTCTCCAGTGTGAACTCGCTGGTGTCCGAGCAGGTTGAATGACTGAGTGAATCCCTTCCCACATTCAGTGCAGATAAAAGGCCTCTCCTCTGTGTGAATTCACTGGTGTGTCCACAGGTGGGATAACTGAGTGACTCCCTTCCCACAATCAGAGCAAGTAAATGGCCTTTCCACAGTGTGAATGCGTTGGTGACTTTCCAGTCTTGATGGGGAAATGAATCCCTTCCCACATTCCCAAGGTTTCTCCATGGTGCAGGTGTCCTTGTGACTCTCCACGTTCAAGAACCAACTGAGGTGTCCACAAACACAGACCACGGAGAGTGTCTTTCCCGACTCCAAAGGGTAATGTTTTGAAAAACTGTGTAACTAGTTAAAGCTGAAACACTCTCACTCGGATCTCTGTGCGTCCAGGTGCTTTTCCAGTTTAAAATTTTCTGTTGCAGACAAAATAGACAAACATTTCTCCTACATTCAAAGGCTGATGATATTCAGGTCCCGGTGAATTGAGTGACTGTCAGATATTGAGGTGATGTGTGGTTTGAGATTTCTGTCTGTAAATCCTCACCTTCTGATATCCTGTAAAAGGAATTTACAAAAGTCATCACTATCAGTACAAGATAGAAATTCAGAATAGACAATTCTAGTTTCTATGGAACATTTTTCCCCTCTCGTTTGGCAGAGTGGTTAGCATTGCTGTCTCACAGCACTAGGGATCTGGGTTTGATTCCCAGCATGGGTCACTGTCTGTGCAGAGCCTGCACATTCTCCCCGTGTCTGCATGGGTTTCCTTCGGGTGCTCCAGTTTCCTCCCACAATCCAAAAGACGTGCGGGTTAGGTGGATTGGCCATGCTAAATTCTCCCTCAGTGTACCCAGTGTACGCAAGTGTGGCGACTCGGGGATTTTCGCAGTAACTTCATTGCAGTGTTAATGTTAGCCTACTTGTGACACTAATACATTTTTTAAAATCCCAAAAGCTGTAAATCTCCGTCCCACACACTGTCCCTCCATTCTCACTCTGATGTGTCTAATATTCACCCTCCCAATTCTCCTGAATCAGTGAGTCATGTTGATCTATCGATACAAGGTCCTGGAGTCAGACACCCAAACATTTTAATTCAGTAAATGTACGTATATCTCTTCAGATGCACAATTAACTGTCCAGAAAATGTTTGATCGAGAGTGCTGTATCTTTTAATTTGAGATAGAGTAGGGGGTGTGTGAGGAAGAACTTTATTTAGACAGCGAGTGGGCATAATCAGAAAATCACACCAGTGGTGGAAGTGGAGAAGAATAATTTAAAATAAATTGGGTTGGGCATCTGAAGGAAATAAACTTGCAGGGGAACAGGGCTATAGAGGGGTAGTGGGACTGACTGTATTGTCCGACAGAAAGTCGGCATGGACTCGAGTTACTGAATGGACACCTGTGCTGTGAATGTATAATGGAAATATATAATGTCGCTAAAGTACTATATTACAAAACTAGAAATAATAAATGTATTTTGTTACAGAACCAATTATGCACCATGTAACAACATTAGACAGATGTCTGTCCTATATTTACTGTCCCCTTAAATGTCAGCCATCTCTCGATGTTCCTGACGGTGGGGGAGTTGAGGATAAGGGGTCAACCTTTCAGGACTGAAGTGGGAAATTTCTTCACCCAGAGAATGGTGAATGTGTGGAATTCACTCCCACAGAAAGTAGCTGAAGCCAAGACATTGTGTGATTTCAAGAAGAAATTAGATAGAGTTCTCGGCGCTGAAGGGATATTGGGAGGGCGGGAGGGATCAGAATATTGAATTTGATGATCGGCCATGATCATAATGGATGGTCGAGCAGGTTTCTATCTCCTGGGGAAACCAGCCCGTGAACATTAGAAAAGAGACCATCCTTTTAGCCTGACAAATACATGTGTCAAGCTGAGAGAGGAAATTATGTCAATGTCTTTAAGAGAGAGAGAGAGAGACCTGGGCCAACCTTTCCAGAGTCTGCAGCCTCCCTGGATTCACTTCCTTTCCCTTCAGTTGCTGCAAGTCCCCAATTTCCTCCAGAATGAGAAAAGAAATGGAAAGGGGGAGAAAAATAAGGTGTTTTACTCACAGGTGTTGGAGACAGGAGGAGGTTTTGGCCTGTGTGAAGATAAAAACAAAACCTGTGATGTTAAAAATTAAAATGTATTGACTTGTAAGAAAATAAACAGAATACATTTTGCAAAGTTCCATCCACCACTCCCTCATCTGGCAGCCCTGCATTCAGGTGTAGGACGAGTAGTATACTGCAAGATTAGAAATATAATAAACCTACTGTACCAGAAAATCATAAATATAGAGAATGTAAATGTAACACGAGTCATAACAGAGACATCACCTACCTGACTACATTGTCCCCTGAAATGTCAGCCATTTCCTGGTGAAACAACCCTTTAATTGTTAACATTCGGAAAGAGACCATCCTTTTAACCAGACAAATAAATGTGTCAAGCTGAGGGAGCAAAGAATGTTAATGTCTTTAAGAGAGAGAGACCTGGGCCAACCTTTCCAGAGTCTTCACCCTCCCTGGATTCACTTCCTTTCCCTTCAGTTGCTGCAAGTCCCCAATTCCCCCCAGAATGAGAAAAGAAATGGAAAGGGGGAAACATTGATTTCTTCCAGATGTTGCCCAGAGGAGGGAGTTTTAGTCTGAAGCTCATTGGGGGGTCGGTGGGAATGTGAAGTTGAGGTTACAATCAGATCAGCTGTGTATGTATTGAATGGTGGAGCAGGCTCGAGGGACGTACCCCTGTTCTGAATGTGCATATTCATCTGTTATCACATCCTGTACAATAGATTGTAGCATTTTCCCTCCGGCTGATGTCAGGCTGATGGGTCTGTGGTTCCCCATTTTCTCTCTCCCTCCTTAAACAGTGGGGTTTCATTTACCACCTTCCAATCTGCAGCAACCATTCCACAATCTATAGAATTTGGAAAGATGACCACCAATGTATCCACTATCTCCACAGCCACCTCTTCCAACACTCTGGGATGTAGATCAGCAGCTTTTTGGGGATTTATTCACTTCCAACCCCATTAATTTCTCCAGTGCTACTTTTTCACTAATACTAATCTCTTTCAGTTCCTCATGCTCACTACTCCCTCTGCATGCTTTGCGAGCCTTCCAAACATAATTGCGAACAAAATATCTTTAAACTTCCAAACAACCTTTCACTCTGTGATCCTTGAGAAATCCAAAGCCAGATATTCAAAACAAGGTTAAAAGATTATCAGCCACTGGAGGCAAAGTGGTGAGACCGGCCAGTCCAGCAGAAAGAGAGCCTCCAATTCTCCCCAGTGACCAACTGTGAGAATGAACAAAATGCAGTCCTGGATGTAATTGAGAGCAGAAACAATAACAGCAGAATCCAACCCCTGGAATCACATGTGAACTCGCTGGTGTCTCCGCAGGTTGGATAACTGAGTGAATCCCTTCCCACACTGAGAGCAGGTGAACGGTCTCTCCTTGGTGTGAACTCGCTGGTGTGTCTGAAGAGTGGATAACTGAGCAAATCCCTTCTCGCACTGAGGGCAGGTGAACGGCCTCTCCCCAGTGTGAAACCGTTGGTGTGTCTTCAGATGGGATAACTGAGTGAACCCATTCCCACACTGAGAGCAGGTAAACGGCCTCTCCCTAGTGTGAACTCGCTGGTGTGTCCGCAGGCTGGGTGACTGACTGAATCCCTTCCCACACTGAGAGCAGATGAATGGTCTCTCCTCATTGTGAACTCGCTGGTGTGTCTGCAGGCTGCATGACTGAGTGAATCTCTTCCCACAATGAAAGCAGATGAATGGCCTTTCCTCATTGTGAACTCTCTGGTGTGTCTGCAGAGTGGATAATCGACTGAATCCATTCCCACACTGAGAACAGGTGAACGGTCTCTCCCCAGTGTGGCTGCGTCGATGAGTTTCCAGGTGAGAAGGGTATCTAAATCCCTTCCCACAGTCCCCACATTTCCATCGTTTCTCCATGGTGCAGGTGTCCTTGTGACTCTCCAGGTCGGACAAATAGTTGAAACCTCATCCACACACAGAACACGGGTACAGTCTCTCCCCGCTGTGAATGCTGCGATTTCTTTTAGGCTGTGCAACTGAAGCGTTTTCCACATGCAATGCACTGGAACACTCTCACTCTGGTGTGTGTCAGATTCGGTGCTTTCCAGTCACACTGATGTTTAAAATATGAAGCAGACAGAACAGAGAAACATCTCTCCTTCGAGATTCAAAGGCTGATGACATTCAGGTCCCGATGAATTGAGTGACTCTGTCAGATGTTGATGTGACATTTGGTCTGAGATTTTTGTCTGTAAATCCTCACCTTCTAGATATCCTGTAAAAGGAGTTTACAAAAGTCATCACAGTCAATACAGGATAGAAATTCAGAACAGACAAATCTAGTTTCTATGGAACATTCTTTCCTCTCTCATTCCCCAAAAGCTGTGACTCTCCATCCCACACACTCTCCCTCCATTCTCACTCTGCTGTATCTAATATTCACCCTCCCAATTCTCCTGAAGGGGCTGATTGAGGCTGATTGACAGATCCATGCTCACTGCTTCCTGTCCTGGACACAGAGAGCTGAAAATCTCCATGCAGGCGGCCAGACAGATATATGTCTTTGTAGAGTCATAGAGGAAACAGGCTCTTTGGCCGAACTTGTCCATGCCACCTTTTTTTTTAAACCCCTAAGCTAATCCCAATTGCCCGCATTTGGCCCATATCCCTCTGTACCCATCATACCCATGTCACTGTCGAAATGCTTTTTAAAAGACAAAATTGTACCCGCCTCTACTACTACCTCTGGCAGCTTGTTCCAGACACTCACCACCCTGTGTGAAAAAGTTGCCCCTCTGGACCCTTTTGTATCTCTCCTTCCTCCCCTTAAACCTATGCCCTCTAGTTTTAGACTCCCCTACCTTTGGGAAAAGATATTTACGAGCTAGCTGATCTATGTCCCTCATTGTTTTATAGACCTTTATAAGATCACCCGTCAGCCTCCTACGCTCCAGAGAAAAAAGTTTCAGTCTATCCAGCCTCTCCTTATAATTCAAACCACCAAGTCTGGGTAGCATCCTAGTAAGTATTTTCTACACTCTTTCAAGTTTAATAATATCCTTTCTATAATAGGGTGACCAGAACTGTACACAGTATTCCAAGTGTGGCTTTACCAATATCTTGTGCAACTTCAACAAGACATCCCAACTCCCGTATTCATTGTCCTGACCAATGAAACCAAGCATGCCGAATGCCTTCTTCACTACTCTGTCCACCTGTGACTCCACTTTCAAGGAGCTATGAACCTGTACCCCGAGATCTCTTTGTTCTGTAACTCTCCCCAACGCCCTACCATTAACTGAGTAAGTCCTGCCCTGGTTCAATCTACCAAAATGCATCACCTTGCCTTTATCTATATTAAACTCCATCTGCCATTCGTCAGCCCACTGGCCCAATAAATCAAGATCCCATTGCAATCTGAGATAACCTTCTTCACTGTCCACTATGCCACCAATCTTTGTGTCATCTGCAAACTTACTAACCATGCCTCCTATATTCTCATCCAAATCATTAATATAAATGACAAATAACAGTGGACCCAGCACGGATTCCTGAGGCACACCGCTGGTCAACCCTCTACGACCACCCTCTGGCTTCTGTCAAGAAGCCAATTTTGTATCCATTTAGCTACCTCACCCTGGGTCCCGTAAGAATTAACCTTATGCAACAACCTACCAGGCAGTACCTTGTCAAAGGCCTTGCTAAAGTCCATGTAGACAACATCGACTGCACTGCCCTCATCTACCTTCTTGGTTACCCCTTCAAAAAACTCAATCAAATTTGTGAGACATGATTTTCCACTCACAAAACCATGCTGACTGTCCCTAATCAGTACTTGTGTCTCTAAATGCCTGTAGATCCTGTCTCTCAAAATACCTTCCAACAACTTACCCACCACAGATGTGAGGCTCACCCACCGGCCTATAGTTCCCAGGCTTTTCCCTGCAGCCCTTTTTAAACAAAGGCACAACATTTGCCACCCTCCAGTCTTCAGGCACCTCACCTGTGACTATCGATGATACAAATACCTCAGCTATGATTGAACTAAAAATATATTTAATGGATCGGATGGCTCCAGTTGGTGAAGATACAGGGGGTTGCGATTGATGATGATCTTGAACTTGCTGCCTGTGGGGGTAGTCAAGCAGAGATGATCAATAATTTCTAAATGAGATTGGATGGGTGCTGCAGGGTTACAGAATGGGACCCACTCCAGACGGACAGAATTGCTCGACAGACAGTTTATAGTTTATTTTTGATAATTTATTAATTAGTGTCACAAGGATGCTGACATTAACACTGCAATGAAGTCACTGTGAAAATCATGAAAAACTATGAAATTACTGTGAGAGTCGGTATGGACTCGAGTTATCCAATGGACTCCTTCTGTGCTGGAATGACTCTATGACTGGAAATATATAACGTAGCTACAGGACTATATTACAAGACTGGAAATAATAAATGCATTTATTACAGGACCAGAAGTAAATCTGTCCCATACAACAACACCAGAGACAGTCTCTGCTCAAGTTTAGCTTCTGCTCGACTTTAAAAGAGTAAGAGGCAATTTAATTTAAACCTTCAAGATTCTGAAAGGTCTTGGATGTGGAGAGGATGTTTACTCTTATGGGAGAATCTGGGGGCCACTGTTTAACAAACAGTGCTGCCCATTGAAGACAGAGATGAGAAGATTTTTTTCACTCAGAGAGTCTTGAATCTTTGGAAGTCCCTTCCTCAAAAGTAGAAGTAGAGCCTGATTTCAATAAGGAATTAGATATATTTCTTGGGGATCAAGGGATACGGGGGATGGGGGGGAGGCGGGATTACAATATTGAACTTGATGATCAGCCGTGACCAGAATGAACGGCGGAGCAGGCTCGAAGGGCCGAGTGGCCTCCTCCCCACTTCTACTTTCTCGTATGTTTCTATGTAAACATGAGGAGCCTGGGGCTGAAATGTAACCAAATATTTTGCCACCGCTTCAGGCAACTTCTCTCACTGAAACATAGAATCTAGAAGTGGGAGTAGGTCATTCAGCCCTTCGAGCTTGCTCCGCCATTCATTATAGTCATGGTTGATCATCAAATTCAATATCCTAATCCACCCCCACCCCCTCCTGTTCCCCCATATCCCTTGATCCATATTCAGTGGCAGTGAATTCCACACATTCATCACCCTCTGGGTGAAGAAATTTCTCCTCACCTCAGTTCTAAAAGGTTTACCCCTTATCCTCAAACTATGACCCCGAGTTCTGGACTCCCCCCACCATTGGGAACATTCTTTCTGTATCTACCCGATCTAACCCTGTTAGAATTTTTAAGTTTCTATGAGACCCCACTCTTCTAAACTCCAGTGAATATAATCTTAACCAATTTCATTTCTCCTCATTTGGTAGACTTGCCATCCCAGGAATCAGCCTGGTAAACCTTTGCTGTATCCCTTCTCTCGCAAGGACATCCTTCCTTAGATAAGGACACCAAAACTGTATACAATACTCCAGGTGTGGCCTCACCAACACCCTATACAACTGCAGCAAAACATCCCTATCCCTACACTCAAATCCTCTTGCTATGAAGGCCAACATACCATTTGCCTTCTTTACTGCCTGCTGTACCTGCGCACTTACTTTCAGTGAGTGATGCACGAGGAATCCAACATCTTGTTGAGTATACACCTCCCTCAATTTACACCTATTCAAGTAATAATCTGTCTTCCTATTATTGCTACCAAAGTGAATAAACTCACATTTATCATCACTATACTACAACTGCAATGCTGATGCCCACACACTCAGTCTGTCCAAATCACACTAAAGCATCTCTGCAGCCTCCTCACAGCTCACCCTCCCACCCAACTTTGTATTATCTGCAAATTTGGAGATAATACATTCAGTTCCCTCTTCCAAATCATTAATATATAATGTGAAGAGTTGGGGTCCTAGCACAGATCCCTGCCAAACCCCACTAGTCACTGACTGCCAATCAGAAAAAGACTCATTTATGCCAACGCTTCGCTTCTTATCTGCGAACCAGCTTTCTATCCATCTCAAGACATTACCTGCAATCCCATGTCCTTTAACGTTACATAGCAGTCTGTTATGTGAGACCTTGTCGAAAGCCTTCTGAAAGTCTAAATAAACCACATCCACTGGTTCTTCTCGGCCAACTCTACTCCTTACATCCTTACAAAATGCCAATAGATTCGTCAAACATGATTCCCTTTTGTAAATCCATGCTGTCTTTGTCTGATTATACCACTGCCTTCCAAATGCCGAGTTGTGAAATCCTTGATAATAGACACCAGCAACTTCCCCAGTACCAATGTTAGGCTCACTGGTCTATAGTTCCCTGTTTTCTCTATCCCACCCTTTTTGAACAGTGGGTTTACATTAGCTACCCTCCAATCTGTAGGAACTATTACCGATTCCAAAGAATTTTGAAAAATAACCACTATTTCCAGGACCACTTCCTTAAGTACTCTGGGATGAAGATTATCTGGACCTGGAGATTTATCCACCTTCAATTCCATCAATTTCCCCAAAACCATTTCTCAACTGATGCTGATTTCCTTCAGTCCCTGACTAAAACATGTTTCTTTCAGCACTTCTGGTACATTATTCACATCTTCCTTTGTGAAAACTAAAGCAAAGTACAAATTTAATCCCTCAGCCATTTCTTTATTCCCCGTTATGAATTCTCCCATTTCTAACATTCGTTTTTGTCAATCTTCTTCTCTTTACATATCTATAGAAACTTTTACAGTCAGTTTTTATGTTCCCTGCCAGCTTACTTCCATACTCCAATGTTCCCTGGGAGTGGGTGAAGCTGTTTAAAACCTGTTGATCAGCCTGCTGTGCGATCCGGTCACTAGGACCCGGTTGGGAGCATAAAACGCTGAAGCCCACACCCACTCATTGTTGCGTCATCAAGACACCAGCGCATGCGCTCCGCTCCCTGCTGAATCAAGATGGCGGCTGTTAACCTGAGCCTCGTCCCGGGAAAAAGACCCAAAGCTGCAAGCACGGGACCTGCGGATTACTATTAGAGGTTTGAGACCTTCGCCAGATATTTAGAAACCCTCTCCGTCCATCTGCCGGTTCCAATCCTCCCTCCATGTATCCGCATCCTTACCGGTTGCTGATGAGACAAAGGAATGTCTCTCCCCATTGCCATCATTCACGCTGCGCATGCGCCACACACTGCCTGACTGCGGATGCGCAGCTCTCTCCCGTGCTGTGGATAGGGGACATTCACCACCGCGACGAATGGTGGGTAAGGCGCACGTCATGGAGACGCCTCATTTGTGAACAGTGAGCTTTTTCTGCTGCGATGTGAAAATTAGGGACAGTGATGCAGTCATTAGGAATCAAATTATACTGTAATCTAAGTACTCAAGGCATTCCTTATCCACCAAAAAGTAAGGGAATGGAAATTCTCGACCGAAATATCTGAAATTGATAATAAAGGGGAAGTCATAGAGGTTTACAGCATGGAAACAGGCCCTTCGGCCCAACTTGTCCATGCCGCCCATTTTTTAAAAAACCCCTAAGCTAATCCCAATTGCCCGCATTTGGCCCATATCCCTCGATACCCATCATACCCATGTAACTATCTACATGCTTTTTAAAAGACAAAATTGTACCCGCCTCTACTACTATCTCTGGCAGCTTGTTCCAGACACCTACCACCCTCTGTGTGAAAAAATTGCCCCTCTGAAACTTTTGTATTTCTCCCTTCTCACCTTAAACCTATGCCCTCTAGTTTTAGACTCCCCTACCTTTGGGAAAAGATATTGACTATCTAGCTGATCTGTGCCCCTCATCATTTTACAGACCTCTATAAGCTCACCCCTCAGCCTCCTACGCTCCAGACAAAAAAGTCCCAGTCTATCCAGCCTCTCCTTGTAACTCAAACCATCAGGTCCCGGTAGCATTGCAGTAAATCTTTTCTGCACTCTTTCTAGTTTAATCATATCCTTTCTATAATAGGGTGACCAGAATTGCACACAGTATTCCAAGTGTGGCCTTACCAATGTCTTGTACAACTTCAACAAGACATTCCAACTCCTGTATTCAATGTTCTGACCAATGAAACCAAGCATGCCGAATGCCTTCTTCACCACTCTGTCCACCTGTGACTCCACTTTCAAGGAGCTATGAACATGTACCCCTAGATATCTTTGCTCTGTAACTCTCCCCAACGCCCTACCGTTAACTGAGTAAGTCCTGCCCTGGTTCAATCTACCAAAATGCATCACCTCACATTTGTCTAAATTCCATCTGCCATTCGTCAGCCCACTGCCGTATCTTTAATGAACATCAACACGCAAAAATGGAACTTGATGACTTTTAAACAGCTCGCCCTCTTGACATAGAAGTGTCATAATGGGAAATGTGTGTGATGGATAGAGCGGTTTCTGGGGCACAGGGGATTGTGGGATCCACGGCCCCATTAAACAGCAGCTATTGGTATGTGTTTTATTAGAGAAGCATCAGTGACTGCAAACATTAACTCTGTTTCTGTCTCCATAGATGCTGTCTAACCTGATGAGTATTTCCAACATTTTCTCTTTTCATTTCAGATTTCCAGCAGCTGCAGTGTTTTGATTTTGTTTAGTTGAAGGCGTTGCTCATGGAAACGAGTCTAGAAACAAATGGACCATTTAAAGCTGTGTTTCAAGTAAGGAAAAAGTCATTCTGTCAGGGATTTTCATTAAATTTACATTTAGAAAAATTTCAAATTTTTCAGTGTGTGGGAAGGGATTCAGTCATTCATCCACAATGCTGAGGCACCAGCAAGTTCACAACTGGAACATGTACATTACTAGAATTACCAGCAATTGGCTAAACCTCCTTTGGCCGCACCTTCCAAAACTACAAACCTCTCCTCCAACATGGATAAGGGCAGTTTGTGCATGGAGACCCCATAACCTGCATTTACTCTTCAGAATCATGCACTATTCTGACTTGGTAGTATACTGCTCTGCCTTCACAATCATTCGGCCAAAATCCTAAAACTTATTTCCGAGCAACACAGTACAGTGGCTCAGGGTGACACAGTGGTCAGCACTGTTGTCTCACAGCACCAGGGACCCGGGGTTCGATTCCAGCTTTGGGTGACTGTCTGTGTGGAATTTGCACATTCTCTCTGTGACTGCATGAGTTTCCTTCAGGTGCTCCGGTTTCCTCCCACACCCCAAAGGTGTACAGGTTAGGTGGATTAGCTATGCTAAATTGCCCCTTAAATGCAGGAGGTTACAGGTTACCTCAGGATTACAAGTTGTTTTGAGATTGAAAGCGACATTTGGAGGTGATAGTTTTCCTGCGTCCTTTGAGTTGGTGAAGGTTGCGGTTTGGCAGGTTCTGTCAGTTCTTGTCCAGTTGTAGATGTATAAAATCCTTACCGTTCATTCCCTCCCTGTTTCATCTCTATCTTTCTCCTCTCATTGAGGCTGAATTCTTGTGTAGATCTGGATGGGTGACAGGTTTCCTGCATTGAAGGACATTAACAAACCATTTGGGTTTTTAATCACAATCCAGCAGCTTCCGGAGTCACTTCTTCCTTGTGCCGGCTCCACAAATTACCAGATTCATTCAGCTCAATTTCACAACCTGCCTTTGTGTTTATCACTGTTTTTTTCTCCTCTTTTAAATTAATTTGCAGCCTCGAGAAATCCATGAGCCATGTACGTATTCAGTGTGAGAGATTGCAACCCCTGAAGGAGCTGCTTCTCCACTTTTAGTTACAATTCTGTCCTGCCCCACGCTCCTGTTCGTTGACTGCCCAGTGTGGAGGAGACTGGGGAGGTCAGAGGATCTTTTCCTGGACCTGTTCTTGGGGCTGGTTAAAACAGTAATTTGTAGTTCAGCAGAGGGTAACTTGGCTGTGGTTCTTCTGTGGTTTCACAGTAACTTCATTACAGTGTTACTGTCAGCCTTACTTGTGACTAATAAAAATAAACGTTAACTTTCTTGTCCGTGCTCGTGTGGTCCTGGAGAGGGAGCAGACAGTGTCGACTGGAACACTCGATATCTTCCACAACTCAGGGTACAGAGTGTCTCACAAACACCGGAAACAAAGTTCTGGTTTAGTTCAGATGGAAGTTCGATTGGACCACAAGATTGGAGAAACAAGATTTGAAATAATATTCCATGGAAACTAGAATTGTTTGTTCTGAATTTCTATCCTGTACTGACAGTGATACTGACTCTGTCAATGTCTTTTACAAGGTCCACAAGGGCGATGAATTGCAGATGGGAAACTGAAACCAAACATCACATCAAGATCTGACAGAGTCACTCAATTCATCAGAACCTGAATATCATCTACCTTTAAATGTGGAAGGAGAAATGTTTGTCTGTTCTGGCGGTGGGAAACAATTTCAAACATCAGTGTGACTGGAAAAGCACTGAGACACAGACCTGAGTGAGAGTGAACTGACTGGAAAGAGCTTTAACCAGTTACACAGCCTGAAAGAAACATCACACCATTCACAGCAGAGAACCATAAGATCATAAGAATTAGGATCAGGATTAGGCCATTGGACCCATCGAGTCTGCTCCTCCATTCAAGGAGATCACGGCTGATCTGATATGACAATCCAATTTTCTGCCTTGTCCCATAACCCTTAATAGCCTTACTTAGAAGCAATACACATGTTGTGTGTGGACAAGGCTTGAACAGATAAGAACACCTGCACCATGGAGAAACCATGGAAATGTGGGGACTGTGGGAAGGGATTCAGTTACCCATCGCTGCTGGAAATGCATCGGCGCAGTCACACTGGGGAGAGACCATTCACCTGCTCCATGTGCGGGAAAGGATTCATTCAGTCATCCCACCTGCTGACCCACCAGCAAGTTCACATTGAAGAGAGGCTTTTTAACCATGCTGACGGTGATCACAACTCTAAAAGCCCTGAGGACCTGGTCATGCACCAATCTATTCACACCGAGAAACAGTTCTGCTGCTCTTACTGTGGGAAGTTATTTAAGCGATCACAGAATCTCATTGAACACAAACGCACTCACACTGGGGAAAGGCCGTTCACCTGCTCTGTGTGTGGGAAGGGATTCACACGATCATCCCACCTCGCTACACACCGACTGGTTCACACTGATAACAGACCTTTCAAATGTACTGAATGTGCGAAGAGTTATAAAACCACAAGTGATCTGCTGATACACCAGCGAGTTCACAACAAGGAGAGGCCATTCAGATGTACAGTGTGTGGGAAGGGATTCACTCTGTTATCCAGCCTCCAGAAACACCAGCGAGTTCACACCGGGGAGAGGTCGTTCACCTGCTCCTTGTGTGGAAAAGGATTCATTTATTTAACCAGCCTCAGATCACACCAACTTGTTCACTCGGATAAGAAACCTTTCAAATGTTCTGAATGTGAGAAGAGCTTTAAGACCTCAAGTGTTCTGCTGAGACACCAGCAAGTTCACTCCGGGGAGAGACCGTTCACCTGCTCTGACTGTGAAAAGGGATTCACTCGCTCATCCAACCTGCAAACACACCAGCACATTCACACCGGGGAGAAACTGTTCACTTGCTCTGAGTGCGGGAAGGGATTTTCTCACTCATCCCACCTGCTGAGACACCAACACACTCACAATGGAGAGAGACCGTTCACCTTCTCTGAGTGTGAGATGGAATTCACTCAGTCAACCCATCTTCTAAATTGACAAATGTCTGGAGGGGTTGGATTCTGTTGTTATTGCGGCTGTCAATCACATCCAGGACTGAACCGTGTTCATTCTGACAGTTGGAGTTTGTTTTTGCTAATGTTAGTGATCGCTATAACTGGGCTGAAGTTTAATACTCTGGATAAATGTCAACTGAACTAATATTGTTTAAGACACAAAGCCGGCATCTTCATTTCTCCAGGATAAGAACAGATTAATCAATGTCTTGTTGCATTTTTGTGGCCTTTTCTCCTTTCTAACTCTATATTATTTCAGTTCTCATACCTTCAGTTACTCTCATGGACAAGTCCCAGCTCCCCATACCTTCCAGAGTGTCTTTCCTGGCATCGGAGCCCAGGGAAGGTATCAGTAACACATCCGCGATCACAAAAGATAAATCACAGTTGTTTGCACTGATCCCCAATCATTGAGGATGGTGATATTTGTGGAGCTTTCTCTCTCTGTGATTTGTTTAATTGTCCCCACCATTCACGACTGGATGTGGGGGGACTGCAGCTTTGATCTGATCCGTTGTTTGTGGGATCGCTTGGCCCTGCCTGGAACATGCTGCCTCTGCAGTTCAGCGTGCTTATAGTCCCATGTTACAGAGTAACCAGGTTGGAATCTCAGTTTTAGGGTGCCCAGTGCTGCTCCTGACTTGTTCTCCTACACTCCATGTTGAACTAGGGGAGGTGATGACTTGGTGGTATTATTGCTGAACTATTAATCCAGAAACTCAGCTAATGATTTGGGGACTGGGTTTCGAATCCTGCCACATCAGTTGGTGGAATTTGAATTCAATAAAAAATCTGGAATTAAGAATTTACTGATGACCATAAAACCATTGTTGATTATCGTAAAAAACCCATCTGGTTCACTAATGCCCTTTAGGGAAGGAAATCTGCTCTCCTTACCCTGTCTGGCCTACATGTGACTCCCTCTGAAATGGCCTCGCAAGTCACTCAGCTCAAGGGCAACAAGGACTAGACCATAAATGCTGGCCATCCAGCAATGCCCATTTCCCACGAATTAATAAAAAAGGATTTCAAGTTGAGGACTCCCAGGATGACTCCCTTGCACTGTCCACCTCTGTGCTGCTCCCTCTACTCAGGTCTGAACTGCTGGTAGGACAGCACATTTTGGCAGGAAGGATAAAAGGGAAGCAGATTATCTAAATGGTGAGAGATTGTAGAGCTCTGAGATGCAGAGGGATCTGAGTGTTCTAGAGATTGAATAAACTGGGATTGTTCTCCCTGGAAAGATGGAGGCTGAGGCTCGACCTGATAGACGTTTATAAAATGATGAGGGGTGTGGATAGGGTGAACATTTGGGACCTTTTTCCCAGGGCAGAAATGACAATTACAAGGCAGCACAAGTTCAAGATAAGGGGGAAAGGTTCATTGGAGATGTGCGGGGAAGTCTTTTTACACAGAGGGTGGTGGGGGCCTGGAATGCACTGCCAAGTGAGGTGGTTGAGGCAGATACGTTAGTGACATTTAACACTTATCTGGATAGACACATGAACAGATGGGGAATAGAGGGATATAAGCGGTTGGTCTCGATAGGACAATGTGATCAGTGTTGGCCGAAGGGCCTGTCCCTGTTCTTTGTTCTTTGCATGAATCACAAAAAGCTTGTCAGCAGGTAAAGCAAGTAATTAGGAAAGCTATCATTTGTGAGGGGAATTGATTACATAAATATGGAGGTTATGCTTCAGTTATCCAGAGCACCAGTGAGACCACATCTGGAGTACGGTGTACAGTATTGGTCATCTTGTTTAAGCAAGGATGTAAATACATTGGAAGCAGTCGATTGACCAGACTAATGTCAGAAATGTGTGGATTATGGGTAAAGCTTGGACAGGCTTGGTTTGTGTCTGCTGGAGTTTAGAAGAGTAAGATAAATTTGATCGAAACATAGAAGATCCTGAAGGGTCTTGACAGGTTGATGTGGAAAGGATGTTTCCTTTTGTGTGAGAATCGAGAGCGAGAGGTCCCTGTTTAAAAATAAGGGTTCGCACATTTAAAACGGAGATGAGGTGAAATATTTTCTTTCAGAGGGTCGTGAACCTCTGGAACACTCTTCTGAAAAGACGGTGGAAGCAGAGTCTTTGAATATTTTTAAGGCAGATGTAGATAGATTCTTGGCAAGCAAGTGGGCGATAGATTATTGGGGGTAGGCAGGATGCAAATTTAAGGTTACTATCAGATCAGCCCTGATCTGATTAAATGGTGGAGCAGACTCAAGGGACCAAATAGCCGAATCCTGCTCCTTGTTCCTGTGAGACATTGGCAGTAAGATATGATTCAAAGTATGTCTGTGTCAGCCTGTTGCTTGACTGAACTTTGACTGTCGGAATGGTCATATTTAATAGTTTGTAGCTTAGTTATGTGTAATGATCAAGTAATTGAAGCTTATTAATCAATTAACCTGATGTGATATTCTGCTGAATTGTAATACGTTAGTATCATGTAACTGGCTTTGTCTGTAACTGCATCCTTATTTGACAAGTGAAATACATCACATGACCCGAGGCCGGTGTAAAGCTACACTTTTATACTTTAATTACAGAGTCCTGTGGATCCCATCAACTCTGGATGAGCTGAGGTCTGGAACTGTTAACCCCTCAGTGTCTCACAGCTTGCCTCCTGGACTTGCAGAATCTCACTGGCTGTCCTGTCTGGAGACAATACACATCTCTTTAACCTGTGCTTAATGCTCCCTCCACTCACATTGTCTGTATCTTTAAGACCTGGTTGGCTGTAGAGATTCGCATTCTAATCAGTATTCTGTAACTTGATTTTGTCTCTCTGTGCACTGTTTGAGAGCACATTTCCACTCCATCTGATGAAGGAGTAGTGCTCTGAAAGCTAATGGCATTTGCTGCCAAATAAACCTGTTGGACTTTAACCTGGTGTTGTTAAACTCTTACTGCAGTCACTACAAAAACCAGCAAGTAGTTTCTTTAATCAAAATATACTGATAGTCACCTGCCCCAATGAGAACTCTAAAAGGTCGACACATCAATGAGACATTTGAAACAATGAACCCAAATGTTAACCATTGGGATTTGACACCATAAACTTGCTTATTTCAAATAAGTGACAAAGAAGATATCTTTAGGTCTCCATTATCTCAGTATAAAGCCATAAAATTTAATAAAATCACAGAAAAGGCACATGGGGCAAACTCCGGAAGTAACTGATACATTAGAGGGCCAGTCGGGAGATTGCAGGAAATGGTCAGTAGATGACCATCACCATTAAGAAACCAATCAGAAACTGATTACACACCATCTAAATCAATCAGGGACTGATCATGGTGAACCAGAGTTCAGGAACACCATTGATCGTGCACAGGGGCTGTGTCTAGAAATGGTTAATAACCATCAGCTTTCAGCTGCCCAGTTCACAGCTCAGAGAAGCTGAGCAGGAAGAAGATAGACAACAATCAACAGAACAAGAAACAGTGCCGCAGTCGGCTGGAAGTTGTGCGCCAGAGTTACAAAGTGAACTGACTGCTTCCACTGTCTTTGTAAAGTTTTGCATTTTGTACTTATGTGATTAACTTAGTAAATTCTGTAAAGCTTGGAACAATATTTGCACCCAGTATGGTCCTGTAGCTAGTTGTAAATGAAAGTCCCTTTTAGATCAGCTCTCCCAACTAAACCCAACAACTGTAATTGACTCTAAGTCTTACATTTAAGTTGAGGTGAACCCACGTCTTTCAGAAAATCTCTGCCAACTTTGGCACAAGCCCCCAGCTGTTAGCCAGGAATTCTTTGCAGGATTAACTTGGGAACAGTGTGCTTTTATCATTTCTGGAACCTAGGTCAATGCGGGGTGGTCAGTCTGGTTTTATCATTGACTCTTCTGTAGCAATTTGACACAACTGAATAGCTTGCTCAGGATAGAGAGCTCTGAATCTATTGTATTACCTCTGTTCTGCAGAACAAGTAACTATACTCTGTCTATTATTGCAGTGCTGTAATAAAGTCAGTTAAAGACAATCGGTTGTTGGGAGTTTGATTATCTGATGTATGAAACCACAAGATTCAATATTTAGAGTCAACAAGATGAACAAGGAAACACATCAGGGCCCAAAACTCCAGCTGGATATTCACAGGAGAAAGTCTGTTACCCAACATCTTGAGTGGACAGAACAGAGAAAGGTCCCAACTGTAAGAAACCCTCCAAACATTTGTAAATATATTTCAAATGTTGACAGGTCCCAACTCCCAGTTTCCATTAAATTGAAATCAATGAAAGATCTGAGACAGACAGTTGGGTTGAAAGCAGTGCGGGGCCCACATGGACTGAGAAACCAAATCCAGGGACCACTTACACCGAGACACCAAATCCAGGCAGCATTTGCGCTTTGAAGTTGATTTATCAGGTAGAAGTTGTTTGCAATAAATCCCCAATTTTAAATTAAATCTACAATATTTAACTATCTGGCCAGAATGAACATTCTAATTGGTAAATTCAGATGATTTATTAACCATTAAAAGGTAGAAAGGTAACAAGTTAGAAAGATAAAAAGCAAAGTTTGAATTAACAGTGATTGACAGGAGGAGGAGAAAGCTCATCTTTAACAATGAAACAGACTTCTCACAACTTTCCTCGGTTGATCAGGCCAAAGACGTGAAATGATCATCAGACATGATACATGTTAACAGAATGGCTACTCAAAACCTTTATTTTAACCCCTTCAACTCACATTTGCTTAACTCAAATTAGCCTCAGTGTTGAATGATAATTGATTAACTTAATTGTCTGATTGGCCCCTGACACCTACTGGCATCTCCTGATGTCTGAGTACAAAGGTCTACTGAATAAATGAGACAGCTTGGGTAAGGTCCCATTTATTCCCAACTTAATGTAACTTGTCAAAGCCATAAATGTTTTGTGAGCTCGACCTTATCTTTCTAGATTGGCTGGAAAACATAATTTGACAGTTCTCATGATTTATGACCAGTGTACGTAAAATCATATTATTTATTATAATAAAACATTACAGACTTTGTGTTACAGGTTATATTACCAGTCTGACAAGTACAACTATTAAGTGCTGATTCTTCAATTGTCTCAGAATGAAGGTTCTTCACTTCACCAATATGAGGATGTTAACCCGAGGGTCCCGTCTGCTCTCTGAGGTGAAAGATCACACAGCTTCTATTTGGAAGGAGAGCAGGGAGCTCACCCTGCTGAAACCAATATTACCCCTCACCCAATCTCACTGAAAACAGAACACTGCTCATTATCACATTGTTGATGTGGTTTACCCCACTGAAACCAATATGACCCCTCACCCAATCTCCCTAAAAACAGATCACTGCCCCTCATCACATTGCTGCTTGTGGAGGCTGACTGCGCACAGAGATGTCCTGAGGTTGTGAAAGGTGCTATATGAATGCAAATTCTGTCGACTCCAGCCCAGTTACTGTACTTTGCAGCAACATCATCAACACTTCCCCAATGTCAGAATGAACAAGGTTCAGTCCTGAATCTGATTAACAACAGCAGAATCAGAGCAGAGCCGTCATCTGTGAACTCGCTGGTGTTTCACCAGATTGGATGATTCGGTAAATCTCTTCCCGCACTCGGAGCAGGTGAACGGCCTCTCCCCAGTGTGAATGTGCTGGTGTGTCAGCAGGTGGGATGATCGTGCAAATCCCTTTCCACACTCGGAGCAGGTGAACGGCCTCACCTCAGTGTGAATTTGTTGGTGTGTCAGCAGGTTGGAGGACTGACTGAATCCCTTCCCACACTTGGAGCAGATGAACGGCTTCTCCCCAGTGTGAACTCGCTGATGTACAGTGAGATGAGATGATCGCCTGAACCCAGTCCCACAGTGAGAGCACTGGAACGGTCTCTCCTCAGTGTGAACAAGCTGATGGGACATCAGTTCACCAGAACTTTTAAAGCACTTCCCACACTCTGGACATTTAAAAGGTCTCTTGTCAGTGTGAACTCGTTGGTGTGTCTGAAGGTGGGTTGCTGTCCTGAAACTCTTCCCACACTAAGCAGCTGAACAGTGTGTACTCGGTGTGAATGCGCTGGTGCTCCCTCAGTCTGTGTGGGCTTTTAAAGCTCTTCTCACAACTGGAGCATTGAAACTCTCTCTTGTCAGTGTGAACTTGCTGGTGTTTCAGCAGGTGGGATGAGCGAGTGAATCCGTTTCCACACACCGAGCAGGTGAACGGCCTCTCCCCGGTGTGGAGTCGCTCATGCAGCTGAAGGCAGATGAACTGAGCGAATCTCTTCCCACATACGGAACAAATGAACGGCCTCTCCCCGGTGTGTCTGCGTCGATGAATTTCCAGCTCAGATGGGGATCTGAATCCCTTCCCACAATCCACACATTTCCACGGTTTCTCCCTGGTGTGAACGGTGCTTTTTGCTTCCATGTTCAAAGGCCGATGATATTCAAGTCCTGATGAATCGAGTGACTCTGTCAGATTTTGATGTGATGTTTGGTTTGACTTTCCTGATCGTGAACCTTTCAAATATTCTGTAAAATGAATTTAAGACAGAATCAAGGAAATATAAAAGAGAACCCAGAAAAACACAAAGGCAGGTTGTGAAATTGAACTAAATTAATCTTGTAATTTGTGGGGCCAGCGCTAGGAAAAAGTGACACTGAAAACTGCTGGATTCTCATAAAAACCCAACTGGTTCACTAATGTCCTTTAGGGAAGGGAACCTGCAACCCAGTCTGGGCCTACACAAGACTCTGGCTTCTATGGGAGGAGAGAAAGAGGCGAAGGAGAGGGTGAAAGAGATGAACTTCATAGATCTGCAACTGAATTTGAATTTCAAAAGAATCTCCCAAACCCATAACTCCACCCACTGGAAAGACAAGAGCAGCTGATGCCTGGAAAAACCATCACCTCCAAGACACACACCAGCGAGTTCAGACTGGGGAGAGACCAGACTCCTGCTCCACATGTGAGAAAGATACAATCGATCATCTAATCGGCTGACACACCGGCGAGTTCAGCAGTGATTACTGGGATTGGATTCTGCTGTTGTTGCTGCTGTTAATGACATCCAAGACTGAACTCTGTTCATTCTGATAGTTTGAACATAAGAACATAAGAAATAGGAGCAGGAGTAGGCCATCCAGCCCCTCGAGCCTGCCCCGCCATTCAATAAGATCATGGCTGATCTGAAGTGGATCAGTTCCACTTACCCGCCTGATACCTGTTGGGTTTGTTTCTGTTGATGTTTACAATCTCTGGATGTTTAACATTCTGGAACTTGGCTTGTTTTACCTTGTAACCCTTACTCTTCCAATAAAGTATCTTTCTTTGGTCTATAGCAAATAGTGATTTACTTGTAATTTTTTTCAACTGAATCAGAGCAGAGGAATAACCTCTCCCCAGTGTGAATCTGCTGGTGCACTGTGAGGTGAGATAATCGCCTGAACTCAGTCCCAAAGTGAGAGCACCTGAACGGTCTCTCGTCAGTGTGGACACGTTGATAGGATATCACTTCCCTGGAACTTTTACAGCTCCTCTCGTATTCTGGGCAATTAACAAAATCACTCCAGAGTGCGAACACGTTTGTGTGTCATATGGTGGGATGACTGAATGAATCCCTTTCCATCTCTGGAGCATTTGAACAATCTCCCCCCAGTGTGACTATGTCAGTGAGCCAACAGGTTGGATGATGGAGTGAAATCAGTCCAATACACAGAGCCAGTGAACGGCCTCTCCCCGGTGCCCGATGAGCTTCCAGCTCAGACGGGTAACTGAATCCCTCATCACTGTCCTCACTCTTCCATGGTTCCTCCCCAGGATGTTTATATTTGTAGCTCCCGAGGCCAGATGATCAACTGAAGCTGCGTCCACACAGAGAACAGTTTCATCTACTGTGAACAATGCTTTTTCCTTCAATGTTTAAAATCTGAATGATAATCAAGTTAGCGTTAACTGGGCAGCTCCGTCAGATCCTGATGTGATGTTTGTTCGAAGATTCCTGACTGCAAATCCTCCTCTTCTAAAACTCTGTGACACTGAATTTAAAAGAAAAAAAAGTGAGAGAGAACCCACAAAAACACAAAGGCAGGATGTGAAATTGAGCGGAATGAATCTGGTCATTTCTGGGGCCGGCACTGGGAAAAAGTGACCATGAAAATTCTGGAGTGTCATAAAAATCCAAGTGATTCACTGATGTCCTGCAGGGAAGGGATTGAATGTCACCCATTCAATAGGATCATGGCTGATCTGACATTCCTCATGTCCACTTTCTTGCCCTTTTCCCGTAACCCTTGATTTCCTTACTGTTCAAAAATATACACAAGGGCTTTGCCCCCACAGCTCTCTGCGGCAAGGAGTTGCAAAGACTCTCAACCCTCTGGGAGAAGAAATTGCTCCTGATCTCAGTCTTAAATTGGCACCTTTTATTCTGAGACTGTGCCCTCTGGTCCCAGACTCTCCCATGAGAGGAAACATCCGCTCAGCATTTACCTTGTCAAGTCCCTTAAGAATCCAATATGCTTCAATGAGATCACCTCTCATTCTTCTAAATTCCAATGAGGAGAGGCCCAACCTGTTTAACCTTTCCTCATAAAACAATCCCTCCATAACGGGGATAATCCAAGTGAATCTACTGTGAACTGCCTCCAATGAAATAATATTTTTCCTTAACTAAGGAGACCAAAACTGCTCACAGTCCTCCAGATATGGTCTCGTCAGTACCTTGTACAGTTGCAGCAAGACTTCCCTACTCATATACTCCAACCACGGTGGCACTGCAGTTAGCACTGCTGCTTCACAGAGACCCGGGTTCAATTCCTGGCTTGGGTCACTGTCTGTGTGGAGTTTGCACATTCTCCCTGTGTCTGCGTGGGTTCCCTCCGGGTGCTCCAGTTTCCTCCCACAGTCCAAAGATATGCAGGTTAGGTGAACTGATCATGCTAAATTCTCCCTCAGTGTACCTGAACAGGTGCCAGAGTGTGGCGACTAGGGGATTTTCACTGTAACTTCATTGCATTGTTAATGTAAGCCTACTTGTGACAAATGAATAAACTTTACTTTACTTGAAATAAGGGCCAACATTCTATTAGGCTTCCTGATTACCAACTGCACCTGTGTGCTAGGTTTCTGTGTTTTGTGCAGAAGTCCCCCAAGTCCTGTTGTGTTGCAGCTTTACAGAATTTTCCCCCATTTAAATAATACTCCCCTGATCTCCCTTCTAAAATGAACAGTTTCACATTTTCCCACATTATCATAGAGTCCCTACAGTGCAGAAGGAGGACATTCAACCCATGAGTCGCACCAATTCTCTCACATAGTATCTTACCCAGAGCTTCTCTCCCACCCTATCCGCATACCCTCACACATTTACCATGGCTAATCCATCTAACCTACATGTCTTGGGACACTAAGGGGAAATGGCCAACCCACTTAATTTGCACATCTCTGGACTGTGGGAGAAAACCAGAGCAACTGGAGGAAACCCACACAGAGGAAAGCTGCTGGATTATCATAAAAACCCAAGTGGTATGCTGATGTCTGTCAAGAAAGGAAATCTGGCACCTGGTCTAGAGTGGAGACAGAGAGAAGTAGAAGGGGCCGGGGTGAAGGAGAGGGATTTTATACATCTAGAACTCAATGAGAACTTTGACAGAATCTCCCAAATCCTCAACCTCCACCACCGAGAAGGACCAAGGTAGCAGGTAGATGTGAACGCCATCACCTCCGAGTTTCTCCCCCCCAACTCACACACAATCCTGACTTGTCTGAAATCCAGTACTAAAAGAACTGAAGCTTCGTTCATATAAACACTGGGAAGACTGAACCCATTGTCTCCAGTTCCCACTACAAACTCCACTCCCTCACCAGCAACTCTATCTTCCTGGTAACTGTCTGAGGCTGAACCAAACTGTTCATAACCATGGTGAAATATTTCACCCCAAGATGAGTTTCCAACCACATATCCACATCATCATCAAAACCGCCTATTCCCATCTCAGTGATATCGCCCGACTCCACCCCAGTCTCACTTCATCTGGAACTCTCATCCATTCCAATGTGACGTGGAACTCAAGGGAATGGAACTGACCAAATTGCTCCACAGAGAGTTCAGTAAGTCTCACAACACTAGGTTAAAGTCCAACAGGTTTATTTGCAATCACGAGCTTTTGGAGCACTGCTCCTTCCTCAGGTCACTCACCTGATGGACTTTAACCTGGTGTTGTGAGACTTCTTACTATGCCCAACCCAGTCCAATGCCAGCATCTCCACATCATGGCTACCACGCAGAGTTAGCATGGATTTAAGTTGCCAAATGCATTTCCTTCTATGTTGTAATCTCTGCATCACTGGAAATTGATAAAGCAGCCACACTGCTGTATATTTCAAGACAAAAAATATGGGATCATAAATAACATATCTCTCTCCCATACAAATTTACTGTTCATTTAAATGTTAGCCCTCTTCTGGGAAAACTGAATTGTGAACATTGGGTAAGAGGCTCCCCTATTAGCCAGATAAACTGAGGGAACTAAAAGATGTCAATGTCTTTGAGAGCAGTCCAAAGATGTGCAGGTTAGGTTGATTGGCCATGCTAAAATTGCCCCTTAGTGTCCTGGGATGCGTAGGTTAGAGGGATTAGTGGGTAAATATCTGGGGGTAGGGCCTGGGTGGGATTGTGGTCGGTGCAGACTCGATGGGCCGAATGGCCTCCTTCTGCATTGTAGGGTTTCTATGTTTCTATGAGAGAAACAAAAATATACCTGGGCCTAGTCCTGTTCCTGAATCCAGTCTTCATCTGTAACCTTTCCAGAGTCTGCTGCCTCCCTGGATTCACTTCCTTTCCCTTCAGTTGCTGCAAGTCCCCAATTTCCCCCAGAATGAGAAAAGAAATGGAAAGGGGGAAACATTGATTTCCTCCCAGATGTTGCCCAGAGGAGGGAGTTTGGACAACTTCCACATTGTGACATCATAATAGAGCTCTGCCTAAATCAGCCAATAGGAATCATTCTGCTCCGCGATGACGTCTCCGGCTTCCAGCGCACAGGCCCGGGCGCGCGGACCCGGGAACCCCGCTCCCACCCCCACCCATTGTTCCCCCTCCACCTCTTCCTGCCACGGTTTCCAATCAACCGGCTGACAGCTCCGGCCAGAGCGAGAAGCCGCGGAGTGATCGCCCCCTCCCTCGGCCCGGGACTGCGCATGTCCAAGGGAGAGGGGAAGATGCGCATGTGCGGGGGAAGCCAACCTTTTGACCTGCTGCTGAGGTATTGGCCAATGGAATGTTGGAGGACCGGAAGTTCTCTGGTCCTCCAGCCAATCAGAGCTCCCCCATTGTCTGAATGCGGAAGTGGACAATGAGCTTCATATAAAGCAATTTTTTTTTAAAGCGGCATCTCGGCCTTTTGGCTAAGATGCAAATGCGCCCAAGTCTGGAGGAGGATCCTCCCCCTTCTCCAATCAGCTTGGCTCATGTAGATCAGGCCCAGGACAGGGTGGTTTGGTCGCTTGCCCTGTCTTGCCAGCCTGGATCGGAAATGTCTCAACTTGTTGAGACTCTGAATTGGATTTGATTTGATTGAATTGGAAAAGTATTTTAAAAAAGCTGCTCATTCCTGCCCAGCAAAGCTGCTGCTGCTCTCTCTCTGAATGAACATTGAGCTTCAGACACAGACTCAAACTTCTCCAGTCATCAACATCTGTGAGTAAAACACTTTATTTTCTCTTCCTTTCCATTTCTTTTCTCATTCTGGGGAAATTGGGGACTTGCAGCAACTGAAGGGAAACGGAGTGAATCCAGGGGGGCTGCAGACTCTGGAAAGGTTGGCCCAGGTCTCTCTTTCTCTTAAAGACATTAACATCCTTTGCTCCCTCAGCTTGACACATTGATTTGTCTGGCTAAAAGGTCCCTTTCCTAATGTTCACAATTAAAGGGCTGGTTTCCCCAGGTGATGGCTGACATTTAAAAGGACAATAAATGAATATAGGACAGAGATATGCCTAGTGTTGTTATATTGTAGATTTGGTATATTATTTATGGTTCTGAAACAGAGTACATTTATTATTAATTCTCGTTTTGTAATGTAGCACTGAAGCTATGTTATATATTTTCACTCATTGAGTCATTACAGCGCAGAAGGAGTCCATTCAGTAACTCGAATCCATGCCGACTCTCTGTAGAACAATCCAGTCAGTCCCATTCCCTTTCTCTATCCCCTTTCCCCTGCAACTTCATTTCCTTCATGTCCCCATCTAATTTCTGAAATATATTAAAGGGGACAGTAAACTAATACAGGACAGAGACGTGTCTGATGTTTTTTATTCATCCTTGGGACACGGGCATTGCAAACTGGGCCAGCATTTATTGCCCATCCCTAATTCCCCTTGAACTGAATGGCTCGCTCGGCCATTTCAGAAGCTGGCTGAGAGTCAACCACATTGCTGTGGCTCTGGAGTCGCATGTAGGCCAGACTGGGTAAGGACGGCAGATTTCCTTCCCTAAAGCACATGAATGAACCAAATGGGTTTTTTGGTCAATCGACAATGGTTTCACGTTCATCAGTAGATTCTTAATTCTAGATTTTGTTTTTAAATTCAAATTCCACCATCTGCTGTGGCAGGATTCGAACCCGGGTCCCCAGAACATCAGCTAAATTTCTGGATTAATAATCTGGTGATTAATACCACAAGGCTATCAACTCCCCTATAAATGGTACAGATTAGATATATTATTTATAGCTCTGTAATAAAATACACTTATTATATCTGGCTGTGTAATTTTGGACTGCAGCTATATTATATATTTCCAACAATCTCTTCCCTCAGAGAATTGTTAGTATCTAGATTTCTCTTCCATAGGGACCAGTGGAGGGATTGAATATATTCAAGGATGAGTTAGACAGTGTTTGAATGACAAGGGAGTCAATAATTATTGGGAACAGGCTGGAAAATGGAGAGAAAGCTCAGATGAGGAAGGATTTCTTCACTCAAGGATGTGGTGATGTTTTGGATTCTCTACCCCAGAGGACTATAGAGCCTCAGTCATCAAAAATTTTCAAGAGAGGGATTGATAGGTTTCTAGATATTGAAGATATCGATGGATATGGGGGACAGTGTGGGGAAAATAATGCAGAGGTAGATCAACCAATAATCTCAATGAATGGTTGAGCAGACTCGATGGGCCGAATGCTGACTGCAGCTCCTATTTGTTCTGATTTCTGTGCTGGACAGGAAGCAGTGAGCATGGATCTGTCAATCAGCCTCAATCAGCACCTTCAGGAGAATTGGGAGGGTGAATATTAGATACAGCAGAGTGAGAATGGAGGGAGAGTGTGTGGGATGGAGATTCACAGCTTTTGGGGAATGAGAGAGGAAAGAATGTTCATTAGAATCATAGAATTGCTGCATCTTATCAACCGTCCCTGAGCTTTCACAATGAATCCCACTTCTGAGGACACCCTTATCTCTGACTTGTCTGTACTGCTGGCAGTCTCACAAAGCAGCTGCCTGTGTGCTGATATGGGAGGCCCTGCTGGGCAAGTTTAATGCTCCATGACTGTGTCTTTAAAGAATACTCCATAAACTAGAAATGTAGATTTGAATTTCGATCATATTCTGAATTGCAATGTTTTTTTTCTAAATTGACTTACAGGATATTAGACAAGGAGAAATCAGACAGAAATCTCCAACATCACATCGAGATCTGACAGAGTGACTCGATTTCTTGGGACCTGAATATCATCGGCCTTTGAATCTAGCAGGAGAAATGCTTGTTTGGCCTCTTGGCTTCAAAAGATTGTAAACATCACTGTTACTAGAAATGCACTGAGATACACACACCCGAGTGAGAGTGTTCCAGTGCAGTGAGTGTGGAAAGAGCTTTAACCAGTTACACAGCCTGAAAATACATCGCAGCATTCACAGCGGGGAGAGATTGTACCCGTGACCTGTCTGAGATTTAACTGATTGTTTAACCTGGAGAGTCACAAGGACACCCGCACCATGGAGAAACCGTGGAAATGTGGGAACTGTGGGAAGGGATTCATATCCCCATCTCAGCTGGAAATTCATCAACGCAGTCACACTGGGGAGAGACCATTCACCTGCTCTGTGTGTGGGAAGGGATTCACTCAGTTATCCAGCCTGCAGAAACACAATCTCACTCACACCAATGAGAGACCATTTAAATGCTGTGACTGTGGGAGTGGTTTTAAAAGCTCTCAGGATCTGGTGTCCCACCAGCGCATTCACACTGAGGAGAGACCGTTCAGCTGCTCTCACTGCACAAAGAAATTTAGAACTTCATCCAACCTGCAGATACACCAGCGAGTTCACACTGGGGAGAGACCGTTCACCTGCTCTGTGTGTGGGAAGGGATTCACTCAGTCATCCAGCCTGAAGACACACCGAGTCATTCATACCAATGAGAGACCCTTTAAATGCTGTGACTGTGGGAATGGCTTCAAAAGCTCTCAGAAACTGATCGTCCACCAGCGCATTCACACTGAGGAGAGGCCGTTCAGCTGCTCTCACTGCTCAAAGAGATTTAGAATATCTTCAGCATTGCTGAACCATCAGCGAGTTCACACCAGGGAGAGACCATTCACCTGCTCGGTGTGTGCGAAAGGATTCACTCAGTTATCCAGCCTCCGCAGACACAACATCACTCACACCCCGGAGAGACCCTTTAAATGTTCTGACTGTGGGAGTGGCTTCAAAAGCTCTCATGAACTGATTACCCACCAGCGCATTCACACTGGGGAGAGACCGTTCAGCTGCTCTGACTGTGGGAAGGGATTCGCTCAGTCATGCAACCTACGGGTACATCAGCGAGTTCACACTGGGCAGAGGCTGGTCACCTGCTCTGTGTGTGGGAAGGGATTCACTCGGTCAGCAAACTTGGTGAAACACCAGCGAGTTCACAAGTGATTACAGTTCTGGGATTATTCTTGTGAATCTTTCTTGCCCCTTCTCCAGTGCCTTTATTTCCTTTTTCTAAATGGAGATCACAAATAGAACGTAGAACAGTACAGCACAGGAACAGACCCTTCAGCCCACGATATTGGGTCGAACATGATGCCAAATTAAACTTATCCGTTCTGCCTGCCCTTGGTCCATATTCCTTGCATATTTTTGTGTTTATCTAAACGCCCCTATCGTATCTGTTCCAGACACGACCACTCTCTGTGTAAAGGAAAAACTTGCCCCTCACATCTCCTTTGAACTTTCCTCCTCTCTCCTGAAGTGCATGCCCCCTAGTATTAGAAATTTTAACTCTGGGGAAAAAGATTCTGACTGTCAACCCTATCTCTGTCTCTCATAATTTTATAGACTTCAATCAGCTCTCCCCTCAATCTCTGCAGTTTCAGAGTTTGTCCAGCCTCTCATTATAGCTCATCCCCTCCAGTCCAGGCAGCATCCTGGTAAACATCTTCTGCACACTCTCCAAATCCTCTGCATCCTTCCTGTAATGTAGCGAACAGAATTGAATGCACTATTCTAAGTGCGGTCTAACCAAGGTTTTATAAAGCTGCAACATGACATCCTGAATAAAGGATGTCAGACTCAATAAAGGCAAGCATGCCATCTGCCTTCTTTACCACCTATCTACTGGTGTGGCCAATTTCAGGGAGCTCTGGACTTGAACCCCAAGATCAATGCTGTTCAGGGGTCTGCCATTAACTGTATACTTACCCTTAACATTTGATCTCCCAAAGTGCAGCACCTCACACTTGCCCGGATTAAACTCCATCTGCCATTTCTGCGCTCATATCTGCAGCTGATCTACATCCCACTGTATCCTTTGACAACCTTCTACATTATCTACAACTCCATCTAGCTTTGTGTTGTCTGCAAACTTACTAACCCACCCATCCACGTTTTCATTCAAGTCATTTATATGTATCCCAAAGAGCAAAGGTCCCAGTACGGATCCCTGCAGAACACCACTCGTCACAGACCTCCAGTCAGAAAAACACCCTTCCACCACTATTTTCTGACTTCTATGGGCAAGTCAATTCTGAATCCAAGCGGCCAAGTCACCGTGAATCCCATGCATCTTAATCTTCTGGATGAGCCGACCATGAGGGACCTTGTTGAAAGCCTCACTAAAATCCATGTACACAACATCCACTGCTCTACCCTCAATGGTCACCCTTGTCAGCTCCTCAATAGAATCAATCAAGTTAGAAAGATGTTGACATTGCTGCCAGTGTAGTCTGGTGATGAAAATATAGACTGGTTCAGTGAAATGTAGGTAACGGGTAGAATTGATATCTAATGAGGACTTTAGCAAGGGAGGTGTTGCATAAGGTTAAATCTCATGGGATCCAGGGTGAAGTAGCTAAATGGATACAAAATTGGCTGGATGATAGAAGACAGGGGGTGGTTATAGAGGGTTGTTTTTCAAACTGGAGGCCTGTGACCAGTGGTGCACCACAGGGATCAATGCTGAGTCTACTCTTATTTGTCATTTATAATAATGATTTGGATGAGAATATAGGAGGCATGGTTAGTAAGTTTGCAGATGACACCAAGATTGGTGGCACAGTGGACAGTGAAGAAGGTTATCTCAGATTGCAACGGGATCTTGATCAATTGGGCTAGTGGCCTGATGAATGGCAAATGCAGTTTAATTTAGATAAATGCGAGGAGATGCATTTTGGTAGACTGAATCAGGGCAGGACTTACTCAGTTAATGGTAGGGTGTTGGAGAGAGCTATAAAACAAAGAGATCTAGAGGTACATGTTCATAGTTCCTTGAAAGTGGAGTCACAGGTGGACAGAGTGGTGAAGAAGGCATTCAGCATGCTTGGTTTCATCGGTCAGAACATTGAATACAGGAGTTGGGACGTCTTGTTGAAGTTGTACAAGACATTGGTAAGGCCACACTTGAAATACTGTATACAGTTCTGGTCACCCGATTATAGAAAGGATATTATTAAACTAGAAAGAGTGCAGAAAAGATTTACTAGCATGCTACCAGGCCTTGATGGTTTAAGGTATAAGGAGAGGCTGGATAGACTGGGTGTTTTTTCCCTGGAGCGTAAGAGACTTGGGGGTGATCTTATAGAGGTCTAAGTAAAGTAACGTTTATTTATTAGTCACAAGTGGGCTTACATTAACACTGCAATTAAGTTATTGTGAAAATCCCCTAATCGCTGCACCGTGGCACCTGTTCGGGTACACTGAATGAGAATTTAGCATGATCAATGCATCAAACCTGCACATCTTTGGATTGTGGGAGGAAACTGGAGAACCCGGAGGAAACCCACGCAGACACGGGGAGAATGTGCAAACTCCACACAGACAGAGGGCATAGGTTTAAAATGAGAGGGGAGAGATACAAAAGGGTCCAGAGGGGCAATTTTTTCACAGAGGGTGGTGGGTGTCGAGAACGATTGCCCTTGAATGGAGTGACTTGCTCAGCCATTTCAGAGAGGCAGTTAAGATTCACCCACATCGCTGTGTGGGTCTGGATTCACATGTAGGCCAGACCGGGTAAGGATGGCAGATTTCCTTCCCTAATAGGGAGCATAAAGAGGGTGAACTGGACAGGTTTTTACAACAATCGATGACAATTTCATGGTCACCATTACTGAGACTAACTTTATATAATTCCAGATTGATTCACTGAATTCAAATCCCACCAGCTGCCTGTCCCCAGATCCTTTGCTGCATCTCTGCATTACTCGACCAGCGACATTCCCACCACCTCCCCCTGAATGGAATATTCCACACAACCCCTTCGTTAAACGGGAAGGAGAAAAGAGAGGCTTTGACCTTTGGATGACCTCATCACCAACTACAGAAACCTTAAAGCTGACCATTCTGTAAAAGTTTAAAAACTTTATTTTTATAAAACACAGAGTAAGAAGCAGGTGAAAAGTAACGATGGACGTTGTGACTGACATCAGAAACATTGATTGACCGGATAAACACTCACTACATCACAGAGCGATCCTCAAACATTAAAGAATTGACCCACAATAAGGAATGAGAGAGCCTTATAAAAAGGGGCAGGAGTTTACACAGAGAGGTGACACCCACAGCTGCTCAGGATGATGGAATTCAGTTCAGGAAGGGGATAAAGTGAGAAGATTTTGCGATTCAAGACAGAAGTATTGAACAATCTGGAATCAGTGCTTCTCGAGTTTGCTGACTAGCCGAACACTTCAATTAATCTCATCATAAAAACTCCCAGTGTAAATAACATGGATTTGGCTGACAAATGTTGAAGTGTTGGTTTAGAGCCACAAGTTTTGACTTCCCATTTGAGCCTGGGGCACCTTTCTGTCTCTCTGTTGCTCGTGTCAATGACAGCCAGGTGACGGAGCTGAGGGCTGAATTCAGCTGCGAATAACAGGCCTGCGCCCCAGTTGGGAAACTGCCCTGGGCGTTGCACTAATAGAGAGACAGGAAGGCGCTGGAGGACTGACTGGGAAATGGGCCTCCAACCAATCGGGGCTTGGGAGGGGGGTGACCGAGGCTGATGGTGACGTGACCCTGGGTTCAGTGTCCCTGTGTCCAAAGCGGGGAGTCACAGGAACAGGGGACAGAGGAGCTGAAGAAACACGATTTGTGTCCAGAACATTGTGAACATCCTTTTACTCTGGTTGTCTTTGATCTTCAAGTCATTTTCTGTTTGTTTTAACCATGTTCTGTTTCATTAATAAACTTTCATCAGTAAAAATATTTGATTTTTCTGGTCTTTTCCTGATGAGATTGATGCACTTTAGGGAAAGTGGGTGAGAGGGGTTGGCAGGCTCTTTAACAGAAAGTGAGCCTCTCTAAGGTAATTGGCAAAGGAGCCAGAGGGGGAGATGAGATTTTATTTTTGACTCAGTGATGTTAGAAAATGGGGTTCAGGGCGTCAATTAATCCTTTCTCCCCTTTTCCCAAACTCTGAAATGATTCCCAGTGATAACCCTTATTGGTGACAGTGGTTAGATTTTATTCAGTATCAATAAGAGCCGACACAGGCTAATGTCTGAGCAGTCGTATCAAAGTGCAGCAGCATTACCATTACACTCTGGGTAGAAGCAGCATCTCCATGGAAATGCTCCCTGCTCTGCCCCAGATGCCATGGCACCAGTCAATGCAATATGTAAAACCTCGACTAATCTCTGTGCTCGGGGAATCCCTTCTTATACTTTGTTACAGCACAAAGTCTATGGAGACTGATTTTACCCAATCATTGCCCGGCTAACATTTGAACGGACCAATTACAAAACCTGTCATTGAACCATCTGTATCCGCCCATGCCATGTCAAACTCTCAAACAATTGTCTTCCCACGCTCCATCCCTGGTACAGGGAGTCAGCATTCCCATGCCAAGTAGGAAAACATGGTGGCCTTGGCACACAGGTGTCATCCAGGATTCAAGGCACTCTTGTTTTCTCTGTCCTCCGGGAGCTGTTTATCTCCCTGCTCCCACACAGCAAGTCATCTGTTCTCAGCTCTGCTAGATTTCTGCTGAAGTTTTGCCCATTTTACACCTTTCGGATCAATAAAACATTTGGTCAAAGACCCAAACCACAATTTCCCATCCTGTCACCTGTCAACCATCCTTACCCAGAGTGTAATCACAACAGGAATAAAAACAGGAGACGTGTAACAATCAAATTCAAAATCAATGCACAGCCAGTCATAGAATTTAATCTAATGTTCACTAATTAGCAAGAAAACCCGAAGGAGGGGGTCCCCCAGGATTCTTACAGTCCATACCTTGAGGGGGGAGAACTCTCTCTCTCTGACCCCTCACTCAATTTCACTCCGTTATTTTCCAGTTCTGTTCTGGCCCTGCCTGGGGTAACATCTACTCGATCTTTTCTTCTGAAGGAGCACCGTGAGTTCTAGGTTACGAGTACATAAGGACAGATGCTTCAAGCAACAGATCAAGCATGGATGCAAATGATTCTCCAGCTCTCCCTTTACCTGTATCCAACTTGTGGATAGTTCTTACTCAGTATTATTTCTCCCAAGTGGCTAATTGTCCTAATCTATAATATTATCCATTTTACTTTAATTTTCCTCATGTGCAGTGTGTTTAATTGGATCCTGATTGTTTTGAACTCAGTTTCTCTCTGGAGTGTGTGTCAGTGCCTTGATGATGTCACAATGTTGTCTCAATCCCCTGGTCACATTAACCATTTCATCTCCTGCTGTGTCTCAAGTAGCTGTGTGTGTTTGGGACCCGCTCTTCACTCCATCTCACCATGAATTTAGGCTTGCTATTTTTCACACGTAACAAATCACATCTGTACACTCACTCCGGTGTCCCAAAATCATGTCACACATTCTTAACTCTCAGAAGTGTTGATGAAAAGATCAATATGTCTGTCTTTCTTATCTCCTCCTGTTATAGTGCTGATATTTCATATCGTGGCTGGGCTTTCAAATGTGGATTTCGTTTTAACAGAGTTCATGGACAATGATGTTAAAAGTTCCAAGAGAAAATATCCACCTCTTCATCCCATCTCACGTTTTAGAGGTGTTGATGGAAAGGAGGTCATTGATATTGTTAAATATCATAAGAATAAAAAAACTACAAATTCAGACAATACTGAGATGTCAATCATTAAGCAGGTTATTGATTGTGGAGTAAAACCATTGACATATTTGCAACCGGTCTTTTCAAACTGGGCTATTTCCCTGTAAAATGAAAATAGACAAAGTTACTCCATGGTTTAAAGCTGGTGGCAAACGTGATATTACTAATTACAGGAGAGTGTCCTCACTTTTCTTGTTTTTCAGAGAAAAGGGAAGTCATTTGCTAAATGGTCTGATAATTCCATTGCTCAATGTAACTCACTGTGTAATAGTCAGACCAAGTCGGTCTATCTCATTATCACTGATGGAATTTGTGGAGAAAATGACGAATGCTGTGGACAAAAAGACAATTTACAATAGAGGTTTCTACTGATCTTACACAGATTTTGATACAATTGACCATGGAATATTACTTAAAACACTGGAAACAAGGGATTAGGGGAGTAGTGAATAAGTGGCTCAGACGTTATTTGGAAAATCTCAACAATTTGTAACAGTAGATTATGTGAATCAGATTTTGTGAATATTCTGTGTGGAGTCTCACAGGGATCTGTTTTGGGCCTTAAATTGTTTATTTTATATATTAATGACATTTGGAATGTATCAAAGTTATTACAATTAGTTTTGTTTGCAGATGATGCCAATACTTTTTATTCTGTGTGGGATCTTCAAGAGCTTATTGAAAGTGTTAGTGCTGAATTGGAGAAAATAAAAATATTGTTTGTCAAAAATGAATTGTGACTGACTCTGAGTGGAACGAAGTTTATGTTATTTGGTGAAGTAAATCCCTTGGTTAATATGATAAACAATGGCAACATTTACAAAAATAGAAGAGGGGTCAGACCCCTCTGATGAAGGGTCATCGAGACTCAAAACGTTGGCTCTATTCTCTCCCCACAGACAATGTCAACATTTATTTATTCACGGGATGTGGGTGTCACTGGGACAGCATTTATTGCCCATTCCTAATTGCCCTTGAACTGAGAGGGCAATTAAAGGCAGCCATGTTGCTGTGGATCTGGAGTAACATGTTGGTCAGACCAGATAAGGGGGTTGGCAGATTTGCTTCCCTAAAGGACATCAGTAAACCAGATGGGTTTTTATGACAATCGACAATAATTTCTAATCATCATTAGACATTTAATCCCAGATTTTCATCTAATTTATATTTCACCAGTTGCCACAATAGGATTCGAACCTGGGTCCCCGGAGCATTACCCTGAGTCTCTGGGTCACTCGTGCTGTGACACTGCCACTACACCATCGCCTCCCCAATATGGAAATATAGTTCTGGGTGTTCTCCTGGACCATACCTTTTGTTGGAAACCACACATACAATATATTAAAACAAAATAATCAAAGAGTATTGAAATTCTGAGTAAAACTAAATTTATATTGGATCCACAGTCATTGTATATTTTGTATTGTTCATTTGAGATGATTCTTCAGAGGTTTGGGGAAACGTTATAAAGCATGAATATTTGGGCAACATGGCGGCACTGTGGTTAGCAGTGCTGCCTCTCAGTGCCAGGGACCCAGGTTTGATTCCTGGCTTGGGTCACTGTGTGGAGTCTGCACATTCTCCCTGCGTCTGTGTGGATTTCCTCCGGCTGCTCCGGTTTCCTCCCACTGTCCGAAAGACGTGCTGGTTAGGTGCATTGGCCATGCTAAATTCTCCCTCAGAGTCACCAAACAGGTGCTGGGTTGTGGCAACTAAAGGATTTTCACAGTAACCTCATTGCAGTGTTAATGTAAGCCTGTTTGTGACACTAATAAATAAACATACTATTATAGTGTCATGTTCAAAATAAAGAAATCAGTTCAGTGTAACTTAGGTAAGGGGCCCATTAACTACTCCCACAAGAGACCTCATATCTTTAACATTTCTTATCTCAACCCAAACCGATCCTTCATCCTGATCTTTCAGGCTAAGGTGGTAGCTTTGTACTGAACTAATGTCATCGTTAATTAATGGGAGATCCTGTCACCTTTTCCGAACTTGCTGCCATTCCATTATGTCAAATACCCTTCAATATTTAGATCCCAGCCTCCGTAACCTTTCAACTAAGTCTCTGTAATGTCTATCAGGACACACACATTTATCTCTATCTGCGCTGACAATTCATCCTTTTTGTTACAAATGCTGTGTGCATTTTCAGAGATTCAATAATCTAATAGGGATTTAATGAGAAACCTCTTTATCAGCGAGTGGTGAGACTGTAGAACTCACTATCACAGCGAGTGGTTGAGGTGAACAGCATGAATACATTGAAGGGGAAGCTAGATACATACATGAGGGAGAGAGGAATAGAAGGGTATGCTGATGGGGGGTGAGTGGAGCTCATGTGGAGCATAAATACTGACACAGACCAATTGAGCCGACTGGCCTGGCCCTGTGCTGTAGACTCAATGGAACAGAGACAAATGTATTTATTTCAGATCTACCTGTAGCGTTAGGAAAAACACTATTTACTCTCCAGGATAAATAAATGTCCCTCATCAGCTTTTGTGGATAATTTCAGTGGAAATGTGCTCTCCCAGGCTCAAAGAGCATCAGCCCACTGGAAACAAAGTCATGAGACCGGCCAACCCAGCAGAAAGAAACCCTCCGACCCTCCCATTTCATCACCTGTCAGAATGAACATGGTTCAGTCCTGGGTGTGATTAACAGCAGAATCCAATGCTTGGAATCGCTTGTGAATTCGCTGGTGTCTCAGCAGGTGGGATGATCGTGTGAATCCCTTTCCACATTCAGTGCAGGTAAATGGTCGCTCCCCAGTGTGAAGTCGCTGGTGTGTCAGCAGGTTAGACAATCGACTGAATCCCTTCTGACACACAAAGCAGTTAAATGGCCTCTCCCCTTTGTGAACTCGCTGGTGTGAAATCAGGTTGGATGAATCACTGAATCCCTTGCTGCACATTGAGCAGGTGAATGGCCTCTCCCCGGTGTGGACTCGCTGGTGTGTCTGCAGGCTAGATGCCTGACTAAATCCCTTTCCACACAGTAAGCAGGTGAACGGCCTCTCCCCAGTGTGAGTTCGCTGGTGTGAAAACAGGTTGGACGAATCACTGAATCCTTTACCACACTCAAAGCAGGTGAAGGAAGCCTCCCCAGTGTGAAGTTGCTGGTGTCTCAGCAGGTTGGCGGAGTTAGTGAATCCCTTCCCACACACAGAGCAGGGAAATGGCCTCTCTCTGGTGTGAACTCGCTGGTGTGAATACAGGTTAGATGACTGAGCAAATCCTTTACCACACATGGAGCAGATAAACGGCCTCTCCCCAGTGTGAACTCTCTGGTGTGTCTGCAGTGTGGATGAATCGCTGAATCCCTTCTCACACATGGGGCAAGTGAATGGCCTCTCTCCATTGTGAACTCGCTGGTGTATCAGCAAGTGCGATGACTGAGTGAATCCCTTCCCACACTGAGAGCAGGTGAATGGCCTCTCCCCAGTGTGAACTCGCTGGTGTGTCCGCAAGATCGATAACCGAGTGAATCCTTTCCCACAATTGGAGCAGGTGAATGGCCTCTCCCCGGTGTGACTGCGTCGATGAATTTCCAGCACTGATGGGGAACGGAATGACTTTTCACAGTCCTCACATTTCCATGGTTTTTCCATGATCCGTGTGTCTTTGTCTCTCCTGCAGTTTTCACAATACGTGCACTGGAACACCGTCACTCGGGTTGCACGGGCCTCGATGCTTTTCTGTTCACACCAATGGTTCACCCAATTCAAACAGCTATACGTTTCTTCTTCCAGATTCAAACCGATGACATTCAGCTGCCATGAATTGAGTGACTGTTAGATCTTGACATTTCTATCAGTAAATCCTCTCCTTCTAATATCCTGTAAAAAGAATTTACAAAAGTCATCACTGTCAGAACAAGATAGAAATTCAGATCAGACAATTCTAATTCATGTGGAACTCTGCAAAGGATGTCAATATCTTTAAGAGAGAGAGAAACCTGGGCCAACCTTTCCAGAGTCTGCAACCTCCCTGGATTCACTTCCTTTCCCTTCAGTTGCTCCAAGTCCCCAACTTCCCCGAGAATGAGAAAAGAAATGGAAAGGGGGAAACATTGATTTCCTCCCAGATGTTGCCCAGAAGAGGGAGTTTCACTGAGTCTGAATCTGAATCAATCGAACTTCCGCATTGTGACGTCCACAATGGAACCTGCCTGAATGAGCCAATAAGAATCAGTCTCTTCCGCAATTACGTCATGGTGTTCCAGTGCGCAGGCCCGGGCGCGCGGACCCGGGAGCCCCGCCCCCACCCATTGTTCCCTCTCCCCCTGCACCTCTTCCAGGCAACCGGCTGGCGGCTCCGGCCACAGCGAGAAGCCGCTCGGTGATCTCCCCCTCCCCCCGGCCCGGGGATTGCGCATGTCCAAGGGAGAGGGGAAACTGCGCATGTGCGAGGTCGACCGCCTCCTGACCTTCATGCTAGGGTGTTGACCAATGGGAAGAGTTGGAGGACCGGAAGGACTCTGGTCCTCCAGCCAATCAGGTCTTTGTGGCACTCAGATTGAGCTGCACACAGACTGAAACTTCCTCCTGTCGGAAGGGAGTTATTTTGATGATATGGATTACAGCTTCATATCCCAGATGAAGCGAGGTACCTAAGTATGTTTTATTCTCCAAACAAGCGATCAGATGACATCGAACTCTGGCGGATAACTAATTTATCACTTATTTCCTTAAAAGAGGCCAACATCTAGCTCTTATTTTGTACTTTGATTTTTGTTCGGGTTGTTCCCCCTCCTTTTGGGGAGCTGCCCCTTTTACTTTGTCCTGATTTAAGTTGAGTTTGTTCATTTGTTTTGACCTAAAAGAGGCCAACATCTGTGAGTTTCTTTTCTCATTCTGGGGGAAATTGGGGACTTGCAGCAATTGAAGGGAAAGGAAGTGAATCCAGGGAAGCTGCAGACTCTGGAAAGGTTGGCCCAGGTCTCTCTCTCTCTCTTAAAGACATTGACATAGAAACATAGAAGGTAGGAGTAGGAGGAGGCCATTTGGCCCTTCGAGCCTGCTCCGCCATTCATTACGATCATGGCTGATCATCCAACTCAGTAGCCTAATCCTGCTTTTTCCCCATAACCTTTGATCCCATTCGCTCCAAGTGCTTTATCCAGCCATCTCTTGAATACATTCAATGTTTTGGCATCAATTACTTCCTGTGGTAATAAATTCCACAGGGTCACTACTCTTTGGGTGAAGAAATGTCTCCTCAAATCCATCCTAAATGGTCTACCCTGAATCCTCAGACTGTGACCCCCTGTTCTGGACTCCATCGCGAACATCCTCCCTGCATCTATCCTGTCTCGACCTGTTAGAATTTCATAAGTCTCTTTGAGATTCCCCCCTCATTCATCTGAACTCCAGCGAAAACAATCCAAACCCAGTCAGTCTCTCCTCATACATCAGTCCCGCGATTCCCTCAGTGTTCCAGTGACCCGACTGTGGAAAGAGCTTTAACCAGTTACACAGCCTGAAAAAACATCATACCATTCACAGTGCGGAGAAATGTACATGTGTTTTGTGTGAGGCTCCAACTGACCGTCCAATCTGGAGAGACAAATGAATAACTGAATCATGGAGAAAGCATGGACATATGATGATTGTGGGATGGGATTAATGTTCCCATTTGAACTGGGAAATGATCAATACAGTCACACTGCGGAGGGACCGTTCACCTTCTCCATTTGTGGAGATGGATTTACTCAGTTATCCAGTCTGTTGACACACCAGCCAGTTCATTCCGGGGAGAGGCCATTCAGATGCTCCATGTGTGGGAAGGAATTTGCTGACTCATGTGACCTGCTGGCGCATGAGCAAGTTCACACTGAGGAGAGCGCATTCACCAGGACTGTGTGTGGCAACGGCTTCACTCAGTCATCCCAGCTCACTGAACATCAACATGTACACAGTGATCAGAGACTTTTTAAATGTTCTGACTGTGAGAAGAGCTTTAAAAGCAAAAAATATCTGCAAATACACCAACGACTTCACAGTGGGGAGAGACTGCTCAGCTGCTCTGAGTGTGGGAAGAGATTCGTTCAGTCATCTCAGTTGCTAATACACCAGCGAAGTCACAGTGGGGTGAGGCCATTCACCTGCTCTGTGTGTGGAAAGGGATTCACTCAACCACACCACCTTCGGACACACCAGCGAGTTCACACTGGGGAGAGGCCATTCATCTGCTCTGAGTGTGGGAAGCGATTCACTCACTCATATCAGCTTCTGTTGCACCAGCGAGTTCACACTGGGGAGAGGCCGTTCACCTGCTCTGTGTGTGCTAAGGGATTCATTCAGTCATCAGATCTACAGGTGCACCAGCGAGTTCATACTGGAGAGAATCCATTCACCTGCTCCGTATGTGGGAAAAGATTCTCTCAGTCATCGCAACTCCTGAAACACCAGCAAGTTCTCACTGGAGAGAGGCCATTCACCTGCTCTGACTGTGGGAAGGGATTCACTCAGTCATCCCATCTGCTGAGGCACCAGCGAGTTCACACTGGGGAGAGGCCGTTCACCTGCTCAATGTGTGGGAAGGGATTCAATCAGTCATCACACCTTGTGACACACCAGCGAGTTCACAAATGACTGCAAGAATTAGATTCTGCTTTTAATCTTATTGAAGACTGAATGTGTGGGTTAATCCTGAGATGTGTAAGAAAGCCACTCTCTTCCATGGTTCAGAGCTCCTAGGTATGGAACAGAAGCTCTTTACAACTGTGTTTAGAGTCAGGAAGAACAACAGTGAATGCTGGAAACGTGCTGTCAAAGATTGGTGTAAAACTGGGATCTATTCCTGACTGAGAGTGAAACGGCAGGTTTAACTTTACAGTCTGAAAATAGTACGAAGATTGAAAATGTTTGTGTGACATTCCTGAACCTACCAATGTAAGGTAATGATAACATCAAGTTACATTTCTATCTGGAACTTTTAACCGTCTCTCACCTTCCATTGACTTCATTATAATGGAAATTGACTGTTGAAATGTCAACATTAGGAACATATTTATAAATAATTTGAGGGTTCTTTACTGTTGGGATCTTTCTCTGTTCGCTCCACTCAAGGTATTAGATACCAGACTTTCTCCTGTGAATATCCAGCTGGAGTATTGGGCGCTGATGTGTTTCCTTGTTCATCTTGTTGACTCTAAATATTGAATCTTGTGGTTTCAGACACCAGATAATCAAACTCCCAACACCAGATTGTCTTTTATTGACTTTATTAACAGCGCTGCAATAATACAGACAGAGTAATTCCTCACATGGTTCCAGTACTCAGTGAAATACTTATTTTTTATTCATTCATGGGATGTGGATGTCACTGACTTGGCCAGCATTTAGTACCCACCCTAATTACCCTTGAACTGAGTGGTTTGCTAGGCCATTGCAGAGGGCATTTAAGAGTCAACCACATTGCTGTGGATCTGGAGTCAAAGATGTGCCAGACCAAGTAAGGACGGCAGATTTCCTTCCCTAAACACATTAGTGAACGAGATGGTTTTCTTTTACAACAATCGACATGGTCATTAGACTTTTAACTGCAGATTTTTATTGGATTTAGATTTCACCACCTGCTGTGTTGGGATTCGAACCCTGGTCACCAAAATATTACCTGGGACTCTTGATTAGTAGTCCAGCGACACACAATGCCATTGCTTCCCTTTATATGAAATTTATATGTATTTCTGAGCCTGTAACTTAGGAATGGTGTATTGGTCTGTAATTTTAACAATCTAATTCAATATTCCTTCTTTAATATCCTGTCTACCACTTTCCTTTTGCCTGATCAATTTGTTAATTGTTATTATTACTGGATTGTCACAGGTTTCCATGTGCTTAACACGATTATTTAGTGTGTACCTGAATTTTATGATTTTTTGATGCAAGTTATACAGCAATTCAGCCTTTTGGCTGTGATCCTGTTTCTTGAATGAAATATCATTCGATTTAAAAAGTTACCCAGTCTGGAGAACAGAGATAATACAGTGGATTCAGAACTCTCTCCTCCCCAGCTCTGATCTAACAAGTTGCAGCTACACTAGAGATATTCATGTTTAAATTGTTCACTACAGTTGTGATCTGACCCTGTTCAAACTGTAACCAGAATGATATCTGTGCATTGTTCTGAGTGTGAGCACAAGGTTGTGTCACTGTCACAAACAGATACCATTTCCTTGGTTCATATCTCCACACAAAGACCAGCTCTTTACACATCCCCTTTCTGCACAATCACAGCAACATGAGCAAGGATATGAGGCTCATTACTTTTCACCCACATTTCATAATAGCAAAGGCTCCACAGTACAGGAGCACACTGACCGTATAAGAGTCTAATCAGCCTGCAGGTTCCTGTTAAATACAGAGCAATACAGGAACACACTGACAGTGTAACACAGTCTCATCAGCCTGCAGGCTCCTGTTAAACATGATGTGGAGATGCCGACGTTGGACTGGGGTAAACACAGTAAGAAGTCTCACAACACCAGGTTAAAGTCCAACAGCTTTATTTGGTAGAACAAGCCACTAGCTTTCGGAGCACTGCCCCTTCATCAGATGAGTGTTCACCTGACGAAGGAGCAGCGCTCCGAAAGCTAGTGGCTTGTGCTACCAAATAAACTTATTGGAATTTAACTTGTTGTTGTGAGACTTCTTACTGTCGCCCCTGTTAAACACAGAGCAGTACAGGAACAGATATTCAAGAGGTGGGCTGGATATAGCACTTGGGGCGAATGGGATCAAAGGTTACGTGGAAAAAGCAGGATTAGGCTATTGAGTTGGACGATTGTAAAGAATGGTGGAGCAGGCTCGAAGGGGCAAGTGGGCTCCTCCTGCTCCTATCTTCTATGTTTCTATTAACACACTGACTGGATAAAACTGTCTCATGAGCCTGCAGGCTCCTGTTAAATACAGAGCGGCAGAGGAACACACTGATAGTGTTACACTGTCTCATCAGGCTGCAGGCTCCTGTTAAATACAGAGCGGCAGAGGAACACACTGACAGTGTAACACAGTCTCATCAGCCTGCAGGCTCCTGTTAAATAGAGCTGTACAGGAACACACTGACAGTGTAACACAGTCTCATCAGCCTGCAGGCTCCTGTTAAATACAGAGCGGCAGAGGAACACACTGACAGTGTAACACAGTCTCATCAGTCTGCAGGCTCCTGTTAAACACAGAGCAGTGCAGGAACACACTGACAGTGTTACACTGTCTCATCAGCCTGCAGGCTCCTGTTAAATACAGAGCTGTACAGGAACACACTGACAGTGTAACACAGTCTCATCAGGCTGCAGGCCCCTGTTAAATTTGCTGAGATGATTTCAATTTAAACCAGGTTTGCAGGCATCATGTTCCATTCACACATCAAAGGAGAGAGAGATGTTTTGGGACAGGGGTGACGTCCAAGAGTCAAAAACAACAAGCAGACTTGCTTTTGGCTTTATTGATCACAGGACTGTGACCGATAACTTCCCTGGATCCCAGCGCCAGGAAAGACACTCTGGAAAATATGGGGAGCTGAGAATTGTCCATGAGAATAACCGAAGGTGAGAGAGTGAAACAATCTAGAGTTAGAAATGAGAAAAGGCCCCAAAATGAAGCACTCGGTAACAGGACATCAATTAATCTCCTCTTACATTGGAGAAATATGGAACACAGCACAGTGTATTTCCATAAAAACTGATTTAGTGACATTCATCTAGAATATTAATCACCCCGACAATGGGGCTGGAGTTTAACAAGCAGAAACACACAAGAGGACACAAACTCACTCCTGCGCATTAACTCACTGATGTCTCAACAGGTGTTGTGACTGAATAAATCCCTTCCCACAGACAGAGCAGGTGAGAATCCTCTCTCCAACATGAATGCATTGGTGTGTCTGCAACTCACTCACTCTTCTCTCATTCGTAATGTTTAAAAAGTAATTTTTCAGTGTGAACATGTTGATGCAAACTGAGAGTGTCTAACCGAGTGAATTCCTTCCCACACTTGGAGCAAGGGAACGGCCTCTCCCCAGTGTGAACTCGCTGGTGTCTCATCAGGGTGGCTGACTGAGTGAATCCCTTCCCACACACACAGCAGATGAACGGCCTCTCTCCAGTGTGAGTGTGTTGGTGTTGTTTCAAGTGCTTTTTGCTCTTAAAGCTCTTCTCACAGTTGGAACATTTTAAATGTCTCTTATTGGAATGAGAGCGTTGGTGTGACTGCAGGTGTTGTGACTGAACAAAACCTTTTCCACACACACAGCAGATGAACGGTCTCTCTCCTGTGTGACTGCGACGATGAGTTTCGAGATGGGAAGGATAATTAAATCTCTTCCCACAGTCCTCACATTTCCACGGTTTCTCCATAGTGCCAGTGTCCTTGTGTCTCTCCAGGTTGGATGATCAGTTGAAGTCTTGTCCACACACAGAACACATGTACAGTTTCTCCCAGCTGTGAATGGTGTGATGTTTCTTCAGGCTGTGTAACTGGTTTAAGCTTTTTCCACAGTCAGTTCACTGGAACACTCTCACTCGGGTGTGTGTGTGTGTGTCTCAGTGCTTTTCCAGTCACACTGATGTTTGAAATCTTCTCCTCCAGGCAGAACAGACAAACATTTCTCCTTCCACGTTCAAAGTCTCAGGATATTCAGGTCCTAATAAATCGATACTCAGTCTGATTTTATGTGATGTTTCCTCACCTCACCTGTAAAAAGAGTTAACAAAAATCGTCACGGTCAATCGAGATAGAAATTCAGTCCAAAGATGTGCGGGTTAGGTTGATTGGCCATGCTAAAACAAAATTGCCCTTAGTGTCCTGAGATGCGTAGGTTAGAGGGATTAGTGGGTAAATATGTAGGGATTTGGGGGTAGGGCCTGGGTGGGATTGTGGTCGGTGCAGACTTGATGGGCCGAATGGCCTCTTTCTGTACTGTAGGGTTTCTATGAAATTCTGAACAGACAATTCTAGTTTCTCTGGAACATTTTTTCCTCTCTTGTTCCCCCAAATCAGTAAATCCCTGTACCACACACTCTCCCTCTTCCCGGGCTGAAATCCAAACCCATCTCACCATTTCTTTCCCCCACTCCCAGTTTTCTCCCTCCCTCTCCTCTGTCTGGATTCAGTTCTGATGTGGAGATGCCGGCGTTGGACTGGGGTAAACACAGTAAGAAGTTTAACAACACCAGGTTAAACAACACCTTTAATCTGGTGTTGTTAAACTTCTTACTGGATTCAGTTCTCCAGCTCCTGTCTGCAGACTGACAATAAAACCAATGGGTCTTATTGGGGGTGTTGGGGCCTCCAGCGGGTGTTTGTGAATCCTCCCCGCCCACCTCCCAGGGTTTCCTTCCTTCCCAGAGATCAGAGTCCTCATTGATTTGAGGCCAAAGTGTAACCTCTTATTTATTGTCCCCCTCCCCCATCCTCTGATGTGAACCATCCTCCAGTGGCTGAGCCAGGATGGGGCCGTTAACCTGGGCCTGTTCCCGGGAGGGAGAAGCCCCGCAGCTGCAAACCAGGGAGCTGACAATGATTCTGAAGGGTTTGCGGATCCACAAAGTGTTTCCAAATCCTCCCAGCCACCGCCTAACGCTGACTCCGCTTCTCCGGGACAAACAAGCGCCAAGGACACTGCGCATGCTCCACATCACAATGCCCCAGGGTGTGATTGACGGCCGCTTGGGACCAATAGGAAGGGGCGGGGCTGGAGGACCCAGCAGGAGCGGCTAGTCCTCCAACCAATCGGAGTGAATGAGGGGCGGGGCTGAGGTGTCCCCATACAACGCACGGGAAGGCGTTCGCATGCGCAGTAATGTTACAGTCTGGAGCATGCGTTGTAAGCAACGGCGTTTGCAACACGCGCAATGTGGGTGATCGCAATCGGAGAGAAGTTCCTCTGTCTCATCAGCAGCCGGTAAGGATGCGGAAACATAGAGGGAGTAATGGAACCGGCGGATGGACGTAGAGGGTTTCTAAATACCTGGTGAAGGCCTCAAATCTCGAAAATGAGCCCGTCGGTCTGTGTTTGCAGCTTCCGGTCTTTTTCCCGAGACGAGGCTCAGGTTAACGGCCGCCATCTTGATTCAGCAGGGAGGAGAGCGCATGCGCGGTGTCTTGGTGACGCAACAGCGAGTGGGCGGGGCCTCACGTTTCTGCTTCCCCTCCAGGTCCTAGCTCCCGGTCCAATAGCACAATGAGCTATTAATAGGTTTCTAAACAGCTTCACCCACCCTCAGGCTGCAGCTGCTGTTTGCAGCCTCGATGAGTCCATGGGCCATGTACATATTCAGTGTGAGAGTTGCAAACCCTGTATAGTTACCTAAAGCGGTTACACAGCTTTTGGTTACACTTCAGCCCCAGGCTCCTCATGTTTACATAGAAACATGATGTGGAGATGCCGGCGTTGGACTGGGGTGAACACAGTAAGAAGTCTCACAACACCAGGTTAAAGTCCGACAGGTTTATTTTGTATTTGATACCAAGTAAACCTGGTGAGACTTCTTACATAGAAACATACATAGAAAATAGAAGCTGGGAGTCGGCCGTTCGGCCCTTCGAGCATGCTCCGCCATTCATTATTGTCATGGCTGATTATCAAATTCAATACCCTGATCCCTGTCGCCCCAAGAGATTTATCTCATTGAAATCAGGCTCGACTTCCACTTTTGAAGAACGTGAATCCAAAGATTCATGACCCTCATAGATCATAGAAACCCTACAGTGCAGAAGGAGGCCATTCGACCCATCGAGTCTGCACCGACCACAATCCCACCCAGGCCCTACCCCCACATATTTACCCGCTAATCCCTCTAACCTATGCATCCCAGGACTCTAAGGGGCAATTTTTAACCTGGCCAATCAACCTAACCCGCACATCTTTGGACTGTGGGAGGAAACCGGAGCACCCAGAGGAAACCCACGCAGACACGAGGAGAATGTGCAAACTCCACACAGACAGTGACCCAAGCCGGGAATCGAACCCGGGACCCTGGAGCTGTGAAGCAGCAGTGCTAACCACTGTGCTACCGTGCCGCCCATTAAAATAATTTTTTTTAAAAACCCTCTGAGAGAAAAACATCTCATCTCTGTTTTCAATGGGCAATGCTGTTTTTTAAAACAGCGACTCCCTAGATTCTCCCCTGAGAGTAAACATCCTCTCCAGATCCAAAACAGAAAATGCTGGAAAATCTCAGCAGGTCAGGCAGCACCTTTTCTCCCCCTTTGCTTCGCCTTTCCCCCTTTTTCTCAATTTGTCCTCCCTCCAATCCACCCCCCCCCCCCCCCCCCCGCCCCACATCTTCATCCATCACAACTTCTTCAGCTTCTCTGCTGTTTGGCCATTCACGCTTTCTATTCTCTCTATAGACTGCCATTAGCATCCTTTCCCCTGGTTCCTGTGGCTTGGACCCATCTTTCATCCCCTCACAGTTAAACATCTCCCACTTTCTATGCCTTTTTTATGCTTTGACAAAAGGTCATCTGGACTCGAAGCTTCAACTCTTTTCTCTCCTCACAGATGCTGCCAGATCTGCTGAGATTTTCCAGCATTTTCTCTTTTGGTTTCAGATTCCAGCATCCGCAGTAATTTGCTTTTACCTTTCTCTCCATATCCACCCTGTCAAGAGTTTTCAGAATCTTGAAGGTTTAAATTAAGTTGCCTCTTACTCTTTTGAAGTCGAGCAGAAGCTAAACTCAAGCAGAGACTGTCTCACTGCTCCTCATCAGACAATCCACCCATTTCCAGGTATTAGTCTACTAAACCTTCTATGAACTGCTTCTCGTAAAGCAGTTAAGGAATAATATGCACTCATATTTTTCCTGAAATAAGGAAACCAATAATGTACACACTGCTCCAGATATGTCTAACCAATGCCCTGTGCAACTGAAACATAACTTCCCTGCTTTTACTCAATTCCCCTCACAATAAATAATAGTTTTCTGAATTACTTGTACCTGAGACAATATTGCGATTTTCTATCGTGATGGATTTTGGATACTTTTTCTTAAACAGGGGGTTAGAAAGGGAGGATTTACACACAACAAGCTCAAACTAAGAGAAAAATGTTGTCTCTTCTGATATGGGCTTTCTGAATGGGATAAGTCGGAGGATGTGAATGGAATGTTTCCACTTGTTGGTGTTTCTAATACTGGGAACCATGAACAGACAACAGAGACGAATAAATCAACAGGAGGAGATATTTATTTCTTCGGACAGTTGTTAGAATATGGAACTCACTGCGACTGGAAGTGGTTGAGACAAATACTTTAGATGCTTTAAAAAGGAAACCAGATGAGAACATGAGAGAAAAAGGATTAAAAAGTTGAGCTGAAAAGCTGAGTTAAGGTGAGCAGAATGAGAGGAGATTTGTGTGGATTAGAAATTCCAGTACAGATCAGGGCAGGGGTGGGAGGGTGGTGGCGGAGGCAGTGGCACAGTGGAACTATCACTGGACTAGCAACCCAGAGACCCAGGATAATGTTCTGGGGACCTAGGTTCGAATCCCACCACAGCAGATGGTGAAATTTAAATTCAATTAAAAGTCTGATGATGACCATGAAACCATTGTTGATTGTCGTAAAAACCCATCTGGTTCACTGATGTCCTTTAAGGATGGAAATCTGCTGGCCTTAACTGGTCTGGCCTACATGTAACCACAGCAATGTGGTTGACTCTCAAATGCCCTGTGAAATGGAGGGCAGTTGGGGATGGGCAATAAATGCTGTCCCAGTCGGTGACGCCCACACCCCGTTAAAAATGAATTTAAAAAATAGACTGGCCTGTTTGTGTATTGTGTATCTCATGTATTCATAGAATCCCTACAGTGCAGAAGGAGGCCTTTCAGACCACCCCACCCAGGCTATTCCCGTAACCCCACATATTTACCCCGCTAATCTCCCGAACCTATACATCTTGGGACAGAAAGGGGCAACCACCTAACCTGAACATCTTTGGAGAGTGGGAGGGAACTGGAGCACCCGGAGGAAACCCACACAGACACAAGGAGAATGCGCAAACTCCATACAGACAGGTAACCAAGGCTACAATCGAACCCATGTCCCTGGTGCTGAGAGGCAGGAGTACTAACCACTGTGCCATCCATGTAATTCTTTGTAAACTTATTTTACAGGAAATTGAAGAGAAGGATCTGCAGTCTGGATGATCGAATCTCACGTCAGACAGAGTCAATCGGTTCATCGGGATCTGAAAATTTGTGCATCTGAAGGGATTTAATTGACCATCTCAGTTGGAAACTGGTGAGAATCTGTTTCCTTGCCCCTCCTGTGGGAAGGGATTGATACAGCTGGAAAACATGCTGACACGACAGCGAGCTCGCAATAGTGAGAGTTCATTCACCTGCTCCGTGTGTGGGAAGAAATTCATGTGTTCGTCCAACCTGCTGGCTCACCAACTCGATCACATTATTCAGAAGCCTCTTCAAAGCTCTGACTCTGGGGAAAGCATTGAAACCTCTGAGGAACAGGCCCAACACCAGCTCCTTCACACTGACGAGAGACCGTTCAGCTGCTCCCACTGCGGGAAGAGGTTCAGCCAGTCCTCCCGCCTTGCAGAGCACCAGCTCCTTCACACACACGCCAGACCGTTCAGCTGCTCCCACTGTGGGGAGTCGTTCAGCAACTCAGTGCATCTCACTGAGCATCAACCAGTTCATACCAAGGACAGGCCATTCAGCTGCTCCCAGTGTGGGAAGAGATTCACTCAGTCCTCCCACTGCACCGTTCACCAACTGGTTCATTCTCAGAAGAGACATTTTAAATGCTTTAAATGTGAGAAGACCTTCAAAAGAAGGATTAGTCTGCTGAGACACCAGGACACTCACACCGGGGAGAGGCCGTACCCCTGTTCTGTTTGTGGGAAGAGATTCGCTCATTCATCTCATCTTCTGACACACAAGCGAGTTCACACTGGGGAGAGGCCTTTCCTCTGCTCCCTGTGTGGGAAGAGATTCACTCGATTTTCACACCTTTTGACACACAAGAGTGTTCACACTGGAGGGAAACCATTCACCTCCTCAATGTGTAGAAAGGAAGAAGTTCAATCAACTGACCAGCTGACACACCAGCGAGTTCACACTGGGGAGAAGCTGTTCACCTGCTCGGTGTGTGGGAAGGAATTCACTCGGTCTTACTATCTTCTGAGGCACCGGCGAGTTCACACTGGGGAGAGGCCATTCCTCTGCTCCGTGTGTGGGAAGATGTTTCCTCATTCATCCCAGCTTGTGATACACGAGCGTGTTCACACAGGGGAGAGGCCTTACGTTTGCCCTGTGTGTGGGAAAGCATTTGCTTCTTTACAACACCTGCTGAAACATCGGCCTGTTCACACAGGGGAGAAGCCATTCTCTTGCTCCATTTGTGGCAAGAGATTCACTCAGTCGTCTGACCTGCTGAGACACCAATACATTCACACAGGGGAGAGGCCGTTCACCTGCTCTGTGTGTGGGAAGGGATTCATTGGTTCATCCTGCCTGCAGACACACCAGCGAGTTCACACCGGGGAGAAGCCGTTCACCTGCTCTGTGTGTGGGAAGGGATACACTCAGGTATCCAGCCTGCAGAGACACCAGCGAGTTCACACTGCGACAGAACCGTTCACCTGCTCCCTGTGTGGGAAGGGATTCACTGATCCATCCCACCTGCAGAGACACCAGCGAGTTCACACTGGAGAGAGGCCGTTCCTGTGCTCTGTGTGTGGGAAGGGATTCGCTCAGTCGTCTAGCCTGCTGAGACACCAACGCATTCACACCGGGGAGAAGCCGTTCATCTGCTCTGTGTGTGGGAAGGGATACACTCAGGTATCCAGCCTGCAGAGACACCAGCGAGTTCACACTGCGACAGAACCGTTCACCTGCTCCCTGTGTGGGAAGGGATTCACTGATCCATCCCGCCTGCAGAGACACCAGCGAGTTCACACTGGGGCAAAACCTTTCAACTGCTCCATGTGTGGGAAGGGATTCACTGATCCATCCCGCCTGCAGAGACACCAGCGAGCTCACACTGGGACAGAACCGTTCACCTGCTCCCTGTGTGGGAAGGGATTCACTGATCCATCCCGCCTGCAGAGACACCAGCGAGTTCACACTGGGGCAAAACCTTTCAACTGCTCCATGTGTGGGAAGGGATTTAATCAGTATTACAGCCTGCTGAAACATAGACGACTTCATGTGTGACCGGCAAAGTTGGATTCTGTTGTTTCTGCGCCCTGAGATAAACAATAACAATTGGATGAATAGGGGAGGCAGTGGCACAGTGGAATTATCACTGGACTCAGGGTAAGGCTCTGGGGACCCAGGTTCGAATCCCACCACAGGCAATGGTGAAATTTGAATTCAATTAAAATCTCGAATTAAAAGTCTAATGACAAACCTTAACCATTGTTGATCGTCGTCAAAACCACTCTGGTTCAGTAATGTCCTTTAAGAAAGGAAACCTGCTGTCCTTACCTGGTCTGACCTACATGTGACTCCAGACCCACAGCAATGTGGTTGACTCTCAAATGCCTTCTGAAATGGAGGCAGTTAGAGATGTGCAAGAAATGCTGGCCCAGCCAGTGACGCCTATATCCAGTAAAAATGAATTTTAAAAAGTTCCTCAGTATCTCAGTAACCTCCTCCAGCCCCACAACACTCTGTGTAAATACAAGTTGTTGCTGATTATGCCCTGAGATAGAAAATGTGAACCCGATTCCCCTCGTCCACCAACACAGCAACTTCTTCACAAAAATTGAAGCACATGGGATTGGGGCGAATGTATTGAGATTGAAAACTTGTTGGCAGACAGGAAATAGAGTAAGATTAAACAGGTCTTTTTCCAACTGGCAGGCAGTGATTATTGGGGTAATGCAGGATCAGTGCTGAGACCCCAGCTAGTCACCTGCCATGGGTCTTCTGTTTTTCTTTCCCTGTTTACAATGCATCATTTTTAAATTGTTGCTTCTTAATATTCTGATTTAAAACCATGGATAAGCTCAAACCACTTTTGGATAACCTGTGACTCCCTGATCAAGAATCTTACCGACCACTGCATGCCATTCTGGTCACCGTATTATAAAAAAGATATCTCTGCACTGGAGAAGGGTACAGAGATGATTTTTAATGATGATACCAGAAATGTAGAAAACAGCTCACCACCACCTTCTCAAGGTCAATCTGAGGTTAGCAATAAATGCTGGCCAAGCCAGCGATGTCCACATCCCATAAATGATTTTTAAACTGTGTGTTTGGTTCTCTATCAGGAAAGGATTGACATGCTCACGCTTTCTTGAAAAATTAAGGCTGAGGGGGAACCTAATAGAGGGCTTCAAAATTATAAAAGGTTTTGAAATAATGTTTCTTCTTTTGGAGAAAGGCAAAACTGGAGACCATCAATACAAGACAGTCGCCAAGAAACCCAATAGGAAATCCAAGATAAATTTCTCCACCCAAAGAGTGGTGAGAATATGGAAATCATGACCACAGGGAGTGAAATGAACAGTATCGATGTCTTTCAGGGGAAGCTCAACAAGTATTTGTGTGTGATTTTATAATTCATTCAGGATTTATTTCAAAAAAACTAAGAATAAAGTAACAGGAGATATTTTGAGGCATCTGAGAGTCTGTGTGTGTGTGAGGGTGTCTGTGAGTGTGTGTGTAAGGGTGTCTGTGAGTGTGTGTGTTACTTCTCATTGGTTTCACACCAACCTTCCTCTTTCTGAGCAGACATTCTGGCCCCTGATAAACCCATTGAGTGATTTGAATGGTACAATTCAGAGATTCTTCATCCAGGGTGAAACCACAGGCTGACTGTGTGCTGTGTAAAACCTGACATCTACACAACCTAATCCCACTTCTCCTGGAACAACGTGAAGTGACTACAATTTTCCAGATTCATTTCTTTGCTCTCAATATTCTTTCAGATAGTTCATAAATTCCATGAGTACGTTATCCTTTAACACACCTGTGGTGTCCAGTTTAAATACTTTCCTCAGTCTGACCAACATATAGCAATGGGATTGTTGCTATTACAGGAATCCATTCTGTAAATCTGATTCCAAGGCACTCTGGAGTAATGCAGTGATCCAGACCTTCTCACTCAACACCAATCTATAGTTCCATCTGAGTTCCAGATTTTAACATGATTTTTCAAAACACAGGCAGCAGGGTGGCACAGTGATCAGCAGCGCCAGGGACCTGAGTTCAATCCTGGGCTCAGGTAGTACGAGTAAGCTTACATTAACACTGCAATGAAGTTACTATGAAAATCCCCTAGTCGCCACACTCGACGCCTGTTTGGGTGTACTGAAGGAGAATTTAGCACGGCCAATGCACCGAACCAGCATGTCTTTCAGACTGTGGGAGGAAACCTGAGCACCCGGAGGAAACCCATGCAGATACGGAGAGAACGTGCAAACTCCACACAGTCACCCAAGACTGGAATTGAACCGGATCCCTGGCACTCTGAGGTAGCAGTGCTAACCACCGTGCCACAGCTCTCTGTGTGGAGTTTGCACGTTCTCCCTGTGTCTGCATAGGTTTGCTCAGAGTGCTCCACTTTTTGGAAGGAGTAATTTGACAAGGAAAAATTCAATGAACGGCATGACACTAGTAAGCTCTGTGGAACAAAGGGACCTGGGTGTGATTGTCTATAGATCTCTGAGGACAGAAGTGTATGTTAGTAGGCTGGTGAAAAAGGCATGTAGGACACTTGCCTTTATCAATTGAGGTATAGATTACAAAAGCAAGGAAGTCATGTTGGAGTTGCATAGAACTGTGGTGAGGTCACTGCTGGAATACTGTGTGCAGTTCTGGTCGCCACATTATAAGAAGGATGTGATTGCATTGGAGGGGGTGCAGAGGAGATTTACCAGTGAAGGTGAGTTACAGATGAGAGGGACAGTGTCAAAAGAGAGAACCATTGACAATATTAGATAATGTGGGGAAGTTGGGTTATCAGTGGTTTAGAGGGTAAAGGGAGATGAAGGGAGGTCTCATGGACAAGATGAGCAGTGAGAGGGTTTGATGGGAGATAGCAGAAGAATTGGAGAAAGATGTGAGTTCAGTACTTGGAAAAAGGGAAATTTCAGAGAGAGTTTTGTCTGGTGGTCCAGTGGAAGGGAGGGAGGCAGCTGATCAGATTGTCTCAATCTTAGAGACAAAGAAGCTCCACGAGCTCCTCACACTTGTTGTTGAAGATGAGGATGGAGGAGACGGGAGAGAGGCCCTTCAAAAGGAGAACCATTCACACATTTTTAAAAAGACAACAGAGAATACATTAACACAAAGACGGTGTATTTGAATTTTGTCCAGAATATTCGCCTCTATAACTGGCCTGAAGTTTATTAACATCAGCAGGTGCAGACCACAGTGTGATTGACAACAACATCCAATCTCCAGTTATTTATGAACTTGCTGGTGTCTCAGCAATGCGGATGACTGAGTGAATCTCTTCCCACACTTGGAGCAGGTGAATGGTCTCTCCCCGGTGTGAACCCGCTGATGGACAGTGAGATGAGATGTTCGCCTGAACCCAGTCCCACAGTGAGAGCATCTGAATGGTTTCTCGTCAGTGTGAACTTGTTGATGGGACACCAGTTCCTGCGAGGTTTTAAAACATTTCTCACACTTCAGACACTTAAACGGTCTCTCATCAGTGTGGCCTCTTTGGTGTGTAATTAGGATGGATGAATTAACAAATCCCTTCCCACACTGGGAGCAGGTGAATGGTCTCTGCCTCGTGTGAACTTGCTTGTGTGTCAGCAGGGTGGATTTGTGAGTGAATCCCTTTCCACACTCAGAGCAGGTGAATCGCTTCTCCCCGGTGTGAACTCGCTGGTGTGTCAGCAGCGTGGATGACTGAGTGAATCCCATCCCACACACAGAGCAGGTGAATGGTCTCTCCCCAGTGTGAATTAGTTTGTGTTTAATCAGGGTGGATGACTGAGTGAATCCCTTCCCACACAAAGAGCAGGTGAATGGCCTCTGCCCAGTGTGTGTGCGCTGGTGATTCTGCAGGGTGGATAACTTAGTGAATCCCTTCCCGCAGTCCGAGCAGGTGAACGGCCTCTCCCCGGTGTGACCACGCCGATGGGTTTCCAGCTGGGATGGGTAATTGAATCCCTTCCCACAGACCCCACATTTCCACGGCTTCTCCTCATCATGACTGCATTTATGTTTGAACAGGCCAGATGATTGGTTGAAGTCTTGTCCACAAACGGAACACGAGTCAGGTTTCTCCCCACTGTGAACGGTGCTTTTTCCTTCCATGTTCAAAATCCGATGATATTCCGGTCACAAAGAATTAGGCGACTCTGTGAGATCCTGATGTGGAGTTTGGCTTCAGTTTCCCAACTGCAAATCCTAATCTTCTAAGACACGATGAAATTGATTTAAAACAGAAAAAAAGGGAGTGAGAGAGAACACGCAAAAACAGGCTGTGAAATTGAGCTGAATGAATGGGGTCATTTGTGGGGCCGGCATTAAGAAAAAGTGGCCATGAAAGCTGCTGGATTGTCATAAAAACCCAACTGATTCACTCATGTGCTTCAGGGAAGGAAACCTGCCACCTGGTCTGGACTGACACATGAACCAATATCTATCGAAGGGGTGAGAGAGAGGTGGAAGAAGCAGAGGGTGAAGGAGAGGGTTTCTCTACATCTACATCCTGACCAGAACTCTGACAGAATCTCCTAATCTCTCAACCTCCACCATTTAGCTGGACCAGGGTAGTACGTGCATGTGAAGATCATTACCTCCTAGTTCCCCTCCAACTCATACAACATCCTGACTTGTCTGACATCAATTACTGCATGAGCAGAAGTTTCCAGCATTTAAATATCAGGAAGACTGGAATCATTGTCTTCAGTCCCCACTACAAACTTCACCACCCTCACAACTGACTCCGCCCTCTCCATGTTAAATATCTGAAGCTGAACTAATTTGTTCACAACCATGGTGTCTTACTTGAGAAGAGTTTTAGACCACATATCCACATCATCACCAAAATCATCTGTTTCCACCTCAGTAACATCCCCCAACTCTGTCTTAGCCTCAGTTAATCATAGAATCTCTACGGTGCAGAAGGAGGCCATTCGGCCCATAAAGTCCACACCGACAACAATCCCACCTCAGCCCTATCCCCATCGCCCCATGTATTTACCCTGCTAAACCCTGACACTAAGGGGCAACTTAGCATAGCCAATCAACCTAATCCACACATCTCTGGAGTATGGGAGGAAACTGGAGCACCTGGAGGAAACCCACGCAGACACAGGAAGAATGTGAAAACTCCACACAGACAGTGACCCAAGCTGGGAATCGAACCTGGGTCCCTGGCACTGTGAGGCAGCAGTGCTAACCACTGTGCCATCATGTCGCTGCAGAATCCATCATCCATTCCTTTCTTACCTCTCGACTGAACAATTCCAATACAGTTCCAACCGGCCTCCAACATTAAGCAACCCCCTCCAAACTATCCTAAACTGCCCATGTGCTTACTCACACCAAATCATGTTCACCCATCGCCCCTATGCTTGCTGATCTACAAATGCTTCCTTTTAAGAAGCATCAGAATTTTAAAATTCTCATCTTTGTTTTCCTCCATGGTTACAATCATTCCTGTGTCTGTAATCTTCTCCGGCCACACACTCCTCTGCGATCTCAACGATAATCTAATTCCTCTTGAGCATTCTCAGTTTTAATCATTATACCATTACAAATCATCCTTTCAGTTGCACACAGGCCACAAGCTCTGCAATCTCTTCTTTAAATCTCTCTGCCTGTCCATCACCTCTGCTTTCTTGAAAACCCACCTCTTTGACCAAACCTTTGGTCACCTGTCCTAATATAGCTCAGTATCAAATGTCACTGTCTAATATTTGTGAGAAAATGTCTGGGGCTGTTTTATTATGTTAAAGACACAATATGAATATAAATGATTGCAACTGCCCTGATATCGTTGTTCTCATCAGCAAGAGATTGGAAGTGAAAGGGTGAAGCAGTTAGATGGTCAAGTTATTCACATTCTGTCAGTGGTAATTCCAAAACATTGCCCCAAACAAAGATGGCGACTGCGCATGCGCCGTGTTGCTGGTGCGCCGACTGAAGACGGCGACTGCGCACGCGCCGTGTTGCTCGTGCCCCGATGACGATGGCCCTGATTAACCCGGGTCTGTAACTGGGAGAATGCTGAGGCCCTGCTCTGCGCTGAGGGCCGGGACCATCCTCTGATATCGCCAGGTTCTTTTTAAGAGTTCGCAGTTTACGTAACATGTTTACGACGCCTCTCCAAACCCCCGCCTGGTCTATCGCGTCCTCCGCCCCGCCATTCCCACCTTTACTGATTGTGGATCCGAGAAAGAATGTCTCCACTGCCATTAATCACACTGCGCATGCTTCACTCAGCCCCGCCCCTCATTCGCTCCGATTGGTCGGAGGACCAGCTGCTCCCTCGCGATCGTCCAGCTTCCTCTCCTTCTATTGGCCCGGAGCTGCCGTCAATCAGTCCCCGGGCATTGTGAGGTGTCGGGTGAGAGGTCAGTGCCGGGGGGCGGGGTTTACAATGAACATCCTCCACTCTCCCTGTCCACCGCTTCCGGCTTCTCCCCACAAACCATCTCCAACAAAGAGAGAATGGGACACACTGACCGAGTGACAATGTCACTGCATTAGTAATCCAGAGAGACAGCACAATGTTCTGGGGACAGGGCTTCAAATCCATTCAATTAATACAATCTGCAATTTAAAGTTAGTCTCAGTGAGGGTGACTGAGGCTTCTCTGAGAAAATCTGCACACATTCCATTCTGGGCACAAGATTCAGATTCCTGTTTTGTCACAAGGTATGAATGAAATTATGTTCAGTTTGTTATTTTTGTTAAAATTGGATTTTTTTGTTAAATTTGACAAATGGTACACTGGTTAGCACTGCTGCTTTTCAGCGCCAGGGACCTGGGTTCGTTTCCCGGATTGGGTCTGTGTGGAGTTTGCATGTCCTCCCCGTGTCTGCGTGGGTTTCCTCTGGGTGCTCCGGTTTCCTCCCACAATCTGAAAAATGTGCTGGTTAGGTGCATTGGCCATGCTAAATTCTCTCTCAGTATACCCGAACAGGCGCTGGAGTGTGGCGACTGGGGGATTTTCATGGTAACTTCATTGCGGTGTTAATGTAAGCCTACTTGTGACTAATAAATGGACTTTACTTTAAAAGGATCTGGAAAAAATTATCTAAAACTTAATTTGGATATCCAAAGAGTGTGTGGGACGGGAATTTACAGATTTGGGGGAACAAGAGAGGATAAAATGTTCCAGAGAAACTAGAATTGTTTGTTCAGAGTTTCTGTCCTGGACTGACATTTGGTTACATTTGTAAACCCCATTGACAGCATATTAGAAGCTGAGGATTTGTGGAGAAAATATTCAATTAAGGATCAATTCCGGGTCAAAGTCATTTGGGGAATGAAAGTGAAAAATATTCCACCAAATGAGAACTGTCTGTTCTGAATTTCTATCTTGTACTGACATTTTAAACTCCTTTATCAGATTATTAGAAGCAGAGGATTTGGAGATAGGAAATGCAAACCAAACATCTCATCAACATCTGATACTCAATGAATCAGAGTGTGAGTATCATTGGCCTTTGAATGTGGAGGGAAGATTGTTTTAACAAGTTGCATAGCCTTTAAGACATTTCAACATTTGAAGCAGATAGAATCCACGTGTACTGTGTACGAGGCTTGAACTGATCAACCAACCTGGAGAGAAACAAGGATACCAGCACCACAGAGAAACCGTGTAAATGTGGGGATTGTGGAAAGGAATTCAAGTATCCATCCCTGCTGGAAATTCATCGACGCAGTCACACTGGAGAGAAACCATTCACCTGCTCTGTATGTGGGAAGGGATTTACTCAGTCAACCATTCTGCTGAGACACCAGCGATTTCACACAGGGGAGAGACCGTTCCCCTGTTGTGGGTGTGGGAAGGGATTCACTCAGTCATCTGAGCTTCTGATACACTGGAGAGTTCACACTGGGGAGAAGCCATTCACTTGCTCTGTTTGTGGGAGGGGATTCACTCAGTTATCCCAGCTGCTGACACACCAGCGAGTTCACACTGGGGAGAGGCCATTCACCTGCTCTGTGTGTGAGAAGCGATTCACTAATTCATCAAACCTGCTTACACACCAGCGAGTTCACACTGGCAAGAGACCATTCATTTGTTCCATGTGTGAGAAAGGATTCACAACTTCATCCAACCTTTTGACACACCAGCGAATTCACACCTGGGAGAGGCCATTCACCTGTTCAGTGTGTGAGAGGGGATTCAGTCAGCTAGCCCACCTGCTGACACACCAGCAAGTTCACAAGTGACTAAAGGGTTTGGATTCCACTGATGTTGCTGGCGTTCACTATACCCAGGACTGAACCATGTTCATTCTGACAATTCAGGTTTGTCTCTCTGATGTTACCAACAATAGTTCTGGCTGGAGTTTAAGATTCTAGTTAGTTAGCTGATTGCGTTCTTGGGCGTGCAGCCTCCCTTTAAGAATATGTGTCTGTGATCATTCCCCTGAATTCAGAGAATTCCACCAGCAATCAGTTTGCCACAAATATTGAACTTTTACTTCAATCCTAAATTGATCTTTGGTACAAACTCGACAATTCAGTGTCTGAGAGGTTCCACTGATGAACATCTCCAATTAGAAAGTGCTAATTAATCCTTGCTGACAATTCTTACTGACCTGCACATTACACACAGTGACACCTCCATTATCCCCCAGAAAGAAGGGGAATGGGAATTGGTGGAGAATCAAGCGTTCCCAAATGTTACCCCTCCCGTCTGGTACAGAAATCCCCTCGGCTCGGGAATGAAGACAGGTCCAATTGAAATAACAAACTTGTGTATATCTTTCATGAAAAAGGGGCTACAAAATCATCAGATAGGAGAGATTGGGACCAATCTTATTGAGTAAACAAGTAAACTAAATCAAATTAACTGAGGGGAGGGGATTGGTGTCAGTGTGGGGTTTACATCAGTCAGCAGGAGATTGGTGTCAGTGTGCTTAGAACCCAAGGGAATAGGGGAATAGGGGAGATCCTAAATGAATACTTTGCATCGGTATTCACGAAGGAGAGGGGTGTGTTAACCGGGAGTGTCTCGGAGGGAGGTGTTGACCCGTTAGAGAAAATCTCCATTACAAGAGAGGAAGTGTTAGGTTTTTTAGGGAACATTAAAACTGACAAAGCCCCAGGGCCTGATGGCATCTATCCTCGACTGCTCAGGGAGACGAGAGGTGAAATTGCTGGGCCTCTGACGGAAATCTTTGTTGCTTCTTTGGACACGGGTGAGGTCCCTGAGGATTGGAGGATAGCGAATGTGGTCCCGTTGTTTAAGAAGGGTAGCAGGGATAACCCAGGAAATTATAGGCCGGTGAGCTTGACGTACTGCGTCCAGTTCTGGTCGCCGCACTACCAGAAGGACGTGGAGGCATTGGAGAGAGTGCAGAGAAGGTTTACCAGGATGTTGCCTGGTATGGAGGGTCTTAGCTATGAGGAGAGATTGGGTAGACTGGGGTTGTTCTCCTTGGAAAGACGGAGAATGAGGGGAGATCTAATAGAGGTATACAAGATTATGAAGGGTATAGATAGGGTGAACAGTGGGAAGCTTTTTCCCAGGTCGGAGGTGACGATCACGAGGGGTCACGGGCTCAAGCTGAGAGGGGCGAAGTATAACTCAGACATCAGAGGGACGTTTTTTACACACAGGGTGGTGGGGGCCTGGAATGCACTGCCAAGTAGGGTGTGGAGGCAGGCACGCTGACATCGTTTAAGACTTACCTGGATAGTCACATGAGCAGCCTGGGAATGGAGGGATACAAACGATTGGTCTAGTTGGACCAAGGAGCGGCACAGGCTTGGAGGGCCGAAGGGCCTGTTTCCTATGCTGTACTGTTCTTTGTTCTTTTGTGGGGGTTTATATCAGACAGGAGGAGATTGGTGTCAGTGACTGTGTGTGTGTGTGTGTGTGTTTGTGGAGGGGGGGGGGGGGGGGGGGGCGATGCCGGGGGGCCGGGCCGGGCTGGCGGCCTTGGCGAGATGTTCGTCTTCATCAATGACATGTTGAAGGCTCTGGAGGAGATGCCGTAGCTTCTCCGCATCTCCTCCAGAGCCTTCAACATGTCATTGATGAAGACGAACATCTCGCCAAGGCCATCCCCACACCCCCACTTCTTGCCTTCAAACAACCGCACAACCTCAAACAGATCATTGTCCGCAGCAAACTACCCAGCCTTCAGGAGAACAGTGACCACGACAACACACAACCCTGGTACAGCAACCTCTGCAAGACGTGCCGGATCATTGACACAGATGCCATCATCTCACGTGAGAACACCAGGTACATGGTACATACTCTTGCAACTCGGCCAACGTTGTCTACCTGATACGCTGCAGGAAAGGATGTCCCGAGGCATGGTACATTGGGAAAACCATGACGCTACGCTACGACAATGGATGAATGAACACCGCTCGACAATCACCAGGCAAGACTGTTCTCTTCCTGTTGGGGAGCACTTCAGTGGTCACGGGCATTCAGCCTCTGATATTCGGGTAAGCGTTCTCCGAGGCGGCCTTCACGACACATGACGGCGCAGAGTCGCTGAGCAGAAACTGATAGCCAAGTTCCGCACACATGAGGACGGCCTCAACCGGGATATTGGGTTCATGTCACACGATCTGTAATCCCCACAGCTTGCCTGGACTTGCGGAATTTCACTGGCTGTCCTGTCTGGAGACAATAGACATCTCTTTGACCTGTCTTGGTGCTCTCTCCACTCACATTGTTTGTACCTTTAAGACTTGATTAGCTGTAAGTATTCGCATTCCAACCATTATTCTGTAAATTGAGTTTGTGTCTTTATATGCCCTGTTTGTGAACAGAATTCCCACTCACCTGAAGAAGGGGCTTGGAGCTCCGAAAGCTTGTGTGGCTTTTGCTACCAAATAAACCTGTTGGACTTTAACCTGGTGTTGTTAAACTTCTTAACAACCCTACAACTGGCTGAAGTTTAATAATCTGGAGATGTCCCTTTTTAAAGGCACTATCTGTGATCTTTCAGCTGAATTAAAGAACTGTCAACAGAAACTTGGTTGCAATAAAATTATGAACTTTTTACTTCAATCCTAAATTGATCTTTGATGCAAAATCTACAATTCATTGTCTCCCAAAGGTGATGGGTTCCCATCAAGTAGAGGTGACTTTTCCAGCTCAGGTACATTCACAGGATGGAGGAAGGTCACTCCAGTGGCTCGGCAACAAGAGCCAACACTGAAAACAACAACCCACAACCAGACCTGAGAACCACTTCACTTGTGGCAAGACCTGCCCCTCACGGATTGGTCCCTTCAGCCATCAGTAACAGTGAAGCAGAGGGTGCGTGGGCCTTCAGGGTCTCAGTGACCAGGAGAGACAACAATTCTGCACAGAGGGGCCTGAGAGCTGAACCCAGACAGAGTGGAGGGAGGGAGAAAACTGAGTGGAGAAAAGAATTGGTGGAGAGGGTGAGATGGGGCGGCACGGTAGCGCAGTGGTTAGCACTGCTGCTTCACAGCTCCAGGGTCCCGGGTTCGATTCCCAGCTCGGGTCACTGTCTGTGTGGAGTTTGCACATTCTCCTCGTGTCTGCGTGCTCTGGTTTCCTCCCACAGTCCAAAGATGTGCGGGTTAGGTTGATTGGCCAGGTTAAAAAAATTGCCCCTTAGAATCCTAAGATGCGTAGGTTAGAGGGATTAGCGGGTAAAATATGTGGGGGTAGGGCCTGGGTGGGATTGTGGTCGGTGCAGACTCGATGGGCCGAATGGCCTCCTTCTGCGCTGTAGGGATTCTATGATTTCTATGGGTTTGGATTTCAGCCCAGGGACGGGGGAGAGTGTGTGAGATGGGGATTTACAGATTTGGAGGAAACGAAAGGAAAAAATGTTCCAAAAACAAAACTAGAATTGTCTGTTCAGAATTTCTATCCTGGACTGACCGTGATTAATTTTGTAAACTCTTTTTCCAGGTATTAACAAGGGAAAGATTTGTAGATGCAAAACTCAAAACAAACATTTTGGTTTGAGTCAATCGATCATTCATCAATCTGTGAATGTGGAAGGAGAAATGTTTATCTCTTGAAGATTTTAAACATCAGTGCAACTGGAAAAACACCGAGACACACACACACACCCGAGTGAGAGTGTTCCAGTGAACTGACTGTGGAAAGAGCTTTAACCAGTGACACAGCCTGAGAAAACATCACACCATTCACAGCAGGGAGAAACTGTACACGTGTTATCTGCAAGGACGAGGTTTCAACTGATCATCTAACCTGGAGAGACACAAGGACACTGGCACCATGGAGAAACCTTGGAAATGTGGGGACTGTGGTAAAGGATTCAAGTCTTTATTCCGACTGGAAATCCATCAACGCAGTCACACTGGGGAGAAGCCATTCGTCTGTTCTGTGTGTGGAAAGGGATTTACCAAGACAACATACCTGATGTTACACCAGAGAATTCACACTGAGGAGAGGCCCTTCAGCTGCACTCACTGTGAGAAGAGGTTCAACAGCACATCCAGTCTCGCTACACACCAGCGGATTCACACTGGGGTGAAGCCGTTCACCTGCTCTGTGTGCGGTGAGAAATTCACTCGGTCATCCGGCCTTTGGACACATCAGCGAATTCACACTGAGGAGAAACCGTTCAGCTGCACTTCTTGTGGAAAGAGTTTCGGGCAGTCATCCACCCTGACTGCTCACCAACGCACTCACACCGGGGAGAGACCGTTCACCTGCTCCGTGTGTGGGAAGAAATTCTCCCAGTCATTTGATCTGGTGAGACACCAGCGACTTCACACCGGGGAGAGACCATTCACCTGCTCGGTGTGTGGGAAGGGATTCACTCGGTTATTCACCCTCCAGTCCCACCACCGCACTCACACTCAGGAGAATCCATTCAGCTGCAGTACCTGTGGAAAGAGTTTCAAGCAGTCATCCAACCTCCTGACTCACCGACGCACTCACTCTGGGGAGAGGCCTTTCACCTGCTCCTTGTGTGGAAAGGCATTCACAAGGTCCTCCAGCCTGCTGAGACACCAGCAAATTCACAATAGACTGCAAGGATTGGATTCTGCTTTTAATCACAGCTTGGATTGATAGTCTGACAATATTGGTTCGATTTTGCTGATATTAACATCCCTATAAGTAGCTGGAGTTTAATATTCTGGAGATGTCACTGATTTTCGGAGCTGCAATGTCCCTTTTTAAAAACACCTTCTGTGATCTTTCCCCTAAATTCAAGAATCCTTAACAAGAACCTGTTCAACATAAAATGATGAACTTTACTTCAATCCTAAATTAATCTTTGATGCAAATCAGTGTGTGAGAGATTCCACTGATTAACATCTCCAATTAGAAAGTCCTGATTAATCCTTGCTGACAATTCTGACTGACGTCTTCACAGTGACACGTCCATTATGAAATTAAATATGAAGGAACATAAACAAAATAGTGAAATATTATACAGGCACAGTTAAATCTCACATAAAATCCTTAACAATCAATATTGAAGTTGATGAAACTTGGAGGTCTCTGAGTTCACCCATTTCTGACACAGCAGCAGCAACATTTGGTAAAGGTGGCTCCTACAACAGACTGGTTTGAGACCCACTCAGCAGAGATGACACCGGTCATTGAAGCAAAAAGCAAAGCCTACCTGATGCTCATCATAAACCCAACAGCTGGAACATTGCATCAGAAATTCTGAAAACAGTGAGATACTCTGTTAATAAACACCAGACAATCCTACACCAATAATTCCAAACTGCCTGTGATAATGAACATCTCTGTGCGATGTATGATGGGATGAATATGATGCTTTCTCCTACAATCACCAAATTGTTCCCCTGAAATCGGCAGATGGTGAAGTTCTCACCGACAGAAGTAAACCGATGTCCCACTGGGTTGAACACGACTGTGAGCTGTACTCCCGTGAGATGGATACCTCCCAGTCTCTGTTTGATTCTACTGCAGCTTCCTGTCACGGTTGAGTTGGACGAGGAATCCTCATCACTTGAGCTGGAAAAGGCCATTGATTGTGGAACAAGCAGAAAGGCTCCCAGCAAGGATGAGTTCCAGCTGAACTGTTCAGACACGGAAAGTCCCATCGCTGCCACATCTTCATAACCTCCTGCTTCTCTGTTGGGAGGTAGGGCCTGTTCCACAGGAGATACGTGACACAAAAATCTTCACAATATACAAAACATGCAGTGACAGAGGAGATTGCAACAACTACAGGAACATCTCACTCCTTCGCATCACTGGGAAGGCCTTCACTAGGGTCATGTTTAAACGACTCCAGCTATTTGCAGACTGAGTGTATCCAGAAGCACAGTGCGGTTTCTGTCCTGACAGAGCTCCAGTGAACATGATCTTCTCCACACACCAGCTACAAGAGGAGTGAACAATTAGTATTGAATCTAAAATGTTGCCAGCTCCTGTGCTGAGAAAAGTGAAATGTTGTAATTACTGAGTGAAAGTGAACCTTTCGGTGTGAATTACAATTTACTTGTACAATTGGAAAAGGCACCAAAATGTTTGATTCTTAACTTAAGCTTTGAAGTTGTACTTCGGAGCTCACAGGCTGAGGGAAGCTCCACCCTCTTTAACTCTTTCTGACATAGAAAAACTACAGCACAAACAGGCCCTTCGGCCCACAAGTTGTGCCGAACACATCCCTACCTTCTAGACCTACCTATAACCCTCCATCCTATTAAGTCCGATGTACTCATCCAGGAGTCTCTTAACAGACCCTATTGAGTTCGCCTCCACCACCACTGACGGCAGCCGATTCCACTCGCCCACCACCCTCTGTGTGAAAACCTTACCCCTAACATCTCCCCTGTACCTACCCCCCAGCACCTTAAACCTGAGTCCTCTCGTAGCAGACATTTCCACCCTGGGAAAAAGCCTCTGAGAGTCCACCCGATCTATGCCTCTCAACATCTTATACACCTCTATTAGGTCTCCTCTCATCCTTCGTCTCTCCAAGGAGAAAAGACTGAGCTCCCTCAGCCTATCCTCATAAGGCATGCCACTCAATCCAGGCAACATCCTTGTAAATCTCCTCTGCACCCTTTCAATCTTTTCCACATCCTTCCTATAGTGAGGCGACCAGAACTGAGCACAGTACTCCAAGTGGGGTCTGACGAGGGTCTTATATAGCTGCATCATTATCCCCGGACTCCTAAACTCAGCCCCTCGATTGATAAAGGCCAGCACACCATACGCCTTCTTAACCACCTCCTCCACCTGCGGGCCGATTTCAGAGTCCTATTGACCCGGACCCCAAGGTCCTTCTGATCCTCTACAGTACTAAGAGTCTTTCCCTTTATATTGTACTCCTTCATCCCATTTGACCTACCAAAATGGACCACGATGCATTTATCTGGGTTGAAGTCCATCTGCCACTTGTCCGCCCAGTCTTGCATCCTATCTATGTCCCTCTGTAACTTCTGACATCCCTCCAGGCTATCCACAACCCCACCTTAGAAGGTTGACATTTACCTGTGAAAACGCACTTTTGTGGTTTAATTTTCCTTGCGTTATAATATATTTATTTGGAAAGACACTTGAAGAATGAAGAAAAAAACATTTTGGAAAAACTGAGAAAAAATGCCAAAATAATTGGAAACACAAAGATCAAAATGGTGTTTGGTTCACCTTTGATCTGGAAATAAAGTTGACATAATTGGAATATTTGCTTCACCCTTTTACAATCAGGCAGCACGGTGACAACTTAAACCAAAGATTCTGCTTTTTGAAGATTTGACTTCATCCCATTTGTTATCATTTAAATCAAAGCTCCTGAGAATGGGAGATATGAGCATTACCCCAAACTGATACAACTACCTGTACTTCTGCCTCTGATCTCAAAATACACTATTGTGTGAGTGTTCAATTGGACAGAAAGGTTTCCGCATTCTCCTGAAAGCGGGAGAAAGGGAAGCCCCATTTGGAATCAAACATCGAAAAAATTCACACCAGCAAATGGGAATTGAAGTAATTCACTCTGAGTCTAGTTCAATGGAATAGACAAACAGGATATCCACGTACGTTCTTGTAGAAGTCAGGAAAGTGGAGATGAGTCAAGTAATAGTTTTCTCTTGGAGATGTTTGTATCCTTGCTTGTGAACTTTAAAACAAACTGAATCAGATAACCTGGCCTCTGCCTGAAGACATTGGAACCATACAGAGAGAGAGATAAGCAAACATTTTCATATAGACACTTCCTTGCGATTACTTGAAAATCTAGGAATGGGTGTCTCAGATGGTACATGGAGCATCCTTTGGGATACCAGTGTGAGTGTGCCCCTGCACTGAGGAACAGACGTGTTCAGCTATTCGACAACAGAACAACATTGAGTGCTTAACATTGTCAGTAGAATGGGAAGATATTTTAATTTGTCAAGATATTGGCATATTTTGCAGAGAAACTGACTTTAAAACAATCAGGATCGAATGAAACACACTGGTATCTATCAGAGGGAGTAAACTTAAGCTGAAGAGTGATCTAAATCTGGCTTTTGAAAATATCCACAAGGTGGATGCAGGTGAGCAGAGAGCTGGAGAACCTTTGAAGTTTGTGCTTGAATATTTGAACCAGATGTATTTACAACTCGTCAATAAACAGAAATTGATAAATTCTTGATTTCTCGAGGAATTAAGGGCTATGGGGAGAGAGCGGGTAAATGGAGTTGAAATCAACCATGATTGAATGGTGGAGTGGACTCGATGGGCCGAATGGCCTTACTTCCGCTCCTATGTCTTATGGTCTTATGGTCTTATAATTTAGAATTGTGTGAGATAATCTGCAGAGGGGGAGGATGAATCAAAGTCGATGATTGTCACATTTACTGGTGTGATGTTACTGTGCATTTAAGAACTGTATTTTTAAATCATGTTTTCTGCAGTTTGGGAGCAGGCCTTTGTTTTTCATTGTGGCGTTGGCTGAATGTTTGTGTGTCCTTTTATTGCTGCTTAAATGGTTTGAATGGGTTTATCTTTAATCTGGGTTTAAGGCACTTTGTGAGTTTGAAGTGTTGTGGGAAGAATGATTGACAGGTCAGGTTGGACAGTTTTGTTTCTCTCTCCCAAGAGTTCTTACTTTCAGTTTTGGTTGCTGGTTAGTTAGAAGGCGTTTGGACTCCAGACTGAAAGGCAGTATTTCTGTTCTCTCTCCTTGATATTAGAAATTCTGCTCTATTGGAAGCAGTTTTTCTTGCCATCCTGGAGTGAAAGATTCTGATGTTGGTGATTTGCTAGGTAATGCCAGCTGTGGCTTTATCTCTACCTCAAGGTGCTGGGAGTTTCCGGAATGGTGAAGTCAGAATTTCAATTCTCCAACCAAAGGACTAATTTCCAGAATCACATGAGCATTCTTATTTTCTGTGCTAAACCTGTGACAGGTGTATGTTTGTAGGGAGGTTTGTCGTATTGGAACAGTGCATTTAGTTGTTAAGGTTTCTACAATATCATGGTTGTTTTCTTGTTTGTAATTAGCAAAAGCGATTGCTAATTTTCTTTCTATGTGTTAACTGTATTCTTAAATAAACTTTGTTTGATAAAATCTCCCCAGTGAGTCATTTGAATCATACAATGTTTCACTGCAGGTATGTTTACCCCAGCCAAATTCAAACTGCAAAACCTGTGGTCCAAGCTGACTTCATAAATACTTTGGAGTTTCTGACCTCAATTATAACACGGCAAAGTATTTACTTTTATTTCTGGTGACAACTCAAAGGTTTGTGTTGCTGATTCTGATCATTCTAGTACCTTTAGTTTTCTTGTCTATGGAATGTAATCAAGAAATTAGGAAAACAAGCTTGTAACTTAGAATCGCTGGGTTATTCAGAAATCAGTTTTTGAGTAGACAGTGAAGCTAATCCTTTCTCAAGATGGGAGATTTGTAAGAAATCACAGTCTAATAACCTAATGAAAACTTCAGAAATGTATTACATATTATAGGAATCGTTCTGTGTGTATCTACAAAGAAAGAACAAAGAAAATTACAGCACAGGAACAGGCCCTTTGGCCCTCCAAGCCTGCACCGACCATGCTGCCCATCTGAACTAAAGCTCCCTACCCTTCTGGGGACCGTATCCCTCTATTCCCATCCTATTCATGTATTTGTCAAGACACCCCTTAAAAGTCACAATCGTATCTGCTGCCACTACCTCCTCCAGCAGCGAGTTCCAGGCACCCACCACCCTCTGTGTAAAAAGAAAACTTGCCTCGTACATCTCCTTTAAAGTTTGCCCCTCGCACCTTAAACCTTTGCCCCTTAGTAATTGACTCTTTCACCCTGGGAAAAAGCTTCTGACGATCCACTCTGTCCAAGCCCCTCATAATCTTGTAGACTTCTATCAGGTCGCCCTTTAACCTCCATCGCTCCAGTGAGAACAAACCAAGTTTCTCCAATCTCTCCTCATAGCTAATGCTCTCCATGCCAGCAACATCCTGGTAAATCTTTTATGTACCCTCTCCAAAGCCTTCACATCCTTCTGGTAGTGTGGCGACCAGAATTGAACACTATATTCCAAATGCGGCCTAACTAAGATTATATAAAGCTGCAACATGACTTGCCAATTTTTAAACTCAATGCCCCGGCCGATGAAGGCAAGCATGCCGTATGCCTTCTTGACTACCTTCTCCACCTGCGTTGCCACTTTCAGTGACCTGTGTACCTGTACACCCAGATCCCTCTGTCTATCAATACTCTAAAGAGTTCAGCCATTTACTGTATATTTCTATCTGTATTAGATCTTCCAAAATGCATTATCTCACATTTGTCCAGATTAAACTCCATTTGCCATCTCTTCACCCAAGTCTCCAACCAATCTATATCCTGCTGTATCCTCTGATGGTCCTCACCGCTATCCGCAAATCCACCAACCTTTGTGTCGTCTGCAAACTTACTAATCAATTCAGTTACATTTCCTTCCAAATCATTTATATTTAAATATATTACAAACAGCAAAGGTCCCAGCACTGATTCCTGAGGAATGCCACTTGTCACAGCCCTCCATTCAGAAACGCACCCTTCCACTGCTACCATCTGTCTTCTATGACCGAGCCAGTTCTGTATCCACCTTGCCAGCTCACCTCTGATCCAATGCGACTTCACCTTCTGCACCAGTCTGCCATGAGGGACCTTGTCAAAGGCCTTACTGAAGTGCATGTAGACAACATCCACTGCCCTACCCTCATCAATCATCTTCGTCACTTCCTCCAAAAACTCGATCAAGTTAGTGAGACACGACCTCCCCTTCACAAAACCATGTTGCCTCTCATTAATATGTCCACTTATCTCTTTCTCGCTTGGGAATAAAGACTCCTGGCTTGACGAACACACGGAAATGTATCTCAATATTACCCCATAGGGATGGACTTGGTAGTTAGGGAACGGAATTTGTAGTGGTGACTTAAGATAATGACATTGGTCTTTCCAATAGCATTACTTCATCTCCCATTGAACTGTTAATATAATGGATGGGATGGAACAAAGAAGATCATCAAGGGTAGGTTAGAGAGTGGAAGAAATTAAATAATAAAGAATCTTCGTGTATTTGTTAATTTGTCTTCATTTGGTAACACTGATTTTATCCCTGGTACGTCAATTCAATGCCCGTGCTATTACCCACCATTCCCTGCGGCCCTACAAGTGCTCTATTCACTCCACAGGAGTCCAGTGCGCAGGCGCCTTGCTGTATCCGGAGCATGCGCAGTGTCACTTTGCTCAGAGTTCTGCGAGTGCGGGAGCTACTTTTTCCAGCGGGTGAGAGTCGGTCGGGCGGAGGGAGGAATGGAGACGGGCTGGGGGGCTGGGGGGGGGGGGGGGGGCGGAGCAGAGGCTTCACAAACACCCGCGGAGGCCGCAAGCCCAGAATGAGAGTCGAGATTGCAGCTCCGGGGATTCACTCCTGGGCACTGGCCCAGGTGGCACAGTGGTCAGCACTGCTGCCTCACAGCACAAGGGACCCGGGTTCAATTCCCGGCTTGGGTCACTGTCTGTGTGGGTTTACTCCGGGTGCTCCGGTTTCCTCCCACAGTCCAAAGATGTGTGGATTAGGTAGATTGGCCATGAGAAATTGCCCCTTAGTGTCAGGGGGACTAGCTCGGGTAAATGCATGGGGTTATATGGGGATAGGGCCTGCAGACTCAATGGGCTGAATGGCCTCCTTCTGCACTGTCGGATTCTATGATTCTAGGTTAGCGGCCACCATCTTGGGCAACAGAGTGCATGCATGGTCATGTCTGTGTCCCTGAAATATTCGTCACTCTGGTTGTTATATAGCACACAGTTAAAGACTATAGTTATATAGTCTTTATTTATCACACTTAGATATAGTCTTGCAGCTCATGGCTGCGTAATTTATTACTTTAAAGTGTCATTATGGCATAGAAAGATTCCATTCGACAACTCGAATCCACGTTGACTCGAGCAATCCACTTCTCCCTCTACTTCACTGTTCCGCTGCAAGTTTATTTCTTTCAATTGTCCATCCAATTTCATTTTGAAATCACTGATCATCTCCACATATACTTTCTGTGTAGGCAGTGAGTTCCAAGTCATAGCCCTCACTGCTTAGATAATGTTCTTGTTCATAAACTTTCTTCATTTCTAATTATGTAATACTGTAATACAGTCTATATGCATTTTTACACCACAAAATGTTGAGATTTACTTTATATATATATATATATATATATGAGAGAGAGTGTCCAGCAGCATCAATGAAAATTTTGGGTCTCTTTGCCCGAACAGGAGACCTTTTCTTCAGTCAGCATGAATTAGCACCACCAGGAGAATTAGGAAGGTGAATATTTGGAAGAGCAGAGTGAGGATGGGAGCAGAGTGAGGATGGGGGGGAAAGTGTATCCGATGGGGATGTCGTGGTTTTTGGAAATAGGAAAGAATTTTCAACAGAAATTAGAATTGTTTATTCTGAATTTCTATCCTGTACTTGCGGTGATAACTTTTGCAAACTCCTTTTCCAGGATATTTAAAGGGAAGGGTTTTCAGACAAAAATCTCAAACAAAACAGGTCAAGATTTGACAGAAGCGTTTGATTCATCAGAACCTGAAAATCGTTTGATTTGAACCCAGAAATCTTGTCTGTTCTGTCACCTTCTGAAGTTTTCAAACATCAGTGTGACAGAAAAACACAGAGACACAGACATCCAGGTGAGTGTGTCCCAGTGAACTGACTGGAAAGACCTTTGACCAATTACACAGCCTGAAAAAAACATCACACCGTTCACAGCGAGGAAAAACTGTCCACGTGTTGTGTGTGTGGACGAGGCTTTGACTGATTGTCCAACCTGGAGAGACATGGCAAAACCATGGAAATGTGGGGAATGTGAAAAGGGATTCCGTGTCCCATCTGCACTCGAAGTTAGACACATACATGAGGGAGAAAGGAATAGAAGGATATGCTGATGGGGGGAGATGAAGAGGGGTGGGTGGAGGCTCATGTGGAGCATAAATACTGACATAGACCAATTCAGCCGACTGGCCTGGCCCTGTGCTGTAGACTCAGTGGAACAGAGACAAATATATTTATTTTAGTTCCAGAGCAGTAGTAAATGCAGAATCTATCAAATTCAGGTCAGAATTAAGGATCATGGTGTTGTGATCTCAGTGAAAACAGTGTGGAGCACCCACAGCAACTCGGTTACAATGAACATTCATCTTCTGAAAGCCCTTGTGTGGCCGGTGACAATGTGTGTCTGAAAGCTGGACCATTGGGAAGAGTGATGAGCCGCCAATAAAAGTGTTTGAAATGAAAGGACTCGGACGGATATTCCGTGTGTCACGGACGGCAAAGTGGATGAATGAGTGGGTGCTGGAGAAAGCTGGTGTTCACCGGAACCTGTTTGAGGCTCTGACATCCAGGAAGCTCACCTATTTTGGTCATGTGTTGTGAATAGAGAGGGAGTGTTTGGAAAAAGAGGCAATGTGAGACAAAACACCTGGAAGTTGTGTGCAAGGAAGATCCAAGAAGTCACAGGTGAATAATATCAGAATGTGGACTGGCCTCTCAATGGGACAGACAGTGAACGCAGCAGATAAATCAGTGGAGAAAGATTGTTCAGAGTGTGACCAACCCTCAGAACGAGGATGGATGAAAGACAAGGCACTTGTAGTGATAGGAAAAATACTATTTACTATCCAGAATAAAATTAATGGACTACATCTGCTTTTGTGGATAATTTCAGTGGAAACGTGCCCTCACTTAAAGGGAATCAGCCACTGGAATAAAAATTGAGAGACCGGTCAGTCCAACAGCAAGAAACCCTTTGACCCTCCCACTTCACCAACTGTCAGAATGAAGATGCTTCAGTCCTGGATGTGATTAACAGCAGCAACAACAGCAAAATCCAACCCCTAAAATCATTTGTGAACCCGCTGGTGTCCCAGCAGGCTGAATGACTGAGTGAATCCTTTCCCACAGTCAGACCAGATGAATGACCTCGCCCCAGTGTGAACTCGCTGGTGTTTCAGCAGGTGGGATGATCAAGTGAATCCTGTCCCACACACAGAACAGGTGAATAGCTGCTCCCCAGTGTGAACTCGCTGGTGTCTCAGGAGGCTTGATGAATTAATAAATCCCTTCCCACAGTCAGAGCAGGTGAATGGACTCTCCCCGGTGTGAACTCGCTGGTGTGCCAGGAGGGTGGATGAATTTCTGCGTCCTTTCCCACACATGGAGCAGGTGAAGGGACTCTCCCCAGAGTGAACTCGCTGGTGTGTCAGCAAGTTTGATGAATTAACAAATCCCTTCCTACACTGGAAGCAAGTGAACTGTCTCTCCCCGGTGTGACTGCACCTGTGAATTTCCAGATGAGATGGGGAAGTGAATCCCTTCCCACAATCCGCACATTTCCATGGTTTCCCCATGGTGTGGCTGTCTGTGTCTCAGTGCTTTTGCAGTCACACTGATGGCAAAATGGGTGATGGTTTTCTGCGTCCAAATGAATCGAGTGACTCTGTCAGGTCTTGATGTGAAGTTTAGTTTTAGATTTCTGATGGCAAATCCTCTCCTTTTAGTATCCTGTAAAAGGAGTTTACAAATGTCATCACTGTCTGTACAGCTCAGAAACTCAGAACAAACAATTCTAGTTGCTGTGAAACATTCTGTCCGCTCTCGTTCCCCAAACCTGTAAGTTACTACCTCTTGCTCCATCCCCCCCAACTCCCCACTCCCTCCATTCTCACTCTGCTGTATTCACCCTCCCAATTCTCTTCAAGGTGCTAATTCATGCTGATGGGCACTTTTGACACTCTTGTTCTCGACCAAGTGACAATAGGATCCTATGAAATAGGAGCAGGAGTAGGCCATTCGGCTCACCAACTCTGCTGTTCTATTTCATAAGATCATGGCTGATCTGATTGTGATTCTGACTTCATTTTCTTCCTGTCACCCATAACCCTTGACCCTATATTTAATGATGCAGCCTCCACTGCTCTCTGGGCAAGAGAACTGCAAAGATTAACAACCCATTAATTGACAGACCAGATGATCGACTGAAGCCTCGTCCACACACAGAAACGTGTATGGTTTCTCCCCACTGTGAACAGTGCTTTTTCCTCCTATGTTCAAAACTCGATCACATTCAGGGCAGGATAAATTGGGCGATGTTTGATTTTAGTTTCCTGACTTCAAATCCTTTTCTTCTAAAAACCTATGAAATTGATTTAAACACAAAAAGAGGAGTGAGAGAGAACCCACAAAAACACAAAGGCAGGTTGTGAAATTGAGCTGAATGAATCTGGTAATTTGTGGGGCCGGCACGAGGACCAAGTGACGATGAAACAGCTGGATTGTCATAAAACACCAACTGACTCACCAATGTCCTTCAGGGAAGGGAACCTACCGCCCGGTCTGGATCTGTGCAAGACTCTAGTCTCCATAGCAGGAGAGAGAGAGACAGAAGGGGGAAGAGGCAAGGGGTGAAGGAGAGGAATGTTATATATTTACAACTCAGCTGGAACTTACACAGAACCTCCTAAACCCTCAACCACCACCATTTAGCAAGGATAGCAGCTGTATGTGAACATCATCATCTCCAAGTTCCCCTCCATTTCATACATTGTCCTGACTTGACATCCAGTGCTGAAAAATTGAAAATTCCTTCACTGAAATGTTGTGAATTGAAAGCCTTTGTTTTTGGAACGTAGGGTTCGGAGCAGAAGTCAGCAAATTTAGCCCTTCAAGCCTGCTCCGCCATTCAATCAGATCATGGCTGATGTCTCCCTAGTCTCAAATCCACCTCCCCTCCTGTTCCCCATATCCCATTAAGCCTTTTTTCCCATCAGAAATACATCTATCTCCTTTAGTTCCTGTTACAAACTCCACTCCCTTGCCACTGACTCCATTCTCCCCCCTGCAAACTGGCTGAGACTGATCCAGATTATTCAGAACAATGGTGAAATATTTCATCCCAAACTGACCTTTCAATCACATATCCACATTATCACCACCACTGTATGTTTCCACCTCAGTAACATCACCCACCTCTGACCAAGTCTCAGCTCATCTGCCTTTGAGACCCTCATCCATTCCTTTGTTACCTCTTGGCTTAACTTTCCTAATGCACTTCCAGCAGCCTCGCACATTCAACCTCCCCGTCATCTTAAGGTCATCCAAGTCACTGCTGTCCGTGTGCCCATTCACACCAAGTGTTTACACATCAGCTCTGTGTTCGCTGACCAAAAAAAGCTCCTGACTTTTTAATACAAAATACATACAAATTGTTATTTCTCCACAACTAACTGAGGATGGACAATACTTGAGACACAGATTTAAGATTTTGAGCAAGATCAATAGTGGCGAAATGAAGAAGAGATTTTACACAGTGAGTGATAATGACCTGGAACTCAATGCTTACCCGCAAAGATCAATGATGTTCAGGTCCTGATGGGTTGAGTCATGCTGTCAGAATTTGATGAGGTTTGGTTTGAGATTTCTCTCTGCAAATCCTCTTCTAATATCCGGTAAAAGAAGTATACAAAAACATCATGATCATTCCATAGAGTCACAGGGATTTACAGTATGGAAACAGGCCACGAACATTGGTGTCATCTGCAAACTAACTAACCATGCCTCCTAAATTCTCATCCAAATCATTAATATAACGAATAAAAAACAGTGAACCCAGCACCGATCCCTGAGGCACACCACTGGTCACAGGCCTCCAGTTTGAAGAACAACCCTCTACAACCACCCTCTGTCATGAAGTCAATTTTGTATCCATTTGGCTACCTTACCCTGGATCCCATGAGATTTAACCTTGTGCAACAACCTACCATGCGGTACCTCATCAAAGGCCTTGCGAAAGTCCATGTAGGCAACGTTAACTACAGTGCCCTCATCCAACTTCTTGGTTATCCCTTCAAAAAAAAACTCAATCAAATTTGTGAGACATGATTTTCCACTCACAAAGCCATGCTGACTGTCCCTAATCAGTCCTTGCCTCTCTAAATGCTTGTAGATCCTGTCTCTCAGAATATCTTCTCACAACTTACCCACGACAGACATTAGGTTCACCGGACTGTAGTTCCCAGGCTTTTCCCTGCAGCCCTTCTTAAACAAAGCCACAACATCTGCCACCCTCCAATCTTCAGGCACTTCACCTGCTATCGATGACTCAAATATCTTTGCTCAGGGAGCCGCAATTTCCTCCCTACCCTCCCACAATGTCCTGGGATACACTTCATCAGGTCCCGGGGATTTATCTACCTTGATGCACTTTATGACTTCCAGCACGAGTCCAGAAATTATATTCTGAAGAATGATGGAGTTTTCCAGCCCAAAGAGGCCACTCGGCCCATCATGTCTCCACCAGCCACCCTGCATCTATTCTAATCCCACTTTCTAGCACTTCATCCATAGCCTTGTCCGCTATGGCGTTTCAAATGCTCATCCAAATGCTTCTTAAATGTTGTAAACGTTTCCGCCTCTACCACCCTTTCTGGCAGTGAGATAGATCCATGATGCAAACGGGGTAAAATCTTTTTGAGAGGTTGCGGTTTGCACAACATATTTGCGAAACCTCCCTGCTCACCAGCCTGATCCATCGCTCCCTCGGCACAGCCCATTCCCTCACCGAACCTGGGTCCCAGAAAAAATACTATCCGCCAGGCATTACCCGGACTGCGCATGCTCCACTCCCAGCCCCGCCCCTCATTCACTCCCATTGGTTGGAGGACCAGCCGCTCCCGCTCGGTCCTCCAGTCCCGCCCCCTCTCCTCCTATTGGTCCGCAGCTGCCGTCAATCAGCCGGGCATTGTGACGGTTTCAGATGGTGGGAGGGGCCACAGACTCAGGCTGACTTGCTGATTATCGGCAGCATGTTCTGTTTGGGAATTAGAGCTGGAGATGGATGGTCAGTTCCCCTCTGTCCGGGGCTGGGGGATTCACACTCATTTCCCCAGGACACTCATTATCACCGCAACTTTACAGGAGAAAGTCCCCGCTTCAATCCCTACTGCAAACTTTATGTTTAAAATTATTACTGATGATTGTCTTTTGATTTATCACATGTATTAGTATACATTGAAAAGTATTGTTTGTTGAGCGCTACACAGACAAAGCATACCGTTCATAGAGAAGGAGAGGGTGCAGAATGTAGTGTTACAGTCATAGCCAGGGTGTAAAGAAAGATCAACTTAATGCAAGGTAAGTCCATTCAAAAGTCTGACAGCAACAGGGAAGAAGCTGTTCTTGAGTCAGTTGGTACGTGTCCTCAGACTTTTGTATCTTTTTCCAAGTGGAAGGAGGCAGAAGAGACAATGTCTGCGGTGCGTGGGGTCCTTGTGGTAAATCCTATCAATGGCCGAATGAAAATCCTGATAAATTACATCAACTTCATTGCCAACTCTCTCTATTACCTCCTCAAAACATTCGATAAGATTGTTCAGGGAAATGTTCCCTTTTGAAATCCATACTGATTTCTCGATTTTCGTATGTTCTGTCCTTTACTTGGGATTCTATTTATCGACATGAGGCTGACTAGTCTATCTGTCCTCTTTCTGAAATGTCGGAATCAGATTAGCTCTCTGCCAGTCCTCTGGCACTACACATTGTGAATTAATTATGAGTAGTACTGCCTCTGCTATCTCTTCCCGACATTCTTTTAAAATGTGAATTTAATCCATCCCCTTTAAGTTATATTAGTTTATCCAACACATCCTTTCTTGATTTTAAATGAACTTCTCATTACTCATCTGATCACTCAATTTTTTATTTATCTATTCTCTCTCCCAGAGTACAATGAAGCAAAAGAATGTTTGAAGATTTCGGTAATCTGTAGATCATTAGCTGTGGTATTGTGCTGTCTGTCCCTTCATAGTCCAATTCACATCACAGGTTTCCTCTTTTATTGATGTATAAAATATTTCACCATTCTGTTTAATGTTCCATGATAATTTCATAATGCAGGTGTCACTGTGTAATGTGCAAGCCAGTAAGAATTATCAGCAAAGATTACTCAGCACTTTCTAGTTGGAGATGTTAATCAGTGGAACTTCTCAGACACTGAATTGTCAATGTTGCGCCACAGATCAATTTAGGATTGAAGTAATAGTTCAGAATTTTGTAATTAGGTACCTGTCATGAGTTCTTGGATGAAGGAGAGATCAGAGGGTGCTTTCAAAACCCAAAACTGCACTCCTGAGAATCAGTAACATCTCCAGAATATTAAACTCCAGCCAGTTATTCTCTAATCGGCAGAAACAAACCAGATATATTCAGATGATCAATCCTTGACAAAATTAACAGCAGCAATAACAGAATTCAACAACTGTTGTCACTTGTGAACTTGCTGATGTGTCAACAGGTGCTGTGACTGAGTGAAGCCCTTTCCACACACACAGCAGGTGAACGGCCTCTCCCCAGTGTGAATTCTCTGGTGTGTCTGCAGGTGAGAGCACTGAGAGAATCCCTTCCCACACTCGGAGCAGGTGAATGGCCTATCCCCAGTGTGGGTGCGTCGGTGTGCAGTGAGGGCGGAAGAATGTCTGAACCTCTTTTCACAGGAAGTGCAGCTGAATGGCTTCTCCTCGGTGTGAATTCGCTGGTGTGACCAAAGGCCACTTGAGTGAGTAAATCTCTTCCCACACACAGAGCAGGTGAATGGTCGCTCCCCAGTATGAGTGCGTTGGTGTGCAGTGAGGTCGGAAGATTGCCTGAACCTCTTTCCACAGTGCTTGCAGCTGAATGGCCTCTCCTCTGTGTGAATTCGCTGGTGTAACGTGAGGCTGGCTGACTGAGTGAATCCCTTACCACACATACAGCAGGTGAATGGTCTCTCCCCAGTGTGAACCCGCTGGTGTGCAGTGAGGTTGGATAACTGTCCGAAACTCTTTTCACAGTAAGTGCAGCTGAAGGGCTTCTCCTCAGTGTGATTTCGCTGGTGTCTCAGTAAGTTGGTTGACTTAGTAAATCCCTTCCCACACACAGAACAGGAGAATGGCTTCTCCCCAGTGTGGCTGCGTCGATGGATTTCCAGCAGGCATGGGAAATTGAATCCTTTGCCACAATCCTCACATTTCCATGGTTTCTCCATGGCCCCTGCCCCAGTGTGACTGCGTCGATGGTATTCCAGCAGGGACGGATAATTGAATCCTTTCCCACATTCTTCACATTTGCAAATCCGCTCCCCAGTGTGACTGCGTCGATGGTTTTCCAACAAGGATGGATAATTGAATCCTTTCCCACATTCCTCACATTTCCATGGTCTCTCTCCAGTGTGACTGCGTCGGTGAATCTCCAACAGGGATGGATAATTGAATCCCTTTCCACATTCCACACATTTCCACGGTTTTTCCATCGTGCCAGCCCCACTGTGAACGCGTCGATGGATTTCCAGCCGGGATGGAAAATTGAATCGTTTCCCACAGTCCCCACACTTCCACTGTTTCTTCATGGTGTCAGTGTCCCTGTCTCTCTCCAGGTTGGATGACACACACACGTCCACACACAGAACACATGTATAGTTTCTTCCTGCTATGAACGGTGTTATATTTTTTCAGGCTGTATAACTAGAGAAACCACTTTCCACATTCAGTTCACTGGACACTTTTGTTTGGGTGTGCGTGCTTCCAGATCCTTTTATAAAAGAATAGAAAGAGACAAAGGTCACAGCACAGAAGGAGGCGGTCACATTGAAATTAGAAATCCTTTGTTTTCTGAGACAAAGGTATTTTACAAAAGTCATCGCCGTCAGTACAGGACAGAAATTCAGAAAGGACAATTCTAGTTTCTATGGAACATTTCTTCCTTCCTCATTGCACCAAAGCTGTAAATCCCCATCCTTCACATTTTTGCTCCTTCCTGGCCTGAAATCATAGTCACAGAGTTTTACAGCACAAAAAGAGGCCCATTGTGTCAGTGCCGGCCATCAAACATATCTATTCTAATCCCATTTCTTGTACTTGGTCCAGAGCCTTCTATGCTATTGCATTTCAAACACTCATCTAAATGGTTCTTAAATGTTGTGAGTTCTCACCTTTACCACCCTTTGAGGTCGTGAGTTCCAGATTCCCACCACCCTCTGGGTGAAAAAGTATTTTCTCAAATCCCCTCTAAATCTCCTGCCCCTTAACTCAAATCTATGGCAGCTGGTTTTTGACCCCTCTAAGGGGAAAAGTAACTTCCTGTCTATCCTAAACAAAAAGAGAACATGCTGGAAAATCTCAGCGGGTCTGGCAGCATCTGTAAGGACAGAAAAGTGCTGACATTGAGTCCAGATGACCCTTTGTCAAAGCTAAAAGGCATAATGTGGAGATGACGGCGTTAGACTGGGGTGGGCACAGTAAGATGTCTCACAACACCAGGTTAAAGTCCAATAGGTTATTTGGTACCATGAGCTTTCGGAGTGCTGCTCCTTCATTACATGAATGGACTCAAATAAAATCCAAATAAACCTATTGGACTTTAACCTGGTGTTGAGATACTTCCTACAGTGCCTAAAAGACATAGAAAGTGGGAGATATTTATACTGTAGGGTGAGAGAATGAAAGATGAGTCACAGCCACAAAAACAAGGGGAAAAGGCTGCTAATGGCAGTCCATAGAGAGAATAAAAGGTATGAATGGCCAAATGGCAAAGAAGCTGAAATCAGAGAGTAAGCTGTGACAGATGAAGATGCTTTTATCCCAAGTTTGCAGATGACACCAAGGTTGGTGGCATAGTGGACAGTGAAGGTTATCTAGGATTGCAACGGGATCTTGATCAATTGGGCCAGTGGGCTGATGAATAGCAGATGGAGTTTAAATTAGATAAATGCGAGGTGTTACATTTTGGTAGATCGAACCAGGGCAGGACTTACTTAGTTAATGGTAGGGCGTTGGGGAGAGTTACAGAACAAAGAGATCTAGGGGTACAGGTTCATAACTCCTTGAAAGTGGAGTTACAGGTGGACAGAGTGGTGGAGAAGCCATTTGGCATGCTTGCTTTCATTGGTCAGAACATTGAATACAGGAGTTGGGACGTCTTGTTGAAGTTGTACACAATACGTTGGTAAGGCCACACTTGGAATACTGTGGACAGTTCTGGTCACCCTACCATAGAAAGGATATTATTAAACTAGAAAGAGTGCAGAACAGATTTACTAGGATGCTCCCAGGACTTGGTGGTTTGAGTTATAAGAAGAGGCTGGATAGACTGGGACATTTTTCTCTGGAGCGTAGGAGGCTTAGGGGTGACTTTATAGGGGTCTATAAAATAATGAGAGGCACAGATCAGCCTAGATAGTCAATATATTTTACCAAAGGTAAGGATGTATAAAATTAGAGAGCACAGGTTTAAGGTGAGAGATACAAAAGGGTCCAGAGGGGCAATTTGTTTCACACAGAGGGTGGTGAGTGTCTGGAACAAGCTGCTAGAGGCAGTAGTAGAGGCAGGTACAATTTTGTCTTTTAAAAAAGTGTTTAGACAGTTACATGGACAAGATGGGTAGAGGGGTATGGGCCAAATGCAGGCAATTGGGACTAGCCCCGGGGTTAAAAAAGGGGCAGCATGGGCAAGTTGGGCCGAAGGACCTGTTTTTTCTTTCCTTCATGTACCAAATTTTCGTTTATTACAAACACGTTAATACAAAACAATTACAAATACACAAAGAACAAATGTGAAAAATACATTACCAATGGCTAAAGTCATCCATTTATCAGTTACTACCTTCTATTTAGGAAGGGTTCACTAACAGTCATAATTATCCAGGGCATTGCACTCTAAATACGCCTCCATTTACAAATCATAACCTACAAAGTGACAAACATTAGTACAACACAACAAGAATAAACATTGCAGCATCTCCGCCACCCTCCAGGGCACCGCCTCCCGGGGTTGTCCCCTGCCGGGGGATGCAACCCTCCAGGAAGTACTCAGGTCTGGGGATTCCACCTGACGGATGTTCGGCCGGAGGGGGGGAAATGGGGAAAACCACCCCAAACCTACTCTATCCGGAATCCCTTCCGGAATTTCAGCCGGGGCAGTGGGAAAGACTCTCCGGGATACTCAGTTCGGGTTGCCTTCCCAATTTTTCTCCCGGAGAATAACATCCCTCCGGTGTTACTACGACCGGGGCTTCACCACCCAGAACTTTCCCCAACTGGATGCCACACCCCCCGGGGGTTACTCTATCCAGGGGGGGATGCCCCCCAGGCCACAAATAACACAAAGAATTTCCATTGGTTAACACAAATACGATATTACAAAACAATTACAAATGTACAAAGAACAAATATGAAAAATACATTACCGATGGCTAACACCATCCCGAAGGACCTGTTTCCATGCTACAAACCTCTATGACTATCCTAACTATATCCCTCATAATTTTAAAGACTTCAATCATGTCCCTATCAGCCTTCTCTGTTCTAAGAACAACAATCCCAGCCTAGCCAGCTTCTCTCCATAGTTGAAATGCTCCAACACAGGCAACATCCTGGTGAATCTCCTCTGCATCCTCTCTAGTACAATCACATCCTTCCTGTAGCGTGGTGACCAGAACTGCACACAGCACACTAGCTGTGGCCAACCGAGCATTTTATACAGTTCCATCATAACTTCCCTGCTCTTCTGTTCTATGCCTTGGCTGATAAAGGTAACTATCTCATATGCCTTGTAACCACCTTACCAACCTGTCCTGCTTCCTTCAAGGATCTTTGCATATGCACCCTTAGGTCTCTCTGCTCTACTTCCTAGAATCCTCCCATTCATTGAGTATTCACACCCACTGCAGCATCTCCACCCTCCACTTCCAGCTTCCTCCTTCGCTCCTGTGAACGGATTGAGAATAAAATTCTTGAGTCAAACATTTTCTCTCCTGGTCACGGGGACCTTGAGAACCCGCCCGCCCTTTGTGACGTCACAGATAGCCGCGCCTGCGCCCTGCAGCCCGCTAGAACAAGATGGCGGCCGTTACCTCGGGCCTGTTGCCGGGAAAAGCCTCGGTGCAAACGCGAGAGCTGCAGGATTTTATTGGGGATTTGCGGCCTACACCGGGTGTTAATGAACTCTCTCCTCACCCTCCGCCTCCTACCGGCCGCCGTTTCTTCTCGCGCCGCCGCCTCTTACCGTCCGCCGTTCGACAAACCAGCTTCTCATCCACTGTCCAGCCTGCGCATGTTCAGTACAACGAGGAACTGCGCATGCGTTCAGGTCTCCTGCTCTGATCGGGGACATTCTCTCCCGCGGGGCAGGTTGGGTAACATCCCCGCCATTGATCCAGTGAGTTTAGAATTATTTATCCGCTGTTGCTGAGACTCAGTAAGAAGTCTCACAACCAGGTTAAAGTCCAACAGGTTTATTTGGAATCACGAGCATTCGGAGCACCGCCCCTTCATCAGGTGAGTCTCCACATCTACAAGCATCTTCACATCATTGTCAAGACTGCGCTCGTCCCCTCAGCCTCCTGCAGCCACACCGCACATGCTCCGCTCAGGGAGGTGGGCACTGGGTGCAGAGCTTAACAGGTACGTGCGTGTTGCCCTTCTGAAGGAGATTGGCCTGATTAACCTGGCATTTATTTCATCAATGGAATGAAATATCGAGTGTCACAGTCATTGAAAAATAAAATGTTAGAAAGCAGTGAACATTATAAATAAACATAAAAACTAGGAGCAGGAGTAGGCCATCTGGCCCCTCGAGCCTCCTCTGCCATTCAAAAAGATCATGGCTGATCTTTTTGTGGCCTCAGCTCCACTTACCCGCCCATTCACCATAACCCTTAATTCCTTTACTGTTCAAAAGTTTATCTATCCTTGTCTTAAGAACATTCAATGAGGTAGCCTCAACTGCTTCATTGGGCAGGGAATTCCACAGATTCACAACCCTTTGTGTGAAGAAGTTCCTCCTCAACTCAGTCCTAAATCCACTTCCCCTTATTTTGAGCCTATGCCTCCTAGTTCTAGTTTCACCCACCAGTGGAAACAACTTCCCTGCTTCTATCTTATTTATTCCCTTCATAATCTTATATGTTTCTATAAGATCTCCCCTCATTCTTCTGAATTCCAATGAGTATAGCCCCAGTCTACTCAGTCTCTCCTCATCAGCCAACCCTCTCAACTCCGGAATCAACCTAGTGAATCTCCTCTGCACCCCCTCCAATGCCAGTTTATCCTTTCTCAAGTAAGGAGACCAAAACTGTACACAGTACTCCAGGTGTGGCCTCACCAGCACCTTATACAGCTACAACATAATCTCACTGTTTTTAAACTCCATCCCTCCAGCCAGGAAGGACAAAATTCCATTTGCCTTCTTAATTACCTGCTGCACCTGCAAACCAACTCCTTGAGATTCCTGCACAAGGACACACTTGTGCTAGCTACTCTTACTCATTAGCTATCCGGTGCAAAATTAATATCTTAAAAGTAATAATTCATTTCATCATTTATTAATTGTCTACTTTAAAAAAAATTAATCATGCTAATCTGATTTAATTTCCCAACTCTGATTCATGGCCTCATTTTGTTCCTTTCTCCAAGCCCCTTAACTTTATCTGACAGTGTAATGTTGTCCTGGAAGCCAACAGGAAGAGGTCTCAGAGGATCAAGGGATTTGATTTGATTTATTCTTGTCACAGGTATTGGGATGTAGTGAAATGTAATGTTTCTTGTGCGCTGTACAATCAAAATATACTATTCATAGAGTACATAGGGGAGAAGGAAAGGAGAGGGTGCAGAATATAGTGTTGCAGTCACACACAGGCTGTAGAGAAAGATCAGCTTAATATATTGTAGGTCCATTCGAAAGTCTGTTGGCAGCAGGGAAGAAGCTGTTCTTGTTGATTGCGATATATTAGCAGACCTTTGCATCTTTTTTCTAATGGAAGAAGGTGGAAGAGAGTATTTCCAGGGTGTTTTGCGTCCTTGATTATGCTGGCTACTTTCCTGAGTGAACGGCAAAATTATGAGAGACATAGACAGGATGGATAGTCTGAGGCTTTTTCTGAGGGTGGCACAGGCTCAAGGTGAGAGGGGGAAAGTTTTCAACGCAGAGAGTGGTGGGTGCTTGGAACGTGCTGCCAGAGGTGGTGGTGGAAGCAGGCACATTAGCAACATTTAAGTGGCATCTGGATGGTACATGAATAGGAAGGGAATGAAGGATACCGACTGAGTATGGGCAGAAATTTATTTTTTAGTTGAGTTAGGGCATCATTATTGGTACAGGCTTGGAGGGCCAAAGGGCCTGTTCCTGAGCTGTACTTTTCTTTGTTCTTTGAAGTTTAGATGGAGTGAATGGATGGGAGGCTGATTTGCATCATGGACTGGATTACATTCCCAACTCTTTGTAGTTTTTTGCGATCTTAGTCAGAGCAGAAGAAGCAGGGAGTTCTGTAATAAGTCAACCTGTGCTGACCAGTCAAGTGTGTAATTGTGAAATGAAACCAGGAAATGTTGGAAAAACTCAGCAAGTTTGGCAGTAACTGTGGACAAAGAACCAGAGTTACGGACTCAAGCCAGTCTGACTCTCCTTCAGATTCTTCTTCTAAGTCATTGAGAAACCCTGGTTACCAAGTTATCTTTTAAACTTAAACATAGCATTTCACTTTCAGTCAGGAACAGATCCCAGTTTTACACCAATCTCTGATTTGACAGCACATTTACAGCATCCATCATTGTTCTTCCTGACTCTAAACCTAGTTGTAAAGGAGTTTCTGTTCCGTGTCTAGGAGCCCTGAGCCATGGAAGAGAGCAGCTGGGACACATTTCTTCCACACTTCAGGATTCAACCACATGGGGATTTTGCTGTCAGTGAAGAGCGATGTGAAAGAGCCAAGTGCTCTTTGTCCCTCTCAGTGTGACCCTGAAGGATTGTATCCAGGCTGAAGTTCTGTTCCTACTGTGTGATCCTTCTGCAGATTATCCTTTCTGAGTTCCAGCCTGGTGATGTTAAACATGGAGGTGGGAAAGACAAAAATCTACAATGTGTTTAAAACAAGTTTAAAATTTATCCTGAACATTAAACACCACCCAAGTTATAGGGCTTTGAACATCAGCAAAACAAACTCCAATTATCCAAATCAACATGCTTCTGTCTGGATGTGATTAACAACAGTCATAACAAGCCCCTGCTCTCACTTGTGAACTTGCTGGTGTCTCAGCAGGTTGAATGAATGAGTGAATCCCTTCCCACATACAGAGCAGATGAATGGCCTCTTCCCCAGTGTGAACTCTTTGATGTTCCACCAGAGTGGAGGATTGAGTGAATCTCTTCCTACCTATGGAGCAGCTGAACGGTCTTTCAACAGTGTGAGCTCTCCGGTGTTTCCGCAGGCTGGATGACTGACTGACAACCCTTTCCCGCACATGGAGCAGGTGAATGGTCTCTCTCCAGTGTGACTGCGCTGGTGTATCAGTACCTCACTTCCGCAAAACACTTCTCACATGCAGGACAGTTGAAAGGTTTCTTATCAGAATGAACACGCCGATGTGTCAGCAGGCTGGATAACTGAACAAATTCCTTCCCACACACCAGGCAGGGGAATGACTTCTCGCTGGTGTGAACCCGCATGTGGATAGGGAGCTTGGATAACTGTGCAAATCCCTTCCCACACACAGAGCAGGTGAACGGTCTCTCCCCAGTGTGTCTGTGTCGATGAATTTCCAGCTGGCATGGGTAATTGAATCCTTTCCCACAGTCTCCACATTTCCACAGTTTCTCCATGGTGCCAGTGGCCTTGTGTCGTTCCAGGTTGGATGATCAGTTAAAGTCTTGTCCACACACAAAACACTTGTAAAGTTTCTTTCTGTTTAAACTTAAACAGCATTTCACTTTCAGTCAGGAACAGATCCCAGTTTTACACCAATCTCTGATTTGACAGCACATTTACAGCATCCACCATTGTTCTTCCTGACTCTAAACCCAGTTGTAAAGGAGTTTCTGTTCCGTGTCTAGGAGCACTGAACAATGGAAGAGACCCCCCCCTGTCCCCCTGCCAGAGAGCTATCGGGCTCCCCCTCCCCCCCACCAGAAATACATGTTACCCGCCTCCCTCCCCACCCCCCAGAGAATGATCTGGCCTCACTCCCCCCCCCCCCCCCCCCCCCCGCCCGCCACCAGAGGACGATGCCCACCCCCCACACCCCCCAGAGATACATCTTACCCACCTCCCTCCTCCCCTCCCCCCTCCAAGAGAATGATCTGGCCTCCCCCCCCCCCCTGGCCAGGGAACGATTTGGCCTAATCCTCCCCCACCCCCCAAGAGAATGATCTTGCTTTACTCCCCCCTCCCCCGAGGTACATCTGACCCGCCTCCTCCTCCCTGCCCCCCCCCCCCCCCCCCCCCCGTCGATCTGAGTCAGAGAGCCGTTGGAAGCACTGAACGCGCCTCTTCAGCAGCTGGAGTGCCCGAATCAGACTTTTATTCAGCAGGTCCATTTCGGTGCGATTCCGGATCGGTGAACACGGTGGTAAAGGGAGAAATGCTGATAAAGTTGGGCGGGCAATTCATTAATTCAATTTAAATGCATGCAAATGCATTTAAATCGCCGTTGCGCCCGTTTCGGGCGTGAATCAGATCATGGCCATTCCCGGGTCTCAGTAAAGTGGCCATCTGCGCGGGCGCGGAGCGTGTTAATGGTCTCGCACCCAACTTTACTATGTTTTCACACCTGCAATGGTTAAATCGGGCCCTATAGCTCAGCCTTCAACACCATGATTCAATGAAACTCATCTCCAAACTCCATGGCCTGGGTCTCGGCTCTTCCCTCTGTGACTGGATCCTGAACTTCCTAGCCCACAGACCGCAATCAGTAAGGATAAGCAACAACACCTCCTCCACAGTCACCCTCAACACCTCCTCCACGATCATCCTCAACACCGGTGCCCCACAAGGCTGTGTCCTCAGCCCCCTTCTATACTCCTTATCCACTTATGACTGTGTGGCCAAATTCCCCTCCAACTCGATTTTCAAGTTTGCTGATGACACCACTGTGGTGGGTTGCATCTCAAACAATGACGAGACAGAGAATCTGGTGAACTGGTGCAGCAACAACAATCTCTCCCTCAATGTCAACAAAATAATCATCGACTTCAGAAAGCGTAGAGGAGAACATGCCCCTGTCTACATCAATGGGGACAAAGTAGAAATGGTCAGAAGCTTCAAGTTGTTAGGTGTCCAGATCACCAACAACCTATCTTGGTACCCCCATGCCAACACTATAGTCAAGAAAGCCCACCAACGCCTCTACTTTCCTAAAGACTGAGGAAATTTGGCATATTATCTACCACTCTCACCAACTTTGACAGATGCACCATAGAAAGCATTCTTTCTGGTTGTATCACAGCTTGGTATGGCTTCTGCTCTGCCCAAGACAGCAAGAAACTACAAAAGGTCGAGAAGCCCAGTCCATCACGCAAATCAGACTCTGTCTACACTTCCCACTGCCTCAGCAAAGCAGCCAGCATAATTAAGGGCCCCACGCACCCCGGACATTTTCTCTTCCACCTTCTTCCAACGGGATAAAGATACAAAAGTCTGAGGTCAGTACCAACCGACCCAAGAATAGCTTCTTGCCTGCTGCCATCAGACTTTTGAATGGACTAACCTCTCACTAAGTTCATCTTTCTCTACACCCTAGCTTTGCCTGTAACACTACATTTTGCACTGTCTCCTTTCCTTCTCTGTGAATGGTATGCTTTGTCTAGACAGCATGCAAGAAAAAATACTTTTCACTTTATACTAATACGTGACAATAAATCAAATCAAATCTGTTTTGGATTCTCCTGCAAATGGAAACATTTGTGCCACATCTACAAGGTCAACAAATAAAGATCCAAGAGCAAGCTACGTTTTGGATACAAAATTGTTTCAGTTGCACAAGACAATGAATGACAGTTGATGTGTGTTTTTTTGTGACTGGAAGATGCTGATGCAGTGGTCATGTAATTGGACGAGTAATCCAGAGGCCCAAGCTAATGGACTGGGGACATGCATTCAAATCCCAACATGGCAGCTGGTGGAAATTGAATTAATAAATCTGGAATTGAAAACGAATCCCTGGGAGAACATGAAGTCATTGGCAATTGTAAAAACCCATCCTGTTCACCAGTACCCTTAACTGATCTGGTCTCCATGTGAATCCAGACCCACAGCATTGTGGTTGCCTTCCAGAACTTCCAGCGTTTCCTCCGGGTGCTCCAGTTTCCTCCCACAGTCCAAAGATGCGCAGGTTAGGTTGATTGGCCGTGCTAAAATTGCTCCTTAGTGTCCTAAGATGCGTAGGTTAGAAGGATTAGCGGGTAAATATATAGGGATATGGGGTTAGGGCCTGGGTGGGATTATGGTTGGCGCAGACTCGATGGGCCAAATGGCCTCTTTCTGCACTGTAGGGTTTCTATGATTCTTCTATGATTCTATGAACTGCGCTCTGAAAAAGCACAGCAAGCCACTCAGCTTGAGAGCAACTAGGATTGAGCAACAATGCTGGTCTTGCCAGTGACACCCACATCCAGTAAAGAATCAAAAGGCTGTGTCCAGAGGGGGTTTCATCGGGCTCAATACTGGGTCCTTCATCCTTGGTTTATATCATTGATTTGAAATTAAATCATAGAAATCATAGAAACCCTACAGTGCAGAAGGAGGCCATTCAGCCCATCGAGTCTGCACCGACCACAATCCCACCCAGGCCCGACACTCACATATTTACCCGCTAATCCCTCTAACCTACGCATCTCAGGATTCTAAGGGGCAATTTTTAACCTGGCCAATCAACCTAACCCGCACATCTTTGGACTGTGGGAGGAAACCGGAGCACCCGGAGGAAACCCACGCAGACACGAGGAGAATGTGCAAACTCCACACAGTGACCCAAGCCGGGAATCGAACCCAGGTCCCTGGAGCTGTGAAACAGCAGTGCTAACCACTGTGCTACCATGCCGCCGTGTAGGGACATGACTAAGAACTTTGCCGATTATACTAAAAATGGTTGTGCACTTGATAGTGAGGCAGAAAGCTGGAGGGAAAACAAGACAAAGGATTACTGATAAGTGGCAGAACTATAGAATTGTAGAAGAACAGAGGGATGTTGGAGTGTAGAAGGTCACGGGTATAGCTTGAGAGGCAGTAGATTTAAAACTGAGATGAGGAGGAACGACTTCTCGAAGATGGTGGTTAATTTGTGAAACTCGCTGCCCCATAGCACAATGCAGTCTGAATCGTTCAATGGTTTCGAGGAGATAGATATATTTCTAATTTATAAAAATGGATAAGGGAATATGGGGAACATGTGGGGAGGTGGATTTGAGACCAGGGAGAGATCAGCCATGATTTGATTGAATGGCAGAGCAGGCTCAAACGGCTGAATTTGCCTACTTCTGTTCCGAATTCATATGTTCCCACAGCCACAGATCCATGAATGTAGCCGAAGAACAATGCAGCACAGGAAAGGGCCCTTTGGCTCACCAAGCCTGCGTCGATACGCGGTTTCTATCACTCTGTTCGCCTCCAGTTCATGCATCTATCAAGGAGATAATTTCATTCATGACTTGTGAAAAACATCAACCTGAGTCACCCTGGCTGATCAGACAGAATCACAGACGTTAACCTTGTGTCCAGAACTGAGTGTGTGGAGATTTTCGCAGAGGAGCCTCAGTCACCATCATTGAGACTAACTTTAAATTGCAGATCGTATTAATTGAATGGATTTGAAGCCCTGTCCCCAGGACATTGTGTTGACTCTCTGAATTACTCATGCAGTGACATTGCCAGGAGGTCAGTGTGTCTCCCCTGCTCTCTTTGTTGGTGGGGAGAAGCCAGAAGCGGCGGATAGTGAGAGTGGAGAATGTTCATTGTGAACCCCGCCCCGCCGGTACTGACCTCTCACCCGACACCTCACAATGCCCGAGTGATTGATGGCAGCTCCGGGCCAATAGGAGGAGGGGGCGGGGCTGGAGGACCAAGCGGAACGGACTGCTCCTCCAACCAATCGGAGTGAATGAAGAGGCGGGGCTGGACTGAGTGAAGCATGCGCAGTGAGATTAATGGCGATGGAGAAATTCTTGTTCGGGTCCAAAATCAGAAAAAGGTGAGAATTTGCTTGTCGGAGGGAGCAGTGGATCAGGCGGGGGATCAGAGAGGCTTTGTAATCACGATCAGCTTCTGCAAAAAAAACCTACCGATATCCGGGGCTGATCCCAGCCCTTTGCACAGAGCAGTTTTCTTCCAGTTACGGATCCGGATTAACCGCCACCATTTTTATCTGGGCACACCCAATGGGGAGCATGCGCGGCCGCCATCTTTATTCGGGGCACTCGCAGCAGGGCGCATGCGTAGCTGCCATGTTTGTTGGGGGCAATGTTTTGACATCTTCCCAGAGACAGAATGTGAACAACTTGTCCATCACACATCAAAAGGATATTAATAAGGTTGAAAGAGTGCAGAGAAGGTTTACAAGGATGTTGCCGGGACTTGAGAAACTGAGTTACAGAGAAAGTTTGAATCGGTTGGGACTTTATCCCCTGGAGCGTAGAAGAATGAGGGGAGATTTGATAGAGGTGTATAAAATTATGATGGGTATAGATGGAATGAGTGCAAGCAGGCTTTTCCACTGAGGAAATAACAAGAGGACATGGGTTAAGGGTGAAGGGGGAAAAGTTTAAAGGGAATATTGGGGGGGGCTTCTTCACACAGAGAGTGGTGGGAGTGTGGAATGAGTTGCCAGATGAAGTGGTGAATGCGGGCTCACTTTTAACATTTAAGAAAAACTTGGACAGGTACATGGATGAGAGGGGTGTGGAGGAATATGGTCCAGGTGCAGGTCAGCGGGACTCGGCAGAAAAATAGTTCGGCACAGACAAGAAGGGCCAAAAGGCCTGTTTCTGTGCTGTAAGGTTCTATGGTTCTAAACCGCTGTCATTCTTTCACTTCCAATTTCTTACTGATGAGGCAGAACAACAATATCAGGGCAGTGAAGATCATTTGTATTCTTATGTGTCTTTAACAAAATAAAATAGCCTCAGAAATTTCACAAAATTGTTACAGTTCTTTGAAAAGGGTTCGCACTGCTGCCTCACAGCTCCAAGGACCCGGGTTCAATACAGCCTCGAGTGACTCTGCCTCCTCTTGTCTGTGTGGGGTTTCATCCGGGTGCTCTGGTTTCCTCTCACAGTCCAATGATGTGCAGGTTAGCTGGATTGGCTATGCTAAATTGCCCCTTAGTGCCCCAAGATGTGTAGATTGGGGAGGTAATGACATAAATATGTGGAGTTACGGGGATAAGACCTGGGTGGGATGCTTTGTCAGAGATTCAGTACAGAGTCCAGACCAGTTGGCAAGTTTCCTTCCCTGAAGGACATGAGTGAATCAATTGAATCCAGCACGTTTCATGGTCACTTTTTCCTAGTGCAGGCCCCACATATTACCAGATTCATTCAGCTCAATTTCACAGCCTGGCTTTGTGTTTTTGTGGGTTCTTTCTCAGTCCCTTTTTTCTGTTCTAAATTAATTTCACAGGGTTTTAGAAGGGGACGATTTGCAATTGGGAAACTGAAACCAAACATCACATCAGGGACTGATACAGTCGACCAACTTATCGTAACCTGAATATTGTCATATTTTGAACATGGAAGGAAAAAGATCCATTCATAGCGGAGAGAAACCATACTCGTGTTCTGTGTGTAGACGAGGATTCAACCAATCATCTGACCTGTCAAAACATGAATGCAGTCATGATGGGGAGAAGCCGTGGAAATGTGGGGTCTGTGGGAAGGGATTCAATTATCCATCCCAGCTGGAAACTCATCGGCGTGGTCACACCGGGGAGAGGCCGTTCACCTGCTCGGACTGCGGGAAAGGATTCACTAAGTCATCCACCCTGCTGACACACCAGCGCACACACACTGGGCAGAGGCCATTCACTTGCTCTGTGTGTAGGATCGGATTCACTCAATCATCCACACTGTTGACACACCAGCGAATTCATACTGGGGAGAGGCCATTCACCTGCTCTGACTGTGGACAGGGATTCACTCACCAATCCACCCTGCTGACACACCAGCGAGTTCACACTAGGCAGAGACCGTTCACCTGCTCTGAGTGTGGGAAAGGATTCATTAATTTATCCAACCTGACGACACACCAAAGAAGTCACACTGACGAGAGACCGTTTAAATGTCTGGACTGTGGGAAGTGTTATAAAACCTCTCAGGAACTGATGTCCCATCAACAAGTTCACACTGACGAGAGACCGTTCAGGTGCTCTCACTGCAGAACTGGGTTCAGGCGATCATCTCATCTCACAGTTCACCAGCGCACTCACACAGGAGATAGACCGTTCACATGCTCTGTATGTGGGAAGGGATTCACTCAGTCATACACTCTGCTGAGACACCAGCGAGTTCACACCGGAGAGAGACCGTTCACCTGCTCGAGGTGTGGGAAGAGATTCACTCAATCATCAGCACTGCTCAGACACCAGCGAGTTCACACTGGGGAGAGACTGTTCATCTGCAATGATTGTGGGAAGAGATTCACTCAGTCATCCAACCTGCTGACACACCAGCGAGTTCACACTGGAAAGAGACCATTCACATGTTCTGAGTGTGGGATAGGATTTACTCAGTCATCCAACCTGCTGAGACACCAGCGAGTTCACAATTAACTCCAGAGATTGGATTGTGTTGTCAATCAGATTGAGAACTGAGCTATTTCTATTGGGGTCTGTTTCTGCTGATGTTAATAAACTTCAGGTCAGTTATAGAGACTAATATTCTGGACAAAAATCAAATATGTTGTCTTTGATTTAAACATGCTGTGTCGAGCCTTTCTAATATCTCTAACACAAGTTAGTTCCTTTTTAAGGACTCTCCCTTTCTCTTGTCTCCTCCATCCTCACCTCCAACAACAAAGTGTGAGGAGCTGATGGAGTTTCTTTGTCACTAAGATTGAGACAATCTGTTCAGTTGCCTCTGCTGCTTCCTTCCCTTCCACTCGCCCACTGGACCAGACTGTCTGTAAAGCTCCTCTGTGTCCAAGCTCTGAACTCACATCTTTCTCCAGTCTCTCTCCTATGTCCCATCAAACTTTCTGATTGTTCATCGTGTCCATGAGTCCTGCTTTCAACTCCCTTTACCCTTTTCCCACTAAAGCACCAATAACCCAACTTCCCCATGTTATCTGATATTGTTAATGGATCTGTCTCTTCTGGGACTGTCCCCCTCACCTCTAATTCACCCTCATCATCCATCCTAAGAAAAAAACCCTTGACCCCACTATCGTTACAAACTACCGTCCCAACTCCAACCTCCCTGTAATCTCCAAAGTCCTTGGAACTTTTGTGTCCCCTAAGGATCTTACCTTGGCCCCTCCTATTTCCCATCTACATGCTGCCACTGGGTGACATCATCCATTGGTTTGGAAGAAGATTGTAAAGTGTATCTTTTTGAGAGTGGAGTTTGGAAACACTCGTGTCACAATTTCAAGGGAAATTTGAGGCGAAATCCACAGAGGATCGATTGAGTTGCATCTAACACTTAGCTTCAGAGTGGGGGTTGTCTGATCACAGTCAATCTGTGGGTTTAAAGGGACTGTGTGTTTACTGAGAACATTATAGCATAAGAAATTTTGTAATCTGTGTTATCCTTGAAATCTGTGTACATTTGTGAAGGTAAGTGTTAGTGAAGGAGTATTTTATTATAGTCAAATGCTTCGTGTTTAATAAATATTTTGTTGTTAAAAGCTAATTGGCAATCCTGTGACTCAGTTCCTCTTTTATTTTAAATGTAAAAGTTACAGTGTTTTGAACCAGGGTTCCATCCTGGGATCTTCCCGTCCAGTTATATCAACTGGGATTGTAACACTCACCATATTGACTTGGAAATATATCGCTGTTCCTTCGCTGTCACTGGGTCAAAATCCTGAAACTCCCTCCCTAACAGCACTGTGGGTGTCCCTACACCACAGGGGATGTTGTGGTTCTAGAAGGCAGCTCAACACCACCTTCTCAAGGCCATTTAGGGATGGGCAATGAATGCTGGCCGAGCCGGTGACGCCCACGTTTTATTATTCAGGGCAGACTGTAGGCTTTGACCTCTATAAACGAATAAAAAATAAGGTAATACCTGTTTTTAGTCCATTGAATTGGTTTTCAATGACAGCATTGCCTTCTGACTTGTCCTTATGTCCTGGGCCTATTACACGGTTATACTTGAAGGAATAGAACCAGCCTGACTCCGTTGTGTTATCTCTGACACTGTTTCAATCCCCAAGCTGCTGCAGACATCTTTATTACTTCAAACAAACACATCTTTCTAATTTTGCAGACATTGCTAATTCCAGCAGGACTGTGACTTGACTACATTGACCAGCATGCTTTGCACATTGAACCCACAATGCAGTTCAGTGCAGTTCTTCAGGCATCCTCGGTCTGGGTTCTTCTACCACCCTCGATGTTCCATGTTACCACCATGAGAGACTCCACACACGGGGTTACACCACAACCCATCTACACTGATTAATATCAAAGAAATAAACAGTTCCAAACTAATTGCACAATTAAAAAAGGTAGATAATATGTTGGTTTCCAATAGAGCCATTGTTTTAAAAGCAGGTTAAGTTATGCTGAGGCTTTATAAAGCACTATTTAAATCACAATAGGAATACTGTGTTCATATCCAGTCAACACACTTTAGGAAGGATGGGATGGTCCTTAAGAAGGTGCGGAGGAGATTTACCAGAATGGTTCCAGCAAAGAGAGATTTTAGCTCCAAGGTCAGGTTCGGGAACCTGCAGTTGTTCTCCTTGGAACGAAACAGGCTGAGGGGAGATCTGAGAGAGGGGATCATTCTGACAGGTTTAGATCAAGTGGATAAGGAAATTGGTCAGGTTCTACAGCGACCTCTGGAGGCAAGGCTGTTGGTAAACGTAACCTTTTATTGTACATTCTTCTAACAATGTACAATTCAAGGCTCAGCATGAGGCTTCACATAGAACCATCTCTCAGCATACTCTTATCATCTAATCTTACATCACTGTGTACAATATTTACAAATTTAATTTTAACCTTTTACACTGCACTAAGTCTTCAGTCAACTTTCCTAACATTTCTTTCTTTGACTCAGTGTCAGTTGTCTGACTTGTCAGTTGATGTTTCTGAGATTCACCTTGGGACACTCTCCTACATTAACGGTCTGATGGAAATGAAAGTTATTTTGATTTGATTTATTATTGTCACATGTATTAACATACAGTGAAAAGTATTGTTTCTTGCGCACTATACAAAGCACACCGTTCATAGAGAAGGAAATGAGAGAGTGCAGAATGTAGTGTTACAGTCATAGCTAGGGTGTAGAGAAAGATCAACTTAATGCAAAGTAGGTCTATTCAAAAGACTGACAACAGTAGGGAAGAAGCTGTTCTTGAGTTGATTGGTACCTGACCTCAGACTTTTGTATCTTTTTCCTGATGGAAGAAGGTGAAAGAGAATATCTGGGATGCCTGGGGTCCTTAGTAACAGACTGGGGAAGTCAGGATTAAAACAATATCTGGGCAAATGGAGTTAGGTCACAGATCAGCCATGACCTCGGTGAATGAGAAAACAGGTTTCAGGGTGATAAATGAGCTCCTCCTGTTCCTGATAAATTTAGGCTCAAACACCAGCTGATGAATGGAAAGTGATGGGAGACCTGGGGAGAAGAGACTTCATCAGAAACCAGCACTGGAGCAGAGTTAGAGAGTGGGAGAATCCTGGGGAGAAACTACACAGGAACTGGAGTAGGTTGTTCAGCCCTTCCAGTCTGCTCTGTCATTCAGTTAGACTCTGGCTGATCAGTTTATCATCAAGATTTATTTGATTCTATTCTGTAGATTAAGCTGCAGCTCAGTTTTATGGGAAATTAACATCAGCAGAAACAAACTCCAACTATCACAATGGGAACATGTGAATTAGGAGCAGGAGAAGGCCACTCGGCCCCTCGAGCCTGCTCCACTATTCAATAGGATCCTGGCTGATGTGATTGTAGCTTCAACTCCACTTTCCTTCTTACCCCTCACACCCTTTGACTCTCTTGTCAATCAAGAATCTATTAAATTCAGACTTCAGAATATTCAGTGAGCCAGCCTCCACCACTCTCTGTGGAAGAGAATTCCACACTGTAACAACCCTCTGAGAGAAAAGGTTTCTCCTCATCCCAGTCTTAAATGGGAGACCCCTTATTTTTAAACTGCCTCTTGTTCTCCTCTCTACAATCAACATCCACTCTGTCAAGTCCCCTCTCAATTTTATATGTTTCAATCAGACCCTCTCTCATTCTTCTAAACCCCAATAGATACAGGCCGAACATGTCCAACATTTCCTCGTATGATATTTCCCTCATCCCACGAATCAGTCAAGTAAACCTTCTCCGAGCTACTTCTCACACAAGTCCTCTCTCAAGTAAGGAGACCAAAACTGTACACCGTGCTCTAGATGTGGTCTCACCAATACCCTGAACAAATGCAGCAAAACATCCCCGCAATAAACAACAATTCATTTACCTTTCTAATCATTTGCTGTGTCCACACACTAACTTTTCCTGATTACAGTACCAGGACACCCAGATCCCTCTGTACCTCAAAGTTCTGCAATCTCTCTCTCTGTATAAATAATCAACTGCTTTTCCATCCTTCCTGCCAAAGTGGACAAGTTCACATTATCCAAAAATCTTGTTCCAGCTGCCAACTTTTTACCCACTCACTGACCCTTTCCATGTCGCTTTACAGGCTTGTTATGGTCATTCACATCTCACTTTCCAACCTACCCTTTGTGTTATCAACAAATTTTGATCCTGTCATCCACATCATGAAAATAGTTTGTCAATAGTTGAGGGCCCAGCACTGGTCCCTGTGGCACTCCACAGGCTACACTTTGCCATCCCAAAAATGACTTGTTTCTCCCTCCTCTCTGTTTCCGATTAGCTCATCAATCCTCTATCCATGCTAATATAAAGAATCAACGTGGATGGGATGCTAATATGTCATGCCTTATGCTACAAATTCTTATTGAGTGTGGTAAACTTTGACGTGGCACCGTGTCAAATGCCTTCTGGAAATCTAAATACACCACATCCACAGGTTCCACTTTATCCACATTGCTTGTCACTTCCTCAAAGAAATCCAATACATCAATTAACATGATTTCCCTTGCACAAGACTCTGCCTGATTGCACAGAGATTATCTGTGTCCCACCCCAGTCTCCTTAATAACAGAATGAACATGATTCAGTCCTGCATGGGATTATTTATTTACTAATTACTTAAATAATAGATAGATAAATAAATGAACATGATTCAGTCCTGCATGGGATTACCAGCAACGGCAGAATCCAATCCCTGCAGTGACTTGTGAACTTGCTGGTGTCTCAGCAGATTGGCTGACCGAGCAAATCTCTTCCCACATACGGAGCAGGTGAACGATCTCTCTCCTGTGTGAATCTGCTGGTGTCTCAGCAGGTGGGATGACTGAGTGAACCTTTTCCCACACATGGAGCAGGTGAATGATCTCTCTCCAGTGTGAATTTGCTGGTGTCTCAGCAGGTCCTTAGTGCTTTTAAAACTCTTCTCACAGTCAGAACACTTAAACGGTCTCTGATCAGTGTGGACCAGTTGATGTGCAATGAGCTGGGGTGGCTGAGTGAATCGTTTCCCACATGTGGAGCAAGCGAAGGGTTTCTCCCCAGTGTGAATTCGCTCGTGTATCAGGAGGTGAGGTGAATCAGTGAATCCCTTCCCACACACACAGCAAATGAATGGTTTCTCCCCGGTGTGAACTCGCTGGTGTCTCAGACGGTGGGATGAATGGGTGAATCCCATCCCACACACCGAGCAGGTGAACGGTTTCTCCCCAGTGTGAACTCGCTGGTGTGTCACCAAATCCTGTTTACTTTTAAAGCTCTTCTCACAGTCAGAACACTGAAACGGTCTCTTATCAGAGTGAACTCGCTGGTGTGTTTGCAGCTGGGATAAACGTCCGAATCTCCTCTCACACACGGAGCAGGTGAATGGCTTCTCCCCAGTGTGAGTGCGCTGATGGACTTGTAAATCATTTTTACTTTTAAATCTCTTCTCACAGTCAGAACATTGAAATGGTCTCCGATCAGTGTGAACAAGTTAGTGTGTCAGAAGGTGGGATGACTGAGTGAATCCCTTCCCACACACTGAGCAGGTGAATGGCCTCACCGCCATGTGAGTGCGCTGGTGTCTCAGGAGGTCCTTTGTGCTTTTAAAGCTTTTCTCACAATCAGAACACTGAAACAGTCTCTGATCGGAGTGAACCTGCCGGTGAATCAGGAGGCTTGATAAAGCATGACATCCCCTCCCACATTCGAGGCAGGTGAATGGCCTCTCACCAGTGTGAACACGCCGGTGTGTATAGAGGCTGGATGAGTAAGCAAATCCTTTCCCACACTCAGAGCAGGTGAACGGCCTCTCTCCAGTGTGAATGCGACGATGAATATCCAATTGGGACGGGTAATTGAATCCCCTCCCACAGTCCCCACATTTCAATGGTTTCTCTGTGGAGCGGGTGTCCTCGTGTGACTCCAGGTTGGATGATGAGTTGATGCCTTGTTTACACAGAATGTGTGTTGGGTCACTAATCACTGAGAATTGTGTGGGTTTTTTCCAGCCTGTTTAACGCTCTTTCCACATTCATCACAATGGAAACTCTCAGGTGTGTGTGTGTCTTGGCACTTTTTCAGTCACACTGATGTTTGAAATCTTCACCCACAAACAGAACAAACATTTCTTCTTCTGGAGACAAAGGCTGACGATATTCAGTTTCCGATGAATTAAATCACTGAAACAGAGCTTGATTTGAAGTTTGTTTTGAGTTTCACATCTGTAAATCCAGCTTCAGAATACTCTGTAAAAAGAGTTTACAAAAGTCATCACTTTCAGTCCAGGATAGAAATTCTGAACAGACAATTCATAGTTTCTCTGGAACATATTTTCCTCTCTTGTTCCCCCAAATCTGTAAATCCCCGTCCCACACACTCTCCCTCCTCCCCTGGGCTGAAATCCAAACCCATCTCAACATCGCCACCATTTCTTCCCTCCACTCGCAGTTTTCTCCCTCCCTCTCCTCTGTCTGGGTTCAGTTCTTGATGTGGAAATCTCACCAACTGTCCTGGCTGGAGACAATACACATCTCTTTAACCTGTGCTTAACCCTCTCTCCACTCACATTGTCTGTACCTTTAAGACTTGATTACCTTGATAGGGGCGGCACGGTAGCACAGTGGTTAGCACTGCTGCTTCACAGCTCCAGGGTCCTGGGTTCGATGCTCGGGTCACTGTCTGTGTGGAGTTTGCACATTCTCCTCGTGTCTGCGTGGGTTTCCTCCGGGTGCTCCGGTTTCCTCCCACAGTCCAAAGATGTGCGGGTTAGGTTGATTGGCCAGGTTAAAAATTGTCCCTTAGAGTCCTGGGATGCATAGGTTAGAGGGATTAGCGGGTAAAATATGTGGGGGGAGGGCCTGGGTGGGATTGTGGTCGGTGCAGACTCGATGGGCCGAATGGCCTCCTTCTGCACTGTAGGGTTTCTAATCTTCTAAAAAAAAAACCTGCAAAGACTCGCATTCCAACCATTATCTTGTAAATTGAGTTTGTGTCAATATATATGCCCCGTTTATGAACACAAGTCCTACTCACCTGACGAAGGAGCAGCGCTCCGAAAGCGAGTGGCTTTTGCGACCAAATAAACCTGCTGGACTTTAACCTGGTGTTGTTAAAACTCTTACTGGGTTCAGTTCTCCAGCTGCTGTCTGCAGACTGACAATAAAACCAATGGCTCTTATTGGGGGTGTTGGGGCCTCTAGCGGGTGTTTGTGAATCCTCCCCGCCCACCTCCCAGGGTTTCCTTCCTTCCCAGAGATCAGAGTCCTCATTGATTTGAGGCCAAAGTGTAACCTCTTATTTATTGTCCCCCTCCCCCATCCTCTGATGTGAACCATCCTCCAGTGGCTGAGCCAGGATGGGGCCGTTAACCTGGGTCTGTTCCTGGGTGGGAGGGAGGGAGAAGCCCCGCAGCTGCAAACCAGGGAGCTGACAATGATTCTGAAGGGTTTGCGGATCCACAAAGTGTTTCCAAATCCTCCCAGCCACCGCCTAACGCTGACTCCGCTTCTCCGGGACAAACAAGCGCCAAGGACAGCAATGACACTGCGCATGCTCCACATCACAATGCCCGGGCGCTGATTGACGGCAGCTCCGGACCAATAGGAAGAGGGGGCGGGGCTGGAGGACCGAGCGGGAGTGGCTGGTCCTCCAACCAATCGGAGTGAATGAGGGGCGGGACCTGAAGCATGCGCAGTGCGGATGAACCAGATAAACCTGTTGGACTTTAACCTGGTGTTGTTTGACTTGTTGCTGTGTTTACCCCAGTCCAACGCCGGCATCTCCACATCAGTGCGGGTAATGGCAGACGGCCGGTTTTAGTTTGGAAGCGAGATCAATGAAGGGAAAGGAATGACTGGCAAATGGGAGGTTTTAAAAGTGTGATATCAAGAGTCCAGGGGCAGTATATTCCTGTTAAGATGCAGGGAAAGAATGGTAAATTTAGGGATCTCTGGCTGACAAGGGACATTGAGGCTCTGGTCAGGTAAAAGAAGGAAGCAGACATTGGGTTCAGGCAATCGGGGACAAGTGAATCACTCTGACTATAAAAAGTGTAAGAAAATACTGAAGATGGAAATCAGGAGGACAAAAAGAGGGTATGATATGGATCTGGCAGGTAAGATTAAAGAAAATTCCAAGAGGTTCTATAGCTATATTAAGAGTAAAAGGGTGGCTAGAGAGAGAATAGATCCCCTTAAAAATCAGTATGGCCATCTGTGTGTGGAGCTACAGGAGATGGGTGAGATTTTTAATGAATACTTCTCCTCTGTGTTTACTGCGGAGAGCACCATGGGTGCGAAAGAAATAAGGGAAACAAGTGGTGATATCTTGGGCACACGCATGTTACTTGGGAGGAGGTATCTGCAGCCTTATAAAAGCAAATTACTGCGGATGCTGGAATCTGAAACCAAGAGAGAAAATGCTGGAAAATCTCAGCAGGTCTGGCAGCATCTGTAAGGAGAGAAAAGAGCTGATGTTTTTTGTCTCGATTACCCTTTGTCAAAGCTCTGAAACATCAGTTCTTTTCTCTCCATACAGATGCTGCCAGACCTGCTGAGAATGGGGAGAGAGTGTGTGGAATGGAGATTTACAGCTTCTGGGAAATGAGAGAGGAAAGAATGTTCCATAGAAATTGTCTGTTCTGAATTTCTATCCTGTACTGACACTGATGACTTTTGGAAACTCATTTTACAGGATATTGAAAGAGGAATCACAGGCTGAAATCTCAAACATCACGTCTCGATCTGACAGAGTCTTATTCCTTGGGACCTCAATATCATCGGACTTTGAATCCAGAAGGAGAAATGATTGTCCAGTCTGTCAATTTGAAAAGATTTGAAATGTCAGTGTGAGTGAAAAAGCATCAACACACTGCCACACTCGAGTGAGAGTGTTCCAATGCACTGACTAAAGAGCTTTAACCAGTTACACAGTCTGAATAAATATCACACCATTCACAGCGGGGAGAGACTGTAATCTTGTTCTGTGTGTGGACGAAGTTTCAACTAATTGTCCACCCAAGAGAGAGGTAAGGACACCCGCACTATGGAGAAACTGTGGAAATGTGCGGACTGTGGGAAAAGATACAGAGCCCCATCTCTGCTGGCAGCTCATCGGCGCAGCCACACTGGGGCGAGACCATTCACCTGCTCTCAGTGTGAGAAGGGATTCATTCAGTTATCCAGTCTGCGGACACACCAGCGAGTTCACACTGGGGAGAGGCCATTCACCTGCTCTGAATGTGGGAAGGGATTCACGCAGTCATCCCACCTGCAGACACACCAGCGAGTTCACACTGGGGAGAGGCCCTTCACTTGCTCTCAGTGTGGAAAGGGATTCATTCAGTTATCCAGCCTGCAGAGACACCAGCGAGTTCACACTGGAGAGAGGCCGTTCACCTGCTCTCAGTGTGGGAAGGGATTCACTCAGTTATCCAGCCTGCGGACACACCAGCGAGTTCACACTGGGGAGAGGCTGTTCACCTGCTCTCATTGTGGGGAGGGATTCACTTGTTCATCTAACCTGCGGACACACCAGCGGGTTCACACTGGGGAGAGGCCATTCACCTGTTCTCAGTGTGGGAAGGGATTCACTCAGTTATCCAGCCTGCAGAGACACCAGCGAGTTCACACTGGCGAGAGGCCGTTTACCTGCCCTCAGTGTGGGAAGGGTTTCAGCGTTTCATCCCGGCTGCTGAGACACCAGCAAGTTCACGAGTAATGACAGGGGTTGGATTCTGCTGTTATTGTTTCTGCTCTCAGTGGCATCCAGGACTGCATTTTGTTCATTCTCACAGTTGGTCAAAGGGAAGGGTCAGAGGGTTTCTTTGTGCTGGACTGGCCGGTCTCAGCCTCCAGTGGGCTGATGCTCTTTGAGTCTTTTTGTGAATACCTGGTTTTAAATGTCACAAGGATCACAGAGTGACAGGGTGTTAGGACGTTTAGAGATATTTAGTCAGAAGAAAACAGAGGTTGGCAGTGCAAAGGTACATTTCTGAATGGAGGGCTGTGACAAGTGACATTCCTCAGCGATCAGTGCTGGGACTTTTGCTGTTTGTAATATATATAAATGATTTGGAGGATAATGTAACTGGTTTGATTGGTAAGTTTGTGGACGACACAAAGGTTGGTGGAATTGTGGATAGTGATGGGGACCGGCAGAGGATACAGCAGGATATAGATCAGTTGGAGACTTGGGCGGAGAGATGGCAGATGAAGTTTAATCCGGACAAATGTGAGGTAATGCATTTTGGAAGGTCTAATACAGTTGGAAATATACAGTTATTGGCAGAACCCTTAAGAGTATTGCTAGGCAGAAGGATCTGGGTGTACAGGTACACAGGTCATTGAAAGTGGCAATGCAGGTGGAGAAGGTCGTCAAGAAGGCATACGGCATGCTTGCCTTCATCGGCCGGGGCATTGAGTTTAAAAATTGGTAAGTCATGTTGCAGCTTTATAGAACCTTAGTTAGACCGCACTTGGAATCTAGTGTTCAATTCTGGTCACCACAGTACCAGAAGGATGTGGAGGCTTTGGAGAGGGTACGGAAAATATTTATCAGGATGTTGTCTGGTGTGGAGGGCATTAGCTATGAGGAGAGGTTGGAGAAACTTGGTTTGTTCTCACTGGAACGACGGAGGTTGAGGGGGGGCGACCTGATAGAAGTCTACAAGATTATGAGGGACATGGACAGAGTGGATAATCTGAAGCTTTTTCCCAGGTTGGAAGAGTCAATTACTAGGGGGCATCGGTTTAAGGTGCAAGGGGCAAGGTTTAAAGGAGATGTACCAGGCAGGTTTTTTACACAGAGGGTGGTGGGTGCCTGGAACTCGTTGCCGGGGAAGGTAGTGGAAGCAGATACGATAGTGACTTTTAAGATGTGTCTTGACAAATATATGAAACGCATAGGAATAGAGGGATATGGTCCCTGTAAAGGGAGGGGGTTTTAGTTCAGACGGGCAGCATGGTTGCTGCAGGCTTGGAAGGCCAAAGGGCTTGTTTCTGTGCTGTAATTTTCTTTGTTCTTCGTTCTGTTTGGAACATTCCAAATGCCCATCCAATTTCCTTTTTAATTGTTTATTGTCTCCACTTCCTCCACCCTCATAGACAGCGAGTTTCAGGTCATTACCATTCGCTGCATCAGAATATTCTTCCTCACATCTCCCCCCCACCCCCCCCTCCCCCCTCCCCTTCCCCGCCACTACCCGCCCCCCCCCCCCCCACTCCTCCCCCACTCCTCCCCTTGCATCTCTGACCCAAAACCATAAATCTGTGTGCCCCCCTCGTCCTTGTCCCATCAGCTAATGGGAACAGCTTTTCTTTGTCCACCTTATCTAAACCTGTCAGAATCTTGTCCACCTTTATCAAATCTCCCCTCAACCTCCTTTTCTCCAAGAGGAACAAGCCCAGCCTGACATCGACAATAAAGAACAAACTAACAGAATATGTTAATACCTGAAATCAAATGGGAATGTTTAATTTCTGTTTTAAAGATATTGTGAATATATTGTCCTGGACAATAAAGGAATTGGAATAACTCAGCTTGGGTGTGGTTGAATGGAATATATCAATCTGATATCCACCTACAGTCTAGTGAAAGTCTGGAATATGTAGCTGGAAGTCCCTTCCTAACAGCACTGTGGGTGTACATACACCTCAGGCATTGCAGCAGTTCAAGAAGGCACCCTTGGGGTTGGGGTTGACCATGGCCAAGGCAGCTACATACAGCCACATATTCTGTTATAATTGAAGGACTGCAGATTGAATGTGAGGCATTGTGGGACTGGACTATCTTGACCACATTCCTGTGACTGCCCGGAAACTCATGTGTCTATTTTAAAGAACAAAGAACAATACAGCACAGGAACAGGCACTTCGGCCCTCCAAGCCTGCGCTGATCATGTGTTCCTAACTAGACCATCCGTTTGTATCCCTCTATTCCCAGTCTGTTCATGTGGCTATCTAGATAAGTTTTAAATGATCCTAGCGTGTCTGCCTCAACCACCTTGCTTGGTAGTGCACTCCAGGCCCCCACCACCCTCTGTGTAAAATACATCCCCTGCATATCTGTATTGAACCTTGCCCCCCTTACCTTGAACTTGTGACCCCTTGTGTTTATCATTTCTGACCTGGGAATAAGCTTCCAACTGTTCACCCTATCTATGCCCTTCATAATTTTGTAAACTTCTATTAGGTTGCCCTCAACCTCCGTCTTTCCAGGGAGAACAACCCTAGTTTACTCAATCTCTCCTCATAGCGAATACCCTCCATACCAGGCAACATCCTGGTAAATCTTTTCTGTACTCTCTCCAAAGCCTCCACGTCGTCCTTCTGGTAGTGTGATGACCAGAACTGGACGCAGTATTCCAAATGTGGCCTAACCAACGTTCTATATAACTGCAACATCATATGCCAACTTTTATACTCTATGCCCCAATAAAGGCAAGCATGCCATATGCCTTCTTCACCCCCCTTTCCACCTGTGCTGCCACCCTTAAGGATCGTGGACTTGCGCACCCAGATCCCTCTTGTGTGTCTATACTCCTGATGGTTCTGCCATTTATTGTATAGCTCCCCCCTGCATTAGATCTACCAAAATGCATCACTTCGCATTTATCTGGATTAAGTTCCCTCGACAATCATTTTTGTCACCTCCTCAAAAAACGCAACCAAATTTGTGAGGCATGACCTCCCTTGTACAAAACCATGTTGTCTATCGCTAATGAGATGATTCAGTTCTAAATGTGTATAGATCCTATCTCTAAGAATCTTCTCCAACAATTTCCCTACCACGGACGTCAAGTTCACTGGCCTATAATTACCCGGGTTATCCTTGCTACCCTTCTTAAATAACGGGACCACATTTGCTATCCTCAAATCCTCTGGGACCTCACCTGTGTCCAATGAAGAAACAAAGATTTTTGTGAGAGGCCCAGAAATTTCATCTCTTGTCTCTCTCAGTAACTGGAAACTTGATAAGGTGCCCCATGCAAGGCTTATTGAGAAAGTGAGGGGGCATGGGATCCAAGGGGACATTGCTTTGTGGATCCAGAACTGGCTTGCCCACAGAAGGCAAAGAGTGGTTATAGACGGGTCATATTCTGCAGGGAGGTCGGTCACCAGTGGAGTGCCCAAGGGATCTGTTCTGGGAACCTTACTCTTCGTGATTTTTATAAATGACCTGGATGAGGAAGTGGAGGGATGGGTTGGTAAGTTTGCTGATGACACAAAGTTTGGAGGTGTTGTGGATGGTGTGGAGGGATGTCAGAAGTTGCAGCGAGACATTGATAGGATGCAAGACTGGGTGGAGAAGTGGCAGATGGAGTTCAACCCAGATAAGTGTGAGGTAGTTCATATTGGCAGGTCAAATACGATGGCAGAATATAATATTAATGGTAGGACTCTTGGCAGAGTGGAAGATCAGAAGAATCTTGGGGTCCGAGTTCATAGGACGCTCAAAGCAGCTGTGCAGGTTGAGGCTGTGGTTAAGAAGGCGTATGGTGTACTGGCCTTCATCAATCGAGGAATTGAGCTTAGGAGTCGTGAGATAATGTTGCAGCTGTATAAGACCCTGGTCAGACCACACTTGGAGTACTGTGCTCAGTTCTGGTCACCTCATTACAGAAGGATGTGGAAATCATAGAAAGGGTGCAGAGGAGATTTACAAGGATGTTGCCTGGGTTGGGGAGCATGCCTTATGAGGATAGGTTGAGTGAGCTCAGTCTTTTCTCCTTGGAGAGACGAAGGATGAGGGGTGACCTGATAGAGGTGTATAAGATGTTGAGAGGTATTGATCGAGTGGATAGTCAGAGGCTTTTTCCCAGGGCTGAAATGGTTGCCACAAGACCACACAGGTTTAAGGTGCTGGGGAGTAGGTACAGAGGAGATGTCAGGGGTAAGTTTTTCACTCAGAGGGTGGTGGGTGGTAGAGGCGGATTCGAGAGGGTCTTTTAAGAGACTTTTAGATAAGTGCATGGAACTTAGTAAGATAGAGGGTTATAGGTAAGCCTAGTAATCGCTAAGGTAGGGACATGTTCGGCACGACTTTGTGGGCTGAAGGGCAGGTATTGTGCTGTAGTTTTTCTATGTTTCTATGGAACTCCCTTCCTAACAGCACTGTGGGTGTACGTACACCTCAGGCATTGCAGCAGTTCAAGAAGGCACCCTTGGGGTTGGGGTTGACCATGGCCAAGGCAGCTACATACAGCCACATATTCTGTTATAATTGAAGGACTGCAGATTGAATGTGAGGCATTGTGGGACTGGACTATCTTGACCACATTCCTGTGACTGCCCGGAAACTCGTGTCTATTTTAGTTTATAATTGAGGATTTCTGGGAATAAGTTAAATGGGGAAATATTAAGCACAGCCTGGAGGAATTTGGAATAACTGAGAATTTTATCCCCAGATAAAGAACAAAGATTTTGCCTGTGTTTGGGTGTAACGTGTTTGGGATTTTAAATCAACAAAGATGTTGCCTCTAAAATCAGTCCTTGGAAGTTGGCTTAAAAAAGGTTAAGTTATAATGAAGGATCTTGGATCTTATTTCAATCAAGGAGTTGTGAGTTTGTAGTGCTCTGTCGCTTTAAGAAGCTATCGCTGCGAGAGAGAATGCTGAGGATTCATTGTTTGAAATTTACGAGCTGTGAGAATCTGTGTGTTTTGTTTGTTTTATGTGGATGTTTGTAGATGTGTTTTATCATTGTTTTGGGCTACATTTGTTAAGGTTTATCTTTCTGGAGAATTAACCTTACCTTGAGTCTTTAATTAAAGGCATTTTTGGAAGTTTAAAAACAGGATCACAAGAACGCTTAAGTAATTCATCCTGCTTATTGTTGTTGTAAAGCACATGCTGTGTTTCTCTGTTTGTGTGTGGATGATATTTGTGGGTTGAACACTTCAAGTTTTGAGGTTTTCTGTCTGTGATTTAAATCAAACAGATTTTTAAAAAAGGAAGTGTGATGAATAAAACTTTTTTGTTTAGAAGTTATGAACCTGGAGCCATATTTACTGGCCAGAGACAGGATTCCAGGATATTTTATTAAACATGTGGGAATTTTAATCCGGATACAATTCACCCATGTGAGAATGAGAGTTTTAATTTGTAATGGTTATTTAAAATTTGACACATGTGAAATGATTCTGACCAATCCTGTGTTGGATTGATCTTGGGTTAAACTTCCTGTCAGGTCCAAAGATTTATTCCTGACGCAAGTAACACAAAGAAAAGGAAAATTCTGGAATTGGATCCTGAAGAAGAGTTTAAAAAGAGAGAGTATTAAAGAGAAATGTTCCCAGACCATGTGGTCATTAGATTAAAACAAAGGAAGAGTGCTGACGGCCATTTGAGAACTTGTAATCCACCCCATTTCTAACTAAGGGAGTCTATGTACAAAGAAAGCCCAAGAAAGACCCCCCCCCCCAAGGGGGGGTCTGGAAAGCATCATGATGGGGGCACCTGTCCATGAGATGATCACAAAGCCCCATGATGCCCAGTTACTACTTTGATTGAACCTATAATGTATGTAATCTATCACCATTCTGATTGGATTATGTCCAGCCGGGATGGGCTGAGTAACTGGATAAGAATTGATGATATTCTTTGTTGGGTGGAGTTGCACATGGTCAGCCCCTGTGGCTTCTCCCCGCTGGCGTAACTCAATAAACTGTTTGTCGATTGAATCAGTCACAACACACTGGGTACATTCCCACTTCATCCTTGGGAGTGGCCTGATAGGCCGTGGTCCAGACTAAATGTGGCCTTTGGGGGGGCCTTTCATGAATCACATGTGTTTGGTCATTGTAAATGTGCATTCAAAATGGTTGGAAGCACAGATCATGAGTAATATTCCAGCTCCTGTGACAATAGAGAAGCTCTGTCAAATTTTCACAAGCCCTGGGTTACCAGATTGGCTTGTTTCAGATAACGACACTCTGTTTACAAGTGAGGTGTTTCAGGAATTCCTGTAAAGGAATGGTCTACGCCATGTGCGTACTGCACCGTTTCATCTGGCTACAAATGGTCTCGCAGAAAGAGCTGTTCAAACTCTGAAGGAGGGATTGAAGAGAATGGCAGGCGATACTTTAAGAACAAGCTCTCAAGATTTTTGTTCCAGTTTCGCATCACACCACAATCCACAACCGGACTCTCTCCTGTGGAATTTTTAGGTAGAAGGTTGAAGTCACATCTGGATCTGCTTCATCCAGATCTCAGAGCAAAAGTGAGCAGGAGACAAGAGAAGCAGAAGGAGGGACATGACTGCCACGCCAAAGAGAGGCAGTTCAAACCGGGTGATCAGGTTTACATCAGAAAGTTTGGGAGTGACCAAAGGTGGTTACCGGGAATAATTTTAAACCAAAGTGGTCCAGTATCTTGGGTGGTGAGACTGTAAAATGGAAGAGTTGTTCACAGACACCAAGACCATATTCGTTTGCGGTGTGACCCCGAGTCAGGAACAGTTTCAGAGTCAGCAACCATTACTGAGAACATGGCAGAGGGTCATGCTGCTGTGGATGTTCACCAGGAAATGGCTCCAGCTTTGCCAGTTGACTCTGCTGTGGGAGTGGAAGAGGAATGTTCATGTACAGATTCTCAAACTACCTCTTCACCTCCCATTCCAGAAACACCATTACAAGATTTACCAGTGGTATTGTACAGGTCGCAATGCAACCACAAAGCTCCTGACAGACTTCCGTATTGTTAAAGACATTACTTTGTTGTATTTCTGTCCTGATGGGGGATTGAAATTTAAGGAGAGGAGAAGTGTTACAGAGTGTTCTTCTCAGCCTCTCTCCCTTCTGAGCACGTGCGGGCTTTGGGCGGGCTTTCAGTCTGCAAGTCCAGGCTGGTTCCAATGCTCCTGTTTCCTTTTGTTTGCCAATGATTTTTAAACTTTCTTATTTATATAAAGAAGATCCTGCTTTTCACAATGCATTTGACTACCTTATTTGTGGACTGAAGTTCCCACAATTGTAAAGCAGGAGATGAGTTAAATGGACAACCTGAATTGAGAGACAATTAAAGAATAAATGATTCATTAATACAGATGTTAGGATGGAAATGTAAATTTGAACACAAAAGTTTACAACGTTTAGAATTATAAAGATATAAAGAATGTTTAAAATGCTGTGGGAATTATAAAATGTTACCTTCTGGCACCAACCGAATAGAAAGAAACAGATCACAAGGGCCACACGGTAGCACAGTGGTTAGCACTGCTGCTTCACAGCTCCAGGGACCCGGGTTCGATTCCCGGCTTGGGTCACTGTCTGTGTGGAGTTTGCACATTCTCCTCGTGTCTGCGTGGGTTTCCTCCGGGTGCTCCGGTTTCCTCCCACAGTCCAAAGATGTGCGGGTTAGGTTGATTGGCCAGGTTAAAAAAATTGCCCCTTAGAGTCCTGGGATGCGTTGGTTAGAGGAATTAGTGGGTAAAATATGTGGGGGTGGGGCCTGGGTGGGATTGTGGTCGGTGCAGACTCGATGGGCCGAATGGCCTCCTTCTGCACTGTAGGGTTTCTATGATTTCTACGAAGACTTGGTGGCGTGGCGCGGTGCCACAGTGGTTAGCACTGCTGCCTCACAGTGCCAGGGACCTGGGCTCAATTCCCGGCTTGGGTGACTATGAGGAGTCTGCACGTCTCCCCCGTGTCTGCGTGGGTTTCCTCCGGGTGCTCCAGTTTCCTCCCACAGTCCAAAAGACGTGCTGGTTAGGTGCATTAGTCATGTTAAATTCTCAATCAGTGTAACCGATCAGACGCCAGAGTGCGGAAACTAAGGGATTTTCACAGTAACTTCATTGCAGTGTTAACGTAAGCCTACTGGTGACACTAATAAATAAACTTTAATACTTTCTTAACCTTGACTAGAGAGAATGAATCAGTTCCTGTTCAAGATGTCTCAACATTGAATGACTGATGTTAACCAATTATTGGTCAACACTCAGGCTACCCCAAGTTAAGAGATATCGTTTGAGAGAAAGAATTGTCTTAAAATTCAGACAATGTGTGCAACTTGCTAAAAACCAAACCAGTTTCATTATTGACAAGTTATAGACCAATTGGCTGATTCCCAACAATTGGCTGAGCTGGGCTTTCTACATTTTGAAAGGATAAAAAAGGGGATTCAAGAAACCAATTTGGTAGATGTTTTTAAAAGTTTAAGGTTTTTTAAAGTTTATTTATTAGTGTCACACATTCACACTGCAATGAAGTTACTCTGAAAATTCCCCAGTCACCACGCTCTGGCGCCTGTTCCGGTAAACCGAGGGAGAATTTAGCATGCTCAATGTACCTAACCAGCATGTCCTTCGGTTTGTGGGAGAAATCCACACAGACTGGGGCAGAATATGCCGACTCTGCACAGACAGTGACCCAAGCCGGGTCCCTGGCGCTGTGAGGCAGCAGTGCTAACTACTGTGCCCTACAGAGAGGTGTTGAAAGCTGTTGATTTTACAAGTTATCCATGTTTTCAGAGTGGTCACTTTTTGTCCTGGTCTGAGAAGGATGGAGAAAAGTCTGTTCAGTTGTTCAAGTTAAGCTTTCTCCTTTTACTGTTAATAGATGCTTTGCTTTTTTTATCCTTCTCTCTTACATTTTTAATCGTTAATAAACTTTCCGAATTCACCATTTAAAGCGTTATTTCTTGCCATTTGGTTAAGTCACTGGAACCTGGTGTGATTTACGATTAGGGAGGTTATTGGAAACAAGTGAACCCTATAAATCTTCATTTAAATAAATCAAAGTTTTTACAAATGGAATGCTATCCTTTATTACGAGGGAAATTGAACATCGGAAAGAGGATGTTATGCTTCAGTTATGATGTGGAGATGCTGACGTTGGACTGGGGTAAACACAGTAAGAAGTCTCACAACACCAGGTTAAAGTCCAACAAGTTTACTTGGCAGCAAAAGCCACTAGCTTTTGGAGTGCTGCTCCTTCATCAGGTGAGTGGGAGTTCTGTTCACAAACAGGGCATATAAAGACACAAACTCAATTTACAAAATAATGGTTGGAATGCGAGTCTTTACAGGTAATCAAGTCTTAAAGGTACAGACAATGTGAATGGAGAGAGGGCCAAGCACAGGTTAAAGAGGTGTGTATTGTCTCCAGCCAGGACAGTTAGTGAGATTTTGCAAGCCCAGGCAAGTCGTGGGGGTTACAGATAGTGTGACATAAACCCAAGATCCCGGTTGAGGCCATCCTCATGTGTGCGGAACTTGGCTATCAGTTTCTGCTCAGCGATTCTGCGTTGTCGTGTGTTGTGAAGGCCGCCTTGGAGAACGCTTACCCGAAGATCAGAGGCTGAATGCCCCTGACTGCTGAAGTGTTCCTCAAGTTAAGGGAACACTCCTGCCTGGTGATTGTCGAGCGGTGTTCATTCATTCGTTGTCGTAGCGTCTGCATGGTCTCCCTAATGTACCATGCCTTGGGACAGGAGCGGTGCCAGAGGACTGGAGGACAGCTGATATGGTACCACTCGTCAAGAAGGGAAGTAGGGAAAAAAACAACAAATTCCTGGCCAGTGAGTCTAACTTCAGCAATAGGGAAACGATTGGAAAAAGTTCTGGGGGACAGAATTAATTTCCACTTGGGGAGGTGAGGATTAATCAAGGATGGGCAGCATGGTTTTGGCAAAGAGAGATCATGCCTTACAAATCTGGTTGAATTTTTGAGGAGGTGACTCGGTGTGTAGATGAGGGGAGTTAAGTTGATGTCGTCAACATGGACTTCATTAAGGCTTTTGACAAGGTCCCACATGGGAGGCTGACGGAGAAGGTAAAAGCCCATGGGATCCAGGGCAATTTGCCAAACTGGACCCAAAATTGTGTTTGTGACTGGATGCCTGTGTTTAGTGATGTTCTGCAGGGATTGGTGCTGCGTTGCTTGTTGCTTGTAGTGTACGTTAATGACCTGGATATGAATATAGGAGGTATGATAAGTAAGTTTGCAGATGACACAAAAATTGATGATGTGCTAAAAACCGAGGAGCAAAACCTTAGATTACAGGACGATATCGACAGGGCGGCACAGAGGCACTGCTGCCTCACAGTGCCAGGGACCCAAGTTTGATTCCCGGCTTGCGTCACCCTCTGCGTGGAGTCTGCACGTTCTCCCCATGTCTGCGTGGGTTTCCTCCGGGTGCTCCGGTTTCCTCCCACAGTCCAAAAGATGTGTTGATTAGGTGCATTGGTCATGCTAAATTCTCCCTCAGTGTACCTAAACAGGCGCTGGAGTGTGGCGACTCAGGGATTTTCACAGTAACTTCACTGCAGTGTTAATGTAAGCCTACTTGTGACACTAGTAAATAAACCTTAAAACTTTAGTTAGATGGGCAGAACAGTGGCAAGTGGAATTCAACCCTGAAAAGATTAGGTAATTTTTGGAGGACGAGCAATGTAATGGAATGCGCAATGAATGGTCAGATCCTAGGAAGTACAGAGGATCAGAGGAACCTTGGTGTGCATGTCCATAGATCTCTGAAGACAGTAGGACAGTTACATAAGGTGGTTCAGAAGGCACATGGGATACTTGCCTTTATTAACCAAGGCATTGAATATATGGCTGTAGAGTTTCACATTCTAATCAGTATTCTGTCACTTGATTTTGTGCCTCTGTATGCCCTGTTTCCACTCCATCTGACGAAGGAGCAGCGCTCCGAAAGCTTATGGTATTTGCTACCAAATAAACCTGTTGGACTTTAACCTGGTGTTGTGAGACTTCTTACTGTGTTCACCCCAGTCCAACACCGGCATCTTCACATCATGGCCCTGTTTGAGAGCAGATATCCACTCCATCTGACGAAGGAGCAGCACTCTGAAAGCTAATGGCATTTGCTACCAAATAAACCTGTTGGACTTTAACCTGGTGTTGTTAAAACTCTTACTGTGTTTACCCCAGTCCAAGGCCAGCATCTCCACATCATTGAATATAAGGGCAGGGAGGTTATGATGGAGCTGTCTAAAACACTGGATAGGCCACAGCTGGAGTACTGTGTGCAGTTCTGGTCGCCACACTATAGGAAGGATGTAATTGCACTGGAGAAGGTGCAGAGGAAATTCCCCAGGGTGTTGGCTGGGCTGGAGTGTTTCAGCTATGAGGAGAGGCTGGAGAGGCTGGCATTGTTTTTCTTGGAGCAGAGAAGGGTGAGGGGGACCTGATTGAGGTGTATAAAATTCTGAGGGGCACAGATAGGGGGCATAGGAAGGAACTTTTCTCTTTAGTCGAGAGGTCAATAACCAAGGGCATGGATTTAATTTCAGGAGCAGGAGGTTTATAGGAGAAATTAGGAGAAATCTTTTGACCCAGAGGGTCATGAATCTGGAACTCAGTGCCTGAAAGAGTGGTAGAGGTGGGAACCTTCACAACATTTAAGAAGAATTTAGTTAAGCTTTTGAAATGCCTTAGCATACAAGGTTACGCACAAAGAGTGGAAAATGGGGTTGGAATAGAACGGTCCTTGATGGCCGGCACAAACACGATGGGCCGAAGGGCCTCTTTCCATGCTGTAAAACTCTATGACCACCCACGTTGGCAGCAAGTTCAATATCATCATCAGTCACAACCCCCCTGTATCTTCACTAACTGAATCAATCCATTTAAAACATTCTTAGTTGAGGTATGTAGCCATATTTCTGTTTGGCCGGCATCCTGCATGGAGATTTCCAGCTCTCTGTGTCCAGGACAGGAAGCAGTGAGCACGGATCTGTCAATCAGCCTCAATCAGCACCTTCAGGAGAATTGGGAGGGTGAATATTTGATACAGCAGAGTGAGAATGGAGGGAGAGTGTGTGGGATGGAGATTTACAGCTTTTGGAGAATAAGAGAGGAAAGAATGTTCCAGAGAAACTACAATTGTTCTGAATTTCTATCTTGTAATGACACTGATCACTTTTGTAAACTCCTTTTACAGGATATTGGAAGGGGAGGATTTACAGACAGAAATCTCAAACCTAATGTCACATCAACATCTGACATCCTCACTCAATTCATCGGGGTCTGAATCTATCGATCTTTGATTCTCGAAGGAGAAATGTTTCCCTGTTCTGTCTGCTTCAAAAACTTCAATCATTTGTGTGACTGGAAAAGCACCAAGGCACTGATACACCCGAGTGAGAGTGTTCCAGTGCACTGAGTGTGGAAAGAGCTTTAACCAGTTACATTGCCTGAAAATACATCGCAGCATTCACAGCGGGGAGAGACTGTACCCGTGTTCTGTGTGAGATTTAACTGATTGTTTAACCTGGAGAGTCACAAGGACACCCACACCATGGAGAAACCGTGGAAATGTGGGGACTGCGGGAAGGGATTCATATCCCCATCTCAGCTGGAAGCTCATCAACGCAGTCACACTGGAGAGAGACCATTCACTTGCTGTGTCTGTGGCAAGGGATTCAGTCAGTTATCAAATCTGCGGACACACCAGCGAGTTCACACTGGGGAGAGACCGTCCACCTGCTCTGTGTGTGGGAAGGGATTGACTGACTTATCCAGCCTGCGAGGACACCAGCGAGTTCACACTGGGGAGAGACCATTCACCTGCTCTCAGTGTGGGGAGGGATTCACTCAGTCATCCACCTTGCGGAGACACCAGTGAGTTCACACTGGGGAGAGACCATTCACCTGCTCTCAGTATCTAAAGGGATTCACTCAATTATCCCACCGACAGACACACCAGCGAGTTCACACTGGGGAGAGGCCATTCACCTGCTCTCAGTGTGGAAAGGGATTCACTCAGTCATCCACCCTGCGGAGACACCAGCGAGTTCACACTGGGGAGAGACCATTCACCTGCTCTCAGTGTGGGAAGAGTTTCAGAGCTTCATCCGCCCTGCTGAGACACCAACCAATTCACGAGTGATTCCAGGGGTTGGATTCTGCTGTTATTGTTTCTGCTCTCAATTACATCCAGGACTGCATTTTGTTCATTCTCACAGTTGGTCAATGGGGAGGGTCGGAGGGTTTCTTTCTGCTGGACTGGCTGGTCTCATGACTTTGCCTCCAGTGGCTGAGTCTTGTTGCGAATCCCTGGTTTCAGATTTCACACGGATCACAGAGTGACAGGGCGATTGGAAGTTCAGACATGTTCAGTCAGCATTTCTATTTGAAACTCCCCCAGATGCCAATCGAATTTCCTTTGCAATAGTTTGTTGTCTCCAATTCCTCCACGCTCGTAGGCAGCGGGTTCCAGAACATTACCATTCACTGCATCAAAATATTCTTCCTCACATCCCCCCCCTGCATCTCTGACCCAAAACCATAAATCTGTGTCCCTCTCGTCCTTGTCCCGTAAGCGAATGGGAACAGCTTTTCTTTGTCCACCTTATCTCAACCTGTCAGAATCTTGTCCACCTCTATCAAATCTCCCCTCAACCTCCTTTGCTCCAAGGAGAACAACCCCAGCCTGACATTGACAATAAAGAACAAACGAATAGAATATGTTAATACCTGAGATCAAATGGGAATGTTTAATTTCTGATTTAAAGATGTTGTGAATATATTGTCCTGGACAATCAAGGAATTTGAACAACTCACCTTGGGTGTGGTTGAATGGAATATATCAATCTGGTATCCACCTTCATTCTGGTGAAAGTCTGGAATGTGTAGCTGGAAATCCCTCCCTAACCACACTGTGGGTGTACTTACACCTCAGGCATTGTAGCAGTTCAGGAAGGCAGTGTTGGCGCTGATCGTGGCCGAGGCAGCTACATACAGCCACATATTCTGTTATAATTGAAGGACTGCCGATTGAATGTGAGGCATTATGGGACTGGACTATCTTGACCACATTCCTGTGACTGCTCAGTTTCTGCAATCACGGACCATTAAAACTGCTTAGCAGGGCCCTGATAGAGGACCTGGTGAGAATATTTACTCAGAATGAGTTAGAATTAAACTTATTCCAGGACCGGCTGGTGTTCAGCAGCTGATACACCCGAATTTGTAAAAGGAGGGTCTGACCAATCATCAAACAGTGGTAGGTAGTTGGTTAAGAAGTGAAGAAGCGTTCTCAGGCATTGTTTAAATTATTTTATCATAAATTTGTGATAAGAACTGTGAGGGACTTGTGACCCGATAGTCGGTGAAGTGACGGTATACTCCAAGTAGCACTGGACTGAAAAGCAGAGCTCTGAGAGTGGATTCTAATGGTTATAATCCTACCCAAGCATGGCCAGTGAAAAATCAGAGCTCAACTGGGGACCGGACAGGTCTCTTACCTGCCATTTGGAAACTAAGAACAAGAAACATATCGATAAAATAATTAGAGAATAGAGCCAATGTTTCAAGCCTGAATGACACTTCGTAAGAGCTCTTATGAAGGGACATCTAGACTCGAAATATTGGCTCTATTCTCTCTCCACAGATGCTATCAGACCCGCTGAGATTTTCCAGCATTTTCTGTTTTCTTTTCAGATTCCAACACCCACAGTATTTCACTTTTATGATTAAATGATTCGGTCTGATTGGAATCCCCACGACCCTCCCGCATTGTTCTGACTCTACCAGCTGGGCTGTGGAATTAATTGGATAGATCTTCCAATAACAGAAAGGAAAGATAGATTATGAAACTAAACTAGCTCTAAACATAAAAAGTAATAGTAAAAGTTTTTACAAATATATAGAAAGGAATAGAGTGGCTAGAGTGAATGTTGGACCCTTGGAGGACGAGAGGGGGGATTTAATACTGGAATACGAGGAAATGGCTGAGACTTTAAATAGGTTTTTTGTGTCGGTCTTCACGGTGGAAGACACAAATAGTTTACCAAATATTCACGATTGAGTGTTGGTAGGAGGAGAGATACTCAATACAATTATTGTTACTAGAGAGGCAGTGCTTGGTAGACTAACGGGACTGAAGGTGGACAAGTCCCCGGGCCCGGATGGAATGCATCCCAGGGAACTGAAAGAAATGTCAGATGTAATAGCAGATGCGTTAGTGGTTATTTATAAAAATTCACTGGACTCTGGGGTAGTGCCAGCTGATTGGAAAACGGCTACTGTTACGCCGCTGTTTAAAAAAGGAAGTAGACAAAAGGCGGGTAACTACAGGCTGGTTAGCTTAACGTCTGTAGTTGGGAAAATGCTGGAATCCATCATTAAAGAAGAAATAGCAGGCCATCTGGATAAGAATGGTTCGATCAAGCAGACGCAGCATGGATTCATGAGAGGAAAGTCGTGTTTGACGAACTTACTGGATTTTTATGAAGATGTGCCTAGTGCGGTTGACAGAGGGGAACCAGTAGATGTGGTGTTTTTGGATTTCCAAAAGGCATTTGATAAGGTGCCTCACAAAAGTTTGCTGCAGAAGATTGGGGCACACGGAGTTGGGGGTGTGGTGTTAGCGTGGATTGGGGATTGGCTATCCAACAGGAAGCAGAGAGTTGGAATAAATGGGTGCTTTTCTGGTTGGCAGATGGTGACTAGTGGCGTGCCACAGGGATCGGTACTGGGGACTCAACTGTTTACTATTTACATAGATGATCTGAAGGAGGGGACTGAGTGTAGGGTAAGAAAGTTTGCTGATGACACGAAGATAAGTGGGAAATTGAATTGCGTGGAGGAAGCAGAAGGTCTGCAGAGAGATTTGAATAGGCTGAGTGAGTGGGCGAGGATCTGGCAGATGGCGTATAAAGTTGGCAAATGCGAGGTTATTCACTTTGGAAGAAATAATAGCAAATTGGATTATTATTTAAATGGAAAAAAATTACAACATGCTACTGTGCAAAGGGACCTGGGGTTCCTTGTGCATGAGTCGCAAAAACTCAGTCTGCAAGTACAACAGGTGATCAAGAAGTCAAATGGGATGTTGGAATTTATCGCGAGGGGGAGAGAATATAAAAGCAGAGAAGTCTTGCTGCATTTGTACGAGGCATTGATGAGGCCGCAGCTGGAATACTGTGTGCAGTTTTGGTCCCCTTACTTGCGAAAGGATATATTGGCCTTGGAGGGAGTGCAGAGAAGATTCAGCAGGTTGATATCGGAGATGAGGGGTGTAGATTATGAGGAGAGATTGAGCAGATTAGGTTTGTACTCGTTGGAGTTTAGAAGGGTGATCTTATCGAGACCTATAAGATAATGAAGGGGCTGGATGGGGTTGAAGTGGAGAGATTCTTTCCACTTTGAAAGGAAACCAGAACTAGAGGGCACAGCCTCAAAATAAAGGGGAGTCAGTTTAGGACAGAGTTGAGGAGGAACTTCTTCTCTCAGAGGGTGGTGAATCTCTGGAATTCTCTGCCCACTGAAGGAGGCTACCTCATGAATATGTTTAAATCACAGATAGATGGATTTCTGATCGGCAGGGGAATTAAGGGTTATGGGGAGCAGGCAGGTAAGTGGAACTGATTCACTTCAGATCAGCCATGATCTTATTGAATGGCGGGGCAGGCTCGAGGGGCTAGATGGCCTACTCCTACTCCTATTTCTGATGTTCTTATGTTCCAGAGAGCCAGCAGAGACATAATGGACCAAATGATTTCTATTTATGCTGTATCATTCTCTAAAAGAGTGAACATTCAGTATCAGGGACAGAGAGAAGAACCAGTGACTGTGCGATTGAACCCAGCCAGAATCAGCACCATAAAGGGAGGAGTGAGAGGGACACGGTGTAAAAGCTTTGAAACCATTGCATGGTCCTGCAGCAGAACTTTGAGAAATGGAGCACAGCAGATCACCAATTCTCAATATTTCATTAATTTACCTCAAATGCTAACAATGTTATTTTGAATTTACTGTGTGAGGTTTCAATGGCAGTTATTACCCAGCATTCGCTGCGGGTGTGAAAGTGCCCTATTCATCCACAGGAGCCCAGTACGCAGGCGCAGCGCTGTATCTGGTTCATGCGCAGTGTTACTTTGCTCGGAGGCCTACGAGTGCGGGAGACACTTATTTCAAGGGGTGAGAATCGGTGGGGCGGCGGGAGGAATGGAGCCGGGATTCGGGGTGGGGAGGGAACAGAGGCTTCACAAACATCTGCTGTAGGCCGCAAGGCCTGAATAAGAGCCTTCCGGTCCCGGGTTTGCGGCTCCGGGGATTTTATCCGGGATCAGGCCTAGTGCCGTGGCCGCCATCTTTGTTCAGCGGGGAGCAGAGCGCATGCGCAGCAAGTGGGCGGAGCTTCAGGATTTGGGTGACCAGGAGAGACAATGTTTGAGTCATTGACTGACAGGCCGGGTTCATGGATGCTGCCTTTCCCGGGGGAAGGTGCTGCAGGGGGAATAACAGAATAAAAACATGATCAAAATTAGGAGCAGGAGGGGGCATCTAGACCCATCGAGGCTGCTCCGCCATTCAGTAAACACATGGCTTAACTCAATTTTCCTCCAGCCCCAACCTCTCTAACTCATCACCTCCTGGAAGGTAAAATTGTAAATAACACAGCTTTGAATATACTCAATGAGCCGGCCTCTATTGTTCAATGAGGGAGAGAATTTCACAGCTTACTTAACTTCTGAGAGAAGCAATTTCTCCTCATCTCTGTCTTAGATCATTATTTTTAAATTGTTCTCGCAGTTCCAGATTCCGTGTTGAGGGGTAAACCCTTTCAGCATTCACTCTGTCAAGCACCTTCAGAATCTCATATGTTTCAGTAAGATCACGTCTCATTAATCTAAAATCCAATGAGCATAGATGCACCCTGCCGAACCTTTCCTCATAAAACAGACCCCTTCATGCCCAAAATCAGCTCATGAACCTTGTCTGAATTGCTTCCAATGTAAGTATATTCCATCTTAAGTAATCTTATGCTAGAAAACAGGAGGGGAGAATGTTATGGATTTATATTCAGGTCTGACAAATGACTGTTGGGGGTGACACAGTGGTTAGCACTTCTGTCTCATAGCGCCAGAGACCCGGTTCAATTCCAGCCTCGGGTGATTGTCTGTATGGAGTTTGCACATTCTCCCTCTGTCCATGTGGGTTTCCTCTGGGTGCTCTGGTTTCCTCCCACACTCCAAAGATGTGCAGATTAGGTTGATTGACAGTGCTAAATTGTCCCTTTGTGTCCCAAGATGAGGGGGAAGGAAAGGGGAGGATTAGTGATGTACGTACATCAGGTTACAGGGATAGGGTCTGAGTAAAGGTGCTCTGTTAGAAACTTGATGCAGACTCAATGGCCCAAAAGGCCTCCTTCTGCACTGCAGAAATTCTGTGATTTTGGAATCTCCTTGGTTAGAAGAAGAGGATTTTCAAGCAATCTCAAACCCCCAAAAAATGTGTATCTCTTAATTTCAAGCCACAATTAACACATGACTCTTGTAATCTCCTTTTGCAGGGAGTTAGAATATTTGAAGATTGCAATTCTTCTCTGATTCCAGTGCTTCTGACTTTCCAGCCGCAGGTTTCAAATTAGAAAACAGTGAAATTGTTTCAGAGGTGAGTATTGTTGAACATTTACCTATAATTTTGAATTTTCGTGCTGTGCTCTGTTATCTGTACTCTGGTTCCACGTCTCTGGGGCTGGTGTGACTCCGTTACTGTGGATCTGAATCCATGTCCATCCATTGCTTTGTTTCACCCCTGCCCTCCCTGATCACCTCTCTGTCATTGTCAGTTCAGAGAAGGATCTGCAGGTTGATACGTGGGATGAAGGCGTTGTTTTGTGAGGAAAGTTTGGGCCTGTACTGACTGGAGTTTAGAGGTGACCATAGTATTGACATCACATTGTGAGGTAGTGATTAGTATAGATGAAGAGAGGATGTTTCCAATGTTGGGGATTCCAGAATTAGTCGGCAGATTGTCAAAATAAAGAGTCCCCCATTTCTGATGGCGAGGAGGAGAAATGTCTTCCCTCAGAGGGCTGTTAGTCTTTGCAAGTCTCTTCCCCAGAGAACAGTGGAGGCTGCATCATTAAATATACTCAAAATACAGAGATTTTTGATCGAAAAGGGAGTCAAGGGTGACAGGAAGAAAAGTGGAGTTCAGATCACAATCAGATCAGCCATGATCTTGATGGGGAGACGATGGCCTTGTGGTATTATTGCTAGACTATTAATTCAGAAACTCAGCTAATGTTTTGGGGACCCGGGTTTGAATCCTGCCATAGAATCATAGAAATCCTACAGTACAGAAGGAGGCCATTCAGCCCATCGAGTCTGCACCGACCACAATCCCACCCGATAGCAGCTGGTGGAATTTGAATTCAATTAAAAATATCTGGAATTAAGAAATGACTGATGACCATGAATCCATTGTCGATTGTCGGAAAAACCTATCTGGTTCACTAATGTGCTTCACTAATGTGCTTCAGGGAATGAAATCTGCCATCCTTAACTGGTCTGGCCTACATGTGACTCCAAAGACACAACAATGTGGTTGACTCTCAACTGCCCTTCAAGAGCAACTCGGGATGGGTAATAAATGCTGGCCAGCCAGCAACATCCATGTCCCATGAATGAATAAAAAAAATTCACTTGAGCAGCTTGGTGGGCTGAATTTCGAACTATTTCTTACGATCTGTCAGGAACATGAAATGGTGAGTGTCGATCAGCATTAATTAGCACCTTCAGGAGAATTGGGTCGTGTATATTAAAGTTTAAAGTTTATTTATTAGTCACAAGTAAGGTTTATATTAACACTGCAATGAAGTTACTGTGAAATTCCCCTAGTTGTCACACTCCGGCACCTGTTCGGGTCAATGCACCGAACCAGCACGTCTTTCAGAATGAGGGAGGAAACTCATGCAGACACGGGGAGAACGTGCAAACTCCACACGGACAATGACCCAAGCCGGAAATCGAACCCGGGTCCCTGGCACTGTGAGGCAGCAGTGCTAACCACTGTGCTACCGTGCTGCAGAATGCTAAATGGAATGAGAGAGAGAGTGTATGTGTGAGGGGCGTGGGTGGAGATTTAAAGAATGTTCCATGGAAACTACAATTGTCTGTTTTGAATTTCTATCATGTGCTGACAGTGATGATTTTATTGGAAGGAGAGGTTTGGAAAATGGAAATCTCAAAAGAGTCACTTGATTCATAAGGACGTGAAAATCATCAGCCTTTTTAACATCAGTGTGAGTGGAAAAGCACTGAGATTCTCACACCCGTATCAGAGTGTTCCAGTTCACTGATTGTGGAGAGACACAAGGACTCCGACACCATGGAGAAACCATGGAAATGTGGAGACTGTGGGAAGGGATTCAGAGCCCCATCTGAGGTGGAATCTCATCGACGCAGTCACACCGGGGAGAGACCGTTCATATGCTGCACTTGTGGGAAGGGATTCAATCATTCATCGAATCTGCTGAGACACCAGCGAATTCACACTGAGGAGAGGCTAGTCACCTGCTCACAGTGTGGGAAGGGATTTAGAGATTCATCCACGCTGCTGACACACCAAAAGGTTCACACTGGGGAGAAGCCATTCACCTGTTGTGTGTGTGGAAAAGGATTCAGAGATTCATACACTTTGCTGACACACCACCTAGTTCACACTGGGGAGAAGCCATTCACCTGCCCTGAGTGTGGAAAGGGATTTACTCAGTCATCTAACCTGCTGACACACCAGAGAGTTCACACCGGGGAGAGGCCATTCAATTGCTCAGTGTGTGGAAAAAGATTCACTCAGTCATCCGCTCTCCTGACACACCAGCGAATTCACACTGGAGAGAGGCCGTTCACCTGCTCTGTTTGTGGAAAGAGATTCACTCTGTCAGCCACCCTGATAGCACATCAGCGCATTCACACTGGGGAGAGGCCTTTCACCTGCTCCGTGTGTGGGAAGGGATTCACTCAATCATCAAATCTGCTGAAACACCAGCAAATTCACTTGGGCACGAGCCTTTCACCTGCTCTGAGTTTGGGAAGTGATTCAGTGATTCATCCAAGTTGCTGAGACACCAGAGAGTTTACAAGTGATAACAGGGGTCGAACTCTGTTGTACTGGCCGGTATAATATTGTAAAAGGTGGATCTTCATTTTAAAAATTCAAATTGTATAACCTGAAATGTGAGAAACTGCAGAGCTGGCAGAAATTGTTTAAACAAACAACTAATTTTAAAAAGCTACTGGACATCATAATCTGCCAAACTCCAGCTCAAGAATAAGGCTCATTATATAATCTGATCAAGATCAGCAAGAGAGAAAGCTGTTGTCTTCCACAATCTGTCTTTTTGAACCAGCCTATCTTGTATTAATGAAATGAATTAAAGATTACTGTACTAATTAGCAACAAATGATTGGTTCAGTCATGAGCTTTAATTGAGTTACAATTCATGAATCAGTCATTATAGCAAAAGACTGAGTTTTATTTACTGTAAAAATGAAAAACCTTAATAGCTATGCAAAGAATGTGCAATGAAGATAACTGGAGTGGCAGGAGAGATCTTCAAGCTTTGATTTGTCTCAAAATTTGAATTGTCCGATTGTATAGAATTGGATAAAGAGATGGTATGAAATACCTCTAAGAAAATGAGAGACAATGAAGTAATTAATTGGTGATCCAATTAATCTAGTCAGCAAATTGACCAAATGTCCTGTTACAACAGGTTCAACTCTAACGCGAGGTCACAGTCACTTTGGGGATAAAAGTAGAAATTCCAAAGGTTTTTTTTCCAGCCAACAGCTGAAGATTCCTGAGACAGAGTTCCAGGGAAATTATTGTCAAAGAAGAACACAGACTCCCAAGGCTGAATTCCACAAGAATTACTGTTAAAGAAGGAGCCAGACTTCTATGGACTTATCACCCAGACAGAGTTGTAAACATCATTGTCTTAAAGTAAATCTTTTTATTGCAATAAACTTCTTTTTGTATTTACCATCTGGAAAATTTTAATTTTGCCTTAATTTGGTTTTAACTGGTTAAAATTCTGTTCCAAACAAAGTGAATTAATGAAGTGGGAAGTTGGGGGTGAGTGGCTGTTATCAATTAAGTTGCAGATAACAAGATTAGGTGATATAAATCCTGAATTTAAAGTCTGAACTTATAAAACAGGAGCAGAAACAGACCATTCAGCCCCTCTAGCTCGCTCCTGATGTTCAATTAAGATCATGGCTGATCCATTTGTGTTTCGAATTCCACATTCCCAACTCCCACCTTTGATTCTCTTGCTGAACAAGAATCTGCCATCTCTGTCTTAAAAATATTCCATAAAAAAACATTTCCATTCACCCGAATAACCTTTTATTCCTTTTCCTAACAAAAATCTATCTACCTCTGCCTTAAATATTCAATGACATCGCCTGCATCACCTTCTGAGTTCCAAAATTGTGCAACCCTCGGATAAAAATTCTCATCTCTGTCCTAAAAAGGTGACCCATAATTTTAAAACAGTGCCCTCTAGTTCTGGGTCACCCACAGACGGAAACATCCTTTCTACATCCACCTTGTTAAGACCATTCATGATCTCACCTACTTCTATCAAGTCACCCCTCACTCTTCTAAACTCCAGTGGAAACACACCCAGTCTGTCTAGCCTTTCCTCATAAAGCAATCTGCTCATGCCAGGTATCAATCTAGTAAACATGCCCTCAACCACCTCCAAGCCAATTACATTCTTCCTTACATAGGGAGACCAAAACTGCATGCAATATTTGAAATGTGGTGTCATCAATGTCGTGTATAACTGAAGCATAACATCCTTACTTTAATGTTCAACAAAATAAAGAATAGCATTACCTTATCCTTTTTGATTACATTCTGTACCTCCATACTTATTGTAGCTCATACACAAGAACACCAAAATTCCTATGCACCTCAGAATTGTGCAACCATTTCCAGTTTGAGTAACACGGTGTTATTTTAATTCTTCCTGTCGAGATGAAGAACTTCACATTTTCCCACATTATATACTCCATCTGTCAGATATTTGCCCATTCACTCAACCTATTGATATCCTTTTGCAAACCCCTTATGTCTCCTTCATAACATAATTTCCTACCAATCTTTGTCCCACCTGCAAATTTAGCTACCATGCCTTTTCTCCCCTCATCCAAGTCATTGGGAGGATCTTCTCGTGGACCTGCTCTCGACCCTGGTTAAAGCAGTAATCTGTAGATCCAGGATGGGTGGGGCTGAAGGGGGAGGCGGGGGTCACTCTGGCTGCCGGCTGATCTTCTGTGGTCTGGTCTGTGCCCAGGTGGTCCTGGAGAGGGAGATTCTGTTGGGACTTTGTTGCTGATTTTGGTCTTTTAGTTTTATTGAATCACATGTTTGAGGAAACAGGTGGAAAGAATGTTCCAGAGAAACTGGAATTGTCTGTTCTGAATTTCTATCCTGCACTGATAGTGACACTGACACCGTCAACTCCTTTTACAAGGGATTTGAAGATGAGGATTTACTGATAGAAAGTACAAATCAAACATCACATCAAAATCTGATAGAGTCACTCAATTCATCAGGACCTGAATTTCACAGAAGCTTGGTACAGAAGGAGGCCATTTGGCCCACCATGTCTGCACCAGCTCTCCCAATGAGCATTATGGCTTTGTGCCATTCTCCTGCCTTTTCCCCATGCCCCATGTTAGTAAACTTCATCAGCTATCCAGCTCTTCACTCCCCCGAGAAATCAGATGAAGATTTTTGGAGTCTACAATTGGCCTTTATTCAAGTTATAACAGGGCAAACTGGTTTCCACACATGTGGCTACAGACTCCTAGAACAAAGGAATACAATAGAATACAATTATACCTTTAGGATCAACTACAGGTAATTAACATACACAGATTGAAATTTTACTCCAAACTAATAGTTCTGATTACTTCATTTGTTTCCCATAGTAGTGTTTAACCAATTACACCAACTCCACTTTTCCCTAATTACAATATCCAATCATCAACAGGGCACGTACACATAGCTGCTTTATCAATAAACATGTGTCTATGGTCCTTGATTGTCTGGCAACCTGAGTAGTGTGTTTTGATAGAAGTGTTATGACTTCTGTCAAAACACACTGCAGTCCTGGGCTGTTATTTGAAGTACAGCAGGTTTATTTGGTAGCAAATACCATTAGCTTTCGGAGCGCTGTTCCTTCGTCAGATGGAGTGGAAATCTGCTCTCAAACAGGGCACAGAGACACAAAATCAAGTTACAGAATACTGATTAGAATGCAAATCTCTACAGCCAACCAGGTCTTAAAGATACAGACAATGTGAGTGGAGGGAGCATTAAGCACAGGTTAAAGAGATGTGTATTGTCTCCAGACAGGACAGCCAGCAAGTCCAGGAGGCAAGCTGTGGGGATTACTGATAGTGTGACACTATGTCACACTATCAGTATGTCACACTATGTCACATTATGTCACAGAAGAATTAGAGTATGAGAGAGAGACAGCTAGAAATATACAGATGTATATATAGTAAGAGTTTATGTGGATATCTAAATTTAAAAAAAAGTTAAAAGTGAATGTTGATCTTATAGAAAGTGAGTCTGGGAATTATTAATGGAAAGTAAGGAGCTGGCAGATGAATTCAACGGGTACTTTGCATCAGTCTTCATTATAGTCGAGTACTCTACCCAATAGAAGATAGACGTAATATGCTATCAGGATGTGGAAGGGAGGGAGGAACTCAGGAAACTTACCGTTACTTATGAAATGGTACTGAGCAAATTGTTGAAGCTGTGGGCTGACAAATCCCTGGGTCCCGATGGACTTCATCATTTGTCATTTTTTGCTGTTCTTTATATTCTGTCCAGTTTTCTGACCTGCCACCTGTCTTTGTGCAATTGTTTACCTTTTTCTTTCAGTTTGATCCTGTCTTTAACTTTTTAGTGAACCATGGATGGTGGGTCCTCCCCTTGGAATTTGTCGTTCTCATTGGAATGCATCTGTCCTGGGTTTTCTGAAATATTCCTATCAATGTCTGCCACTGCATCTCTATTGACCTGTCCCTTAACCTCATTTGCCAGTTCACTTACGTTGAACACAGTTCGGTCCTGGATGTGATTAACAGAAAAATCCAAGCATTGTAGTTAGTTGTAAACTCGCTGGTGGCTCAGCATTGTGGATGATCGGCTGAATCTCTTCCTCGGAAGAGAATCTCAAACTCGGAGCAGTTGAATGGTCTCTCCCTAGTGTGAACCCACGGGTGTACAGTGAGTTGAGATGGTCCCCTGAACCCAGTCCCACAGTAAAAGCATCTAAATTATCTCAGTGTGAACTCACTGGTGTGTAATCAGCTGGGAAGACTGTGTGAATCCTTTCTCACACTCAGAGCAGGTGAAGAGCCTCTCCCCAGTATGAGTGCGGCAAACTCTGTTTCAAACACTGACGGGTAACTGAATCTCTCCCCACAGTCTCCATGTTCCATGGTTTCTCCCTAATGTGACTGTGGTTGTGCTGTTTTCTTCTGTGTTCAAAATTCTCTGCTTTTCACGTTATGATAAATTGTGTGGCTCCATCCAATCCTGACCTGATGTTTTGTGCGAGTTTCCTGGCCCCAAATCCTCCCCTTTTCAGACCAACTATATTAACTCCTGTAACAGAGCTGGAGTTATTTTTCAATTCAGTAGAAACAGATCCAAATGAACATGGTTCAGTCTGAATATGGTTAACAGCAAAATTCCAATGACAATAGTTACTTGTGGACTCGCTGGTGTCTCAGCAGTCTGGATGAGGTAATGAATCCCTTCCCACACTGGGAACAAGTGAACGGCCTCTCTCCAGTATGAACCCGTTCGTGATTTATCAGCGTGGATGACTGCCTGAATCCCTTCCCACACACAGAGCAGGTGAACGGCCTCTCCCCAGTGTGAATTCGCTGGTGTTTCCGAAGGTGAGATGAGTGAGTAAATCCATTCCCACACTGAGAGCAGGTGAACGGCCTCTCCCCAGTGTGAACTCGCTGGTGTTTCAGCAGATTGGCTGAGTGAGTGAATCCCTTCCCACACTGAGAGCAGGTGAACGGCTTCTCCCCAGTGTGAATTCGCTCGTGTAATGCTAGTTTGGATGATTGATTGAATCCCTTCCCACACACAGAGCAGGTGAATGGCCTCTCCTCAGTGTGAACTCGCTGGTGTATTGCTAGGTTGGATGACTGATTGAATCCCTTCCCACACACAGAGCAGGTGAACGGCCTCTCTCCAGTGTGAATTCGTTGGTGTTTCAGCAGCTGGGATGAGGTAGCGAATCCCTTCCCACACCGGGAGCAGGTGAATGGCTTCTCCCCAGTGTGGCTGCGTCGATGAGTTTCCAGCTGTGATGGAAAATCAAATCTCTTCCCACAGTCCCCACATTTCCATGCCATCATCCGTTTGTGACTGCAATAACAGTCCAAAAGGCCCGATGAGTGATTGAAGTCTTGTCGACACACAGAACATGCGTACAGTGTCTCTCAACTGTGAACAGTGCAATTTTCTTCCATGTTCAAAATACTATGACATTCAGGTTCTCATAAATTGGTGCCGGCTCCATCAGATTCTGATGTGATATTAGGTTTCAGTTTCCCAGCTGCAAATCCTCCTCTTCTGAAAACCTGTGAACTTGATTTAAAACAGGAAAAAGGGAATGAGAGAGAACCCACAAAAAACAAATCCATCAGTGTGAGTGCAGGATAGAAATTCCCCCCATTCTCTCCTCCTGCTCCAGGGTCAGTAAAGTGAGTTAAAGATGATTCTCATTCACAAACCCATTGCTGCATTTCCTTCCTGAAGCCACATTTGTCCACTGGGGCCTGGCCCCGGGAGAAAGCGCTGCAGCTGCCGTTGTGTTGGGTGTTGAGGCGGTGCCGCTAGTTCCTTATTGGGGGTGTTGAAGCCTCCACTGGGTGTGTGGAGCCTCCCCTCCCACCCACTGCCCCTAACGCTGCCTCCGCTTATCCGCCTCCTTCCCGCCTGAAGATCAGACAAACAAGCGCCTGTCCCTGGACATGAGCCGCACTGCGCATGCCCAACGTCACAATGCCCAGGGACTGATTGACGGCAGCTCTGGACCAATAGTAAAAGGGGGCGGGGCTGGAGGACCGAGCGGGAGCGGCTGGTCGTCCAACTAATCAGAGTGAATGAGGAGGCGGGATCTGAAGCATGCGCAATGCGGGTAATGGCGGCGGACGGACGGTTTTAACTCGGATCCGAGATTAATACGAGGTCGAGAGCGGCGCGCAAAGAGCGATCAATCAGGTGGGTGAGTCGAGAGGCTTCGTAAACATGCTGTTCAAACCCAAACCCCGGAAAAGAAATTCCCCGTTCCCCCATTTGTACCAAAATGACCCGCAACTCGTTGTATTCGGCCTGGGTTAACTGTTCATTGATTTAAAACGTGCATTGGTGTGCATGTGGCGGCGCCATCTTTGTAAGGGGCAATGTGTAGCAGGGCGCAGGCGCAGCTGCCATGTTTGTAGGGGCAGCAGAGCGCAGGCGCGGCTATCTTTGACGTCTGGGACAGGTGCGTGGCTGGCTGTCTGTCCATCCTTCGTTGCCCTGCAGGTGGTGGTGGTGGTGGTGAGCTGCCTTCCTGAACCCACTGCAGTCCATGTGGTGTCGGTACATCCACACTGCTGTTAGCGAGGAAATTCCAGCATTTTGACTCAGTGACCGTGAAAAAATGGTGATATATTTCCAAGTCAGGATGGTTAATGACTTGGAGGGGAGCTTGCAGCTGGTGGTGTTTCCATGTATCTGCTGTCCTGGTCCTAGATGGAAGTGGTCATGGGTTTGGAAGGTGCTGTCTAAGGATCTTTGGTGAATTGCTGTCGTTCATCTTGTGGATGGTATACACTGCTGCTACTGAGCATCGGTGATGGATGGAGTGGGTGTTTGTGGATGTGGTGCCAATCAAACAGGCTGATTGGCAGGCTGCTTTGTCCTGGATGGTGTCAAGCCTCATGAGTTTTGGAACTGCACCTATCCAGGCAAATGGAGACTATTCCATCACACTTCTGACTTGTGCCTTGTAGATGGTGGAAAGGCTTTGGGGAATCAGGAGGTGAGTTACTCATTGCAGTGTTCCTAGCCTCTGACCTGCTCTTGTCGCCACTGTTGGCAGTGGGTGATTCAGTGACGGTAACAACATTGATTGTCAAGGGGCAGTGGTTAGATTATATCTTACTGCTGATGATCATTGCCTGGCATTTGTGTGGCGTGAATGTGAGTTGTCAGCCCAAGCCTGGATATTGTCCAGATCTTGTTGTATTTGAACATGGACTGACTCAGTATCTGAGGAGTCGCGAATGTTGCCTCTCCTCATTCATCCCTTTCTCCCAATACCGAGTTCCAGGCTGCAGTCTCCAGCTGCTCAATATGTGTGTCCTGTTTGGATGGGGGATATTTGTCAGTCTCAGAACTGGTTGTTGGATTGGAGAGAGGCAGCCAGGGAGAGATTTAAAAACAATGATCAGCATTTTAAAATTGAGGTGCTGCTGAACCAGGAGTCAGAGTGGGTCAGAGGGCAGAGGGGACGATAGGTGGGTCGGGCTTGGTGAGAGAGAGGACAGAAGCAGCAGAGTTTTAGATTATTTTATGAAGGGTAGAACTTGTAAAGCCAGCCTGGAGTGTGTTAAAATAATCAAATTTATATATAGTTTCAGAAGTAGATGAGCCAAGGCATGGATAAAGTCAGGCGATGTTACTGAGGTGGAAATAGTGATGGTGCAGATTAGTGATGATGCAGATATAAAGTCAGAAGAAACTCATCTTCTGGCTTCAGGCTTTCCAATATTTAAGTGGAGGAAATTTCTGATCACCGAATACTGGATTTCAGACAAATCAGAATGTTGTACGAGCTGGAGAGGAACTTGGGGGTAATGGGTTTCATCAACTGCTACCCTGTCCTTCTCATTGGTGGTGGGTGAGGGCTTTGAGAGACTCTGGGCCCGATTTTACCATTTTCATTCTAAGTGCTGAATCTGGGCGCAATTCAGATCCGACTTGGCAACCTGTTCTCAGAGGCCCCCTTACACACTCAGCCTGAAAAAAACCCGCGAGTCTGAATCGCACTGTGGGCAGGGCTTATCGCGCCAGATTCGCTGCAGCTCCAATCGGAGCTTTGAACTGCGCATGCGCAGTGAGAAAAAAAAATTGAAAAACACGTCTCTGTCACATCCCTCCTGGGCTGCAAAAAGCGGATAAAGCAGCCTGGAAGCGATGGCCTCCACAGACATCGCCCCACTCCCACAACATAACTGTCCCCCTTATCCACCCAGCCCCCCCCACTACCCAGACTGATCGTGACCCTCTGCCTCCCTTCCACCCCCACCGATCGCCTGCAGAGTGACAGCGGTCCCCCCCCCCCCCCCACCCCACCAGAGAGTGATTGGGCCTCCCTCCACCCCAGAGAATGATCGGGCCTCCCTCCTCCCTCCACCCCCCCCCTCCCCCCCCATATCCCTCAAGACAACGATCGGGCCTCCCTCTCCACACCCCCCTTCCCCACCAGACAACAATCTGACCTCCTTTCCTCCCCCCCGCCCCCCCCCCACCCCTCCCCCTCCCCTCCACCACCACCACCACTACCAGAGAATGATCTGGCCTCCCTTCCCCCCACCCACCTTCACCCCCACCTCCCCCCGCCCCCCCTCCAGACAACGATCTGTCCCTCCCCACCAGAGAATGATCTGGCCTCCCTCTCGTCCCCCCCCCCAACCCCCTTCCCAGAGAATGATCTGGCCCGCCTTCCTTCCCCCACCCCGCCATCGATCTGAGTCAGAGAGCCATTGGAAGCTCTGAATTTACCTCTTCAGAAGCTGGAGCGCCCGAAACAGACCTTTGCTGAGCACGTCTGTTTCGCGCCAAATCTGGACATGCAAACGTGACGGTAAAGGGGGAAATGCTGGTAAAGTTGGGGCGCAGCACATTAATTCAATTTAAATGCATGCAAATGCATTTAAATCGCCGTTGTGCCCGTTTTGGGCGCAATTCAGATCGCAGCCATTTTTGGGCCTTGGTAAAGTGGGCATCTGCGTGGACGCGAGCGCGGATCATGTTAATAGCCTCACGTCCGACTTTATCAAGTTTCCGTGCCCGTTTTCGGGCACGACGAAATGGTAAAATCAGTCTTGTAAATATCTAAAATCTGCCTCCTTCACCCAACTTCTCCCACTTCTCTGTCCTTGTCCTATAGAAGCCAGTTTCTTGTATTGACACAGATCAGGTTCCCTTCTTTGAAAGACATTAGTGAACCAGTCAGATTTTTAAGACAATCCAGTTTTCGTGGTCACTTTTTCCTTTACCCCACGCACTCTCTCTCCCTCAGCTCTCATAGAAGCCAGAGACATGTGTAGACCCAGACTGGATGGGCAGATTCCTTCCCTGAAGGACATTAGTGAACCAGTTGGGTTTTTATGACAATCGATCAGTTTTCTTGGCCTCTTTTCCCCAGTGCCGGCCCCACAAATTACCAGATTCATTCAGCTCAATTTCACAACCTGCCTTTGTGTTTGTGTGGGTTCTCTCTCACTCCCTTTTGCCTGTTTCAAATCAATTTCACAGGGACTGGAGTGGGACAATTTGCAGTCCGGGAACTGAAAACAAACATCATATCAGGAGCTGACGGAGTCACCCAATTTATCATAACCTGAATATCAGTGGATTTTGATCATGGAAGGAAAAAGCACCGTTCACAGTGGAGAGACACCATACACGTGTTCTGTGTGTGGACGAGGTTTCAGCCGATCAACTGGCCTGTCAAAACATAAGTGCAGTCACTCCATAGAGAAACTGTGGAAATGTGTGGACTGTGGGAAGGAATTTAATTACCCATCCCAGCTGGAAACTCATCAGCGCAGTCACACTGGGGAGAGGCCGTTCACCTGCTCTGAGTGTGGGAAGGGATTCACTCTGTCATCCCACCTACTTACTCATCAACGACTTCACACCGGGGAGAGACCTTTTAAATGCTCAGACTGTGGGAAATGTCATAAAAGTTCCTGGGAATTGATGTCCCATCAACATGTTCACACTGACGAGAGACCATACAGATGCTGTCACTGTGGGACTGGGTTCAGGCAATCGTATAGCCGTACTGCACATCAGCGAATTCACACCGGGGAGAGGCCGTTCACCTGCTCTGAGTGTGGGAAGGGATTCACTCGGTCATCCCACCTGCTGAGACATCAACGTACTCACACTGGGGAGAGGCCATTCAACTGCTCCAAATGTGGGAAGGGATTCAGACAGTCATCTGAACTGTTGACACACGAACGCATTCACACGGGGGAGAGGCCACGTAAGTGGATTCATTCAATCATCCCATTTGCTGATACATCAGCGAGTTCACAGTGATAAAAAACCTTTTAAATGCTCAGACTGTGGGAAATGCTTCAAAATGTCCCATCCATGTGTTCATAGTGAGGCTGAGGGGTGACCTTATAGAGGTCAAAAAAATAATGAGGGGCATATACAAGGTAGATAGTCAATATCTTTTCCCACAGGTAGGGGAGTCTAAAACTCAAGGGCATAGGTTTAAGGTGGGAGGGGAGAGATACAAAAGTGTCCAGAGGAGCAATTATTTCGCACAGAGGGTGGTGAGTGACTGGAACAAGCTGCCAGAGGTAGTAGTAGAGGCGGGTACAATTTTATCTTTTAAAAAGCATTTAAATAGTTATATGGGTACGATGGGTATAGAGGGATATGGGCCAAATGCAGGCAATTGGGATTAGCTTAGGAGTTTAAAAAAAAATAAGGGCGGCATGGACAAGTTGGGCCGAAGGGCCTGTTTCCATGCTGTAAACCTCTATGACTCTATCTCCCTTTCCTCTCTAAAGTCCTTGAACGTTTTACCTTCCACATATTGTAAATTGTTTTACCTTTCTGACCTTGTATAGGAAAGTTTATTTTTATTCAGTATCTGTGGAATCTTGTGCCTTATTCACTTGTTACATATCTTGAATCTCCACCTTTATCTATTTTATACAAACTCACTCAAATCTAAAAGCAGTTTAGTGGGAATTGGGAAAACAGAAGGTGGGTTTCCTGGACAGGATGAGCTGCTAAGAGGAGATGGAGAGCGTCACAATCCCAGCTGGTGTTACTACTGGACAGGAAGGTTCCAGAATAAGACGCTGGCTCAATTGACCATAACATTTACCTTTTTGTTTTAGAAATGTGGATGAACAGAGTCACAGGATGGCCCATTAGCTTTTAACAAAAACATCTTTTAAACATGAAAAGATTGACAGTAACACAAGATTCCTTCATTCCGCCCACCTCCTGCTGCAGTGAACACACAGACACAGTGAGGGAGCTCCCTCTAGTGGCGATGGGTGGTAAATGGCCTCTGCCTGGGAGATCACTGAATCCTCAGACTACTGAAGGATCTTATTCAAACTTAGAAACGTTGGAGGATTGTGCTGCTGTATTTTTATTGTTCCTATTATTTTTATATTAACGCAGTCGAACCTATTTAGAGAATTGAAACCAATCTCAGAAACAGCTATAGGCGAACTCACAGATACACAAACACATTCACAGATATACACTCTCAGAGAGACACAGACAAACTCACACACACAGACATGTGGACAAAAAAACACTCTGACTTACACAAATATACACACACACTATCACACCCACTCTCACAAACACAGAGACAGATTGAGACCACGAAAGGTTGATGTCAATTTCAGTCCAAATAATTTGCTGGGCACTAAAATAATAACAGAAGCAAATCTGAGGCTCGGTGTGTGGGTTTTAATGTGAAATTAGAAAATGTATAAATTTATCCCATAGCTCCGTGTGGGAGTGGAATTGATGATTTGTCTGCTGTCTATCTCCCTGAATATTAAATTGGAGAGATTATAAAATTTGAATTGTAATATCTAATGGTATAAAGTGTCTGAAAGCAGGGTGGATGTGATAAAGGCTGGAATAATGACTGGGGGAATGAGGCTGAAAGTGCTGTGCAGAGTGAATGGTTCTTATTGTCGGGAGGGATGGATAGAGGGAGGGATGAATGAATGGCGGTGAATGCGAGAAGCTGAAGACCGCAAGAAACTACAAAAGTTTGTGAATGTAGCCCAATCCATCACTCAAACCATTGACTCTGTCTACACTTCCCGCTGCCTTGGCAAAGCAGCCAGCATAATTAAGGACTCCACGCACCCCAGACATTCTCTCTTCCACCTTCTTCCGTCGGGAAAAGGATACAAAAGTCTGAGGTCACATACCAACTGACTCAAAAACAGCTTCTTCTCTGCTGCTGTCAGACTTTTGAATGAACTTACCTTGCATTAAGTTGATCTTTGTCTACACCCTAGCTATGACTAACCCTACATTCTACACTCTCTCATTTCCTTCTCTATGAATGACATGCTTTGTCTGTATAGCGTGCAAGAAACAATACTTTTCATTGTATACTAATACATGTGACAATAATAAATCAAATCAAAAACATTTATATTTGAAGAGGTTCCCAGTCTGTGCAGCAGAACTGGGGAAGCCTTTGGGCAGAGACTGTGCTGCTGTTTACCCTTCTGATCGATGGTAGTCATGATGTGGAGATGCCGGCGTTGGACTGGGGTAAACACAGTAAGAAGTTTAACAACACCAGGTTAAAGTCTGTTGTTCTGTTTTTTGTTTTAAATAAATGTTCCGTCCTTACACAGAGATATCTGCCACGTGAGTTTTATATTGTCTGTAATTAAATTATATTGTTTTATATTGTCTGTAGTCAAATGATCCCATAGCACTCGCCTTAATTTGGAAATTTGTAATCTATTATGTGCTTATGTGAAATGCACCTCAGTCTCTTGGTTTCACCTCATGGTTTGCACCTCTGCTCTGTATGTGTTCTCTATCTAGCTTGTGGCATGTCTGCCTTGTAAGTATTTCATCGGACGAAATATAGAGAGATTCACACGCTGCAGCGACACTGATAGTTTTTTTAAGGGGCAGTGTAAAGGAAACTATCTTCTGCCACACACTGTCCTGCATCGGCCTCTGATGAAACAGAGCCTTTGCTTTTTAGAATTAACTGAAACTCGGTCAGTGACAGACCAGTTTATGAGTGAAATCACCGAGGTTCTCCTCATTCTTCACTCGTTCTGTCTCTGGATTTTATCATAAAAAGGCAGAGATGAAGGTGTCTTTATACGGATGGGCCACTGGGTGGCGCAGTGACTCTTTCACTGAACGGCCTTGAGTTCAAACACATCCCACACAGGACTGGGGAACAGACATGTCTGGGAAAGAGGGGAAACCGTATAATATGGAATATGGGGCGGAGTTGATGGGCTTTGGAAAACGGAATTAAGCCAAGCCAGAGATGGTTAAATTTTCATTCAATATTTATTTTAAAAAGTCAGAATATTTTACAGCGACATTATTTTTTAAAGTTAGAAAAGTGAATTTAACGATCGAGCTTCACATTGAGAACACAACACATGCACAGGGAATCCGTCAATATTTGTACATCTGTTACATACACCAGAAAGAGAAAACAGGACCTTAATAGAAAGAGGAATTAACAAATATGGATAAGGAATGAGAAAAGTTTCTTATTTATACATGATATTTAAACTATGGGGAAATTGTTAACCACAATTACATTATAACAAAAAATGCCTCGTACTTTTCACTCTGAAAAAAATACCGTCTATGATTGTCTCAGTTACAGATTCAGAATGATAAACTGAGAGAATTTTACTGATAGAGTCACCAAGGGCAGATATTGTATTTGTGTCATACGGAGATCATAATAATCAGCTGAGGGAAATCTGCAGCATCCAAAATTCAACCCATCACTTGATCTGTAAAAGAAAGATACAATAATGAAGCAGATGTTTATGATGCAGGACATTAAAGTTAGAGTTTTTAATGGAACATTGAGAGATTTTTCAAATCCATTCTGTCAGTTTGATATGTGAGTGCATTCAATCATCTCACCTTCACCAGAGTGACCGCAGTGCTGTAGAAAATGCTCAGGAAGAACAGGACAATGAATGTGGAAGCCGTTGTCCAGATGTTACTGTTATCATCCTCATTGTCTTCAATCCAGATGCGGTCGGTTGAGTCTAGGGGATGGAGACCAGGATATGAAATTAGATTACTTTATTTATCCAGCTAATGTTATTGTTATTTTTCTTTTCCCAGTTCTCCTTTTTAAACTGATCATTTATTCTTGAACTTAATTTTCAATGTATACCTCCTCTTAAGCTCAGGACACTCAGTAACCGATCTCCGTAACTATTTTCACACCTGATCTTTATTGACATTCCTTGGACAGTCCATGTCAGAAAGCACTGAAGATGTTTAATTGAAAATCAGTTGATTTTTTGACAATTCGGAACTATCCCTTATTGAAGAATATTATCACTGATATCGAGGAACGTTCACTAATCAATGATTATTTTCACAGATGGTTACTGATCTGTAAACTGTGAATGTTGTTGTTTAAGAGTTGGGATGTAATTTCCGATCTGTGCTTCTTTATGGTGGAAATGTTTAGTAGATCGTGAGCTTAATTCAGTTTCTCAACGTGTTTATCTGTTCATTGGACATTGGGATAATAAATCTGTGGATATCTCCATTAAAAAGTCACGTTTAAATTTTACTTTCATCATTTGCCTACCGTTTGTATTGAAGATTTTGCATTTGTGTGCGTGTGCATGAGCATCTCGTGCTCTGCATTAATCTTTGGCTCTGAGTTAATATGTGATTATGAGTGTTAATGTGCGCCTACATTTGCCAGTGATTGTTGATTGTGTAGTTGTGTGTCTGCATCTGTGCGCATATTTTATTCTTTTGTCATTGTGTATATATGACTATTATTGTGTGAAGTCTATGAATATATATTAATGCCACTATTAATGCGTGCACATGTGTTTATGCCTATTGCTATGTGTTAATTTCTGTCACTTTAATAATGTTTGTTTCCCTTTCTGTGGAGTTGCCGGCGTTGGACTGGGGTCGGCACAGTAAGTACTCTCACAGCACCAGGTTAAAGTCCAACAGATTTATTTGGTTGCACGAGCTTTCGGAGCATTGCCCCTTCATCAGGTGACTACTTACTGTTTCCCTTTCTGTGTGCGTCTGTTTCTCCATGTGTCTGTGTGCACGCCTGTTGACATGTCAGTGTATGTATACACGTGTTGAAATTCTTTATAACGGTGCGTTGATGTATATTTGTGTTTCGATGTGTAGTCATGTGTGCTATGGTGTTTTGTTCTGTGAGCATGTTAATGTTTGCGTCTACATGTTTGTGTGTAAATGTTTTGCTGTCCGTTCTTCTGTATGCAGTCTGGTGATTTGTTTATATGTATTTCCATATATGTTTGTGAATGTGTATAACATTGTGTGTCTTTATATCTATATTCCTATCAGCGTGAACGTGTGCTAATATATGTATTTATTTGAGTCTAAGTATGTGCTTGTGTATTTATGTGGGTCTGCATGCGTGTGTATCTGTCTATTGTGTCTATGCATGTATGTGTTTGTGTTTGGGTCTGTACCTACTCACGTATGTGTATGTACTTGTGTGTTTCATGTGTACATGTGTGCGTTTGTACATATTTGATTATGTGTGTGTGTGTTGTTGTTTTAGTGTCTGTTTGTACAAGAGCGCGTGTCTATGTGTTCGTATGTGTGTGTGTGTGTATGTGTGCGTGTGTATGTGTGTGTGAGAGAGAGAGAGAGAGAGAGAGAATGGGTGTGTCCCTATGTATATTTGTGTACGGATGTGTTTGTGTATGGGTGTATTTTTGTGTGGGTGTATTTGTGTAAGTGTGTATTTCTGTTTGTGCATGTGTTGCCCATGAATGCATTTGTGTGTGCATTCTTGTTTCTCTGCATGTGTGTTCGTCTGTGCAAGTATTGAGTGTACCTATGGTGTGTGAAAGTGTATCTGTTGTGTATTTGTGTGTTTCTGTGTCTGTATTTGAATGTGCCTATCCCTATTTCTGTATATGGATGTGTGTGGGGGTATGTGCATGCGTTTGTGTGTGTATATTTACATGTGTCTTTCTGTATTTGTGTGCATATGTGTGAGTATGTGCATTTGTGTGTGCAGTTGTGCATTTGTGTCGATGTGTGTGTATGTGTGTGAGTGTGAGTGTGTGTGTGTGCGCTTATGTGTGTATTTATAATTGTGACAGTTTTGTGGAGTATTGTCAGTGTGTGTATTTTTTAGCTGTTGCTCCAAGTTTCACCGCAATCATTAACTAAAAATGATCCAAACAATACGAATAATGGAGCATATTTTCAATATTTTGCTGTATGAATGTAGTTTATGTGAGTGGCACGGTGATATCAGGAGAAAGAATGAAATCATTCATTGATGCATCTCAGAAACATCAGGGACAGAACAGTAAAAACCGGGGAAGATTCAATCATTTGTTTCAATTTGCATTATGGGAAATCAATGCCAGGACATGATTAACAGGAATAAGAGTACAGAAACATTTTAAAATTATGTTGCATAAGTATATATGCATCACATTGATTAAGATAATGATACTTCAAACTCTGCAGCAAATAAACCAGAAGCTAATTTATACTGTTGGCAACTGGGTTCTTTGAGTAGAGAGCTGGTCCCTTCCAAACACGTTACTTGCGAAGAGGGAGGGAGTGAGCTCATAATTTCCCTCACTCTACCCGGTGCCTGATGGTTCTAACCGCTGACGAGGTGGAGGTGAGTGGATTAAATAATGACATTCCTCCTCTTTTCATTAAGGAAGTGGTGGTACATGGGTTAGCTACTGCTCTCCCCTCTCTTTGTTGGGTGAGTAGGAATCCGGTATGTTAACAATTTCACTCTCCCCTCTCTCTGATGGGGGGATTGTTGCTCCATGTTTCTGTGTGACCCTCACTTCAGTTCCCAGTGGGTGTGGTGCAGCAGCTTAAAGCTGACATCAATGGTAAAGGCATGGACAACGAGAGAAGCAGGAACACCGAGATCTAAATTGTGTTTGTCAGAAATGTTGAAATTGTCGGAGTTTTCCTCAGGGAGGAAAGTCGGTGAAGATATTTTGCAGAATCCTGTAATGAATGTGCTCTACTCTGTCTCTAACACAGGGTGTATCTGAGCTGGGTGCACTGGTTCAACAAGGCTTGGGCCCGAGACATGAAAATACCTGACTCAAATCAAAGATACATAGTGGAAGTAAAATTGAAAACCAATCAATTAAGCGTTTGGATATTTCATTTGTCGTTAGAGGAAAATGATTTTATTATTTTTATTGAAGTTTTTAATGTAACCGAGTGATTCTCATTGACATGAATTAACGGTGTCCATCAGTGCAAGGGAAATGTTCACAAAACTGGGTTTACCGCTGGATTTGTCAACTGTTCTGTTGATGATCTTCAAGGGGATGGCTTCATGTCCCACCACACAGGAGTAAGAAGCACCGCTGGACCATTCCTCTGCTGCAATGGATAACAGGCTGTACATGAAGAAGGAGCTATTCCCGCTCTCCGCGACCACCTCGGTGTTCTTATAGTTCCCAGGATTCACCGGCTTGTCGTTGACGGTCCACTTGACGAAGATCTCTCGAGGGGAGAAACGTCTCACTAAGCAGCTGAGGGAGACGAATCTCTGAGCGGAGACTTCTTCTGCCGAGGGCAGGAGGACAGAGACGAACGGTTCCCGCGGATTTGGATCTGCAGAAAATGTACAATAAATGTCAATAAACTGGAGAATTCCGGAGAGAATGTAACCACTGGCGAGATATCAGAAAAATGTGCTTCGCTTTCGATTTTAAATGTTTCCATTTTTGACTTCCAGTTTGGAGCAGAGGTGAACACAATTATTTTCTCAAATAACTCAGGGGGCTGGACTGGGAAGTTTCAGAAATTTTACAGCACTGAATCAGGCTATTCGGCCCAACTGATCGGCTTTAATTTTGGTTTTCTGGTTTTTATGCTCCACATCAGGCTCCTCCCTCGTTATTCAATCTAAACCCAATAACATCGCCTTCAGTTCACTTTTCATTCATCAACACATCAAATTTCCCTGTTAAAATATCTACAACCCCCAGTTTTTAGTTAGTGGAGTTTCCACTCAGGGGAGACCATTAATGCACTGAATACTGAATATTGACCAGTACACTGACACTGGAAATAGACACAGTGACGCATTTATTGCTTCAATCTCTCAGCTCACCTGTTTCCTTGTGGATGGATTTTCTTAAAGGAGTCGGCAGATCCTGATGGCTCACCACGCAGTCAAACACAGCCGCACTCAGCCAGGCTTGTGTCGAGATGTTTAAGTTGCTGACCACGCTGTCAGGATCCGCTCCAGGCTTTTCGGCAATCTCTGATTTCAAATACTTCCTGTCTCGGATCCAGGACACGTTGACTCCATAAGGAGCATTAGAAATGATGCAGGTTAAGGTCACGGTCGCCTCCAGTAAGACCTGTTCTATTGGTGGTGGCTGTATCGTCACTGTGGTATCAGGGCACTGGGGAGGATCTGTGAATGAAAAATGAAAATCAACCCTAGTTCCCTCTTCAGAAGCAGGACAGCAGTGTTCAGCCTGAAGGAGACGAAGTTGCCTTCGATATATCAACCTCTAACTATCACCTTTCAACCTCTATGGAGGATGGAAAACCAGCCTGCTCTGTGAAATTATTCTCTTTTTGTTCAAGTATTTTAGCAGCGGTATCATTCTCATGAATCAACATTGCAGTATTCCCCAACAAATATACCATTCCTGAACTCAGGAACCAAGTACTGGCAGTTAGTTTATAAGTCGGGTGGATGCACTTCCCAATATTTTACCCCTATGCTGTGACCTGTGAAACAGTCCGACACCGACTGTCTCTCCAAATCTTACCAGCTGTCTCAGGAAAAAGCTGACATCAAGACCACCTCGCTTACTATATTACTTCAAAATGGAAGGGAACACTATTTCAAGGGGAGGCAGTGGCATGGTGGTGTTGCCAATGGTCTTGTAACCCAGGGCACGACTCTGGGGACACAGATTCGAATCTCACCACTGCAGATGGTGAAATTTGAATTTAGTAAAAATCTATCATTAAAAGTCAAATGATCATCATGAAGCCATTGTTGTAAAAACCCACCTGGTTCACGAATGCCCTTTAGAAAAGTAAATCTGCTGTCTTTATCTGGCCTGGCATGCATGTGACTCCAGATCCACAGCAATGTGGTTGACACTTAAGTGCCCTCATGGATGGGAAATAAATGCACATCTCATGAAGGAATAACAAAAATTGCTGTTGTGATGAAATTCTGAATGGGGCACTGTCCCAATGCAGCAAACCACATGACAGTAAATTAGAAGTTGTTCTATCTTTGTACTAACTTTAATAGATCCCTAATTTCGATTAACATCGAAATTATATATTTTATCGTCGGTTTGAGTCTCTTACCCAGAGATCCGCTGATGTTCTGACTCTGGGTGAATCCTTGATGAGTGACCTGGCAGGTATAGACCGCTTTGCTGATCCATTCCTGAGCGGAGACTGTCAGCCGACTGCTGGCCGAGAAGTTCCCGTTCACTTCACAGGCGGGAGAGGTGACAATTCCTGAATCCATGGGTTGTCCATTCTTCAGCCACTTCACCGTCATTGACTTTGGCTGGAAATCGATGATTGAACAGACGATGGTTGCAAATTTTCTGCTGGTGATTTCTTCACTGGAACTCACGGTGAGGATAACGGTTGCCGGGAGAACGGGTGAGCCTTCAACAAACAAATGTTCAGACGTTACTTGAAGATTCAATTGACACCAATTAAAATTAGTTCTTTTATTTGAGCACCATAGCTGCCGATTTGAGAATTATATCCATGGTTTGGTTGAATTGGCAGGGAAATAGCGAATGGAATTCAACCGTCAAAAGTGCCATACAATGCATTTGGGGAGGGAAAACAAAGCAAGGCAATAAACTGGAATGTTCAGAGGGATTGAGGAAATGCAAAACCTTAGAGTGCATGTCCACAGGTCCTGGTAGATGGTAGGGCAGCTGGAAAAGTTGATCAAGAAAGCATATCGGATTAGTTCCTCTATTATGTGAGATATTGAATACAAAAACAGTGATGCAATGATGGAGCTGCTTAAAACCGAGTTAGGCCACGTTTGGAGTTTGCTGTACAGTTCTGGTCACCACGTTGCAGGAATAACGTAATGACTCTGGAGAGAGATGAGGTTTACAAGAATGTTGCCAGGGACTGAAAATTCCCGCCATGAGGCGAGATTGGATAGGCAGGGTTTGTTCTCTTTAGGAAAAGAGGAGGCTGAGGCGTGACATAATTGTGGTTCACAAAATAATAAGGGACGTAGGCAGAAATAATTCATTCCCCAAGTGGAGGGCTCAATTACCAGGGAGCATGGTCATTTAAAAGGCATCTGGGTCTGCATCTCAAGTGCTTTAAGCTGCAATGCTACGGAGCAAGGGCTGGAAAATAGGCTTACTTTGTCAGGCTAGTTTATTTGTTCTCCCTTTTGGCCAGCACAGACATGATGGGCTAAATGGCCTCATTCTGCACAGTAACATTTCTGTTGTTCTTTGGTTCTGAGCAACTTTTCAGTCAGGAGGCACTTACCTGGATTTTGCATAATTCAATTTTTCAGAGTGCTACATATCAGTTATAACTAAAGCCTTATACAGTTCAATCAGAGCGTTCCTGTCTTGCCCAAGTTCCACAACACTTACATTGCATTCCAATGCTCTTGACTGAGTCGCGGTGTCGAACCTCACACTTGATTTTGCTGCACTCTCCCTCTGACTGGGTGATGGTTAACTGGCTGCTCAAGGTGTAAGTTCCCTTTGCGTTTCTCACTGATGGATAATTCTTAAATCCAGTGTCGATCAGCTGCCCATTTTTCTTCCAAGTCAGTTTGGAGACATCTGGAGAGTAGTCCATCGCCAAACAGCCGTAGGTGATGGAGCCAGCGGAGTTGTGTTGCTGACAGGAAGAGACGAGGCTGTAGAGAGTGGGCGGAGACGGTGTCGCTGGGAAAGAATAGTCGATTCAACAAGTTAGACTATTACCTGCGTTTATTAATTAATCAAACATATTTATACAAGTATGTTTCTATATTAGGTATAGCTCTTGGGGCTAAAGGGATCAGTGGATATGGGTAGTAGGCGGGGTCAGGATATTATTGAGCCATGATCAAAGTGAATGGTGGAGCAGGGTCAAGGGGCCGAATGGCCTCCTCCTGCTTCTATTTTCTATGTTTCAACGTCACGATTTGACTAGAATTATGAACTTAAGTGAATATTTCCCGATTAAAACCTACGCACACCTTTGAGCTGCTGTTACTCCTATCAGTTGGGAATCGCCATTTTTGTAGAAACTCACATCACTGTCACCACCTCTATCAGATTGGAAAGACAAAAACATTTTGATGTCATCGTAATGACATACCATTCATTGGATTAACAGAGAAGAGTAAAGACTTTCTCCATTATTTCAGGCACTACCTATTTCTCAAACAACAGCACGTTGTGATGACGTAGGTTCTTTACCCAGAGGGTGGTGAGGGATTGGAATGCCCTGCCAGCATCAGTTGTAAATGCGCCTAGTTTGGGGGCGTTTAAGAGATCCGTAGATAGGTTCATGGACGAAAAGAAATTGGTTTAGGTTGGAGGGTCACAGTTTTTTTTTTAACTGGTCGGTGCAACATCGTGGGCCGAAGGGCCTGTTCTGCGCTGTAATGTTCTATGTTCTATGTTCTATGTTCTATGAAGAAGTTGTCTCTTCATTCATATCAGCCACTCACCTGATGAAAGAGCTCCAAAAGTTCGCAATTCCAAATAAGCGTGTTGGACTTTAACCTGGTGTTGTGAGACTCCTTACTGTGCCCACCCCAACCTAACGCCGGCATCTCCACATTGTAATTTTTGGATATTGCCTGTGTTCAAACTGACTGATGCCCCTTCCTCTCTCCAACTCACTGCCTCTCACTCCACAAAACGAAGATTAGTGACTTTCCTTCAGAAATACCTTCGGAATGAATACTTACTGAATGACCAGGAAACTGGAAATGTGATTACAAATTCAAAAAATTGCAACATTGACTAATTTAAGGGTCGTACATTAATAGCAAGAGTTGACCATTCGGACCCTGAAGTCTCCTCCATAGTTCACTGAGATTACAGATGATCTGATTGTGGTGATAGCTCTATTTTGCACCTCCTCACTCCGCCCGTCGATCACCCACTCTCTGCCCATTTTCCCTGGCTCTCTGCCCTTTCCCCTGGCTCTCTGCCATTCCCTGTGGCTCCTTTCCCCTTTCACCCGGCTCTCTGCACTTCCACCTGGCTCTCGACACTTCCCTCCAGCTCTGTGCCCTCTCCCCCGGCTCTCTGCCCTTTCCCTCAGCACCCTACCCTTTCCCCCGGCTCTCTGTCCTCTGTCCCTGCTCACTATTCTCTTTCCCCTTTCCCATGGCTCTCTGTCCTTTCCCCCGGCTCTCTGCCCTTCCCCCCTGACTCTCTGTCTTTCCCCCTGACTCTCTGCCCTTTCCCCAGGGCTCTTTTGCACTTTTCGTCGGCTCTCTGTCCTTTCCCCGCCCTCCTTGCCCTTTATCCTGGCTCTCTCCTCTTTCCCTGATCTCTCTGCCATTTCCTCCATCTCGCTGCCTTTTCTCCTGTTTCTCTGCCCTTTCACCTGGCTCCCTGCCCTTTCCATTGGCGCTCTTTCCCATTTCTCCTGGCTCTCTGCCCTTTCTCCTGGCTCTCTGCCCTTTCCCCCTGCTCTCGGCCCTTTCCCCAGACTCTGTGCCCTCCCCCCCCCCCCCCGCCCCCAGCTCTCCGCCCTTTACCACGCCTCCTGTTCTCCCCGGCTCTTTGCCATTGTCCTTGGCCCTGAGCCCCCAGGGATTCCCTCCAGCTCTCCACATTCCCAGGGCAGCTCCCACATTTGAAGACCAAACTGCTGCTTGAGATCTTTCTTCTCTCTCATCGCAGACCTCCACACACAGGTTTAGCGAGTGTGAGTGAGAGAATGTGAGTGCGTGAGGGTGAGTGATTGAAGGAGTGAAAGTGGATGAGTGATGGTGTGTGAGTGATGGAAGGTGGGTAAGTGAGGGTGAGTGATTGAGTGTGAGTGAGTAAGTCTGGGTGAGGGTGAGAGAACGTGAGTAAATGAGGGTGTGTGAGAGAGGGTGGGTGAGTGAAGGTGGCTGAATGTGTGAGTGAAGGTGGGTGAGTGAGTGTCGGTAAGAGAGAATGAATGAATGAGGGTGAGCGAGTGAGGATGCGTGAAGGTTACTGAAGGTGGGTGAGTGAGAGCGAGTGAATGAGGGTGAGGAGTGAATGTGACTTAGTAAGTGAGGGTGAGAGAGTGAGTGAGTCAGGGTGTGTTATTGAGGGTGGTGTGAGAGTGTGTGAGGGAGAATAAATGCGGATGGGTGGATGAGTGAGGGTGAGTGAGTGAAGGTGTTTGAGTGAGGATGAGTGATTGAGGATCTGTGAGTTAGGGTGGGTGACCTTGAGTGATGGTGAATATGTGAGGGTGTGTGAGTGAATGTAGGTGCGTGAGTCTCAGTGAGTTTGAATGGGTCAGGTGGCGTACGTGAGAGAGAGAGGGTGATTGAGCTTGAGTGTGTGGGGGTGCGTCTGGGTGAGTGAGGGTCGGTAAGTGGGGAGAGTGAGTGAGGGTGAGTGAGAGTGATTGAGACTGGATAAGTGAGGGAGGGTAAATGCGGTGAGTGAGTGAGAGTGATTGAGACTGGATGAGTGAAGGTGCGTAACTGGGGTGAGTGAGGGTGAGTGAGAGTGAGTGAGACTGGATAAGTGAGGGTGGGTAAGTAGGGTGAGTGAGTGAGAGTGAGTGAGACTGGGTGAGTGAGGGTGGGTTAGTGGGATGAGTGAATGAAGGTGACTATGAGTGTTGGTGAGTGACTGAGGCTCTGAGTGAGTGACTGAGGGTTAGTGAGTGAGGTTGAGTGAGTGATAGCACGTGATTGTGGGTGGCTGAGTGACAGTGAGTGAATGGGGATGAGTAAGTGAGGATGTGTGAGGGTGAGAGAGTGTGAGTGAGTGCTGGTGAGTGAATGAGGGTGTGAGTGTGAGTGAATGAGGGTGAGTGAGTGAATGCGAGTGAGTAAGTGGGGGGGGCGGGGGGATGGTGGCACGGTGGCACAGTGATTAGCGCTGCTGCCTCAGAGTTGGATTCCCGACTTGGGTCACTGTCTGTGTGGAGTTTGCAAGTTCCCCCCATGTCTATTTGGGTTTCATTCGGGTGCTCCTGTTTCCTCCCACAGTCCAAAGATGTGCGGGTTCGGTGGATTAGCCGTGCTAAATTGCGCCTTAGTGTCAGGGTGACTAGTTAGGGTAAATACATGTGGTTATGGGGATCGGGATTGCTGTTGGTGCAGACTCGATGGGCTGAATGGCCTCCTTCTGCACTGTCGGATCCTATGATTCTATTCTATGATGTCAAGGACAGACACTCTGACGTATGTGAGATGGAAAGTGTGTGAAAGGGTGTTTGGGTGTGTGTGTGTGAGAGAGAGAGAGAGAGTGAATGTGTGGGAGGGTGCCTGTGTGTGATTGACTACGTTTGCACGTGTGTAAGACAGTGGGCTGTGCGTGCAAGAGGGGAGAGTGTGTGTGCGAGAAAGGGTGTGTGAGATAATGTGTGTGTGTGAGAGAGCATGTGTTTGAAGAGTTATTCTTTGTGTGTGATAGTGTGTCTCACCTTGAAAGTGTGTGTGTGGAGGGGCGGGGAGAATGTATGAGAGAGTACTTCTGTGTGTGATTGAGTGTGTGTTTATGTGAAAAGAAGTGTGTCTATATGAGATACAGGGTGTCTGTGAAAGAGAGTGCGTGTGCTTGAGAAGGAGGGTCTGTGTGTGGGAGAGAGTGTTGTGTTCATGTGAAAGACAGTGTGTGCGAGAGGGAGTGCCTATTTGAAAGCAAAATAGTAGGTTCATGAGTGTGTGAAAGTGTGCATGGGATTGCGTGTGAGTGAGAAAGATGTGTACAATGTGTGTGGGTGATAGAAGCAATATTTTTGAGTGTGTGTGTGTGTGTGTGAGCGTGTGTGTCTGTGACAGAGAGAAAGAGTTTTTGTGTGTGAGAGAGAGGCGTTGTGTGTGGTTTATGTGGGTGAGAGTGTGTCAGACGCATGAGTGCTTTTGCACGTGTGTGAGACAGTGGTCTGTGTGTGCAAGAGGAGAGAGTGTGCGTGAGAGAAAGGATATGTGATATCGCGAATGTGTGTGTGTGTGAGAGAGAGTGTGTGTTTGAAGAGATATTCTTTATGTGTGTGAGAGTGTCTCTGTTCTTCAAAGTGTGTGTGTGCGTGTGTGGAGGGGCGGGGAGAGTGTGAGCGAGAAAAAGTGTGAAAATTAGACAGAGTGGATGTGTGAGTGTGTGTGAGTGAAATAACGATTGAGAGAAAACGTGTCTGTGATAGGTGGAGTGTTTCAGAGAGATACATTGTGTATACATGTGTGTTCGTGTGTGAGAGACGGAGAGAACTGTGGGCGTGTGAGAGAGAGTCTTTGTGAGAGACAGTGTTTGAGAGCAAGATTGTGCGTATGTGAGATAATGTGTAAGGGAGTAAGCGTGTGAAAGAGAGAGAAATATGTGCCTGCGTGAGAGAATGCGTGTGGAAGTGTTCGTATGAGAGAGGGAGCATGTGAATGAGTGTGAGACGAAGTGAGAGTACGGGAATGTGGGAGGGATAGTGCATGTGTGTGTGTGCGTGTGTGTGTGTGTTTCCTGGCCCCAACACAGTGACCACGCGCACAGAAACAGAACAGACATAAACGGTGCAACAATCGAGTGCCCAGCAGATAGATCTGTTCAATCTGTCAATTTCATTCAAACTGTTGGATTCTAATTGATCAATGGCCAACTTACAACAACAGAAAATTAATAACCTATTTTAAATTAAACTGATATTCATTTCAAAACTCCTTTCGACTGTTAATTATTCCTCTGTCTCACTTCTCGAAAGCTATGTAAAAATGTAATTTCGCCGAAAATGAGCAATCAAAAATAACAGATTCAGGACAGTTCAATGTCCCTAACAGAGATGCGGTGACACAGCAAGAAGTAACCAAATCAAGAAACATTTAGATTGAAAATCATTACCTGATTAGATCTAATTTCTTAATTAAATGTACTCAACAAATTAATCAAAGCAAAGCACTTTATCGAGTGAGCACAGCTGAGTAAAGTAATGTTTTGTTTCTGAATACATTTCCGATACAATTGAATATTCTCTAAAACGGATTGTATTTTGCACGCCTGTACAATATTCAAGGTAGTTTGTTTTGAATTAATCAGCAGCATTATTATATTTTAAGTTATTGTTAATTACTAGTTAGTTCTCCTGTCAGCTCATTTGTACTCTGTAATAAAATGGGTTTTCAATCATTCAAAATGTGCTTCTGCCTCCAACATTGTTAAATAATTAGGTTACAATTAAATCTTAGACAATGTTAAATATAATTTCAAATTACTGAACAGAAACATTCAGACATCTGTCATTCATTTACTTAAATCTAATCACATTGTAATATTTTACTTTTTCACTTTTACTACAAGTGTCTTATTATAACCTGCAAAAGTGTTAAAATTGCATACTGCTGAATATGTATAGACTGTAACGGCCTGGCAGTTTGAAGTCAATAATACTGCTTCCAAGATTTAGTAATTTAGAACATCCATATAACTTAATTACTGAACACATTGTTTAATTAAAGAAGATCTGAATTAAACAGTGCAAACACAAAGAGGACAATTGATTCAAATCCTCTGTAACACTAAAACATGATGCAGAATGTAAGTCCAGACTTTTTCTTCATTATAATATTTAATATGAATTAAACATAAGGTTCAGATAGAATCAATTCTTCTATTCTGTCATTTATTCTTCCCATAATTCTATCCTGTGTTCAGCAGTAATGGGAGACATGATGTTATTATCAAGTGCAGAGATAAGATTATTTTTATAGTATTTATAATAGTATAATATTTTTATTTAAATTAATCTTTTTGAATTTCAAGCATTAACTTGTCCATCTCTAGCCAGTTTCTGTTGACACTTTACTACAATTCAAACACAATTATGTGAACAATTGCATGAGTGTCAGCGAATTCCACCTGTCAGAAAACTCTGTTCGCTCTGTCAAATTTATTCAAACTGTTTGATTCTAATTGATCTAAGGTCAAATTACAACTGCAAAAAAGTCAATAAAAAATTTAAATTAACCTGATGTTCATTTCAAAACTCCCTTCGCCTTTTAACTATCTCTCCCTGTCTGTCTCAAATCATGAAAACTGGGCAAAAATGTATTTTTTCTGAAAATGAGCACCTCAAATATAACAGATTCAGGGTAGTGTAATCTCCCTAACAGAGATACAGTGTCTCTGTAAGAATTGTAATTCATGATTTATTTTAATATGTAAGCATCAGTTAACTTGAATAAAAGTCCAAACATCTAATTATTTTATTTTTCCGAAACCTTTTTCCTTTATCCCTGCAAGAATTTTCAAACGCAGTTTTATTTTCATTTAGCCAGAAAACGTGTAACCGCTCAGTTTCACAGAGTTGAAACAATACAGAAACAATTGAGAAACACCAAACCATTTCACAAATTTTGAGATGAGATTAGTAATTAATTATCTCGGTATCCAATTACAAATTACTTGGAAGGAATAATCTGATTGCGACTGCACAGAAAGAAAATGTAATAATCGGATACATAAATTGCCAAAAAGCAACGTCTTATTCTGCAAAACTCGTATTCCAGTGAATGCGAACTTAATCTGGGATATAACGACTAATGCAAAGTATCTTGTTGAATTGAGCGCTGCTATGGAAACAGCACGTTATCATTGAAATAGTTTCTGGAATTATCACAAAATATTTCCAGCCCAGAAACTTTTCTGGTCATTTTAATTGAACAGAACTATTAGAGGTGATTAATGAATAATGATATTAACATAAAAAAATCTTTGGTGAATATGGAGTTATATTGCCGATCAATAATTGTTTGATTTATCTTAATTTCATGATCAAATTGGTTAATGAGAAGTTTGTGATTGCAGCAATGACTTAGTGTCCAAGTGAACTTTGTAAGTCATGATTTATTTTAATATTTAAACATTAGTTAAAATTTATAAAAATGTTGTGATATCTTGATTTCATTTTTTTCCAAAACCTGCCTGTTTTCTACTACAAGGACTTTCAAACTCAGAGATTCTTTGCATTCAACCAGAAAACGTGTAACCGCTCAGTGCCGCCGAGTTTAAACAATGCAGAAACAATGCGGAAACACCAAATCACTTCGCAAATTTTAAACTATCATAGAATCTCCTGAACATAAACACTCCAAAGCACATCACTGAGGGAATTATTCCGCTTCATGAAGAAGCAGCTCAATTATTCATTCAACATAATAAAATGTAACATTGCAAGAAAATCTCAATATCGAATCCAGCAAAACAGCTCTTCACCAAATGTATGAATTATTAAACAAAACAGAAATCTGGAATAATAGCAATAGCATTGTGAAGAGATAGAATATATCCAACACATTAATATGGAAACTTTACCACATTTTATTCATATTGGATCATATTTCAAACATATTTAAACATTTGGATGGTAAAAGCTGCAGCAATCACTGAGATTTAACATTGCAGGTTAACCAAATAGTGAATGCAGTGGCAAACTATATTCTGAACAAACTGCGTAAACTGTGATTTAGTTTAACCTGCAATTATCAATTATGATTTTCAAAAATGCCAATGGAATAAAGCCTGCCTGATTTCAACATATAATCATGCGTCAAGCAGTTTCAGACGCGAAGACTGTTTGTATTCAATCACAAAGTGTGTAACAGCTGTGTCACCGAGATTAAATAATGCAGAATCGCCAAACCATTTCAAAAATTTTACTTATTCAAAGTCACCCAGACCCACAATCTCCTCAACAGAAAAAATATATATCACTGAACCCCGCATAATGCAGAAGCAGCTCAATTCTACAAACGCTTTCAATAGAATCAAATGTAACATTGACAGCAAATCTCAAATTTAAATCCAGCCAATCCGCTCATCACCAAACTAATCAATTATTAAATTAACAGAAATATGTCAGAACCACACCGGCATTGCGAGTAAGCGGAATATGATCACTCAATTAATACAGAATCTTTAACACATTTTTAAAATATTGGGTTAGATTTCAAATGCGTGTGCAGCAGATGGCACAACCCGCAGCCACTAGATGTCACCGAGTTTATACACTGCAGAAACATCGAACTGTTTAACAGAAGTTAGACAGTAACTTTTAAAGTAACCCAGCCACACAATGTCCTCAGCAGATAAACACCAAAATACAACAACCAAGGATTGAATCCCTCAGCATCGCCTTGTCAATTAACAGTATAATTTTATAACCCCCATTTTCAGCAGAATCACATGAAACATTGTTCAGATTTTTAGTACAGAATCCGCCAAACCACATTTCAGTGAACGAATGAATTAATAAAATCGATAAAAAATATAAAACAAAAGCTCAAGTAAAACAGTTACTAAATAATTGCATGGTTCTTACCTGCAGTCACCGTCACCATGGTCCCTTGTCCCCAAGTAGTCAAAGTAGTCACAGTGTCACATTCGCTTGGCTGGATCATACAATAACTGGCTCTGCAAAAAATAGACAGAAAAGCCGCCATTATTTTAAATATTCACAAACCTGAGGAAAAGCAAAGTCAATTAATATTCATGAGATTATTATTGTATTTGTGGATACCGTTCGCTCTACATAAATAACCCTTATGTTTTGTATTTCACCGGGTATAACATGAACATGTTATTGAAAACACCAAATGATAATTGAATAGTTATCATAAATTTTCCATTTGATTCTCGCTGTTTGTACAGAGCTGGGCATAAATAATACAGCACTGCAAATAATTTTGGATTGCAAAACAGAGCACTGACCCAGTCTCGGTCAATTAGTGCTGAGGGTTTTTGTATTGACAGTAACTGATGTGCCACCCCAGACTCTTGCACAGTAATAGATGGCGGTGTCTTCGGTCTTCAGCCTTGTCATCTCCAAAGAGAAGATATTGGTTGAAGTGTCTTTAGACGCAGTAAATCGATCCTTAATTGCTGGGGCGTAGCTGTTGCTGGATGAAGTACGGTAGTAAACCAGCCACTCCAGCCCCTGCCCGGGAACCTGTCGGATCCAGTACATGTAAGCGCTGCTAAGACTGAAGCCGCTGGTTTTACAGGTCAGTGTCAGGGAGCCTCCGGGACGCCCTGTCTCTGCCTCTGGCTGAGTCAACACAACCTGCGTCTGGACACCTGTAAAAATAGATCAAAAAACCCGAGGATTAATCCTGGTGTAATGATTTTTGACTCTGGAATATTACACAGATGGACTAAAACTGAGACAGGAACTGTGGGAGACTTAGACAATGAAAAATAACTACTCACCGGATAAGAAAGTCAGCAACAAACTGAGAGAAATCGCCGACCTCATCCTTCTGGTAAGTTGGGGGAAATGGTTGTGTCAGGAACTCAATGAACAAACCAACTCCCGGACTGTTGGATTCCGGTCCCAGTGAGCGGCATTTAAATACCCGGCAGAAGGGGGCGGCTTTCCAGGCACCGTCGGTTGATTCCCTGCTGGAGGCGGCGACTGGATCCAGGTCCCACCTTCCACACCCCCAACAGAATGGACTTCCAGATTTACAATAGGTTAATATTAAAATGGACATTTTGTCTGTGTCGGGATATTTGTTTGGCTGAATATGTCCATTGTATTGTCTCCATTATTTCTGATGGTGATATTGCAGTTCATCATTTCTTTATTTAAAATAACGAATTCCATTGTAAATATGGTGATTTTATTACCACGCCCCCAAGAAGAACACAAATCTAAAAGTGATGAAATTACATTTTTGGAAAATAAAGAGACCGTCAGTCTATTTTGCAACAATTCCGGGTCTCTGTCATATTACAATAATAAAGCATCATTTATCAGAATAACTTTTACCGATTTCTGTAACTAAATGAGGGGGTATGAACAAAGTGATTGCATTTACAGTGTGGATGGCTATCACTGTACAATTTGGGTTTGGAGATGAGAAGAAACTCTCACACAATACAATGTTTCTCCTTATATTTGTCAAACTGCCCCAATCTCGAAGACAGCTATTTGAAAATAATAAGAATCCTGCCCTCCTGATAATTAAATAGTGAGTTGACAGAGAAACATAAAGTTCTCCTTCAGCATCCAGATCATTGCAGGTCACTCTATCGGCCACCGGCTGTCTAACATTCGCTGGTATTGCGAACACAAGATATCAGGGCTTTGCGGCAGATTGCACAATATCACAAGAATAAATGTTTTATCTTCCATTGAATCAGGTTATGAACTGATCATTTCTCCACTTATTGGCAGCTATGATTGGAACTCTTCAAGAACAGGAATCAGATTATACTGTATAGTAGAATAGGGTGTTAATCAGGTACAAGAGACGCTGCTGTTTAAATGCGATACAGAACGTTCAGAATATTCCAGGAATTCCCGCTGTTCGTGTCAGTTTTATGATGTTCCCTTAATATGATTTCGATGCATTTTATGCCATTGCACTGATTTCAATTGACTGGGGAATTGGGACCATCAACATCTCTCTCTCGCATTTCATGAAGTGGTTAATAAACTGACTTTAATTTGTGGAATGGCATTTACTTGGAAGTTATACAAATGAAAAAGCATCTGGTCACTTTATTGTTTTGCGATACTATTTACTCACATAATGAAGAGGCCATTGAATGAAAATATTTGATTAGAATGATTACGATTTAAAATGTGTCTTTCTTGTGGGAATGAAACATTTATTGTTTAAATGGCTGAATCCCATTTTGTCCATTCAGGTTCACGCTAATCTGTCCCACACAGTATTTGGCAGCAATCCAGCCTTCTGCCAAATGCTCAAAGTTATTGACAGGAAGCATCTGGGGGTGTTGCGCAGCAGAACAAAGATCTGTTTCCTCAGTACTGACCGCTTGGCTGCAAGCCAACTTAAAACCCTTCACATTGTCAATGAGGCCTATTTATAAACAAATCTACCCAGCAACAGTACTGGAGGCACTTTAATTTTTAAAAGTTGTAAATCTAGATGTATTTTTCCCATCTCTAATGAAAGGAAAGTTATGCAGCTTCTCTGGCACCCTGTTAGCAACAATGATGATTTTTCCAACACATCAGGATATTGTGATAGATGGATAGAAAGAATTACAGGCAAACTGAGAAATGTCTCAGAGAGACGATACATGAACATGTTTGTTTGTATTTTCTTTCCCTTTATCTTTCCATGGGATGTTTGGTTGCAAAGACCGGCACTTTTTGTCTGTCCCAAATTCCCTTGAACTGACTGGTTTTCTAGGCCACTTCTGAAGATATTAAAGAGTCAGCTATTTTGCTGTCCATCTGGAGTCACATCCTTGTGAGACCAGGTAGCGATGGCAGATTTCACTCATTGGGGAATCAGAGAGGGTCCGATGGTCGCCATTAGCATCTGTTCCATATTTATTAATTGAATTCATATTCCACCAGCTGCAATGCTCCGATTTAAATCCCTGTCCCCACATCATTGTCCTGGGTCTCTGGATCACTGGGCCACTTCAATTAATATTACGTCACCATCTGTGCAAACAATAAATGAATGACTGTGTTGATGAAGGAATGAATGACCGTTGAATGAATGATATGAATATCAGTTGGATGGCTGAATATTTTGATTGAGGAATCAGTGAACGGATTGATGGATGCATTGTTAAATGGTACTGAAAGATGCTGTTCCACATTCCCATATTTGTACTTGACTGGTTCATAAATTGAAACAGTTCCTTGTTTCCATTTCTGTCAGTCTAATAACTTCAATACTTCCAGAAGGTCTGGGTGAAATCAAACCCGATTTTCGAGGGAGTTAGCAAGCTGATCCTCACGAAAAGAAGAGGGGATTTTCCTGCCGCACGGATGGTTCATTTCTCTGCTGATGCTGAATATTCATATCCAAGATCGAAAGAGGGAACATGATTTGGCTGAGGAGGGAGGATTGTAATATTTGAAACATGTGCAGCAAATCACTCACCATGCCCTCACCCAAATTAGTGAAGGTAACAAGCTGTAAAATAAATAATGTGGCAACAGATATATAGTGAAACTCACTGGAACTACAAGTGTTACATTATTTCTCAAAACTGTGTAATAATGAATCGGGATTTAAAGATTCAGTAAAATCATATTTGGTGCAGGTGGTTTAATTAGTATGATTACTTTGGAAATCATCACACCAGTTATGATTCAGGAGTTTAAAGCGCAGAGTCTGCTGGGTCGCTACTCATGATCCTCGGTCTGTATTCATTCAATTTCCAACTGAATTCTGGGACAGATTTTATCCTTGGTGACAAAAAGGTGTCAATAAATGTTAATATCAATAAATTATTCAAAGCAAAGTTGTATAGAAGGAAATACTGGAAACAAACAGAAAATGCTGGAAGATCTCAGCAGGTCTGACAGCATCTGTGGACACAGTAAGAAGTTTAACAACACCAGGTTAAAGTCCAACAGGTTTATTTGGTAGCAAAAGCCACACAAGCTTTCGGAGCTCTTAGCCCCTTCTTCAGGTGAGTGGGAATTCTGTTCACAAACAGAGCTTATAAAGACACAGACTCAATTTACATGAATAATGGTTGGAATGCGAATACTTACAACTAATCAAGTCTTTAAGAAACGAAACAATGTGAGTGGAGAGAGCATCAAGACAGCCTAAAAAGATGTGTATTGTCTCCAGACAAGACAGCCAGTGAAAATCTGTTTGTGAACAGAATTCCCACTCACCTGAAGAAGGGGCTAAGAGCTCCGAAAGCTTGTGTGGCTTTTGCTACCAAATAAACCTGTTGGACTTTAACCTGGTGTTGTTAAACTTCTTACTGTGTTTACCCCAGTCCAACGCCGGCATCTCCACATCATGACTAGCATCTGTGGAGACAGAATAGAGCCAACGTTTCGAGTCTGGATGACGCTTCGGCAGAGAATTCCTGATGCGTTGGAGAGATCATCATTGTTTGAGAATTGGTGAATGCATTTATTAAATTGCGAATGGATGGTCATTGGTGAAAATAATTACTATCTTTCTGAACATTTATGACATTCTCCTTATTTGCTGGAAGATTTAAGGTTTGTAGTTCATTTATTAATGTCACAAGTAGGCTTACATTAACACTGCAATGAAGTCACTGTAAAATCCCTGAGTCGCCACACTGTAGCTTCTGTTCGGGTCCACTGAGGGAGAATTTAGCCTGGCCAGTACACATTACCAGCATGCCTTTTCGGACTGTGCAGGAAACTGGACCACCCAGAAGAAATCCACGCCTAAACGGGGAGAAAGTACAGACTCCGCACAGACACTGACCCAAGCCGGAACCAAACCAGTGGCCCCGGCACTGTGAGGCAACAGAGCTAACCACTGTGCCACCATGGCACCCATCATTCCATAAGACAGGCATGATTCAAATTTATCACACTTTTTGCAAAGTAAACCGATGGAAGAGACTATTACAACTACCAACATATCTCAGTCATAACATCACGGGTAAGATCTTTGCTGGGGTCACACTTGAAATACATCATCTACTTGCAGACCGGGTGTTCCTGATGTGCAGTGTAGTGACTGTGTTGGAACATTTACTCCAGCCAACAACTTCTCCATGTTCCATATGTGTCCATATCTTTAACGTACTTCGGCCAATCTCGCGAAGTCATTCAACACCGTCAGCAGGGCAAGGAATACAGGATTTTGGTGATAACTGGCTCTACACCAAAGCTCCTAATATCCATTCATGATACAAAAACGATAACACACAATGACGAATGGTAGCTTAATGGTAGCTTAATGGGCAGCACTTGTGGCAGAACTAACTTTTCAAAAATTGGCCTCCTCAATCATTAGAAAAGGTGACATATGTAAAGGAAGCCAATCTGAATTGGATGTGTTTATTGTGTGTCCATCATGTAGTGGAAATGGAAGGATGCAAGTGATCATTGTGGAATTAATTTGTATAAAACACGATGTATTTCACACAACACACGCACACCAAGATGGTCAATTTGGGAGCAATCAAGGAGCACTCGATTCCAGAAATGATTTGGAAAGAGTCCAAATTTGGATTAAAAAAAATAAATTAAAAAGGTGAATAGAGAGTGCCTGCCCTTGACACCGACGCAGCGTCTGACCGTTTGAGGCATCAAGGAGCCCGAGCGAAACTGCAGTCAATGGGAATCAGGGGGAACAGAGTCCACTGCCTGAGTCATACTGAGCACAAAGGATTGTTGATGGCCAATCATTGCAGCAGGAATTCTTCAGGTTGGTGACCAAGCCCCAAACTTCACCCTTTATCAAAGTTCAGAAGTGGGATTTTCACTGATGATTGCACAAAGTTCAGCACCAGTCACGGCTCCTCAGATACTGAAACAGTCTGTGTCCATATGCAGTAAGACTTCGAAAACATTTAGTCTTTGGCTAATGAATGACAAGGAACATTAATGCACCACAAGTGGCAGGCAATGACAGTCTCCAATGAGGGAGATTCCAAACCACTCCCCATGACATTAAATGGCATTACCCATCGCTGAATTCGCCCACTATCAACATCCTGGGAATTACAATTCGTGAAAATCTGAACGGAGACAGACGTTTAAATCATGTGGCCACAGGAGCAGGTCAGGCGCTCGGAGTTCTGCTGTGAACAACGCACCTCCTGAATTCCCAACTCCTATCCATCATCTACTAGGCAAAAGACAGGAGTATGAACAAATATCACAGAACAGTCAAGCACGGGAACAGGCCCTTCGGCCCACCAAGTCTGTGCCGACACAGATGATTGACTATTCTCTACTTGCCTGACTTGTGCCACTCAAAAGCTCAATGTCATTCTGGAGAAAGTAGCTGGCTCGAAAACCACCCCACCCACCAGCTTCCCAAAGCTTGCCACCACATTCTCAAAAGAATTCATGATTTGGCAACAAAAGCTGACTTTCCCAGTGACATCAAAATCACAACAATTTTAAACATACCATATCTTTGCCTATATTCAACTAGCTTCTGCCTCTGTCTATTCCAGTAGGCTGTGCCTGGGTCATATTCGAGGAGGTCATGTCTAAGCTATTTTCTGCACTTGGCTCAATAACAGGTGTTCGGAAATGAGAGACAGGCCCTGTTTTTATTATAATTTCTAAGTTATGGCGGTACTGAGCCATGCTTCTGCTGTCTTGTCTGGAGACAATACACATCTTTTTAGCCTGTCTTAATGCTCTCTCCACTCACATTGTTTTGTTTCTTAAAGACTTGATTAGTTGTAAGCATTCGCATTCCAACCATTATTCATGTAAATTGAGTCTGTGTCTTTATAAGCTCTGTTTGTGAACAGAATTCCCACTCACCTGAAGAAGGGGCTTAGAGCTCCGAAAGCTTGTGTGGCTTTTGCTACCAAATAAACCTGTTGGACTTTAACCTGGTGTTGTTAAACTTCTTACTGTGTTCACCCCAGTCCAACGCCGGCATCTCCACATCAGTTTATATGCACAAGCTCCTATGTCCAGTAAAACCGCACTAGACACTGTCTCAGTTTTATTTTCCTCGACATTGTCATATATCTTTGAAATGTTTGTTTCATGGGATGTGGGTGTCACTGAAAAGATCAGCATTTGGCCTTTGAACATCCCCACATGGCACTCGGAGCGAACCCATTTCTATTTTGCTGGATCAGGACCCCGTTTATGTTAAATTAGAGTCTGTCTCTGTTAATACACTGCTTGACTAGAAATCAGTTTATATTGCACGAGCCACACTCTCTGGTTCAGTAATATTTGATCCTGACCCTGTACATATTTCACGAGACTGTGTCAGTGTCATGCCTGCACTTAACTTTGCCTCGATTTGAATTATGTCTGCATTCCTCCGCGGTTCTACGAGAAGAAGAGATATTATGTTGGATGAAAAACAGTGGTCTCTGGCAGGATTCTGAAACAGGCAGTATTGGATCGACAGTATTTGGACGGTGTGGGCTTCCAGTGCTGAAGGACCTGTTCCTCTGCAGTAACTTTTCTTGTTCTTTGTTCTGTGTTGACAGTGCATGCGATACAGGTCTTAGTATCCATTTTCAATGCAGTCAGCAGAAGTAGATTTCAGATAACACTGCTTCTTTTCCAGTGCTCAAGACCTCATAACATTCCATGTTCAGGAGGATGCCGAGAATTGTGTCCCCCTAAACACTTTCCTCATTACTGGCATTGTCCAGTGCAATAAAAACTGAGACCATGTCCAATGCAATATAAACGTGGATAAGGTCAAGTGCAGGAATAAGACTCCATCTATTTTAATACAAACAGACAGGTCTAAATTCATACAAACTGACACAGCGTCTAGTTTGAAATAAACTGAAACATGGTGATGCATAATATAAACAAGGACAAGGTCTAATTTAGTATAGTCAGAGAAAGCATCTCGTTTAATATGTGTAGAGATCGGGTCTAGTGCAACATTAACCGAGGCATGACCTTATATAATAGAAGCTGACGCAGGGTAAATTTACTGTCTAATAAAGAGACTGGTTCAACCCCCATGAAATTTGGAGAGACGGCCTACTGCCCCATCAAAAATTCACAGGACAGGAGTAACATGGGGTTAGCTGTAAAGTTCCCCCATGCATTGCCAAATTTAACACTCCCAAGGCAGGAATAGCATGATTTAGATACAAAGTGAACCTCCCTCTCACTATCAAAATCAAACATTCCTGGAAAAGGTAGATTGTCTAGAAACAGAGTGAAACTCCCTCTACAAAGTCTGCTCAAACACAATGAAGGCATACAGACCAGGGACTCTCTTCTCGGTAAAACCACTTCTGCATTTTTCCATCAGAGAATCGGGAGGCAAGTTTGAATTGGTGTTCGGTAGAGGGGGAAGATGCCTCGGCACAGTCCCATAAAATACACTCAGGTCAGGTACAGCAGAGATTAGATACGGATTAAATATCCCTCTACAAGTAATATCAAACATTCAAAGGGCAGGTACGTGAGTTTAGATGCAGACTAAATATTCCTCTACACTGTCCAGTCAAACAGTCCAAGGGCAGGGATAAATACAGGGAAAATTTCTTTGGTACTGCCACATCGAATCCTTGTTGCGAGGTACAACACAGGTTAGATACAGAGGGAAATGTATAAAATATCCCAAGATCATAGAATGCTCAAGAGATCTTTTAGAGTAAATCTCCCTCATGGATTCCAATTCATTGCGTTGCATTCCTTACTACTCTGTCTGAGAGAATACATTGGGCAACATTGAATTCAGATTGTGGAGGGAAGACGATGAACTATCGTGAAGAGACAAGACTTAGAACCAGAAGGAGAAAGACAGAGAGAGAGAGATGAAACACAGGGAATTTCCATGAACACATTTGCCGTGTTATCACATTTCGGGATCAGAGGGATTCTTTGCTAATTCTTAACATAGATATTGTCATGATATTTTTTCTTCATATAATTGATGAATAACTAATGTATAAAACAATCATTTCTGGAATCCGTTGATCAATTTGCATGTTTGTCTCTATTTCTGTGCTGTGTTGGTGGGGAAATATTTGTTGTCTCTTTGTCAGTCAACAATCTAATCTGGGATTTCTATTTCTGTGTTTATTTACATAAATACCTCACTGTTTACAATGAAATGTTCATGGCAGCAAAAACAGATAAACCGTCACTTATTCATTCGTTTCAACTCAAAATAGCGGTTATTTTAAGAATATTAACAGTTGGTTCAAAATGAATAGAAACCTTTTTAACATACATTACAGCAGATGCTATTTAATTAAATGAATAAATACATTCTATATAAGAATTTGTTCTGAAAATTCTGATGTCACAATAAATAAAGTATCTGTGAACAGGCTGGTATTCCATTGAATGTTAATTTGATTGATGATCTAAATTGCTTCAACTAGACAAGCTAAAACAAATAGAACTGATGTGTGAAATATTCCTGTCATAATTAGTGATCAGACTCACACGAGGGAAGAATAAAAAATCCAGTGTGGTTATCACTAAGTGATACAAGTAGCATTGCAGCCTCACAGTGACAGGGAAGCGGGTTCGATTCCAACCTTGGGTGACTGTGTGTGGTTTTTCACATTCTACCATGTCCATGTGAGTTTCCTCCGGTGCTCCGGTTTCCTTCCACAGTCCAAGCATGTACAGGTTAGGTGGATTGGTACGATAAATTGCTCCTTTGAGTCCAAGGATGAGCAACGTAGAATCACAAAATCCCTACAGTGCAGAAGGAGACCATCGCTTTATCAAGTCCGAACCAGCTGTCCAGCAGGGCATCATTCCCAGGCCCAAGGTGGATTGGCGATTCTAAATTGCCCCTTAGTGTGCAACGATGTGTAGGTTAGAGACATTAGCCTCTGAATATGTGAGGTTGTCGGGATAGGGTGAAGGCTGGGCCTGGATAGGATGCTCTGCTGGAGAGCAGCTGCAGACTTGATGGACCGAATGGCCTCCTGCTGCACTGCACTGGATTCTATGATTCTATGCTGCTATGATCAGCAGAGGAATGAATATATTCGCATTAATCTCTCAGCACTTCCAACGTATTACAACTTTCATTTTGGTAGAGCTTACATTTATAGAACCCTTTACCCGACTTCATGTAGTCCCTAAGTTCTTAAAAGTCACTGATGTACCTTTGCTGAATTTAGTCACTGCTATCACGTTGCAAATACAACAGGTAATGTACGTACAACAAACTCCCACAAACCGAGATGTGATAAATTGCCAGTAAATTTGTGATTTTGTTTGAAGAATCAGTATTAAGGTAGAATATTGGGGAGAACAGCCTTGCTCTTTAGAATTAAATCAATGAGATTTTGCATCCTGGCATCGATTTTAAATGTGAATCTGGTTCTCTATCTGCTGATGTACACTGACCTGCTGAGTAGCATTTGTGTTACTTTAGTTTTAGATTTCCAGAATCGGCAGCACTTTACACTGTTGTTATTGATCCTCTGGATGTGAGCATCACTGACAAAGCCAACATTTAGTTGTCCCTGCTGAGAAGGCTGTTGTGAACCACCTTGTTGAAACCTGCCCTCTGGATGATTTTATTATTTGTTTTTCCATAGCAGCTTTGATACAACTGGATGGCCTGCCCGGCAATTTCAGTAGTGGCTAAGAGTCATTTTCATCATAGTGGAATTGGAGTCTAGGCAGAACAGACAGGGTAAAGATAGGAATCTTCGGTTTTCAGTTATTTCCAAAGAGACGATGTCGTTTGAAGTATAAAAGCAAATTACTACGGATTCTGGAATTGAAACCAAAAGAGAAAATGCTGGAAAATCTCAGCAGGCCTGGCAATATCTGTGAGGAGAGAAAATAGCTGACATTTCGAATCCAGATGACCTTTTGACAAAGCTTTGACAAAAGGGTCATCTGGAATCGAAAAGTCAGCTCTTCTCTCTCCTTACAGATGCTGCCAGACTTGCTGAGATTTTCCAGCATTTTCTCTTGACGTTGTTTGAAGTGTCTTTGGGCGGAGTAAATTGATCCTGAATCCTGGGGCGGAGGAATTGTAGGTTGACCCAAGACTATCGTACTGAAGAAGACACTGTAAACACTGTTCAGGGACCTGTCGGACCCAGACCATCCAGTTTCTGCCAACATTGAATGCGTTGGCTTTGCAGGTCAGTCTCAAAGAGTTTCAGGGGCGCCCACTTTCTGCCTCTCGCTGGCTCAACACAACCTCCGATTCCACACTTGTAAAAATATCTAAGATCCTATGAAAATAAAACTCCACGCACTCCAGACATACTCTTTCACCTTATTACATCGGGAACAAGATACAAAAGTCTGAGGACACGTATAAACCGACTGAAAAACAATTTATTTCCTGCTGCTATCAGACATTTGAATGGACCTACGTCGCATTAAGTTCATTTTTCTCTACACAACAGCTATGACTGCAAAATTACATATTCACTCTCTCCCTTCCTTCCCTATATCCGTTATGCTCTGACTGTATAGTGCGCAAGAAACTATAATTTGCACTGTGTACTAATATATGCGATAATAATAAGTCAAATGAAATCAAATAAAATATATCAAAAACACCAAGGACTATTCCCGGTGAATTGATTGCTGACACTGGAACATTCCAGAGACAGACTGACACCGAGGGAGTAACAGTGAAATCCATTGTCATGTCTCTGCTAGTCCAAGAGTGAAATTGCATTTGAGCATCTGTTAGAGAAAAGAAACAATTTCATTGTAAATTAAGTGCCTTTATTTCGTCACCCCTTCACAAGGGAATGGACATACACAGATGACATTACCTTATCAGGGTAAAGATGTCAGTCTGATTTGCAATAATTCTGTGTCTCTAACACTTTACAGCGAAATATAATTCATTAGAAGAATTATTATCGATTTATGTAACTTAATGCTGGGATGATTGTGTTTCAGGTGTGGATAGCTATCATTGTAATTTGGGACTGGATATAAGAAGAAGGGAAGCAGTGGCCTCGCGTTTTTATCGCTGGACAATTAATCCACAAACTCAACTAATGTTCTCAGGACCCGGCTTCGAATCCCGGAACGGCAGATGGTGGAATTTAAATTCAGTAAAAACGTCTGGCATTAAGAATCTACTTATGACCATGATATCATTGTCGATTGTGTAAAAACCTATCTGGTTCACTAATGTCCTTTCAAGCAGGAAATATGCCGTCCTTACCTCATCTGGCCGACATGTGATTACAGAGCCACAGCAATGTGTTTAGCTCTCAACTGCCCTCGACAATGAGTGGGCAATAAATATTGATCAGCCAGCGGCACCCATATCCATAGAATCCCTGCAGTGCATTAGGAGCATATCGGGCCCACACCGACAACGCTCCCACCCAGGCCCTATTCCCATCCCTGCGAATTCACTTGATTCTATGGGACAATTCATCATCGCCAATCAACCTAATCGGCATATCTTTGGACAATGGGAATAAACAGGCAGACAATTGGAGAATGTGCAGACTACACACAGACAGTGACCCATTCCGGGAATTGAACCACGGTCCCTGATGCTGTGAAGCAGCAATGGTAACCACTATGCCACCGTGCCGCCCACTAATAAATTAACAAAATAAACTCCGTATCTGATACAATGTTACACCATATATTTCCCCAACAGCTCCTAAACCCTGTGAAAATTAACGGTGAAAGAAAACTTCTTGACTTACAATTAAGCATTGAGTTGACAGAGAAACATAAAATTGACATTGACTTTTGACAAAGAAGCTAATGAATTAGAACGGACACGGCAATCAGGAAAGTTCTCCTTCAGCATCCAAATCATGACAGATCATTGTATTGGCGAGCAGCTGGTATTGGGAACACAGGATATCAGGACTTTGCGGCATAATGCACAATATCACAAGAATAAATATTTTATCTTTCACTGAAGCAGGTTATGAACTGGTCATTTCTTCACTCATTGGCAGTTATGAGAGGGACTGTTAAATAATTGAAATCAGATTATGCTGGACAAAAGAACACGTTATACATCAGGTATAAGTTTTTAATGAGGTGCAGAACATTGAGAATATTCCAGAAATCCCTGCTGTTCAAGGTAGATATATGATTTTCTTTTACTTTTAATTATTTTCATTTTTGTGCCTTTACACTGATCTCATGGGACTGAGGGATTGGGGACATCAGCATACGTTGTTCATAAAGAGGCTTTAATTGTTAGAAGGACATTTCATTGGAAGCTATACAAATGAAATAGCATCAAGTCAATTGACTAGTTTCCGATACTTTTTAATCACATAATGAAAAGTGCATTCATTTAAAATATTTGCTTCGAAGAAAAAACATTTAAAATGTGCCTTTCTTTTGGGAATAAGACATTTATTGTATAACTGACGAAGTCCCATGTTATCCTTACAGATTCACGTTAATCTGTCCTACGCAGTATTTGGCAACTGTCCAGCCTGCTGCCAAATACCCAAAAATATTTACAGGAAGCATCTGAGGGTGTTTGTTCAGTAAATCAAAAACCTGTTTCCTCAGTACTGAACACTTGGCTGCAAGCCAACGTCAAACTCTCAGCATTGTCAATGGGGCCTATTTATAAACAAATCTACCCAGCAACAGTACTGGAGGCAATTTAATTATTTTTAAGTTGCAAACATCTATGAATGTTTCCCATTTCTTCTGAAAAGAAAGTATTCAGCTTCTCCGGCACCTTGTTAGCAACAATAATGATCTCTCCAACACAACAAAACATTGATGGATGGATATTAAGAAAAATACAGGCAGATTATGAGAGTTGATTCAGAGAGGTGATATATTTTATACTAGATAAACATGTATGCTTGTGTTTTCTTTCACTTCATTCTTCCATGGGACGTGAGAATCTCTGGAAAGGCCAACATTTATTCCCTTTGCCTAATTTCTTTTGAACTGAGTGGTATGCTAGGGCATCTCAGAAGGCATTGCCCAGTTAGTTATATTGCTGTCCATCTGCAGTCACATCCTGATGAGACCAGGTAGGGATGGCAGATTTCCTTCATTGGGGAATCAGAGAGGTTTATCTGGTCGCTGTCAGTATGTATTCCAGATTTATTGATTGAATTCAAATTCCACCAGCTGCCAGGGTGGGATTTAATCTCGTGTCTCCACATCATTGGCCTGGGCTTCTGGATTACTGGTACACTGGCATTAATATTACGCCACCATCGACCCAAAAATAAAGGAATGCTTGAGTTGATGCAGGGATGAACGATAGTTGGATGCCTGAATGTTTTGATTGAGAAATCAGTGAGTGGACGGATGGATGTGATGATAGCTGGTCCTAAAATTTGCTGTTCGACAGTCGCATATTTGTGATTTATTACTTCAAAAATCGAAGCAGGTCCTTTATTCCAAGTGTGTCAGTATATAAGACCATAAGTCCATAAGACATAAGAAAGAGGAGCAGAATGAGGCCACTCGGTCCATCGAGTCTGCTCCCGCCATTCAATGATGGCTGACATTTTTCTCATCTATATTCTCTTGCCTTTTCCCCAGAACCACTGATCCTCTTATTAATCACAAACCCATCTATCTCTGTCTTAAAAACACCCAATGACCTGGCCTCCAGCCTTCTGCGGCAAGAGATCCACAGATCCACCACACTCTGGCTGAAGAAATTCCTCCTCATCTCTGTTTCAAAGTATCGTCCCTTTAGTCTGAGGTTGTGCCCTCTGGTTCTAGCTTTTCCTACAAGTGGAAACATCCTCTCCACGCCCACTCTATCCAGGCCTCGCAGTATCCTGAAAGTTTCAATAAGATCTCCCCTCATCTTTCAAAACTCCAACGAATACAGATCCAGAGGACTCAACCGTTCCTCATACAGCAAGTCTTCATTCCAGGAATCATTCTTGTGAAACTCCACTGGACCTTTTCCATGGCCAGCACATCCTTCCTTAGATATGGGGCCCAAAACTGCTGACAATACTCCAATTGGGTCTGACCAGAGCCTTGTACAGCCTCAGAGGTACATCCCTGCTCTTGTATTCTAGCCCTCTCGACATGAATGCTAACATTGCATTTGCCTTCCTGAACCTACACTTTAAACTTAAGAGAATCTTGAACAATGACTCCCAAGTCCCTTCGTATTTTTGATTTCCTCAGCATTTTCCCATTTAGAAAATAGTCTATGCCTCCATTCCTCCTTCCAAGCGCGTAACCTCACACTTTCCCAAATTGTATTCTAGCTGCCACATCTTTGCCGACTCTGCTAACCTGTCCAAGCCCTTCTGCAGCCCCCTGCATCCTCAATATTACCTGTCCCTCTACATATCTTTGTATCATCTGCAAACTTAGCAACAGTACCTTCAGTTCTTTCCTCCAAATCGCTAATGCATACTGTGAAAAGTTGTGGTCCCAGCACTGACCCCTGAGGCACACCACTAGTCACCGGCTGCCATCCTGAGAAAGACCCCTTTTTTCCCACTCTCTGCCTTCTGCCAATCAACCAATCCTCTATCCATGCCAGGATCTTACCCTTAACACCATGGGCATTTAACTTATTTAACAGTCCCCTTTTCGGCACCTTGTCAAAGGCCTTCTGGAAATCTAAATAAATCATGTCCACTGGCTCTCATTTATCTAACTTCCTTGTTACCTCCTCCAAGAACTCTAACAGATTTGTCAGATATTACCTCCCCTTCACAAAACTGTGCTGACTCATTCCTACTTTATCATGCCCTTCCATGTACTCTGCGGTCTCATCTTTGATAATGGAATTTAAAGTCTTGCCAATGACCGAAGTCAGGCTAACCGGCCTATAGTTTCTCGTCTGCTGCCTCCCTCCCTTCTTAAACAGTGGTGTTGCATTCGCTACTTTCCAGTCCTCTGGTACATTCCCTGCCTCCAGTGATTTCTGAAAGACCACCACCAATGCCTCCACAATTTCCTCAGTTATCTCTTTTAGAACCCTGCGGTGTAGTCCTTCCGGTCCAGGTGATTTATCCATCTTCAGACCTTTCAATTTACCCAGAATCTTCTCCTTAGTGATGGCCACTACAGTCACCTGTGCCCCTGGACTCTCCTGGAGCTCTGGCATTCCACTGGTGTCTTCCACCGTGAAGACTGATGCAAAGTAACTATTCAGTTCCTCTGCCATTGCTTTGTTTCCTGTTATTACTTCTCCAGTCTAATTTTCCAGTGGTCCAATGTCAATTTTTGCGTCTTTCTTACCTTTTATTATATTGAAAAGAACTCTCCATGTCTTATTTTATATTACTAGCTGGCTGACACTCATATTTCATCTTCTCCCCCCTTATTGCTTTTTTACTTGTCCTCTCCTCGCTTTTAAATGCGTCCCAATCCTCTGGCTTCCCACTAATCTTTGCCGCTTTGTATGCTTTAGCTTTTGCTTTAATGCTGTGCTTGACCTTTATGCTGTGCGACAACCTTTAGTCCTTCCAGATTTTCTCGGTGAATCCAATCCCCGAGATATCGGGAACAAATGAACTAAGAGCAGTCTGATTTTTTTTCCATCTGCTGATGGTGACTCGAGTCATAGAGTCATAGAGGTTGAGAGCATGGACACAAGCATTTCGGCCCTACTTGTCCATACCGCCCTTTTTATTAACCGTTAAGCTTGTCCCAATTTCCCGCGTTTGGCCCATAACCCTCTGTACCCATCCTACCCATGTAACTGTCTAAACCCTTTTTAAAAGACAAAATTGTACCCGCCTCTACCACTACCTCTGCAGCCTGTTCCAGAAACTTGCCACACTCTGTGTGAAACAATATCCCCTCTGAACCATTTTGTATCTCTCCACTCTCATCTTAAACCTATGCCCTCTCGTTTTAGACTCCTCTACCATTGGGAAAATATATTGACTATCGAGCTGATCTATGCACCTCATTATTTTATAGACTTCTATAAGATCCGCTCAAGCCTCCTATGCTCCGGAGAAAAAGTCCCAGTCTATCCAGCCTCTCCCTACAATTCAAACCACCAAGGTCTCGTAGCATTCTAGTAAAACTTTTCTGCATTCTTTCTCGTTTAATAATATCCGTTCGATAATAGGGTGACCAGAACTGTACACAGCATTCCAAGTGTAGCCTCGCCGATGTCTTCAAAATCTTCAAATCCAAGATGGAAAGAGGGATTAGGTTGAGGGGGGAGGATTGTAATATTTGGAACATATGGCCCTTTCTAGTGCAACAAATCACTCAACATATCATCACCTAAGTTAGCGAAGGTAACAGGCTAAAAAAATAATGAGGCAATTGAAATGTTGTGAAACTCACTGGACAGATCCAAGTGGTAAATGACTTTCCAGTACTGTGTCAGTGTGCAAGGGCGGCACGTTGTCATATTGGTTAGCCCTGCTGCCTCACAACGCCAGGGACCCGGGTTCAATTCCGTCCTCAGGTCACTGTCTTTGTGGAGTTTGCAGTTTCTCTCCTTGTCTGTGTGGATTTCCTCCGGGTACTCTCGTATCCTCCTGCAGTCTGAACATATGCAGTTCAGGTTGATTGGCCATGCTGATTTAACCCTTGTGTCAGGGGTATTAGTGGGGTTAATATGAGGGGTCACTGGAATAGGGCCTGGGTAGGATTGAGGTCGCTCCAGACTCGATGGGCCCAATGGTCTCATTCTGCACTGTAGATTCTTTGTTCTATGAATAATTAATCTGGATCTTAAGATTCTATACCGTCACATTAGATATTATAAATTATATATAACATTAGATACACGTCCTTTCAGTTACACAGTCACTTTCAAAATGGTTACACACTCCAGTTATATATCAGGGGTTCATGTGTGATAATGAGGTGATTACGTGTCAATAAAGCACAGAGGCTGCTGGGTAGCTGCTTATTATCCTCGGTCGGATTTAATTCAACTTCCCAGTGAATTCTGGGACAGATTTGATTCTTTGGTGACAGAAAGGCCAAAATGACCTCAATAAATTTGAATCTCAATAAACTACAATAAATAAACTGCAATTATATTTGTACCAAACAAAATGCTGAAAATAATTTGTGAAATATTTATTTATTTTTGTGATTTGCAGATTATTAGTAATATGAGCGCCAGGAAATGACCATCTCCAAAAAGAGAGAATCTACCCATTGCTCCTTGTCATTCAATTATATTACGATACTGAATCACCCACTATGAACATCGTCGGGGTTACCATTGGCTAATCGCTGAATTAACTGGATGTTTAAATGCTCCGGCTGGAATATCAGGTCAGCTTGCTGTGAGTAACTCACCTTCAGACTCCCCAAACCTGTCCACCACCTACAAAACAACAACTCAGGAGTGTAATAGAGTTATTTCCACTTGCTTGAATGAGTGCAGCTCAAACAACATTCAAGAAGCTTTATAGCATTCAGGACAACGCAGGCGGCTTGACTGGCATAGCATTTGCAAATGCTCACTCCCTCCACCACCGACAAACAACAGCAGCATTATACACCATCTACAAGTTTCACTTCAGGAACTCACCAAGACTCCTTAGGCAACACCTTCCAACCACAGGACTGTTACCATTTGGAAGAACAGGGGTAAGAGTTACCTGGGAATATCACCTGTAAATTCCACTCCAAGTCAGTCATATAACTGACTTGGAAAAATATCGCCTTTCCTTCACTGTTGCTCGATTGAAATCCTGGAACACCCTCTGTAACAGCACTGTGTGAGTACATACACCACAGGCTTCGCAGCAATTCACCAAGTTAGCTCACCACCAGCTTACTAAGGGCAATTAGGGATAGGCAACAAATGTTGACCGAGCCAGCAACGATCACATCCCTTAAATTAAAACGTAAATATATTAATGTTTATGAATGGTTGATAACTGGTGAACAAATTTATGCAACTTTGTGAATGGATGGCAATTGGTGAAAATAAATACCAACTATGAACATTTATTACCTTCTCTTTCTTAATGGAAGATAGGATGCGCTCCACCGGAGATGCATGATTCAAAAGCACAACACTACCGGGAAACAAAAGCCGGCAGAGGACACTGCAACAACTACAGATATATATACATCATTGCCAGTGACACATCTGAAAACATTCATCTGTTTGAAGATCCGGATTATCATGAAGCACAATGTTGTGTTTTTAATGGAAGATTGACTCTGGAAAATATCTGCTTTATATGCCCTATGTACTTAGCTTTACCCTCGTCAACCTCATCAAGACATTTAACACCGGTAGCAGAGCAGGGACTACCATACTTGGGAAAAAGTCGCACTCCATCAAAACTCCTCGGTCTCATTCATGACACAGAAAACGACAACATTAAACCACAATTGGTAGCTTCATGGGCAGCACTTGTAACAGAGCCAACCTCTCAAAAATTGTCCTTCTCAGTCATCAACAAAGGTGACATTTGAAAAAGAAACCATTCTGAAATTGATGTGTTTACTCTGCGTCTATTTTTTATTTTAAATGGAAGGACGTCGGTTATCATTGTGAAATTGATTTGTAAACAATATGACGTTTTTCAGACAACGCACGCACACACACACAGACACACACATTTTCCTTCAACTTAAGACTCCACCTTTGCTTCCTGGGGGGTTTAGGAGACAATTACCCCAACTATCTTTCAGATGGAATGAAGAACAAATACATTTTCCCCAGCACCATGTTTGCTGAGCTGAACATTAAAGGCCCCATTGTCTCCAACAGCGCCCTGGTCAGCATTCCTCCTTCTAACCAAAATGAACAAATATACATTACCATGGATTGAGGCATTATGCTCTGATGCTGACCTGGCAACATAGGAACAGAGGAGCAGAATTTCCCCTCCAAGCCACTCATCATCCTGACTTGGAAATATGTCGCCGTTCCTTCACAATCTCTGAGTCAAAATCCTTAAATTTCCTCCCTAACGGCATTGTGGATCTACCCACAGAACATGTACTGCATCGATTCAAGAAGGCAGCTCACCATCACCTTCTCAAGGGCAACTTGCTCTGGGGAATAAATGCTGACCAGTCAGCGACGCCCATGTCCCAAGAATGAATACAAAAAGCAGATGCAAGTCATTCACCTTCTCGAACTCGCCCCCCATTCATAAGTTCATCGCTGATCTGTCGCCAAACTCTATGTACCTGCCCTTGTCCCATATCCCTTGGTATCCCTGTTCAATATAAAAATCGATCTCAGACATAAATTTAAGAATTGAACCAGCACCCACTGGCCTTTGCGGAAGAGAGTTCCTCAAGTCCACCACTCTCTGGGTGTAGAAATACTTTCTATCAACTCTCCTGAACGACTTGGCCCTGTTTTTTTTAAAATTATGGCCCTTTATTCTAGAGCCTTCAACTGGTGGAAAAAAAATTATCCGCCCTATCCTACCCCGTAAATATTTTGTAGATTTTTGTCAGAACACCCCTCAACCTTCTGAATTCGAGAAAAAAAGTCCCAATTTGTCTAATTTCTCCTCGCAACGTAACCCCTGAAGGCCAGATATAATTCTTCTGAACCTGCGTTCAACTCCTTCCAAAGCCAAAATCTTTCCAAAGGTGTGGTGCCCAAATCTGTGCACAGTACTCCAGGTGGACTCTAACCAGGATTTTGCATAATTGCAGCATAACATCTGCATCCCTATACTCCAGTCCTGTAGATACAAAGGCCAGAATTCCGTTGACCTGCTTGACTATTTTCTGCATCAGTTCGTGGCATTTTAAGAAGCTATTCACTTGAACACCCAAATCTCGCTGGGCATCCACTAAATTTTACTTTCTGCCTTCTAAAAACTACCTTGATCTACCATTTGGATTATTTGACTTTTTATGGCATTATCTAAGCCGTTATGATTATTGTAAATAATTGAGACCTCAAGACAGATTCCTGCGGGACACAACTTAACCTGTATTATTCAGCAACGTACATCTAATCTATAATTCGTTGCACCTTAAATTTGGGCACTTTCCGCAGAAGGGGATGTGGTCTTACATTTATGAATGTGAATTCTTTGTATATTACTCGCATAAATCATACCTGACAGCGATATATTTACAGTAACTGTAATTGCAGAATTTTGCCAGCAGATGGAATTGGCACCTTGATGGTTTACATTACATGAAGAAGGCACTGCCTCAATAAATACTACACTGGACCCTAACTTTGCAGTTCTGCCACATGCAGTCCTGAATGGTGATGGACATTTAAACAAGTAACTGCAGCAGGAGTCTCAAATGAAAGCCCCATTCTTAATGATGGGGGAGCTCTGCAAAAGGGAAAAGAAACAAGACTGAAACAATTGCTGCCATCTTCAGCCAGAAGATGTTCCATCTCGGCCTCTCCCGGTGCCCCGAACATCACAGATGCCAGTCTCCAAGGAGGTCAACTCATTCAGCATGATAACATGGAGGATAGGAATAGGAGTAGACCATTCAGCTCCTGGAGCCCGCTCCGCCATGCAATATGATCATGATTGATCTGTGGCCTAACCCTGTGCTGAAAGCATTGGATACTGCAAAGATTATGGATCCTGACAATATTTCAGCAATAATAATAGCGATTTGTGCTCTGGAGCTAGCTGAGCCTTAGCCAATCTATTCAAGTATAGCTACATCACGGTCACATACACAACAGTGTGAGAATTGGCAGACATGACCTGTTCCAGAAGGTAGGACAAACCCAACCCGACCAACTACCGCCCAATGCGTCCTCACTCGATCAACGTAATGGGAACTATGAAGGATCATCTAAAAAAGTAAGAATAATATAATAATAACAATGCTGCTACAACTACAAATTCTGCTCAATGAGGCTCTGTTTGGGTCCCACTCGGAGCACTCAGTTCCAGAACTCACTGAAGCTTAGCCCAAATATAGTGGAAATAGCTGCTTTAATGAGGTGAGGTGAGAGTGCCGGCCCTCGGCATCAACGCAGCACTTGACCGATTGTGGCATCAAGAAGCCCGAGCAAAGCTGCAGTCAATGGGGATCCGGGGAAAAAAAACATTCCACTGGCTTCAGTCATACCGAGCACAGAGTAAGATGGTTGTGGCAGTTGAAAGCCAATCATCTCAGTCACAGGGCATTTGCTGAAGGAACTCCTCAGGATAGTGCCCTCGGCCTAATATTCACGCTTCAATACAAGCTCAGAAGTGGGACGTTCACTGATGATTGCACGATGTTCAGCACATTTACAACTTCTCAGATACTGAAGCTATCCGTGTCCGTGAGCAGAAAGACTTAGAGAACATTCAGGTTTTGGCTGTGAAGTGGCATGTGACATTCGCGCCACCCAAGTGACAGGCAATGACCCTTTCAGGTAAGGGAGATTGCAATCATCTCCGCTTGCCATTAATTGAATGACTACAGCCGAAACCCCGCTATCATCATTCTGGGAATTGCCATTGATGGAAAGTTGAACTGGGACAGTCATGTAAATAATATTGCTACAAAAGCAGGTCAGATGCTGGGAATTGTGCGCTAAGTAACTCACCTCCAGACTTCCCAAACCTATCCATCATATAAAGGCAAAAGTCAGGATTGTGATTGAATATTCTCCACTTGCCTGGCGTATGGTCCTGAACCAACACCCAAAAAGCTCGAAACCACCCAGTAAAAAGCAGGCGGCTGGATGAACACCCCACCAACCACTTTAAACATTCACTCTCTGCATCACAGATGTACAACTCTAGCCGTGTGAACCATATACAACTTGTATAGGAGCAAAATAATCCTTTGGTAGCAACTTCCAAACACATTAACTCTGACACTTAAAATGACAAGGGCAGCAGATGCATGAGAACACAATTATCTGCAAATGCCCATAAAACCCCCACACCGTCTTGACTGGGATCTATATCACTATTTTTTCAGTGTCAATGGATGAAAATCTTGCAACTCCCTTCCCATCAGCACTGTAGGTGTACTTACTCATATGGAATGCAATGATTTAAGAAGAGGGCTCACAAGCACATTCTCAAAGGAAAAAATAGAAGTGGCAACAAATCCTACTTTACCAGTGACAACAAAAGCTCATTAAATGATTTTGAACATGTCATATCTCTGCTTACGTTCAACTAGCCCCCACGTCTGTTTGTACTGCAACAGGCCATGTCCCAATCACATTACAGCATGTCCTGTCTCTGTTATTTCTCTACTCGGCTCATTATCAGTTGTTCATAAGTGAAGCCAAGGCCTGTTTTAACGATGGTTTCTGAATTATGACTGTGCTGAAATATGTTTCAGTTAATCAGGGCGGCACGGTGGCACAGTGCCAGGGACCCGGGTTCAATTCCCAACATGGGTGACTGTCTGTGTGGAGTCGGCACGTTATCCTTGTGTCTGCGTGGGTTTCCTCCGGGTGCTCCGATTCCCACTCACCGTCCGAAAGAGTTGCTGGTTTGGTGCATTTTGCCATGCTAAATTCTCCCTCAGTGTACTCAGACAGGCGCCGGAGTGTGACCACTCGGGGTTCTTCACAGTAACTTCATTGCAGTGTGAATGAAAGCCGACTTATGACACCAATAAATAAGCTTTAAATCTTTAATGTGGGAAGAGACTGTGTCTCAATTCCTACTGCAACAGAACCTTTATCTGTGACTCCTATACTGGAGCAACATCCTTCTTGCGTTACAAAAGTTTCGGTCACTGTCATTACTCTAACGGTTCGTTAGATCTAGTAAACTCGACACTGTTTTAGTTAATGCTGCACAAGTGCATGTATTTGTTTATTCAACACTGTGCCCTGCCTCTGGTATTATTGCATCATGTGATCCCTCTAATTTGCTGCATTGTCCATGTCTCAGTGTATTCCAGTCTAGATCACATATTAATAATTATTACCAATGCACTATCCTTTTTCTGAGTTCATATCAGTCTAAATATCGTATCTCTAATCATTAACAATACACTAAGTTCTGTCTCAGTTTTTATCAGTCGAGGTACTGCATCAGTAATGACCATTAACACACTGGACTCTGTCTCAGTTTATGTCAGTCCAGAATCTGTATCAGTAATTACTGCTAATGCGCTAAGCTCTGCCTCAGTTAATATCGGTTCAGGCCTGTATCAGTAATTGACACTATATGTCTGTTTATATCGCGCAAGTTCCTGCATTCGGTTAAATTGCACTAGACACCATCTCAGTTTTTCTTGTACTCGTTGATGTCATCCATATTTTTAAAATATTTATTTCATGGGATGTGGGTGTCTCTGGTAAGGCCAGTATTTTGCCTTTAACTTCCCACAAAGCACTCGGCACGACCTCATTTCTATTTCACTGCATCAGGCCTCTGTTTATATTAAAATAGATCCTGTCTCTGTTAATACTCCGCTTGACCAGAGCTCAGTTTATGATGCACTCGACCCAATCCCTGTTTATATGACATTTGACCCTGACTCTGTCTATATTTCGTGAGACCAGGTCACTGTTAATACTGCAGTATAGTATGCCTCTGTCTGAACTATGGCTCCATTAACATTACTCCACGGTTCTGTGAGGTAGAGAGATAATATAATGCATAAATATGCTGGGCTAAAAAAATCTGAATTGAAACGGAAAGTATTGGATCGAGAGTGTATGCTGCGCAGGATTTGATATCGATTTTCAATGCAGTCAGTAGAATGAGCTTTCAAATATCACTTCTTCTTTTCCAGTTCCCAAGACTAGTCTCCATCCGTCAGAGTTGTACCTTCAGGAGGATGCAGAGAATCATGTTCCCATAGCCACTTTTCACATTATTGCGCATTGTCCAGTGCAGTAATAACTGAGTCCGTGCCCAATATAAAATGAACATGAACATGGTCAAGTGCAGAACTAAGACCGCATCCAGTTTAGTACAGAGACAGGTCTATATTAATTAAAGCAGAGTCATTGTCGATCTCCATATGAACAGAGACATGGTGACGTGTAATATTAACAGAGACAGCATCTAGATTATTATAAACAGAAAGTACGTCTAGTGTAATGTGAACGGAGACAAAATCTTCTTTAATATAAACCGAAACAGGGATTAGTTAATTTAACATCAGCAGAGACAGGTCACAGATGAGTGCAATATAGAAACAGGGCCTAGTGTCCCATCAAACATTCCAAGGTCAGGTGTAGCATGTGGTTAGGCTCCGAATGTAAAGCTCCCTCCACAGTGCAACATTAAACACTCCCAAGCAGGTGTAGCACGGGATAGATAAAAAGTGAAACTCCATCCACACTATCTCAATCAAGCATTTCCAGCAAATGAAGACTGTTTAGAAGCAGTAAAAACCTCTCTACACTGTCCATTGAAACAATTGGACGCTGGGACAGAAAGGGTTAGATACAGGGAATGATCGAGATACATATCAGAGAAAAGCTCCCTCTATAGATTGAATTAAATCCATTTAGTTAGAGGCCTGAAAATAGGCCTGAGAGAATATATTAGCTGGAGTTTGACTTGAAGTTGTTGAGTAAAGACAATGACCCATCGTGGAGAGACAAAACAAGATACAGAATCAGAGAGGAGAAAGACAAAGAGAGATAAAGCACAATAAATCGCCGCAAATACATTTGCCGTGTCCTTATATTTTGTGATTAGAGGGAATCTTTCCTAATTTTGAACATTGATAATCATAGCTTGTTTTGCGCATATAACTGATGAAAAAATATGTCCAAAAAAAATCACGACTGGAATCCAATGATTGATTTGCATGTTTGTCTCTATTTCTGTGCTGTGTTGATGGGGAAATATTTGTTGTGTTTTTGTCAATCAATAAATCTAATCTGGGATTTCTATTTCTGTGTTTATTTACATAAACACCTCACTGGTTACAATGAGATGTTCATGGCAGCAAAACCAGATAAACCGTCATTTATTCATTAGTTTCAATTCAAATTAGCGGTTTCTTTTAAGTATATTGACAGCAGGTTCAAAATCAATAGAAGCTTCGTGAATACCCATTTGACCAGACGCTATTTAATTCACATAAAAAAATACCCTCTAATCAAGAATTTGTTCTGAAAGTTCTGATGTCAGAATAAATAAAACATGTTTGAAAAGGCTGGTATTCCACTGAATGTCAATGTGATTGATGATTTAATCTACTAAAACTAGACATGTTAAAACATCAGGCAGAGGAGTGACGATAATCGCATTAATCACAGAGCTTTTAACATATCAATTCTTGCATTTTATAATAACATTTGGAAAGGCCTTGCATTTTTATAACGGTTTACCTGACCTTAGGTCGTCCCAAACCATTTAAAACTCACTGATATATTTTGCTGAAGTTACTCACTGCTGTAATGTTGGACAGACAGCAAGTATTTGGTGCACAGCAAGCTCCCATAAAGCGAGATGTGATAAACGAACAGTCATTTTGTGATTTTAGTTGAATGAGTGGCCAGGACACAGGGCAGAACAGTCCTGTTATATTGAATTTTATCAATGAGATTTTACATTCTGTCATCGGCCTGAAATGAGAATCTGTTTCACCCACTGCTAATGCCCGCTGACCTGCCTTTTTTGTTGTTTTACTTTTAGATTTCCGGAATTCGCAGTAGTTTGCACTGTTCGATTCATTCTCTGGATATGGGCATCACTGACAAAGTCAGCATTTATTGCCCATCCTGAGAAGGGGGTTGTGAACTACCTTTTTGAAATTATTGCCCTTGGTCGGTTTTATTTGTGTTTGACTTTCTGCAGCAGCTTTGAAACACCTGAATGGCTGTTTTGTCAATTTCAGAGGCACGTAAGGGTCAGCTTCATCACTGTGGAACTGGAGTCACATGTAGGACAGACAGGCTAAACATAGCTTTTTTTATTGATTCGTGGGACTTGCACATTACTGGCTGGCCAGCATTTGTTGCCCATCTCTAGTTGCCCGTGGAGAGCAGTTGAGAGTCAACCACATTGCTGTGACTCTGGAGTCACATGTAGGTCAAACAAGGTAAGAACGGCAGATTTCGTTCCCTAAAGAGACATGAGTAAACGAGATGGGTTTTTACAACTATCAACAATGATCTCATAGTCATCAATAGATTCTTAATTCCAGATAGTTTTTATTGATTTCAAGTTCCACCATCTGCCGTGGCGGGATTTGAACTCAGTTCCTCAGAACATTGACTGAACATTAGGTACATAGAAATTAGGAGCCGGAGGAGGCCAGTCGAGCCTGATCCACCAGTCTTCATGATTATGGATTATTTCCTATCTCAAGGCCACATTATTGGATCCTGCCCACACCCTCTGATACCATTAAAATCTCATCACAAATCGATTTATTTCTTGAATCTATTCAGTGGCATGACATCCAAAGCCTTCAGTGCTAGAGCACTCCGTATGTTCACTAGCCTCTGAAGTGAATGAATATTTCCTCATTTCTGTCCTAAATTGGCTACCCTATGTCTTGTGACTGCATCCCTGGTTTTTTTAGCCTGTCTTGATGCTCTCTCCACTCCCATTGTTTTGTTTCTTAAAGACTGGATTAGTTGTAAGTATTCGCATTCCAACCATTATTCATGTAAATTGAGTCTGTGTCTTTATAAGTTCTGTTTGTGAACAGAATTCCCACTCACCTGAAGAAGGGGCTCAGAGCCTCGAAAGCTTGTGTGGCTTTTGCTACCAAATAAACCTGTTGGACTTTAACCTGGTGTTGTTAAACTTCTTACTGTGTTTACCCCAGTCCAACGCCGGCATCTCCACAACATTGAGACTACCTAACCAGCGAAAACGTCCTTCCTTCATCTTGCCTGCCCAGCCCTGTTAGAATTCGTTTAATTATTCATAACTTCATTTATTATTAATGCACAAGTAGACATACACTGCAATGAAGTTACTTTGAAAAGGCCCTATGGCCACACTCCAGCGCCTGTTCAGGTACGCTGAGGGGAAATTTAGCATGGCCAATGCACCGAATCAGCACGTCTTTCTGACTGTGGGAGGAAAATGGAGCACCCGAAGGAAACCCACGCAGATAGGGGGAGAATGTGCAGTCTCTGCACAGACAGTGACCCAAGGTGGGAATCGAACCCAGGTCCCTGGCATTGAGAGGCAGCCGTGCTAGTCACTGTGCCACTGTACCGCCCTCGTTTTTTATGTTTTGAATGTTTCAATCACAATTTTATGTATTTCAATCAGATATCTTCTCATCCTTCTAAACTCGAGTGAATACATGAGGTGGAGATGCCAGCGTTGCACTAGGGTGGGTACAGTAAGAAGTCTCGCAACGCCAGGTTAAAGTCCAACATGTTTATTTGGAATCACGAGCTTTCCGAGCGCTGCTCCTTCATCAGGTCAGTCAAGTGAATACAGGCCCGGTCGAATCAATTTCGCCTTATAGGACAGTCCCACCAATCCGCTATCAGCTGCACACGCCAGAGACCCTTTCTTAGAGAGAGAGATCAAATCTACACGCATTACCCCAGATGTGGTCTTATGAAGACCGGCATTGCTGCAGTAAGACTTCCCTAATTCCGAACTCAAATCTTCTTGCAACGAAGGCCTTCCTAATTGCTTGCTGTACATACCTCTCCGATTTCATTGGTTGGTGTACAAGGATAGCCAGAGCCATTTGTACATCACACTTCCAAATATATATTGTTTTGTGCATTACACACGTATATAACTGTACATTGAACCACGTTGTACTGCAGCTGCCACATGGTCACCCATTCACACAACTTGTCCAGATCACATTGAAGCCCCCCTGCATCCTCCTCACAGCTCACAAGTCACTGCACCCTCCTCATAGCTCACAGTTATCTATCGCCAGCCGCTTAGGACATGTCACATTTGATTTCCTTATCCAGATCCCACGGTGGCACAGCGTCGGGGACCGGGTTCGGTTCCCGGCTTGGGTCATTTTCTGTACGGAGTCTGCACGTTCTCCCCGTGCTAACGTGGATTTCTTCTGGGTGCCCCGGTTTCCTCCAACAATCCGAAGGACGTGCAGCTTAGGGACATTGGCCATGCTAAACTCTCCCTCAGTGTACCCGAACAGGCGCTGGAGTGTGGTGACTCGGGGTTTTTCACAGTAACTTCATTGCAGTGTTAACGTAAACCTACATGTGACTAATAAATAAATAAAATAAGTCGGGATCCTGAAGTACCCCATCACTCGCTGACTACCACTCGGAAAAAGACCCATGTATTTCCATTCTCTGTTTCTTATCTGTCACCGAATTCTACACCAATGTCAATACATTATTCCCGATCCCACGTGCTTTAATTTGACCTACTAATATTGTACGAGGAACCGTCTCAAACGTCTTCTGAAAGTACAAATGCACCACATACCCTGGTTCCCTTCCCCCTCCCTATTCTATTATTTACAGCCTCAGAAAACGCAAGTATGTTTGTTACGAATTACATATCTTCCTTAAGCCCATGCTGGCTTCATCAAATTCCGTTAATGCTTTCCAAATATTTTGCTATCATGTCTTTGATAACAGCCTCCAACATCTTCACTGATGCTAAAGTCAGGCTGTAATTCAACATTTTTACTCTCCCTTCCTTTGTACATGTTGGGATTTCATTTGTCACCCTCCAATCTATAGGAACTGATCCAGAGTGTATAGAATTTTAGAGGATGACACCAATGCACCCAATATTTTCAGGGCCATTTCCATTCATACTCTGGGATGTAGATTCTCAGGTCTTAGTGATTTATCAGCATTTCACCCCATTAATTCCCCCAGCATGATTTTGCTACTAACACTGGTGTTCTTCAATGCCAACTAGCTCTTGGTTCCCTAACATTTCTGGGAGGATATTTGTGTCCCCTTTTGTGAAGATGGAGTCAAGCTTTGTGTTCTATTCATCCAACATTTCTTTGTTCCCCATTATAATTTCCCTGGATTCTGACTGTAAGCTACCTAATTTGTCTTAACTAATCTTTGTCTCTTCAGATATTCAGAGAAGTTTTTACAATTAGTTTCTCTGCTCCCTGCCATTTTCCTTTCATACTCTATTTCCCCCCTCGCACATTGTGTCTTCTTTTGTTGAATTTTAAAACGTTCCAAACCCTCAGGCTTGTTCCTTCTTCTGGCAATTTTATATGTCTTACAAGTAAGAAGTAAAATTTCCTCTCCTAAAATACATCAGAGAAGAAGATGAGCTTTGGCGAAATATGATTGTTATTAATTAGACAACGTTGTTTGATTCAGCTTAATCAATTAATCGAATTGAAATTCCCCAGTTTCTGGGGTGGAATTTGAACCCTTGCCCGCAGAGCATTACTTCAAGCTTCTGGAATACAAGCTTAACAATAATATTGCTATGCTACACCTTAGACTGAAATATCATCACATCCAATAATGGAACAACTGAACATTCAGCACTTGGTCTCAGGTTGTATCATGAGCTCAGGTATCTGTTGTGGGAATTGAACACATTGCCATTTGACTCCAACATGATGTTAATTCCACTGAGATAAGACTGTTAACCGATTACAGTTTGTGTTTTGACATGACATTGAGCTCAGTGTGTCTAAACTCTGAGATCTGTGTCCAATATTGCACTGATGCATTTAATTGTCAGAAGCAAGTCTTTCCTTAGCCTTGAATCTTATTCTGACACGATGCCATTGATTAATGAGAATCCATGTGAAAGTTTCATCAATTCCGAAAATGACATCGGGAAACATGCGAGGCAGAAGGTGGTGTGGAACTTGACGTTCATCATGCATGAGCTGCACTATCAGAACAGCTGAACGCTGCGTTTGTTTCCTTTAGAACTGAGCAGTTTATGGGAGATTTAGTACAGAAGTTAAAAGTTATGAATGAGAATCTTTTGCTCATTAGGAAGAAAATGTTATCCATTGGCAATAGGGCCAGTGTATAGAAGACACTGCTTTATTGGTTATTAATTAACTGACTCAACCCTCTGATTACATTACACCGGTCCATACTTCTATTTATGTTGTACCAGACCCAGTCTTTAATGATACGGCAGCGGACCCTGTCTCTCTTTATCCTGCATTCGGTCGTTTTTCTTGTTATACTGCACTCAGCCATCTCTCTGTTATGCTACATTAGGTCCTCTTAAATAGTCCTAGAGTGGACCACGGATGTGATTATAGTAAGTCGGATCCCATCTCTTTTATATTACACAGGATTTGTCTCTTTACAATACATCAGAACCTGTCTCTGTTAATCCAGCATGGGAGCATGAATATGTTGCCTGTCGAGCTATTATCAATTACGATACATGTGGGCGTGCCCGTCCGATGCCAATCATTCTTGTTTGGAAGAGTAGGTTCATTTTTTGCTAATATCTATAAGTAGCTGTGAGAAACGTCTAATCACTCTGCTATTGTGTGTGTAATATTTCGCGTGAACGTTATAACAATTTCTCAATGATTAACTGGCATTGAGGGACAGGTCAATATGAACAATGGTGCAGTGCTCTTTGCAATATCTTCAGGCAACCTCTGTTCTGATCCATTTTATTAGTTGAATATTGTGTTGCACTATGCCAATTTGACACAGATTTGAGCGATAATGATTGTGTCGCCTGTCTTATTTTATTAATAGCATTCAACTGACACACTGACGGTACGAGACAGAATTGTGCACTCGCAATATCGCCGGATGGGCTCCCACAGGCTAATTTTCTAACTAATGATTAATTGCTCATCTGTTTCAGAGAGAAATAAAACGAAATGGCCACAGAACAAGTTATGTTTGAATAGAATTTAAAAATATAAATTTTCTGCATTTTCCATTCTTAACTTCAAAATTATTTTTCAGTTTGGGATGTGTTAATCTGCTTGGGCACTAAACTCTGTTATTCCCACCCTAAATGTCCTTATCTCCCTTTCCCCGTCTAAATCAATCCATAAAACCGCCCCTTTTTTGACCATCCTTTTAGTAATCAGTTCAAATATCTCGTTGCTCAAAAACAAGCTACTGCGGATGCATGGGATATGAAAAAGGAAATGCCAGAAACACTCAGCAGATCATTAAGCATAAATGGAGTGGTATTAGTGTACTTGTCCATCTCTCTCTCTCTCTCTCTCTGTCTTTCCTCAATCAACACTGCAGTTCATCATCTCGGATTCATAATATTAGATCATATACCGTTATTACTGAATTAGGTTATGATTCTGTGGAATATACGAATGACCATTTTTAAAATTTCTTACTATAGTCCGACCATGTATATGCCTATATTTCACTATACATTGAGTTTAGTTTTATTACACTGCCCCTCCTTCCGCTATTACTGCATTTAACCATGTATTTTTTTTATTGCACAGGAGTGGTCTCAGTTATGACTGTACTACACCATATCTCGTTTTATCTTTCTTTCAGCACTGTATCTGTGTTTGTAAAGCAACCTGAAGTTTAATTTATTAATGCACAGGGCTTTGCTTCTGTATGTGCTACAATTAACCTTGTCTCAGTAACTTGACACTGTTCACTGCAATAACACATTTAGTGCAGGCATGTACAGTAATGCACTGGGTCATGTCTCTTTATATACCGCATTTGTCTCATTTGAATCATTATTGCAATAGACCTTGTATCTGTTTACATTACATTACGTGCCGCTTCATTTATATTACACAAAGACATGCCGTGATATATGCTACAACAATAATCATTTCTGAGCTGTTGTTGCTTAATCAAGAGTCCACATATGTTACATTAGGCTCCATCTCAGATATTATTGTTCTAGGCTGTACGTCATGCATTACTGAGCACACCCGTACCTCACGTTGCATTACATTGGGTCCTAATAATAAAGCAGGCACGGTCTCAGTTATTAATTTTCTATAAAATGCGTCTGATGGATGAGAAAAAAGCAAGAGCAAGCTAGCAGGATGGCGCAGTGATTAGCACTGCTGCCTCACAGTGCTAGGGTCCCGAGTTCGATTTCTGGCTTGGTCACTATATGTGTGGAGTTTGCACGTTTTCCCTGTGTCTGTGTCGGTTTCCTTCCACAGTCCAAACTTGTGATAGTTAGGGGCATTGGAGATGTCAAATTCTCCCTCAGTGTACCCGAACAGGTGCCAGAGTGTGGCGACTGGGGGATTCTCACAGTAACTTCATTGCAGTGTTAATGCAAGCCTACATGTGATTAATAAATGAACTTTAAATAAATAGATAGATACTATCTTAGGAAACGAAATGTATTCGTGTGGATGAAAGGGGTTGGAAGAATGCGTTACATCTTGTTAATAACTATTAGTTATTGCGCATCATATCTACTTGCTCTCGTATTATGTGCAATAATTGGTTGAAAGCTTGGGATGAATCTTGTAACATCCTCTTGTTCAAAAAAGATTGAAGAACTCAATTAACGTATACCACGTTGCACTGCAAATGGACACTCAGGGGCAATTCAGCATGACCACTCCTCCTAGCCCGCATATTTTTGGACTGCAGAAGGAAAGCCGTAAACTTGTCAGAAACCCACGCACATACGGGGCGAATGTGCAAACACAACACAGACAGTTACACAAGGCCGAAATGGAACCTGTGCCCGTAACAATGTGAGGTGCCAGTCCTAACCGCTATGTAAATAATTGCAATTACTTTTAAGCATGTTATGGTAATTTATTCAGTATTTAATTGCACATTCTATGCCTCAGTCAATACCTAAAGTTAATGAACTGCTCTGAACGCTCTTGAATGTGATATACAGCAGGCCATTCCGCTGCCAAGGCAATGCATCTTTCAAATGACTCACTGAACTTCTCTCCTCTCTTTCTCTGTCTCAGATTGTACCTAAATCAGATAACCTCTCTTCTCTCTCTCAGTCTCCTTTAGCTCACTTACACAGGTACCCATGAGCCGGATCTGGCGACTAGTTCAAAAAAATGTTCAATTTTTATGCTTATGGCAACTTGTGACTGTAAAGATGAAGCACAACAATCTCAACAGAGGAAAATACAGTGCCGGAAACAGACCAGTTCACTCACTTAAACTCTCTCCTCGATTTCTCTCACACAACACCTAACACACTTAAAGTTTATATTTTAGAACACCTCTACGGGAAAAAATGTTGCTTTAATTATTCCTCTTTTCTCTCAGTGATAATCTTTAGTCCATCTTCCTTTCAATTAACCTTTTTAAACCCCAAATATGATCATTTTCTTGATTCATCAAAATGGCAATGGAAGTGAATGTAATGCTGAGACCGGCAGCAATTCTGTGACTGTTCTTGATGCTTTCAGAGTGAGTTCACCCTCGCAGGCAGGAAGACTGTTCACGGTGATAACATCAAACTAGCCCCGTTTGTTTCATTCTCAGGTAATACAACTTCCCGATTCTTGCTGCCAGTTCCAAACCACACATCTCACTTCTGAGCAGAAAATAAATCCAGGGGCCACAATCTGCTGAGAACATCTGTCAGTGCGGCCTACATCTGTCCACAGTGTCGGGGCAGAGACACACAGATCACATTGCAGCGACATTTACAAATGAGTCTGTTGTGATCTGTTCAGAGTTTCCATTCCCGGACATAACTGGATGGTCAGTAGACCAGTCACTGAGCTCCCTCGGGTTCCGTGAAGGAAGGGAATGATGACTGTTATCTTTCATTGTTTGCCATTTTCTCTCCATCTGCTATTGATTTTTTGTTCCTCAGCTTTTATCTGTCAGCATCCCGTTTTTCTTTCTCCTAACTCTCCCGGTGTCTCTCTCTCTCTATCTCCTTGTGAGTCTTTTGAACACATTTATTAGTGTTCAAAATCATGAAGTTGTGAGTGGGGTAATTAAAGAGAGAATATTTCAACTCGAAGGACGGTCGGTAACCACTGGGCAAAGATTTATTTTATTGTGCAGGGCGACAGAAATTTAATTGATTACTTTTACACAAGAGTTGTTATGAACTGGAATAAAGAGCTTGAAAGGACGATGGAACCAGATTTCACAGTAACTTTGGAAAATAAATTAGCATATCCTTCATGGTGTTAAAATTTGAAGGATTTTCGAGAATAGGTCCATTTTAATGGATGTTATATATCATTGTTCGAGCATCGTTTCTGTGTCTCCCGCTGTCCTTCATTGAGACTGAATCAAATGCAATATTTATACAGCTGTCGTCTTGTGCATATCTTATCTTTTGACAACACTTGTGTATATGTGTGTGTGTGTGTGTGTGTGCTGGGGTGCGGGGGTGGGGGGTGGTGGCGGATGGTGGGCGGTTAGGGGGGCGGTGGAGGTGGGGGGGGGGGGGGGTGGACATTTGCCAGGAACCAATCCGAAATTCAATTATTCAATTCTGTTTACAAGCCATCACTTTGAACAAATTAGCGTTGGATCGAACTTGTTTAGGAAAAGCACAATAATCCTTAACATTTATTGCACTGTTCTTTTTTGCTTCCGATGATGTTTTCATACTTCGTCTTTTCACTCTTCACATGTCCTAATTCTGTCTGTAAATGTGGAACTGTTTGTAAGAATGAGAAGGAACCTGTTATTTTCTGTTCCTCTGACAGATTCACCATTGTTACCTCAGACAATAGAAATATTTGGAGTCCACCATGATTGACCCCCATTGGGAATAACAGCCCTTAGTCAGTTGGAGTCAGTCACTCTTGCGGCTGTCATCGGTTTCCAATCCATGTTTGCCAAACAAATCCCTGCATCAGTCGTAATGATGAAGAAACCTGCGCAAGGCCCTAGAAGTGATTCCTTCCCAGTCTGACTCCGGGCCCAGCTGTCTCTGTTCGTGATACACCGGGGAAGGGCATTCAAATTATAATGTCCTCATTCTCTATGATTATTTTTGGAAACCGTAACCTAATCAGTTGTGAATTGGAACCTATATCTGGCTTTGTTACGTTTGACACCTGCCAGTTGTTATTGGACAAATTACTTTTTTCCAGAATGATCACACGCAAAAAAACGTTTATTTAAATGTTATAACATGTTCTGTCTTTCTTATTCTATATATCCCATACATTGGTTTGCATGACTCTCCCGGCCAGTTTATGTTATCATTGCGCCAGCATATCTGTCTATATATAAAATTGGTTTCTGTCTCTGTTGTTACCGCATAATTTTAAATCATTTATGGGATGTGGGCATCACTGGCATCTGTTGCCCTTCTCTAATTGCCCCTGACAAAGTGATGATGAGCTGCCATCTTGAACAGCTACTGTCCATGTTCACCAGGCAATATTACTGTTTATATCACACAAGGTCTGGCCAACCTTATGATACACCTGATCCTGATTCATCGTATTACCGAGATTGTACAACCTATACACAGTAGAAAATATTTAGGGTGGAATTGGTGAATGTAACGGTCAAACGGAAATATTGCTCCTTCTCCGGAGAGCAGCAGATGTTTCAATCCTTTGCATCAATAGGAATAAGAAGTCTGGGAATTACAGGTGTAATTTCCTCCTGTCGGCTATATGTCCAGGGTCATTTTCGCCATCATTTTCACAAATCAGCACATAATCAGCACAATATATCAGGAATTTCAGTGAGACACTGAGAAGATCAATTTCCAGTAATCTCCTCGTCATTCGAGATGTGACTTATCCATTTTCCAACAGGTCTCTAAAGACAGATAAGGAAACGCTGGGAACCAAGTAGTCAGACTGAAATCAGTTTGTGTGCAAGAGCACACAACAGAATGGTTGTCGATAAATAGCTACATATTAAACGTTCTGCAGTTGAAATATATGAATTGTTTGGTGTTTTCCTACACTCATGGAATGCAGAGATGGACTGAAGGCTATCACTGGGAAAACTGAAGGGAAATTGCTAAAAGATATCATTTCTCCAAAGGGGGTAATTGGAAAAAAGACTACTTAAAATAAATAAGCACTCAACTGTCTAAGCACTGATATGATATTTCTGAGACATAGAACCATAGAATCCCTACAGTTCAGAAAAAGACCATCTGGCCCACCGAGTCTGCATCCGACCCAAGCCCTCCCCTCTGCCCTATCCCTGTTAGCCCCACACATTTACCATGGCTAATCCATATACCCTAAGGACAATAACTGGCAATTTTGCATGGCCAATCCATCTAATACGATCTGTTGTAATATAAACGAGGGACGGGTTTTGTGCAGTAATACAGAGGCAGAGCCGAGTGCACCAATTATTCATACAGCACCTGCACTAATATGAATGCAGACTGGGTCCAGTTCAGTGTTTACTGAGAGCGGGTAGAGCGTAGTGCTAACCAGCGTGGTGTTTTCTCACATAGACAGAGACATGAAGTACGCAGCTGGAACAAAGTCAAGGTTTATTCCAATGTAAGCAGAGACAATGTGTACTATAATTTAAACTGGGATAGGTTCTAGTGCAATGTAAACTCACATCGACAGTATCAGAATATAGGGATATGATTTAGTGTGATATAAACAGAGATGTGGTCCAGTGGAATAAAAAGCGAGGCAATGCCGAGTAAAGCAATAATTGAGAAGGGATAATGTGTAAAATGAACAGTGGTATGGTTTGGTGCAGTGATAAAGGAGAGAGCATCTAGCGCAATAAAACGGCCACCGGGCCTAGTGTAATTTTGCCTGATTCTGGGCATTGTATCATATAAAGTGAGACAAAGCTGATGCAATAATTTCAAACTAAGGCTTCAGATTGATATAAGCTTTGACAGGGGCATTGGAGCAATAAACGAGTCATGAAATAGAACAATAATTAGAGACAGCATATTATTCGGTATAAACAGGGAGGTGGACTGGTGCAGCAGTGATTGAGATATTGTCGATGTTCCTTTATACGTTGCAGGTTCCAGCAATGTAATATCAAATGAGGCTTGGTGCAGTATAGTAAGAACTAGGATTTTGCTGAGTACAGAATCAACTGAGAATTATTGTCATATAATCAGAAATATGATTTTGTGTCATATAAACTAGGTCTAGTTTAGGATGGACAAAGACTGAATCTATTGCAGCAATAACTGAGACGATCTGTTTCGCATCGTGCCAAAGAGCACGATTTCACTGCCATCTCCTGGACGTCCTTTGCTATTGCAGATGTTGTGAAATGCTGATTTTAGTTGTTGTTCCATATTCTTTCATGGGCTGTATACGCAGCTGGCAAGGCCAGCATAATTTGGCAATCGCTAGTACTCTGAATCCATTGGTTTCCTAGATCATCACGGAAGGCATGCAAGCGCCAAACACGTGTGGGCCTGGAGTCAGCTTTGGGCCAAACTGGGAAATGATGGATGGTTCCCTTTTCTGCTGGGCATTAGAGAATCTGTTATATTACTTGTATTGGCCGCAATTACGGAAACGAGGTTTAAATTCAAAATTGCAATTGCATTGTAAAACCCACTTTCTGTTGCAGTTGGATTTGAACATATATCTTGAGAAAATTGCTTCCCCTCAGAATTACTCTCCCAGTGATGTTGCCACTGTCCCCCCTTTCCACGTTGATAGAGTATTTACAGCAGAGAAGAAGGCCATTTTGAAGCGTCATGTATGTGCTGGTCCATTATAGGAGGAATTCATCCAATCACATTCTATACCCCACAGTCCAGCATTTTGTTCATTTTCAGACAACAATCCAATCCCATTTTGAAACCATCAATTAGCGCTGCTAGCACCAGACTCTCAAACAGCACATTCTAGATCTGAATCACTCACCGTCTGAAAATGTTTTTCGTTATGTCTCCATGCTCCTTTCACCAATTAACTTCAGCCCACACCCTCTGTTACAGAATCGATCTACGATTGAACAATTCCTCTCTATGGACTCTGTCAAGACCCCTCAGGATTTTGAAAGCCTCAATAGGATTACAGTAGTAACTTACTGTCAAGAAAATCAGTCCGAAGCTCTCCAATATATTTTCGTCACTGAAGTTTCTGATCTCTGGAATTATTCTCGTGTTTTCCCCTGCATCCAGCCTGTTGGATTTACATTCTGTCTTACGTTGCGTGCACAGAATTGAACCCAATTGTTCAGTTGACTGTTTTCCAGTGCTTTCTACAAATATAGCACAACGTCCTTGCTTCTGTCTTCTTTTCCCCAACAGACAAAGACTATTAACTATTTTATTTACGGCTGTCTCAACTTGTCTTCCACCATGCATGATTTATGCACACATTCACTCAGGTCCCTCGGCGTCGACACTCACTTTCATAGCGTTTTCCTCATTTCCATTTGTCTCTTCACACTCTGCTTAACAAAACTAATCATGTAACTTCACTCCGCAATAAGTTAAATCTCCCAATTTCGCGCCCATCCACCAATTAGTTTTTTTTTTCGTTTTGAAGTTCTGCATGATCTACTGATGGTTGGTAATGTTTCCAAGGTTTGTATCATTCACAGATTTTGAAAGTCTGACCTCCATACCAAGCTCTCGGTCATTACTGTGTCAGGAAGATCAAGAGTCATATAACCTATTCCTGGCAACTTCACTACAAGCTTTGTTCCAGTCCGAAAAACAGCTACGAGTTGTTTCCTGGCAATCAGCCAATTTCCTTTCCATTGTGCTCCTGTTCATTTTATTCTGTGAGCTCCATATTTACTCACAAGGCTGTGGTGCAGCACCGTATCACATGACTTTTGGACGCCCATTAAGAGAAATACTCTCAGAAACCATCTCTGTTCCTCAGCATAAAACTCAAGCAAGTTAATTAAACACGTTTTGACCTGAACAAATGCATTCTGGCCGAATTTCTCAAGAAACATTTGAGTGGGATGATTTCTGCAGTGACGAAGGGAGTGAAGATATGGATGCTAAATCTGCTGACGACACACAGATAGATCGGAAAATTGGGCATTGGCGAGTGCATTGGGCATATCTCGAATATTGTGTACATTACTTGTCTCCTTATCTTAAGAAACATGTTAATGCGTTAGAAAATGTTCAGAGGAGTTTTACTAAACTATTCCCAGCTATGAGCGGGTTATCGTACAAGGAAAGGATGGTGACGTCAGGTTTGTACCCACGCGAGTTTCGAAGAGTAAGAAGCAACTTGACTAAAACCTTTAAACCCTACGGGGTGCTAACAGTGTGGACGTTGAGCGGATATTTCCTCTTGTGCAGTATTGTAGTGTACTGGATATGTCTCAGAGTGTATATATCTGGGCTCTTGGTTCTGCGCCTGTTTCCAATGCTGTTGTACTGTCCACGGGAGGCCGCTCTCTGATAACTTACCGAACAACGTGGCCTCCTTTTGCAGAAAGTGACTATTTGCCAATATGAAAATGGGCGGAGAATGGGCGGGATAGGGCCTGGGCGGGATTGTGGTCGGTGCAAACCCGATGGGCCGAATCCAAAAGAGAAAACGCTGGAAAATCTCAACTTTGACAAAGGGTCATCTGGACTTGAAACGTGAGCGCTTTTCTCAGATGCCGCCAGACCTGCTGAGATTTTCCAGAATTTTCTCTTTTGGTTTCAGATTCCAATGTCCGCAGTAATTTGCTTTTATCAATGGGCCGAATGGCCACCTTCTTCGCTGTAGGATTCTATGATTCCACGAAGTTAAATCATGAAGACTTCGCACGCCCTGAATGAGAAATGTCCAACAGTGTTTTTGCCCGGTTTCGATATGGGGATCTTTTGCATGTGATGCGAACGTGATAACATAGAACATAGAACATAGAACATTACAGCGCAGTACAGGCCCTTCGGCCCTCGATGTTGCGCCGACCAGTGGGACCAATCTAAAGCCCCTCTAATCTACACTATTCCAATATCATCCATATGTTTATCCAATAACCACTTGAACGCTCTCAACGTTGACGAGTCCACCACTGCTGCAGGCAGGGCATTCCACGCCCTTACTACTCTCTGAGTAAAGAACCTACCTCTAACATCTGTCCTATATCTCTCACCCCTCAATTTAAAGCTATGTCCCCTCGTGCTAGCCAACACCATCCGAGGAAAAAGGCTCTCACTATCCACCCTATCTAATCGTCTGATCATCTTGTGTGCCTCTATTAAGTCACCTCTTAACCTTCTTCTCTCGAACGAAAACAACCTCAAGCCCCTCAGCCTTTCCTCATACGATATTCCCACCATACCAGGCAACATCCTGGTAAATCTTCTCTGCACCTCCACATCTTTCCTATAATACGGCGACCAGAACTGTACGCAATACTCCAAATGCGGCCGCACCAGAGTTTTGTACAGTTGCAGCATGACCTCTTGGCTCCGAAACTCAATCCCTCTACCAATAAAAGCTAACACACCGGACACCTTCTTAACAACCCTATCAACCTGGGTGCCAACTTTCAGGGATCTATGCACGTGGACACCCAGATCCCTCTGTTCATCCACACTACCAAGTATCTTACCATTAGCCCAGTACTCTGTATTCATGTTACTCCTTCCAAAGTGAATCACCTCACACTTTTCCGCATTAAACTCCATTTGCCATCTCTCAGCCCAGCTCTGCAGCTTATCTATGTCCCTCTGTAACCTGCCACTTCCCTCCGCACTGTCTACAACTCCACCGACTTTAGTGTCATCCGCAAATTTACTAAACCATCCTTCCACGCCCTCATCCAAGTCATTAATAAAAATGACCAGCAGCAGTGGCCCCAAAACAGATCCTTGCGGTACACCACTAGTAACAGAACTCCAGGATGAATATTTCCCATCAACCACCACCCTTTGCTTTCTTACAGCTAGCCAATTCCTGATCCAAACCACAAATCACCCTCAATCCCATGTGTCCGTATTTTCTGCACAAACTTACCATGGGGAACCTTATCAAACGCTTTGCTGAGATCCATATACACCAAATCAACCGCTTTACCCTCATCCACCTCTTTGGTCACCTTCTCAAAGAACTCAATAAGGTTTGTGAGGCACGACCTACCCTTCACAAAACCGTGCTGACTATCCCTAATCAAATTATTCCTTTCTAGGTGATTATAAATCCTATCTCTTAGAATCCTTTCCAATACTTTGCCCACAACAGAAGTAAGGCTCACCAGTCTATAATTACCAGGGTTGTCCCTACTCCCCTTCTTGAACAAGGGGACAACATTTGCTATCCTCCAGTCTTCTGGCACTGTTCCTGTAGACAATGACGACACAAAGATCAAAGCCAAAGGCTCTGCAATCTCCTCTCGAGCCTCCCAGAGAATCCTAGGATAAATCCCATCCGGCCCAGTGGACTTATCTATTTTTACCGTGACATTACATGCAGAGCTGACAGCAGACAGCAGGTAATCGGCCTCTCTGCAATGTTCAACTGCGCTGCGCTGCTTCAGATGCCAATGGAGAGGCTGAGGGCCCATGTCACTTAATTCAAGAAGAAAACCGGTACTTTCAACCTGCTTTCTCAACTTACCTTGAACATCAAAATTTAAAAGCGTTTGTCTGGCAAATATCTAAGTGACCAATGATTTCTGCTCATTCATTAATGCATCATTCTCAACTTTCTTCGAATAATCTCGAACAATTATACTCAGTATTTGTTTCGTTAGTCAATATGTAATATCAATATATTATTTAACACATGTCCTCATTATCTTTCAAAGGAAGACATTGAAGTATCTTTTAATTATACTTGTGCCTTTTTTATTATGGGTGTGAAATATTCAGGCGCATAACTTCCGTCCATCTATTGGAAAGTCCAGTAGATCCGCAGTGAATCTCGATTTCCTCATCTGTCTGAGATTTGTTTTCGATTTCTACGTTATGAAGAAGTATTTTATAAAATAGATTCTTCTGGGAAATGTGCGCCACTCCCTCTACTTCACTTACAGTATCACTTTTGTCTGTCCTTTTGAGCCGAAACTACTGTTGGACATGTTTCAGGTGACTATGTTAATCTGCACCTATAAACCCTTTTATTCTGTTGTAACTTGAACGAGATGCTAATGTGTGCACGTTGTCAAAATGGAAAAGTTTCTTTCTTGTCAGTGCGTCAAAAATATTCTGCATTTCTTATTTTACAGACAGCATTTGAGGGCGAAATCTGAGCAAAGATAATATGGCTGCAACATCAAGATACGGATAATGTTCAGCAACAAACTGAAATCATACAAATTTCCCTCACCCGACAGAAAAAATCTCAAAGGATGTGTCCGCTCGTTTTCGAACCGGGTACAGATGACGTGCTCAGCGAACACATTAACCACTACATTACCGAAACAAGTGACAGCATAGCACCGCCAACTGGCCTGATTACAACGTTCAACTCCACTGTGTTGCTGCAAGTTCCAATGGTTAGATTGAGAGACCATCTCAACTTATCCTGTACTTCATAATTAAAAACAGTTCGTCCAGCAAATGTCTAAGGGAGCAATGATTTCTGCTCAATCATCAATGCACCATTCTCCTCTTCGGTCGAATAATTTCAACCTGTTATCTCCAGTATTCGTTCGTTATTCAACATTTAATATCAATACATTTATTTAACACAGGTGTCCCCATTCTGGATTGAACATCTCTGAAATATACAACGTTGAATTGCAAACACTGACTGACCAATATAAGAAATCAAGTCACTGGGTAATACAAATGCCATGATGCTTATATGAGATTGGCCACAATCATCTTTTAAATGAAATCAAATATCTTTACAGGGAAGAGATTTAAGAATGATCTGTTAGTTATACTTGAAGCCTCTTTATTATGTGTGTGAAACATCCTGGCCCCTAAATCTCGTTCATCTATTGGAAGTTCAGCAGGTCCGTACTGATTCGCGATGTCCTCATCTGCCTGAGTGGTTTTTCCTATTTATTTGTTATGGCGAACTATTGTTTTTCAAGATTCTTCTGAGAAATGTGCGCCATTTCCTCTAGTTCAGTTCCCGTGTCACTTGTGTCTGTCTTGTTGCGCACACACTACTATTAGGCACATTTCAGATGGTGATTAGCTATTTTAGTCTACACCTTTCAACTCATTAAATTCTGTTGTACACTGAACGAGATGCTAATTTGTGAACGTTGTCAAAACAAAAACGTTTCGTTCCCGTCAGTACCTGAGAAAATACTGCATTTCTTATTTTACAGAAAGCATTTGAGGTGGAGTTCAGAGCACAGATTAAAAAGGCTGTAACACTGAGATTCGTATAATGTCGTATAACAGAATTCACTCACCCTACATGGGAAAGATTAACGAATGCTTTCTGCCCGGTGTCAAACCAGGAACCTTTCGCGTGTGAGGCGAACGTGATAACTACTACACTACAGAAACAACTGACACCGCTGTCTCGCCAATTGGCCTAACTACAATGTTCAACTCCACTGTTTTGCAGCAGGTTCCAATGGTTAGACTGAGAGCCCATGTCACTAAAGGAAAGAACACATCCGTGACTGTCAACCTGATATCCCAACATATCTTGTACTTCATAATTAAAACAAGTTCATCCGGCAAATGTTTAAGGGAGCAATGATTTCTGCTTTATCATCAATGCATCATGCTCATCTTCGGTCGAATAATTTCAACCAGTTGTAGCCAGTATTTGTTTGTTATTCAACATTTAATATCAATACGTTTATTAAACACATATGTCCACATTCTCAGTTGAATATCTCTGAAATATACAACATTCAATTGTAAACATGACTGACCAACAAAAGAAATCGAGTCACTGGGTAATACACATGCCATGGTGCTTCTTTGAGAAAGACTACAATCGTCTTTTCGACGAAATCAAGTATCTTTCAAGGCAAGAGATTTGAGGACGATCTGTTGGTTATACTTGATCCTCTTTATTCTGTGTCTGAAATATTCTGGCGCCTAAATCTCGTTCATCTAAGAACATAAGAACTATGTTAGAAGAACTAGGAGCAGGAGAAGGCCATTTGGCCCCTCGAGCCTGCTCCGCCATTCAATAAGATCATGGCTGATCTTTTCATGGACTCAACTCCACCTACCGCTCCGCTGACCATAACCCTTAATTCGTTTGCTGTTCAAAAATATATCTATCCTTGCCTTAAAAACATTCAATAAGGTAGCCTCAACTGATTCACTGGGCAGGGAATTCCACAGATTCACAACCCTTTGTGTGAAGAAGTTCCTCCTCATTCCTAAATCTGTTTCCCCTTATTTTGAGGCTATGCCCCCTAGTTCTAGTTTCAACTGCCAGTGGAAACAACTTCACTTCCCTGCTTCTATTTTATTTATTTCCTTCATAATCTTACGTGTTTCCATAAGATTTCCCCTCATTCTTCTGAACTCCAATGAGTATAGCCCCAGTCTACTCTGTCTCTCCTCATAAGCCAACCCTCTCAACTCCGGAATCAACCTAGTGAATCTCCTCTGCACCCCCTCCAGTGCCAGTATATCCTTTCTCAAGTAAGGAGACCAAAACTGTACACAGTACTCTAGGTGTGGCCTCACCAGCACCTTATACAGGTGCAACATAACTTCGCTGTTTTTAAACTCCAACCTCTAGCAATGAAGGACAAAATTCCATTTGCCTTCTTAATTACCTGCTGCACCTGCAAACCAACTCTTTGAGATTCTTGCACAAGGATATCCAAATCCCTCTGCACAGCAGTATGCTGCAATCTGTTGGAAGTCCAGAAGGTCCGCACTGATTCTCGATTTCCTCATTTGCCTGAGTAGTTTTTCCTCCTTCTTCATCCTGTGGAAAAAAATCAAAAAGATGCTTGAGGGAAATGTGTGCCATTTCCTCTAGTTCAGTTCCAGTGTCAATTATGTCTGTTTTTGCGCACACTATATTATTAGGGATGTTTCAGATGGTGATTAACTATGTTAGTCTGCACCTCTCGACCCATTAACTTCTGCAGTGCACTGAACGAGATGCTAATGGAAAAGTTCCTTTCCTGTCAGTGCGTCAAAACATTCAGCATTTCTTATTTTGCAGAAAACAATTGAGGTCGAGTTCAGAGCAAAGATAATATGGCTGTAATATCGAGATTCGGATAATGTTGAGCAACCAGTTAAAATCATGCATATTTCCCTCACCCTGCATGAGAAAGTTTAACGAATGTTTTGCTCAGTTCCGGAGCGGGGACATTTCGTGTGTTAGGCGAACGTGATGATCATGACACTACAGAAACACGTGATAGCGTATCGTGCCCAGTTTGCCTGACGACAATGTTCAACTCCACTGTGATGCTGCAGTTTCTAATGGTTAGATTGAGAGCCCAGATCACTTAATCCAAGAACACATCCACTAATTTCAACCTGAGTTTTCAATTTATCTTGAACTTCAAAATTAAAAAGCGTTGTCTAAGGGAGCAATTACTTTTTCGCATTCATTAAATCATCATTGTCATCTTTGTTCGAATAATCGCAACAAAGTGTGCTCGGTATTTGTTTCGTTGTTCAATATTAAATATCAACACATTATTTATGTCCTCATTATGAATTGAATATCTCTTAAATTGAATATCACTGAATTGCAATCATAACTGACTAACAAAAAGGATTCGAAACACCGGGTAATACAGATCGCGTGGTGCTTACTTGAGATTGACCAAAGACAGCTTTTAACCAATTCAACTCTTATTAAAAGGAAGAGATTGAAGAATTATCTGTTAGTGATATTTGAGCCTTTTCTTATTATGGGTGTCAAACATTCAGGCGAATAAATTCTGGCCACCGATAGGAAAGTCCAGTAGATCCGCACTGAGTCTCGATTTCCTCGTCTATCTAGGTGGTTTTTCATTTTTATTTGATATGAGGAACGAGTTTTTAAAAAGATTCTTCTGGAAAATGTGCGCCATTTTCTCTAGTTCCGATACAGCATCACTCGTGTCTGCATTTTTGGGTACACACTACCATTGGAGATGTTTCAGGTAGAGATCAACGATGTTAATCTGCACCGACAACCCCATTAAATTCTGTTGTCGACGGAACGAGGTGCCGATATGTGCACGTTGTCAAAATAGGAGCGCTTCTTGCCTGTCAGTGCGTCAAAAAGAAACCAGCAGTTCTGATTTTGCAGGCCGAGGCCGAGGTCAGAGAAAAGATAAAATGGTTGTAACATCGAGATTCGGATCACGTTCAGCAACAAGCTGAAATCACTCAGATTTCCCTCACCCTGCATGAGGAAGATTAAAAAAATGTTTCTGCCTGGTTTTGAAGCGGAGACATTTTGCCCTCTTTTTAGGTCAAACCAAATAAACAAACTCAGATTAAGTCGGGACAAAGTAAAAGGGGCAGCTCCCCAAAAGGAGGGGGAACAGCCCGAACAGAAATCAAAGTACAAAGGAAACTTAAAAACATCAAATTAAAATGTGATTATTAGGGTCGATAACGCACCCCAAACCCTGCGGTGCCCAACGGGCGCGGAAGGCGTCAACCGCGCCCGTGGACACTGCATGCTCCCTCTCCAGGGACACCCGGCCGCGCGGAGACATTTTGCGTGTTAGGCGACCTCACGACAGGAACAAGTGACAGTGTTGCGTCGCCAATTGACCTGACTAAAATGTTCACATGTACTGTATTGCTGCCAGTTCCAATGGTTAGATTGAGAGCCCATGACAATAAAGACAAGAACACATCCGTCACTTTCAACCTGATATCTCAACTTATCTTGCACTTCATTATTAAGAAGAGTTAGTCCGGCAAATGTCTCAGGGAGAAATAATTTCTCCTCAATTATTAATGCAGCATTCTCATCTTCCATCGAATAATTTCAACCAGTTATATCCAGTATTAGTTCGTTATTCAACATTTAACATCAGTACATTTATTTTTACACAGATGTCCTCATTCTGAATTGAGTATCTCTGAAATATAAAACATTGAATTGCAAACATGACTGACTAACAAAAGAAATCGAGTCACTGGGTAATACACATCGCATGGTGCTTATTTGAGATTGACGACAATCATCTTTTAAACGAAATCAAACATCTTTCAAGGGATCAGATTTAAGAATGATCTGTTAGTTATACTTGATCCGTCTTTATTCTGTGTGTGAAATATTCTGGCACCTAAATCTCGTTCATTATTTGAAGTCCAGCAGCTCCGCACTGATTCGCAATTTCATAATCTGCCTGAGTGGTTTTTGCTCTTCCTTTATCATGAGGAACAATTTTAAAAAGATGCTTCTGGGAAATGTGCGCCATTTCCTCTAGTTCTGTCACAGTGTCACTTGCGTCTGTCTTTTTGCGCAAACAATACCATTCGGCACGTTTCAGATGCTGATTAACTATGTTCGCCCGCACCTTTCAACCCATTGAATTCTGTTGTCCACTGAAAGGAATGCTAATTTTTGCACATTGTCAAAATAGAAACGTTTCTTTCCTGTCGGTGCGTCAAAACATTCTGCATTCCTTATTTTAGAGAAAGCATTTGAGGTCGAGTTCAGAGCAAAGATAATATGGCTGCAACATCGAGATTCGTATAATGCTGTGCAACCAACTGAAACCATACACATTTCCCTCACTCCACATGAGAAAGTTGAATGAACGTTTCTGCGTGGTTTTGATCTCAGAATCTTTTGCGCGTTCGGCGCACTTGATAACCACTACACTACAGAAACAAGTGACAGCCCTACACCCCCAATTTGCCCGACTACAATCTTCATCTTCACTGTGCTGCTGTTGGCTCTCATGGTTAGATTGAAAGCCCATGTCATTTAATCCAAGAACACGGCCGGTACTTTCAACCTGATTTCTCTAATTATCTTGAACTTCAAAATTAAAACACGTTCTTCCGGCAAATTCTAAAGGAGCAAAGATTTCTCCTCATTCATTAAATCATCATTGTCATCTTCCTTCGAATAATCTCAACCAATTGTGCTCAGTACTTGTGTCGTTATTCAATATTAAATATCAATCCAATTTTAACACATGTCCTCATTATGAATTGATTATCTCTGAAATTGCATATCGCTGAATTACAAACTTAACTGACCAACAAAAGGAATCGAGTCATCGGGTAATACAGATCCCATGGTACTGATTTGAGATTGACCACAGACAGCTTTTAAACGAAGTCAAATATTTTTAAAAGGAAAGATTGAAGAATTAACTGTTAGTGTTACTTGTGCCTTTTTTATCATGGGGTGTGAAACATTCAGGCGCATAAATTCCGGCCATCTATAGGAAAGTCCACCAGATCCGCACTGAATCTCGATTCCCTCATCTGTCAGTGTGGCTTTTCCTTTTTTTGATATGAGGAACGATTTTTAAAAAGATTATGTTGGGAAATGTGCACCATTTCCTCCAGTTCAGTTATTTTGATTCCATACCATTAGATATGTTTCAGATGGAGATTAACGATGTTAGTTTGCACGTATAACCTCATTAAATTCTGTTGCAGACTGAACGATGTGCCAGTATGTGCACGTTGTCAAAATAGAAACGCTTCCTTCCTGTCAGTGCGTCAAAAAGAAACCAGAATTTCTGATTTTGCAGAAAGCCTTTGAGGCCGAGGCCAGAGGAAAGTTAAAATGCTGTAACATCGAGGTGCAGATAATGTTCACAACAAGCTGAAATCATACAGATTTCCCTCACCCTACATGACGAAGAATAAAAAATGTTTTAGCTTGGTTTTGAACCGGGGCCTGTCGCGTCTTAGGCGAATGTGATAACGACTACACTACAGAAACAAATAACATAATCGCATCAATTGACCTGACTACAATGTTCAACTCCACTGTGTTGCTGTCAGTTCCAATGGTTAAATTGAGAGCCCATGACACTAAACAGAATAACACATCCGTCACTTTCAACCTGGTATCTCAACTTATCTTGCATTTCATAATTAAAAAGAGTTCATCCGACAAATGTCAAAGACAACAATGATTTCTGCTCAATCATTCATGCATCATTCTCAGCTTCCTTCGAATAAGTTCAACCAGTTATATCCAATATGTGTTCGTTATTCAACTTTTAACATCGGTACATTTATTGAACACAGATGTCCTCATTCGGAATTGAATATCTCTTAAATATACAACATTGAATTGCAAACATGACTGACCAACAAAAGAAATGGAGTCACTGGGTAATACACATGCTTATACGAGATTGACCACAAACATCTTGTAAACGAAATCAAATATCTTTCAAGGGAAGAGATTGAAGACTAATCTGTTAGTTATACTTGATCCCTCTTTATTTTGTGTCCGAAACATTTTGGCGCCTAAATCTCGTTCCTCTATTGGAAGTCGAGCAGGTCCGCACTGATTCATGATTTCCTCATCTGTCTGAATGGTGTTTGCTCTTTCTTTATCATGAGGAACAATTTTTTAAAAGATGCTTCTGGGAAATGTGCGCCATTTCCTCTAGTTCTGTTACAGTGTCACTTACGCCTGTATTTTTGTGCAAACAATACCATTCGGCATGTTTCAGATGTTGATTAACTATGTTCGTCCGCAACTTTCAACACACTCAATTCTGTTGTATACTGAAAGAAATGCTAATTTTGGCACATTGTCAAAATAGAAACGTTTCTTTCCTGCCGGTGCGTCAAAACATTCCGCATTCCTTATTTTAGAGAAAGCATTTGAGGTCGAGGTCAGAGCAAAGATGATATGGATGTAACGTCGAAATTCATATAATGTTCAGCAACCGACTGAAACAATCTAAGAACACATCCGTACTTTCAAGCTGATTTCTCAATTTATCTTGAACTTCAACATAATATAGCGTCGTCCGGCAAATGTCTCAAGCAGTGATGATTTTTCCTCATTTATTAAATCATCATTGTCATCTTGCTTCGAATAATTTCAACCAATTGTGCTCAGTGTTTGTTTCCTTATTCAATAGCTAATATCAATACATTATTTAACACATATGTCCTCATTATGAATTTAGTATCTCTGAAATTGAATATCACTGAATTGCAAACGTAACTGATCAACAAAAGCAGTCGAGTCACCGGGTAATACAGATCCCATGAATGCTTATTTGGGATTGACAATAGTCAGCCTTCAAACAACGTCAACTATAATTAAATGGAAGAGATTTTACAATTATCTGTTAGTTTTGCTTGAGCCTTTTTCATTATGGGTGTGAAACCGTCAGGCGCATAAATTCCGGCCATCTATTGGAAAGTCCAGTAGTTCCGCAGTGAGGCTCGATTTCCTCATCTGTCTGAGTGTTTTTTTCCCTCTTTCTTTGTTGTGAAGAACGATTTTTAAAAAAGATTCTTCTGGGAGATGTGCGCAATTTCCAATAGTTCACTTACAGTATCACCTGTATCTGTCTTTTTTGACATACAATATCAGGCATGTTTCAGATGGTAATTAACTATGTTAGTCTGCACGTCTCAACCCATTAAATTATTTTCTGGACGGAACGAGTTGCGAATATGTGGACAAACAACAGAGAGGTTTCTTTCCTGTGGCCGAAAACACTGCATTTCTGATTTTCCGAAACGCATTTGACGCCGAGGTCAAAGTTAACATAACATGAACGTAACATCGGATTCTCATGATGTTGAACAATGAACTTAGATCATGCAGACTTCGCTCAGGCTTGATGAGAAAGATCCAACAGTGTTTCTGCCCGGTTTCGGACCAGGCAGCTTCCGCGTGTGAGGCGAACGTGGTAACCACTACATTACAGAAACAACTCACAGCCGACCACAGCAACTCAGCCTGTCTGCAATGTTCAACTGCGCTTTGTTGCTGCAGGTTCCAATGGTTGGACTGAGAGCCCTTGTCGCTTAATTCAGGAAGATAACCATTAGTTTCAATCTGATTATTCAACTTATCCTGAACTTCAAACTTTAAAAGCGTTCGTCTGGCAAATATCTAAGGGAACAATGATTTCTGCTTATTCATTATTGCATCATTCTCATCTTCCTTCCAATAATCTCAACCAATTGTAGTCAGTAAGAGAAACAAATTACTGCGGATGATGGAATCGGATACCAAAAGAGAAAATGCAAGAAAGCCTCATAAGTTTTGGCACCATCTGTGAGGAGAGAAAAGGGCTGACGTTTCGAGTCCAGATGACAGTTTGTCAAAGCGCATTGTACAATTGTACTCAGTATTTGTTTGAATAATTAATATCAATGCATTATTGAACAGTTGATGTCATATACATGGATTTTAGTAAGGCCTTTGATAAGGTCCCCCATGGTCGGCGTATGATGAAAGTGAGGAGGTGTGGGATAGAGGGAAAGTTGGCCGATTGGATAGGTAACTGGCTGTCTGATCGAAGACAGAGGGTGGTGGTGGATGGAAAATTTTCGGATTGGAGGCAGGTTGCTAGCGGAGTGCCACAGGGATCAGTGCTTGGTCCTCTGCTCTTTGTGATTTTTATTAATGACTTAGAGGAGGGGGCTGAAGGGTGGATCAGTAAATTTGCTGATGACACCAAGATTGGTGGAGTAGTGGATGAGGTGGAGGGCTGTTGTAGGCTGCAAAGAGACATAGATAGGAGGCAAAGCTGGGCTGAAAAATGGCAAATGGAGTTTAACCCTGATAAATATGAGGTGATTCATTTTGGTAGGACTAATTTAAATGTGGATTACAGGGTCAAAGGTAGGGTTCTGAAGACTGTGGAGGAACAGAGAGATATCGGGGTTCATATCCACAGATCTCTAAAGGTTGCCACTCAAGTGGATAGAGCTGTGAAGAAGGCCTATAATGTGTTAGCTTTTATTAACAGGGGGTTGGAGTTTAAGAGCCGTGGGGTTATGCTGCAACTGTACAGGACCTTGGTGAGACCACATTTGGAATATTGTGTGCAGTTCTGGTCACCTCACTATAAGAAGGATGTGGAAGCGCTGGGAAGAGTGCAGAGGAGATTTACCAGGATGCTGCCTGGTTTGGAGGGTAGGTCTTATGAGGAAAGGTTGAGGGAGCTAGGGCTGTTCTGTCTGGAGCGGATGAGGCTGAGGGGAGACCTAATAGAGGTTTATAAAATGATGAAGGGGATAGATAGAGTGAACGTTCAAAGACTATTTCCTCGGGTGGATGGAGCTAATACAAGGGGGCATAACTATAGGGTTCGTGGTGGGAGATACAGGAAGGATATCAGAGGTAGGTTCTTTACACAGAGAGTGGTTGGGGTGTGGAATGGACTGCCTGCAGTGATAGTGGAGTCAGACACTTTAGGAACATTTAAGCGGTTATTGGATAAGCGCATGGAGCACACCAGGATGATAGGGAGTGGAATAGCTTGATCTTGGTTTCACATAAAGCTCGGCACAACATCGTGGGCCGAAGGGCCTGTTCTGTGCTGTACCGTTCTATGTTCTATATGTCTTCATTACGAATTGAATATATCTGAAATTGAATATCATAGAATTGGAAACATAACTGACCAACAGAAGGAATCGAGTCAGTGTGTAATGCAGATCGCAATTTTGAGATTGAATATAGTCATATTTTAAACAAAGCCAACTACATTTAAATGGATGAGATTCAAGAATTATCTGTTCGTGACACCTGAGCCTATTTAACAGCCTAGCTGTTACTAGGGGGCTGTAGCTGTTACTAGGGGGCATAACTATAAGGTTCATGGTAGGAGATATAGGAAGGATATCCGAGGTAGACTCTTTACACAGAGAGTGGTTGGGGTGTGGAATGGACTGCCTGCTGTGATAGCGGAGTCGGACACTTCAGGAACTTTCAAGCGGTTATTGGGTAGGCACATGGAGCACACCAGAATGATAGGGAGTGGGATAGCTTGATCTTGATTTCGGACAAAGCTCGGCACAGCATCGAGGGCCGAAGGGCCTGTACTGTTCTATGTTCTCTGTTCTATTTTATTATGGGCGTGAAACATTCAGACACATAAATCCCGGCCATCTATAGGAAAGTCCAGTAGATCCGCACAGAGTCTTGATTTCCTCATTTAGCTGAATGGTTTTTCATATTTCGTTGTTACGAATAATGATTTTTTCAAAATATTTTTTTCTGGGAACCCTGTTCCATTTCCTCTAGTTCGCTTACAGAATCACTTGTGCCTGCCTTTTTGAGCATACAATACTATTAGACATGTTTCAGATGGTGATTAACTATGTTAGTCGTGTTGCTGGGTGAGTCAGTGTGTCCCAGACTGATAATAATAGTCATGTTGCTGGGCGAGTCTGTGTGTTCCGGATTGATAATAATCGTCATGTCGCTGGGGAGTCTCTGAGGCTGTTATTCTACATCCCATTTTTAAGTACGAGAGATCCATTCTGTAATTCATTACAGGAACGAGTGCCGTGGAGTCAGGATCCTTGGACTCGTCTGAGATAAAAGTCTGGAAGAACAGCCTTTAATTTTCTGCTATGTTACCTCCACTTCTGAGTACATCCTTCAGCTGGGTGTTAAATGTTCCGCGTTAAATTTTACCATATAAACCGCAGAATTTGTTTAGTCCCGAGATTTTCTAAACTCCTTCTTTGTGAATCTCAACAAGAACAGAAAAAAACTGTTAAATGGACCTCACTAACTTTTTAAACCCGGGATCAAGCCATGCTCGCAGAAGGAAATTTAGTACATAAGAACATAGAGCTGTAAATACTCGCTGAGCTTTTTGAACGGGGTTTTAGCTGTAATGTAACGCTGTGCCTCACTGCACAGTAATAGACCGCCCCGTCCTCCACAATGAGGGCGCTGATGTTGAGGTAACCATTCTGGTTAGACGTGTCAGAAGCCGCCAGATATCGTCCTGAAACTTTATTTTCTTTCAGTACTAATGTTTTGTTAATAATCCATCTTGGTGCCTGTGCCGAATTTTGCTGATACCATTGCATGTAGTCCATACTCTTCTCTGTATATTTACAATCTAACTGCACCGAATCCCCTTCTGACGCGGCCATTGTCACCGGTGACTGCGTTACTGGATCTGCACACAGTCCGCCTGTGAAGGTCAGAAAGATCAGAAATATGTCTGACTGAATATCTTTCAGTGAATGAGAATGGACGGAGTCAGAGATTGTGAAAGAGAGAGTGAACCCAAGCTCTGCTCCGTTGATTGCAGCGTGTGAGTGAGTGCGTGTCAGTTTGTCTGTGTGGGTGTGATTGTGGGGAGGGGAAGGGGCAGTCTATTGTGACCTCACCACTCTACCATCCATACAGGCTCGAGTGATAATGTCACATGAGATTATGACACCTCACCACTTCCACCCTACCCCCACCCCTACCCCCGCGTCCTCCACCTCCCCTCCGCATACCCAAAACCGGGCTTGAATCTGCCTCCCTCTTGTGACAAATGTTGGTGTTGCAAGTTCACATTTGGCTGTTGAGTCGATTCAGGGTTCACTCCAATATATGACAAGACGGAAATGCTGCCCATGAATTCTGAATTGGTGCTCTGTAAACACTATCTTTGTTACGTTTCCTATTTATATCGTAAAATGATGCTAAACGTGCGGACATCATTGCCAGAATTCTCTGTTCAAATCCTGGGTATGACCAAGTCGAGAGTACACCAAGACTTTGGAAACAGTGCGGAGTTGGAGAAGCCGATTCTGTGAGCAGGAGAGACTAGGATCCGAGAGCACAGCCTCAAAGTAAATGGACGACACTTTAGAACAGAGATTAGGAAGAATTTCTGCTACCAGTAGGTGGTGAATCGTTGTAAATCATTACCACAGAAGACTGTGGAGGTCAGGTGACTGATTAGATAGGTTCGAGTTTTAAGGGGATCAGAGGATACGGAAAAAAGGCAAGAAAATGAGGTTGAGAAACGTAGCAGCCAGGACTCATAACCTGCGTTACTGTCCTTTTAGTGTGGCTTTTGTTTGTTGTGTTCAGTAATTTTAGGTATAGCTTATACCATCAGGTAACATATATGTGCTGTACTGAATGATGCATCAACATCAAGATAAACTCACATGAAGAAAACATTTTCCATCTCAACTTACCAGAGAACTGCTCCTATTGTTTCCCCATCATCATGTCTAACTTTCTTAAATGATTGCAGTTGCCTGGTTTCAATCCCAGCCATTGGGAATGCACCTATGGTAAAACACTTTATGCACCTCTCGATGACCCTGCACTACTTGAACCTACAATTAAAATTCTATCAAGTAGAAAAATTTAAATGATCACATTCCTCGCACATTACAGTCCCTGTTGTTTCCTTAGATTTGCATCTGCGTGCAATGTACAAATTACTTACAATGTACTCTATTGTAACTTACAATGGACTCGATTGTTACATACAATGGACTCTATGGTAACTTACAATAGAGTCCACTGTGAGTTACAATGGAGTCCATTGTCAGTTACCATAGAGTACATTGTAAGTTACCATAGAGTACATGGTAAGTTACAACAGAGTCCATAGTAAGTTACCAAATAGTCCATTATAAGTTACAATAGAGTCCATTGTGGATACTCGCAATGCATTCTCGCTGGTTGTTATTGAGCTTTGTTGTTTGTGCTATTGTGTTAAAAATGACATGTTTATTATTGATACTCTGTTATATTGTGTGTTTTCTCTATAATTTATTAATGTGGTTTGATATTGTATTCTGGCTTGTAATTTGAAAGTGTAATGTATATTGTCTTTGTAAGCTCTTTGATAAATAAAAATATTGACTCTCACTGATGGCTTTTGGAAATACGTTTTACATGGGATTAGAAGGGGAGCATTTAGACGCACAGAACTCACACCAAGAGATATGTATCTTCTCAATTTATATCCTGCTCTGACGATGTTGACTTCTTTTGTTTTTACAGGCTATTAGAAGATCAACATTAAAAACCAAACCAAACATCAGATTGGAACCTGACGGATTCACTCAATTCATCAGAACCCGAATGTAAGTGTGTCATGAAGGGATGCGAAATTAAGAATGCAAATTTTAAGTTGATTTGCTCTTTACCCAGAACCTGTGTAGGTCAGTGAGTAGAGGAATTTAGATAGCTACAAATTTACCATGGGTTGAATGTGGGAGGCTGGTCAGTCAAGTCTCAAGGAAATAAAGGAACAAATGAAAGTTTCAGGAACAGGAGCTGAGGCAGCGTCATGTTGAGTGATGTTACTAGGATTCGTTCGGAACAGGAATGGAGTTAATTAAAACCACATTGATTTTTCCTCTCGCCAGCTCTCCGTGAACTGAAATAAGTTTTTTGGTTTCACTACTCCTGTATAAGTGGGGGCATATTTCCCAACCCCTTGAGGCAGGGTGAACTCAAATGGTTTGTTTATTTACATTCATTTAATGAAAATGCAACAAGAGGGTCTCAGCATTGACCTTTTGTATTCATACAGAAATGTTGGTCAGAGAAAGGAAAGACTTACAGAGCAGAGATCACAGAAAACAATTGTGTTGCACATGGTTCCACAATCCAGAATTACAACGCCTCTTCAGGGATGATGAAGTGTGTGTTTCCATGCTCCAACCAGATATTTCCCTTTGTTCAGAAATCACAGACAGACATAATTTCAGGATTTTAAAAAGGTCTGTATCCAGTTTTGAAGGTGTTACCAATATCCGTTACCAATATCAATTGTATTTTATGGTGTGAGGTCTCAGTCCCGTCACCAGTGGAAATCCATTCTTGGAGATGGCACAGATGTGTGGTTGGAAGGGCATCTTGGGGTGAGACTCAGGACAATGCTCTGAAAACGCAGGTTCAAATCCCGCCACGGCTTGTGGTGGAATTTGAAGTTAATATCAGTCTGAAATTTAAAGTCTAATGATGAGAAAGATTAAATATTGATATTATTGATAAAAACCCATCTGGTTGACTAATGCGGCTGAGGAAAAAAATATCTGCTGTCCTCACCTGGTCTGGCCGACATGCATCACCAGATCTGCAGCAATCTAGTTGAAGCTGAAACCACCTCTGATGTTTCAAACTGCTGCAAAGTTACTAACAAGGTAGTAAGAACAAAGCATCATAAGAACTAGGAGCAGGAGTAGGTCATCTGGCCTCTCGAGCCTGTATACCCTCCAAAGTCAGATTTAGAAAAAAATATTTCACCATTAGTGTGAACATTCTGATTCAGCCTCAGACAGTTGCCAGGGAGTGAGCTGATGTTGGTGGAGTTTGGAGCGCAAACTGAAGACAATGGCTTCATGTTTCTCACTGTTTAAATGCAGGAAGTTTATCTTAATCCAGGACTAGATATCAGTCCAGTTAGAATAGTTTCTGACTTGGAGGTGATGATGTTCACATACACATGCACACCTGGTCGTTCTACGTGGGGGCTGTTGAGGGTTTCAGACATTCTATCTGGTTGTACGTACATAAAACTCCTCTCTGTCATCTCTTCTCCTCCCACCTCTCTTCACCCACCCACTTGCTCCATCCTCCCATCGAAGTCCCGGTCGTGTGTAGGTTCAGACCGGGTGACAGGTTTCCTTCTCTGAAGGACATTAGTGACCCATGTGTGCTTGTACAACAATCCAGCAGCTTTCATGCCAATTGTTTCCTCGTGCCGGCCCAAAAATAACCAGATTCATTCTGCTCAATTCCACAACCCGCCTTTTTGTTTTTGTGGGTTCTCTCTCACATCTTTTTCTTCTGTTTCCAATCAATTTCACAGGGTATCAGGAGGGGAGGACTTGCAGTCGGGAAACTGAAACCCAGCATCACATCAGGATCTGACAGAGCCACTCACTTTATCATAACCTGAATATCATTGGATTTTGAACATGGAAGGTAAGCACCGTTCACAGTGGGGAGAAACCGTACACGTTTTGTGTGTGTGGAGGAAGATTCAGCCAATTATCTGACCATTCAGAACATAAACACAACCACAACTTGTCGAAACCATGGAATCGTGAGGATTGTGGGAAGGGATTCAATGTCTATTGGTGCTAGGAATTCATCGACAGTGCCACACTGGAGAGAGACGATGCACCGAGTCCCAGTGTGGGAAGGAATTCACTGAGTCAGTCCACACACTGACAAACTAGTGAGTTCACACCGGGGAGAGGCCATATACCTGTTCCAAAGGTGGGAAGGGATTCAGTCAGTTATCCAACTTCGTGATACAACACAAGTCACTCTGGAGAGAAACCATTCACCTGCTCTAAGTGTGGGAAGGGATACATTCAGTAATCTGACTTACTGAGACACCAGCAAGTTCACACTGGAGAGAGGCCGTTCTCCTGCTCGGTGTTTGGGATGAGTTTCAGTGATTCCTCCACCCTGCTGACACACCAGAACGTTCACGAGGATTTCCCCGTTCATCACATCCAGGACTGAACCTTGTTCATTGGGATCTGATTCTGCTGATCCTGACTGGTGACCTGCCACAAATATCCTGCCTCAAAATCAAATAAGTCAGCTTCATGTTGAGTCTGGATGTTATCTCTAACACAATTAGTTCATTTTGAAGGGCTCTGCGGCTCCCCGGTCTCCCCCATCCTCTCCTCCAGCAACAAGTGTGAGGAGCTGATCGAGATTCTTTATCACTAAGATCTAGACAATCCCATCAGCTGTCACAACTGCTTCCTTCCCTTCCACAAGCCCAAAGGGATAGTATGTCTGGAAATATCCCATTTATCTGAAGCCACATCTACCTCCAGTTCCTCTCCTATCTCCCCTCCCCCCTCTCAGTTCACCTTGTCCATGAGACACTTCACTTGCTCCATTGACTCTATTGTCTTTAATCTGTTGAACACCCAACCTCCCCATGTCCACTGATATTGTTGACAGTTCTCTCTCCTGAATTACTGTCCCTCTCATACACAAATCTACATTCATCATCCCATCCCCAAAACTAAAATTGTTACCCCATCATCCTTGCAAACTACTGGCCTATCTCCACCATCAGTGTCATGTGCACACTGTTCAAGATGCAGTACCCACGCAAAGAATGACAGTCTCAGAGAGGGGGCGAGGCTGGAGGACCGAGCGGGAGCGGGTGGGATGTGTCTGGGGACAGGATGTCCCAATTCCCCACCCTGGGATTCTCAGTGTGGACAGGGTGGGATGTGTTTGGGGACAGGATGTCCCAGTTCCCCACCCTGGGATTCTCAGTGTGAACACAGTAAGAAGTCTCACAACACCAGGTTAAAGTCCAACAGGTTTATTTGTTTAATAAACCTGTTGGACTTTAACCTGGTGTTGTGAGACTTCTGACTGTGTTCACCCCAGTCCAACGCCGGCATCTCCACGTCATTCTCAGTGTGAACAGGGTGGGATGTGTTTGGAGACAGGAAGTCCCAGTTCCCCACCCTGGGATTCTCAGTGTGAACAGGGTGGGATGTGTTTGGAGACAGGAAGTCCCAGTTCCCCACCCTGGGATTCACAGTGTGGACAGGGTGGGATATGTTTGGGGACAGGATGTCCCAGTTCCCCAACATGGGATTCTCAGTATGAAATGTCTGGGATGTGTTTGGGACAGGATGTCCCAGTTTCCGCCCCCCCCCCACCCTCCCCCCACCCCCAGGATTCTCAGTGTGAACTGGGTGGGAAGTGTTTGGGGGCAGGATGTCCCAGTTCCCCACCCTGGGATCTCTTTAACCTGTGCTTAACGCTCTCTCCACTCACATTGTCTGTACATTTAAGACTTGATTACGTATAAAGACTCGCATTCCAACCATTATTTTAGAAATTGAATTTGTGCCTTTATATGCCCTGTTTGTGAACAGAACTCCCACTGACCTGACGAAGGAGCAGCGCTTCGAAAGCTAGTGGCTTTTGCTACCTGTTGGAATTTAACCTGGTGTTGTGAGACTTCTTACTGTGTTTACGCCCGTCCAGCGCCGGCATCTCCACATCATTCTCAGTGTGAACATTGTGGGATGTGTTTTGGGACACGAAGTCCCAGTTCCCCAGCCTGGGTTTCTCAGTGTGAACAGGGTGGGATGTGTTTGGGGACAGGATGTTCCAGTTCTCCACCTTTAAATGGACAGGTAGAGGAGCACTGGGCTGAATGACACTGCTTACTGACAACACTGCCGTGCCTGGTAACCATCCTCTCTGCTCAGTTTGTATTTCTGAATCAGGTTTTAAAGGTGCCGAGACTGGAATCTTGAACCTGCTATTTAATAAAAGGTGTTCACCAGAATCTTCCATCTCTTTGTTATTTTGCAACTTAAAAGCCTTCACTATTTAGCCTTTATTTAAACACTTTTGATTGATAAAATTCATGATCTGAAACATTTCTGTAACAAATGTTATCTGATATTTTCCTGCAGCATTACATGTGTAAATGTTTCCAGTTTGTATAATGTTTAAACACAAGGTTTGCAGTGCGTATTGAAGCAGGGACTTTCTCCTGTAAAGTTGCAGTGATAATGAGTGTCCTGGGGAAATGAGTGTGCATCCCCCAGCCCCGGACACAGGGGAACTGACCATCCAGCTCCAGCTCTGATTCCCCAACACTACATGCTGCCAATAATCAGCAATTTGGAGATGCCGGCGTTGGACTGGGGTAAACATAGTCCGAAATTTAACAACACCAGGTGAAAGTCCAACAGGTTTATTTGGTAGCAAATGCCACTAGCTTTCGGAGCACTGCCCCTTTATCAGGTGGAATGGAGATCTGCTCACAAACAGGGCATACAGAGACAAAAACTCAATTTACAGAATAATGATTGCAATGGAGTCTTTATTGATAATCAAGTCTTAAAGATACAAACAATGCGAGTGGAGAGAGCATTAAGCACAGGGGAAAGAGATATTTATTGTCTCCAGACAGGGCAGCCAGTGAGATTCTGCAAATCCAGGCAAGCTGTGGGGGTTACAGATAGTGTGACATGAAGCCAAGATTCCGGTAGACGCCACCCTCATGTGTGCGGAACTGAGCTATCAGTTTCTGCTCAGCGACTCTGCACTATCGTGTGTCGTGAAGGCCGTGGTCACGGGCATTCGGTCTCTCATCTTCGCATAAGCGTTCTCCAAGGCGGCCTTGAAGACACACGACAGCTCAGAAACTGATAGCCAAGTTCGGCACACATGAGGACGGCCGCAACCAGGATCTTGGGTTATGGCACACTATCTGTAACTCCCACAGCTTGCCTGGACTTGCAGAATCTAACTGGCTGTCCTGTCTGGAGACAATACACATCTCTTTAAGCTGTGCTTCACGCTCTCTCCACTCACATTGTCTGTACCTGTGAGACTTGATTATCTGTCAAGACTCACATTCCAACCATTATTCTGTAAATTGAGTTTGTGTCTCTGTAAGCCCTGTTTGTGAGCAGATCTCCACTCCGCCTGACGAAGGGGCAGCGCTGCCTGACGAAGGGGCAGCGCTCCGAAAGCGATTGGCATTTGCTACCAAATAAACCTGTTGGAATTTAACCTGGTGTTGTTAAACTTCATACAATAATTAGCGAATCAGCCTGTGGCTCTGGCCACGCCCACCATCTGACACCATCACAATGCCCGGCTGATTGACGGCAGCTCCGGACCAATAGGAGCTGGAGGACCGAGCGGGAGCGACTGGTCCTCCAAACAATCGGAGTGAATGAGGGGTGGGAGTTGACCATGCGCAGTGTGAGGAATGGCGATGAGGTGACGGTGATCTGATTTCCAATCGATGAGTGAATTGAATGGCGGCTCCGGGGCAGCGATGGATCCGGCGGGTGGGCGGAGAGGATTCATAACGCGGTGATGTAAAGCGGAAATTCAGAAAATGAAATCCCCAGTTCCCCGTTTGTACTCAGCGGAGCCCAGTATTGTTCACCGTTTCTGCCCCGAGGTCACGGCCGCCATGTTTCCAGTGGAGCTTTGCGCCTGCGCCGCCGCCATCTTTCTGAGGGGCAATGTGAGGAGAGCGCATGGCCAGTGCCATCTTTGTCTAGGTTTGACCAAAGGGCCGAGGTTAAAGATGAGGAGTGTTTCAGAGGGGATGTGAGCAAAGAATGTTGAGCAGACTATATTAAAAATCTGGACGTCGCTGCCTGAATGGGTGCTGGAGGCAGGGACTCTCTCATTTAAGAAGCATTTGGACAAACACGTCAATACACAAGGTATATTTGATTTCATTTATTAATGTTACATGTATTAACATACAGTGAAAAGTACTGCGTGTTATACAGACAAAACATACCGTTCATAGGGAAGGAAACAGGAATGTAGTGTTACAGTCAAGTTAGGGTGTCGAGAAAAATAAACTTCATGCAAGACAAGTCCATTCAAGAGACTGACAGCAGCAGCGAAGAAGCTGTTCTTGAGTTGGTTCGTACGTGACCTCAGACTTTTGTATTATTTTTCCAAAGGAACAAGTTGGAAGAGAGAATGTCCGGGGTGCGTGGGGGCCTTTAATTATGCTGGCTGCCTTGCCCAGGCAATGGCAAGTGCAGATAGAGTCAATGGATCGGAGGCTGGTTTGCGTGATGGATTGGGCTACGTTCACCACCTTTTGTGTTCTTTGGGTCTTGGGCAGAGCAGGAGCCAGACCAATCTGTGAGACAATCAGAAAGAATGTTTTCTATGGTGCATCTGTAAAAGTTGGTGAGAGTCGTAGCTGACAGGAGAAATTTCCTTCGTTTTCTGAGAAAGTAGAGGCGTTGGTGGGCTTTCTAAACTATAGTGTCGGCATGATGGGGGGTCAGGACAGGGTGTTGGTGATCTGGACACCTAAGCTATTGACGCTCTAGACCGTTTCATAGTCGAAATGCAAGTAAATTGATTGGAGACATTTGGTATTGCGGGAGAGGGGCCGGGGGGGGGGGGGGGGTGAGTGGTTGCGGGGGGCTGAGGGGTTGCAGGGGGGTGTGCGGTGTTGCAGGGGGTGTGAGGGGTTGCGGAGGGTGAGGAGTTGTGGGGGGGCAAAGGGCAAGGTGTTGCGGGAGGCAGGGGCGTGGTGTTGCTGGTGGCTGGAGGGGCGAGGGGTAGCAGGTGTCCACGGGTTGCAGGGGGTTCTTGGGCAAGGGGTTTCGGGGTGGGCAGGGGCGAGCAATTGAAGGATTGCGGGAGAGGAGTTGTGGGGTGGGGGAGGTGAGGAGTTGCAGACAGAACGGGTGAGGGAAGGGGCGAATTTTGCGTGGGGAATATGCGAAGAGTTGAGGGGGTGAGGGGTTGCGAGGGGAGCGGGCGTGCTGCTGAGGGGGTAAGGAGGGGAGAGGTTGCGGGGTGGGAGGGGGCGAGGGGTTGCAGGTGGAGGAGTTGAGAAGTTGAGGGGGTGAGTGGTTGCGGGGTGTAGGGCACGAGGGGTTGGAGTTGTGAGCGGTTGCTGTGGGCGAGGGATTGCATGTGCCAAGGGGTTTGGGTGTCGGGGGCCAGGTATTGTAGGGTGAGGCGGTCAGCACTTGCGGGAAGGAGGGGTCGGGGGTTGTGGTGGGAGGGGATGAGGAGTTGCGGGGTGAGGTGCGGTGTGAGGGGTCATTAGGAGACGAGGGGGGGGGGAGGGGGGGGACAGGGCGAGGTCCCACATTGATGGGTTCTGGAAACTCCCTTTACAAGGGCTTAGAAGGAGGCATCCGCACACTCAAATCTCAAAACAAGAATGACGTTTTTCTTTTAAATTAGGCACAGGAACTGGTCTGCATCGAACGTACTGTCTGTCTCCATCTGAACTAAACCCCTCTCGCTTCCGGGGACCATATCCCTCTATTCCCATCCTATTCATGTATTTGTCAAGACATCCCTTAAAACTCACTATCGTATCTGCTTCCACTACCTCTCTGTATACAAAAAACGGGTGGAACTTGAATCACAGGGGGACCAATATCCTGGCCGGTAGGTTGGCTAAGGCTACTGGGGAGAATTTAAACTAGATAGGTTGGGGGGAGGGGAGCTAGACGAGTTGACTAGGATCAAGGAACTAATTGATGGGGGGGAGGATGCAGGGGTAAGGGGAATTACAAAATTAATGGTAGAGGAGAGGGTGCAAGTGAATGAAGGCGGTAATTTAGATAAGGGAGTAGAGGGAGAGGGTGTTCGCGACTCATCAAAGCGGGTCCAGATAAAAGCTGGAATAAGGACACTTTGCCTGAATGCACGAAGCATTCGGAACAAGGTAAATGAGTTGATGGTGCTAATCAGCACAAGTGGGTACGATCTAGTGGCCATTACAGAAACGTGTCTGAAAGGTGACCAGGACTGGGAGATGAATATCCAGGGGTATCAGGCGTTTAGGAAGAATAGACAGGAAGGAAAAGATGGTGGGGTCGCGCTATTAATAAGAGATAATATCAGGGTAGTACTGAGGGATGACATAGGCTCTGAGGAACAAAACGTGGAATCATTATGGGTAGAGATGAGGAATAGTAGAGGGAGAAAGACACTAGTAGGTGTGGTATAAACGCCCCCAAATAATAATGTTGAGGTAGGGAGGGCTATAAACAAGCAGATAAGGGATGTGTGTAAAAACGGAACGGCAATAATCATGGGGGACTTCAACATGCACATTGACTGGCAGACTCAAGTCGGTAAGGGTGGAATGGAGGAAGAGTTCTTAGAATGCTGTCGGGATAGTTTCCTTGAACAGCATGTTACGGAACCGACGAGGGAACGAGCTATTTTGGATCTGGTATTGTGTAACGAGGTAGGTAGAATTAAGGATCTTATTGTGAAGGACTCTCTTGGGTCTAGTGACCACAATATGGTCGAATTTCTGATTCAGATGGAAGAGGAGAAAGTTTGGTCCCAAACCAGTGTTCTCTGTTTGAACAGAGGGAAATATGATAGGATGAGGGATGAATTGGCTAAGGTAGACTGGGAGAGCAGGCTGGCAGGTAGGATAGCTGAGGAACAGTGGAGGATTTTTAAGGAGATCCTTTTCAGTTCTCAGCAAAAATATATTCCAGCAAAAAACAAGGATTGTAAGAAAAGGGAGAACCAGCCGTGGATAACGAAGGAAATAAAGGAGAGTATTAAAATAAAAACAGCTGCGTACAGAGTGGCCAAAAATAGTGGAGAAACAAGTGATTGGGAAAAATTTAAGAAACAACAAAGAGAGACTAAGAAAGCGATAAAGAAAGGAAGGATAGACTATGAAGCTAGGCTAGCAATTAATATAAAAAATGATAGTAAAAGTTTTTATAAATATATAAAAAGGAATAGAGTGGCCAGAGTGAATGTTGGACCCTTGGAGGACGAGAGGGGGGAGTCACTAGTGGGAAATGAGGATATGGCTGAGTCTTTAAATAAGTTTTTTGTGTCGGTCTTCACGGTGGAGGACACAAATAGTTTGCCAAATATTAACGATAGAGGGTTGGCAGCAGGAGAAATACTTAATACAATTAATGTTACCAGAGAGGCAGTGCTGGGTAGACTAATGGGACTGAAGGTGGACAAGTCCCCGGGTCCGGATGGAATGCATCCCAGGGTATTGAAAGAAGTGTCAGAGGTAATAGTGGATGTGTTAGTGATTATTTATCAAAACTCGTTGCATTCTGGGGTAGTGCCGGTTGATTGGAAAACGGCTAATGTTACGCCGCTGTTTAAAAAAGGAAGGAGATAAAAGGCGGGTAACTATAGGCCGGTCAGCTTAACGTCTGTAGTAGGGAAAATGCTGGAATCCATTATTAAAGAGGAGATAGCAGGGCATCTGGATAGAAATGGTTCGATCAATCAGACGCAGCATGGATTCATGAGGGGAAAGTCGTGCTTGACGAACATGTTGGATTTTTATGAAGATGTGACTAGGGCGGTTGATGGAGGAGAACCAGTGGATGCGGTGTTTTTGGATTTCCAAAAGGCATTTGATAAGGTGCCCCATAAAAGGCTGCTGAAGAAGATTAGGGCACACGGAGTTGGGGGTAGTGTGTTAAAGTGGATTGGGGACTGGCTATCCGACAGGAAGCAAAGAGTCGGAATAAATGGGTGTTTTTCCGGTTGGAGGAAGGTAACTAGTGGCGTGCCGCAGGGATCGGTACTCGGGCCGCAACTGTTTACCATTTATATAGATGATCTGGAGGAGGGGACGGAGTGTAGGGTAACGAAGTTTGCAGACGACACAAAGATAAGTGGAAAAGTGAATCGTGTGGAGGACGGAGAAGATCTGCAGAGAGATTTGGACAGGCTGAGTGAGTGGGCGAGGATATGGCAAATGGAGTATAACGTTGATAAATGCGAGGTTATACACTTTGGAGGAAATAATAACAAATGGGATTACTATCTCAATGGAAACAAATTAAATCATGCTACCGTGCAAAGGGACCTGGGGGTCCTTGTGCATGAGACGCAAAAGCCCAGCCTGCAGGAACAACAGGTGATCAAGAAGGCAAATGGGATGTTGGCCTATATCGCGAGGGGGATAGAATATAAAAGCAGGGATGTCTTCATGCACCTGTACAGGGCATTGGTGAGGCCGCAGCTGGAATACTGTGTGCAGTATTGGTCCCCTTATATGAGGAAGGATATATTGGCATTGGAGGGAGTGCAGAGAAGGTTCACCAGGTTGATACCGGAGATGAGGGGTTTGGATTATGAGGAGAGGCTGAGGAGATTGGGTTTGTACTCGTTGGAGTTTAGAAGGATGAGGGGGGATCTTATGGAGACTTATAAGATAATGCGGGGGCTGGATAGGGTGGAGGCAGAGAGATTCTTTCCACTTAGTAAGGAAGTTAAAACTAGAGGACACAGCCTCAAAATAAAGGGGGGTCGGTTTAAGACAGAGTTGAGGAGGAACTTCTTCTCCCAGAGGGTGGTGAATCTCTGGAATTCTCTGCCCACTGAGGTGGTGGAGGCTACCTCGCTGAATATGTTTAAAGCGCGGATGGATGGATTCCTGATCGGTAAGGGAATTAAGGGTTATGGGGATCAGGCGGGTAAGTGGTACTGATCCACGTCAGATCAGCCATGATCTTATTGAATGGCGGGGCAGGCTCGAGGGGCTAGATGGCCTACTCTTGCTCCTATTTCTTATGTTCTTATGTTCTTATGTTCTTATGTTCTCTCCCAGCAGCAAGTTTCAGGCACCCACCACCCTCTATGTAAAATACTTGCTGTGGAAATGCCGGCGTTGGACTGGGGTAAACACAGTATGGAGTCTGACAACACCAGGTTAAAGTCCAACAGGTTTATTTGGTAGCAAACGCCACTAGCTTTCGGAGCGCTGCTCCTTCGTCAGATGGAGTGAAAATCTGCTCTCAAACAGGGCACAGAGACACAAAATCAAGTTACAGAATACTGATTAGAATGCGAATTTCTACAGCCAACCAGGTCTTAAAGATACAGACAATGTGAGTGGAGGGAGCATTAAACACAGGTTAATGAGATGTGTATTGTCTCCAGACAGGACTACTGTCTCCTGTCTCCTGTCTGGAGACAATTCACATCTCCTTAACCTGTGCTTAATGCTCCCTCCACTCACATTGCCTGTATCTTTCAGACCTGGTTGGCTGTAGAAATTCGCATTCTAATCAGTATTCTGTAACTTGATTTTGTGTCTCTGTGCCCTGTTTGAGAGCAGAATTCCACTCCATCTGACGAAGGAGCAGTGGCTCCGAAAGCTAGTGGCGTTTGCTACCACATAAACCTGTTGGACTTTAACCTGGTGTTAGACCCCTTACGGTAAAATACTTGCCTCATACTTCTGCTTTCCCGGTGTGCTGGGAATTTATTTTTCAGGTACGGCTTGGAGCTTCATGGCTTGTAGATGATTGAAGCATTCCCATAGGATGGTATCTCCCAAGCAGACGTGATAGGAAACTGGCTCTGTTCCAGACTCGAACGGGCCTCATAACCACGCGGATCCATTGCCATGATTTTTTACTCATAACCTATCACCTGCCTTTAAGTGCCTCTCCCGGCTGGTGGGATCGGCACTGGGTGTCTTGATACCTTGCCAACCTCCCGCCCTCGGGAAGATCAGACTCAACCTTGGGTGGAGTCATCTTCCCATGAGCATCTCTGCTGGGCCTGTTCCGGTCGTTGAAGGGAATGACGGGGGGGCGGGGGGGGGCGGGGGAGGTGTCATCTTGTAATTGAAGAGGAATCTGGATGGTTTGGTGTCCAAGGAGGCTGTGGCCTCGTTTTTTGAACATGTTTTTACTGTTTGGACTGCACTTTCTGCCAGGCCATTGGATGATGGGTAATATGGCACTGTCCGAACGTGTCAAATTTTGTTCAACGTCATCTAATGCACAAATTCCTTGCTGATGAAGTGTGGTCCATTTTCATAAACAAACACCTGCCGGATCCCGGATGTCAAGAAAGAGGCGTGAAGTTTCTCCAATCATGTCCTTGTGTTTGATTAACTCACCCTGTTTACGGCCATCCATTTTGAATCAGCGTCTACTATTATGAGGAACATCGACCCCATGAGCAAACCGGCACTGTCCATGTGCAGCCACATCTGTGGACATCCTGGCCATTCCCAAGTGTGAAGAGTAGTAACTGGTGATTGTTCTGCCCTTGATGATATTGCCAACACTGACCTACGAGCAAGTATCTGTGTCCATGCCTGGCCACCAGACATGGCAACTTGGAGGATCTTCAGGTGGCCACTCCTGGGTGGCCATGGTAAAGTTCAGCCAGGATGTCATGGTGAACCTGGCTCAGGATAACACTCTTGAACCCCATAGGAGTGTGCCATCTCCCACAGTCAGCTGTTCTCTGCCACTCCAATATGGGTGCAATTCAGGCTTCAACGGCCTTTTAGATTCCCTCATCAGCAGTAGCTGCTTCAATTCATTCAGGAATGGGTAATCTTGCCTCCACCGCCGAATATTATCGGCAGCCAATGAGGGAGGTTTGAAAACGTTCGTGATTACCGTCTCTTCCATTGTGAGTACGACAAGTGTCTGTTCATCGTAGCCAACTCAAGGCATCTGCCTTAACGACTCAGCCTCCTTGAGGGTGCTCCAATCGATAATGGTAGGCAGACAGTTATAAAGCACACAGCTGGATATGGGCCGATGTTATGGGCTACACCGCTGTAAGTTTTAGGGCAAATCCTCCATGATTATAAAACCCAGGGATAAGGAAAATGGCCGACTGGCTGTCAGGAACCTTTACAGCCACATGAATATGCAAGAGGCTGGGAATAACGAGAAGGTCGAGACAGGGATAATCTAATCAACAGGAAACAAAGGAGAAACCATGACCAGAAGACAAGGAGTAAATAGCCCAGCAGCAAGACAATGAGAACAGAGATCATTCCATCCACAGACAACATCAATGACTCAGCTCGCTGATGGGATTCCAATCAGGATGACTCAGAGAACATTTAAAATACATTAAAATGTCAATTAAGGGCGGTCCCGACAGTTCCGGCCCTTTTGTCCCAGTCAATCGAAACTATCAATGATCAGAAACTGTTTTTGTGTGAGAGAATCACTGGTTCAGGTTTTAAAAAGGGACAAGCAAGCTCTGGCCTCCCTCCTCTCTCCACTCCTCTCTCTTCTCCTGTTCCTGGCTGCCTCTCGTTCATCTCCAGCACGCAGCCTGAAGCCCACTGAGCAATTTAAACTCGAATTGTGAGTACCCTCCGTTAATTCGCGAAGTTCCCGAGATCATCATAGTGGATGAGGCTTTGGGGAAAGGAGGGGGGGGGGGGCTTTTTGCATGCACTTTTCATAGTTTAAGACACTGGTATACTTGTGTAAAGTAAGCATTCTCATTGTGTCCGTTTTAGTATTCCTTCCATAGCTATCGTCTTATAGAGCATAAGGCATTGTGTGTTGTTTTCCTGGTGTTTGGTGATCTTGACCTTGATGTTTTAATAAATATATATATATATATATATATATATATATATATATATATATCTTTGACTTCCACTGGAGTCCGTTTTGATCTTTTCAATTTCTCACCAATGATCTCTGACCAAGTCACAATATTAAATATCCCTGACCATAATTCCGGAGTCTAGAACTGATGGTACTCTGGGCGCTTCGAAACCGCTCACTCAGGAAAGGCTGCCAGGTAGTGGATAGGCAGCAGTTTCCTTTTCTCTCTCTTGGGAGCGCTACTCTAGTGAAGTAGGCGCAAGGTGGCCGTTGTTCCATCGGCGAGAGAGAGAATCACTTGGGCATTGGTGAGGTTTGGGTAACGGAGAACCAAACCTGAGATAAGCCTACGAGTGGAGTGAAAAAGAGGGATCCCGCTACACCGCCATGCAGGTACTTCTGGAATTTCTTTGCCCGAAATGTTACCATTGACGAGGTGTCACAGTGACGCACTGCTGTCTCATAACGCCAGACACCTGGGTTCAATTCCTGATTTGGCTCATTGTCTGTGCGGAGTCTGCACATTCTCACCGTATCTGCATGGCTTTCCTCTGGTTTCTCTGGTTTCCTCCCACAATCTGAAAGACATGCTGGTTCGGTGCGTTGGCCATGCTAAATTCTCCCTCACTGTACCCGGGCAGGCACCAGTGTGTGGTGACTCGCCGATTTTCACTGGAACTTCATTGCAATGTTAATATAACCCTCCATTTGACACTTTATAAATGTTAAACTCCCTCTGAGTATGAATTGTTGAATATCGCTGGGAATCCTGATCTAGCTTTTCGTGTATGTGCACGTGAATAAGTTCATCATCCGAAACAAGAATCCGCCTGCCAGCTTTGAGTTTCGGTCCTCCATCCAAGGGATTGGGTCTTTATCCAGCTGCGAGAAACAGTTTACCGTTTGTTTAAAATTTCCCAGTACGAAATATTTTTATTCACTCTTGGGACTTGGGTGTCGCTGGCTGGCCAGCATTTATTGCCCATTCTTAGTTGCCCTTGTTCAGATGGCAATTAAGTGTCAATCACATTGCTGTGACCCAGGAGTCACGTTTAGTCCTGACCACGTAAGAACGACAGGTTTCCTTCCCTGGGACATGAGTGAACCAGATGGGTTTTTCAGAAAATCGACAATGGTTTTATGGTCACCAGCAGATTCTGAATTCCAAATATATTTATTCAAATTCCACCATCTCCCGTGACGGGATTGGAACCCGGGTGCCAGAACATTAGCTCAGTTTCCTAATTAATAGTCCAGTGATAAAACCACCAGTCCATCAAATCCACACCCTGAGTGTACACACCCTGAGTTCCAGTCACCTAGACACACCATATTGTATACGTCTGCAGGGCTCCCGGATTGGACAGAATTAACTGCCTCAATCAGGGAGCTCATATTCCAATACCTCCACTTGATGGTTATTGTTAAAGTCATGAAGTATGTCTCTTCCTGTCTCTTGGTCTTTCTGTGCATCCCTCTCTCTGTATCCCTCTCTCTCTCTGTCTCTCTCTCGGCCTGTTTCTTTTTTCTCTTACTGTCTCTCTGCATCTCCCTCAGTCACCTTCTCTCTGCACTCTTCCTCTGTGTCTCCTCCCCCCTCTCAGTCTCACTCTCCTTCTCCCTCTCCTTCTCTGTCCCCCTTTTCTTATTTCTCTGCCTTTCTATCTCTCTCTACCTCGCTCTGACTTTTGCTCTTGCGGTGTCCATTCTACTCATTCAGTCTCACTGTTTCAAATTCACTGACGCTCTCTGTCTCTGTATCTGTTTCTCTCTGCCTCCCGTTCTGTCTCCCTTTCCGTCTTGTCTCCCTCTCTCATTACATTCTTCCATCTGTACCCCTCTGTCTCCCTTCCTCATTCCCTGTCCATTTCCCTCCCCATTTTCCCCAGTCTCTATCCCTGTTTTTTTCGCTCTGTGAGAGTCCCAATCTGTCTCTGTCCTCTCTCTCTGTCTCACTCTCGCTCTCGCACTCTCTGTTTCTTTCCCTGTATCTGTTAGGAACTCTTTCAAAATCTGTCACACTCCTTGTATTTCTGCCATTCCCTCTCTCTGTCAATCCCTGTCTCCATCACTCTCACTGTTGCTCTCACTATCTCTTTCTATCTGTCACCCTTTCTGTCTCTGTGAGTCCCTTTTGTTATTTACAGTTTGAATGTCGAGTGGGAAGAGTCAGGGGTCTTGTGGTTGCTGGTTCCTCTCAGGGTTTAATGAGTTGAAGAATTGCAGTCAGGGGATATTTCAGCAAATTTTTCAGCTGCTGTCTGAAGTGACTCTGTGTCACAGCATAAATTGCAGTGTTTGTACAGCAACTTGTGAGTTGCAGCATGAAGCCCAATTCCAGAACGAAATAATCTAACTTTACCGATTGATAGCCCGAATTATACAGCCGATTCAATATAGAATAAAACATTAATGTCGACCATAAGAGGATGAAATTGGCTGAGATAACAAACAGTAAAATGATGGATTTCCTGCGACTCTCCATCTCTGGGTCTCTGGGATCCTCCCCACTGCTGTGAGGCCGGAGTCTCCTGCGGGCTCTGCTGCTCACTAAAATGTGTCTGACGGTGAAAGCATTGAGCAGCAGAATAAGGACGAATGGGACACACGGGGTTAGGATGTGGTGGAGGAACTCGATTGTTACCCAGACCAGAGATTCCACAACATCCCCTGTGACATCACAAAACCAGGGGGCGTTCACCAGCCGATATCCATTTAAAAACGTAAAATACCAGAAAATGTTTTTTAAACAGCTTAGCAGCGTCACTGTTGCCAGAACCACAGCCGCCGATTTCTCACTGCAATATTTACTTTTCAGCTTGGGGCAGCAAATGGCCACAAATCGATCAAAGGTGAAAGTGACGGTGAACCAGACAGAACAGTCAGTGGCTGCATAAAGCAGGATGGCGTGGATGTTACACACGGGGACCGACATCAGGAAATAAAACTGTTCCCAATAAACAATGGGAATGTGTCTCAATATCAGGTCGAGGATAACGACCAGCAGATCCCCCACAGACATGGCCACCAGGTAACGTGTGACACATTGGGACAGACCACAATTTCTGCTCGTCAGAGTCACAACTGTGATTATGTTCACTGTCAGGAAGGAAATAAAGAATAAAATTAGATATGATTCAGGGGAAGAGGTTACCATTTTGAATGCGGATGGAATAAAAAAAAATTTGCACACACACCGAATCGCTTAAATCTCTTTTTATGATACTTTTGGATTGTGAGAGGAAAGAGGAGCATCAGAAGGAAACCCACAGAGACACGGGGAGAAGGTCCAAACTCAACACAGACAGTGACCCAAGCCTGAAATTGAACGCAGGTCCCTGATGCTGTGAGTCAGCAGTGTTAACCACTATGCCACCATGCTGCTCCATGGTAGCGACACAATGGTATACATTTGGGAGAGAGCTTTCCGGAGAGTCCACAACATTGACCCTCACTCAGCTACAGGTAAATAGCCCCTCTATCTTGTGGGGGATTTGGAGAGTATGAAGGATGAGGGAGTAAAACCTGACAGAAAACCCGGAGTGCAGTCCTGTAGGTGATAATCCGTCGTCTTCCAAAAAGCTTACTGACATCCCTTGCAGCAGAGCTGGTACCAAACAGTGCTGGTTTCACCCTTTCCTCTGGCCAATACTAACAGTTGGCAGAGTAAGATCCTGATGCCTCAAAAGTTCCGACTCTATTATACTTACACAGAACTGTACCCTGGAGAGGAGACCACAACATTGTGGACACCACTTGCACAACACAGGAAGAAACAGTAATCTCACACTCGATTGGCACAGAGCTCAAGTAGCAGCGTTTGCTTTCAACAGTGGGAGAAAGCTTCAGGTTTCAGTGAATAGCTACCGTCCTTAAAGCCCAGTGCATTTGCTGTTATCCCACTCTGGCCTACTGGACCACTGAAGCTTAGTGAGTCCTCTCTCAGGAGGAAAGTCGCTAATCTATGCACCAGGTAAGAAAAACTCAAACCAAGGCAGGTGCCAAAGAAAAGCCAAGCAGGCTGCCTTAATGACTATCGTCTGGTGACTCTGACATTCAATATTATGAAATGCATTCAAAGGTTAGTAATGGCATGAATCAATTCCAGCCTCCCAGATTGCCTGGATCCACTGCAGTTCACCTACCTCCACAACAGGCCCACAGACGCCATCTTCCTGGCCCTCGAGACTACCCTGTAACACAGACTCGTGTTTATCGACGACAGCTCAGCCTTTAACACCATTATTCCAACGAAACTCGTGTACAAATTCTGTGACCTGGGGCTAGGCTCCTGCCTCTGCAATTTGACCCTGACAGACAGCAATAAATAAGGAGTGTCAAAACACCTCCTCCACAATCATCCTCAACGGCGGTGCCAAACAACAGTGTCCTCAGCCCCTTACTATATTCCTTATACACCGATGACTGTGTGGCCAAATTCCCCTCCAACTTGATTTCCAAGTTGGCTGATGACACCACTGCAGTGGGTCGGATCTCAAGCAAAAATGAGATCGAAAACAGGGAAGAGATAGAGAATCTGGTGAACTGGTGCGCCCACAATGATCTCCTCCTCAATCTCAACAAAGCAAAGGACATAGTAATCGACTTCAGGAAGCAGAGTGGGGTACATGTCCCTGTCTACAGCAATGGCATGAAGTTGAAATGGCTGAGAGCATCAAGTTTGTGATGGGTCCAGATCACCAATAACCTGTCCTGGTCTCTCCATGACGATCCTCTCATTAAGGAAGCCTACCAACCCCTCTACTTTCTGAGAGATCTCAGGGCAATTGGCATGTCAGCTAAGATTCTCTCCAACTTTTAGAGATGCACCATAGAAAATATTCTTTCCGGTTGTATCACAGCTTGGTATGGCTCCTGCTCTGTCCAAGACCGCAAGAAATTTCAAAGCTTCATGAATGGAGCCCAGTCCATCACTCAAACCACCAATTGACACTGTCGACACTTCCCGCTGCCTCGGAAAAGCAGCCAGCCTAATTAAGGACCCTGCGCACCACGGAGATAACCTCTTCCAACTAGTTCCGTCGGAAACTGAGATGGAAAAGTCTGAGGACATTTACCAACTGACTCAGAATCATAGAGACATTACACTGCAGAAGAAGGCCATTAGGCCCATTGAGTCTGCACCGACAACTATCCCACCTATGTCCTATCTCCTATGTCCCATCTGTACCCTGGTAATGTCTCTAACATACATATCCCGGGACCCTAATGGACAATTTAGCAGCGCCCATCAACATAACCTGCATATCTTTGGACTGTGGGTGGAAACCAGAGCATCCGGAGGAAACCCACGCAGACCTATGAAGAATGTACAAATTCCACAGAGTGATCCAAGCTGGGAATCGAACTCAGGTTCCTATGAGACAGCAATGCTAATCATTGTGTCATCATGCTGCTAACTCAAGAACAGCTTCTTCGCTGTTGCCATCAGACGTTTGAATGGACCTACACCGCATTAAGATGATCTTTTTCTGCACCCTAGCTGTGACTGCAACATTCCATTCTGCACTCTCTCCTTCTCTATGTACGGTATGCTTTGTCTGTATAGCACTCAAGGAACAATATGTTTCACTATATACTAATACATGTGACAGTAATAAATCAAATCAATTCATATCAAATCAAATCAGTCTTTCATATCTCAAGCTGGAACATCAGCACGATGTGCCCTGGTCTTACCAATGGCCGTATGCAGGTTGATGATGTATACGGGACTGCTGTGATCGAGAGTAAAGTTACAAGGCTCAATGTGGACATTGGGGAGCTGCGAGAAACTGGACTTGCTCAATGAGGATACTTTCCAAAAAACACGATACTCTCGTGTAACAAGCGAAATCCCATCAGGCAATACATGAGAATGGAGTTGGTTTCAAAAAAATTTTTTAAAGCTTCACTCGTGATGATGGAATCCCGGGGATTGAACCGGGGTCTCTGATGGTGTGAGGCAGCAGTGCTGACCACTGTGACATAGTGCCATCCTACAAGGTGCCCTGGAGACATCCAAGATCACGCCCAGGACATTATCATCACCATATCCTCGGTAGGGAAATGATTGGAAAACAATCTGAGGGACAGAATTCATCTCCATTTCAAGAGGTAAGGATTTATGAACAATAGTCAGCATGACTTTGTCAGGGGGAGATCATGTCCAACAATTTGCTGGAATATCTTGAGGAGGTGACTGGATGAGGAGATGAGCGAAGTGCAGTCGATGTCGCCTACGTGGACTTCAGAAAAGCTTTTGACTAATTCCATATGGGAGACTGAACAAGAAACTAATAGCCGATGGGATCCAGGGCAATTTGGTAAATTACATTCAAAATTGGCTGAGTGGCAGGAGGCAGAGGGTGATGGTGGAAGGCTGCTTTTGTGACTGCAAGCCTGTGTCAAATGGGGTTCCACAGTTTGTAGTGTACATTGATGGTCGAGACATGAATGTGTGAGGTATGATCAGTACGTTCGGAGATGATTCAACAATTGGTGATGTGGTAAATATTGAGGAGGAAAGCCTTAGATTACAGGAATCATATAATCCAACAGTCCTGAAGGAAACTATTCGGCCCATCGAGTTTGAACCGCCCACAATCCCATCCAGGCCCTATCCCCATAACGGCATGCATTCACCCTAGTGAGTCTCTCTGCCACGAAGTGCTATTGAGCCTGGCCAATCTACCCAACCCACACGTCTTTGGATTGGATCCAAGGGGCTGCTGCCCTGTGGATCCAGAACTGGCTTGCCCAAAGGAGGCAGCGAGTGGGTATAGATGGGTCTTTTCCTAAATGGAGGTCGGTCACCAGTGGTGTGCCCCAGAGATCTGTTCTGGGATCCTTGCTGTTTGTCATTTTCATAAATGACCAGGATGAGGAAGTGGTAGGATGGGTTGGTAAGTTTGCAGATGACACGAATGTTGGTGGGGTTGTGGATAGTCTGGAGGGATGTCAGAAGTTACAGAGGGACATAGATAGGATGCAAGACTGGGCGGAGAAGTGGCAGATAGACTTCAACCCAGATAAATGCGTAGAGGTCCATTTAGGCAGCTCAAATGTGATGAAGGAGTATAATATAAAGGGAAAGACTCTTGGTACGGTAGAGAATCAGAAGGACCTTGGGGTCGGGGTCCATGGGACTCTAAAATCGGCCGCGCAGGTGGAGGAGGTGGTTAAGAAGGCGCACGGTGTGCTGGCCTTTATCAATCGAGGGATTGCGTTTAGGAGTCCGGGGATAATGATGCCGCTATATAAGATCCTCGTCAGACCCCACATGGAGTACTGTGCTCAGTTCTGGTCGCCTCATTACAGGAAGGATGTGGAAAAGATTGAAAGGGTGCAGAGGAAATTTACAAGGACGCTGCCTGGATTGAGTGGCATGCCTTATGAGGATAGGCTGAGGGAGCTCGGTCTTTTGTCCTTGGAGAGACATAGGATGAGAGGAGACCTAATAGAGGCATATGAGATGTTGAGAGGCATAGATGGGCTGGACTCTCAGAGGCTTTTTCCCAGGGTGGAAATGGCTGCAACGAGAGGACACAAGTTTAAGGTGCTGGGGAGGGTAGGTACAGGGGAAATGTTAGGGGGAAGGTTTTCACACAGAGGGTGGTGGGCGAGTGGAATCGGCTGCCGTCAGTAGTGGTGGAGGCAAACTCAATAGGGTCTTTTAAGATACTCCTGGATGAGTACATGGGACGTAATAGGATGGAGGGTTATAGGTAGGCCTAAAATGTAGGGATATGTTCGGCACAACTTGTGGGGCCGAAGGGCCTGTTTTGTGCTGTAGTTTTTCTATGTTTCTACGAAACCGGAACAGCTGGAGGAAACCACGCAGACACGGGGAAAAGTGCAAACTCCACACAGACAGTGACCCAAGCCAGGAATCGAACACGCGTCCCTGGCGCTGTGTGGCAGCAGTGCTCACCACTGTGCCACCGTGCCGAGGAAACGGAAAGACTGGTCAGATGGGTAAATGAAATTTAAAACTGAAAAATGTGAGGCGATGCATTTTGGAATGACTAAGAGGGCAAGGAAATGCACAATGAACAGTAGAGTGTGAGGAAATGCAGAGGACTACAACGAATTTGGACTGCATATATGAGGATCCCTGAAGGCAGCAAGACTGGTAGATGAGGTGCTTAAGACAACATGGAGGACACTTGCATTTAGTAGCCGCAGCATAGAGTGTAAGAGCTGGGAGGTTGTGATGGAAGTGAGTAAAATGCTGGTTAGACCAGAGCAAGAGGACTGTGTACAGCTCTGGTCATCACACTGCAGGAAGGATGTAATTGCTCTTTAGACGGTGGAGTGGAGATTCACCAGGATGCTGCCTGGGCTGGAGACTTTCAGCTACGAAGAGAGGCTGGTTAGGCTCGGTATGTTACCGCTGTGCATGCAGAGAGGCAGCGAGGCCCAGCTCCCTAACCCACTGTGCATGCAGAGAGGCAGCGAGGCCCACCTCCCTAACCCACTATGCATGCAGAGAAGCAGCGAGCACACCCTCACTACCCCATCGTGCATGCAGAGAGGCGGCGATACCCCCTCCCTAAACCACTGTGCATGCAGTGAGGAAGCGAGGCTCCCTCCCTACCCCAAAGTGCATGCAGAGTGGCAGCAAGGACCCCCTCCCTACCCCACTGTGCACGCAGAGAGGCAGCGAGAACCGCGCCCGATCCCACTGTGCATGCAGAGAGGCAGCGAGACCCTCACCCTACCCCACTGTCCATGCAGAGACGCAGCGAGGCCCCCCTCGCTACCCCACTCTGCATGCAGAGAGGCAGTGAGACCCCCTCCCTAACCCAATGTGCATGCAGAGAGGCATCAAGACTCCCTCCCTAATCCACTCTGCATGCAGAAGGACAGCGAGACCCCCTTTCCCAACCCACTGTTCATGCAAAGAGGCCGTGAGAACCACTCCCTCCCACACTGTGCATGCAGAGAAGCAGCGAGACCCCCTCCGTAACTAAATGTGCATGCAGAGAGGCATCATGACCCCCCTCCCTAATCCACTCTGCATGCAGAGAGGCAGCGAGGCCCCCTCCCTATACCACTGTCCATGCAGAGAGGCAGCAAGACCCCCTGCCCCACTATGCATGAAGAAAGGCAGCGAAACCCCGTCCCTACCCCAGTGTGCATGTAGAGAGGCGGCGAGGCCCCCCTCCCTAACCCAGTGTGCATGCAGAGGAGCAGCGACACCCCTCCCTACCCCACTGTGCATGTAGAGAGGCAGCGAGACACCCCTCCCTAACACACTGTTCATGCAGAGCGGCAGCGTGAACCGCTCCCTCCCCCACTGTGCATGCAGAAAGGCAGCGAGACCCCCTCACTACCCCACTGTGCATGCAGAGAGGCAGTGAGTCCCGCCTCCCCAACGCACTGTGCATGCACAGTGGCTGCGAGACCGCCCTTCCCTACCCCACTGTGCATGCAAAGAGGCAGCTAAACCCCTCTCCCTACGCCAGTGGGCATGCAGAGAGGCAGCGATACACCCCTCCCTACCACACTGTCCATGCAGAGAGGCAGCAAGACTCCCTCCCTACCCCACTGTGAATGCAGAGAGGCAGCGAGGCCCCCTCCCTACCCCACATTGCATGCAGAGAGGCAGCGATAACCCCTCCCTACCCCACTCTCCATGCAGAGAGGCAGCGAGGCCCCCTCCCTACCCCACATTGCATGCAGAGAGGCACTGAATCCCCCCTTCCCTACCCACCGTGCATGCACAGATGCAGCGAGGCGCCCGCCCTAACCCACTGTCCATGTAGAGAGCCATCGAGGCCCCCTCCCTACACCACTGTGCATCCAGTGAGGCAGTGAGACCCCTCTCTTCCCCACGGTGCATGCACAGAGGCAGCGACGCCCCCTCCCTATACCACTGTGCATGCAGAGAGGAAGCGAGATCCCACTCCCTAACTCACTGTGCATGCAGAAAGGCAGCGAGACCCCCTCCCTACCCCAGTGTGCATGCAGAGAGGCAGCGAGGCCCCCCTCCCTACGCCACTCTGCACGCAGAGAGGCAGCGATACCCCCTCCCTAACCCACTGTGCATGCGGAGATGCAGCGAGGCCCCCTCCCCACCCCAATCTGCATCCAGAGAGGCATCGAGACTCCCTCCCTAACCCAATGTGCATGCAAAGAGGCATGGAGACCCCTTCCCTACCACACTGTGCATGCACAAAGGCAGCGAGACCTCCCTCCCTAACCCACTGTTCATGCAAAGAGGCCGTGAGATCCCCTCCCTATAAGAACATAAGAAATAGGAGCAGGAGTAGGCCATCTGGCCCTTCGAGCCTGCTCCGCCATTCAACAAGATCATGGCTGATCTGAAGCGAATCAGTTCCACTTACCCGCCTGCTCCCCATAACCACTAATTCCCTTATCGATCAGAAAACTATCTACCCGTGATTTAAACATATTCAACGAGGAAGCCTCCACCACTTCAATGGGCAGAGAATTCCAGAGATTCACTACCCTCTGAGAGAAGTTCCCCCTCAACTCTGTTCTGAACCGGCCCCCCCTTATTTTGAGGCTGTGCCCTCTAGTTCTGATTTCCCTTCTAAGTGGAAAGAATCTCTCCACCTCTACCCTAACCAGCCCCTTTATTATCTTATATGTCTCTATAAGATCACCCCTCATCCTTCTAAACTCCAACGAGTACAGACCCAATCTGTTTAATCTCTTCTCATAAGCCACACCCCTCATCTCCGGTATCAACCTGGTGAACCTTCTCTGCACTCCCTCCAAGGCCAATATATCCTTTCGCAAATAAGGGGACCAAAACTGCACACAGTACTCCAGTTGCGCCTCACCAGTGCCTTGTACAGTTGCAGCAAGACCTCCCTGCTTTTATATTCTATCCCCCTCGCGATAAAGACCAACATTCCATTCGCCTTCTTGATCACCTGCTGCACCTGCAGACTGAGTTTTTGCGATTCGTGCACAAGGACCCCCAGGTCCCTCTGCACAGTCGCACGATGTAATTTTTATCCATTTAAATAATATTCCAATTTACTATTATTTCTTTCAAAGTGGATAACCTCACATTTGCTAACGTTATATTCCATCTGACAGATCCTCGCCCACCCGCTCAGCCTATCCAAATCTCTCTGCAGACTTTGCGTGTCCTCCACGCAATTCGCTTTCCCACTCACCTTCGTGTCATCAGCAAACTTGAATACCCTACATTCAGTCCCCTCCTCCAGATCATCTATGTAAATGGTAAACAATTGAGGTCCCAGCACCGATCCCTGTGGCACGCCACTGGGGTCACCAACTGCCAACCAGAAAAGCACCCATTTATCCCAACTCTCTGCTTCCTGTTAGATAGCCAATCCCCAATCCACGCCAACACCTTACCCCGAACTCCGTGTACCCCACTCTTCTGCAGCAACCTTTTGTGAAGCACCTTATCGAACGCCTTCTGGAAATCTAAAAACACCACATCCCAGGTTCCCCTCTGTCAACCGCACGAGTGACATCTTCATAAAAGTCCAGTAGATTCGTCAAACACGACTTTCCCTTCATGAATCCATGCTGCGTCTGCTTGATCGAACCATTCTTATTCAGGTGTTCTGTTATTTCCTCTTTAATAATGGACTCTAGCATCTTCCCAACTACGGACGTTAAGCTAACCGGCCTGTAGTTACCCGCCTTTTGTCTACTTCCTTTTTTAAACAGCGGCGTAACAGTAGCTGTTTTCCAGTCAGCCGGCACTACCCCAGAGTCCAGCGAATTTTGATAAATTACTACTAACGCATCTGCTATTACCTCAGCCATTTCTTTCAGTACCCTGGGATGCATTCGATCCGGGCCCGGGGACTTGTCTACCTTCAGTCCTATTAGTCTACCAAGCACCACCTCCACAGAACAGTAATTGTATTAAGGACCTCCCCTCCCACCAACTCTCGATTTCTAATATTCGGCAAACTATTTGTGTCTTCCACCGTGAAGACCGACACAAAGAACTTATTTAAAGTCTCAGCCATTTCCTCGTTTTCCACTATTAAATCCCCACTCTCATCTTCCAAGGGTCCAACATTCACTCTAGCCACTCTATTCCTTTTTATATACTTGTAAAAACTTTTACTATCATTTTTTATATTTTGAGCTAGTTTAGTTTCATAATCTATCTTTCCTTTCTGAATCGCTTTCTTAGTCGTTCTTTGTTTTTCTTTAAAGCTTTCCCAATCCACTAATTCTCCACTATTTTTGGCCACTCTGTACGCATCTGATTTTATTTTAATACTCTCCTTTATTTCCTTCGTTATCCACGTCCGGTTATCCTTTTTCTTACAGTCCTTCTTTATCACCGGAATATATTTTTGCTGAGTACTTAAAAAAATATCCTTAAAAATCCTCCACTGTTCCTCAGCTGTCCTACCTACCAGTCTGCTCGCCCAGTCTAAATTAGCCAATTCCACCCTCATCCTATCGTACTCCCCTCTGTTCAAGCAACTCCCTATCCCACTGTGCATGCAGAGAGGCAGCGAGGACCGCCTCCCTGAACCACTGTGCATACAGATTGGCAGCGAGGCCCCCCTTTCTAACCCACTGTGCATGCAAAGTGGCAGTGAGACATCCTCCTTAACCCACTGTGCATGCAGAGAGGAAATAAAGCCCCCTCCGTACCCTACTGTGCATGCAGAGAGGCAACGAGGACCCCTCCCTATCCCACTGTGCATGCAGAGAGGAAGCAAGGCCCCCTTCCCTACCCCACTGTGCATGTAGAGAGACAGTGAGACGCCCTCCCGAACCCACTGTGCATGCAGAGAGGCAGCGAAGGCCCCTCCTTACTCCACACAGCGTGCAGAGAGGCAGCGAGACACCCTCCCTCACCCACTGTGCATGCTTAGAGGCAGCGAGACACACACCCTGACCCACTGTGCATGCAGAGACGCAGCGACGCGCTCTCCCTACACCACTGTGCATGTAGCGAGGCAGCGAGACCCGCTTCCCTAACCCACTGTTCATGCAGAGAGGCAGCGAGAACCGCTCCCTCTCTCACTGTGCATGCACAGAGGCAGCGAGGCCCCTTCCCTACCCCACTGTGCATGCAGAGAGGCAGCGAGGCCGCCTCACTACCCCACTGTGGATGCAGAGAGGCACCGAAACCCCCCTTCCCTACTCCACTGTGCATGCACAGATGCAGCGAGATGCCCTCCCGAACCCACTGTGCCTGCAGAGAGGCAGCGAGACCCCACCGTACCCCACTTGCCTGCAGAGTGGCAGCGAGACCCCCTTCCGAACCTAATTTGCATGCAGAGAGGCAGTGCGCCCCCATCCCTGCCCCACCATGCATGAAGAGAGGCAGCGAGGACACCTCCCTAACCCACTGTGCATGCAGCGAGGCAGCGAGACACCCTCCCTATCCCACTGTGCATGCAGAGAGGCAGTGAGACCCGCCTCCCTAACCCACTGTGCATGCACAGTGGCTGCGAGACCACCCTTCCCTACCCCACTGTACATGCAGAGAGGCAGCTAAACCCATCTCCCTGCTCCACTGGTCATGCAGAGAGGCAGTGATACACCCCTCCCTACCCCACTGTGCATGCAGAGAGCCATCGAGGCCCCCTCCCTACACCACTGTGCATCCAGAGAGGCAGTGCGACTCATCTCGTCCCCGCTGTACATGCACAGAGGCAGCGTGGCCCCTTCCCTATACCACTGTGCATGCAGAGAGGAAGCGAGATCCCGCTCCCTAACCCACTGTGCATGCATATAGGCAGCAACACCCCCCTGTCCCACTGTGCAGCAAAAGGCAGCGAGACCCCCTCCCTACCCCAGTGTGCATGCAGAGAGGCAGCGAGGCCCCCCTCCCTACGCCACTCTGCGTGCCGAGATGCAGCGAGGCCCCCTCCCTACCCCAATCTGCATGCAGAGAGGCATGAAGACCCCCTCCCTAACCCAATGTGCATGCAAAGAGGCATCGAGACCCCTTCCCTACCACACTGTGCATGCAGAAAGGCAGCGAGACCTCCCTCCGTAACCCACTGTTCATGCAAAGAGGCCGCGAGATTCCCTCCCTATCCCACTGTGCATACAGATTGGCAGCGAGGCCCCCCTTCCTAACCCACTGTGCATGCATTTTGGCGGCGAGACCCCCTCCCGAACCCACTGTGCATGCAGAGAGGTAACGGAGCCCCCTCTATGCCCTATTGTGCATGCAGAGAGGCAACGAGGACCCCTCCCTATCCCACTGTGAATGCAGAGAGGAAGCAAGGCCCCCTTCCCTAACCCACTGTGCATGTAGAGAGGCAGCGAGACGCCCTCCCGAACCCACTGTGCATGCAGAGAGGCAGCGAAGCCCCCTCCTTATTCCACACAGCGTGCAGAGAGGCAGCGAGACACCCTTTTTAACCCACGGTGCGTGCTTAAAGGCAGCGAGACACACTCCCTGACCCAATGTGCATGCAGAGACGCAGTGATGCCCCTTCCCTACACCACTGTGCATGTAGCCAGGAAGCGAGACCCCCCTCCCTAACCAACTGTTCATGCAGAGAGGCAGCGAGAACCGCTCCCTCTCTCACTGTGCATGCACAGAGGCAGCGAGGCCCCCTCCCTACCCCACTGTGCATGCAGAGAGGCACCGAGACCCCCCTTCCCTACCCCACTGTGCATGCACAAATGCAGCGAGGCGCCCTCCCGAACCCACTGTGCATGCACAGAGGCAGCGAGGCCCCACTCCCGACCCCACTGTGCATGCAGAGAGGCAGCGAGACACCACCGTACCCCACTTGCCTGTAGAGTGGCAGCGAGACCCCCTCCCGACCCCAATTTGCATGCAGAGAGACAGTGCGGCCCCGTCCCTGCCCCAGCTTGCAAGCAGAGAGGCAGCGAGGCCCTATCCCTACCCCACTGTACATGCAAAGAGGCAGCGAGACTCCCTCCCTAACTCACTGTGCATGTAGAGAGGCAGCGAGCCTCCCTCCCTAACCCACTGCGCTGCAGATAGGCAGCGAGAACCGCTCCCTAACCCACTGTGCATGCAGAGAGGGAACGAAGCCCCCTCCGTACCCTACTGTGCATGCAGAGAGGCAGCGAGGACCCCTCCCTATCCCACTGTGCATGCAGGGAGGAAGCAAGGCCCCCTTCCCTACCCCACTGTGCAAGTAGAGGCAGCGAGACGCCCTCCCGAACCCACTGTGCATACAGAGAGGCAGAGAAGCCCCCTCCTTACTCCAGACAGCGTGCAGAGAGGCAGCGAGACCCCCTCCCTCACCCACCGTGTATGCACAGAGGCAGCGAGACACCCTCCTTGACCTACAGTGCATGCAGAGACGCTGCAACGCCCCATCCCAACACCACTGTGCATGTAGCGAGGCAGCGAGACGCCCCTCCCTAACCCACTGTTCATGCAGAGAGGCAGCGAGAACCGCTCCCTCCCCCACCGTGCATGCACAGAGGCAGTGAGGCCCCCTCCCTACCCCACTGTGCATGCAGAGAGGCAGCGATACCCCCTCACTACCGCACTGTGAATGCAGAGTGGCACCGAGGCCCCCCTTCCCTACTGCAATGTACATGCGCAGATGCAGCGAGGCGCCCTCCCGCACCCACTGTGCATGCAGAGAGGCAGCGAGGCCCCCCTCCCTACCCCACTGTGCATGCAGAGAGGCAGCGAGACCCCGCCGTACCTCACTTGCCTGCAGAGTGGCAGCGAGACCCCCTCCCTCCCCCAATTTGCATGCAGAGAGGCAGTGCGGCCCCATCCCTACCCATTGTGCATGCAGAGAGGCAGCGAGGCCCCATCCCTACCCCACTGTGCACGCAAAGAGGCAGCGAGGCTCCCTCCCTAACCCACTGTACATGCAGAGAGGAAGCGAGCCTCCCTCCCTAACCCACTGCGCATGCAGAGAGGCAGCGAGACTCCCTCCCTAACCCACTGTGCATGTAGAGAGGTAGCGAAGCCCCCTCCATACCCTACTGTCAATGCAGAGCGGCAGCAAGGACCCCTCCCTATCCCACTGTGCATGCAGAGAGGAAGCAAGGCCCCATTCCCTACCACACGGTGCATGTAGAGAGGCAGCGATACGCCCTACCGAACCCACTGTGCATGCAGAGAGGCAGCGAAGCCCCCTCCTCACTCTAAACAGCGTGCAGAGAGGCAGCGAGACGCCCTCCCGAACCCACTGTGCATGCACAGAGGCAGCGAGACAATCTCCCTACCCCACTGTGCATGCAGAGAAGCAGCGACGCCTCCTCCCTCCCCCACTGTTCATGCAGAGACCCCCTCCTATCCCACTGTGAATGCACAGAGGCAGCGAGACCCTTTCCATAACCCACTGTGCGTACAGAGAGGCAGCGAGGCCCCCTTCCTGCCCCACTGTGCATGCAGAGAGGCAGCTAGGTCCCCTCCCTAACCCAATTTCCAAGCGGCGAGGCAGCGAGACACCCTCCCTCCCCCACTGTGCACGCAGAGAGGCAACGGGACCCCCTCCCTAACCCACTGTGGATGCAGAGAGGCCGCGAGACCTACTCCCCACCCCACTGTGCATGAAGAGAGGCAGCGAGACCCCTTCCCTACCCCACTGTGCATAGAACATGGAACATAGAACATAGAACATTGCAGCGCAGTACACGCTCTTCAGCGCTCGATGTTGCACCGAACAGTGAAAACAATCTAAAGCCCATTTAACATACACTATTCCAATATCATCCATATGTTTATGCAATGACCATTTAAATGCCATTAATGTTGGCGAGTCCACTACTGCTGCAGGCAGGCCATTCCACTCCCTTACTCCTCTCTGAGGGAAGAACCTACCTCTGACATCTGTCCTATATCTATCACCCCTCAATTTAAAGTGATGTCCCCTCGTGCTAGCTATCACCATCCGAGGAAAAGGCTCTCACTAAGCACCCGATCTAATCCTCTGATCATCTTGTATGCCTCTATTAAGTTACCTCTCAACCTTCCACTCTCTGACGAAAACAACCTCAAGTCCTTCAGCCTTTCCTCATAAGACCTTCCCACCATACCAGGCACAATGCTGGCAAATCTCCTCTGCACCCTTTCCAATGCTTCCACATCCTTCCCATAATGCGGCGACCAGAACTGGACGCAATACTCCAAGTGCGGCCGCACCAGAGTTTTGTACAGCTGAAACATTACGTCATGGCTCTGGAACTCAATTCTTCTACCAATAAAATCTAACACTCCGTGTGCCTTCTTAACAACCCGATCAACCTGGGTGCCAACTTTCAGGGATCTATGCACACGGGCACCGAGATCTCTCTGTTCATCCACACTAGAACATAAGAACATAACAAATAGGAGCAGGAATAGGCCATCTCGCCCCTCAAGCCTGCTCCGCCATTCAATAAGATCATGGCTGATCTGATAATGGGTTCAGTTCCACTTACCGCCCGCTCCCCATAACCCTTAATTCATTTAATGGTTAAAAATCTATCTATCTGTGACTTAAACACATTTAACGAGGTAGCCTCTACTGCTTCATTGGGCAGAGAATTCCAAAGATTCAGTACCCTCTGGGAGAAGAGGTTCCTCCTCAACCCTGTTCGAAATTGACTCCCCCGTATTTTGAGGCTATGCTCCCGAGTTTTTTTCTATTGTAAGTGGAAATATCCTCACTGCTTCTAGCCTGTCTAGCCCCTTCATTATCTTACATGTCTCTATGAGATCTCCCCACAACCTTCTAAACTCCAATGAGTACAGGCCCAGTCTACTCAATCTCTCCCCATTAGCTAACCCCCTCATCTCCGGAATCAACCTGGCGAACGTGCTCTGTACCCCCTCGAAAGCTAATATATCCTTTCCCAAATAAGGTGTCCAAAATTGTACACAGTACACGAGGTGCGGCCTCACTAGTACCCTGTACAATTGCAGCATGACATCGCTGCTTTTATACTCCATCCCTCTCACGATAACGGCCAACATTCCATTTGCCTTCTTGATTACCTGCTGCACCTGCAAACTGAGTTTTTATGATTCATGCACAAGGATCCCCAGGTCCCTCTGCACAGTAGCATGTTGTAATTTTTCACCGTTTAAATAATAGCCAATTTTATATTATTCCTTCCAAAGTAGATAACCTCACAGTTACCAACGTTCTACTCCATCTGCCAGATCCTTGCCCACTCACTTAGCCTATCCAAATCTCTCTGAAGACTCTCTGTGTCCTCCACGCAATTTGCTTTCCCACTCATCGTTCTGTCATCCGCAATCGTTGTTACCCTACACTCGGTCCCCTCCTTCAGACCGTCTATGTATATGGTAAATATTTGAGGCCCCAGCACCGATCCCTGCGGCACGCCGCTAGTCACTGATTGCCAACCGGAAAAGCACCCATTTATTCCGACGCTCTGCTTTCTGTTAGAGAGCCAATCCTCAATCCACGATAACACTTTACCCCCAACTCCGTGTACCTTTATCTTATGCAGGAAACTGTTGTGAGGCACCTTATCGAATGCCTTCTGAAAATCTAAATACACCACATCCACCGGTTCCCCTCTGTCAACCGCACTCGTTATATCCTCAACAAATTCCAGTAAATTAGTCAAACATGAATCCATGCTACGTCTGCTTGATTGAACCATTCTTTTTCAGGTGTCCTGCTATTTCTTCCTTAATGATAGATTCCAGCATTTTCCCAACTATGCATGTTAACCTAACCGGCCTGCAGTTACCTGCCTTTTGTCTACCTCCTTTTTTAAACAGTGGCGTTTCATTCGCTGTTTTCCAATCAGCTGGCACCTCCCCAGAGTCCAGTGAATTTTGACAAATTACAACTAATGCATTTGCTATTACATCTGCCGTTTCTTTTAGTACCCTGGGATGCATTCCATCCGGACCACGGGGTTTAACTAACTTTAGTCCAATTAGCGTACCCAACACTACCTCTTCCGTAATAGTGATCGTTTTAAGGTCCTCACCCCCTACAGTCCCATGACCGTCAATTATTGGTATGCTATTTGTGTCCTCCAATGTGAAGACCGACACAAAAACTTGTTTAAGGCCTCGGCCATTTCCTCATTTCCTATTTTTAAGTCCGCCTTCTCATCTTCAAAGGGACCAACATTTACTTGAGCCACTCTTTTCCGTTTTATATATTTGTAAAAACTTTTACGATCAGTTTTTATATTTTGTCCTCGTTTACTTTCACAATCTATCTTTCCTTTCTTTATTGCTTTCTTAGTAGTTCTTTGTTGTTTTTTAAAGCCTTCCCAATCTTCTAGTTTCCCACTAATTTTGTCCACTCTGTATTCATTGCTTTTTAATTTGATATTCTCCTTTATTTCCTTAGTTTTCTATGGCTGGTTATCCCTTTTCTTACATTCCTTCTTTTTCACTGGAGGATATTTTTGCTGAGTACTGAGAAATATCTCCTTAAAATCCTCCACTGTTCCTCAACTGTCCGCCAATTAGTCTGTGTTCCCAGTCTACATTAGCCTACTCCGCCCTCATCCTATTGTTGAAGCAGAGGACACTGGTTTGGGACCCTACTTTCTCACCCTCCATCTGTATTAGAAATTCAACCATATTGTGATCACTCATTCCAAGAGGATTCCTCACAAGGAGATCATTAATTTTACCTCTCTCATTACACAGGACGAGATCCAAGATAGCTTGCTCCCTCATAGGATCTGTAACATACTGTAGGAGGAAACTATCGCAACAGCATTCTAAGAACTCTTCCTCAAGTCCACCACGCCCGACTTGAGTTGACCAATCAATATGGAGGTTAAAATCCCCCATGATTATTGTTGTTCCATTTTTACATGCATCTGTTATTTGTTTTTTTATTGCCCGCTCCACCATGAAGTTATTATTTTGGGGCCTATAGACTACGCCCACCAAGTATAGAACATAGAACATAGAAAAAATACAGCACAAACAGGCCCTTCGGCCCACAAGTTGCGCCGGTCATGTCCCTACCTAACTAGGCTCATATATAGGCTTACCTATAGCCCTCAATCCTATTAAATCCCATGTATTCATCCAGAAGTCTCTTAAACTGACTCTATTGAGTTTGCCTCCACCACCACTGACGGCAGCCGATTCCACTCGCCAACCACCCTCTGAGTGCAAAATATACCCCTGACAACTCCTCTGTACCTACTGCCCAGCACCCTAAACCTGTGTCCTCCCGCAGCAACCATTTCGGCCCTGGGAAAAAGCCTCCGAGAATCCACCTGATCTGTACCTCTCAACATATTGTACATCTCTATCAGGTCAACTCTCATCCTTCATCTCTCCAAGCAGAAAAGACCGAGCTCCCTCAGCCTATCCTCATTAGGCATGCCTACCAATCCAGGCAACATCCTTGTAAATCTTCGCTGCACCATTTCAATCATTTCCACATCCCTCCTGGAATGAGGCGACCAGAACTGAGCACAGTACTCCAAGTGGTGTCTGACGAGGGTCTTATAAGGCTGTGTCATTATCTCCCGACTCGAAAACTCAATCCCTCGATTGATGAAGGCCAGCACACCATACGCCTTTTTAACCACCTCCTCTACCTGCGAGGCTGATTTAAGAGTCCTATGGACCCGGACCCCAAGTTCCTTCTGATTCTCGACACTGCCAAGAGTCTCAGCCTTGATATAATACTCCTTCACCCCATTTGACCTGCCAAAATGGACCACTACACATTTATTCGGGTTGAAGTCCATCTGCCACTTCTCAGTCTTGCATCCTATCTATGTCACGCTGCAGCTTCTGACATCCCTCCAACAAATCCACAACACCACCAACCTTCGTGTCGTCGGCAAACTTACCAACCCATCCCTCCACTTCCTCATCCAGGTCATTTATGAAAATGACAAAGAGCAAGTGTCCCAGAACAGATCCCTGGGGCACTCCACTGGTGACCGACCTCCATTCAGAAGAAGACCCTTCTTCAACCACTCGCTGCCTTCTGCAGGCAAGCCAGTTCTGAATCCACAAGACAACAGCCCCTTGGATCCCATGCCCTCTCACTTTCTCGAGAAGTCTTGCATGGGAGACCTTATCGCACGCCTTGCTGAAGTCCGATAGACCACATCAACCGCTTTTCCTTCGTCAATGTGTTTCGTCACATTTTCAAACAACTCCACCAGGCTCGGAAGGCACGATTTGCTTTTGACAAAGACGTGCTGACTACGTTTGAGCATACTCAACTTCTCTAAATGTTCATAAGTCCTGTCCCTCAGGATCTTCTCCATCAACTTACCAACCACTGAGGTTAGACTCACCGGTCGGTAATTTCCTGGGCTATCCCTATTCTCTTTCTTGAATATAGGAACCACATCCGCAATCCTCTAATCCTCCAGAACCTCTCCTGTCTCCATCGACGACGCAAAGATCATCGCCAGAGGCTCTGCAATCTCTTCCCTCGCCTCCGACAGTAACCTGGGGTACATCCCATCCGATCCCGGCGATTTATCTAGCTTGATGCTATTCAAAATTTCTAACACATCCTCTTTCTTAATGTCCACATATTCAATCTTTTCAGTCCGCCTCAATCCCTTCGTACAAACACCCAGATCTTTTTCCACCGTGAATACCGAGGTAAAATATTCATTAAGCACCTCTCCTATTTCTTCCGGTTCTGTACTGACTTTCTCACCTTCACCTTTTATAGGTCCTGTTCCTTCACATCTCATGCTTTTACTCTTCACATATTTATAGAACGCCTTTGGGTTCTCCTTAATCCTACCTGCCAAGGCCTTCTCGTGACCCCTTCTGGCTCTCCTAATTTCTTTCTTAAGTCCCTTCCTACAAGCCGTATACTCATCTGGATCCCTGTCATTGCTTAGCTCTCTGAACCTTTTGTACGCTTTCCTTTTCTTTCACGCTCGGTTCAGCACAGCTTTCGTGTACCACGGTTCCCGAAACCTACCAACACCTACCAGTCTCATCGGAACGTTGTCAAGCATAACTCCAGAGAAATATTCCTTGAAAATCTGCCACCTTACTTCAGTACTTTTCCTCGAGAATGCCTCCTTCCAATTTACGCTTCTAATCTCCTGCCTGATGGCTTCATATTTCCCCTTACTCGAGATAAACACTTTCCTAGCTTGCCTGATCCTATCTTGTTCCAATGCTAGCGTAAAGGAGATAGAGTTATGATCACTATCCCCAAGATGCTCCCCCACTGAGAGATCTGCAACCTGTGCAGGTTCATCAGCCAGTATCAGATCGAGTACAGCCTCTCCTCTTGTAGGGTTATCCACATGTTGTGTCAGGAAACCCTGCTGAACACACCTAACAAACTCCTCCTCATCCAAACCCCATACCCTGGGGATATTATAATCGATGTTTGGGAAATTAAAGTCTCCCATCACGGCAACCCTGTTATTCCTACATCTCTCCAGGATCTGTCTCCCTATCTGCTCCTCGACATCCCAGTTACCATCGGGCGGTCTGTAGAAAACACCCAGCAAAGTTATCGACCCCTCCCCGCTCCGACCTTCCACCCACAGAGACTCCGTATACAATCCTTCCACGGCTTCCACCTTCTCTACAGCTGTGACACTATCCCTGATCAGCAGTGCCACTCCCCCCCCCCACTTTTGCCTCCCTCTCTGCCCTTTCTGAAACACGTATCTTACCATTAGCCCAGTATTCTGTCATGCTGTTACTCCTTCCAAAGTGAGTCACCTCACACTTGTCCGCATTGAACTCCATTTGCACCTCTCAGCCCAGCACTGCAGCTTATCTATGCCCCTCTGTAACCTGCAACAACCTTCTGCACGGTCTGCAATTCCACCAACTTTAGTATCAACTGCAAATTTACTAACCCATCCTTCTACTCCCTCATCCAGGTCATTTATAAAACTGACAAACAGCAGTGACCCCAAAACAGATCCTTGCGGTACACCACGAGTAACTGAACTCCAGGATGAACATTTCCCATCATCCACCACCCTCATCCAAACCGCTAAATCACCCTCAATCCCATGCCTCCGTTTCTTCTGCAATAGCTTACTGTGGGGAACCTTATCAAGCGCTTTACTGAAATCCATATACACCACGTCAACTGTTTTACCCTCATCCACCTCTTTGGTCACCTTCTCAAAGAACTCAATCAGTTTTGTGAGGCACGACCTACCCTTCACAAAGCCATGTTGACTATCCCGAACCAAATTATTCCTTTCTCGATGATTATAAGTCCTATCCCTTATAATCCGTTCCAAAACTTTGCCCACAACAGAAGTAAGGCTCACTGGTCTATAATTACCAGAGTTGTCTCTACTCCCCTTCTTGAACATGGCGACAACATTTGCTATCCTCCAGTCTTCTGGCACTATTCCTGTAGACAATGACGACGTAAAGTTCAAAGCCCAAGGCTCTGAAATCTCCTCCTTAGCCTCCCAGAGAATCCTGGGATAAATCCCATCCGGCCCAGGGGACTTATCTATTTTCACACTTTCCAGAATTGCTAACACCTCTTCCTTATTCCCCTCAATCCCGTGTAGTCCAATAGCCTGTATCTCAGTATTCTCCTCAACAACATTGCATTTTTCCTGCGTGAATACTGATGAAAAATATGCATTTAGCCCCTCTCCTATCTCTTCAGGCTCCACGCACAACTTCCCGCTACTGTCCTGGACCGCCCCTCAACTTACCCTAGTCATTCTTTTATTCCTGACATACCTATAGAAGGCTTTAGTATTTTCCTTGATCCTACCTGCCAAAGAATTCTGATGTCCCCTCCTGGCTCTTCTTAACTCACTCTTTAGGTCTTTCCTGGCTAACGTGTAACTCTCAAGTGCCCTAACTGAGCCTTCACGTCTCATCTTTACATAAGTCTCCTTCTTCCTCTTCACAAGAGATCCAACTTCTTTAGTAAACCACGGTTCCCTCACTCGACCACTTCCTGCCTGCCTGACGGGTACGTACTTATCAAGGACACCCAGTAGCTGTTCCTTGAAAAAGCTCCACATTTCAATTGTGCCCATCCCCTGCAGTTTCCTTCTCCAACCTATGCATCCTAAATCTCGTCTAATCGCATCATAATTTCCTCCCCGCTCCCCCCCCCCCCCAAAAAAAAAAAACTCTTGCCCTTCAGGTATATACCTATTCCCTTCCATCGCTAAAGTAAACGTAGCCGAATTGTGGTCACTATCACCAAACTGCTCCCCTAACTCTGACAACTGGTCTGGTTCATTACCGAGTACCAAATTCAATGTGGCCTCGCCTCTTGTTGGCCTATCTACATACTGTGCCAGGAAACCATCCTGCACACATTGGACAAAAACTGACCCAGCTAATTTACTTGAACTGTAGATTTTCCAGTCAATATCTGCAAAGTTACCCACTCCCTACCCTACTGTGCACACAGAGGGGCAGCGGGATCCCCTCCCTACCCCACTGTCCATGCAGAGAGGCAGAGAGACCCCCTCCAAACCCCACTGTGCATGCAGAGAGACAGCGAGGCCCCCTCTCTAACCCACTCTGCATACAGAGAGGCAGCGAGGCCCCCCTCCCTACCCCACTGTGCATGCAGAGAGGCAGCGAGGCGCCCCTCCCTGCGCCACTGTGCATGCAGAGAGCCAGCGAGAACCCCCTCCCTACCGCACAGTGCATGCAGAGATGCAGCGAGACCCCTTCCCTACCCCACTGTCATTGCAGTGAGGCATCGAGACTCCCTCCCTAAGCCACTGTGCATGCAGACAGGCAGCGAGACCCCCTCCCTACCCCACTGCGGATGCAGAGAGACAGCGAGGACCCCTCCCTAACCTACTGTGCATACAGTGAGGCGGCGACACCACCTCCCTACCCCACCGTGCATGCAGAGAGGCAGCAAGGCACCCCTCCCTACCCTACTGTGCATGACCCTCTACCCTTCACCAACTACGTTGAGAGTGTCAGCACGACCAATCTACCTCAACAAGCTCGTGCTAAGTGGCAGGTGGGCCGCGCTCCCTACTCCACCAATCAGATGCAGATTGGTATTGGGCCACCCTTCCTACCGGATCGGCCCGCTCCCCAAGGGCCAAGCTGCCTTCAGGCCCCGCCCCTTCAGGTCCCGCCACTGCAGGCCCGGCCCCGACACGCTGCACGCCCTGGTACTGCCCGGTGTGCACTGCCCAAGCGGCACCGACCTTTGCCCTCGACCTTGCCCGGTTTCCTCAATGGCCTTCGCTTCTATCAGCGAGGTCATCACAACTCGTCTGCGTACATGTGGACCATTTGCTTTCCTCACTGGACACCACCTCTCCAGGTGAGGCTGCAAAGGCACGTGTGCTGCATAATTCCATCCCAGGCTCGCTAATTTGATTTAAATTTGTTTTCAAATAAATTTACATAATTTATTCATCCTCTTGCCAGAAATGGGCAGGATACTGAATCCGCTGCATATCCGTTGCCTCCAAAGTTTGCAGGAGGCGGGAAATCGGGCGTGGACCTATGTTCTAGGCTGTCACGCGGTTTTACTGCTCACCGCGCCATCAATGGACAGGGAGTAACTGTAAACCCGCCACCTCCCCTGTGTGTGTATGTGTGTGTGTGTTTGTTTGTGTGCGTGTGTGTGTGTGTGTGTGAGAGAGAGAGAGAGAGAGCGCGCAAGAGAGCACTGTACGAGTGTTCCTAAGTGTGCGGCGTTCTGGAGTGTTACAGCAACTTTGATTATTCTTGGATTTGTGTGTGTGTGTGTGTGTGAATCTGATTGCATTTATCCGTAAATGTCTGTATTTATGTATGTGCGTATAGGTGTGTCTGTGTGGTTGTGTTTCTGTGAATGTGGGAGAGTTTGTGATCGCACAAGTGACAGCATTGTTGCCTCACAGCACCAGAGGGCCTGGATCAATTCCAGGCTTGGCTACTGTCTGTGCAGAGTTTGCACGTTCTCCCTGTGTCTGCGTGGTTCTCCTCTGCGTGCTCCGATTTCCCCCCAAAATCTGAAAGTTACTCTGTTTAGGTGCATTGGCCAAGATAATTTCTCCCTCAGCATACCTGAACAGGGGCTGAAAAGTTGACAGTAACTTCAGGGGATTTTTACAGTAACTTCACTGCAATGCTAATGTTCCCATGCTTGTGACGCTGATGAGTAAACATCAAAACTGAGAAAACATGTTTTCTCTCTGTCAGATCTTGCTCTGCCCATATGACCAATAAAATGGATTCTGTGGTCTGATGACTGGGTGGGTGATTCGCAGTGAACTGGTGTTATATGTCGAGGGTAAAAATGATTCTGTCTCAATATTTTACTCACGAAGGAATAGCGTTTGAGCTCACATCTCGATGGAAAGTCACAGCACACAGAAGACATCCTAACCATAGGGACTGAGACAATTGTCAGTGGCTGAAAGAATTAAGAACTGGAGACAGATATTCAGCAGAAACAACAAAAGCAGCAAACCCAGTACAGTAAATGACAAAAAAATCAATTCAATTAAACAGCCTTTCTAGAATTACAAACTGGAAACAGGGGACGGGACTTTACAGCCTCAGTCTTCCCGAACCTGCAAAATCCTGCCCGTGTTCAACACACGTTCCCATGCTCCACCACTCGCCTGCTCCGATTCCCGTGGCGGTCGGGCCGGTACAATTCCAGCCAGGGACTTACCCGGAACACCAACAATAGCCAGGAGGGGATAGTAAAAGTATTGAATCAGGTGCAGTAGGTATAGAATCCGATCAGCTGATGTCATCCACCAATAATCTGCGTTAAAGAGAGAAATCCAATCAAATAAACTCCTGCCCTTGGTTGGAACATTCCAATCCATTGTTCCCAGATTCTGATCCATTGTTCGAACAGTCTGGTTCATTGCACTCAGATTCTGATCCCTTGTTGGAACATTCCAAGCCATTGCTCCCAGATTCTGATCTCCCCTCTCCCTCCCTCTCTCTCCACAGCCGCTGATCTCTGTCCGTGTCGGAGTTGTCTCTCCCCCTCAATGGGACAATAGATTGAATGGAATCCCTTATTGATACAAGAGGGAATCCCTCCAGGCACACTAATCGGATCCATGGAGACTCACATCAATTACAGTCACTAAACAAACAGCTTCACTTAACCCCATTCAATCCGACACTTTTTCGACCCAAAGTAGAACATTTACAGCCGAGATGGCGTGTTGAGGGTCAGGGAGGTATGGAAAGTTGGTAATAATGGAGGAACAGACTGTAAATCTTTCAATATTCATTCGATATAACAGAGGTCCCTCTGCCAGCGTTCATTTCCAGAGGGCTAGAGAACAAAAGCAGGGGTGTACTGCTGAGGTTTTATAAGACTCTGGTCACTCCACATCCAGAATATTGTCAGCAATTTTGGGCCCCGTATCTAAGGAAGATGTGCTGGCCTTGGTGAGGGTCCAGAGGAGGATCACAAAAATGAACCGGGGCATGAAGAGCGTCTGAGGAATCTGTATCTGTATTCTATCGAGTTTGGAAGGATGAGGAAGGGGACATCATTGAAACTTACAGAATAATGAAAGGCCTGGATAGAGTGTACTTGGGGAAGATGTTTCCAATAGTAGGAGAGACTAGGAGCCGAGGGCACACCCTCAGAGGAAAGGGACGGCCCTTTGGAACTGTAATGTGGAGATGCCGGTGTTGGACTGGGTGGGCACAGTACGAAATCTCACAACACCAGTTCTCCACTCACCTATGAAGGAGCAGCGTTCCGAAAGCTCATGATTCCAAATAAACTTGTGGGAATTTAACCTGCTGTTGTGAGAATTCTTACTTTAGAAATGTGATGAGTTGGAATTTGTTCAGCCGGCGGGGGGAGGAGTGAATCTGTGGAATTCATTGCCACACATGGCTGCGGAGGCCAGACCATTGAGTGTATTTACGAAAGTGATAGATAGGTTCTTGACTGGTAAAAGGATCAAAGGTTACCGGGAAAAAGCGGGAGAATGGGTCTGAGAAACTTATCAGCCGGGATTGGCTGGGAGATTTCCAGAGCTTGGCAGAAATCTTCAATGTTTCCTAGATTCACTCTAAAGTTCCAGGTAGATATCTGTCCCCTGCTCACTGAATCTACGCAATGGAGCTCAATGAAAATAATTCACCTTCCATAGCCTTTTTCTCGGTTGAACCTGTTGTGAATCCTTGGCTACAGATTTTGGTTCTGCTTCTCCCAACAGCACTGATTGGCTCCTCTGCCTCTGGTACCAAGCCAGCACCAATGGATGATGATCAATGTTAGCTGGCGCCACTGATTATCTCGAGTATTCTGCCCGACAGTGCTGCAAATCCTAAAAACCACAAACACTAATTCAAAGGATATAGAATCAATTTTAAACATTGTTTACCCAGCAGGAGGACATGTAAAAGGTAATCAATTCCAACACCATTGCTCTACCTGCCATGTCCACTGGGCTGTATCCATATGAACAGTTTTTATTTGAGCTCATACGAACATATGAATTAGGAGTAGAAGTGGGCCATTCGAGTCCTCGAGCCTGTTTAAGCCGCCACTCAGTAAGATCACGGCTGATCTGAATTTGCCTCATCTCTGCCTCCCTCTGAGAACCATTGACTCCCTTATTAGTCAGGAATCTATCTACAGGCCAGTGATCCTCACATCTGTGGTGGGTAAGTTGTTGGAAGGTATTTTGAGAGACAGTATCTACAGGCATTTCGAGATGCACGGAATAATTAGGGACAGTCAGCGTGGCTTTGTGAGTGGAAAATCATGCCTCACAAATTTGATTGACTTTTTTGAAGGGGTAAACAAGAAGGTAGATGAGGGCAGTGCAGTTGATGTTGGCTACATGGACTTAGCAAGGCCTTTTACAAGGTACTGTATGGTAGGTTGTGGCATAAGGATATATCTCACGGGATCCCAGGGTGAGGTACCTCAATGGATACAAAATTAGCTTCTTGACAGAAGTCAGAAGGTGGTTGTAGAGGGTTGTTTTTCAAACTGGAGGACTGTGACCACAGGTGTGCCTCAGGGATACGTGCTGGGTCCACTGTTATTTGTCATTTAAGTTAATAGTTTGGATGAGAATATAGGAGGGGCATGGTTCGTAAGTTTGCACATGAGACGAAGATTGGTGGCCGAATGGACAGTGAAGAAAATTATTTCCGTTTGCAACGGGATCTTGATCAATTGGGCCAGTGGGATGACGAATGGCAGATGGAGTTTAATTTAGACAAATGAGAGGTGATGCATTTTGTTAGATTGAATCAGGGCAGGACTAACATAGACATAGAACAGTACAGCACAGTACAGGCCCTTCGGCCCCCGATTTTGGGCCGAGCTTTGTCCGAAACCAAGATCAAGCTCTCCCACTCAGATATCACTCTGGTGTGCTCCATGTGCCTATCCAGTAACCGCTTGAAAGTTCCAAAAGTGTCCAACTCCACTATCACAGCAGGCAGTCCATTCCACACCCCAACCACTCTCTGAATAAAGAACCTACCTCGGACGTCCGTCCTATACCTCCCACCATGAACCTTATAGTTATGCCCCCGGGTAACAGCTACATCCATCCGAGGAAATAGTCTCTGAACGTCCATTCTATCTATCCCCCTCATCATCTTATAAACCTCCATAAAGTCACCTTTCATTTTTCTCCGCTCAAAAGAGAAAAGCGCCAGCTCCTTCAACCTTTGCTCATAAGACCTATCATCCAAACCAGGCAGTATCCTGGTAAATCTCCTCTGCACTCTCTCCAATGCTTCCACATCCTTCTTATAGTGAGGTGACCAGAACAGCACACAATATTCCAAATGTGGCCTCACCAAGGTCCTGTACAGTTGCAGCATAACTCCATGGCTCTTAAACTCAAGCCCCCCTGTTAATAAACGCGAACACACTATAGGCCTTATTCACGGCTCTATCCATTGGAGTAGCAACCTTCAGAGATCTGTGGATATGAACCCCAACAACTCTCTGTTCCTCCACATTCCTCAGAACCCTGCCGTTGACCCATTAATCTGCATTTCAATTTGTCCTACCAACATGGATCAACTCGCACTTATCAGGGTTCAACTCCATCTGCCATTTTGCGGCCCAGCTCTGCATCCTATCAATGTCTCTTTGCAGCCTCCAGCAGCCCTCCACTTCATCCACTATTACACCAATCTTGGTGTCATCAGCAAACTTTCTGACCCACCCCTCAGCCCCCTCCTCCAAGTCATTGATAAATATCACAAATAGCAGAGGAACCAGCACTGATCCCTTTGGCACACCGCTGGTAACTGGTCGCCAGTCTGAAAACTTTCCATCCACCACCACCCTCTGTCTTCTATGAGATAGCCAATTACTTATCCAATCAGCCAAATTTCCCCCTGTCCCACACCTCTTTACATTATTCATGAGCCGACCATGGGGAACCTTATCAAACGCCTTACTAAAATCCATGTATACGCCATCAACTGCTCTACCTTCATCTACACACTTAGTTACCTCCTCAAAGAATTCAATCAAATTTGTGAGGCAAGACTTACCCTTCACGAATCCGTGTTGACTATCCCGGATTAAGCTGCATCTTTCCAAATGGTCATAAATCCTATCCTTCAGGACCTTTTCCATTAAGTTACTGACCACCGAAGTAAGAATAACCGTCCTATAATTGCCAGGGTCATTCCTATTTCCTTCCTTGAACAGAGGAACAACATTCGCCACTCTCCAGTCCTCTGGCACTATCCACGTGGACAGTGAGGACCCTAAGACCAAAGCCAAATACTCTGCAATTTCATCCCTTGCCTCTCAAAGAATCCAACATGTATCCCATCTGGCCCAGGGGACTTATCGACCCTCAGGTTTTTCAAAATTGCTAATACATCTTCCCTCAGAACATCGACCTCCTCCAGTCTGTTAGCCTGTATCACAGTCTCATTCTCAAAAACATGGCCCCTCTTCTTGGTGATCACTGAAGAAAAATATTCATTCATCGCCTCTCCTCTCTCTTCTGATTCCATGCACAAGTTCCCACCACTATCCTTCAACCAGGCCTAACCTCACCCTGGTCATTCTTTTATTCCTCAAATAAGAGTAAAAAGACTTCGGGTTTTCGTTGATCCGACCCTCCAAGGACTTCTCATGCCCCGTCCTAGCTCTCCTAAGCCATTTTCTCAGCGCATTCCTTGCTACCTTATGACCCTCAAGCGACCCACTGAACCTTGTTTTCTCATCCTTACATACGCTTCCTGTTTCCCCTTGACAAGATATTCAACCTCTTTTGTGAACCATGGTTCCTTCACTCGGCCATTTCCTCCCTGCCTGACAGGGACATGCCTATCAAGTACACGCAGTACTTGATCCTTGAACAAGCTCCACTTTTCATTTGTGCCTTTCCCTCACCGTTTCTGTTCCCATCTTATGCTCCCTGATTCTTGCCTCATCGCATCATGATTACCCCTCCCCCAATTATAAACCTTGCCTTGCCATATGGCCCTATTCCTCTCCATTGCAAAAATGAAAGACACCGAATTGTGGTCACTATCTCCAAAGTGCTCTCCCACAAACAAATCTAACACTTGGCCCGGTTTATTACCCAGTACCAAGTCCAATGTGCCCCCACGTCTTGTCGGCCTTTCCACGTATTGTGTCAGGAAACCGTCCTGCACACAGTCCAAAACTGCCCTACCCGAACGGTTCGACCTATAAAGTTACCAATCAATATTTGGAAAGTTAAAGCCACCCATGATAACTACCCTGTGACCTCCACACCTATCCATAATCTGCTTTGCAATTTCTTCCTCCACATTTCTATTACTATTTGGGGGCCTATAGAAAACTCCGAACAACGTGACGGCTCCTTTCCTATTTCTAACTTCAGCCCATATTACCTCTGGAGGCAGATCCCCCTCGAGCTGCCTTCTGCAGCCGTTAAACTGCCCTTGATTGACGACGCTACTCCTCCACCTCTTTTACCACCTTCCCTAATCTTACAGAAACATCTATACCCCGGAACGTCCAACAACCATTCCTGTCCCTGTTCTAACCATGTCTCCGGAATGGCCACAACATCGTAGTCCCAAGTACCAATCCACGCTCCAAGTTCAACTACCTTATTCCGGATGCTCCTTGAATTGAAGTAGACACACTTTAACCCACCTTGCTGTCTGCTGGTACACTCCTGGGACCGTGATACCCTCCTCAGTATCTCACAACACTCAACACTGGCTTCCGGACTCGAACTCCATTTCCCACCCCGCTGAAAAATTATTTTAAACCAACCCCCCCCCCACGAAGACCCGCGGAAAATTTCCCTCCCAGGATATTGGTGTCCCTCTGGTTCAGCTGCAAGCCGTCCTGTTTGTACAGGTCCCACCTTCCTCAGAATGTACTCCAATTATCCATGAAACAGAAACCCTCCCTCCCACACCATCCCTGCATCCACTCAGTTTGATAACTGAGCCATAGATTACTCAGTTAGTGGTAGGGCGTTGGGGGAGAGCACAGAACAAAGAGATCTTGGGGTCCAGGTTCATAGCTCCTGGAAATTGGAGTCACAGGTGGACAGGGTGGTGAAGAAGGCATTTCACATGCTTGGTTTCAACGGTCAGAACATTGAATACAGGAGTTGGGACGTGTTGCTGAAGTTGTCCAAGACATTGGTGAGGCCACACTTGGAATACCGTATGCAATTCTTGTCACCCTATTGTAGAAAGGATATTATTAAACTCGGAAGAGTGCAGAAAAGATTTACCAGAATGCTGCAGGGTCTTGATGGTTTGAGTTATTGGGGCCTCCAGGCGAATACATGAATATGATGTGGATGAAAAGATCAGTTTTAGTTTATGCAGGCATCATGATCGGCGCAGGCTTGGAGTGCCAAACGGCCTGTTCCTGTGTCGTCCTGCTCTTTTCTCTTTGATTTGTTCTTTGAGCTGTCCGCGGTTGATTGGGAGAGAAGCCGAGCAGGAAAAATGGTGGAGTAGCAAAGACAGGAGTTTCTGGGCGTAATTCGGGAGACACAGCAAAATTTCATGCCAAGAAGAAGCACACTCAGGGAAGGACGAGGCATCCATGGCTGAGGAGGGAAGTCAAGGACAGCATAAAAGCAACAGAAAAAACATATCATGTCGCAAAGACTAGTGGGAAGCCAGCGGAGTGGAAATCCTTTAAAGACCAACAGAGGAAAACGAAACGAAACAAGGAGGGAGAAGATACAGTCTGAGTGTGTGCGAGCCCGTAATATAAAATAAGTTTGATAGATTTTCTTCAGATACAGAAAGGGAAATGGAGAGACAAGTGTGGACATTGGACCACTGGAAATGACGCTGGAGAAGCAGTAATGGGGGACAAAAAAATAGCGGAGGAATCGATTAGGTTAACTTGCAAGTTAATTTGGTATTTAGAAAGACAAATGCAACATTGGTATTCATTTCGAGAGGACCAGAGTACAAAAGCAGGGGTGTACTGCCAAGGCTTTATAAGACTATGGTCAGACCACATTTGGAATATGTGAGCAATTATGTACCCCGTTTCGAAGGAAGGATGTGCTGGTCTTGGAGATGGTCCAGAGGATGTTCACGAGAAATATCCCAGTATTGAAAGGCCCGACGTTTGAGGAGAATTTGAGGGCTCTGCATCTGTATTTGATGGAGCTTCGAAGGATGGCGGGTGGGGAGTGGTTTCGAATTGAAACTTACTGAATACTGAAAAGCCTTTATTAGAGAGTAAGTGCGAAAGATAATTATATCTGTAGGAGAGACTAGGAACCGAGGGCAGAAACTCAGAGTGAAGGGATGAACCTTCAGAACGGAGATAAGGAAGAATTTATTCAGCCAGACGGTGGTGAGTCTGTGGAATGAATTGCTACAGAAGGCTGTGGAGGCCAGGTCATTGAGTGCATTAAAGACAGAGAAAGCAATGTTTTTGCATGGTAAAGGCATTAACGTTTACTGGAAAGGGAGGGAGAACGGGATTGAGAAATGTATCAGCTATGATTGCATCGCAGGACAGACTCGATGGGCTGAATGGCCAAATTCTGCTCTTAGATCTTTTAGTCTTATGGTCGTTCCAGTATCAGGTACCTTTTAGCACGACATGGAGTGAACCGAGTTAGCTGAAGACTAACATCTGTGATGCGGGGGATATCCCGAGGAGGTCGAGTTAGATCATAGACTCGGCAATTCTGGCTGAAGATTGTTGTGAATGCCTTATCTTTTGCACTGATGAGCTGGGTTCACTCACCATCGAGGATGGGGATATTTGTGGAGCCTCGTCATCCAGTGGCTTGATTAATTGTCCACCACCATCCACGGCTGGATGTGGCAGAACTGCAGAACTTGGATCTGGTTGGAGGAATGTCATATATCTAATTCTGCTGTTCAGTGTGATTTTCCTGCCTTCTACCTTCCATTCCAATCCAGTTTGATATTTGTTTGTATCAAGTGTCGGCATCAAGCCGACACTCCTCATTTTAGCTTTTCCTGGGGCTGGCCTTGCCACTCGGAGTTGATTCCCCTGCACCAGGATTGATTCTCCCGAAAGGTGCGAATATTACTGGGTAATATAATGTGGGTTTATGCAACTGTGCTGCTGCTGAGGGCCCACACGAACTGATCAATGCCCTGTTTCGAGATTACAGATCTTGTTGGGGAATTAATCATCCGTGGGACATGGGTGTCGTTTGGTGGACTCCATTTATTGCCCATTCGTCGATGCCCGAGGGCAGTTGAGAGTCACTCACATCTGGAGTCACATGTGACCAGACTAGGTAAGGACGGCACATTTCCTTCCATAAAGGACATTTGTGAACCAGATGGGCTTTTCCGACAAGACTTTCATAGTCATCAGTAAGTTCTTAATTCCAGACTTTTTTTATTGAGTTCAAATTCCACCACCGGCCGTGACGGGATTCGAACCTGTTTCTTTATGTTTTTTTGTTGTTTTTCTGGATTAATAGTCTGGCGACAATAACACCATACGCCTGCTCATGTTTGGAACTTTTCATTTTACGAGATGTGAGCTCGCTGGCTGTACCATGGATATTAATCTCCCGTCCCTAACTGCACTCCATTTCAGAGCGTATTTGAGTGTCTCCTCTGGGCCAGACCAGGTAATGACATCGAATTTAGTGAACCAGATGGGTTTTTAGAACAAACGATAATGATTCCGGTGGTATGGTGGCATAATGGTTAGCACCACTGCCGCACAGCGCCAGGGACATGGGTTCGATTCCTGGATTGGATCAGTGTCTGTATGGAGTCTGCACGTTCTCCCTGTGTCTGCGTGGGTTTCATTCGGGTGCTCCAGTTTCCACTCACACTCCAAAAATGTGCAGCTTCGGTGGATTGGCCGTGTTGAATTGACTCTAATTGTCTGGGGCATTACCGGGGTTAATATGTGGGGTTCGAGGGAGAGAGCCTGGGTGGGCTTGTTGTTGGGTGCAGTCTCGATTGGCTTACTAGTTTGAATCTGTACTGTAGGGATTCTAGGATTTCAGGGTCATCATTCGACTGTTCATTCCAATCATTTTACTGAATTGAAATTTCACCATCTGACACGGTGGGATTCGAACCCGGGACCCAGAGGAATATCCTGGGTTTCTGGATTAATAGTCCAGTGACAACAAACAACCAGTGTCTGTATGGAGTTTGCACATTCTGCCCATGTCTGATTGCATTTCCTCTGGGTGCTCCGGTATCCTCCCAATGTCCAAAGGCGTGTGGGTTTGGTTGATTTGCCGTGCCAAATCGAACCTAGTGTCCAAAGATGAGTAGTCTAATAATGTGCGTTTACGGGAGTGGGCCCTGGGTGGGATTGTGGTCCTGGCAGACTCAATGGATCGAATGGCCTACTTCTCCCTGTAGTGATTCTACCATTCCATGACAGTACCACAAGCCACGGCCTCCCAAGCAGCTTTGTGTTTGAAATCTATCCCATTCAGCACGGTGCTAGTGCCACAGAACCCGATGGAGTTTTCCCAGAGAGTGAGTCCCACGACAGAGCAGGAAAGGCATTATTGACTCTGCGTTCTGTGTTACCCCGGCTGACTGAGCTCACAGACACACAGAGACCATGAGGGGGTCGGGTGTACTATGTATAGTACTCATGTTGCACCTGGCTGTGAGTGCATCACTGAACAGCGCAGAGATATTTGCACAGTGCTCCAACGACCCGAACCAATGAGCTATATGACAGAAATGTCGGCGAATCCGATTGTTGGACATTAATTTCGTTTTCTGGCTCGCGATGGGTTCTGGGTTCCACGGGCAATTCCGGCAGTGGCCAGTGCTGAGTGATGCTGTTGATGTATTGGAGCCTTCACATCCAGGCCCCATCATGATCTCAGAGCCTATCGACTGAAAACCTCCCTGTCCCAGCTGATGTCGAAGTCTGTGCCGGTCTCTTCACAAACAGTACAGCACAGAACAGGCCCTTCGGCCCACGATGTTGTGTCGAGCTTTATCTGAAACCAAGATCAAGCTATCCCACTCCCTATCATCCTGGTGTGCTCCATGTGTCTATCCAATAACCGCTTAAATGTTCCTAAAGTCTCTGACTCCACTATCACTGCAGGCAGTTCATTCCACACCCCAACCACAGTCTGCGTAAAGAACCTACCTCTGATATCCTTCCTATATCTCCCACCATGAACCCTATAGTTATGCCCCCTTGTAATAGCTCCATCCACCCGAGGAAATATTCTTTGAACGTTCACTCTATCTATCCCCTTCATCATTTTATAAACCTCTATTAAGTCTCCCCTCATCCTCCTCCGCTCCAGAGAGAACAGCCCTAGCTCCCTCAACCTTTCCTCATAAGACCTACCCTCCAAACCAGGCAGCATCCTGATAAATCTCCTCTGCACTCTTTCCAGCGCTTCCATATCCTTCTTATAGTGAGGTGACCAGAACTGCACACAATATTCCAAATGTGGTCTCACCAAGGTCCTGTACAGTTGCAGCATAACCCCACGACTCGTGAACTCCAACCCCCTGTTAATAAAAGCTAACACACTAGAGGCCTTCTTCACAGCTCTATCCACTTGAGTGGCAACCTTTACAGATCAGTGGATATGGACCCCAAGATCTCTCTGTTCCTCCACAGTCTTCAGAACCCTACCTTTGACCCTGTAATCCACAGTTAAATTTCTCCTACCAAAATGAATCACCTCACATTTATCAGGGTTAAACTCCATTTGCCATTTTTCAGCCCAGCTTTGCATCCTATCTATGTCTCTTTGCAGCCGACAACGGCCCTCCACCTCATCCACTACTCCACCAATCTTGGTGTCATCAGCAAATTTACTGATCCACCCTTCAGCCCCTCCTCTAAGTCATTAATAAAAATCACAAAGAGCAGAGGACCAAGCACTGATCCCTGTGGCACTCCGCTAGTAACCTGCCTCCAATCCGAAAATTTTCCATCCACCACCATCCTCTGTCTTAGCATTCTTCTGTACCAGACTTCAGTTTCCCATCAGCAAGACAACGTTCTTCCACCCCAATTACATCTCCCATCTTTGTTAGTTACAGGCTTGACTATTCCAATACCCTTCTGCATTGGTTGGCATGGTGCCACAGTGTTTAGAACTGCTGCCTCACTGCACCCGGGACCTGGGTTCGGTTCCTGGCTTGGATCACTGTTTGTGCGAATTCTGCACGTTCTGCCCGTGTCTGCATGGGTTTCCTCCGGGTGCTCCGCTTTCCTCCCAAAGTTAGAAAGACATGCTGGTTAGGTGCTTTGGCCATGTGAAATTCTCTCTCAGTGTTACCCGAACACGAGCCAGAGTGTGGCGACTAAGGGATTTTCACAGTAACTTCATTGCAGTGTTAATGTAAGTCCACTTGTGACACTCAAAAAGAAACATAAAATTAAATCGCATCGTAAATCCTCCATATGCCTCAGCTCATCCACAACTCTGCTGCCGTAACCGAACCCACACCGTGTCCCGGTTACCCATCACCACTGTGCTCATTGATCGACATTGGTTCCCACTCTGGCAGCTGCTCAATATCAACATTCTCCTTCTGTGATTGGAATTCTCCACGGCAACATTCATCCCCAGTCCCCTCTCCATTCCCAATATTCCTGAAAACTTTCCCCGCACATCTCCCTTAAACATTCTCCCTCTCACCTTGAACCCGTGCCTCCTTGTATTTGACACTTCGACCCTGGGGAAAACGCTAGAAGGTCATGTCTCACCAATTTGAATTTGAAGAGGTGACCAAGTTAATTGATGAGGGAAGGGCTGTGGATGTAGTTTATATGGACTTTAGTGAGATGTTTGACAAGGTCCCACATGGCAGACTGGTACAAAAACAAAAATCACATGCGATCTGGGGTGGGCTAGTTAGATGGACACAGAACTGGCATAGTTATAGAAGACAGAGATCAGATGGTGAGACATGACCTTTTCCTCCAGATTTGTAGGACGCTCATATCCACCCTGTCTATGCCTCTCATAATTGTGTAGACCTATCACAGGTCTCCCCTCAGCCTTCGCCTTTCCAGTGAAAACAAGCATAGTTCATTCAACATCTCCTTGTGGCCAATGTAACATCCTTGTGAACCTCCCTTGCATTCTCTCAAAAGCTTCCACGGCCTTCTGGTTGTATGGTGACAAGAATGCGGTGCCACCAAGGTTTCGTAGATCTGTAACATGACTTGGCAACTCCTGTATTCAGTGGCCTGTCCGATGAAGGCAAACATGCCATATGCCTTCTTAATCACCTTGGCCACCTTTGTTGCCACTTCTGTTGAAATGTGGACATGCACGCCCAGATCCCTATGTTATTTTTCCTAAGGATTCTGCCATTTACAGTATAATTCTCACCTAGATGTGTTCCTCGAAAATGCATCACCACGCATTTGTCAGATTAAACTCCATCTGCCATTTTTGTGCCCAATCATTTTATATCTTGTTGTGTCGTCTGACAATCCCCGGCCCTGTCAGCAACTCCGCCAATTTTCATGTCATCCATGCTTATTAATCAGACTCCCCCATATTTTCCTCCAGATTTGTAGGACAAACAACAGAGGTCCCAGTACTGATCGCTGAGGAACACGACTAGCTGCAAATATCCATTCTGAAAAACAAGCTATCAAACTGATCTCTGTCTTCTATAACTATGCCAGTTCTGTTTCCATCTAACTGGACCACCCCAGATCGCATGTGATTTTAGTTTTTGTACCAGTCTGCCATGTGGGACCTTGTCAAACATCTTACTAACGTCCATATAAACTACATCCACATCCCTTCCCTCATCAATTAACTTGGTCACCTCTTCAAATTCAAATTGGTGAGACATGACCTTTCCGTACAGAGTTATGGTGCCTGTCAGTTACTGGTACATTTTATTTCTCATGTTCATATGTGTCCCTCAGTATATTCTCCAAAACCTGCCACACCTCACGCAGAGTGGCTTATATTTTCCTCTAAGAAGCCCCACAACACCAGGTTAAAATCCAACAGGTTTATTTGGTATCACGAGCGTTCGGAGCGCTGCTACGTCATCAGATGAGTGGAGTGGAGTCCAATCAGCGGATGAAAGAGCAGCACTCCGAAAACTCGTGGTACAAAATAAAACTTTTAGACTTTAACCTTATGTTGTGGAACTTCTTACTGTGCCTACCTCAGTTCAACGCCGGTATCTCCACATCGTATTTTGTTCCTGGATTACTCTTGCTTCATTTCTTGAACAAGGGAACAACATGCTTGGCTTCGTCGGTCGGGGCATTGAGTATAAAAATTGACAGGCCATGCTGCACCTGTACAGAATCTTACTTAGGCCTGATTTGGAAGACCGTGTACTATTCTGGTTGCTGCACTACAAGAAGGATGAGGATGCTTTGGCGAGGGTACAGAAGGTGTTTCCCAGAATGTTGCCTGCTCTGGAGCCTATTAACTATGGGGAATGATTGGTTAAACACGGTTAGTTCTCACTGGAATGACAAATGTTGAGGGGCGACCTGATAGAGGTTTACAACATTATGAGTGGCATGGACAGAGTAGATAGTCAGATCCTGCTTCCGAGGTTAGAAAAGTCAAGTACGAGTGGACATCAGTTTAAGGTGCATGGGGAAAAGTTTAGAGGAGATGTGCGAGGCAAGTCTTTTTTATACAGAGTGTAGTGAATGTGAGGAACGCGCTGCCAGGGGAGGCAGTGGGAGCAGGAATGATAGTGACATTTAAGTGGCAACACTGCGAATACATGAATAGGATGGGGAAGAAAGGAAATAGACTATGTAAGTGCATACAGTTTTACTTTAGACAGACATCATGATTTCCGCAGGCTTGGAGGGCCAAAGGGCATGTTCCTGCATTGTACTCTTCTCCTTTTCACTTTTGAATGGTGGAACAGGCTCGAAGGGCTGAATGGCCTCCTCTGGCTCCTATTTTCTATTGTTCCATGGGAAGATTAGGCTTCTTACTTGGTCAACTCTCACAGGACAACAATGTCTCAATCATCAATGACAACTGCTGGTACTTACAGTGCAAAGATCATAATTCTCCCCCCAGGAGGACGCGTAAGCCTGGGCTCATGCCCTGGTGCATACTTTCAAACCTCACAGGAGCTGTTTGAATTTAAATTCAATTGAGAAAAAATACTATTGAAAGTTAGTCTCACTAATGATGACCACAAAACCATTGTCGATTGATGTAAGAAACCATCCAGTTTCCTCATGTCCTTTTGTTATGGTTCAGGTTAAAAACTCCAAAATACTTTATGGCGACTGCCTGAACCATAAGTTTTGGATCTTGAGTTTGGCTAGGATGAACACGATAATTTTCACTTCCGGTATGAATCACGAATCGATCAGAGAGATTTTATCAAACTAAGTTTCTTAAGAATAAAATTAACCTGTGTGGCCAGAAAATTAGCAATACCTTTCCTCAATTATAAACAAAAACAACAGAAAGAAAACACCGATAATAATGAAATAACTCTTAATTGAATATCAAACCTGATCCAACAACTCAACACGTTAGGAACAAAAGGGTTGTCAGGGGAAAAAATTGACCTCTCAGGTACAAAGGTGGGGAGATATGTTTAGAGCCCAAAGAAGTAGGGGAGATCCTAAATGAACACTTTGCATCGGTATTCACAAAGGAGAGGGATGTGTTGACTGGGAGTGTCTCGAAGGGGAGTATTGACCTGTTTGAGAAAATCTCCATTCCACGGGAAGAAGTGATAGGTTTTTTAGGGAATATAAAGACTGATAAATCCCCAGGGCCTGATGGAATCTATCCAAGGCTGCTCAGGGAGACGAGAGATGTAATCGCTGGGCCTCTGACGCAACTCTTTGTCGCGTCACTGGACACAGGTTAGGTCCCAGAAGATTGGAGGTTAGCTAATGTGGTCCCGTTATTTAAGAAGGGTAGGAAGGATAACCCGATAAATTATACGCCGGTGAGCTTTACGTCCGTGGTAGGGAAGTTGTTGGAGAGGATTCTTAGAGATAGGATGTATGCGCATTTAGAAAGGAGTAAACTCATTAACGATAGTTAGCATGGTTTTTTGAGAGGGAGGTCATGCCTCACTAACCTGGTGGAGTTTTTTCAAGAAGTGACTAGAATGGTTGACGAGAGAAGGGCCGTGGATGTCGTCGATATGGACTTTGGTAAAGCGTTTGACAAAGTCCCTCATGGTAGGTTTGGTGCAAAAAGTTGGATCTCATGGGATAAAGGGGGAGGTGGCTGGATGGTTGGAGAACTGGCTTGGTCCAGAAGAGAGAGGATGGTAGTGGAAGGGTCTTTTTCCAGCTGGATGCCTGTGACTAGTGGTGTTCCGGAGGGCTCTGTATTGGGACCTCTGCTGTTTGTGATTTATGTAAACGATCTGGAAGAAGGTGTAACTCGGGTGATCAGTAAGTTTGCGGACCACACGAAAATGGTTGGACTTGCAGATAGTGTGGAACATTGTCAGAGGCTACAGAAGGATGTGGATAGGCTGGAAATTTGGGCAAAGAAATGGCAGATGGACTTCAATCCAGATCAACGCGAACTGATGCATTTTGGTAGAACTAACGTAGGGGGGAGCTATACGATAAATGGCAGAACCATAAAGGGTGTAGATACGCAGAGGGACCTGGGTGTGCAAGTCCACAGATCCTTGAAGGTGACGTCACAGGTGGAGAAGGTAGTGAATAAGGCATATGGCATGCCTGCCTTTATAGGACGGGGTATAGAATATAAAAGTTGGGGTCTGATGTTGCAGTTGTATAGAACGTTGGTTCGGCCGCATTTGGAATACTGTGTCCAGTCCTGGTCTCCACACTACCAGAGGACGTCGAGGCTTTAGAGAGACTGCAGAGGAGGTTTACCAGGATGTTGCCTGGTATGGAGCGGCTTAGTTATGAGGAGAGATTGGGTGAACTGTGGTTGTTCTCACTGGAAAGACGGAGGATGAGGGGTGACATAATAGAGGTTTTTAAAATTATGAAAGGCATAGATAGGGTGAACGTTGGGAAGCTTTTTCCCAGGTCGGTGGTTACGTTCACGGGGGGGTCATAGGTTCAAGGTGAGGGGGCGGGGGGGGGGGGGTTAACACGGATATCAGAAGGACGTATTTTGCACTGATCGTGGTGGGGGCCTGGAATGCGCTGCCGGACAAGGTGGTGGAGGCGGACACACTGGGAACGTTTAAGACTTATCTGGATAGCCACATGAACGGAGTGGGAATGGAGGGATACAAAAGAATGGTCTAGTTTGGATCAGGGAACGGAGCGGGCCTGGAGGGCCGACGGGCCTGTTCCTATGCTGTATAGTCAAATCCCTTTTCACAGGCTTCACACAGAATAAATTAAAATCTCACTTGAATGCAATGCATTGTTTCGATGCCTGCACTTTCCTTCCAGAAGGCGAAATGTTGCCCTGAGATAACCATGATGTGGAGATTCCGGCGATGGACTCGAGTGAGCACCGTTAGATATCTCACAATACCAGGTTGAAGAACAACAGGTTCATTTGGAATCACGAGCTTTTGGAGCGTTGCTCCTTCCTCAGTCATCTGATGAAATAGTAGCTCTGAGGACGCTCGTGATTCCAAATAAACCTGTTCGACTTTAGCCTGGTGATGTGCGACTTTTTAATTGAGATAACCACCAGATTTTCCATATAGAGCTGGGAGACAGAGAGCTCAGCTTCTTTTTTGCTTGATGCCCCTGCGAAAACTAAAAGGTAAGCTGCTGGCTCAGAACTGTTAAAAATTAAACCTCAAACTCATTGGAAAAAACCTGTCCAAAAACAAGTGACCTTTTCTCCTAACAATGCAGGGTCGTCAAACTAACCCCAGAGTAAACACAAACAACCCAATGTGCCACTTAAGTAGTCATGACAGTGGAAACATTATGTTTGCGCTTCTCCGGATTACCCCAAGTCTGGAAAATCCCGCCTGAGGTCAACGGGCCTTTGCATGGTCTGTGTCCCGTCTCCTACGATACCTGTTATGGGCAGGACGGGAAAATTCCCCCCATGTCACTATATAATTTATTTCAACCATTTATAATATTCGACACCTCGATCAACTCTCCTACTATTCTTCTCTGCTCTATGCAGAACAAGAGCAGCTTCTCTAGTCTAACCAGGTCACTGTATATTCCGTCCTCCCTGAACCAATCTCCAAAGTCTCTCCATCCTTTCTAAAGTGTGGAGCTCAGTATTGGGCATAGTATTTCATGTGGAATCAAAGTACAATTTTATTGTTTTTTACCATAACTTATTTTTGAACATATTTATTATTGTCACATGAAGAACATAGAACAGTACAGCACAGAACAGGCCCTTCGGCCCACGACGTTGTGCCGAGCTTTATCTGAAACCTGTGTATTAGCACACAGTGAAAAGTATTGTTGTTTTGCGCTTTACAAGCGAAGCATGCCGTTCATTGAGAAGGAAAGGCTGGGGTGCAGAATTCAGAGGTATCTGCACGGAGAGAAAAGAGCTGACGTTTCGACTTCAGATGATCCTTTGTCTGAGCTGATTGGTTTCAAATTACAAAATCCACAGTAATTTGCTTTGATATGGGGGGTGCAGAATGTAGTGTTGTACTCATAGCTAGGATATAGAGAAAGATCAACATAATATATGGTCGGTCCATGATGTTGTTGGGTCAGTTGGTGCGTGGCCCCAGACATATGAATCTTTTCTTCCCGATGGAAGAAGGTGGAAGAGAGTATGTCCAATGTGCTTGGGGCCTTTGACTATGCTGGCTGCTTTTTTAAGGCAGCAGGAACTGTAGACAGAATCAATGGATAGGAGGTTGGATTGTGTGATGGCTTTTGCAGTTGCTTGCGGTCTTGGACAGCGCAGGAGCCGTACCAAGTTGTGATAAAACCAGGATGGATCTTTTTTATTTTGCATCTCTAAACGTTGGTGAGAAGGTAGCGGACATGCCAAATTGCCTTAGCCTCCTGAGAAGGTAGAGGCACTGGTGGGCTTTCTTAATAATAATGTCGGCGTGGAGGGTCCAGGGCAGGTTGTTGGTGATCTGGACAACTAGAAAACTGAGGCTCTCTTGTAGTGTGTGCACACATACATCTTACAAACAGGAGTAGGCCATTCAGCCCTTCAAGCTTGCTCTGCTATTCGAAACATTCAAGGTCTGATTGTAAAGTCAATCCCACATTCATCTCAACCCCGATAATATTCACACCGCCTTCTTAACAATATTCAAAGACTCTGCTCCCACCGATTTAACGAGTAACCAACCAAGTAGATGAGGGCAGTGAAGCTGACGTTGGACTTTAGCAAGGCCTTTGAAAAGGTACCGCGTGATAGGTTGTTGCATAAGGTTAAATCACACGGGATCCAGGGTGAGGTAGCTAATCGGATACCAAATTAGCTTGATGACAGAAGAGAGCGGGTGCTTGTACTGGGTTGTTTTTCAGTCTGGTGGTCTGTAACTAGTGGTGTGCCTCAAGGATCAGTGCTGGTTCCACTGTAATTTAACATTGGTATGAACGATTTGAATGGAAATTTAAGAGCCATGGCCGGGAGTTTGCAGATGACACCAAGATTGGTGGCACAGTGGATACTGAAGAGGGCGATCTGGGATTGCAACGGGATCTTGGTCTATTGGGCCAGTGCGCTGATGAATGGCAGATGGAGTTTAATTTGGATCAACGTGATGTGATGGATTTGGTTGGTCGAATCGGGACAGTTAATGTAGGGCGTTGGGGAGAGTTATAGAACAAAGAGATATGAGGTTATGAGGACGAGTTGTGAGGACCACGTCGACAGAAATGAAATCCATTGAGGACACCAGGCAAGGTCGAGGACAAAGGTACGTGCCCCTTGGGCAGTATCCACTGGGCAGTACCAAGGGGTGGGGCCTGATGTGGTGGGGTCTACAGGAGGGGTCCTGAAGGTAGTGGGACCCAGAGGCTTTGGCCTGCAGGGTCGGGACCAGAAGGGGCGGGAAAAGATCGGACGGGGCCTGATGGCAGCTGGGAACTTGGGGAGTTGGCTGATCCCGTAGGGAGGGTGGCCCAATGTCACGCTGCGCGTAATTCGTGGTGGGGGAGAGGGGACAGTGCCACTCTATATGCGATCGGTGGCATAGAGAGCGCGGCCCCGCGCCACTCTGCACGTGATTGTTGGGGTCATAGGAGGTCCTGCTTCCACCCTGCACGCGGTTGGTGAGGTAAGTTGTTCCCCGCACCACCCTCCCGTGGTTGTTGGGGGAGAGGGTCCCGCTGTCACTCTGCACGCTATCTGTGGGGTGGGCTGGTCCCCGCTGCCACACTGCTCGCTGGGGTGGTGGGTCCTACAGCCACTCTGCACGCAATCAGTGCTGTAGGGAGTGAGCCTCGCTGCCTCTCTGCATGCACCTTGGTTAAGGGAGGGGGCATCGCTGGCTCTCTGCATGCACAGTGGGTTAGGGAGGGGGCCTCGCTGCCTCTCTGCATGCACCATGGGTTAGGGAGGGGGCCTCGCTGCCTTTCTGCATGCACAGCGTGTTAAGGAGGGGGCATCGCTGCCTCTCTCCATGGACAGTGGGGTAGGGAGGGGGTCCCGCTGCCTTTCTGTATGCACAATGGTGGAGGGAGCTGTCCTCGCTGCCTCTCTGCATGCACAGTGGGTAGGGAGGAGGCCTTGCTGCCTATCTGCATGGACAGAGGGGAAGGGAGTGTGTCCCACTGCCCCTCTGTATGCACATTGGGTTAAGGCGGGAGGCGTCGCTGCTTCTCTGCATGCACTTTGGGTTCAGGAGGGGGGCCTCGCTGCCTCTCTGCATGCACAGTGGGGTAGGGAGGGGGCCTTTCTGCCTCTCTGCATGCACGGTGGGTAGGGAGGAGGCCTTGCTGCATATCTGCATGGACAGAGGGGAAGGGAGTGTGTCCCACTGCCTCTCTGTATGCACATTGGTTTAAGGAGGGAGGCGTCGCTGCTTCTCTGCATGCACTTTGGGTTCAGGAAGGGGGCCTCGCTGCCTCTCTGCATGGACAGTGGGGAAGGGAGTGGGTCCCGCTGCCTCTCTGTAAGCACATTGGGGTCGGGAGGGGGCCTCGCTGCCTCTCTGCTTGCACAGTGGGGTAGGGAGGGGGCCTTTCTGCCTCTCTGCATGCACGGTGGGTAGGGAGGAGGCCTTGCTGCATATCTGCATGGACAGAGGGGAAGGGAGTGTGTCCCACTGCCTCTCTGTATGCACATTGGTTTAAGGAGGGAGGCGTCGCTACCTCTCTGCATGCACTTTGGCTTCAGGAAGGGGGCCTCGCTGCCTCTCTGCATGGACAGTGGGGAAGGGAGTGGGTCCCGCTGCGTCTCTGTAAGCACATTGGGATCGGGAAGGGGCCTTACTGCCTCTCTGCATGCACGGGGGGGGGTAGGGAGGGGGTGTCGCTGCCTCGCTGCATGGACAGTGGGATAGGGACGGGGGTCTCACTGTCTCTCTGCATGGAGAGTGGTGTATGGAGGGGGTCTCGCTGTCTCTCTGCATGGGCAGTTGGACAGGGATGGAGGTCTCGCTGTCTCTCTGCATAGACAGTGGTTCGGGAGGGGCCCTCGCCTCTCTGCATATAATTGGTGTGGAGGAAGTGGGGGGGAGGTGATAGGTCCAGGTGGTGGGCGTTTGGGTTGCTGTCGAAGAGCTGCTGCCCCTGGACTATCTGGGAGCAGCTGCTGTCTTGTAGCGAGCTGCAGCAGCAGCAGCGAGCTGGCAGATGTCTCTCTCAGGCCAGGCATCGCACTGCTGGCTGCAACTGCACATTTGCAACCACATAGGTTTGGCACGTGGTCAGTATCCAGCCAGCGCTGTGAGAGCTGCATGTGATGGGGCCACTGCTGAGGGTGGTCTCACAGTCATCGAGTTTTAACAGCACAAAATGAGGCTCTTCGGCCCATTCTGTCTGAACTGGTCATCAAACACCAATCGAATTGAATCACATTTTCCAGCACTCGAGCCACTGCCTTCAATGCTCTGGCATCTGAATTCCTTTTCTAAAGGCCTCTTGTGATTGTTCCCGCTTCTACCATCCTTTCAGGTCGTGAGCTGCAGATCCCAGCACCCTGTGGATGGAAACATCGTTCCACAGATCCACCCAAGAATCTGCCCTTTACCTTAAATCCACGCCCCTCTGGTTATTGACAACTCTGCTAAAGGGAAAATATTTCTTCCTATCCAGGTGCCACATAATTTTCTACGTATCACTCAGGACCCCCGACCTGAAGGCGCTCCCCATCACCACCCACTACACCCGCTCGCCCTCCAGCCATCTCTGCTCTAAGGTAAAAGAAAACCCAGCCTAACCAGCCGCTCCTCATAGCTGAAACTCTCCAGCCCAGGCAGCATCCTGGTGAATCTCCTCTCCACTGTCTCCAGTGCAATTACACCCTTCCTGCAGTGTGATGACCAGAGCTGTACACAATACTCTTGCTCTGGTCTAATCAGCACTTTATACACTTCATGTGACGTAAGCCTTTCCTCCTCAATATTTACCACACCACCATTTTTTCGTTTCATCAGCGAACTTATTGATCATACCTCACACATTCATGTCTCGATCTTCAATGTGCACTTCAAACAGCAACGGACCCAGCATCGATCCCTGTGGAACCCCACTGGACTCAGGATTGCAATCACAAAAGCAACCTTCGATCATTAAAGTCTGCCTCCTGCCACTCATCCAATTTTGAATGTAATTTACCAAATTGCCCTGGATCCCATCGGCTGTCACTTTCTTGTTCACTCTCCACTTTGGAAGTAGTCAAAAGCTTCTCTGAAGTCCATGCAGGCGACACCGACTGCACTTCACTCATCCACTCAACCTGTCACGTCCTCAATACATTGCAGCAAATTGTTAGACGTGCTCTCCCCCTGACAAAGTCATGCTGACTATTGTTCATAAATCCTTACCTCTCGAAGTGGAGATTAATTCTGTCCCTCAGATAGTTTTCCGATCATTTCCCGACCACGGATATGGTGATGATGGTGTCTTGGGTGTGATCTTGGATGTCTCCAGGACACCTTGTAGGGTGGCAGTATGGCACAGTGGTTAGCATCGCTGCCTCACAGAATCAGGAACCCTGGTTCAATCCCGGGGATTCCATCATCACGTGCAATGTTTATTTTTATTTTTAAACCAGCTCCATTCTCACATATTGCCTGTTGGGATTGCTCCTGTTACAAGAACGTGTGGTGTTTCTCTGGAAAGGATCCATTTTGAGTAAGTCCAGTTTCTCGCAGCTCCCCAGTGTCCATATTGAGCCTTGTAAATTCATTCTTAATCACAGCAGTCCCGTGTACATCATCAACCAATAACGTAATTGGTAAGGCCAGGGCATATCGTGCTGATGTTCCAGCTTGCGATCTGAAAGACTGATTTGATTTGATTTGATTTATTATGTTCACATGCATTACCATACGGTGAAAAATATTGTTCCTTGAGTGCTACACCGACAAAGCATACCGTGCTTGGAGATGGAGAGAGTGCAGAATGTCATGTCGCAATCATAGCTAGGGTGTAGAAAAAGATCATCTTGATGCGATGTCGGTCCATTCAAACTTCTGATGACAGCAGAGAGAAACTGTTCTTGGGTTGGCAGCATGGTGGCACAATGGTTAGCACTGCTGTCTCACAGGGAGTTGAGTTCGATACCCGGCTTGGATCACTGTCTGTGCGGAATTTGTACATTCTTCATAGGTCTGCGTGGGTTTCCTCTGGATGATCTGGTTTCCACCAATCGTCCAAATATGTGCAGGTTAGGTTGATGGGCCATGCTAAATTGCCCATTAGGGTCCCGGGATATGTATGTTAGAGGAATTAGCAGGGTACATATGTGGGACGTAGGAGATAGGAAATGGGTGTTAAAGTTGTTGGTGTAGAGCCAATGGGCCGAATGGCCTTCTTCTGCCCTGTAATGTTTCTATGATTCTGTGAGTCAGTTGGTACATGTCCTCAGACATGTTCATATTATTTTCCGACGGAACAAGTTGGAAGAGTTTATCTCCGTGGTGCACGGGGTCCTTAATTAGTCTGGCTGCTTTTCCGAGGCTGTGGGCACTGTGAAGAGTTGGTGGTTTGAGTGATGGACTGGGTTCCATTCATGAAGCTTTGAAGAATCTTGCGGTCTTGAACAGAGCAGGAGTCATACCAAGCTGTGGTACAATCAGAAAAAATGTTTTCTATGGTGCATCTCTAAACGTTGGTCAGAATCACAGCTGACATGCCAATTGACCTTCGACCTCGAAGAAAGTGGAGGCGTTGGTCGGCTTTCTTAATTATATGATCGTCGTGGAGGGACCAGGACAGGTTGCTGGTGATCTGGACCCATAAAAACGTGATGCTCTCGACCATTTCAACTTCATCCCATTGATGTAGACAGGGGCATGTACTCCATTCTGCTTCCTGAACTCGATGACTATCTCATTTGCTTTGTTGACATTGGGGAAGAGATTATTGTGGTCGCAGCAGTTCACCAGATTCTCTATCTCTTCCCTGTTCTCGGTCTCATTGTTGTTTGAGATCGGACCGACTGCAGTGGCATCATCAGAAAACTTGGAAATCGAGTTGGAGGGGAATTTGGCCACACAGTCATCGGCTTATAAGGAACATAGTAAGGAGCTGAGGACACAGCCTTGTGGGGCACCGCTGTTGAGGATGATTGTGGAGGATGTGTCGTTGACTGTCCTTATTTATTGCTGTCTGCTCGTCAGGAAGTTCAGGATCAAATTGCATGGGTAGGAGCCGAACCCCAGGACACCGATTTTGGAAATGAGTTTTGGAGGAATAATGGTGTTAAAGGCTGAGCTGTAGTCGATAAACAGAAGTCGGTGTTAAAGGGTTGACTGTAGGTCCAGGGAGATGGTGTCCATGGACTTGTTGTGGAGGTAGGAGAACTGCAGTGGATCCAGGCATTCTGGGAGGCTGGAATTGATTCATGACATGATTAACCTTTTGATGCATTTCATAATATTGAATGTCAGAGTCACCGGACGATAGTTATTAAGGCAGGCTGGTTGGCCTTTCTTCGGTACCGGCCTCGGGTTCAGTTTTTCTTACCTCGTGGATAGATTAGCAACTTTCCTACTGAGAGAGGACGCACTAATTTTCAGTGGTCCTGTAGGCCATAGTGGGAGAGCAGCAAACGCACTGGCACTATGGACGGCAGCTGTTCACTGAACCCTGAAGCTTTCTCCCACTGTTTAAAGCAAACCCTGGGACGTGTGTTCTCTGCCAATCGAGTGTGAGATTACTGATTCTTCCTGTCTTTTGCGAATGGTGGCCACAATGCTATGATCTCTTCTCCAGGGTACTGTCCTTTGTAAGTATAATAGAGTCGGTACTGTGGAGGCATCAGGATCTCCCTCTGCCAACTGTTAGTATTGTCCAGATGAAAGGGTGAAACCAGAAGTGTTTGGTACCAACTCTGCTGCAGGGGTTGTCGTCAAGCTGTCTGAAAGGCGACAGATTACCACCTACAGGACTCAACTCCGGATTTTCTGACAGCGTTTACTCCCTCAGCCTTTTTAACCTCCAAATCCTCCACAAGGTAGAGGGGCTATTCACCTGTAGCTGAGTGAGGGTCAATGTTGTGGACTCACCGGAAAACAATGACTGAACTGTATACGATTGTGTCGCTACCATGGAGCAGCATGGTCATTCAGGGGCGAGCACTGTTGACTCTCAGCATCAGGGACCTCGGTTCTGTTCCAGGCTTGTGTCACTGTCTGCGTGGAGTTTGGATCTTCTCCCCGTGTCTACATGGGTTTCTTCTGGATGCTCCACTTTCCTCTCACACTGCAAAAGACGTGCTGGATTTAAAAACAATAGATTGAATTCTTCTGTGTATGTGTACATTTTTAAAATTTTAACCCGTCCTCAGTCTAAATGGCAATTTCTTCCCCTGAGACATATCTAACTTTATTCTTTATTTCCCTTCCTGACAGTGAACATAATCACAATTGTGACACTGACGAGCAGAAACTGTGGCCTATCCAAATGTGTCACTCGTTATCTGGTGGCCATGTCAGTGGGGGATCTGCTGGTCGTTATCCTCGACCTGATATTGAGACAAATTCCCCTTATTTATCGGGAACAGTTTGATTTCGTGCGCACGGTCCCCGTGTGTAACATCCACGCCGTCCTGCTTTATGCAGCCACTGACTGTTCTGTCTGGTTCACCGTCACTTTCACCTTTGATCGATTTGTGGCCATTTGCTGCCCCAAGCTGAAAAGTAAATATTGCAATGAGAATTCAGCGGCTGTGGTTCTGGGAACAGTGACGGTGCTGAGCTGTTTAAAGAACATTTTCTGGTATTTTATGTTCTTAAATGGATATTGGCTGAGGAACAACGCCTGGTTTTGTGCTGTCACAATGGATATTGTGGAATCTCCGGTCTGGGGAACAATCGAGTTCCTCCACTACATTCTAACCCCGTGTGTCCCATTCGTCCTGATTCTGCTGCTCAATGCTTTCACCGTCAGACACATTTTATTGAGCAGCAGAGCCCGCAGGAGACTCCGGGCTCACAGCAGTGGGGAAAATCCCAGCGACCCAGAGATGGAGAGTCGAAGGAAGTCCCTCATTTTACTATTTGTTATCTCAGCCAATTTCATCCTCTTATGGTCGACATTCATGGTTTATTCAATATGGGGTCGGATGTATGATTTGGGCTATCGGTCAGTAACATTAGGTCTTTTTGTTATGGAATTGGGCTTCATGCTGCAACTCACAAGTTGCTGCACAAACACTGCCATTTATGCTGTGACACAGACTCACTTCAGGCAGCAGCTTAAAAATCTACTGAAATATCCGCTTATTTCAATTCTTACACTCAATAAACTCTGAGAGGAAACGACAACCACAAGAGCCCTGACTCTACCTATTGGACATTCAAACTACACATAACAATCAGCGTCACAGAGACATAAAAGAGTGAAAGATAGCGAGAGAGAGAGAGAGAGAGAGAGAAAGAGAGCCGTGTTAGCAACAGTGAAAGTAATAGAAAGACAGAGATTGGCAGAGAGAGGGAAAGGCACAAAGAGATGGAGAGGAACAGAGTTGAAAGAGTTTCGAACAGGCACAGGGAAAATACAGAGAGACAGAAAGAAAGACAGAGAAAGACTTTCACAGAGCGAGAGAGACAGGGATAGAGAGTGGGGGAAATGGCGAGGGAGATATACAGGGAATGAGAAAGGGAGACAGAGAAAGACAGATTGGAGGTTGTAATAAGAGAGGGAGAGGGAGACAAAGGGGAAACCGGAGACAAAAAGTGAGGCAGAGGGAAATAGCCAGAGAGAAACAGAGATATACAGACAGAGAGCGCGAACGAATGGGAAAGTGTGAGACTGAAAGAGTACAATGGACACAGCAAGAGCAAAAGACAGATCAAGGCAGAGAGAGAGAGAGAGAGAGAGAGATAAGTGAAAGGGGGACAGGGACAGAGCGGCAGAAGGAGAGTGAGACTGAGAGGGGGCAGGAGCGACAGAGGAAGAGGGAAGAGAGAGGGAGACTGGGGGAGAGGCGGAGAGACAGAAAGAAACAGAGACATCGAGAGAGACAGAGGCACAGAGAGACACAGAGAAAGAGTGACAGAGAGAGAGAGACACAGAAACACAGAAAGAGATAGAGATATATTTAATAACCTTGATGATAACAATCAGGTGGAGTTATTGGAATATGAGCTCCCTGATTGAGGCAGCTAATGCGTCCAGTCCGGGAGCCCTGCAAACGTATATAATATGGTGCGTCTCGGTTACCAGAACTCAGGGTGTGCACACTCAGGGTGTGGATGTGATGGACAGGTGGTTTTATCATTAGACTATTAGTACAGAAACTCAGCTAATGTTCTGGGCACCAGGGTTCCAATCCCGTCACGGCAAAAGGTGGATTTTGAATAAATATATCTGGCGTTTAGAATCCGCTGGTGACCATCAAAACATTGTCGATTTTCGGAAAACCCTATCTCGCTCACCAATGTCCCAGGGAACGAAATCTGTCGTCCTCGCGTGGTCAGGTTTAAAGGTGACTCCAGGGCCACAGCAATGTGGTTGACACTTAATTGCACTCTGAACATGGGCAACGAGGAGGCCAAGCCGCGAAGGCAGATGCCTTGAGCTGGCTACAATTAACAGACACTTGTCGTATCCCCAATGGAAGAGACGGTAATCATGAACTTTTTCAAAACACTCCCAGTGGCAGCCAATAATATTCGGCTGTGGACGCGAAATTGCCCAGTCCTGAATAAACTGAAGCAGCTAGTGCTGATGGGGGAAACCAAAAGTCCGTTCCCGCCTGAATTGCACCCATATTGGAGTGGCAGAGAGCAGCTGACTGTGGAAGATGACACACGCCTATGGGGTTCAAGAGTGTCCCCCTGAGCCAGGTTCACCACCCTGAAGGCCGATGTGTCACGCCATTTAACCCCAACCTCCGGTGCGGGTTGATGACGTAGCTCGGGTTGGCATTCAGCCAAAGTTGTGACGTAGCCTGGTAACCGGATGTGACGATTCACCGGAATCGGATATGACGCATCCTGGCTGAACTTTATCATGGCCACCCAGGAGTGAAAAACTGAAGATCCTCCAAATTGCGATGTTTGGTGGCCAGGTATGGATACAGACATTTGCTCTTGGGTCTGTGTTGGCAATATCAACAAGGACAGAACTATCACCAGTCATTAGTCTTCACAAATGGGAATGGCTGGGACGGTCGTAGACGTGGCTGCATATGGTCAGTGCCGGACCGTTCATGGGGTCTATGTTCATGATAATGGTAGATGCTGATTCAAAATGGATGGCCGTACACAGGGTGAGTTAATCAAACACAAGGACAGGAGTGGAGAATATTCACGCCTCTTCCTTGACACCCGGGATCCCGCAAGTGTTGGTTTCTGAAAATGGACCAGCCTTCATCAGTCAGGAATTTGTGCATTGCATGAAATTGAACAGAATTTGACACGTTAGGACAGTGCCTATATTACCCATCATCCAACGGATCCAATAGCGGCCCAAACAGTAAAACAGTTTCAAAAAACTATCCCACAGCCTCCTTTGACACCAGCCGTCCAGATTCATCTTCAATTACAGGGCAACACGCCCCCAACCACGCCCCCCACCCCCCTTCAACAACTGCAATAACCCAAGCAGAGTTGCTCATGGGAAGTTCACAACGCCCAAAGTTAAATCTGATTTTCCGAGGGCGGGAGTTGACATCCACTGCCGTTCCCACTAACCGGGAGAGGGTCCTAAAGGCAGTTGTTAGGTTATTAGTAAAGAATTATGGCAGTGGATCCGCGTGGTTAGAAGGCACGTTCAAATCCGGAATAGGACCAGTTTCCTATCAAGTCCGCTTGGGAGACACCATTCGATGGGAATACTTCAATCATCGACAAGCAATTAAACCCCAAGCCATGCAGGAAAAATCAATTCCCAGCACACTTGGAACTTTGCAAAGAATTTCAGGCACTCCGGCTACTGCACTCCACCTCCGCCAATGGGAACCTCGGAGTCTGAAATGGACACAGCAGGCTTAGCCTCTCGACCACATTGTCACCCGATAAAGGGAACTCGGGCCACACGCTCATGACGGAAGAGGCGAGCTCCGGCCTGCTGAACCCCACTCACTTCCGAGGCTGAGCAGGAGGAACTGGACCCAGCATTGAAACTCCAAAAAAGTCTTCCAAGGCGGTCAGCCCTCGGCGGTTCCTCAGACCTGGAGGGGGAGGGGTGCAATGACTTCAAACAGGCTCATAGTTGGACATACGCAAATATAAACTACCGAACTGAGGCCTGTGAAGTCTGCCCACTCAGGGAGCTCCACAGGGAGCTCCAAGCTGCAAAGAGTGAAGCACTGAGAGTTGAGCTAAGTGTGGGAGTTTAGGGAAGTGGATGGAGTGGTGTTGCTGTGTCTTGTGTCGTTTACTACCCGGTCCCTTACGACCAGGTCCAGTGCGGGCAGGTGTCACCCAGACATTACAGATCAGAAAGTGATTTGAGGAGATGGGTTTATTGAGACTTTGAGAAAGCTTTCGACAAGGTCTCACATAACTGACTACCATGTAACATGAAAACGCATGGGATTGCAGGCAATGTTTTGAGATAGATAGAAAGCTAGTACGCAGATAGAAAGCAAAGAGTTGGCAATAAATGGGCCTTTTTCTGATGAGAAACACAGAAAAACATAGAAAAACGACAGCACAAAACAGGCCCTTCGGCCCCACAAGTTGTGCCGAACATATCCCTACCTTCTAGGCCTACCATCCTATTAAGTCCCATGTACTCATCCAGGAGTCTCTTAAAAGACCCGATTGAGTTTGCCTCCACCACCACTGGCGACAGCCGATTCCACTCGCCCACCACCCTCTGTGTGAAAAACATCCCTCGAACATTTCCCCTGTACCTACCCCCCAGCACCTTAAACCTGTGTCCTCTCGTAGCAGCCATTTGCACCCTGAGAAAAAGCCTCAGAGTGTTCAACCGATCTATGCCTCTCAACAACTTATATACCTCTATTAGGTCTCCTCTCATCCTACGTCGCTCAAGGAGAAAAGACCGAGCTCCCTCAGCCTATCCTCATAAGGCATGCCACTCAATCCAGGCAACATCCTCGTGAATTTCCTCTTCCCCCTTTCAATCTTTTCGACATCCTTCCTGTAATGAGGCGACCAGAACTGAGCACAGTACTCCAAGTGGGGTCTGACGAGGGTCTTATATAGTTGCATCATTATCCATAGAACATAGAACATAGAACATTACAGCGCAGAACAGGCCCTTCGGCCCACGATGTTGCACCGACCAGTTAAAAAAAAAAACTGTGACCCTCCAACCTAAACCAATTTCTTTTCGTCCATGAACCTATCTACGGATCTCTTAAACGCCCCCAAACTAGGCGCATTTACTATTGATGCTGGCAGGGCATTCCAATCCCTCACCACCCTCTGGGTAAAGAACCTACCCCTGACATCGGTTCTATAACTACCCCCCCTCAATTTAAAGCCATGCCCCCTCGTGCTGGATTTCTCCATCAGAGGAAAAAGGCTATCACTATCCACCCTATCTAAACCTCTAATCATCTTATATGTTTCAATAAGATCCCCTCTTAGCCGCCGCCTTTCCAGCGAAAACAATCCCAAATCCCTCAGCCTCTCCTCATAGGATCTCCCCTCCATACCAGGCAACATCCTGGTAAACCTCCTCTGCACCCTCTCCAAAGCCTCCACATCCTTCCTGTAATGTGGGGACCAGAACTGCACACAGTACTCCAAGTGCGGCCGCACCAGAGTTGTGTACAGTTGCAACATAACGCTACGACTCCTAAATTCAATCCCCCTACCAATAAACGCCAAGACACCATATGCCTTCTTAACAACCTTATCTACTTGATTCCCAACTTTCAGGGATCTATGCACACATACACCTAGATCCCTCTGCTCCTCCACACTATTCAAAGTCCTCCCGTTAGCCCTATACTCAACACATCTGTTATTCCTACCAAAGTGAATTACCTCACACTTCTCCGCATTAAACTCCATCCGCCACCTCTCGGCCCAACTTTGCAACCTGTCTAAGTCTTCCTGCAAACTACGACACCCTTCCTCACTGTCTACCACACCACCGACTTTGGTGTCATCAGCAAATTTGCTAATCCACCCAACTATACCCTCATCCAGATCATTAATAAATATTACAAACAGCAGTGGCCCCAAAACAGATCCCTGAGGTACACCACTTGTAACCGCACTCCATGATGAATATTTACTATCAACCACCACCCTCTGTTTCCTATCCGCTAGCCAATTCCTGATCCAATTTCCTAGATCACCCCCAATCCCATACATCTGCATTTTCTGCAGAAGCCTACCATGGTGAACCTTATCAAACGCCTTACTAAAATCCATATATACCACGTCCACTGCCTTGCCCCCATCCACCTCCTTGGTCACTTTCTCAAAAAACTCAATAAGGTTAGTAAGGCACGACCTACCTGCCACAAAACCATGCTGACTATCACCTATCAATTCATTACTCTCCAAATAACTATAAATCCTATCCCTTATAATTTTTTCCAACATCTTGCCGACAACAGAAGTGAGACTCACCGGTCTATAATTCCCGGGGAAGTCTCTGTTCCCCTGCTTAAACAATGGGACAACATTCGCTAACCTCCAATCTTCTGGTACTATACCAGAGGCCAACGACGACCTGAAGATCAGAGCCAGAGGCTCTGCAATCACTTCTCTTGCCTCCCAGAGAATCCTTGGATAAATCCCATCCGGACCAGGGGATTTATCTATTTTCAGACCCTCCAGAATATCCTGCACATCCTCCTTATCAACTGTAATACTGTCTATTCTACTCCCTTGCAACCCAGTGTCCTCCTCAGCTATATTCATGTCCCCTTGCGTGAACACCGAAGAGAAATATTGGTTCAATGCTTCACCAATCTCCTCCGGTTCCACACATAACTTCCCTCTGCCATCTATAACTGGCCCTAAACTTGCCCTAACCAACCTTCTGTTCTTGACATACCTATAGAACGCCTTAGGATTCTCTTTAACCCTATCCGCCAAAGTCTTCTCATGTCCCCTTTTAGCCCTTCTAAGCTCGCTCTTCAACTCCCTCTTAGCCAATCTAAAGCTTTCTAGTGCACTACCCGAGTGCTCACGTCTCATCCGAACATAAGCCTCCTTTTTCTTTTTAACCAACAAAGAAACTTTTTTGGTGCACCACGGTTCCCTAGCCCTACCAATTCCTCCTTGCCTGACAGGGACATACCTATCACAGACTCGCAGTAGCTGCTCCTTGAAAAAACTCCACATGTCGGACGTTCCCAGTCCCTGTAATCTCCTAGTCCAACCTATGTTTCCTAATTCTCTCCTAATAGCCTCATAATTACCCTTCCCCCAGCTAAAACCACTGGCCCGAGGTTCATGCCTATCCCTTTCCATCACTAAGGTGAACGTAACCGAATTGTGGTCACTATCACCAAAATGCACACCAACTTCCAAGTCTAGCACCTGGTCTGGCTCATTTCCCAGCACCAGATCCAATATAGCCTCACCTCTAGTTGGCCTGTCTACATACTGAGTCAAAAAACCTTCCTGCACGCTTTGAACAAAAACTGACCCCTCTAACGAGCTAGAGCTATAACAATTCCAGTCAATATTAGTCAAGTTAAAATCCCCCATAACAATTGCCCTATTACTTTCACTCCTAAGCAGGATTGACTCCGCAATCCTTTCCTCAACCTCTCTAGAACTTTTAGGAGGTCTATAAAAGACTCCCAACAGGGTGACCTCTCCTCTCCTATTTCTAATCTCCGCCCATACTACCTCAACAGATAAGTCCTCATCAAACCTCCTCTCTGACACTGTGATACAATCTCTGACCAATAATGCTACCCCTCCCCCTCTTCTACCTCCTTCCCTACTTCGACTAAAACATTTGAACCCCGGGACCTGCAGCATCCATTCCTGCCCCTGCTCTATCCATGTCTCTGAAATAGCCACAACATCGAAGTCCCAGGTACTGATCCACGCTGCAAGTTCACCCACTTTATTGCGAATACTCCTGGCATTGAAGTATACACATTTCAAACCCTGCTCCACCCCACCTCTGCAATGCCGTGCATTGCAGTCCCCATCCATGCATCCCTCACTTTCAGCCCCACTACTCAGGATCCCTCCCCCCACCCCCCGAATCAGTTTAAACCTCCCTGCATGGCCTTAGCAAATTTACCCCCCAGGATATTGGTCCCCTTCTGATTAAGGTGTAGACCATCCTTCTCATAGAGGTCACACCTTCCCCAGTACGAGTCCCAATTGCTTAAGTACCTGAACCCCTCCCTCCTGCACCATCCCCTCAGCCATGAATTCAAACCTTCCCTCTCCCTATTCCTCTCTAAACTATCCCGTGGTACAGGCAAGAGTCCAGAGATAACCACTCTGTCAGTCTTGGCCTTTAGTTTCCACCCCAACTCCATAAATCCCTGCCTAATATCCCCTTCCCCTATCCTCCCTATGTCGTGTGTCCCCACATGTACAATAACTTGTGGTTTATCTCCCTCCCCCCTAAGAGTCCTGAATACCCTGTCAGATCCCCGGACTCCGAAACTCAATCGCTCGATTGATAAATTCCAGCACACCATCCGCCTTCCTAACCACCTCCTACGCCTGCGGGGGCCGATTTTAGAGTCCTATGGACCCGGACCCCAAGATCCTTGTGATCCTCTACAGTACTAAGAGTCTTTCCCTTTATATTGTACTCCTTCGTCCCATTTAACCTGCCAAAATGGGCCACTACGCATTTATCTGGGTTGAAGTCCATCTGCCACTTCTCCGCCCAGTCTTGCATCCTATCTATGTCCCTCTGTAACTTCTGACATCCCTCCAGACTATCCACAACTCCACCAACCTTGGTGTCGTCGGCAAACGTACCAACCCATCCCTCCACTTCCTCATCCAAGTCATTTATGAAAATGACAAACAGCAAGGGTCCCAGAACAGATCCCTGGGGCACACCACTGGTGACCGACCTCCAACTTCAAAAAGACCCATCTATACCCTCTCTCTGCCTCCTTTGGCAAGCCAGTTCTGGATCCACAGGGCAGCAGCCCCTTGGATCCCATGCTCTCTCACTTTTTCTGGAAGCCTTGCATGGGGGACCTTATCGAACGCCTTGCTAAAATCCATATAAACCACTTCTACCGCTTTCGCTTCGTCAATGTGTTCCGTCACATTTTCGAAGAACTCCACCAGGCTCGTAAGGCACGATCTGCCTTTGACAAAGCCATGCTGAGTATTCTTGAGCATACTAAACCTCTCTAAATGCTCACAAATCTTGTCCCTCAGGACCTTCTCCATCAGCTTACCAACCACTGAGGTTAGAATCACCGGTCGGTAATTTCCTGGGCAATCCCTATTCCCCTTCTTGAATATAGGAACCACATCCGCAATCCTCCAATCCTCCGGCCCCTCTCCCATCTCGATCGACGACGCAAAGATCATCGCCAGATGCTCTGCAATCTCTTCCTCCACCTCCCACAGTAACCTGGGGTACATCCCATCCCTACCCGGCGACTTAGCTAACTTGATGCCATTCACAGATTCCAGCACAACCTCTCTTTTAAAGTCCACATACTCAATCTTTTCAGTCAGTGTCTAGTGGGGTGCTGCAGGAATCTGTGCATGGACCCCAACTGTTTACATTGTATGTTAATTGTTCTGAAAATGGGACTAAATGTATTATCTCCAAATTTCCAGATGATAAAAGGTGGGTGAGGGTGAGCTGTGAGAAACATGCAGGCATGGTGCAGTGTGATTTCAACAGGCTCAATGTGTGGGCATTTGCAAAGTAGTTGCAGTATAATGTGGGTAAATGTGAGGTTATCTACTTTGGCAGCAATAACAGGAAGACAGTTTGTTATTTGAATGGGTGTAAATTGAGAGAGGTGGACACTCGAGACCTTGGTGTCCGCCAGCATCAGTAACTGAAAGTAAGCGCGCATGTACAACAGGCAGTAAAAAAAGATCAATGGTATGCTGGCCTTCAGAGGGAGAAGATTTGAGTACAGGAATAGAGAGGTGTTACTGCAGTTGCTGGATGGAATTTTACCAAATACATCTGTTGGACTTAAACCTGGTGTTGTTAAAACTCTTACTGTGTTTACCCCAGTCCAACGCCGGCATCTCCACATCATTACTGCAGTTGTACAGGAAATTGCTGAGTCCACACTTCGAGTAGTGCAGTTTTGGTGTCCTTATCTGAGGAAGGATGTCCTTGCTATAGAGAGAGTACAGCGAATGTTTACCAGGCTGATTCCTGGGATGGCAATCTGTGATTATGAAGAGAGACTAAGTCGTTTAGGGCTTTATTCATTGGGGTTTATTCGGGTGTAACATATAATATTGGAACAGGTTTAGACAGCGGAGATTCAGAAAGAATGTTCCCGATGCTCAGGAAGTTGAGGACAAGGGCTCATGGTTTGGGGATAAGCATCAAACTTTTAGAACAGAGATGAGGAGAAATTTCTCCACCCAGATAATCTTTGGACTTCACTACCACAGAAGGTTGTTGAGGCCAAAACCTTTCGTGATTTAAGGAAGAAATTATAGATTGCTCTTGGGGTTAAAGTGATCATGGAATATGGGAGGAAGGGGTGATCAGGACATTGAAGTTGATGATCAGCTATGATCAAACTGAATGGCGGAGCAGGCTCGAAGGGCAGAATGGCCTACTCCTGCTTTTACCATATTTCAATGTTTCTGTAATTGTGAAGCGAGGTGAGTCTGTACATGGTCTGAGTCCGAGCCTTCTGTAACTCTGAGCCTCTTCTGAGTCCGAACGATCCGTGAATCCGAACCGCTACTCTGTCTGAACCTGAGTGGGTCTGAACCCGGTGCGGGCCTGAGCCTGGTGCGAGCCTGACCCCGGTATGGACCCTTTCGACACGAATGCCAGCATTTCATTTGCCTTTCTAACTGCCGACTGAAACTTCAGGTTAACCTTCAGATAATTTTGAACAAGGACTCCCAAATTCCTTCGTGCATCTGATTTTTTTAAGTTATTCAACATTTCGAAAATAGTCTCTGCCTCCATTCCTCCTTGCAAAGTCGAATAGTCCCACACTTTTCCTCATTGTATTCCATCTGCCACTTCTTTCCCCACTCTCTAACCTGTCCAATTCCTTCTGCAGCCCCCCCCCCCCCCGCCCGACTTCCTCAATATTCCCTGTCCGTCGATGTATATTTGTATCATGTGCAAACGAAGCAACAATGCCTTCATTTCGTTCTTCCAAATCGGTAATGTATATTGTGAAAAGTTGTGTTCCTAGCACCGACCCCTGAGGCACACGAGTCACTGGCTGCCATCCTGAAAATAGACCCCTTCATTCCCACGCTCTGCCTCCTGCCAGTCAGCCAATCCTCTATCCAGGCCAGGATCTTGCCCTCAACACCATTGGCACTTAACTTATTTCACAGTCTCCTATGCAGCGCCTTATCAATGGCCTTCTGGAAATCGAAATAAATCAGGTCCACTGGTTCTCCCTATCTAACCTCATTGTTACATCCTCAAAGAACTCTAACAGGTTCGTCAGACATGAGCTCCACTTGACAAAGCCGTCCTGACTCAGTCCTATTTTATCATGCACTTCTGCGATCTCATCTTTAATAATGAACTCTAAAATCTTGCCCATGACAGAAGTCAGGCTAACTGGCCTATAATTTCCCATCTGCTGCCTCCCTCCCTTCTTAAACAGCAGTGTTATATTAGCTACGTTCCGGTCCTCTGGTACCGTCTCTACCTCCAGTGATTCCTGAAAGATCAACACCAATGCCTCCACAATTTCCTCAACTACCTCTTTTCGAACCCTGGGGTGTAGTCCATTTGGCCCATGTGATTTATCCACCTTCAGGCCTTTCAGTTTCCCCAGAACCTTCTCCTTAGTGATGGCCACTTCACTGACCTGTGCCCCCCGACTCTGCTGGAGCTCTGGCATCCCACTGGTGTCTTCAACCGTGAAGATTGATGCAAAGTAGCTATTCAGGTCCTCTGCCATTTCTTTGTTTCCTATTATTCCTTCTCCAGCTTCATTATCCAGTGGTCCAATGGCTATTTTTGCCTCTCTCTTACGTTTTTATATATTGAAAAAAAACTCTACCCATCTTCTTTCATATTACAAGCTAGCTTATACTCATATTTCATCTTCTCCCCCCTTATTGTTTTTTTAGTTGTCCTCTGCTCGCTTTTAAAGGTTTCCCAATCCTCTGGCTTCCCACTAATCCTTGCCACTTTGTATGCTTTTTCTTTTATTTTTATGCTGTCCTTGACTTCCTCGTCAGCCATGGATACATCATCTTCCCTCTGGCATGTTTCCTCCTCACTGGGATGAATTTCTGTTGTGCCTGCCGAATAACTCTCAAAAACTCCTGCCATTGCTGTTCCACGGTCTTCCCTGCTGGGCTCCCTTTCCAATCAACTCTGGCCAGCTCCTCCCTCATGTCCTTGTAGTTACCTTTATTTAATTCGAATACCTTTACATCTGATTCCGGCTTCTTCCTCTCAAACTGCAGGGTAAATTCCATAATTTGTGGTCACTGCTCCTTCACCTTAAACTCCCCAATCAATTCTGCCTCATTACACATCACCAAATCCAGAATTGGCTGTTCCCGAAGTCGGCTCTGTCACAAGCTGCTTCAAAAATTCATCTCTTAGACATTCCACAAATTCCTTTTCTTGGGATCCACTGCCGACCTGATTTTCCCTGTCCACCTGCATATTGATATCCCACATGATTATTGTAACATTGCCTTTTGTATTGGTCTTTTCTGTCTCCTGATTTATTTTCTGTCCCTCATTCTCTCACAATCTTCATCACTACCCTCAAACTGTACTTTGCCCTTTACCTCCGCCAATCGCTCCCGACGTTTACGTTTGAAGGCCAGTTTCCGATGTTGATAATCTCTCTATCTTTACTTCTGCCTTTCCCTTGCCTCCTTTCTTCCTTTTGCCTGTAATTCAGATCGTTTTAATTATTTTGCTTGCTGTTCCTCCCTTTCCTTTTGCCTGTAATTCAAAGAGTTTTAATTATGTTTCATATTTCAGTCAGTTTCATTTGTAAATGAATTCCCGCCATTTCGAATGATTCTGATTGTGGTTCTGACAATTCCAAATGCTATCGCCACAATTATCTCTCCTTTCTGTACTCTGTCAGGCAGTGTCAACTGCAATGTGTTTCCCAATTCCAAAATCTTTGCCTTACTCACTTTCTGTATGGTAACTCCTCCCCGCAGAAATTTCTGAGCCTCTGAAAAAGCCATTAATCCAAACCACACTCACTCTTTAAACTTGAATACAACACCTGAAAAGAAAACACAAATTTGCGCACCACTCACTGTCTTTGAGTTCACTAATCCCAAATCAATCAAGAAATACAGATTTCAATTTCGGAGCCCCCAATTGTTTTCAGTCAGGTTGGAGGCTTCCAGGTGTTCCATGAAGCTCGACTGACCTGCAACGCTTTACCTTGGATTTGGCTGGAAGGAGCACGAGAGGTTTCACTTCAGGTGTGAGTCACCTGACCCACGAGAAAATCTTCCACAAAACAAAGTTTAATTAAGATTATTGTTGACATGTACAGTAAGACCTTTTGTTGAGGTGTCTGTTGAGGACTGGTTGCGTTGGTAGGCTAACTGTAATGGATCCAGGCAATCTGGGAGGCAAGAAGTGATTTGTGCAATGAATAACCTTTCAAAGCACTTCATAATGATTTTGAATTGACTTGATTTGATTTGTTACTGTCACATGAATTCGCATACAGTAAAAGCAAGAACTTTTAACAGTTACAAACAGGAAACACAACAACCACGATAATGTATAACTCTGAAGGAAATATCTCTCGTGTGTTCTAACCAAAGCCAACATCAAATCCACAAAACCCTCCAAATCACCACAATACAGCGGAGGTTAATGCCTACTTCTAACACGTGACCAGCCTCCTGGGTTGAATGCTCATAATCCGTTGAGAAGAGACTCTGAAAAAGTTGTAGTCGAATCTGTTTGGCAAAACACAGCTTTTTAAAAAGAGAAGGACAGGGAGAGGGAGAGAGAGATTGCTTCTTGGCTTGCTGCTAAACTGGTTCCCAAAACAAAACTAAAAGACCAAAATGAAAACAAAAACTATCACCTGATTGCCACAGCTTGACTCCACCTCCATATAAGCGTCATGATGTAAAATAATTCTTAAAGGTACACTCACATGACAACATTAACACTCACACTTTCAACTCAGCACTCCCAATTACCGCAACACTATCCTGTCACTTCAGCACACACCCTCATCACAACACACACCCGCTCACCTCAATACTCCCCTTCTCTCTAACAATCTCTATCACACAGACATGACACCCTTTCTCCTCAACACTGTCTGTCTCGCCTCAACACTATCCGTCTCACATCGAAATTCTCCCCCTCACATCCGAATTCACCGCCTGCGATCCACACCTCCCTTATCTCAAAAGCCATTCCTTCTGATCTCAGCGACGACTCTTACACCCCATCTCAGCTCAACACTCCCCCACTCAACACAATCCAACCCCTCCCACCTTAACATATTCCCACCTCACATCAATCCTCCCTGCTCACCTCTACATTACCCATGGACCACAACACTACCCATCTAATCTCTGCACTCTCCATCCAGCTTTGCGCTCTCACCTCAAGATCCCCAAGAGCTAAATCTCCCGTCCCACACCACATGGGATTTGGAGCGGACGGGCACAGACCATGTAAAGATCCCATTAATTCTGGCAGGATTATCTGATTTTGGGGTGAGAGCGGAGGCCAAATCCCGCCCTGTCTCAACTCAACATTCTCCCTCCTCATGTCAGCTCTCTCTTCTCATGTCAGCACTCTGCCTCACCTCAGCTCCCACCATCACACCTCAACTTTCCCTCTCTCAATTCAATAATCCACTCTCATCTCATCACTCTGCCTCTCACTTTCACACGCCCCTTTCACCTCAACAATCTCTCTCCCTCACATCAACAGTTTCCTCTCATCTTAACATTCCCCCGTCTGGTCAACGGTCTCACTCTCAAATCCACACTCCCCTTCGAAGCTCAATAATCTCCGTCTCGCATCAACACTCCCATAATCACCTCAACACTGTCTGTCTCTGATCCACTCTCCTCCTTAACATCTCAAAAATCTCGCCTCTGATCTCAACTGTCTCCTCACATCTGAACACTGACCCACTTCTCAATATTTTCCACCCTCACTTCATCATTCCCACTCCAGTCAAGATATGCCCCTACTGATAATGCTCCCCACCTCACAGCAATATTCTCCCTCCAACCTCAACACACTCCCTGGCCTCAACATCCCCCTTTCCCTCTCACCTCAACATCCCCTTTTCACTCTCAACTCAACATCCACCTTTCCCTCTCACATCAACATCCCTCTTTACCTCTCACCTCAACATCTCCCTTTCCATCTCACCTCAACATCCCCCTTTCCCTCTCACCTCAACACACCCATTTCCCTCTCACCTCAACATCTCCCTTTCCCTCTCACCTCAACATCCCCCTTTCCCTCTCACCTCAGCATCCCCTTTCCCTCTCACCTCAACATCCCCCTTTCCCTCTCACCTCAATATCTCCCTTTCCCTCTCACCTCAACATCCCCCTTTCCCTCTCACCTCAGCATCCCCCTTTCCCTCTCACATCAACATCCTCCTTTCCATCTCACCTCAACACCCTCATTTCCCTCACCTCAACATCCCCCTTTCCCTCGCACCTCAACATCCCCCTTTCCCTCGCACCTCAACGTCCCCTTTCCCTCTCACCTCAACATCCCCCTTTCCGTCTCACCTCAACATCCCCCTTTCCATCTCCCTCAGCATCTCTCTTTCCCTCTCACATCAACATCCTTCTTTCCCTCTCACATAACGACTGCACCTCGAGACACCCCTCTCACACTCACACTCCAACCCCTACACAGCTCCCCCTCTAGCAAAGGATGCAGAGTGAAGGTACATGGGGACAATGGAAACATTTGTAAAGTAGTGGATAGCTAGTATCTGAAATGCAGTGTCTGATCATGAGCCGTGAGCACATTCAATCAAGAATTTCAAGAAGAAATGGGAAGCTGAAGGGTAAATATGTTCAGGGTTTAAAGATGAGAGACACATCAAATGAACCATGATCTTATCAACTGGATGACCAGTCTCTAGGGGCTTAATGTTCTCCTATAGGGACGTAGGCTTGTCCTCCACTCCCCGCCTCCACCCACCCCCACGACTGTACTTCCAAGTGAATGCTTGTTGGATGAGTGCAGGGGCAGAGTCTTGTGGCTAGTTGGTGCTGTACCTGACCTGAGAGAGATGTATAAACACAGTGTAGAGTGAGGTGTAATCTGTATGCAATCGCTCATTCCACACAACCTCTCACCAGCTCCCAAACCTCAACACCACTCTTCTTATCAATACCTACACAATTACATCACTAAATTCCTTCTATTATCAATATATATCCAGGAGGATGCCTGACCTCAGTCCTACTGCCATTACCCTCCAGATACATCACCGACTTCATTCTTAATATCCACAGACAAGCAAATGCAGCACTCACCTCATTCTCACTGCTTAGTCCTTGTAACCTCCACATTACAACATCGATTAAGGACAACACAGCAAAAGTGTTACACAAACTGTCCCAAACACGTTAAGATTTCGTTCAATGTTTCTGATCCTCGGCTAATATGGACAACATAAAGATTGAATTCAGGACTAAGTCTCTTCCTCCCGAATACACTTGGATTAACTAATTGCTGAATAGAGCATCTATTTCAGGTCAGGCAAAGGTGGCAGTGTGGGAGCAAGGTGCTAAATATCAGAATTATTTGTATCAATATCTGATTTCTCCATAACGCTTGCTACGTTGTTTGTGGCCAATTATTAGCAGTGGGTCGAAACTGAGATAGCTGATTCCAGCTCCGGAAAGAGGACAGACATTCTGTGCAGTGAAAGGAGAACGTTGGATCTTTTAAATAAATAGAAATGGTGTAATATCCCCCGTTAACAGTGAATCTGCATGTCAGCGTTAAACAAGAGTGATTACATTCCCAGAGGTGTTCAAAACGCTTACATCACTCAGTGACTGAAAGCATCATTCAGTTGCTGGGGATTGGTTTGCTGAATTTAGCGGTGTATACATCTGTGGAAATCATAAAGCTGCATTTTGTGACCTTATGCAACTTAATCGAAAAAACATTTCTGAAGCTGTTTCTTCTCCTCACTGGAAGGAAAAGAAGAGACACAATTACTGAGATCTCAAGGTGAATAACATTCGTTCCAGTCACTGAACGGCAGCATTAACCCTTTTATAATCCAAATCTTTTTATACATGTTGACACACATCTAATATCTTTATTTTAAATCCGGTCGGGTACTTGTCATCATATGACAAAGGTTTAAGGTGTGTGGGCAAAAGTTTAGAGGAGATGTGCGATGCAAGTTTTTTACACAGAGGGTCCTGAATGTCTGGAACGCGCTGCCTGGGGAGGTGGTGGGAGCAGGTACGATAGCAGCATTTAAGGGGCAACTCGACAAGTACATGAATGGGATGGGAATGGAAGGATGCGGACTCCGTAAGTACATCCGGTTCTAGTTTCGGCAGTCATCATGATTGGCGCAGACTTGGAGGGCCGAAGGGCCAGTTCCTGTGCTGTACTGCTCTTTGTTTTTTGAAGGCTGAGCTGTAGTCAATAAATAGGAGTCTGACACAGGTGTATTTATTATCAGGGTGTTCCAGGGTTGAGCGCAGGGCCAGGAAGATGGTGTCTGTTGAGGACTGGTTGCGTTGGTAGGCTAACTGTAATGGATCCAGGCAATCTGGGAGGCTACAAGTGATTTGTACAATGAATAACCTTTCAAAGCACTTCATAATGATTTTGAATTGACTTGATTTGATTTGTTATTGTCACATTAATTAGCATACAGTGAAAAGTATTGTTTCTTGCACGCAATACAGACAAAGCATACCGGTCATCGAGAAGGAAACGAAAGAGTGCAGAAAGTAGTGTGACAGTCATAGCTGGCGTGCAGAGAACATAAGAACATAAGAACATAAGAAATAGGAGCAGGAGTAGGCCATCTAGCCCCTCGAGCCTGCCCCGCCATTCAATAAGATCATGGCTGATCTGAAGTGGATCAATTCCACTTAGCCGCCTGATCCCAATAACCCCTAATTCCCTTACCGATCAGGAATCCATCTATCCGTGATTTAAACATATTCAACGAGGTAGCCTCCACCACTTCAATGGGCAGAGATTCACCACCCTCTGAGAGCAGAAGTTCCTCCTCAACTCTGCCCTAAACTGACCCCCCTTTATTTTGAGGCTTTGTCCTCTAGTTCCAGTTTCCTTTCTAAGTGGAAATAATCTCTCCATCTCTACCCGATCCAGCCCCTTCATTACCTTATAGGTCTCTATAAGATCCCCCCTCAGCCTTCTAAATTCCAACGAATACAAACCCAATCTGCTCAGTCTCTCCTCATAGTCAACACCCCTCATCTCTGGTATCAACCTAGTGAACCTTCTCGGCACTCCCTCCAAGGCCAATATATCCTTCCGCAAATAAGGGGACCAATACTGCACACAGCATTCCAGCTGCGGCCTCACCAATGCCCTGTACAGATGCAGCAAGACATCTCTGCTTTTATATTCTAACCCCCTTGCGATGTAGGCCAACATCCTATTTGCCTTCTTGATCACCTGTTGCCCCTGCAGACTGGGTTTTTGCGTCTCATGCACAAGGACCCCCAGGTCCCTCTGCATAGCAGCATGTTGTAATTTCTTTCAATTTAGATAATAATCCAATTTGCTATTATTTCTTCCAAAGTGAATAACCTCGCATTTGTTAACGTTGTACTCCATCTGCCAGATCTTCGCCCACTTACTCAGCCTGTCCAAATCTCTCTGCAGACCTTCGACGTCCTCCACACGATTCACTTTTCCACTTATCTTTGTGTCGTCTGCAAACGTTGTTACCCTACATTCAGTCCCCTCCACAAGATCGTCTACATAAATGGTAAATAGTTGAGGCCCCAGTACCGATCCCTGCGGCACGCCACTAGTTACCATCTGCCAACCAGAAAAGCACCCATTTATTCCGACTCTCTGCTTCCTGTCGGATAGCCTTTCCCCAATCCACGCTCACACCCTACCCCCAACTCCGTGTGACCCAGCCTTCTTCAGCAACCTTTTGTGAGGCACCTTATCAAACGCCTTTTGGAAATACAAAAACACCGCATCCACCGGTTCCCCTCCATCAACCGCACTAGTCACATCTTCATAAAAATCCAACAAGTTCGTCAAGCACGACTTTCCCCTCATGAATCCATGCTGCGTCTGCTTAATTGAACCATTCGTATCCAGATGGCCTGCTATTTCTTCTTTACTGATGGATTCCAGCATTTTCCCAACTACAGACGTTAAGCTAACCTGCCTGTAGTTACCCGCCTTTTGTCTATTTCCTTTTTTAAACAGTGACGTAACATTAGCCATTTTCCAATCCGCCAGCACTACCCCAGAATCCAACAAATTTTGATAAATAACCACTATCGCATCCGCTATTACCTCTGACATTTCTTTCAGTACCCTGTGATGCATTCCATCCGGGCCCGGGGACTTGTCCACCTTCAGTCCCGTTAGTCCACCAAGCACTGCCTCCCTGGTAACATTAATTGTATTGAGTACCTTTCCTCCTACCAACCCTTTATTGTTAATATTCGGTGAACTATTTGTGTCTTCCACCATGAAGACCGACACAAAAAACGTATTTAAAGTTTCAGCCATTTCCTCATTTCCCACTATTAAATCCCCCCTCTCGTCCTCCAAGGGTCCAACATTCACTCTTGACACTCTGTTGCCTTTTATATATTTGTAAAAGCTTTTACTATCATTTTTGATATTTAGAGCTAGCCTAGCTTCATATCCGATCTTTCCTTTCTTTATCGCTTTCTTAGTCGTTCTTTGTTGTTTCTTAAAGTTTTCCCAATCTTCCGATTCTCCACTATTTTTGGCCATTCTGTATGCATCGGTCTTTAATTTAATACTCTCCTTAATTTCCTTCGTTATCCACAGCTGGTTATCCCTTTTCTTACAGCCCTTCTTTATCTCCGGAATATATTGTTGCTGAGTACTGAAAAGGATCTCCTTAAAAATCCTCCACTGTTCCTCAGCTGTCCTACCTACCAGTCTGCTCTCCCAGTACAGCTTAGCCAATTCAGCCCTCATCCTATCGTACTTCCCTCTGTTCAAACAAAGGACAGTGGAATGAACATAGAACATAGAACAGTAAAGCACAGAACAGGCCCTTCGGCCCACGATGTTGTGCCGAGCATTGTCTGAAACCCAGATCAAGCTATTTCCTCCCTATCATCTCGAAGTTCTCCATGTGCCTATCCAATAGCTTCTTAAATGTTCCTAAAGTTTCTGACTCCACTATCCCTGCAGGCAGTCCATTCCACACCCCAACCACTCTCTGAGTAAAAAACCTACCTCGGACATCCTTCCTATATCTCCCACCATGAACCCTATAGTCATGCCCCCTAGTTACCGCTCCATTCACCCGAGGAAATAGTCTTTGAACGTTCACTCTATCTATCCCCCTCATCATCTTGTAAAGCTCTATCAAGTCTCCTCTCAACCTCCTCCGCTCCAAAGAGAAAAGCCCAAGTTCCATCAGCCTTTCCTCATAAGACCTACCCTCCAAAGCAGGCTGCATCCTGGTAAATCTCCTTTGCACTCTTTCCAGTGTCCCCACATCCTTCTTGTAGTGAGGTGACCAGAACTGCACACAATATTCCAAATGTGGTCTCACCAAGGTCCTGTACAGTTGTAGCATAACCCCACGGCTCTTAAACTCAAACCCCCTGTGAATGAACACCAACACACTACAGGCCTTCTTCACGGCTCTATCGACTTGAGTGGCAACCTTCCGAGATCTATCGATATGAACCCCAAGATCTCTCTGTTCCTCCACATTCTTCAGAATCCTACCTTTGACCCTGTAATCCACATTTAAATTTGTCCTACCAAAATGAAGCACCTCGCATTTGTCAGGGTTCAACTCCATTTGCCAGTTTTCAGCCCAGCTCTGCATTCTATCTATATCTCTTTGCAGCCTACAACAGCCCTCCACCTCATCCACTACTCCACCAATCTTGGTGTCATCAGCAAATTTACTGATCCACCCTTCAGCCCCCTTCTCCAAGTCATTTATAAAAATTACAAATAACAGAGGACCAAGCACTGATCCCTGTGGCACTCCGCTGGTAACCGGTTTCCAGTCCGATAGCCAGTTACCTATCCAATCGGCCAAACTTCCCGCTATCCCACACATCCTTACTTTCTTCATAAGGTGACCGTGGGGGACTTTATCAAACGCCTTACTAAAATCCATGTATATGACATCAACTGCACTACCTTCATCTACACACTTAGTTACATCCTCAAAAAATTCAATTTTTTGAGGAGGAGAGGGTGTCACAGGCTGATAGGCTGGAGGAAGTAGATGTTCGGAGAGAAGATGTAGTAGCAATTTTGAATAAACTGAAAGTTGATAAGTCCTCTGGGCCTGATGAAATATATCCTAGGATTCTTTGGGAGGCAAGGGATTAGATAGCAGAGCCTTTGGCTTTGATCTTTGCGTCCTCACTGTCCACGGGGGTGGTGCCAGAGGACTGGAGAGTGGCGAATGTTGTTCCTCTGTTTATGAAAGGGAATAGAAATGACCCTGGTAATTATAGGCCAGTTAGTCTTACTTCGGTGGTCGGTAAGTTGATGGAAAAGGTCCATAGGGATAGGATGTACGACCATTTAGGAAGATGCAGCTTAATCCAGGATAGTCAGCACGGATTTGTGAAGGGCAAGTCTTGCCTCACAAATTTGACAGAATATTTTGAGGAGGTAACTAAGTGTGTAGATGAAGGTAGTGCAGTTGATGTCATATACATGGTATGGGACCCTACTTTCTCCTCTTCCATTTGTACCAGAAATTCGACCATATTGTGATCACTTGACCCAAGAGGGTCGTTCACAAGAACATCCTTAATTCTACCTACCTCGTTCCACATTACCAGATGTAAGATAACTCATTCCCTCGTCGGTTCAGTAACATACTGTTCAAGGTAACTATCCTGACAGCATTCTAAGAACTCTTCCTCCATCCCACCCCTTCCAACTTGAGTCAGCCAATCAATATGCAGGTTGAAGTCCCCCATGATTATTGCCGTTCCGTTTTTGCACGCATCCATTATTTGCTTGTTTATAGCCCTCCCCACCTCAACATTATTATTTGGGGGCCTATAGACCATGCCTACTAATGTCTTTCTAGTTGATTAAGATCAACTTAATGCAAGTTAAGTCCATTCAAAAGTCTGGTGGCAGCAGGGAAGAAGCTGTTCTTCAGTCGGTTGGGACGTGAGCTCAGACTTTTGTATCTTTTTCCTGATGGAAGAAGGTGGAAGAGAGCATGTCCGGGGTGCGTGGGGTCCTTAATTATGCTGGCTGCTTTGCCGAGGCAGCGGGAAGTGTAGAAAGAGTTAATGGATGGAAGGTTGGTTTGAGTGACGGATTGGGCTACATTCGCGACCTTTTGTAGTTCCTTGCCGTCTTGGGCTGAGCAGGAGCCATACCAAGCTGTGATACAACCAGAAAGAATGCTTTCTATGGTGCATCTGTGAACGTTGGTAAGAGTCGTAGCTAACATGCCACATTTCCTTCGCCTTCTGAGAAGGTAGAGGCGTTGGTGGGGCTTTCTTAACTATAGTGTCCGCAATGGGAGACCATTTCAGGTTGTTCGTGATCTGGACACCTAAAAACCTGAAGCTCTCGACCCTTGCTACTTCGATGGATGTCAGAGCCACCGGACGATCGGCATTAATGCACGCTGCTTGTTTTATCTTTGCTATTGGGATAATGGTCGTCTTCTTGAAGCAGATTGGGACCTCGGATTGTTGTAAAGAGAGTTTGAAGATGATTGCAAATACCCCTGCCAGCTGATCTGCGCAGGGTGTGAGTGCTTGTCCGGGTACCCCATCCGGGCCAGTCACTTTTCATGGGTTGACTTTCGAGTAGGTTGTTCTGACATCTGCAATGGTGACCTCAGACACAGCTTCATCCGAGGCTTCCGGGGTGGAGGACATGCTGCCGCTGACCTCATGCTAAACACGGGCATAGAACGCATTGAGCTTATTAGAAATGGGTGCGTTGAAGCCAGCGATTTTACTTGCCTTCATCTTGTAGCCTGCTATGTCTTGCAGACCTTGGCATAGTCGGTGGGGGTCCGTGTGGCTACCATGGGGCACTAGCTTGGTCCGGTACTGGCTTTTGGCATCTTTGTTGGATCTGTGCAGATCATATCTGGCTTTCTTGTATAGGTCAGGGTCGCCTGACTTGAACGCCTCAGACCTGGACTTAAGTAAACAGTGGATATCCCTGTTCATCCGTGGTTTCTCATTGGGAAACTCACGCAATATCTTCTTGGGCACACAGTCTTCTCCATAATTCCAAATGATGTCAGTTACTGTAGTGGCGTTCTCGTTCAGGCTGCTCGCAGAGTTTTTAAATACTGACCAGTCCACGGACTCTAAGAAGTCACGTAGGAGATCTTTCGATTCCTCAGACCAACATTGCATGACTTTATTTGATGGATCATCCCGCTTTAGCATTTGCGTGTAAGCCTTTAGCGGGAGCAGAGTCTTGTGGTCTGATTTGTCTAACTCTCTCTTACCCCAGTTGTGTCTTTCCTGATGCAGACGCTCAAAGAACAAAGGACAAAGAAATGGACAGCACAGGAATAGGCCCTTCGACCCTCTCCAAACCTGTGCCGATCATGATGCCCTATTTTAAAATAAAACCTTCTGCGCTTACTCGGTCAGTATCCCTCTGACCTCCAATAATGTATCAATCCAGACGCCACTTAAATGTTGCTAATGTGACTGCTTCCACCAATTCCTCTGGCAGCGCATTCCAGGCACCCACCTCTCTTTGTGTGGAAAACATCCCCCGCACATCTCCTTCAATATTTCCTCCTTGCCATGTTGAACCTGTGCCTCCTTGTAACTGAACCTTCCAGCCTTGGAGAAAAGCCTCTGACTATCCACCCTGTCTGTGCCTCCCACAATTTTGTAGACCTCTGTCAGGTCTCCCCTCAGCCTCCGTCTTTCCAGTGAAAACAATCCTGGCTTATTCAACCTCTCCTCATAGCCAGCGGAGCTGACTTCTCTATAAGCTAAGTTACTGTTATAAACACCATTCCTCTCACAATCACTGCTTCCCCCATCATCACGCCCTCACTCACGCCCCATCTATCCTTCTCTCTTCCTCTTTTTCACTTTCACTCGCTCAGAGTCTTCCTCTCTCACTCTTATAAATTCATTTTCCCAGCCTCGCACCCTTTCTAGATTCAGCCCATCCCACAAGTCGTCCCTCTCTCGTGCTCATCTCTCTCCTTCCACATCTGAGCACGTTTCTGAACACTGTATCAGATGTGGGTCCAGTGTCATTTGGAGCCTGAGCATTGCTTGTCACAGTTAAATCAGTTATTTTACTGCTCTAAGAGGTGATGTGTTTGTATCGGCTGCAGGGACTGAATTTTCTGGGATGTCCCATTGTTTCTGAATATTTTCTCAGTTTGAGGAGCTGCATTTCATTTCGGGATAAAAAACACATTTATTTGCAAACTAAATAGTTCCAAATTATTGATCAACAGAATTTTGCAATTTATGCTCAACTCTATCCCATTTAAATCACATCGCAGAATGTCCACAGTTAAATACCAGGCAGAGAGACACGGTAACAATTGAAACTCAATTACTGAATGGTCACAGTCCAGTGACAGATATCACTGAAACAATGTGAGATCTAGAGGTGGGACTGATGGTGCTTGAGTGGACAGCATCTTCCCTCTTATTATTAGTTGATAAATGTGATCAACAGAATCCAGTGTTGGAAAAGAAGTAAGTCAATCCTAAAAATAAATATTTTCCATCACTGAACTCAATGTCGTAATCTGTTTGTTCAAATATTTACAAAAAAATCCTTCAAACCAGGTTGCTGCCACAATGTCCCAAAGGTGACTTTACAGTGGATAAATTAAAGGCCTTGGGAACATATAACGTCAGATGTTAAACTCAGAGAGACTGCCAGCAGCTCGAAGGGACACCTCACTTCACACTGAAAATGCTGTATCCAGTTGAGATAGCTGAGAAAATATTCTACCCAATCATCGCCATTATTGGTGTTCCTGGTGAGTGACTCTAACCGTTGAAGTTGTGTAAATCTGTGTGTGAACGGCTCTCTTCTTTTAAACTGTGACTGAAAATGCTGATCTCGTGGTCACTGTTACAAAGACACCAGGTCAACGATGTAATTTACTTAAATCAAATGGCTTGAAATATCTCTGTGGTTTTAATCCTTTTCATCAACTGACAATGAGCCTCTGTATGTTACTCACGGGCACACTACTCAGTGAAGTTAATTTATTGAGTGGTGAACTACTCAATCTTATCTATTGTAAGGTTGGACCGCAGTGAAGGTGATCTCTCTGAAATAATGTTTAGTGGGAGTAAGAATATAATCGAAAGTTGAGTGTGGGTCACTAACGAGAGTGGAATACCTGACACCAGTGAACAAGTATTGCAGGTTATATTTGTCAGTGTAAAATTGCACTGATTGTGGTTCTTCACCTGAGTGGAATATCTGATCGAAGTCTCCATTAATATCTGGCACTATCTGTCCATGAAGAATTGTATTGAGTTTCGGAAAAGAATTGCAATGAAATAAGTTGGTTCAATTTTAAATATATACTATTTTAATTTGGTGAGTGAGATGTCCATTCTGTGGAGCTGCCTCAGTCTTTTATCTTTGGAATATGTTGAAAACAGGAAGAGTTTGGCTTTGTTTGGTGGTCAGTGAATGATGTGAAATTTCTCCATACCTCGGCTTTGTATTGAAAAGGAAGAGGTTTCAGCTACTTCCTGATATTTAAACAAACCAATTACAAACCGTGCAGTATTCAGTGATTGTCAAACATTTTGTGATTTGTTCACATTTCCATTAATCTATAAATTAACTCCAATGATTTTTTTTCTGGGTTGTTGTGGTTCTGTCTAAACTGTGTTGCTTCTCAAAGCGATTTGTGAATCTGATCACCTGAAGCCCTAAACTCCTCGAAAGCTTTCAGATTCTTGAATTCTATAGAATGATTGGGAAACATATTGTTCTGCTCAGAATGCAAAACCTGACTCTGAGCTGTGGTGAAATTAATTTCCAATTCGAATACCCAATTTACAAGTTTATAATTTATTATTAATGTGTTATTGCGTTGAGTTGTATTCTTCCACTCTGCTCATTCTCGTTCTCAGTTTGGATTGGTTAGTACATTTTGGAATTGTAATTTTTCTTCCCTATTCCATATTGTTGATATAAATAGTGAAGGGTAGTGATCCCAGCGCAGATCCTTGTGGAAAACCACTTCCCACCATCCAGCAACCAGAGAAAATCCCTTTAACTCCCAGTCCCTGTGTTGTGTCTTTGTAACCAGCTTCTAGTCATTCTGCTGCTGTTCCTCTAACTCCACTTGCACTGAGATTACTCATGAGTCTGTTGAGTGTTAACTTACTGATGGCATCTGGAAACGCCATGTGATGGACATTGACCATATCATTCCTGATAATTGCTAAAATTATTCAATGAAATCTGTCAAGAATGATCTTAATTTTGGAATATGTGCTGAATGCTCTTTATCACAGCCTGCGTTACTTCACGTAGTTTTTTTACTCATTAGTTCATTTATTTTCTTCTGTTGAGGTTGTGACTGGACATCTGTTCTTTGGATTTTTTAAAATAAAATTTCTGTTTAAACTCAAGAAAAAACAGAAACCTTCTATTGTTTTCCATTCCAGTGAGTAACTTCTGATGATCAGCTGCTTAAGAACGCAGACATGACAATGTTCTTTATTAACTGACGTGTAGAAGGTAGAAGCAGGGAAGTCATGATGAAGATGTATGAAACGCTCATTTGTCTTCAGTGAGAGTACTCTGAGGATTACTCTGGCCTCACTGGGAGGGTGTGATTGTTCCAGAAGGAATGCAAAGGAGATTCACCAGGATGTTAGCTGGGCCGCAGTTTTCTGCAGTGAAGACAGTCTGGTTAGTCTCGGGTTGCTTTCCTTAACACCGTGAACACCGAGCGTGGTCGCAATTGACGTGTATAAAAGTTATAGAAACTTAGATAGGATAGTTAAGAAGAAACTTTATCCCCTTAGCAGAGGGGTCAATGTCCAAGGTGTGTAGTTTAAGGTCAGCAGCGGGAGGGTTAGACGGGCTCTAAGGAAAAGAAAATGTTCCTGTGTCATTTCAGAAATCCTGCTGGTCATCCTGCACAGCAAGATCCCACAATCACACTGCAATGTGGGAGCAGCCAGATTTAAAACACAATTGTAGGTGTGAATTGGTGAAAAGCTAAAACACATCACAGACTCACCCTCAGTAACACAATCGCTGTTTAACATCCAGCCTCTTGGGAGGAGCAAGGGGTTGACTAAGGAAAGAAAAATAGAGTATGAAAGTAATCTACCGTGGAACATAACAGCTGACTTTTAAAAAATGTCTATCGGTATGTAAAGAGAAACAGATTGACAAACTTGGACCTTCGCAGTCAGAATTGGGAGATCCCATAACGGGGAACAAAGTAACAGCTGAGGAATTAAATTGGATATTGCTTCGATCTTCAGAAAGGAAGACATGAATAACGTGCTAAAAGTTCTGAGAGGAACAAGTTTTAGAGAGAAGCTGAAGGAAATTTGAATTTGTAGAGAAATGCTTTTGGGGAAATTGATGAGATTGAAGGTGGACAAATCTCCAGGTCCTGATAATCTTCATCCTAGAGTACTTAAGGAAGTCTTCCTGGGAATAGCAGATACAATGGTGGTTGTTTTCCAATTTTATTGGACTCTAGGCTGGTTCCTACAGATTGGAGGGTAGCTAATGCAAGCCCGGTATTCAGACAGGACTGGAGAGAGAAAACAGTGAACTATAGACCAGTGAGCCTAACGTCGGTGCTGGGGAAGTTGCAAGAGTCAAATTTCAAGGATTTCATAACTCGGCATTTGGAAGGCAATGGCATAATCAGGCAAAGGCAGCATGGATTTACGAAAGGGAAATCATGATTGGAATATCTTGGAATTGTTTGAGGGTGGAACGAGTAGAGTTGACCGAGGGGAACCAGTGGATGTGGTTTATTTCGTCTTCCAGAAGGGCTACTCAATACATCATCTCCAAATTTGCAGATGGTACAAAGCTGGGTGGGAGGGTGAGCTGTGAGGAGGATGCAGAGAATATTCAGCATGATTTGGACAGGCTGACGGTGTGGTCATACGCGTGGCAGATGCAGTTTAATGTGGATCACTGTGAGGATATCGACTCTGGTCGGAATATTAAGAAGACAAGTTATTATTGAATGGGTGTAAATTGAGAGAGGTGGATTCTCATCAAAACCTTGGTCTCCTCGTGCATCATTCACTGCAAGGAACCAGGCAGGTACAGCAGGCAGTAACGCATCTAAATGGTCTCTCTCTCTCTTACACCTTCCTCTTTTTCTCTCTCTCCCTCACTGACAACACAATCCAACAAGAACTTTGGGTGAGAGTTGGAAAACCGACAATTGCATCCTGAGTGAAATGAATTGACGTGGCAGCTACAGTTTTATTTAACGATTGATCTCATAAAATTAAACACAGTAACAATGGAATGAAGCGAATGCAAAAGGCGTCCTGAAACTCCTGAGATTCGGCCTTGAATTGAGGCCTAGTCACAGAGGATGCAATAAACCTTACGGATAAAGAACAGTATTTTCCCCACCTCAGTGAAATAAATCTGTCCTTTCCAGCCGCAAAACATCCCACACACGGATGGAAGGGGCAAGAGGGAAAATATAACCACTGTTCCCCACCATCTGTCCCATCCACACACCCCTCATGCACCCCACAACAATAAAACAAAACGCAAGGGGACTTTATTTTACATTAATGACAGAATACAACATTGAAGCAAATGGTTGGAGAGAGAGAGAGAGGAAAAGTTGTGGTGACAGAGGCCGAGATATTGAACTCCCTTCCCTACCCACTCCCCTCAAAAAATAATAAGTCCTCCAACTAGCACCACTCTGTCTAAAAACGCAAACTGGACACAGGGATTGAGAACAAGCCTTTACCAAGACCAGGGCTTTGATTTTTATCCTTTCCTCCTTCCCATGTGCGTTATCGTCACTGAGCTAATTTGCCTTTTCAGTTGTGTGATTACCATTTGCAGTTCTGTATATGCTGCAGGTCTTTGATGCACAGCAAGATCCCATGGGCAGCAATGTTTCCACACCGCCCAACCGAGTCGGCAAGTAGCTAAAACCTCAATCGGGAAGATGCTGTTCATTTCCTCAGGATACATTTCAAAACAGGCTGTCTCAGGGTTGGAGTGTTTGAACATCACACTTTCTGGAAAGACGTGACAGGGACATCAGTGACTGCACCCAGGAAAACCTCTACCCCCATAACCTGTGCCATGTTCCCTCCACCCCAATTCCTCAATGTTCAGCTCTCTCTCCCCCTGTTTTACCTGATCCTCCCTTTTCTATCTCACTCCGTAACATCAGCCCTTCCTCAGCCTGTCTCCCCACTCTCTCACTCCCTCTCTCAAAAGCCACACAATGGAGATACAGAGACTCAGATATAGACACAGTGTCATGAGACAGAGTTTGATGCCCTTTTAACAAGCCAAGCCAAATTCCCGAAGAGGAACACTTTGCTTTGTAATCTGTGAAAGGTGTGTGGGAAGGTGTGAACTGTTCTTCATTAACATTTCGTGGCTAACTAACAGAAATATCTCACATTCACTTTAAGTGAACAATTAACAATTTAATTATTTAACCAACAGGGAACTTTAGTTAAAGAAGTAACATTGTGATTAAAGTAACATTCTACTGGAATGCTGTTGAAATAAATACAAGGACATTCATTAACAGAAAAAAATAACATAATTTAGACGCTCGCAAAAATGTATACAACTAGATTTTGTGTCTTTGGCGTTTGTCTTTCTATTCCGCTGACTGCAAGTTATTTCTGATTCAGATCGATAGAAGGAGAGGTCTATTAAGTGATATTCGAAGCTGGAGAGAGCTGCTCTTTCCCTCTCTATGCTTTGAAAGGTCCCATCCCTTCAGCTGAACTGCAGGCAGGCAGTTGATCTCCTGTTTTTATAACTATGATGACCTATGAGTTTTCCTGCACCAGGATTGATCTGATCTTGTCCACAACAATAAATTAACATTTGATAATTCCCTGATAGCTGAGTGCCTTCTTTGAACTGATAGGCTGAACTCAAAATTCAAAAGCCTGCAAAGCCTGTTACTAAGGCAAGCTTGATGCTTGGTCTTTGCTACATATCTTGCAGTCTTTGTACTCTTTCTATACCTGCAATCTCAGCCTCCAAGCATTGACACAAGTCCAACTTTAAAGGGACACAAAACCAGCTTTAAAAGGGACCACACTTCACAAACTCAGCTTCGCAACACCAGGTATTGAGCACCAACAACCACCACCACAGCAAACTCTATTCAAATAGAACCCTGTGCATTTCATTTCACCCTCACATTTATCTCTCTGCCTCAGACACATTTTGTATTCCACAATTGTACCCGCCTCAAGTTAAAGAATTTTCATTCCAGGCCATCAATAATTATTTACAGCGATTGCATTAATATTTAATCTTACCTCACTGCTGTTAATTTAGAGATTTCTGATGTAACTTATGCACAGGAAGATCCAAAGCACAGAGGCAGTTTCAAAATTCAGTTCAAAGTTTATGATTGTTTTCTGTGTGTGCGTGTGTGTGTGTTTTAATATAGAAACTGAGGTTGGAATATTGGTCACACAGTAAGATCCCAAGGCAGCAATGTTATCTTCGCTGAATGTCCCCTCAGTCATCTGCAGAAAGTGTTCATGAACTCCCTCAGTCCCATTTTTCAAGTTTAAGCTTCTTTATATTCAAGGCCTTGGAAAATTCTTTGTAGTCAGTGAACTATTTTCAAAGAGGATGATCATTGCTCCAAGACAGGCAAAGGGCCCAGGACAGTGTGTGCACGGCAAGATCTCACAGCTGCTGCACTGTGAAGCTAATGAAATGAGACACAGACCTTCCCCTGCCCACATCTTCACACCTGCTGTGAGCCCCTTCCCTCACTGGACCCAACAAAAAGCCCCACACGGACCACTGTGTGTGTGTGTGTGTGTGTGTGCATTGTCCCAAGTCTGGAGAATTCCCTTCACTTCCGTGGAAAGTTGAAACTATCTCTTAACACTGAGACAACCTTTTAAAATAAGTTCTGCAGCAAGATCGCACAAGGTGCAGTTAGCAGTGTGGAGTGTGTTTTACACTGTTTAATGGAATGTAACCCTGAAAACTGAGAGCTGATACACTTTGTAAGGAGTAATTTGACAAGGAAGTACTCGATGAATTTTCGGACACCAGCAAGATCTATGGCAGAATGTGACCTTGGCGCATTTGACCACAGATCTTTGAAAGCAGAAGGGCATGTTAGTAAGGTGGTGAAAATGGCATATGAGACACTTGCCTTTATCAATCGAGGCATAGATTACAAAAGCAGGGACGTAATGTTGGAGTTGTACAGAACTTTGGAGAGGCCCCAGCTGGAGTACTGTGTGCAGTTCTGGTCGCCACATTATAGGAAGTATGCGATTGCACTGGATGGAGCGCAGTGGAGATTCACCAAGATGCTGCCTTGGATGGAAGATCTACGTTATGAAAAGTGGTTTTGTGGGCTTGGGTTATTAACGTTTTAGCAGAAAAGACTGAGCGGCGACCTGAACGAAGTGTACAAGATTATGAGGGACATGGACAGAGTGGATAAGGAGCAACGGTTCCCCGTACCTGAAGGGTCAGTCATGAAGGGACATAGGTTCACGGGGAGGGCAAGGAGCTTCACGGGGGATGTGAGAAAATACTTTTTTTTTTACCCAGAGGGTGGTGATGGTCTGGAATGCGCTGCCTGGGAGGGTGGCAGAGGCGGGTTGCTCACGTCCTTTAAAAAGTATCTGGTTGAGCACTTACCACATCATTACATTCAGGGCGATGGGCCACGTACTGGCAGATGGGGTTAGGTGGGACTTCAAGTAATGCTAATGTGTCAGTGCGGACTCGATGGACCAAAGTGACTCTTCTGCACTGTATGATTCTATTATTCTATAACCTCTCACTCTTGGTTCTCCTCATTCTCTCTCACTCTTTCCTCCCCTCCATTTCTTCCAATCAGACAGAAACATTGAAATGGGGTAAGAGAGAGAGAGAGATCCACAGAGAGAATCTTCTCAACCTGAATTCAAATGCCAGCCCCCCTGTCCCCTCTCAGTCTCTAGAAGCTGCTCAACTCCCTCTTTCAGTTTGGGAAGTGGCTGTTGATTCCTTCAGGACACTTTTTAAATCCTCCCAGACTATCTGACAGGGTTTGAGTGGAGCTGCAGCCAGTGAGTACACACTGGAGACTCTCAGATTCTGTCTCTGTTTCTCAAATGCTGTCCCTCCATCACCACCTCTGCTTTGACCTTCCACTCCCCTGGGCCCTCCCTCTGTCTCTGTTCCACCCCCCCCCCCCCCCCTTCTCTGTTCTCCACCTGCCGCTAACGCTCTCTCTCATTGTAAAGATGGATGTTCTTATCTAGGGCCAGGTCTTTGCAACCACACCCACCACTTCTTACTCCATCCCTTCTTCCACCTTCCTATTTCTGTCCATATCTCTGCTTCTTTCCCTCTCTTTCTTGTGCATTGTGTTGAAAGGAACAATGCAATATTTCTGAGCCACATTGCCAATAACCACAAATCATATTACTGTGAGGGGGTGGGAAGAACCACCTTATCTGGGGGTCTCCAGTTAGGATTCAGTGCCCAGCTCCCTGTCTCTGGAGAATAGCCTAAGTCAGAGGCCTGTGATTCCTTATTTATTGAAATCAATCAATAGATCAATAAATCAATTAATGTATTAATTAATAACTACTGGGAGGCTCATTTTAAAACGTCTACCATAGGAATGGACACAGCTTGTTCCCAGTTTAAAGAGGGGAGTTGATCTCTTTCTGTCACTGAGGGGATATGTATCCAAACTCAGAATTCACATGGCGCTGGGTGGAGGATTACACCAAGCGTGAGGCTGGGGGTATGAAATGTCTCCCACCCCCACTTTGTCCTCTCTGGACATGGTCACAGAGCTGCCCATGGGATCATGCTGTGCTTAAAGGCCCCACAAAGAAAGATGGAAAGGGAGAGGGAGAGATTCTGGAGGGAGGTGAACAGAAATGGGGAGAAAGCGAGACAGAGAGGGCAATGCTGGGGTGAGGTAGAGAGGTATGGGGAGAAACATGAGCAGAGAGAGAACAATTGGAGAGCGATAGGGAGATATGGGGTAAAGCTATAATGTGAATGAAGAATGGAAATGCACTGAATGGGAGAGAAATCCAAATACAGGGGAATAAAGCTGTTTGGAGAGAAGAAGAGTTTAGCAAGATATAGATAGGGAAGCAAAGGAGAAGGCATGGATAGAGCGAGAGAAGAAAGGAAAAGAGAGACAGACAGAGGATATAATCTGGAAATTAGAAGCAGAAAAGCTGCGGGGGAGAGTCAGAATGGGGAAGAAATTTGGAGAGGGGAAGTTAAGTAGAAAAATCCTGCATTGACTTCTAACTCCATCAGCTGTCCAGTCCAGAAACGTGTTAAATCCGGGGTGGGCTCTGATAATTGGGTGCAGGAAGGGATTGCAGATTCTATCTCTGTCCACTTTGGGTCTAATTGGGAAACCCGTCCAGTCTGAATTAATCCTGTAAAACTCATCAGATGAGAAATGGAATCTCTCTGAAATATTTGAAGGATCAGAATTTGCCGATTTGCTCCATCAAAGTGAGAGATGTGTAATTCACAGATTCCTGTCCCCCAGTCCCTACCTAACCAGCGGTGTTACATTGGCCACTTTCCAATCTGCAATGTTAATCTCTAACACAGCTCTTCCAACAACACCACCACCCCGGGAACCCCTGTCCATTGGATTGATGCTGAATCCTCTAATTACTGTCGCTTCACACATAGAGAATGTTTACTCACTAATTTCCCGGCTCTTATCCCTTTTTCTCTGACAGTTAATTTGCTGGGAATTGTGATCCTGAGTCGGGGAAAGTGTGGCCTCTCCACCTGCACCACTCGCTACCTGGTGGCCATGGCAGCGGCGGATCTACTGTTCATCATCTTTAACCCCATTCTCAACTACATAAATCATTATTATTTCCCCATGAATTTCCTGTTCCTCACCTCTGTGTGTCGCGTTCACACTGTCCTGCTGTGTGCAGCCAGAGACTGTTCTGTCTGGTTCACCATCACTTTCTCCTTTGATCGATTTGTGGCCATTCGCTGTCAGAAATTGAAAACTAAATATTGCACCGGGAAAACAGCGGCTATAGTTCTGGCAACAACCGGCATCCTGCTCGCTGTGAAAAACATACCCACGTACTTAAAAAAGGAAACTTGGAGGATAATCGACAATGTTCAGTGGGGCTGTAAGACAAAGACAAGTGTTTTAACCGATCCTGGCTGGATTGGATTTTCCTGGTTTGAACAGGTTTTAACCCCAATGCTCCCATTCGGTTTAATCCTGTTGATTAACGCTCTGACAGTCAGACACATCTTGGTGATCAGTCGAGTCCGGAAGGGACTGAGGGATCAGAGTCAGGGAGAGAATAGCAGAGACCCCGAGATGGAGAGCAGAAGGAAGTCAATGATTTTACTCTTCAGCATATCCGGAGCTTTCATTCTTCTCTGGGCGGTGTATGTCATATATTTTATCTATTCGACAGTGAAAAGATTAATGTACGTCCCTCTTCCTGAATTCACATTTCAAGCAGTCGGATTGCTGCTGTGTAATTTAAATTGCTGCACAAACACATTTATTTACGCAGTGACTCAATCCAAATTCAGGGAGCAGATCAGAATCGCGTTGAAATATCCAGTTACATCAATTATTCAATTAATGAAGAAACAAAACTGACTGACAGCCAATCACAGAGCGTGATCACTAAATCAGCGCCTCAGCCAATCAGAGACTGGATTGCTAACTGACCGCCTCAGCCAATCAGAGTCTGGATTACTAACTGATCACCTCGGTCAATCAGAGACTGGATTACTAACTGACCGCCTCTGCCAATCAAAGGCTGGATTGCTAACTGACAGCCTCAGGCAATCAGAAACTGGATTGCTAACTGACCCTCCACCTCAGCCAATCAGGGACTGGATTGCTAACTGACCACCTCAGCCAATCAGAGACTGATTTGCTCACTGACCACCTCAGCCAATCAGAAACTGGTTTGTGAACTGACCCTCTCACCTCAGCCAATCAGGGACTGGATTGCTAACTGACCACCTCAGCCAATCAGAGGCCAGACCGACGATTGCATGAATCAGCCAATCAGAATTGCCACTCGCTTCCTGACAGTTAAGTCGGGAATGGGTTAATAAACTTCAAAACTCAAAGTGTCAGAGTGACCTCTGTGATATTTAGAGCTTGTATGAGAAGTGCTGTAGAATTCATTGTTTTGGTTCGAATTCATTATTTTGGTTAGAATTCATTGTTTCTTACATTCGGACCAGATAAGGGAAAACCGTTATCTCCTGAACGTATAACAGATTAACTTGTTTGTGCAAAACCTGTGATATTCTTTCAAGGCAATGACGAACGATCGCGACCTTGGAGATTGCTCATACAGCAGGAATCTGACCATGAATTATAGACAGTAAAAATTGATAATAAGAGGCGGGACCGAGAGGTCTAAAACTCTGTTCTTAACTCATATTTGATGAGACGTTTGAGGGTCCAATGTTAGGAATCTCACGTCTCCCACAATTGTGAAAATAAACCTGCATTTTGATCCACTAATAGTGTCAGAGGTTTCTTACCTACAACAATTCGGGCTCGTCTGGGATAATCTGTTTACGGTCCGGTCGAATGGCCACGAACGGGACACCGGAATAGATTACCGAAACTTAAATAGAGTGGGTCAAAATGCAGTAGGTAATCATCTGTGATAAGAGTGTGTGATGTTCAGACGTGAGTGAGATAGAGACTGTCTGAGTGCTCGCCAGAGTTAGAAGGAAAAGCCTTCTGAGGAAAAGTCGGCTTAAACAAATATATAGTATAAGCGGTGGTATGGAGGGATCTGATCAACCCTTTTAGAGGTATCACCGGACTCCGATAAGAGCGACCTAGGAAATGGTGAGTATAAACTTATCAGCGTTATGGCGGGACAAAGACAGTGGGGACCCCCTGGGTCCCTAATAAATGAATTTATGATTAAGAGGGACAAACTCATAAAACAGATGATAAAAGGGGGATGGGATTTAGACCACCCAGTGGACCAACAACGAAAATGTTTGGAAAAGGAAAAGAAAAACAAAACTAAGAAAATTGGGAGTACTGTTAGTTCATCAATTGGCCCGATTAATTGAACAGGTTTCAGTCTCGGGTAAGAAATGGGCTGATGACGAAGAAACAATTTAAATATTGGAAGCACGCAGTAGAGAATTGGAAAATAGAAACCAACGTTTAGAGGACCCCGGCTGGGGATCCTTGCCTCCCTATGGGCTGGCTGTACAATCCCCGGCACCAGTGGGAGACTCCAGTGAGGAAGAGGTCCATGATCTCGCTCCCATAACTCAGACCGAGATAATGCAGAATCCCACTGCACGATACCAAACTTTTACCCCAGGAGAAAGACAGCAAGTTCTGACATCCCTGGGAAAGCTCCAGCCCCGGAGCAACAATAGCAAATTTTGGGCAGAACTGGACACCTTTGGGTTGGACACCAGTTGCATTTGCGAGATATACACCAGTTGGTACGGTCTGCTTGCCCCCAGGATAAGTGGAGACTAATGGGTGACGGTGCAGGTCAAGCTGACGCCGAACGACCTCAGTTCAATTACCGAGGCGGGAGGTGGACGTACGCGACAGCGACAAACGCCGAGGTCGAGGAAATGATTGAACCATTTAATCAGTTTAAGGCGGAAGTCCAACGGGTCTTGGGCAACGCACCAACGAATTGGTCTAGAATTACCAATATTCAACAACAAAGGAGTGAGGGAGCCTCCGAATTTGGGGAGCGACTCTTTAGAGCATACCAAGAATGTTCGGAAATACCCGAAGCTGGTCGAACAGATAGAGCATTTTTACAAGCATTTAAAGATGGGTTGACATCAGTTCACCAAAAAATCCTTAAAATGGCAGTTCTCAATAACCAGACTTATGATGAATTCGTAGAATGGACATCTGGAATTAGAAATGGACCAGATGAGCAACCATACCCACGAATAAAACAGGAAAATGTTAGTGCAAACAGTAGAAAAGATAAACAAAGGGGTGCGTGTCATAATTGTGGGAAACTGGGTCACTTCATCAAAAACTGCAGAGCTCCAAAGAGGGGTTGTAGGAAGGCCCCTACCTGTCTGTTTTGCAATAGGGTTGGCCACAGTGAGGCCACCTGCTGGAGCAAGCACGGCAGACCGAGCCAACTTCCCCTTCCCTCTCCCCCCGTGGAGGAAGGGAACTGACGGGAGGCAAGCCAAGCCTGGGTAGAAAGGAGGGTAGAATCTACGTGCCTGCAGTAGTCGGGGGCAGATCATGCGAAATGCTGGTGGACACGGGAGCCTCCATATCTATCACTGATCTACCCTTGCCCACCGCGAAAAAAATGATTTATATAAGGGGTGTTAACGGACAGAAGACCCCTGCCTACTTAAGTGAAGATGTGGAGATGCCGGCGTTGGACTGGGTTAAGCACAGTAAGCAGTCTCACAACACCAGGTTAAAGTCCAACAGGTTTATTTGGTAGCAAATACCATAAGCTTTCGGAGCACAGCTCCTTCGTCAGGTGGGGTGGATATCTGTTCTCAAACAGTGCAAACAGACACAGAAATCAAGTTACGGAATACTAATTAGAATGCAAATCTCTACAGCCAGCCAGGTCTTAAAGGTACAGATAATATGGGTGGAGGGAGCATTCAACACAGGTTAAAGAGATGTGTATTGTCTCCAGACAGAACAGCTAGTGAGATTCTACAAGCCCAGGAGGCAAGCTGTGGGGGTTACTGATAAAGTGACATAAATCCAACATCCCGGTTTAGGCCGATTTGTGGGATTTATCCTCCAGCAACCAGCACTTACTGCAGACATGGTCCCTGGGGTCCACCTTGGGGTCCACTTGCTCCCCCATCATGCAGAAACAGCACATTACATATCCCTTCATACGAATTTACCTTGTATGAGTTGGTGTAATTTAAAAGTGTAACCCTACCCTGCCTCTGCCTGTCCTTGCCGAAGCCCTGTTGAAGAAGATTCTTAGAGATAGGATGTATGCGCATTTAGAAAGGAATAAACTCATTGACGATCGTCAGCATGGTTTTGTGAGAGGGAGGTCATGCTTCACTAACCTGGTGGAATTTTTTGAAGAAGTGACCAGAATGGTTGACGAGGGAAGGGCCGTGGATGTCGTCTATATGGACTTTAGTAAAGCGTTTGACAAAGTCCCTCATGGTAGGCTGGTGAAAAAGGTTGGATCTCATGGGATAAAGGGGGAGGTGGCTAGATGGGTGGAGAACTGGCTTGGTCACAGAAGACAGAGGGTGGGAGTGGAAGGGTCTTTTTCCGGCTGGGGGCCTGTGACTAGTGGTGTTCCACAGGGCTCTGTATTGGGACCTCTGCTGTTTGTGATTTATATAAACGATCTGGAAGAAGGTGTAACTCGGGTGATCAGTAAGTTTGCGGACGACACAAAATTGGCAGGACTTGCAGATAGTGAGGAGCATTGTCAGATGCTACAGAAGGATATAGATAGGCTGGAAATTTGGGCAAAGAAATGGCAGATGGAGTTCAATCCTGATAAATGTGAAGTGATGCATTTTGGTAGAAATAATGTAGGGAGGAGCTATACGATAAATGGCAGAACCATAAAGGGTGTAGATACGCAGAGGAACCTGGGTGTGCAAGTCCACAGATCCTTGAAGGTGACGTCACAGGTGGAGAAGGTGGTGAAGAAGGCATATGGCATGCTTGCCTTTATAGGACGGGGCATAGAGTATAAAAGTTGGGGTCTGATGTTGCAGTTGTATAGAACGTTGGTTCGGCCGCATTTGGAATACTGCGTTCAGTTCTGATCGCCACACTCCCAGAAGGACGTGGAGGCTTTGGAGAGTGTACAGCGGAGGTTTACCAGGATGTTGCCTGGTATGGAACGGCTTAGTTATGAGGAGAGATTGGGTCAACTGGGGTTGTTCTCCCTGGAAAGACGGAGGATGAGGGGAGACTTAATAGAGGTGAATAAAATTATGAAAGGCATAGATAGGGTGAACGGTGGGAAGCTTTTCCCCAGGTTGGTGGTGACGTTCACGAGGTGTCATAGGTTCAAGGTGAAGGGGGGGAGGTTTAACACAGATATCAGAAGGACATATTTTACACAGAGGGTGGTGGGGGCCTGGAATGCGCTGCCAGGCAAGGTGGTGGAGGCGGACACACTGGGAACGTTTAAGACTTATCTGGACAGCCATATGAACGGAGTGGGAATGGAGGGATACAAAAGAATGGTCTCGTTTGGACCAGGGAGCGGCACGGGCTTGGAGGGCCGAAGGGCCTGTTTCTGTGCTGTATTGTTCTTTGTTCTTTGTTCTGTGAGCCAAAGCCAGTTCACACTCGACTCCCCACTCACTCCGCTGCCCACTCCCGACGCTGCCCGCTGTATAGAGTGACTTTTATACTAAAAAAATACAATCTCCCAGACACCCCTGCGGCCTACTCCCACTTCCCTGAGTTGAAACCCTTGAAAAAAGTCCGCGAAAAAACGGCTTAAATAAATAAATAATTCACAGCACTTTACTCACCCTCAGCACTGCTGCTGAGAATCTCTCCCTCTGTCCTGCTCCAGTCGGACAAATGAGCCAGCGAGCTCCCATCGGAAGCCGCGGTATTGAAGGTAAAGGCACATCAAAGGGAACCAGACAAACAAAATCCTGAGTGGCATATCTTTAAGGGAAACCAGGCAGCCGACAAAGCGGCACAATCCGCCTTGAAAACGGGGAGGTGCAGGTCTTGCCGGCCGCCTCGGCGAAAACCGAACCCCCGATAGACATCTCACAGCTACATGCTGATACCCCTGAAAAAGAACGTGTGAGGTGGAAAACTCAAGGAGCTACACCTGATGGAGGTGGGGGGGGGGGGCGGCGGGGGGGGGGGAGGGGTATGGAGATTAAATGATAAAGTTCTAGCCCCAGAATGTATCCAGCATACTTTGATGCAGTTACATAATGGGCTGTCGCATGTGAGAAGGGATGCCATGATGACCAGGATAGGGAAGGCATGGTGGTGGAAAGGAATGGGACGGGACATTGCCCGATATTGTCACCGTTGCATAACCTGTGCACATTATAACCCTGGAAGACCCGTAAAAATCAAGATGGGGCACCCGCCTCGCCCGAAGGGTCCCTGGGAACCCCTGCAAATTGACTTTACAGGACCTCTTCCGCAGTCACACGGGAGAACCTACTGCTTGGTAATGATTGATCAATTCACCAGATGGGGAGAAGCATTCCCGACGAAAAATTGTTCTGCCACGACAGTGGCTAGAATACTTGCTGAGGAAGTTATCCCAAGATGGGGCGTGCCTTTGCAAATAGACTCCGATCAAGGCACACACTTTACGGGGAAAGTAGTAAAGGCCATATGTCAACTGATGGGGATAAAACAGAAATTTCACATACCCTACCACCCTCAAAGCTCAGGAATGCTGGAACGTATCATTAGGACACTTAAGACCTCCGTTTCAAAGGCCATGCAGGAATCAGGGAAGAGATGGACAGAAGTATTACCCGCCATATTAATGAAATTCAGGACCACTACAAATCGGACCACTGGGCTCACACCATATGAGATAATGACCGGAAGGGCTATGCAACTGCCAGAGTCCATCATTACCGGAGGGGCAGATGTAGGGCCATTATGGGACAGGATTAGACGATATGTATTAGAGTTAAGCTCCCAATTAAAAGATATAGAATCATAGAAACCCTACAGTGCAGAAAGAGGCCATTTGTCCCATCGAGTCTGCACTGACCACAATCCCACCCAGGCCCTACCCCCATATCCCGACATATTCTACCCGCTAATCCCTCTAACCTACGCATCTCAGGACACTGAGGGGCAATTTCAGCATGGCCAATCAACCTAACCCGCACATCTTTCGACTGTGGGAGGAAACCAGAGCACCCAGAGGTAACCCACGCAGACACGTGGAGAATGCGCAAACTCCACACAGACAGCAACCCAAGCCGGGAATCGAACCCAGGTCGCTGGAGCTGTGAAGCATCAGTGCTAATAACTGTGCTACCGTGCCGCCCAAAGTGGAAGGTTGCAGTTAACCCATTCCTAACATAACCGGCACATCTTTCGGTCTTTGGGAGGAAACTGGAGCACCCAGACGAAACCCACGTGCAAACTGCACACAGACAGTGACCCAAGCCAGGAATTGAACCCAGGCCCCTGGCGTTGGGAGGCTGCCGTGCTAACCACTGTGCCACCGTGTTGCCCCATGCGAAAAACGGTACGGGACAAATAGTGATAGATGAGCACAACAAACTAGAACAGACCTCGGAGGTAACCCGGAGGGCAGCAAGGTTATGGTAAAAACACTACCAGGAAAACCTGGATTTGCCCCCGAATGGAAAGGCCCCGATGAGGTCATTATCAGTGGAGACACCTGTGCCTGCATAGATATGCAAGGTAGGGGTGTCTGGAAGCATTGGACTCAGTTAAAGGAATACACCAATTACTGCAACAAAATAGTTAAAAGGGGAGTAAAGGGTTAAAAGAAAACAAGCAGGCTGTAAGTTTTTCTCTCACTCGAGCGAGAGAGAAAGATGTAATTGCGATCGAGAGCCTCATGTGGTGGAATGGGGTATAGCAGATCAATGCGAGTTTAATAAATTACGTTCCCCGTAAATTTTACGATAATGCATCGAACAGAGATTTGGGGAATGTGGGAATAATAGCATTAGATTACATCTGAAGCGTCGTTAGGAGAGTTAACCATTTAAGCACACAGTAGATTCGATTTTGCATCTGCCTGTGTACAAATAATTAATTAATTTAGTAGGGATATTTAAAAATGATAAAATAAATGGATTATTTGGATTAGGTTTTTGTTAAATTTGAAAATGTATTCTTGATAGAACTGAAGTTGAAACGATAAATAGAAATAATTATTCCTGCCTATTCGAAATGATGATTAATCACTTGTTTATGTTCCTCTGAGTTATAAGACTTGCAGTAATTTTAAGATATAGTCAAAAGTTAACAGAGAAGGGAGTTACATAAGGTAGAATGGGAGTGCGTGTGTCTTACTGGGAATTATTATACTGCCATAATGCATTCTAATTAAAATGTGTTACATGGATCAACCAGGAAACTGTATTAAATGACAGACGGGCTAAAAGGGATTGCCCGCCTATGATACCAAATTGACAAATCAATATAATTAGAGATGAGGAAAATAATTCAGTGGAATAAGTGAGATACGAAATGCTGGGGAAGTATTTGTTACAAACGGTTAAAGCTTAAAGTGATAAGATTTTTTGAATTTACTTCTGTTTTGAGCTAAATTACAGTTTGGAAGGCAGCAGAATAAAAGCGACTGTTAGTCAACGGTCTGTATTCTTAAATGTTTTACTTCCATTCTAGTTTAAGATGTTAAGTCTGAATAAATGTTGGAAGCTTCCATGTGTATCCGTGTGTTTTACAACGTGATTGCGTGAATGTTTTGTTGTTGTTCGTTTTAATGTTGAGAAAGGAGTTAAACCTTGGAAGGACCATGCGCTCTTTCTTTGTCTTGAAGTTGAAATTATAAGAGTGTAGTTGAGAAGTTAAAAAATAAGAAGTAATTTTGTAAAAAATAGAAAAGCAGGAACAAATGAATAAGGTGAATATACTGTCTCTGAGTCAGTTTAAAGTCTTATCAAATCAATGAATCGTAGTTCTGATTATCCCAAGTTACAGCAGGAGATTAATCAATTAAAACCTCCGTTGTTAATACAAATAAAGATGTTGTCCTTGAGTATTTTTAATTTGCATTTGATGCCAACCATTGAACACCATGAATTATTGGAACTTGTGTTGCCAGTTAGTTACCGATATGAAATTCAAGACTTGTGTGATGTTCTGATAACATGCAACAAATTACATCATTTAAATCATCTAACATTGATGATAGTTCTGATCGTGCAACGAGGTAAAACTATATACTGCGGTTGGAATTGTGCCATCTATTGTTCAAGGTTTTCCAAATCTAAGAACACTGCAAAGCTTAAAAACTAGCCAGCGAGGAAGCAAAACCAAAACATTTCTAATCAAGTAACTCTTGTTATTGGTATATGCATAGTGCTTGTTATTGTTCTAAAAGTGCAAGGAATTCTGATCTGGAGCTCAGTTTAAAAATGGAAACAGATTAATTTAAAAATTAAATTAAGAGGGTTTCGAGATACCCGAGAAAAATCAAATCCTGAAGAGCCGTAACCAATTTATAATATATATTGTGTAGTAATAAAAACACAATGCTGTGGGAAAAAAGGCTAGTTATTCCAAACATGTAACCATTATTTGCCGTAATTTGTAATAACTTGCAAAATTACTATTAACATGACAGGAAGTGAAACCGGATTTCTTAAGAGATGCAGAGAGAGCTTGAAATGCTCCCTGACAGTCCCAACATGGGATGTCCTAGTAAAAATATTACCTAACAAATCAGGGCTTGTACAAAAATGAAATGAGCCGCATGAAGTTATAATTAATGGAAATACCTGTGCCTGTATAGACTCAGTTGAATATGCTGAAATTGATTGGAAAGTATGTGCCAAAGACTACTTTCCCGGAGTCTATTTTCACTTCTTTATTTCCTAGTTTATAGGCAGTAACCAGTTTCTCATCCTCCAATGCCATGCCGAAGTAATCCTTGGAAGTATCCTTGTTGCCCAGGTACAAAACAAACAGATGCAATTGCAAACATTGACCTACAAGCAAGCTGAACGGGTTCGCAGTGTCGCGCGCGGACGATATAGCCTCTGGACCATTGTGTAACGATCGCGCGGGATATTAGTAAGTGATAAGATGCTTCTCATGCTGATTCTCACGACGCTGGTCCTGTTAGCCATAGCAGGAAAGGATAACTGCAATTATGAGGATTTAGGGAGGAAGCACAGTGATCATCTCTGGAACGAAGACTCTGTCTACTGTATGAACACCTTCGTGTATATGTCTTATCTGTATGCATCAGAATCGAATCTGACCAAGTGCTGGGTGTGTTCACACATTCCCATGCACGGAGGAAAGGGAGGAATTCCCTTATTTACTATCCCTTTTTCAGCTCCAGAAGTAATTGAATGGGTTTTTAATCAGAGTGGAACCCAGAAAGGGTCAAGGAAACTGACATTTAAAACCCCATCGGGTACCACTATGCAGGTTATCAGCAACAGTGATGTTGTTTCAAGGCTACGGGGTGGAGGGTGCACTTTATCGACCTTTAAGAAACATTACCAACACAACTGTGACAGCTCAGATTCCCCACCCTACTTCATTGTGAAAAATCAACAAAGGGGAGTTATCTGCCAGACAAGAAATGGAACCATACCTGTTGGCCGTAGCTACTGTTTACAGCAGATTGATATCACTGATGACGCTGAGAGCATGATACAGGTCACAATCCAGTGCCCCATAGCCACCATCCCGGTTAGCCTCTCCTCCGCTTATGTAAGCGCGATGACTGCATATAATGGTACCTATTTTGTCTGTGGAAACAATGCCTATCCGTGGCTTCCCTGGAATTGGGCAGGATCGTGTTATTTGGCATATGTGGTGCCTTATATTCACTATTACACTGACTTACGGGACCACCCCGAGATACACCTGCTTAGGGCTAAGCGAGCCATTAGTGAGACAGAACGATTCTTCATGATAGCCTACCCATTTTTTGGGACGGCAAAGGCAGCACAGGAACTTTTCCAGATGGCCTTAACCCTAGAGAAAATTGCAAATGAGACTAAAAATGGGTTCGAGGAGGTGAGCACAGCCGTCTCTGAAATATCAGCAGAGGTCGTAGCTATTCGGACTGTGGCGTTACAGAATCGATTAGCACTCGATTACGTGCTAGCCTCCCAAGTAGGAACATGTGCCATAGTTGGCTCCGAATGTTGTACGTATATTCCCGAAGCTTCGGAGAATATAATTCGCTTAGCAGATCATATTAAACAAGTAGCAAAAGCAATACAGGAAGAAGGGAACCAATATCATGATTATAACCCTCTGGGCTGGCAGGGGCAATGGTTTGGGTCGTGGGGTTCATACCTGATGCATGGATTGATTGTATTAATTGTAATTGTAATTACTTGCTGTGTTTCTATGGCCTTATTGAACCCCGGTTGCAAAACAGTAACAGCGTGGATTATGACGGTCGCAAGTGTACAGGCAGAGGGGACAGATCTCCCAGAAAAGGAAGAGCTGGGCCCATATGCTGGTAACATTTGGTTCTGAGTTGGTCATAGGGGCCATCTGTAGACCACCTGGCACCCGACCAAAAAGGGGGGAGTGAAGTCGGGAATGGGTTAATAAACTTCAAAACTCAAAGTGTCAAAGTGACCTCTGTGATATTTAGAGCTTGTATGAGAAGTGCTGGATAATTCATTGTTTTGGTTAGAATTCATTGTTTCTTACATTCGGACAAGATAAGGGAAACCCGTTGTCTCCTGAATGTATATCAGATTAACTTGCTTGTGGAAAACCTGTGATATTGTTTCAATGCAATGACAAACGATCGCGGCCTTGGAGATTGCTCATAAAGCGGGAATCTGACCATGAATTAAAGACAGTAAAAATTTATAATAAGGGGCGGGACCGAGAGGTATAAAACTCTGTTCTGAACTCATATTTGATGAGACGTTTGGGGGTCCAATGTTAGGAACCTCACGTCTCCCACAATTGTGAACATAAACCTGCATTTTGATCCACTAATAGTGTCAGGGATTTCTTGCCTACAACAGTGCTCATTGTTTCATTTCAAATAACTTTCACCAAAGACATGGTCACAATGAGGAATGATGGGAAGCGTAAATGACAGAATTTGAACTTCAGTTAGGATAATCTCAGTCCACCCGCTGGGCCGGGAATACAGTCTCAATGTTTGCAATGCCGTGTTGGAGAGTCAGCCATTCAACCTGCGTTGCCGTGTGTGTTCTCTTTTGGAGGACTCCTTCCACGCAAGCTCCTTTACCCCAATAACTGATTCCAGTGGTCCTGTCTCTCCGCGTCGCTCCTGCCAAAAAGGCCCCGCACGCACACCTGCATTCAACCTGGGCTGTGACAGTTCAGCTGCAAGGACCAAAACAAAAATCAATTTTGGCAGCGGTGGGATTCGAACCCACGCCTCCGCAGAGACTGGAACCCTAAGGCAGCGCCTTGGACCGCTCGGCCACGCTACCACGGCCCAACCAATCGCAATCATGTTATTTACTAATAATGTTACTGACATTCATGAGAACCACTGGAGCTTGGAAAGGCCATCAAGAGCTCCTTCACTGAATCAGGTAATCCTGAACTTTCTAACAAACAGGAATCATCTCACGTCAGAAAACTAATGAGCTGCAGTGAAGGGTCGCATCATTTAAACTTTCCTTCAGCTCGTCGTTTCCCAATCTCGTGCCAGAAATGACAAGAAAACCTCCTGTTGAATTTGCTCAGAGTCTTCACTTCAGGACACGAGGCGAGATTATGTTTTATATGTTCAACCAGGCATAACTGAGATTTGTTTTCACGGCTTGGATGAGAGAAATAAATCTTCATTTCCAGACCTGTAATCTAAACAACAGCGAAAGAGTCAAACTCTAACCACCAGACCAACATCTTACAGCGTATTTTAGAATTTACTTTATCCACGCTGGTTTTGTTACTTTAATTTTCACGCCAGACCACTTTCACCACAAACAGCTTTCTCCTGCCAAATGGCACCTTCTGGTTCAACACCAGTGATAGAACATAGAACATAGAACAGTACAGGACAGAACAGGCCCTTCGGCCCACGATGTTGTGCCGAGCTTTATCTGAAACCAAGATCAAGCTATCCCACTCCCTATCATCCTGGTGTGCTCCATGTGCCTATCCAATAACCGCTTAAATGTTCCTAAAGTGTCTGACTCCACTATCACTGCAGGTAGTCCATTCCACACCCCAACCACTCTCTACGTAAAGAACCTACCTCTGATATCCTTCCTGTATCTCCCACCACGAACCCTATAGTTATGCCCCCTTGTAATAGCTCCATCCACCCGAGGAAATAGTCTTTCAACGTTCACTCTATCTATCCCCTTCATCATTTTATAAACCTCTATTAAGTCACCTCACAGCCTCCTCCGCTCCAGAGAGAACAGCCCTCGCTCCCTCAACCTTTCCTCAGAAGACCTACCCTCCAAACCAGGCAGCATCCTGGTAAATCTCCTCTGCACTCTTTCCAGCGCTTCCACATCCTTCTTATAGTGAGGTGACCAGAACTGCACACAATATTCCAAATGTGGCCTCACCAAGGTCCTGCACAGTTGCAGCATAACCCCATGGCTCTGAAACTCCAACCCCCTGTTTAAAAAAGCTAATACACTATAGGCCTTCTTCACAGCTCTACCCACTTGAATGGCAACCTTTAGAGATCTGTGGATATGAACCCCAAGATCTCTCTGTTCCTCCACAGTCTTCAGAACCCTACCGTTGACCCTGTAATCCACATTTAAATTAGTCCTACCAAAATGAATCACCTCACGTTTATCAGGGTTAAACTCCATTTGCCATTTTTCAGCCCAGCTTTGCATCCTATCTATGACTCTTTGCAGCCTACAACAGCCCTCCACCTCATCCACTACTCCACCAATCTTGGTGTCATCAGCAAATTTACTGATCCACCCTCCAGCCCCCTCCTCTAAGTCATTAATAAAAATCACAAAGAGCAGAGGACCAAGCACTGATCCCTGCGGCACTCGGCTAGCAACCTGCCTCCAATCCGAAAATTTTCCATCGACCACCACTCTCTGTCTTCGATCAGACAGCCAGTTACCTATCCAATCGGCCAACTTTCCCTCTATCCCATACCTCCTCAGTTTCATCATAAGTCGACCATGGGGGACCTTATCAAACGCCTTACTAAAATCCATGTATCTGACATCAACTGCCCTACCTTCATCAACACACTTAGTTACCTCCTCAAAAAATTCAATCAAATTTGTGAGGCACGACTTGCCCTTCACGAATCCGTGCTGATTATCCCGGATTAATCCGCATCTTTCTAAATGGTCGTAAATCCCATCTCTAAGGACCTTTTCCATCAATTTACCAACCACCGAAGTAAGTCTATAATTCCCAGGTTCATTTCTATTCCCTTTCTTAAACAGAGGAACAACATTCGCCATTCTCCAATCCTCTGGCACCATCCCCGTGGACAGCGAGGACCCAAAGATCAAAGCCAAAGGCTCTGCAATCTCATCCCTTGCCTCCCAAAGAATCCTAGGATACATTTCATCAGGCCCAGGGGACTTATCGACCTTCAGTTTATTCAAAACTGCCAGGACATCCTCCCTCCGAACATCTATTTCCTCCAGCCTATTAGCCTGTAACACCTTCTCTTCCTCAAAAACATGGCCCCTCTCCTTGGTGAACACTGAAGAAAAGTATTCATTCATCACCTCGCCTATCTCTGCTGACTCCATACACAAGTTCCCACTACTGTCCTTGACCGGCCCTAACCTCACCCTGGTCATTCTTTTATTCCTCACATAAGAGTAAAAAGCCTTGGGGTTTTCCTTGATCCGACCCGCCAAGGACTTCTCGTGTCCCCTCCTAGCTCTCCTAAGCCCCTTTTTCAGCTCATTCCTTGCTAACTTGTAACCCTCAATCGAGCCATCTGAACTTTGTTTCCTCATCCCTACATAAGCTTCCCTCTTCCTTTTCACAAGACATTCCACCTCTTTCGTGAACCATGGCTCTCTCACTCGGCCATTTCCTCCTTGCCTGACAGGGACATACCTATCAAGGACATCCAGTACTTGTTCCTTGAAAAAGTTCCACTTTTCATTAGTTCCTTTCTCTGACAGTTTCTGTTCGCAACATATGCCCCCTAATTCTTGCCTAATCGCATCGTAATTACCTCTCCCCCAATTTTAAATCTTGCCCTGCCGTACGGCCCTATCCCTCTCCATTGCAATAACAAAAAACACCGAATTGTGGTCACTATCTTCAAAGTGCTCTCCCACAACCAAATCTAACACTTGGCCCGGTTCATTTCCCAGTACCAAATCCAATGTGGCCTCACCTCTTGTCGGCCTATCCACATATTGTGTCAGGAAACCCTCCTGCACACACTGCACAAAAACTGCCCCATCCGAACTATTTGACCTACAAAGGCTCCAATCATTGTTTGGAAAGTTAAAGTCCCCCATGACCACCACCCTGCGACCCCCACACATATCCATAATCTGCTTAGAAACCCCCTCCTCCACATCCCTATCACTATTTGGGGGCCTATAGTAAACTCCTAACAACGTGACCGCTCCTTTCCTATTTCTAACCTCAGCCCATATTACCTCAGTGTGCAGATCCCCCTCGAAGTGCCTTTCCGCAGCCGTTAAACTATCCTTGATTAACAATGCCACTCCTCCACCTCTTTTACCAGCTTCCCTACACTTAGTGAAACATCTATACCACGGAACGTCCAACAACCATTCCTGTCCTTGTTCTACCCACGTCTCCGTAATGGCCACAACATCGTAGTCCCAAGTACCAATCCATGCCCCAAGTTCATCTACCTTGTTCCGGATATTCCTTGCATTGAAGGAGACACACTTCAACCCACCTTCCTGTCTACCGGTACCCACCCTTGACCCTGATACCTTCCCCAATACCTCACCACCCTCACTGACGTCTGGACTACAACTCCTTTTCCCACTCACCTGACAAATTAGTTTAAACCCCCCTGAAGAGCCGTAACAAATTTCCCTCCCAGGATATTGGTGCCCCTCTGGTTCAGGTGCACCCCGTCCTGTTTGTACAGGTCCCACCTTCCCCAGAATGTGTTCCAATTATCCACGTATCTGAAACCCTCCCTCCTACACCATCCCTGCAACCACATGTTTAACTGCACTCTCTCCCTGTTCCTCAACTCGCTGTCACGTGGCACCGGCAACGTACCAGAGATGACCACATGTTTTGTCTTGGCTCTCAGCTTCCAGCCCAGCTCCAGAAATTCCTGCTTTAAATCCCCGTCCCTTCGCTTACCTATGTCATTGGTATCAATGTGTACCACGACTTGTGACTGTTTCCCCTCCCCCTTCAGAATCCGGAAAACACGGTCTGAGACCTCACGGACCTTGGCATCCGATAGGCAACATACCATCCGTGAGTCTCTTTTGCTGCCACAGAACCACCTATCTACCCTCTAACTAGCGAGTCCCCAATAACTATTGCCCTCCCGCTCTGCCCCTTACCCTCCCGAGCCACAGAGACGGACACAGTGCTGGAGATCCTCTCACTGCGGCTCGCCACTGGTATGTCATCCCCCTCAACCATATCCAAAGCGGAATACTTGTTGCTAAGGGGAACGACCACCGGGGATCCCTGCACGGACTGCTTCCTCGCAGCCCCTCTCACCGTCACCCATCTGTTTTCATTCCTCGGAGTAACTGTATTCCTAAAGCTTCTGTCTATGGCCACCTCTGCGTCCCTAATGATCCTAAGTTCATCCAACTCCAGCTCCAGTTCCCTAACACGGTTTTGGAGGAGCTGCAGATGGGTGCACTTCCCACAGGTGTAATCAGCAGGGACACTGTCGTCGTCCCTCACCTCAAACATAGTGCAAGAGGAACATAGCACTGCCTGCACACCCATCCCCTCTAGATACCTTGCGAGTACCAGGTGGAAAGTGCAGAAATGAATTTAAACTCACCTCTGCTCGCCCTTACTGCCTGAGCCCTGTGAGCCAAAGCCTTATAGCTCACACTCTGCTTCCCACTCACTCCACAGCCCGCTCCCGACGCTGCCCGCTGTATACTGCAGCCTCCCTTTTATACTTCACGCGCTTAAATAACCCTTCCCAGACTCCTTAGCAGCCCTCTTCCAGTTTTCACTTCAAACTTAAAATTCTACTGCAAAAGTAAAGGCCAAAAAAACACACACACCAGCTGACTAATTAAATAAATAAACAATTCAATTAATCTCTCACCAGCACTGCTGCCTCCAATCACTCCCTCTCAGCTTGGTCCAGTGGAACAATGAGGATCTGTTCAGCCAATGAGAACATACAATAAGCACTCCAGCGCAATTACCACTTTTGCTTCCGAAGGTTCGAAACTGGACAGAAATGTTTCCTTTTTTTTCATTGCAGCGTGAGAGAGAAATTTCATAATTCAGCATCAATGTTAACGGTAATATTTGACTCATCACCAGTCAGATTTCATCTTTCAACAACATCTCAATTGTCAGTACTTTGAAGCCTATCACTGTGCTTCTCTTTTTGTGTTTGTTCCTCAACTGTTGCACAAGTGAAATTTCCAGCTCTGATATAAAGTTGCAGTCCTCACTCGGCTGATTCTAGCAGATCTGCTTTCGACCAGAGAATAAATCGGGTTATTTTTAATCGTTTGCTGGGAGCAATGAATCTTCTCTTCCTAAGCGGAAATTAAAACTGGGGGAGTATTGAACACAAAGCATTGGACTCTCAGTGTAACCAGTGAACCGAGATTTCCAAACTGACTCACCCAATGTCCCCTTGCTTGTTGTTTTCATCTCAGATCTTTTTCACCCGAGACAAGTTTCTACTTCAAAATGTTCTGTTTGGATGGAACATAATTGCCTCCTTCAGCCAAAGACAACATTGATTAAGTTCGCTGTGCCACAGGATTGACAGTGAGGTGCAATAGTTCCACAAGATGCTGACGTTTCGAAGGATGAGAGGGGATCTGATCGAGGTATATAAAATTCGAAATGGATTGAAAGGTTTAACGAAGACCAAAACTTTCTTCTTATGGGCAATCCAGAACAAGAGGTCACATGTATAGTTTGAGTGGCGGTAGATTTAAAACTGAGATGAGGGGAAACTACCTCTCGCAGTGGTGAATTGGTGGAACTCACTGTCACATAGCGCTGTGGAGTCTGATTCGTTGAATGGTTTCAATAAGGGATAGATATATTTCTGACAAAAAAAACGCATGAAAGGAGCACAGATGGGGAGGTGGATTTCAGACAAGGGAGAGATCGAATGGCGGAGCAGGATCAAAGGGCTGAATTTGCCTACATTTGCTCCCAATTCCTAAATTCCTATGTTTCAAACTAAAACTTTCAATTTTCAAAGCCACCAACCTCATCGCTGTGGTTCTGTTTTAATCTATCCTTTTGGTTCCCCTTCACCGACAACACATGTGAGTCCTGTAAATAACTTTGTAATCGCCTCATTCTGTGGTGTAATCATTCTGTTATTCTATGTTTCCCCCATTTATTTTCTCCTGACTTCCACCCTACCAGATGTTGTTAAGTTTCCTCCCTGCTGGATTTCACTTGTTTTAAACTTGCCATTTTTCTAACCATTCCTAGTGCTAATGAAAGGTCAGGGAGGTGAAAGTTGATTTCTGTTTCCCTACGCACACAAGCTGTCTGACGTCCTGAGGTTTTCCAACATTACCTTTTATTGCCAATGTCTAATCCGCTTTGGATGGCAAAGCTGACGTACATCCCTACAGATGGTTTGTTGGTCTCGGGGCATAATTCTCGCTTTCGGTGTTAACATCGAGTCATAGAGTCATAGAGGTTTACAGCATGGAAACAGGCCCTTCGGCCCAACTTGTCCATGCCGTCTTCTTTTTTCAACCCCTAAACTAATCCCAGTTGCCCGCATTTGGCCCATATCCTTCTATACCCATCGTACCCATGTAACTATCTAAATGTTTTTTAAAACATAAAATTGTACCAGCCTCTACTACTACCTCTGGCAGCCTGTTCCAGACACTCACCTCCCTCTGTGTGAAAAAGTTGCCGGTCTGGACACTTTTGTATATCTCCCCTCTCACCTTAAACCTATGCCCTCTAGTTTTAGACTCCCCTACCTTTGGGAAAAGATATTGACTATCTACCTTTTCTATGCCCCTCATTAACTTAAAGACTTCTATAAGGTCATCCCTTAACCTCCTACGCTCCAGAGAAAAAAGTCCCAGTCTATTCAGTATCTCCTTATAACTCAATCCATCAAGTCCTGGTAGCATCCTCGTAAATCGTTTCTGCACTCTTTCTAGTTTAATAATATCCTTTCTATAATAGGGTGACCAGAATTGCACACAGTATTCCAAGTGTGGCCTTACCAGCTTCGACAAGACGTCCCAACTCCTGTATTCAATGTTCTGACCAATGAAACCAAACATGCTGAATGCCTTCTTCACCACTCTGTCCACCTGTGACGCCACTTTCGAGGAGCGATGAGCATGTACCCCTAGATCTCTTTGTTCTGTAACTCTCTCCAACATCTGCAACGTTGTGAGAGGTTCCTGGACAAGCCCTCATGTAGCTACTGTTTCGTATTGGGCAAGTCATGGATTTCGTTGTCCTATTTCCTGTGCAAATGGCGGTATTGGCTTAAATGGGGTCTGATTTGAGAAACTGAGCACACACTGCAAGCTTCTGTCAGCACAATACACTCACATAGAATCAAAACATTTTCAAATGTTGACTTTGTTTATGGACATTCACCTAATCCTTATTCACCACTTCAGTGGATTCCATGCTTGTGGGTTCAGACAGCGGTTGTGTGTATATTGGGGTGTGGGTCTCAATCCCTCTCTAATTCGTTTTTTGTCGCTGTGTACGTATCTCAGACTCTTTCACTCAGTCAGTCTCTCGGTCTATGAATCGATTACTGTTCCCTCATTTGCTCTTTGCTCCCTCTATTCTCTCGCTGTCTATGTTTAACCGAGGTTCACTGCATTGATTCTTGTGATGTGGCTGTTGGCCTGGGAAGAGAGATTCGGTGGGATGAGCCTGTCTTCTTTGTTGATGAGCAAAATGAGAGGTGATCAGATTGAGAATTCTGAAAATGGGGAGACAATTTGACTTCGGACCTACAGACACGCTGTTTCCCCAACTGGTTTGAGTATTTAGATCAAAAATATTAAGGTGAAAGGTGTAAGAGGAGCTTGCAATGTTTGCAAGGAAATGCAGTTAAGAAGTGGAAGATGTGAATGAAGTTATTGATGATTGAGAGGAATGCATTCTAACATCAGGGATTCTGCAGGTTGATGAAGTGTAAACATTTGTAATCAAAACAAGCTGAGACACCAGATGGAAACGCCATGTTTTTCTCCACGCACGTTCGGATATTGAGTGCCGTCTCCTATGTGTCTTGCTAGCTCAGTCGCCAGAACATGCGACTCTTACTCCTTGAGCCGCACATTGGGCACTGTTGTTTTTAAACTTTACCCCTTTCCTGAGTGAACTCCAGCTCTCCATTTCTCCGGCAGTGTCGCCGCTCAAACTGCGTCTTTCTCCATTCCGCGTGGTTAATCCCACAGCTACTTGTTTTTGAGTTAAACCGATCTCTGCTTCCACGGAAGGCGAAGAGTTTAGTGCTTATTCAGCGAGAAGCTTTCTTCTAATTTTGCGCGAAATTTGAACCCATTTCGGGGAGATTGTTTCAGTGGAGTAATAATTTCCCCCACTGTCATTTCATCACTCCAGCCTGACGTCCTATCACAAGCCTTTCTCCTTTGGCCCTCTATTTTCCATGACTCTGTATTTGCTCGTAACCCATTTAATCTCTAATTTCTTCCAGTATGGATAAAAGGTCAGCGATCCGAAACTTTCACTCTGTTTCCATCTCCATAGAAGCTGGTTGACCTGCGGAGTGTTTTCAACGTTTTCTGTTCTGAGGAACGGTTTGCAGCAACTGCAGTATATGTTTTTTTCTGGTTCAATGCGGATCAGTTTTCTTTGACTGAGCCTTACCTGTTGAAATAGTTAAAGGGTTGAGTTTTTAAATAATAAGACACAAGGATATGTCACTCTGTTTGACATGAAATGAAACAAAATGAGGATTGATCATTTTAGAAGATGTAACTAATATTTTGCAGGGGGTCCACTTACGGCTGCCATTCACTCTCATCTGTCCCAATTTAATGAAGAAGTGGGACGGCGCGACTCCAGACTGCTCAGAGTTACACCATGGAACCGACAACACTCTAACCTAAGACCTCTAGCCTTTCTCCCAAAGCACATAGGCCTTCCTCCTAAAACACGCGCACACATACACACTTGCTCAATAATTGCCAGTCTCCAGTCGAATAGTTGTTGTTGTGTGACACCGACTGAACTTTTCTTTCAAAAGAGTTGAAGAGTAGCGAAAGATGGAAAAAAAAACATTGATGTTTCAGACATCTGACGCCAGAGGTTCAACAACGTGCAATGTTGAACAGGCTGACAAACTGTCCTCCAGATTCCTACTTCATAAGAAATTAAAACAAAAGGTCGTTCAACAAATCAATTCTCAGCAATCGGAAAGAAGAGCAAGGATCCAACTAAACTCAAACCCGGTTCGCTGGATCCAGAATGATCACCATTAGACCAAAAAGCCAAAAACATAGCAGTCGGCTGCTAATGGTCACTCAAAGCATTTGGCTCACTAGTTGCTGCTGTCACATTGAATGGAAAAAGTCACATGCTTTGAGTGAGTATTTGCATCTGGCGGCTCTGTTCCTGGTTCTGTGGTGTGATGGTGAGCACTCTGGACTCTGAACCTAGTAATACGAGTTCAGATCTCGGTGAAACGTGCCTTCTATTTGCTAAAGCCGGTGACTGGTTTGCTGAAGGACATTTTCTTTGAAATTCTCAGGAAGTGAATTTTTGACTCTGAGGAAATTTCAGCAAATTCCAGTGCAATCACATTGCAGACGATGCAGCGAATGATTCTCCTGGTTTCATTGTTTCAGCCCCAGAGGACGATTGCTCATAGATTGCAAAGAACTCGGATCATAAAATCCCTCCAATTCAGAAGGAAGCCATTCGGCCCATCGAAACTGCACAGACAACAATCACCCCCCACCTGCCCCCACCCCCCCACTTCCCACCCCGCACCCCCTACCCCTACCCCCCCACCCCCTACCCCGCCACGCCCCCACCCCCCTCCCCCTCACTCCCCTACCCACCCCCAACCCCCACACCCCCACCCGCCCCCAACCCCCCTCACCCCCCCACTCCCCCACCCGCCCCCAACCCCCCTCACCCCCCCACTCCCCCACCCGCCCCCAACCCCCCCAACCCCCTCACCCCCCCACTCCCCCACCCGCCCCCAACCCCCACAACCCCCACCCTCCTCACCCCCCACCCCATCCCACCCCCCCTCCCCACCCCCCCCCCTCCCCCCAGCTCCAGATCGCTGGATTCAGAGTGCAGAGTGCCCACAATTTCACCACAGAACAAAATGTGTTTGGTGACGATTTGCAGGTAGCTCCCATGTTCCCGATTGTGTGGTATAATTGTAAGCATTCTGGCCTCTGAATTCAGATCTCGGTGGAGCCTTGTTTTTCTTTATTGAAGCCGATGATTGGTTTGCTGAAGGGTATTTTATTTCAAATTGTCAGAAAGTGGAATTTTAAACTCTGAAGAAATTTCAGCATATTCCACCGCAATCACACTGCAGTCGATGCAGAAAATGATTTCCCAGCATAACCGCTGCATCCCCAGGGGACGATTGCTCAAGAATATAAAGAGCTCGGAGGCAGAATCATAGAACCATTATAGTGCAGAAGGAAGCCATTCGGCCCATCTAGCCGGCACCAGCAGCAATCGCACCCAGGCTCCATCCCTGTAATCCCACATATTTACCCTGTTAATCCCCTGACTCTAAGGGTAACGTAACATGACCAATCAACCTAATCCGCACATTTTTGGCTGATGCGACATGTGTTCGGTTTTCTTCCGTACCCGCAGCCACGGGGACAATGTGCAAACTGCACACAGTCACCCGAAGACAGAACTGAACACGGGCCCTGGTACTGGGAGGCAGCAGTGCTAACCACAGTTATCCTACTGATATCATTCGCTGAGTCATCTGCCCCAAGTTAAGCAAGAGTTCGGGCGTTGAGAATACTGGTTCCATCGAGATTCGAGCTCGGATTGCTGGATTCAAAATCCAGAGTGCTCACCGTTACACCATGGAACCAACTGGTCGCTGTTTTATTGCGGGAGACCTTTCACCCAATTCTCACACATACACACTCTTGCTCAATTATTGCCAGGCTCCAGTCGGGTTTTTGTTTGACACCAACTGCTCCTTTGATTCGACGGAACGTCAAAGAGTAGCGAAAGATGATAAAAGAAAAACACTGATGCTGCAAGCATCTGGCGCCAGAGTCTCAGCAATGTGCATTGACAAATTGTCCTCTTGATTCGTACTTGGTGAAAAATGTAAAGGAAATGTCCTTGAGAAAATCAACTATCAGCATTGGTAAAGGACAGCAAGGCTCCAGGGATATCTGAACTCAGAACGCTGGATTCAAAGTCCAGAGAGCTTACCATTACACCACGGAACACAACGAATATCAAGTAGCTGCAAATGACCTGCGAAACATGAATATTTCTGGAGATATCTCCCGATAGGTCTTGCGATGAAATGATTTGAGATTTGGTGCACTCTGTCTTCTGAGCTGTTCTGATATCAACGGTGGCCGATAACGATACATTGTTATCACACTTGCTGTTGCTGGGTCACATCGAATGAAAGAGATCAAATTCTTCGAGTGATCATTTGCCGGCGATGGGCGCGTTCTGGTGAGCGCTCTGGAATCTGAGTCCAACAATCCGAGTACGTATCGTGGCGGAGCCTTGCATTTTTTTGCTAAAGGCTATGATGGGTTTGCAGAAGGGCATTTTATTTTAAATTGTCAGAAAGTGGAAATCTAAGCACTGACGAAATCTCAGCAAATTCTACGGCAATCAAATTGCAGACGCTGAAGCGAATCACTCTCCTGGTGTCATTGCATCAGCCCCAGAGGATGATAGCTCAGGAATACAATGCGCTGAGAGGCAGGGAAGCCACTGTAGACAGGGGGGTCCATCTTCATGTGCCGTGTCATTCACTCACTCATCTGTCCCAATTTAAAGAGTTCGGAAGCGAGAGGCCAGAGGGCGATCCGTTACACCATGGAATCGACAGCACCGTGTCCGAAGACACTAGACTTGTCTCCCAAAACACACACACGCACCGACACTCGCTCTCTCTCTCACGCGCATGCGCGCGCGCGCGCGCACACACACACACACACACTTGCTCAATAATTGCTGGACTCCATTCGATTGGCTGTTGCTGTGCGGCACCAGCTGCTCCTTTCTTTCAACAGAGGAGTTAAAGAGAAAATATGAAAAGACATTGACGCGGCAGGCATCTGGCGCCAGAGGCTCAGCAATGCGCATTGTAATAGCAGTTGAACTGGCTGACAAATTGCCCTCTCGATTCGTACTTTGTGAAAAAAATTGAACGAAACGCCCTTCGGTCAATCAACCATCAGCATTGACGAATTAAAGCAAGGCACCGCCGAGATTTGAACTCGGATCGCAAGATTCAAAGTCCAGAGTGCTCACCGTTACACCACGGAACCCAACACGCAATAACGCCTGCAAATAATCATGCAATACCTGTGCCAGTTTGAACAGCAGTAAGAAAAATCATTCCCATTCCACAATTCCGTCAATTACCCACAGCAATTCATATTTACATTGCTCTTGCTGTTTCCTCCTAAAATAATGAGTACGATACCTTCAACTGCATTGAATTTCACCACATTCAAAGAGCAATGTCACCATCGACCTGTTATAAACTTTATTGTGGTAAATCTACTGAACAGCATCAGCTGTTCAACCCTCTATTTTCGTCGCATTGGAAGCCAGTGTGAAAATGTGAACAATTTCTAACCTTAACAGACAGGAAGGAGAGTGTGACTGTGGATAATTGGCACTGTGCACATTGCTGTAATCAGTATCTGGGAGAATCGGGCAGGCGGGATCCTGGTCATCGAGTGGTGAGGGGTCGGCGCTTTCAGGGTCCCAGACTGGCTTCGATGTACTAAGATTTAATGTTTTTGATTTTGTTAAAAACTTGAAGTACTTCCTGATCGAAAGCAGCTCTGTCAGAATCAGTGGAGTGAGATTTGTAGTTTTGCTTGCGAGCTGGAAATGTCACATGTGGAACTGGTCAAGAACAAACACAGAGAGTGAAGGACAGTGATAGGTTGTAAGGTTCTGCCGATAGAGATCGTGATACAAGGTAACGTCTGGGTGCTAATGGGCCAGATTTAACCGTTTACACTGACACAAATATCACGCATTTCTGGATAAAAATTCCCAGGCGAAGAAGAAAACTTCTCACCGAATGAACATGAGTTTTCATTCAGACACTGAGATCAACAAAGCGGGATGGAAAAAGATTCAGTTTGAATGGTGACGCTGCCGGAGGGATGGAGAGCTGGAAAGCAGGAAAGGTTAAACACGATGGAGCCTAACGTGGGGCTGCAATCAAGGATTCTGAAATTACATCTGATATGGTCCGACTAAGCTAACCGTCCTCCTGCTGCAGCGATGCTTGCACCCTTTCTGAACATACGTGAAGCCAAATGCTCTGAATAACTTTCTATAATTCTTCATTGAATGCAAACACACCTCACAGCATCTGTGAAGGGTGAAGCAAGATTAATCTTCCAGCTGGATGAACTTGCACTCGAGTTGGAAAAGTCAGAGATGTAACATCAGCAATAAGCTCTGACGAAGAATCACACGGCAAACACACGGCGCACAGTGATCACTGAAAATAACTGACACATTTCAAATTCTGCCGCTTTCCATTAACATCTTTGAACTTCGTATTGTCCATCTCAGACATTTCCTATGAATCAAATATTACCCACAAAATCTTCGCTCCGATGCTCGTTCCACTGATTACAGTGGAGTAACTGTTAAAATGGACATGCGGTTGGCTTCATAGCTCAGAGCTCCAGTCATTGTGGCTGGCTGGTTAACGTGATGGAGTTTGAATCCATTGGGATTTCCCGCTTTCCTGGTTTTAACTCTCTGTCCACAGAGCGAATTGAATCAAATCCACCCAGACACTCGGGCGGTTGCACATTTCGGTTCATTCACAAAAGCATCACGGAACTTGCAGTCAGAAATGGAACAGAGTCGGAGCCAGGCTGTGTTTTCAGTGTGTTGTCTCTCCTTCGGCCTCTGTCACCCTGGGTGCGTGTATGTGTCTGAGTTTCTCTGTGTGCGTCAATGTGCTTTAACTCCCCCTTGGAAATGAACAGCTTTTTACCGTCACAAAATTATCAACATGAGTTCAAAAGTTTAGTCATGAAATGTTTAAGAGAAAAGGTCAGAGTGAAAGATGTAAGAGGAGTTTGTAATGTTTGGAAGGAGGTGCAGCAAATAAATAGAAGATGGGAATGATGTTACTGCTGACTGAGAGGAATGCATTGTAACGGTGGGGACTTTGTTGATCGGTTAATTGTAAACTTTGGATTCAGAACAAGCTGAGACACCAGATGGAAACAGCGTTTGGCTTCACGTATGTTCAGAAAGGGTGCAAGCATCGCCGCCGCAGTAGGACGATTAGCTTAGTCGCAGCATATCAGATGTAATTTCAGAATCCTTGATTGCAGCCCCACGTTAGGCTCCATCGTGTTTAACCTTTGCTGCTTTCCTGGGTGAACTCCAGCTCTCCATCCCTCCGGCAGCGTCACCAATCAAACTGAATCTTTTTCCATCCCGCTTTGTTGATCTCAGTGTCTGAATGAAAACTAATGTTCATTCGGTGAGAAGTTTTCTTCTTAGCCTGGGAATTTTTATCCAGAAATGCGTGATATTTTTGTCAGTGTAAACGGTTAAATCCGGCCCATTAGCACCCAGACGTTACCTTGTATCACGATCTCTATCGGCAGAACCTTACAACCTATCACTGTCCTTCACTCGCTGTGTTTGTTCTTGACCAGTTCCACCTGTGACATTTCCAGCTCGCAAGCAAAACTACAAATTTCACTCCACTGATTCTGACAGAGCTGCTTTCGACAGGAAGTACTTCAAGTTTTTAACAAAATCAAAAACATTAAGTCTGAGTACAGCGAAGCCAGTCTGCGACCCTGAAAGCGCCGACCCCTCAGCACTAGATGATCAGGCTCCCGCCTGCCCGATTCTCCCAGATAATGATTACAGCAATGTGCACAGTGCCAATTATCCACAGTCACACTCTCCTTCCTGTCTGGTAAGGTTAGAAATTGTTCACATTTTCACACTGGCTTCCAATATGACGAAAATAGAGGGTGAACAGCTGATGCTGTTCAGTAGATTTACCACAATAAAGTGTATAACAGGTCGATGCTGACATTGCTCTTTGAATGTGGTGAGCTGCCGTGAAATTCAATGCAGTTGAAGGTAGAGTACTCATTATTTTAGGAGGAAACAGCAAGGGCAATGTCAATATGAATTGCTGTGCGTAATTGACGGGAGAGTGGAATGGGAATGATTTTTCTCACTGCTGTTCAAACTGGCACAGGTATTGCATGATGAGTTGCAAGCCGCTACTGCGTGTTGGGTTCCGTGGTGTAATGGTGAGCACTCTGGACTCTGAATCCAGCGATCCGAGTTCAAATCTCGGCGGAACCTTGCTTTAATTAGTCAATGCTGTTGGTTGATTTGCCGAAGGGCGTTTCGTTTAATTTATTCACAAAGTCCGAATCGAGAGGGTAATTTGTCAGCCAGTTCAACTGCTATTACGATGCGCATTGCTGAGCCTCTGGCGCCAGATGCCTGCCGCATCAATGTCTTTTCATATTTTATCTTCTCTTTAACTCCTCTGTCGAAAGAAAGGAGCAGCTGGTGCCGGAGCAACAGCCATTCGAATGGAGTCCAGCAATTATTGTGCAAGTGTGTGTGTGTGTGTGCGCGCGCGCGCGCGTGCGCATGTGAGAGAGAGAGAGAGCGAGTGTTGGTCCGTGTGTGTGTTTTGGGAGACAAGTCTAGTGTCTTCTTTGCATCTGCTTCAATGCGAGGAGTGTAACGGGCAAAACAGACGAACTTAGGGCCTTAATGCTTGTGCGGAATTTGGATGTGGTTGCGGTGACGGAAACCTGGTTAAAAGAAGGACAGGACTGGCAGCTGAATATTCCGGGGTATCAGTGTTTTAGGCGAGACAGAGGAGGGGCTAAAAAAGGTGGGGGAGTAGCGATATTAGTTAAGGAGCATATTACCGCGGTGCAGAGGGTAGACAACTTAGAGGGGTCATGTACTGAGTCGCTGTGGGTGGAACTCAGAAACAGGAAGGGTGCAGTCACTATGCTGGGGGTGTACTACAGACCACCCAACAGCCCACGGGAAGTGGAGGAAAGGATATGTCAGGAGATTCTGGATAGGTGCAGAAAACATAGGGTTGTTGTAGTGGGGGACTTTAATTTCCCTGGCACAGACTGGAAAGTGCTTAGAGCTGGGGGACCGGACGGGGAGGAATTTGTAAAATGCGTACTGGAAGGTTCTTTGGAACAGTATGTAGATAGCCCGACTAGAGAGGGGGCTATACTGGACCTAGTTCTGGGAAATGAGCCCGGTCAGGTCGTCAAAGTTTCGGTAGGGGAACATGTGGCAAATAGTGACCACAACTCTGTTAACTTTAGGATAGTAATGGACAAGGATGAGTGCTGTCCTACGGGCAGGGTGCTAAATTGGGGGAAGGCTGACTATAGCCGGATTAGGCAGGAATTGGTGGATGTTGATTGGGAGAGGATGTTCGAGGGTAAGTCCGCGTCTGGCATGTGGGAGTCTTTTAAGGAACTATTGATAAGGCTGCAGGATAGGCATGTGCCTGTAAAAAGGAAAGATAGGAAAGGTAGGATTCGAGAGCCGTGGATAACCAGGGAAATTGAGGATCTGATTAAAATGAAAAGGGAGGCGTACGTTAAGTCCAGGCAACTGAAAACAGATGGAGCTCTGGAGGAATACAGAGAGAGTAGGAAAGATCTCAAACGGGGAGTTAGAAGGGCAGAAAGAGGGCACGAGATGTTCTTGGCAGGCAGGATTAAGGAGAATCCTAAGGCATTCTATTCATACGTTAGGAACAAAAGAGTTGTCAGGGAGAAAATCGGACCTCTCAGGGACAAAGGAGGGGAATTATGCTTAGAACCCAAGGGAATAGGGGAGATCCTAAATGAATACTTTGCATCGGTATTCACGAAGGAGAGGGGCGTGTTAACCGGGAGTGTCTCGGAGGGAGGTGTTGACCCGTTAGAGAAAATCTCCATTACGAGAGAGGAAGTGTTAGGTTTTTTAGGGAACATTAAAACTGACAAAGCCCCAGGGCCTGATGGCATCTATCCTCGACTGCTCAGGGAGACGAGAGAGGAAATTGCTGGGCCTCTGACGGAAATCTTTGTCGCTTCTTTGGACACGGGTGAGGTCCCTGAGGATTGGAGGATAGCGAATGTGGTCCCGTTGTTTAAGAAGGGTAGCAGGGATAACCCAGGATATTATAGGCCGGTGAGCTTGACGTCCGTGCTAGGGAAGTTGTTGGAGAGGATTCTTAGAGACAGGATGTATGTGCATTTAGAACGGAACAATCTCATTAGTGACAGACAGCATGGTTTTGTAAGAGGGAGGTCGTGCCTTACAAATTTGGTGGAGTTTTTTGAGGAAGTGACAAAAACGGTTGATGAAGGAAGGGCCGTGGATGTCGTCTATATGGATTTCAGTAAGGCATTTGACAAAGTCCCACATGGCAGGTTGGTTAAGAAGGTTAAGGCTCATGGGATACAAGGAGAAGTGGCTCGATGGGTGGAGAACTGGCTTGGCCATAGGAGACAGAGGGTAGTGGTCGAAGGGTCTTTTTCCGGCTGGAGGTCTGTGACCAGTGGTGTTCCGCAGGGCTCTGTACTGGGACCTCTGCTATTTGTGATATATATAAATGATTTGGAAGAAGGTGTAACTGGTGTAATCAGCAAGTTTGCGGATGACACAAAGATGGCTGGAATTGCGGATAGCGAAGAGCATTGTCGGGCAATACAGCAGGATATAGATAGGCTGGAAAATTGGGCGGAGAGGTGGCAGATGGAATTTAATCCAGATGAATGCGAAGTGATGCATTTTGGAAGAAATAATGTAGGGAGGAGTTATGCAATAAATGGCAGAGTCATCAGGAGTATAGAAACACAGAGGGACCTAGGTGTGCAAGTCCACAAATCCTTGAAGGTGGCAACACAGGTGGAGATGGTGGTGAAGAAGGCATATGGTATGCTTGCCTTTATAGGACGGGGTATAGAGTATAAAAGCTGGAGTCTGATGATGCAGCTGTATAGAACGCTGGTTAGGCCGCATTTGGAGTACTGCGTCCAGTTCTGGTCGCCGCACTACCAGAAGGACGTGGAGGCATTGGAGAGAGTGCAGAGAAGGTTTACCAGGATGTTGCCTGGTATGGAGGGTCTTAGCTATGAGGAGAGATTGGGTAGACTGGGGTTGTTCTCCTTGGAAAGACGGAGAATGAGGGGAGATCTAATAGAGGTATACAAGATTATGAAGGGTATAGATAGGGTGAACAGTGGGAAGCTTTTTCCCAGGTCGGAGGTGACGATCACGAGGGGTCACGGGCTCAAGCTGAGAGGGGCGAAGTATAACTCAGACATCAGAGGGACGTTTTTTACACAGAGGGTGGTGGGGGCCTGGAATGCGCTGCCAAGTAGGGTGGTGGAGGCAGGCATGCTGACATCGTTTAAGACTTACCTGGATAGTCACATGAGCAGCCTGGGAATGGAGGGATACAAACGATTGGTCTAGTTGGACCAAGGAGCGGCACAGGCTTGGAGGGCCGAAGGCCTGTTTCCTGTGCTGTACTGTTCTTTGTTCTTTGAAGGGGGGGAGGTTTAACACAGATATCAGAAGGACATATTTCACACAGAGGGTCGTGGGGGCCTGGAATGTGTTGCCGGGCAAGGTGGTGGAGGCGGACACACTGGGAACGTTTAAGACTTATCTAGACAGCTATATGACCGGAGTGGGAATGGAGGGATACAAAAGAGTGGTCTAGTTTGGACCAGGGAGCGGCGCGGGCTAATTGTTCCTTGTTTCTCGTTTCAAGGCTTCATTCTATGATCATCTTGCTGGTGCCAGTACAGAGCGAGACTGCGGATAGTTGGGAACCTGTCTCGGGGGCAGGGAATTCATATGGTGTTCATGGAAGTGGAAATGACTAGGGTTGGGAAGCATTTTCCGATCAGGGCCATTGTGATCTCCTGGACTCGTTTCGATCGCCTCAGGGGGTCGGAGAGGAATTTCCCAGATTTTTTTTTTCCCCATATTGGCCCTGGGGTTTTTCACTCTGGGTTTTCGCCTCTCCCTGGGGATCACATGGTCTGGAATAGGGGGGTGGGGGTGAGTTAATAGGTTGTAATGAACAAAGCATCGTAGCTGTGAGGGACAGCTCGGTGGATAGGATATTGGTATGTAGATAGGCTGGAAAATTGTGCGGGGATCCTGGATTCAGGATTTAATCCTGGACCGGGGAGCGGCGCGGGCTTGGAGGGCCGAAGGGCCTGTTCCTGTGCTGTATTGTTCTTTGTTCTTTTGTTCTTTGTTCTTTGTTCTTTAATTCGAAGCAGCAATCCACGCTCTAAGCTCATCCACTTTATTCACTACACTCCTGGCATTAAAATAGACACATCTCAGACCTTCAGCCTGAGCACTTCCCTTCTCCATCACTCGTCTAACCTCCCTCTTACCCTGTCTACATTCCTTATCTATTTGCGAGCTAACCTCCTCGCTCTCAGTCCCCTCATTTCGATTCCCTCCCCCCAACCTTTCTAGTTTAAAGTCTCTCCAGTAGCCTTAGCCAACCTTCCCGCCAGGATATTGGTCCCCCTGGGATTCAATGCAAATGTTATCTGTCTGCAGATATTTCTTGATCTCATCAGTTATCTCATCTCGTTTCAAGGCTTCATTTCTCGTTTCAAGGCTTCATTCTCGTTTCAAGGCTTCATTCTATGATCATCTTGCTGGTGCCAGTACAGAGCGAGACTGCGGATAGTTGGGAACCTGTCTCGGGGGCAGGGAATTCATATGGTGTTCGTGGAAGTGGAAATGACTAGGGTTGGGAAGCATTTCCCGATCAGGGCCATTGTGATCTCCTGGACTCGTTTCGATCGCCTCAGGGGGTCGGAGAGGAATTTCCCAGATTTTTTTTCCCCATATTGGCCCTGGGGTTTTTCACTCTGGGTTTTCGCCTCTCCCTGGAGATCACATGGTCTGGAATGGGGGGGTGGGGGTGAGTTAATAGGTTGTGATGAACAAAGCATCGTAGCTGTGAGGGACAGCTCGGTGGATAGGATATTGGTATGTAGATAGGCTGGAAAATTGGGCGGGGATCCTGGATTCAGGATTCAATCCTGGACCGGGGAGCGGCGCGGGCTTGGAGGGCCGAAGGGCCTGTTCCTGTGCTGTATTGTTCTTTGTTCTTTGTTCTTTGTTACAGTGCTGTCGATTCCATGGTGTAACGGATCGCCCTCTGGCCTCTCGCTTCCGAACTCTTTAAATTGGGACAGATGAGTGAGTGAATGACACGACACATGAAGATGGACCCCCCCCCCCCCCCCGTCGACAGTGGCTTCCCTGCCTCTCAGCGCATTGTATTCCTGAGCAATCATCCTCTGGGGCTGATGCAATGACGCCAGGAGAGGCATTCGCTTCAGCGTCTGCAATGTGATTGCCGTGGAATTTGCTGAGATTTCGTCAGTGTTTAGATTTACACTTTCTGACAATTTAAAGTAAAATGCTCTTCTACAAACCCATCATCGGCTTTAGCAAAAAAAAAATCAAGGCTTTGCCACGATACGAACTCGGATTGTTGGATTCAGATTCCAGAGCGCTCACCGGTACACCACAGATCTCAGAACGCGCCCACCGCTGTCAAATGGTCACTCGAACAATTTGATCTCTTTCATTCGATGTGACAGCAACAGCAAGTACGATAACAATGTGTCGTTATAGGCCACCGTTGATAGCAGAAACGCTCAGAAGGCAGAGTGCCCCAAATCTAAAGTAAATAATTTCATCGCAAGACTTATCGGGAGATATCTCCAGAAATACTTATGTTTTGCAGGTTATTTGCAATTCCTTGATGTGCTCTGTGTTCCGTGATGCAATCGTGAGCTCTCTGGACTTTGAATCCAGCGATCTAAGTTCAAATCTCCGTGGAACCTTGCTGTCCTTTGCCAATGCTGATAATTGCTTTTCTCCAGGACATTTCGTTTTACATTTTTCGCCAAGTACGAATCGAAAGGACAATTTGTCTATACATATTGCTGAGACTCTGGAGCCAGATGCTTGCAGCATCAGTGTTTTTATGTTTTCATCTTTCGCTACTCTTTGACGTTCTGTCGAATCAAAGGAGCAGTTGGTGTCAAACAGCAACCCGACTGGAGCCTGGCAATAATTGGGCAAGTGTGTGTATGTGTGAGATCTGTGTGAAAGATCTCCTGCATTAAAACAGCGCCCAGTTAGTTCCATGGTGTAACGGTGAGCACTCTGGATTTTGAATCCAGCAATCCGAGCACGAATCTCGATGGGGCAGATGACTCAGCGAATGATATCGGTAGGATAACTGTGGTGAGCACTGCTGCCCCCCCAGTACCAGGGCCCGTGTTCAGTTCTGACTTCGGGTGACTGTGTGCAGTTTGCACATTCTCCCCGTGTCTGCGTGTGCGGGAGAAAACCGAGCACACGTCGTATAAGCCAAAAATGTGCGGATTAGGTTGATTGGTCATGTTACGTTACCCTTAGAGTCAGGGGATTAACAGGGGCGGCACGGTAGCACAGTGGTTAGCACTGCTGCTTCACAGCTCCAGGGACCTGGGTTCGATTTCCGGCTTGGGTCACTGGGTGTGGAGTTTGCACATTCTCCTCGTGTCTGCGTGGGTTTCCTCCGGGTGCTCCGATTTCCTCCCACAGTCCAAAGATGTGCGGGTTAGGTTGATTGGCCATGCTAAAATTGCCCCTTAGTGTCCTGGAATGCGTATATTAGAGGGATTTGCGGGTAAAATATGTAGGGGTATGGGGGTAGGGCCTGGGTAGGATTGTTGTCGGTGCAGACTCGATGGGCCGAATCGCCTCTTTCTGCACTGTTGGGGTTTCTAAGATTTCTATGATGTGTGGGATTACAGGGATGGAGACTGTGCGCGATTGCTGCTGGTGCAGGCGAGATGGGCCGAATGGCTTCCTTCTGCACTATAAGGGTTCTATGATTCTGCCTCCTAACTCTTCATATTCTTCAGCAATCGTCCTCTGTGGCTGAAGCTATGAAGCTAGGAAATCATTTCCTGCATCGTCTGCAATGTGAATGCGGTGGAATTTGCTGAAATTTCTTCAGAGTTTAAAATTTCACTTTCTGCCAATTTTAAATAAAATACCCTTCAGCAAACCAACCATCGGCTTGAGCAAAGAAAAGCAAGGCTCCACCGAGATCTGATTTCAGATTACTGGATTCAGAGTTCAGAATGCTCACCGTTACACCACACAACCGGGAACACGGGCGCTACTTGTAACTCGTCACCAAATGCATTTGGCTCTGTGGTGAAATTGTGGGCACTCTAGAGTCTGAATCCAGCGATCTGAGTTAGAATCTCCTTGGAACGTTGTTTTTCTTTGCCAATTCTGATGATTGATTTGCTAGATGATATTTGATTTGATTTTGATTTGATTTATTATTGTCACGTATTAGTATACAGTGAAAAGTATTGTTTCTTGCGCGCTATACAGGCAAAGCATAACGTTCATAAGGAAGGAAATGAGAGAGTGCAGAATGTAATGTTACAGTCATAGCGAGGATGTAGAGAAAGGTCAACATAACAGAAGGTAGGTACATTCAAAAGTCTGATGGCAGCAGGGCACAAACTGTTCTTGAGTCAGTTGGTACGTGACCTCAGACTTTTGTATCTTTTTTCCCAACGGAAGTAGGTTAAAGAGAGAATGTCCGGGGTGCGTGGGGTGCTTAATTATGTTGGCTGCTTTGCCGAGGCAACCGAGGTTTAACTTTCTCACAAAGTATGAATCGAGAGGACAATTTGAAAGCCAGTTCAACTTCAAAGACAATGCACATTGCAGAGAAAGTGTGTGTGTGTGTGTGTGTGAGACTAAGAGAATGATCTGGGAAAATGGCCTGCTGCCTCAAACCAGCGGCCTGTCGATTCTATGGTGAAGTGGTTAGCTTTCTGGATTGTGAATCAGGCAAACTGAGTTCGCATTTCAGTAGAGCCACTATTCTTTTCGTTCTAAGTCTTGTTTAAATTGAGAGAGATGACTAAGTAAATGATACCGGTTGGAGAACCCCTGCCCTCTGTGGCATTTCTGGCACGGTGGCACAATGGCACAGTGTTAGGCACCGGGTTTCAATTCTGGCTTCGGGTGACATTCTGCAGTTTGTACATTCTCCCCGTGTCTGCGTGTGTGGAAGGAAGCTGAGCACCCGGCGCAGAATCCAAAGGTGTGTGGGTAGGTTGATTGGCCATGCTACATTGCCCGTAGTGTCAGGGGGACTAAGAGGGTAAGTGTATGGGGATAGGGCCAGGGTGGGATTGTTATCGGCGCAGGCTCGATGGGCCGAATGGCTTCCTTCTGCACTGTAGGGATTTTATGATTCTGCCTCCGAGCTCTTTGCTTTCTTGAACAATCGTCCTCGAGGGCTGAAGCAATAACACCAGGAGAATCATTCGCTGCATCGTCTGCAATGTGATTGCGTTGGAATTTGCTGAAATTTCCTCAGAGTCTAAAATTCACTTTCTGAGAATTTCAAATAAAATGTCCTTCAGCAAACCAATCACCGGCTTTAGCAAATAGAAGGAACGTTTAACCGAGATCTGAACTCGTATTACTGAATTCAGAGTCCAGAGTGCTCACCATCACACCACTTAACCAGGAACAGAGCCGCCAGATGCAAATAGTCACTCAAAGTATGTGACCTCCTTCATTCAATGTGGGAGGAACAACAAGTGGGTCAATTGCTTTGAGCGACCATTTGAAGCCGACTGCTATGTTGTCAGTTTTCTGGTCTAACTGTGAGCACTCTGGATCCAGCGAACCAGGTTTAAGTTTAGTTGGATTCTTGCTCTTCTTTCCCATTGCCGAGGATTGATTTGTGAAACGACCTTTCATTTCAATTTCCCATGAAGTGGGAATCTGGAGGACAGTTTGTCAGCCAGTTCGACTTCTCTTACATTGCACATTGCTGAGCCTCTGGCGACAGATGCTTGCAACATCAATGTTTTGTTTTCATCTTTTCGCGACATACACAATTATTTCCTTTTTTTTATGTTGAGCTCCTGTTTTCCGATTTTGGTGTCTGTTACAGCTGTAGATATATTGGGCAGCTCAGAGCACACGTGCTCTGTTCTCAATATGAAAATCAATTGTTATGTTCCCTTCTGTGAACTTTAAAAAAACGTTTCTGTAAAATGTTCTCTGAATTTTTAAAATAAATCTTGAATAAAAAATGAACAAATTATCACTTTGCCAAACTCCTTTCCCCATCAGGCAAAATGGATATCGATCCTTGTGTCCAATCTGCGCTTCAAACCAAATCTCTCAGAGTAAAATATAATTCTCTTCCCCACTGCACGAGGCACGCTGTCCAAGTATCAGGATCTCCCACACCGCAACACAGTCCTGTGCAATCTCTCAGGGAGAAGTGGAACGTTGAGGCACATAATTCGAATCAATGCCACCAGAGGGCGTTTCAGCTTTACTCGAGTTTCAGCATTGGGATATTGACTCGCTCTCAGTGAATATATGCCAGATACTTACTTTCATACCTAACATAAATGGACATTAATGATTGCAACCCAGTTCAAATCAACCAAAATTAGCTACTTGAATAGGCATCTACGGAACTATGACCAAAAGTTCCTCAGCAACAGCACTGGTCGGCAGCTCAGTCTCGATATTGACATTCTCAATAAAACATTCGCCTTTAAAACATTTTCAACATTGAGAGCAGAACGGTAGAATAAACTGGAGTGTTTTACCTATAGTGACGTGTGATGCGACAATGACCATGCTCCAATGTCGGCTGCAGGTTCCTACAGTCAATGCTTTTCCATTTTTTCAAATCTTCTTGCCTGAATATCATAGAAACATTGGATCCCTACAGTGCAGAAGGAGGCAATTTGGCCCATTGAACCTACACCGACTCCCCGACAACAATCCCACTCAGGCCCTATCCCCGGAAGCCCACATATTCAGCCCGCTAATCCCCCTAACCTACACACACATCTTGCGACACTAAGGGGCAAGTGAGCTTGGCCAATCCACCTAACCTGCACATCTTTGGAGTTTGGGATGAAACAGCAGCACCGGGAGGAACTTTCTATTACTGGAAAAGCTAGATGTGCTACGCATCCTCTTTCACCATATTAATAGTCCCGAGAGACCACAGCAGTTTAAGAACCTGCACACCCCCTCTCCTTCTCAAGGGTAATTAGGAATGGAGTTGAAATCTAGACTTCCCAGTAACGCTGACATTACTTCATGTATTAATAATAATTAAAGCCCGTGAGGGGAATTTCACTGCAGTCATGGTTATCACTACGCTGATAGTGGAGCAAAATCCATGAAAACAAAGTGACAAACTCATTCAAAAATTATTTACTTTCTTTAGTACAACTAACGTGAAGGTGTTCCTTCCCCAACTCTGGTGGATAATTCGGGAAGCATTTTCTCTGCAAGAATAGTGACTGTAATGCAGCTCGGGGTGATTCTCTTTGCTATCTGCCGGCCTCACAGCACCAATGGAAAAGCAAGGAAGTGAGGTGAGTACAGCCTGAGACACGGCAGCAGATTATTGAGGGCGGGGTTTAGAACGGTTGGCTAAATATCCAACCCCCTCCCCTTTCACAGAGCGGACAGAGACAATGCGGCTGCTCAGCATCTGGGTTGTGTGGGGAATATTTCTGGCAGGTAAATGTGGATGCGTTCTTTCATTCCCCAAGCTTGATTGGAATCAAATTCCAACCAGCCACCGGTCTATACTTTTCCTGATTAATTTATTATATTCCAGATCTGACTCATGGAGATTCTGTCACTCAGCCGCTGCCCTCAGATGTTAAGGCAGAAGGAGCAGCGCTCATATTCACCTGTAACTATGAAACTACACAGAGAAACTATGCATTACACTGGTACCGGCAACTCCCAGGAAACCATCCCGAGTTTATTATGTGGAGAAGTACATACAACAGTGAAGATAAAGCAGATTTTGCCAAAAGCCGTTTCTCTATCGAGCTTCATACATCGACTAAATTCACCAGTTTAACTGTTTCGGATCTGCAGCTGACTGATGTCGCCGTGTATTACTGCGCTTTCGAGCTATCACAGTGATGGAAAGCAGTCTCACCCCTGCACAAAAACTGCCTTTGGATTGTTGGTGCGAGCTCTGTTCTGTTGAGCGTTAAGTAGGACTGCGGTTGTTGCAGTGCAGCGGCGCTCACAGGCGCTCAGATACACACCCGAGAGGAAACCAAATTAACCCCGGATCAAACTGTCACCCAACAGTTAGCAGGAGAGACTGAGAAAATGAAATGCAGAACTGCAGTGGAACAGAGAAACATCACATAATTATAACTGAAGCCACCCGTTATAATCCCCGCCCTCAATGATCCGACGTCCTGTGTGAGCTGGATGTGAGTGAAAGGAAACACCTCGATCTGTGCTGCAGCCAATGTCCTGGTGGGAGACAGCGTTCTGCTGTGTGGGTTGGTTTGTTAATGATCATCAGAAAAACAATAGTTAAAGGAAAAGGGGAAACAAGATTAGCCTCAGGAGACACCCTGAAGCACAGGCAGCTCATTCTCAATTCTCAGTTACTACTTTGTGGAACATGTTGGTTGCAGATACGCTGTTTCTGATGCAGTAACCCACAGTGATTAAATATAGCTCTGAACAGACCAGTTGTAAGCTGCTGGAGAGTGAGGGAGGAGATGATAAATGGTTGTTTCATAGGCGGGCAGGCGGGGAACGGGTAGTAAAGTCCCTCATGGTAGGCTAGTGAAAAAGGTTGGATCTCATGGGACAAAGGGGGAGGTGGCTAGATGGGTGGAGAACTGGCTTGGTCATAGAAGACAGAGGGTGGTAGTGGAAGGGTCTTTTTCCGGCTGGAGGCCTGTGACTAGTGGTGTTCCGCAGGGCTCTGTATTGGGACCTCTGCTGTTTGTGATTTATATAAATGATCTGGAAGAAGGAGTAACTGGGGTGATCAGTAAGTTTGCGGACGACACAAAACTGGCAGGACTTGCAGATAGTGAGGAACATTGTCAGAGGCTACAGAAGGATATAGATAGGCTGGAAATTTGGGCAAGGAAATGGCAGATGGAGTTCAATCCTGATAAATGCGAAGTGATGCATTTTGGTGGGAATAATGTAGGGAGGAGCTACACGATAAATGGAAGAACCATAAAGGGTGTAGAGACGCAGAGGGACCTGGGTGTGCAAGTCCACAGATCTTTGAAGGTGACGTCACAGGTGGAGAAGGTGGTGAAGAAGGCATATGGCATGCTTGCCTTTATAGGACGGGGCATAGAGTATAAGAGTTGGGGTCTGATGTTGCAGATGTATAGAACGTTGGTTCGGCCGCATTTGGAATACTGCGTCCAGTTCTGGTCGCCACACTACCAGAAGGACGTGGAGGCTTTGGAGAGAGTACAGAGGAGGTTTACCAGGATGTTGCCTGGTATGGAGGGGCTTGGTTATGAGGAGAGATTGGGGAAACTGGGGTTGTTCTCCTTGGAAAGACGGAGGATGAGGGGAGACTTAATAGAGGTGTATAAAATTATGAAAGGCATAGATAGGGTGAACGGTGGGAAGCTTTTCCCCGGGTCGGTGGTGACGTTCACGAGGGGTCATAGGTTCAAGGTGAAGGGGGGGAGGTTTAACACAGATATCAGAATGACATATTTTACACAGAGGGTCGTGGGGGCCTGGAATGTGTTGCCGGGCAAGGTGGTGGAGGCGGACACACTGGGAACGTTTAAGACTTATCTAGACAGCTATATGAACGGAGTGGGAATGGAGGGATAGAAAAGGGTGGTCTAGTTTGGACCAGGGAGCGGCGCGGGCTAATTGTTCCTGGTTTCTCGTTTCAAGGCTTCATTCTATGATCATCTTGCTGGTGCCAGTACAGAGTGAGACTGCGGATAGTTGGGAACCTGTCTCGGGGGCAGGGAATTCATATGGTGTTCGTGGAAGTGGAAATGACTAGGGTTGGGAAGCATTTTCCGATCAGGGCCAGTGTGATCTCCTGGACTCGTTTCGATCGCCTCAGGGGGTCGGAGAGGAATTTCCCAGATTTTTTTTCCCCATATTGGCCCTGGGGTTTTCACTCTGGGTTTTCGTCTCTCCCTGGAGATCACATGGTCTGGAATGGGGGGGTGGGGGTGAGTTAATAGGTTGTGATGAACAAAGCATCGTAGCTGTGAGGGACAGCTCGGTGGATAGGATATTGGTATGTAGATAGGCTGGAAAATTGGGCGGGGATCCTGGATTCAGGATTCAATCCTGGACCGGGGAGCGGCGCGGGCTTGGAGGGCCGAAGGGCCTGTTCCTGTGCTGTATTGTTCTTTGTTCTTGTTCTTTGTTCTTTGTTCTAAAGGAGACAAAAAGCACATTAAAATATCATGAGCGCATTTATGACGTTTAACTTCTGTATAAAGGCGACTTGTAATCAACTAATGCAATAAGTCCACTTGTGGCCATGTGAACATACAAATTCGGAGCTGGAGTAGGCAACTGTGCCACCTCGAGACTGCCCGACATTTGATAAGATCCTGGCGGATTGAATTGTGACATCTGTATTTCCATGTCTCCCCTGTGCACTCTGACTCCCTGGGTATTCAATAATCGACCTCACCCCGTCCTAATTGTTTTCAATGAACTTGCCACCACTGATTTCTGGGGAAGGGGATATCACAGACCAAATAACATCATGGTGACAAAAAGGCATAATCTCATCATTTCTGAGGGGACCTTGAGGAGTTTATTAACATTATCTCCCAAGTTTTTGTCCCTGTCACAAAGGAAACATCCTTTTAGTTTGGAATTAACCTCTGCACATTCTATACTGACCCAGCGATGATAACGGAAAAACCGTATAATTCCAGGAATGAATGATACGGATTTTTTCTGTTTTATTCAAATAGGTTATGTATTTTTAAAATATCTTTAACACTATGCTATATTACTCTGCACACATCTGGCCTTGACAGGCCGGAAGGAGATTTATTGGAATGGTATTTGTGATCAGGGAGCTCTCCAAATTTGGTCAGCTCAAACAGTCTAAAACTGATAGCAATTCCGCACCACTCGAGGTCACTGGGGGACGAGACACCAAAACTATCTCCAAAACAAACCATTTTAAAATTAATTTGACCGAGTGCGGGATTCGTTGCTGAGTCCAGAATTTATTGTATTCCCTAATTGCTTTTCAAATGGTGGTGATGATGTTGGGGCTGCCCTCTTCCAGGCCAGCTGATATCAAGAAAACCAAACTCAGCTGTGAGTTCAAATTGCAGTTTCACTATCTTGCGATTAAACTAATACAATATCACCATCTGGTGGGGACTTGCACTTACGGCAGGCGCTGGCCTCTGTGAGTCTCGGGGAAGGTGAGTCACTGGATGGCTGGAACTGGCATCCGGTTGATGAAGTGCCAATATGGAATAACATTGTTCATTCCCTGTTGCAAACTTTTATTCCTAAATTGGAATGGAAGTTTGCAACATGTGCTCGGGTGGTGCATTCGCCTATTTGTCACCAGGCACTGTATAAGAATTTTGTGACCCATTCCCCATGGGAGATATTGTCTGGAGTTGCAGTTCGGGATTATTGTGTACATTAATATTTAAAATAAATATTATTGAAGATATATGGCACGGGAGATACGTTTCAAGATCTACCGGACAGATGTTCTTGCTGTTTTGCGCAAAGGAAATAAAACTGTTCTTTTTAATGTTGCCGGGATGCTTCTCTCTGACACCGCCGTGTATCACTGTGCCACGGAGCCCACACTGCTGCAGAGATAGAGCGGATCCCAGACAATAAGCCCACACATGGGAGTTCCAGTTAGGTACCACTAGAGGGCGGTCTTACGCTGATAAACATAATCAATAATTTATTTTGTCTATCACAACTTTGTCAACTCTTACGCACGGCTCCCACCCTCACCCCCCGTATCTCCCACACTTAAAGTGTAAATCTCGTCCTCCTTTACTGTCTTCATCTTTGATGACTGACCATACAGATTTGAAATGTTGGCTCTATTCTCTCTCCAGAGATGTCGTCATGCCTGTTGAGATTTTACAGCATTTTAAGTTTTTCTTTTAAGTTCCAGTATCTGCAGTAATTTGCTGTTGGCTGAAGGAATCATTGGTGTTCTATCTAAACATGAGGGTTTTTTTTATCCGACAATCCTTTCTTGAGTATTTGAAAAACGCTACAATGTACCAGTCAGATGAAAGCATTTGCTCCCATCTTCCCTGGTGGTCTAGTGGTTAGGATTTGGCGCTTTCACCACCGCGGCCCGGGTTCGATTCCCGGTCAGGGAATGCTGATTTTATAGCTGCCGACCAGCACATGATTTAGGAGGGGCTGAAATTACTTCCTGATCGATAACAGGAGTGATCATTGTGCCAGTTTGAGCTCCCTGGAGAAACAAAATAAACCCATTTGCACAATCCCGGCAATTTATGTTTACATCCTCCCTTGCTTTATATCACAGAACATCCGTTTTGTTCTTTTCACAGGTTGATTCATGGCGTTACCATCAGAAAATGTTGGAAATACTCGGCAGGTCAGTTAATGTTTCGTGGCAAATGCGTGATTATTTCTGAAAGCTGAATTACTCTGAAATTGAAAACATTTGGAAATGTTTCTGTAAAGGTGAAATACTGCTTATGCTGGAACCTGAAACACAAAAAAAAGTACTTGAAAATCTCAGCAGGTCTGGCAGCATCTGTGAAGAGAGAACAGAGCCAATGTGTCGAATCAGGAAATCTGATGAAGGGTCATCCAGATTTGAAACGTTTGTTTCCTCACAGAGGTTGTCAATCCTGCTGAGATTTTCCACCATTTTCTATTCCTGTTTAATAAGTTTCTGCTCAGGATTGAACCAGGAAATTTGCATGTGTACGGCGACCGTGATAAGTACCACACTACAGAAACGCTGCGATGCAATGATGTAAGGAAAGGTGGCTCCACAAACACGTCAATTACCGACAGCAATTTATATTTGCATTGTGTCTGCTGGTACCTCCTGTTAACATGTTTAACGATACAATCTACTGCGTAGAATTCGTGTGATAACATGCACGACCTACCTTGCATTAAATTGATCTTTCTCTACACCCAACCTATGACTGTAACAGTACGTTCTGCACTCTCTCGTTTCCTTCTCGATGAATGATATGCTTTGGCTGTGTAGCGCGCAAGAAAAATACTTTCCGCTAATGCATGTGACAATAATAAATCAAATCAAATTTACTCCATGAAGTTAATTAATTGAACGTTTTGCAGTGATGGGCTTCGATCACGCGCTTTAACTAACGCGACTGCCTTGAATTCAGGACCTGAGACTTGAATGCTGTCAGGAGAATCCATTGGTACCGGAACTGATATTGACAGTGAACAGAATCAATGAAAGAAAACTGGACTACATGTCCCATTGAGCCTCCTCCACGACAGAAACAAGGCAGATCCGTAACCTCAACCTCAATTTCCCAGCTTATCCCAATAGGTCTTCATTCCCTTAGATTCCAAAATCACTCCAACTCAACCTTCAATATCCTCAGCGACTGATGATCCACGTACCTCTGGGCAGCTGCAGAATTCTAAAGATACACAAGCGTTTGGGAGAAGAAATGTCTCCTTACCTCAGTCATAAATGGCTGGCACCTGACCCAGAGAATGTAGGTCCAGAGTGCCTGACCGAGACACTTGTCGCCATTCTAACCCACTTATCCTCACACATTTACCATGGCTCATCCATCTGACCGACATCAACTGGACCGTGAGTGAGAGAGTGAAAGCAGAAATATGACTGTGGCGATTTTACTGAGCGCATTTTCTTTCCAATAATTGGAAAAAAAATATTTTGTTGGATCCATATTCAGTTCATATTCAACAACGAAATACAATCTGGGAACTTTCAAGCAGTAAATTTCGATCATGTTCGACCCTGTTTCGAATCGGACAGTCTATCCTATATGATAAGCCTCACACTATAGAAACTCTGCTCATGACCAATGTGACCGGCCTAGGATATCAAACCGTGCAGTCTGATTGCAATTTAGAACCTTGCGTTGGTTCTTAATTATACTGGCTGCTTTGCCGAGGCAGCGGGAAGAGCCAATGGATGGGAGGCAAGTTTGCGTGATGATCTGAGCGACGTTCACGACCCTTTGTAGTTCCTTGCGGTCCAGGGCAGAGGAGGAGCCATACCAAAATGTGATACAACCAGAAAGAATGCTTTCTATGGTGCATCTGCAAACGTAGGTGAGAGTCGTAGCTGACATGACAAATTTCCTTAGTCTTCTGAGAAAGTAGAGGCGTTGGTTGGCATTCTTAACTATAGTGTCAGCATGGGGCGACCAGGACAGGTTGTTGGTGATCTGGAGACCTAAAAACTTGAAGCTCTCGACCCTTTCTACTTCGTCTCCGTTGATGTAGACAGGGGCAATTTCTCCTCTACGCTTCCTGAGGTCGAGGACAATCTCATTCGTTTTGTTGACATTGAGGGAGAAATTATTGTCGCCGGGCCAATTTCACCAGCTTCTCTATCTCATTCTTGTACTCTGTCTCCTCATTATCTGAGATCAGACCCACTACGGTGGTGTCGCCAGCAAACTTGAAAATCGAATTGGAGGGGAATTTGGCCACACAGTCATGGATATATCAGGACTGTAGGAGGGGGCTGAGAACACAACCTTGTGGGGCACCAGTGTTGAGGATGACCGTGGAGGAGGTGCTGTTGTCTATCCTTACTGATAGTGTCCTGTGGGTTAGGAAGTTCAGGATCCAGTCGCAGAGGGAGGAGCCGAGGTCCAGGCCATGGAGTTTGGAGATGCGTTTCGTCGGAATAAGGCTGAGCTGTAGTCAATAAATAGGAGTCTGACATAGGCGTTTTTGTTATCTCGGTGTGCCAGGGTTGAGTGCAGGGCCAGGGAGATGGTGTCTGCTGTGGACCTGTTGCGGCGGTAGACGAACTGTAGTGGACCCAGGCAGCCCTGGAGGCTGGAATTGATTCGTGCTATGACTAGCCTTCGAAGCACTTCATAATGATGGATGTCAGAGCCACCAGACAGTATTCATTCAGGCACGCTGCTTGGATTTTCTTTGGTAGTGGGATGATGGTTGTCTTCTTGAAGCAGAAGTAAAGAGAGGTTGAAGATGTCTGCGAATACCCCCGCCAGCTGATCCACGCAGGATCTGCGTTCACATCCGGGTACCCCATCCGGGCCAGTCGCTTTCAGTGGGTTGAACTTCGAGAAAGCTGCTCCGATATCTGCAATGATGACCTCTGGTACAGTTTCATCCAAGGCTCCCAGGGTGGAGGGAACGCATCGTTTCTGTCATGTCCTGATTACACATTCACCGAACCAAAGATTCCCTGTTGGAAAGCGGGCGGAAGTATACTTTTAACCTCAGAGTGAGGAAATGAGCAATAATTCACGTTTATTGCTGAATATTAACTGAATACTGTATTTTATACTGTGTTACACTTCCCCTTCCCCTTCACAGTTCCGTATTCAAACCCGACAGAACATTTTTCGCAGACTCTCCTTTCCAACTCTGAATGGTCAGAAAGCTTCCCTCAAACCTGCACAGTCCGGCTGATTGCTTTTGATTTGTTTGTGATTATTAAAGGCGAAGCCACGTTTCAGATGGGGAAACAAACCCAACAATGATTCTCTCTTCTCCGGCTCCACATTGGAGACAGGGACAAGCAGCAGGATTTTAACCCGCAGTCTCCAATCACCCGCTGACAGCAGAAAGGCGCGAATGCAGATGCACCTGTACGTTGGTTTAAACTCAGAGTGAGAATTTATTGTTGAAAATTAACTCAACAGAGTATTTTACACTGCATGTTACATTTCCCCATCCATCTGTGCACACACAAACGCAATACTTTTCACTGACTCCCGTTTCCAGCTCTGACGGTTCAGAAAGCTTCTCTCAAACCTGCACATTCCGGATCTTCCTTTCGTTCGTTGAACAGAAGCACCGCTGATCAGCATTTATTGCCCATCCCCAGTTGAGGGGCAACCACTTTGCTGTGGCTCTGGAGTCATGTGTCGGCCAGACCATCGAACAACTGCAGATTTCCTTCCACGACGGACATGAGTGAATCATGATTTTTAGCAACAATGGATGTTGTTTGATGGCCATCAGTGGATTTTTATTCCAATCTTATTTATTGTATTCAAACTCCACCAGCTGTCCTGGCCGTCCCAAGAATATTAGCTGGTCGAGGGATCACACCACTGGACGATCGTCTCACCTAAAACAACTGCTCCAGGTGAGGCTCGAACTCACAACCTCGGCATAGCCCGCTGCCTGCACTGCTGTATAAGTACCGCGCGCTAACCGATTGCGCCACTGGAGCAGTGCGTTTGAATCGTTTGTGTCAGATTATTAAAGGTTACCGCAGCGTTACCTCCGTGAATAACAGTTATTCGAGGCCACATTTCAGACAGGGAAACAAATCCATCGCTGATTTTTTTTCCCGGCTCCACAGTGAGTGAGACAGGGAGAAGCAGCAGGATTTTATCCCGCAGTCTCCAATCGCCAGCAGAAAGCGGCAATTGCAGCTTCAATCAGCGGGTTACTGCCCATCCCTGGGACACAAGGTCTATTTCCGTTCAAACCTCCCCATAAACCGAACACAAGCTCAGCAAAACGCAGATATATCATGTCCGGCTCACTAAACCTTCGAGAAGCATTTACACAACACACGAGTGATTCGCAAACAAAATTCACACGAACTTTCCAAAACTTTTCAGTGATAAATTCCTCCATTTGGTTGAAAAACTGAGTGTTGTGAATCGGGAAATGAGCACCATGGGATTTGTGTTACGCAGTGACTTGTTTCCCATGGTTCGCCCTCAGGTTTGCAATTCCATTTGTGTTGTATATTGACGTGAATCTTATATCAAAATTAGGAGAAACCAAGGGCAATATTAACTCTTGGAACAAATCGTGAGGGAAATGGATCAAAATATTTGGAAGGAGGTGCAGCTGAGAATGGTGTTATTGATGATTGAGTGGAAAGCATTGGTTCGCTGGGGGTCTGGTTTTCAGTTCCATTCCCTCCTGTTGAATTCCTCCCTGTGATAAGAGACATGGATTCATTTTACCTGCACGTTCATAGGAGAAAGGGAATAACCAACACACTACTGCAGTGCTGCGGGATCAACGGAACTAAAGAGACTTGTATAGAATTGTAAACAGTGCGGTCATGCTGCAGTTCTGGAACAGGTTTTGCAGAAATAGAATTGTGGTCATTGACACACTAGTTTAGAATACATGTAACAGCTGCTGCTGCAGTCTCTGTGGCGCAATTGGTCAGCGCGTTCGACTGTTAACCGTAGAGGTTGGTGGTTCGATACCACCCAGAAGCGGAATGTTGCTATTTTCTCACCATCAGCATTCACAGGCAAACAGTTGCGTGTTGGCAATGAGTTTGTGGGCGTCAATAAAAATAGTTCTCAATTGTGACCGGCTGTACTGTTATCTGGTGTTACCAACATTATTCAATGACGATTGACTTTACACATATTACATACAACATTATATACATGCTTCCATTATTCCATTAAACTTAAAAATTACAATCGAAACATGGACTTTTGGCTGAGCATTTGTTCCAATTCCATATCCCTGCTTCCATTCATTCTTGGATAGATCATAAATCTGTCTAACCCAGAGTGAAATATGTTCAAGGATGGAGCATCAGAACCCTCTGGCTCGAGAATTCCGAAGATTCACGAGGCTTTGAGTGAAGCCAATTCTCCTCATCGCACTCCTAAATCATCAGCGCCTTATCCTGAGATTGTGCTCCCGTGTTTTAGATTCCTGGATCAGGAAAAAATAATGCCTCAGCTTTTCAATGGTACCTATTCTTTCTCGTGAAAGCTGTTGAGATTTTCCAGCATTTTCAGTTTTTGATTCAGATTCCAGCATCATCAGATTTTGCTTTTATTCTGTCTAAAATGCGGGGATCCAAACTGCGCACACTATTCCAAATGTGGCCTCAACAAAACCCTGAATTACTGTAGCAAGATACAAACACTTCAAAACTGAACTCCGTGCTCAAGGCTGGAAGGAGAGAGTGACAGTGGATAATTCGCACTGTGTACATTCCTGCAATCAGTAACTGTAATGTAATCAGTAACTGGATCAGGAAGATGAGATATCTGTGTCTCTTTGTACAGTCATCTCTAAACTCCATCTCCTCTTAATGCCGTGTGGCATACATTCGCTTTCCCTGCTTTCCAGTTAAAGCTCGGGTTCACCAACTGTCTGTGTCTTTATCAAGCAGCTAATTGACCCTGGGAGCTGGATAGCCAGAGGGAGCTGGATGTGGGGCAGCGACAGAAACAGGAAGAGACGCGACATGACAGTGATCTTTCTGTCGATAGATCTGCCTCAGTCCTTCCCTCTCTCAGTCTAACTATCCATTTCCCTCTTCTGTTTTTGTTCCTCCTATTCTCTCCCTGTCTGGGTGGAATCAAGTTTAATTGAATTGATTCTGAAATGAGGCCGTTGTTGAACTCGGGTTGATTGTAATGGCGGAGGAGACTCAATGGGACATGTGATCTAATCCAACTCCAATGATTCTGTTCACTGCCAATACTAGTTCCGACAGCAATGACTTCTGTTGGTGTCGTTGATAGGAAGTTTAAGGCACTAAATTTAGGATAGCGACATTTGTGGAGGCGTGTGATCAAATTCTCCCAATGTCAGATTTTCACTTAAATTACTTGAAACGTTACGAACTTTGATCAAACATGTGATTATTAAAATTGAATGCAGCAGAATGTGTCATCATTCATTTTGATTAGAGAAACCGGCAGAGAGAATGTAAAGTGAGCAACTGACGGGCTTGTGGAACGAGTTTAGTTGCTCCACAAGTAAACCGGGTCTGCTTCAAGTCATCCATCGCAAAGTTTCTGTAGTGCAGTCGTTACCATGTTTGCCTCACATGCGCACAGGTCCCCGGGTCAAGACCGAGCAAAAACATTCCGAAATGGGTTAATTTCAAATGATTCAGATTTATTCTTGCTTTTCACGTAACATTGATTGAACGGTTGAGGTCTTGTGGCATTTAAAATGGGAATCACTCAGTAAAGAGATTAAAAGGGGAGGTCTGTGATAGAGAGCATAACACGATGGGTTAACTGACACAAGGAATGATGGACAAGGGCAACATTGGGTGGTTCCCAATATTTTATACTTTGCTGCTTTTATGGGTGAACTCCAGCTCTCCATTCCTCCGGCAATTTCACCGCTCAAACTGAGACTTTCTCCATCCCGCTTTGTTAATCCCACAGTTACTTCTTTCTGAATGAAAACTGCTTGCAATCAGTCGAAGTCAAATAGTTTTGTGCTTCATTCAGCGAGAAGTTTTCTTATCATTTAGCCCGATATTTTTATCCAGAAATGAGTGACATTTGTGCCAATGCAAACGGTTAATTCTGACCCATTATCAACCAGATTTTACCTAGTGTCACCATCTCCATCGTCAGCGCTTTCCATCCTATCTCTGTCCTTCACTATCTGTGTTTCTTTTTGACCTTTTGTCCATGTGACATTTCCAACTCGGAAGCAAAACTACAAACCTCACTCCACCGTTTCTGGCAGAGCGGCTTTGGACCAGGAAGTATTCCAGTTTGTTTATCAAAAACATTAAGTCTTAGTGCATCGAAGCCAGCCTGTGACCCCGAAAGCACCGAACACTAGCCACGAGACCAGCAGGATGTAATTTTCCTGATTCTCGCAGTCACGGATTACAGGAATGTGCATAGTGCCAATTAAACACAGTCACCCACTCCTTCCAGTCTGTTAAGATATGGAATTGTTCATATTTTCACACTAGCTTCCAGTGTGACCAAAGCAGAGCTGTGACAAGCTGATGTTGTTCAGAATTTTTACCACACTCAGGTTTATAACACTTCGATGCCAACATTCCTCGAACGTGGTGAGCTACAGTGAAATTTAATGCAGTTGAAGATAGCTTATTGAAGATAGCTTACTCATTTTTTTCAGGAGGAACCCGCAAGGGTAAAGTAAATATGAATTGCTGTGGGTTTTTGATGGGATTGTGCATTGGGGCTGATATTTCACTCTGCTGTTCAAATTGGCAGAGGTATTGAACGACCATTTTCAGCCTGTAGCCGTGTGTTGCGGTCCGTGGTGTAATGGTGAGCACTCTGGACCCTGAATCCAGCCATCCGAGTTCAAAACTCGGCTTTAATTTGCAAATGCTGATGGTTGATTTGCTGAAGGGCATTTTGTTTAAATTTCTCACGAAGTACGAATCGAGAGGACAATTTGTCAGCACGTTCCACTGCTATTACAATGCACATTGCTGAGCTTCTGGTGCCAGGTGCCTGCAACATCAGTGTTTTTCATCTTTTCGCTGCTCTTTCACTCCTCTGTTGAAAAAAAGAAGCAGTTGGTGTCACACAATAACAATTCGACTGGAGTCTGGCAATTATTGAGCAAGTGTGTACGTGCGTGTGTGTGTGTCTGTGTGCCTGTGTGTCTTTGTCTATGTGTGTGTGTGAGAGAGAGAAAGAGGGCGTTGGTGTGTGTGTGTGTGTGTGTTTTGGGATAAAAGTCTTCCATCAGAGTGCTGTTGATTCAATGGGTGACGGTTCACACTCTGGCCTCTCGCCTCCTAACTTTTGTTTAAATTGGGACAGGTAACAGAGTGAATTACACCTCTAGGTGGACACAAAGCCCACTGTCGCTTCCCCGACTCTCAGCGCTTTGTATTCTTGAGCAATCGTTCTCTGGGGCTGATGCAATGACGCCAAGAGAGTCATTCGCTGCAACAACTGCAACTTGTACATTGCTGAGTCTCTGGCGAAAGATGCCTGCATCAGCAATGTTTCTTTTCATCTTTCGCTGCTCTTTAAATCATCTGTTGAAAGAAATGAGCAGTTGGTATCACACAACAACAACAATTCGACTGGAGATTGGCAATTATTGAGCAAGTGTGTGTGTGTGTGTGTTTTGGGAGAAAGGCCGAGTGTCATAGGTCAGAGTGCTATCATTTCCATGGCGTAACGCTTCGCAGTTTGGACTCTCGCCGTCCCACCTCTTGTTTAAATTGGGACAGATGAGTGAGTGAATGGTACAAGTAGGTGGATCCCCAACAAAATATATACTGAATTCGTAACATCTTTTGAAATGATTAATCCTCTTTATGTTTCATTTCATGTCAAACAGGGTGACAGATCCTTGTATCTTATTATTTAAAACCTCAGCCCTTTGACGATGCAAACAGGTCAAGTTCAGTCAAAGAAAACTACTCCACATTGAACGAGAAAAAAAGACACTAAAGGTACTGCAAACCCCACCTCAAAACAGAAAATATTGGAAACAGCAGGTCAAACAGCGTCTGTGGTGAGGGAAACAGAATGAATGGTTCGGGTCGCTGACGTTTTATCCAAACTGGAAGAAGTTAGAGGTTTAATAGTTTACGAGCAAATAGAGAGTGAGGGAGAATAGAGGGCGAGAACCCTATTTATGATCTTGTGATAGGATGTAAGGCTGGAGTGATTGAATGACAATGAGGATGATTATTGTTCCCACTGACACAATCTTCCAGATCTTGCTTTACATCTTGCGCAAAATGAGAAGAAATTTGCTCTCTGAATTAAGGACTAAACTCTTCGACTGCCCGGGAAGCAGAGATAGCTTTAATTCAGAAAGCAGTGACGGTGAGATTAGTGGGGCGGCACGGTGGGACGGTGGTTTGCACTGCTGCCTCACAGGGACCCGAGTTAGATTCCTGTTTGGGTTACTATCTGTGTGAAGTATGCACGTTCTTCCCGTGGCTGCATGGGTTTTCTCCCACAGTCGGAAAGATGTGCTGGTTAGGTGCACTGACCCGAGTGGGCGCTGGAGTGTGGCGGGTCGGTGAATTTCATCATAAATTGCAAAGTTAGCCTTACTTGTGACTAACAAAGCAAAGCGGGATAGAGAAAGACTCCGTTTGAACGGTGACACTGCCAAGACTTCACCAACGAAAGCAGCAAACACAGCGTGGGGCTCGAACCCACGACCCTGAGATTAAGAGTCTCATACTCCACCAACTGACCGCGAGGGACACATATCAGAACTGGCACTTAATATTCTAAAATGCGTGGAGGCAAATATGGCTTTGCCATCTGGTGTCTCAGCTTGTTCTGATTACAATGTTTACAATTAATCAACCGACAGAATGCTTGACGTTAGAAGGCATTCCTCTCTATCATCAAAAACTTCATTTACATCTTCCACTTCTTAGCTTCACCTCCTTCCAAACATTGCAAACTCCTCCTACATCTTTCACCTGAACATTTTTGATCTAAATACTCAAAACAGGTGGGGGAAACAGCGTCACAGTATGTCCGAAGTCAAACTGTCACCCCATTTTCAGACGTTTCAATCTGGTTAAGTGAATGTCCGCAAGGATTGTCACCTTTTGAAAATGCCTGGATTCTCTGTGAGTGTGTCGTGCTCACAGCAGCATTGCAGTGTGTGCTCAGGTTCTCAAATCATATCCCATGTGAGCCAATTCCGCCATGTCACGGGAATGAAACTAACAAAATCCACGTCTTACCCATTACAAAACAAGGGCTTGTTCAGGATTTGAACCCGGGACCTCCTGCAAGCTTGGGGATTTTAACACCCAAAGTGAGAACACCCCTCGACCAACAAGCTATCGGTACAAAAGTGCATCAACTAAATATATATTCTATTGCCATCTAAAAGCGGATCAGACATCTGCACTGAAATGTGGCAACGTTGGAAAAACTCAGGAAGTCAGACAGCGTCTGTGCATAGGGAAACAAAGATAAATATTCACCTCCATGACCTTTCATTAACATTGGGAATGTTTAGAGATGTTGGGAGTTCAAAACAAATGAAATCCAGCAGGGAGGAAACATAACAACATCTGGTAGGGTGGAAGCCTGGAGAAAATGAATGAGGGAAACAGAGAATCACAGAATGATTACACCACAGGATGAGACGATTACAACGTTACTTGCACGACTCACATGCAATGTGGGTGAAGGGGAACCAGAGGATGTACTGTGCATATATTTCAACAGAACCACAGTGATGAGGTTGGTGGGCTTGAAAATTGATCGTTACGCAAAGAAACATAGGAACTTAGGAATTGGGAGCCGATGCAGGCAAATTCAGCCCTTTGGTCCTGTTCCGCCATTCAATCAGATCATTGTTGATCTCTCTTTGATCTGAAATCTACCTCCCCACCTGTTCTCTATACCCCTTTGATGCGTTTTTCTATATCAGAAACATTTCTATCCCTTCTTGAAATCATTCAATGATTCAGGCTCCACCGTGCTATGGGGCAGCGAGTTCCACCAATTCACCGCCCTTTGCGAGAAGTAGTTCTTCCCCATCTCAGTTTTAAATCAACGGGCTCTCAAACTATACACGTGACCTCTTGTTCTTGATTGCCCCATAAGAAGAAGCTTTTGGTCTACCTTTTCTTTATCAATCCATTTAGAATTTTATATATCTCTATCTGATCCCCTCTTCATCCTTCTAAACTTTAGCATTTTGTGGGACCATTTCACCTCACTGTCAATCCCATGACCCAGAGAACTGAATCCGTGTTGTCATTGGCTGAAGGAGGCAATAATGTTCCATCCAAACATGACATTTTGAAGAGGAAACGTGTCACAAGTGAAAAAAGATCTGAGAGGAAAATAATGAGCAAAGGGACATGTGTGAAGTCAGTTTGAAAAAGACAGTTCACCGGTTTCCGTGGTAGTCCAGTGGCTTGTGTTCAGCACTCTCCTTGTGATGTCTGGTTTCAATTCCCGATTTGGAAAAGAGGACTATTTGCTCTCAGCAAACCATTCATAATGATCTGATTTACTCTCTGATCGAAAGCAGGTCTATTAGAATCAGCCGAGTGAGGTTTGCAAGTTTATATCAGAGCTGGAAATTTCACATGTGCCACAGTTCAAGAACAAACACAGAAAGAGGAGGACAGTGATAGGGTGCAAACATGAACAGACTGGGACCAGAGGGACACAAACGAATGGTCTAGTTGGGCACATGAGCGGCGCAGGCTTGGAGGGCCGAAGGGCCTGTTCCTGTGCTGTATTGTTCTTTGTTCTTTGTACTAACGATTGCGATGTTGTTGCAAGGTAAAATCTGTCTGGTCGTGAGCCAGATTTTACCGTTTATATTGACACTGAATTATGAAACGTTTTCCTCTGCATTGAAAAGCATTTGGAAATATTTCTGTCCGGTTTCGAACCGTCGGAAGCGAAAGTGATAATTGCACTGGAGTGTTTGTTATATGTTGTCATTGGCTGAACACATCACTGGTGTTGAAACAGAAGGCGCCATTTTGCAGGAGAAAGCTGTTTGTGGCGGAAGTGGCGTGAAAATTAAAGTAACAAAAGCAGCGTGGATAAATTAAATTCTAAAACACGCTGTAAGCTGCTGGCCTGGTGGTTAGAGTTTGACTCTTTCCCTGCTGTTTAGATTACTGGTCTGGAATTGAAGATTTATTGCTCTCATCCAAACTGTGAAAACTGTGAGTTATTTCCTGGATGAGGATATGGAATGTAATCTCGCCTCGTGCCCTGAAGTGCAGACCCTGAGCAAATTCACCAGGAGGTTCTCTTGTCATTTCTGGCAGGAAATTGGGAAGAGACGAGCTGAAGGTCAGTTTAAATGATGCCGGCCCTTCACTGCAGCTCATTGTGTTTCTGACGTGAGATGATTTCTGTTTGTTGCGCAGTTCAGGCTTACCTGATTCAGGGAAGGAGCAGGCTCAATCTTCCTGATGGCCTTTCCCACCTCCATTGCTTGTAATGAATTTCAGTAACATTATCATTAAATAGCATGATTGCGATGCCTTAAAATGTGGTAGTGTGGCCGAGCGGTCTAAGGCGCTGGATTAAGGCTCCAGTCTCTATGGGGGCGTGGGTTCGAATCCCACCGCTGCCAAAATGGATTTGAGTTTTGGTCCTTGCAGCTGCAGTCCAACAGCTCAGATCAAATCCCATGAGTGCGTCTGGTGTCGTTTTCGTCATGAACAACGAGCAGAGACATTACCAACTTTAAAAAGTTGCTGGGGTAACGCAGCGTGTGTGCAAGTGACTCCTTTCGAGAGTACACACAAGCTGAATTTCTGACTGCCGAGTTAAACAACCTGATGAAGGAGCAGCGCTCCGAAAGCTCGTAGTTCCAAATAAGCCTGTTTGACTTTAACCTGGTGTTGTGAGAATTCTTGCTGTACCCACCCAGTCCAAAGCCGGCATCTCCACATCATGATATAAACAACATGATTACAAACAGTGAGACTTTATTCCCGGCCCAGGAATTAAGGTGATGGACTTGAATTTTATAACTGAAGTTCAAATCCTGTCATGTATGCTTCCCATCATTCTGACCAGATATTTACAGAATTAACCTGGCTCCTGTGATAATCACCGTACTGTATAAACACGGAGATGGCCTCCGGGCAAGCAGATCCGGTTTACTGGAGAACAACAAGACTGGCTCCAGAGGCCCATCGTTTGCCCACAGCAATTGATATTACATTGCCTCTGCGTGTTCCTCCTGTCAAAATGAATAATGATACTTCCCACTGTATTAAAGTTTCGTAATAACATGTTCGAGAAAAAGTATTCATGACGTTTAAAGCAAATCAACTGAACACCTGAAATTTGTGGCATTTGGCCACTTTCCCCCACAAATGCTATTGCCCCGAATTCAATGCCTCAGAACACTCACCAACGCTTTTAGCGGAAGTGATCGCTGTCAGATATGGTGCTGCAGGGACCAGAATTAATGGAGTGGGATAGGCTCACATGTCCCATGGAGTCTCCTCCACAATTTAAGGAGATTATGACGAATCCCAGGACTCAACACCAATTTCTAACCCTATCATGATGGCCCTTCATTCCCTTAGGTTCCAAAAATATCTCTATCTGAAACTTCAATATCCTCATTTACTGAGGATCCACAGACCTCTGGCGAAGCGTCATCCAGATTCGAAACTTTGGCTCTTTTCTCTCTCCATAGATGCTACCAGACCTACTGAGATGTTCCAGCATTGTCTGTTTTTGTGTCAGATTCCAGCATCCGCAGTATTTTGCTTTTGCCGCCACAATTTACATTCCGTTTGTTTTGTTTTTCTATCACAACTTTGTCAACTCTTACCCACGGCTCCCACTCTCACACCCCCCCCCCCCACCCCCCCACCCCCCCACCCCCCACGCCCCACCCCCGCATCTCCCACACTTAAAGTATCAATCTCGTCCTCTTTTACTGTCTTCAGCTTTGATGACTGACCATACAGACTTGAAATGTTGGGTCTATTCTCTCTCCAGAGATTCCGTCATGCCTGTTGAGATTTTCCAGCATTTTAAGTTTTTCTTTTAAGTTCCGGAATCTGCAGTAATTTGCTGTTGGCTGAAGGAGTCATTCGTGTTCCATCAAAACATGAGGTTTTTTTTCCCCCAAACCTTTCTCGAGTATTGAAAAAACGCAGCAATGTATTGGTCAGATTAAAATGTTTGCTTGTATCTTCCCTGGTGGTCTAGTGGTTAGGATTTGGCGCTTTCACCGCCGCGGCCCGGGTTCGATTCCCGGTCAGGGAATGTAGATTTTATAGCTGCCGACCAGCACATGATTGCACGCAATCATCCAAATGGGGTTTGACAAGAGCCTGATGCAGCCTCAGAAATACATCCCTGCTATTGTATTCTCGCCCTCTCGACATGAATGCTAAGCATTGCATTTGCCTTCCTAACTGCCGACTGAATCTGCATGTTAATCTTCAGTACGAGCACTCCCAAGCCCCTTTGTGTTTCTGATTTTCCCCAGTTAGAAAATAGTCTGTGCCTCCATTTCTCCTTCCAAAGTGCATAACCTCACACTTTTCCACATTGTACTCCATCTGCCACTTATTTGCCCACTCTCCTAACCTATTCAGGTCCTTCTGCAGCCCCCCTGCTTCCTCAATACTACCTGTCCCTCTGCATATCTTTGTATCATCTGCAAACTTAGCAACAGTGCCTTCAGTTCCTTCTTCCGAAACATTAATGTATATTGTGAAAAGTTGTGGTCCCAGCACCGACCCTGAAGCACACCGCTAGTCACCGGCTGCCATCCTGAAAAGGACCCCTTTATCCCCACACTCTGCCTCCTGCCAATCAGCCAATGCTCTATCCATGCCAGGATATTAAGCTTAACACCATGTTCTCTTAACAGATTGAACAGTCTCCTATGCGGCACATTGCCAAAGGCCTTCTGGGAATCGAAATACATCACGTCCACTGGTTCTCCTTTATCTAACTTCCTTGTCATCTCCTCAAAGAATGCTAAGAGATTTGTCAGACATGACCACCCCTTGACCAAGCCATGTTGACTCAGTCCTATTTTATCATGCACTTCCAAGTATTCTGCAACCTCATCTTTCATAATTGACTCTATAATCTTGCCAATGACCGAAGTCAGGCTCACTGGCCTCTAATTTCACATTTCCTGCCTCCCTCCCTTCTTAAACAGCGGTGTTACATTCGCTACTTTCCAGTCCTCTGTGATTCCTGAAAGATCACTGCCAATGCCTCCACAATTTCCTCAGTTATCGTTTTTAGAATCCTGGCGTGTAGTCCATCCAGTCCAGGTGATTTATCCACCTTTAGATCTTTCAGTTTCCCCAGAACCTCCCCCTTGTGATGGCCACTGCAGTCACCTGTTCCCCTTGATTCTCCTGGAGCTCTGGCATCCCCCTGGTGTCTCCCACCGTGAGGACTGATGCAATGTTACGATTCTGTCCATCTGCCATTTCTTTGTTTCCTATTGTTACTTCTCCCGCCTCATTTTGTCGTGATCCAATGTCTATTTTTGCCTCTCTCTTATCTTTTATATATTGAAAAAAACTCTTCCTGTCTTCTTTTATATTACTGCCTACCTTGCACTCATATTTCATCTTTCCCCCCTTATTGCTTTTATAGTTGTCCTCTGCTCGCATTTTAAAAAATCCCAATCCTCCAGCTTCCCACTAATCCTCGCCACTTTGTATTCTTTTTCTTTTGCTTTTATCTTGTCCTTGACTTCCCTCGTCAGCCGTGGAGGCCTCGTCCTCCGCTTGGCATGTTTCCTCCTCCTTGGGATAGACTCGGTAGAGGGGACATTGAACAATGAAGGTCGGTGAATTGCCAAAGTGGGTTAGCGATCAACGCTGAAATTGAAATTACAATGAACATTTTGCTGTCTTTCTCTCTCTCTCCCTTTCTTTCTCACCCACTCTCTCATTTACGGCATGAGATTAAGTCATAAGCGTCTAGACTTTCGACATTGACAGTGGAGAAATTGTCAGGAGGGAATGAATAAAGGAGAAGGAGATATGAGAGCCGAGAGGCAGCTTGAATGCTTGGTGAATGTGCTGGAAAGTATGTGCGCGATATGAGATGTGAGGAAGAGGTGAATAGGTTCGCGCTCTCTTGTGGCCGTGGCTGAAATGATCGTGCAAGTTGAAGATTTTAAAAGTGTAGTTTCTGCCGTGAGCAGCAGGGAGCGGTAAATGTGAGGTGGATATTGAGGAGGCAGAGAATGGGCAGTGAGTGAGGAAAGTGGGAATTGGAGAATGGTGCTTGTGAGCGTGCAGGGCTGGTGGAGAGTTGGTTGGTCAAAAGTGTGTGTACATGTTTTGGTTTAATTGCGTAGATTGATGTGGTGATGGCATTGGATTTGAGAGTGAATGAAAGGGGCAGCAGAGGGAGTGAGTGTGGAGGCAGGCAGAGAGGCATCGGGTTTGTCTGGGAATGGCAAAGTAGTTTGTTGGCTGCGATTGAAGGTGTGGAGAAAAGGATGCGTCTCGCTGTATTGGTCAGGCGGCACTGCTGTTTCTATTCACAGGTGCTATCCCACTACTGAAGAGCACAGGAGATTTGACCTGCTCCGTTCCCGACCTGGGCCGGTTCACCCCTCCTTAGCACACCTGGTGCTCCCAGAGTCCTCTTGGAACACCATGCTGATACTGATCTTAGTGCGGACACCCGATCGGCATAGAGAACAACAGCCCAGAACTCCCGACCTCAAGCAATCCAGCAGCCTCAGCCTCCCAGCAGCGGGATTACAGGTGCGCGCCACAGCACCCAGCAAACGCCATCCTTGATTCAGCCGCCTTCAGTTCAAACAGCAGCAAGAGCTCGAATGCAGACATCACTGCAAATATAATAGGCTGCTTCACTGACTCAACTGACCAGAATTTGAGGAAGCTTCAACTTTGTGTGCTCAAGTTAGTCTAATTGACATCTTAAAATTCATTTGTGCGAATTTTTGTTTGTATTTATGGAACCTGTGTGAATATGTTCACTGAGTCCAGTCCTCAGCCCAGGTATCAGTGCCGTTGAAAATAAGGAGCCGTTTTCTCTGTTGGAATGGCACGCAGCAGCTCGGCTGTCTGCCCCTGAAATACACACGTTTACTGCGCGCATCACAGCAGTGGAACAGAGACCTTTCCTTTTCCAGATCTCTGAATGTGACGCAATTCTTTGCCAAGTGGAAGCTATGATACCAGAAGACCATGAGACATAGAACATAGCAAAACTACAGCACAAACAGGCCCTTCAGCCCTCAAGTTGCGCCGGTCATTTCCCGACCTACCTAGGCTTATATATAGGCTTACCTATAAACCTTAATCCTATTAAGTCCCATGTACTCATCCAGAAGTCTCTTAAAAGACCCTATCGAGTTTGCCTCCACCACGATTGACGGCAGCCGATTCCACTCACCCACCACCCTCCGAGTGAAAAACTTACCCCTGACATCTCCTCTGTACCTACTCCCCAGCACCTTAAACCTGTGTCCTCTCGTAGCAGCCATTTCAGCCCTGGGAAAAAGCCTCTGAGAATCCACCCGATCTGTACCTCTCAACATCTTGTACAGCTCTATCACGTCACCTCCCATCCTTCGTCTCTCCAAGGAGAAAAGACCAAGCTCCCTCAACCTATCTTCATAAGGCATAAGGCATGCCACCCAATCCAGGCAACATCCTGTTAATCTTCTCTGCACCTTTTCAATAATTTCTACATCCTTTCTGTAATGAGGCGACCAGAACTCAGCACAGACCTCTCAGTGGGGTCTGACGAGGGTCTTATAAAGCTGCATCATTATCTCCCGACTCCTGAACTCAATCCCTCGATTGATGAAGGCCAGCACACCATACACCTTCTTAACCACCTCCTCTACCTGCGAGGCCGATTTAAGAGTCCTAGGGACCCGGACCCCAAGGTATTTCTGATCCTCTACACTGCTAAGAGTCTTACCCTTGATATTATACTCCTTCGTCCCATTTGACCTGCCGAAATGTACCACTACACATTTATCCCGGTTGTACCACTACACATTTATCCGGGTTATCTGTGTTGTTTAAGTTTTTATGTAAACTTTTATCGTGCCTGTATAATATTTCACTCCTTTGTTTAGGTTCCTTCACAATTGAATTTCATAATGGACACATCACTGTGAAGAGGTCAGTCAGAATTATCAGCAAGGATTAATCAGCACTTTCTAATTGGAGATGTTAATCAGTGGAACCCCTCACACACAGATTTGCAGAAAAGATTAATTAATTTAGGACTGAAGTAAAGTTCGTAATTTTATTGTTAACTTTATGAACAGGTTCTTGATGAGGATTCTTGAATTAAGGAGAAAGATCACAGAAGGTGCTTTTAAAAAGGAACGTTGCAGCTCCAAAAATCAGTGACATCTCCAGAATATTAAACTCCAGCCAGGGGCGGCACGGTGGCACAGTGGTTAGCACTGCTACCTCTTATTACCAGCGACCCAGGTTCGATTCCCGGCTTGGGTCATTGTGTGGAGTTTGCATGTTCTCCCCGTGCTTTGTGGATTTCCTCCAGGTGCTCCTGTTTCCTCCCACAGTCTGAAAGATGTGCTGGTTAGGTGCATTGACCCGAACAGGCACCGGAGTTTGGTGATTAGGGGCATTTCTCAGTAACTTCATTGCAGTGTTAATCTAAGCCTTACTTGTGACTAATAATTTTTTTTTTTAAACTTTAAAGTTGTAGGGATGTTAACATCAGCAGAAACAAACCAGATATTGTCAGACTATCAATCCAGGCTGTGATTAAAAGCAGAATCCAATCCTTGCAGTCTATTATGAATTTGCTGGTGTCTCAGCAGGCTGGAGGACCTTGTGAATGCCTTTCCACACAAGGAGCAGGTGAAAGGCCTCTACCCAGAGTGAGTGCGTTGGTGAGTCAGAAGGTTGGATGACTGCTTGAAACTCTTTCCACAGGTACTGCAGCTGAATGGATTCTCCTGAGTGTGAGTGCGGTGGTGGGACTGGAGGGTGAATAACCGAGCGAATCCCTTCCCACACACCGAACAGGTGAATGGTCTCTCCCCGGTGTGAAGTCGCTGGTGTCTCACCAGATCAAATGACTGGGAGAATTTCTTCCCACACATGGAGCAGGTGAATGGTCTCTCCCCGGTGTGAGTGCGTTGGTGAGCAGTCAGGGTGGATGACTGTCCAAAACGCTTTCCACAGGATGTGCAGCTGAACGGTTTCTCCTCGGTGTAAATTCGCTGATGTGTCCAAAGGCCGGATGACCGAGTGAATCTCTCACCGCACACAGAGCAGGTGAACGGCTTCACCCCAGTGTGAATCCGCTGGTGTGTAGCGAGGCTGGATGTGCTGTTGAACCTCTTCCCACAGTGAGTGCAGCTGAAGGGCCTCTCCTCAGTGTGAATTCTCTGGTGTAACATCAGGTAGGTTGTCTTGGTAAATCCCTTCCCACACACAGAACAGAGGAATGGCTTCTCCCCGGTGTGACTGCGTTGATGGATATCCAGCCGGAAAGAAGACTTGAATCCCTTCCCACAGTCCCCACATTTCCAAGGTTTCTCCATGGTCTGGGTCTCTTCCTGTCTCTCCAGCCTAGAGATCAGTTGAAGCCTCGTCCACATACAGAACACGTGTTTGCTCCCCACTGTGAATGGTGTGATGTTTTTTCAGGATGTAACTGGTTAAAGCTCTTTCCACAATGAGTTCACTGGAACACTCTCACTCGGGTGTGTGTGTGTGTCTCGGTGTTTCTCTAGTTGCACTGATGTTTAAAATATTTTCCACAGATAAATATTTCTCCTTCCACATTGAAAGGTTGATGAATAATTGAGTTAAACCAAAATGTTCGTTTTGAGTTTTGCATCTACAAATCTTTCCCTTGTAAGATCTGTAAAAAGAGTTGACAAAATTAATCACGGGTCAGTCCAGGATAGAAATTCATATCAGACAATTCTAATTTCTCTAGAACATTCTTTCCTCTCTTGTTCTCCCAAATCTGTAAATCCCCGTCTCACACACTCTCCCTCCTCCCTGGGCTGAAATCCAAACCCATCTCACCATCTCCACCATTCCTGTTCTCCACTCCCTGTTTCCTCCCTCCCTCCAGTCTGTCTGGCTTCAGTTCTCTTGCCCCTCTGTGCAAAATCAAGAACATTGTTTTCTCTCCTGGTCACTGGGACCCTCAAGGCCCACCCACTCTCTGGTTCACTGTTACTGTTGGCTGCAGAGACCAATCTGTGAGAGGTGGTTCTGCTTCAAGTGCCACATATGAAGTGGTTCTCAGGTCTGGTTGTGGGTTGTTGTTTTCGACGTTGGCTCTTGTTGCTGAGCCGCTGGAGTGATCACCCTCCATCCTGTGAATGGACCCAAGCTGGCAAAGGCACCTCCACTTGATGAGAACTCACATTCTTGGGAGACAATGGATTGTAGATTTTGCATCAAAGATCAATTTAGGATTGAAGTTAAAAGTTCAGTCTTATTGCAACTAAATTTCTGTTGAGAGTTCTTGAATTCAGCTGAAAGATCACAGATGGTGCCTTTAAAAGGGACACTGTAGCCTTGAAGGTCAGTGACATCTACAGAATATTAAACTTCAGCCAGTTATAGGTTTGTTAATATCAACAGAAACAAACTTAAAATTGTCCAACTATCAATCCTGGATGTAATGAACATTAGCAGAAACAGCTGAATCCCATCTCTCAGTCACATGTGGATTTGCTCATGTGTCACGAGGTTGCGGGACCGAGTGAATCCCTTCCCACACACAGATCAGGTGAATGGTCTCTCCCCAGTGTGAACTCGCTGGTGTACAAAGAGAGCAGATGAAGTCCTGAAACTCTTCCCACAGTCAGAGCAGCTGAATGGCTTGACCTCAGTGTGAATTTGCTGGTATGCCTTGAGGCTGGATGACACAGTGAATCCCTTCCCACACACCGAGCAGGTGAATGGTATCTCCCCAGTGCGAACTCACTGGTGTTCAATGAGGGCATATGCCTGCTTGAAACTCTTCCCACAGGAGGTGCAGCTGAATGGCCTCTCCCCAGTGTGAACTCGCTGATGACTCACTAGACTGGATGACTGAGTGAATCCCTGTCCACAGACTGAACAGGTGAAAGGCTTCTCCCCAGTGTGAATTCGAGGCTGTGTGAATAGCTGAACCTCTTTCCACAGGAAGTGCAGCTGAACGGCTTCTCCTCAGAGTGAATTCGCTGGTGTGTCACCAGGTTGGAGGACTTTGCGAATCCCTTCCCACACATGGAGCAGGTGAATGGTTTCTCCCCAGTGTGAACGTGATGATGTTGACTGAGGTCTGATGAAGACCTGAACCTTTTTCCACAGTGAGTGCAGCTGAACAGCCTCTCCTCAGTGTGAATGCGCTGGTGTAACATGAGGCCGGTTGGCTGAGTAAATCCCTTTCCACACACAGAACAGGTGAATGGCCGCTCCCCAGTGTGAGTGTGCCGGTGGTTGTCCAACAGGGATGGGTAATTGAATCCTTTCCCACAATCCTCACATTTCTACGGTTTCTCCAAGGCATCGGCCCCACTGTGACTGTGTCTATGGTATTCCAGCTGGGATCTATAACTGAATTCTTTCCCACAGTCCTCACAGTTCCATGGTGCCGGTGTCCTTGTGTCTCTCCAGGTTGGATGATTAGTTGAAGGCTCGTCCACACTGTGAATGGTGTGATGTTTTATCAGGCTGTGGAACTGGTTAAAGCTCTTTCTGCAATCAGTTCACTGGAACATTCTCACTCAGCTGTGCGTGTGTCTCTTGGTGCTTTTCCAGTAACACTGATGTTTAAAATATTTTCCCTCAGACAGAACAAACGAACAATTATCCTTTCAACCTCAAAGGTGATGATATTCAGGTCATGATGAACCAACTGACTGTCAAACTTAAGTTTGGTTTGAGTTTCCCATCTGCAATCATCGTTTCTAAGATCCCGTAAAAAGAGTTTACAAAAGTCATCACCGTCAGTCCAGGATAGAAATTCTGAACAGACAATTCTAGTTTCTCTGGAACATTTTTTCCTCTCTTGTTCCCCCAAATCTGTAAATCCCCATCCCACACACTCTCCCTCCTCCCTGGGCTGAAATCCAAACCCATCTCCACCATTTCTTTCCTCCACCCCCCGTTTTCTCCCTCCCTCTCCTCTGCCTGTGTTCAGTTCTGATGTGGAGATGCCGGCGTTGGACTGGGGTGAACACTGCTCCTTCGTCAGACTCCATCTGACGAAGGAGCAGCGCTCTGAAAGCTTATGGCATTTGCTACCAAATAAACCTGTTGGTCTTTAACCTGGTGTTGAGACTTCTTATTGTGAACAGTTCTCCAGCTCCTGTCTGCAGACTGACAATAAAACCAATGGGTCTTATTGGGGGTGTTGGGGCCTCCAGCGGGTGTTTGTGAATCCTTCCCGCCCACATCACAATGCCCCGGGGTGATTGACAGCAGGTCCGGACCAATAGGAAGAGGCGGCGAGGCTGGAGGACCGAGCGGGAGCGGCTGGTCCTCCAACCAATCGGAGTGAATGAGGGGAGGAGCCTCGCTCGAGGCTTCCTCAGTGCGCATGCGTCGAGCCGGAGAGGCTCCCGATAAAGACGGCGGCAGGGATTTTGGGCCTGTTCCGGGGAAAAGCGGGAGCTGATTACCCCGCTTCACAACCCGCACCCGAGCTTTGTATTCGGTGCTTGGGGCCGACACGGGGTGTTTATGAAGCCTCGAACCCACCCCCCGGCTCCATCCCCCCCTCATTACCCACCCGCCGGCTCCATCCCCCCCTCATTCCCCACCCGGCGGTGTCGGATCAGCTGAAAATTCCCACCGCCGCAATCCTGAGCTCCCAGCGGCACTGCGCATGCTCCACATCACAATGACCGGACAGTGATTGACAGCGGTTCCGGACCAAGGAAAAGGGGGCGGGGCTGGAGGACCGAGCGGGAGCGGCTGGTCCTCCAACCAATCAGAGTGAATGGGGGCGGGGCTGAGTCCGGATCTCCCTCATTGTCTGAAACTCTGCATCATTGTGAAAGTTGCTCTGTGTCAAACTCCAGGGGAAAACTGGACCTTTCTGTTTGTGGCTTCAAACAGATGGAGCCCTGTGGGTGCGGAGCAAACAGATGGAGCCCTGTGGGTGCGGAGCAAACAGATGGAGCCCTGTGGGTGCGGAGCAAACAGATGGAGCCCTGTGGGTGCGGAGCAAACAGATGGAGCCCTGTGGGTGCGGAGCAAACAGATGGAGCCCTGTGGGTGCGGAGCAAACAGATGGAGCCCTGTGGGTGCGGAGCAAACAGATGGAGCCCTGTGGGTGCGGAGTAAACAGATGGAGCCCTGTGGGTGCGGAGCAAACAGATGGAGCCCTGTGGGTGCGGAGCAAACAGATGGAGCCCTGTGGGTGCAGAGCAAACACATCAACATTTATCACTGAGATAAAGACAGTAAATGTTGGAAAATCTCAGCAGGGCTGACAGCATCTGTGGAGAGAGAATAGAGTAAGAAATCTCACACCACCAGATTAAAGTCCAACAGGTTTATTTGGTAGCAAAAGCCACTAGCTTTCGGAGCGCTGCTCCTTCATCAGGTGACTATAAAGGAATATCAGTTAAATATCAGTGACTACAAAGGAACAACTTGGTGGGAAGTTAAAAAGCAGGACCCCGAGGGTAGTCATCTCAGGATTGCTACCTGTGCCACGTGCCAGTGAGGGTAAGAGTAGGATGCTCAGGCGGATGAACACATGGCTGAGGAACTGGTGTAGGGGGCAGGGTTTCAGATTTCTAGATCATTGGAAACTCTTCTGGGGCAGGTGGGACCTGTACAAGAGAGATGGGTTACACCTGAACTACAAGGGGACCAATATACTTGCAGGAAGATTTGCTAGTGTTATTGGGAAGGGTTTAAACTAGATTTGCAGGGGGATGGGAACCAGAGTGCCAGAGCAGATAGTGGAGCGGGGGTGAAAATAAATGATGTTAATAGTTCATGCAAAATCACAAATAGAAGGACTGTGTGTGGAGTTGGAATGTTATGGTGAGGTTGTATAAGACATTGGTGAGGCCGAATTTAGAGTATTTTGTGCAGTTTTGGCCACCTAATTACAGGAGGGATATTAATAAGGTTGAAAGAGTGCAGAGAAGGTTTACAAGGATGTTGCCGGGACTTGAGAAACTGAGTTACAGAGAAAGGTTAGGACTTTATTCCCTGGAGCGTAGAAGAATGAGGGGAGATTTGATAGAGGTGTATAAAATTATGATGGGTATAGATAGAATGAATGCAAGCAGGCTTTTTCCACTGAGGCTAGGGGAGAAAATAACTAGAGGACATGGGTTAAGGGTGAGGGGGGAAAAGTTTAAAGGGAATATTTGCGGGGGGCTTCTTCACACAGAGAGTGATGGGAGTTTGGAATGAGCTGCCAGATGAGGTGATGAATGCAGGCTCACTTTTAACATTTCAGAAAAACTTGGACAGGTACATGGATGAGAGGGGTGTGGAGGGATATGGTCCAGGTGCAGGTCAGTGGGACTAGACAGAAAAATGGCTCAGCACAGCCAAGAAGGGCCAAATGGCCTGTTTCTGTGCTGTAATGTCCTATGGTTCTGTGGTTCTAACTGATCTTAAAGCCAATCTTTTTCATTTTGTGGGGAGGGGGCGCGCTGAATCAGTTTTAATGGGGTTTTATATTTGTTTATACAATGTGGGCATTGCTGGCTCGACCAGCATCAATTGCCCACCCCAAATTATTCTTGAGTAGGTGATTGGGGCTGCCTTCTTGAACTGCAGATTTGAAGTTACTGTCAGATCAGCCGTGATCTAATTAAATGGGTCAAGGGGCAGAATGATCTACTCCTCTCCTATATTTATAAGTTTGCCGCAGTCGAAGATGCTGTTACGAAGGGATTTCCAGGATTTTTGATCAGCAACAGTGAAAGGACAGCAACATGATTCCAAGTCAGGATTGTTTATGTCTTGGGTGCCATTGTTTTTCGGTAAAGGGTCTGTTCCTCTGCTGTACTGTTCTTCGTTCTTTGATAACGTCAGTTGTCCATGTTGCCAATTATCTGCTGCCCTTGTCTCTCGGTGGTAGAGTTTGTAGGATTGGAAGGTAAAGGTCGCAGTGTTGGAAGGTGCTGTTGAAAGTTAAATTATATTAATTTCTTCAGACTAAAAAGTGGAACTCAGGTGAAGATTTGGTGGGGAGATCTAGATCAGAGAGGCAGTATTTCAGAGTTTATCACTGTGATAGCAGCAATCCCATTGCTATCTGTTGGCAAGACTGATGGAAATATTTAAAATGGAGACCATTGGAGGATGAGGTACAATGGAATTTGTGAACTATCTGAGGATAATGGTGAGGGGAAAGGAAGGGATCAGGAAAGCAGCTGACACTTCATATTGTTCCAGGAGAAGTGGGGTCAGGTTGTGTAGATGTCAGGTTTTACGCAGCACACAGTCAGTCTGGATGGAAAATCTCTGAATCACTCAAATCACTCAGTTGGAAACTCAGAGACCTATCATTGCTCGGAGGAAGGCTGTGTTGCAACTGATGAGAAGCAGCTTCACTCAGATACCAACATCCTCATGCACAAAAACTAACACACGCAGCCATCCTCCCACCCACCCACCCACGTGATGTACCAACTGACTCAAGAGCAGCTTCTTCCCTGCTATCCGACTTTTGAATGGACCAACGTATATTAAATTGATCTTATTCTACACCCTCGCTATGACTGTAACACTATATTCTACACCCTCTTTTTTCCTTTCCCCCGATGTACTTTATGAATGTATGTTTTGTCTGTATAGTGCGCAAGAAACAATACCTTTCACTGTATCCCAATACATGTGATAATAGTAAATCAAATCAAATCAAAAACTCTCACATGAAACAGAGCCTGTCCCATTGGGTGGACAACACCAGCTAACATGACTAAAACTGAGGATAAAGTATTGGTGTCTGTAAGGGCTGAAACAATACCCTTGACTCTTGTTGATCTGTGGCACCAAGTTCCAGACTCCTTCATGAATCATCCTCTTGGCCTCTAGCCTGTCAACCCCCCATGAGAATCTTATATGTTTCAGAAAGTTCACTGCTCATTCTTCCAAACCTAATGATTAGAGGTGCAACCTTTCCCCAAAAGACAATGAGTTGGATTCTCCGGCCGCGCTCACCCCAAAACTGGACAATCCTGCCCGAGGTCAATGGGCCTTTGTGGTCCTGCCCCTCTGCCCGCGACGATACCTGTGGTGGGCAGGATGGGAGAATTCTCACCTACACCTTCACAACCTTTCCTCAAAAGACAACACCTTCATCTGAGGAATCGACCTCTGAACTCATTCCAATGAAAACATGTCATTCCATCCGTAGGGAGACCAAAACGGTACACAGTATTCCACCTGCTATCTCAGCAATGTCCTGTGTAGGTGCAGCAAGTTCCCTTTCTCAAACTCCACCCCCTTGCAGTAAAGTCCAACACTCCATTTGCCTTCTTCTTTACTTGCTGTACCTTCATCCTATTTTTTCACGATTCATGTACAAGGACACCCAGATTCCTCTCTACGGCAGTATTCTTCAGTTTCTGTACATTTATAAATTGTTTGCTTCTCTATTCTTCCTGCCAAAGTGGAAAAGCTCCCACTTTCCCGCACTATACTCCATCTGCCATTTTTCTGTCCATTCAGGTAACTTATCTGTGTCCCTTACAGATTTTTTGTAATAACCTCACAACTTGCTTTTCTACCTATCTTTGTATCATCAATTCTGGCTTCATCCAAGTCATTGATCAAGGTGGCTGTTTTTCTCTCTCTCAGTTGTGGGTGATATTTGTCTCTATTCTCCTGGAAACTGAATGAATCTTGTTCCAAACTGGGTTCAATATCAGACATTTCAGGGAGTCAGGAATCATTCGCCCCTGAACCTACACTGGTAAAACCCCAGGCAGTTCCTCAGTAAGGATTTTTCTGGTTCCTCACCGTATATTAGTCAGGATACTGAAACCCAGCTTTTTTACAGTCCACTCCTGGAGGCCCCACTCCCTGAGCCGACAACATTCAGCAGTGTCAGTGCTGAAGTTTCACAGTGGGAGTGATTCCCAGAGTAACTGTCAATCAGATCACCATTGATGTCCAGGTTTGTGTAGTTTTAGTTATCCTGATGTTTAACACACACACATCAATAAAACAGGGAATTCCTGCAAACAAACTGCAGCTTCTTCTCTATCTGGAGATCCAATGTTTGTTGAATAATTGTCCCAGTGGTTAACAGGCTCCTGTGAACTCATCCAACTCGTATTTTAATACTGACTTTAACAAATATATTTTAAATAGGTTTATTTTAAATGAGTTAAAACCAGCCTTAAAATGGTAGATATAGTATAACAACCATGGTACTTTTCAGACTGGAAACTTTAACCTGCTGTTTCACTTTCATTTAGGAGCAGATCCCAGTTTTACACCAATCTCTGATTCATGTATCCAGCATTCACCGTCATTCTAAAAGCAGAAGTTGCTGCAAAATCTCAATAAGTCTGACAGAATCTGTAAACACAGGAACAGTTAATGTTTCCAGTTGAATGTGACTCTTCTTCAGTGTCAAAACATTAGCTCTGTTTCTCTCTCCAGAGATGCTGTCAGACCTGCTGAGTTTTTACAGCACTTCTTGTTTTTATTTACGAGTTCAGGACTCAGACAAGACAATCCACAATACAAATCTTACAACTGGGCCAGAGTTTATTAACATCAGCAGAAACAGACACCAATGAAAATGGTTGGGACCTCGATGAGATTAACAGCAAAATTCAGTCCTTGCAGTCACTCGTGAACATGATGGTGTTTCAGCAGGTGAGGTGACTGAGTGAATCCCTTCCCACACACGGAGCAGGTGAATGGCCTGTCCCCAGTGTGAATTCGCTGGTGCTTTATCAGGTTGGATGATTGACTGAATCCCTTGCCACAATCAGAGGAGGTGAATGGTCTCTCCCTGGTGTGAACTCGCTGGTGCCTCCGCAGGCTGGATGAATCAATAAATCCCTTCCCACAACTGGAGCAAGTGAATGGCCTCTCTCCAGTGTGACATGGCTGGTGTTTTAGCAGGTTGAATGACTGAGTAAATCCCTTCCCACACTCGGAGCAGATAAATGGCCTCTCCCTATTATGAATTCTCTGGTGTTTCAGCAGGTCGGATGAATCAGTGAATCCCTTCCCACAATCAGAGCATCCTCCCCATTGACCAACTGTGAGAATGAACAAAATGCAGTCCTGGATGTAACTGAGAGCAGAAATAATAACAGCAGAATCCAACCCCTGGAATCACTCGTGAACTCGTTGGTGTCTCAGCAGGTGGGATGACCGAGTGAATCTCTTCCCACACTGAGAGCAGGTGAATGGCCTCTCCCCAGTGTGAACTCGCTGGTGTATCCGCAGGCTGGATAATCGAGTGAATCTCTTCTCACATTGAGAGCAGGTGAACAGCCTCACCCCAGTGTGAACTCGCTGGTGGCTCAGCAGGCTCGATGACTGAGTGAATCCCTTCCCACACTGAGAGCAGGTGTACGGCCTCTCCCCAGTGTGAACTCGCTGGTGTCTCAGCAGGCTGGATGAATCACAGAATCCCTTCCCACACTGAGAGCACATGAACAGCCTCTCCCCAGTGTGAACTCGGTGGTGTGACTGCAGATGGGATGACCGAGTGAATCCCTTCCCACACTGAGAACACGTGAACGGTCTCTCTCCAGTGTGAACTCGCTGGTGTGACCGCAGGTGGGATAACTGAGTGAATCCCTCTCCACACTGAGAGCAGGTGAACGGCCTCTCCCCAGTGTGGCTGCGCCGATGAGCTTCCAGCTGTGATGGGGCTCTGTATCCCTTCCCACAGTCCCCACATTTCCATGGTTTCTCCATGGTGCAGGTGTCCTTGCCTCTCTCTTGGGTGGACAATCAGTTGAAGCCTCGTCCACACACAGAACACGGGTACCGTCTCTCCCCACTGTGAATGATGTTATAGTTATTCAGGCTGTGTAACTGGTTAAAGCTCTTTAGTCAGTGCACTGGAAGACTCTCACTCGAGTGTGGCAGTGTGTTGGTGCTTTTCCAGTCACACTGATGTTTGAAATCTTTTCAAATCAACAGACTGGACAACCTTTTCTCCTTCTAGATTCAAAGGCCGATGATATTCAGGTCCCAAGGAATATGACTGTCAGATCTGACGTGACGTTTGAGATTTCGGCCTGTGATTCCTCTTTCAATATCCTGTAAAACAAGTTTACAAAAGTCATCAGTATCAGTACAGGATAGAAATTCAGAACAGACAATTCTAGTTTCTATGGAACATTCTTTCCTATTTCAGTCCCAAAAAGCTGTGAATCTCCATCCCACACACTCTCCCTCCATTCTCACTCTGCTGTATCTAATATTCACCCTCCCAATTCTCCTGAAGGTGCTGATTGAGGCTGATTGACAGATCCAGGCTCACTGCTTCCTGTCCTGGACACAGGGACCATAACAAATAGGAGCTGCAGTCGGCCATTTGGCCCATCGAGTCTTTTAAACTATTCAATGAGATAATTTGTTCATCTACCTCAGCATCATTCTCCCCACACTAAACCCATATCCCTTGATATCTTCAATATCTAGAAACCAATCAATCTCTCTCTTGAAAATAGTTGATGACTGAGGTTTCACTGTCCTCAGGGGTTGAGAATTCCAAAGCTTTACCACATCCTTGAGTGAAGAAATCCCCCCACATCTTAGCTTTTGCTCCATCTTCTTGTCTGTTCCCCATAACCCTTGACACCCTTGTCAGTCAAAGATCTGTCTAACTGGAATATATTCAATGATCCTCAGCCTCCACTGGTCCCTGTGGAAGAGAAATCCAAAAGACTAACAACCCTCTGAGGGAAGAGATTTCTGGAAATATATAACGTAGCTACAGTTCCACATTACAAGATATTCAGATCCCAAGGAATATGACTCTGTCCAGACGTGATGGTTGAGATTTTTGCCTGTGATTCCTCGTTCAAAATCCTGTGAAATGAGTTTGCAAAAGTCATCACAGTCAGTATAGGATAGAAATTCAGAGCAGACAATTCTAGTTTCTATGGAACACTGTTTCCTATTTCATTCCCAAAAAGTTGTAAATCTCCATCCATATCTATGGATTCTATTTAAAAATGAAAGTGGATGGGCACTTGAAGGAAATACTTTCAGGAGAATGGGGATATAGAGTGGGAATGGGACTGGAATGTTATACAGAGAGTCAGCATGGACTCGAGTTACCAAATGGATTCCTTCTGTGCTGTAATGACTTTATGACTGGAAATGTATAACATCGCTACAGTATTATATTACAATGCAAGAAATAATAAATATATTTTATTACAGAAACATAAATAATATATCTAATCTGGGTTCCATATAATAACACGAGACATATCTCTGTCCTATATTAATTTACTGTCCCCTTAAATGTCAGCCATCTCCTGCCCTTTAATTGTGAACATTAGGAAAGAGACCATCCTTTTAGACAGAAAGAAGATTAATGTTTCAGGGTGGGCAGAATGAATTACAGGGAATAAAAATGTATCAGATTTTGTTGGTCAATATAAGCTCAGAAGTGGAAGGGAAATGATCTCCAGTGGAAGAGGAACAATTCCTGAACATTGTAAGACTAAGCTGGTAACTCAGCAGTGAATAGAGTTGTGAAGTGGTAAAAACCTCATGAAGACAGAGCTTGCAGAAATAATAGTTAAAATACACCCATTATTAGAGGTAGAGGAAGGTAGACAATGGCAAAGAGTTGATCAGGGAGGGCAGAGGTGAAACAGAGAAATGGATGGCCGTTTAAAAATTCATAAAAAACATGGTTAGCAAGTTTGCAGACGATACTAAATTAGGAGGTATCGCTGATAACAAAGAGGGTTATGAAAAATTACAGGGGGATCTTGATCAGTTAGGGAAGTGGGTCGATGATTGGCAAATGGATTTCAGTACAGATAATACAGAGTACAGAGGCACAACCTCAGGCTAAAGGGACAATCCTTTAAAACAGAGATAAGGATGCTGCACATTTAGACAGAGTAGCATAAGTTTCAGAGTCCAACATTTTATACTTCATTGCTTCTTTTACTGTGCAATTGTAATGCCACCCTCTTGGAAAACAAAGCCTGACAGGTGTGTCTGAATGCTGGCTGTGTGCCTCAGAAAGTTGTATATTTTAAAGTTCAGCGGGGACCCCCCCAGCAGATGATCGGTCACACCCCCTCTCCTCCCCTCCCCAGGGGATGAGACGTCACACCCCCTCTCCCCGCCCCCCCCCCCAGGGGATGAGACGTCACACCCCCTCTCCTCCCCTCCCCCCAGGGGATGAGACGTCACACTCCCTCTCCTCCCCTCCCCCCAGGGGATGAGACGTCACACCCCCTCTCCTCCCCTCCCCCCAGGGGATGAGACGTCACACCCCCTCTCCTCCCCTCCCCCCAGGGGATGAGACGTCACACTCCCACTCCTCCTCCCACCCCCCTCCCGCCCCGACCAGAGGATGACCTGGGTCAGAGAGCCGTTGCAGTCTCTGACCCCTGCTCTTTGGAGGCTGCTGCGGCGAATGCAGACTTTTATTTTGCAGGTAGGTAAAAGCGTGGACGCGGGTCGGGCCAGAAGAAGGTAAAGTGGGATTTGACGGTAGAGTTGGGCGCGTGGTTCATTAAGTCGATTTAAATGCATGCAAATGCATTTAAATCGGTGGGCTGCCCGATTCAGGCGTGGGCCCTGGTGTTGGTAAAGCCGCGATCTGCTCGGAATCGGGCGCAGATCGTGGTATAGGCCCGATGCCCAACTTTACCGCGATTTCGCACTTGAAAACAGGCACGAAGGTTTGGTAAAATCCGGCCCATAGTCTTTTTCCCAGGGTTGGGGAATTGAAAACTGGAGGGCATAGGTTTAAGGTGAGAGGGAAAAGATTAAAAGGGACCTGAGGGGCAACTTCTTCATGCAGAGGGTGGTGTGTACATAGAATGAGCTGCCAGAGAAAGTGGTTGAGGCAGGTTCAATAGCAACATTTAAAAAGCATTTGGATAAGTCCATGGATTGGAAAAGATTAGAGGGATATGAGCCAAACATGGGCAATTGGGACTAGCTGGGAGGGCACCATGGTTGGCATGGATCAGTTGGGCCCAAGGGCCTGTTTCCGTGCTGTAGTGCTCTATGACTCTATGTGCTGGCTGCGTCAGCATCTATCGCCCAGAACTCATTGCCCTTGAACTGAGTGGCTTGCATTGCTGGGGGATGTGGTAATTTCCTTCTTTAAAGGACATTATTAAATCAGATGGATTTTCATGACAATTGTCATCAATGGACTTCTAATTCTAGATTTTTACTGAATACAAATTTCAACATCTGCAGTTGTGGGATTCGATCCCAGGGTTCTCAGTGCATTGCCCTGGATCCCTGTATTACTAATCCAATGACATTATCACTGCACCATTGCCTCCCCATCCATGGCAAAGGAGTCAGCCTGAGATCCATGGAATCAGAGAATGCACTAAATTTAAATTAATGCCCAGTAACACTCACCCCAAAGTAATTTCATTGTTTTCAAATTTTAAATCTCCTGCTGGAGTCTGCAGCTGCAAAGATCTGAGAGATTGATGTCCAGGAAAAATGTTGCAGTCTTCAAATCTTCTCCCTGTAAAGAAGAAGGCCTATAGTGTGTTAGCTTTTATTTACAGGGGGTTGGAGTTTAAGAGCCGTGGGGTTATGCTGCAACTGTATAGGACCTTGGTGAGACCACATTTGGAATATTGTGTGCAGTTCTGGTCACCTCACTATAAGAAGGATGTGGAAGCGCTGGAAAGTGTGCATAGGAGATTTACCAGGATGCTGCCTGGTTTGGAGGGTAGGTCTTATGAGGAAAGGTTGAGGGAGCTAGGGCTGTTCTCTCTGGAGTGGAGGAGGCTGAGCGGAGACTTAATAGAGGTTTATAAAATGATGAAGGGGATAGATAGAGTGAACGTTCAAAGACTATTTCCTCGGGTGGATGGAGCTATTACAAGGGGGCATAACTATAGGGTTCGTGGTGGGAGATATAGAAAGGATATCAGAGGTAGGTTCTTTACGCAGCGAGTGGTTGGGGTGTGGAATGGACTGCCTGCAGTGATAGTGGAGTCAGACACTTTAGGAACATTTAAGCGGTTATTGGAAAGGCACATGGAGCACACCAGGATGATAGGGAGTGGGATAGCTTGATCTTGGTTTCAGATAAAGCTCGGCACAACATCGTGGGCCGAAGGGCCTGTTCTGTGCTGTACTGTTCTATGTTCTAAATGACAAAAGTTATAGGTGTAATTCAAGGTTAGAAATTCAGGACAGAATTTATTTTGGTCTGAGTTTGCTGTGTGTAAATCTTTCCCTTCTAACCCCCTGTAAAAGGAGTTTCCAAAATCCATCAGCATCTGTCCAGGACAGAAATTCAAAACATTCTCTCCTCTTATCTGGCACAGAATTACTTTAGCTGGGACAAAACTGCAGTGGAGGCATTTCGAGGAAGATCCAGTTGGTTGATTCCTGAAATGAGGAGTTTTGTCTTTGAGGATGAGCAGCTTGGGCCTGTACTCTTTGGAGTTTAGAAGAAACATAGAAACCCTACAGTGCAGAAGCAGGCCATTCGGCCCATCGAGTCTGCACCGACCACAATCCCACCCAGCCCCTACCCCCACATATTTACCCGCTAATCCCTCTAACCTACGCATCTCAGAATTCTAAGGGGCAATTTTTAACCTGGCCAATCAACCTAACCCGCACATCTTTGGACTGAGAAGTTATTGCTACATCTGGGAATTTAAGGGCGGCACGGTGGTTAGCACTGCTGCCTCACAGTACCAGGGTCCCAGGTTCAATTCCAGCCTTGGGTCACTGTCTGTGTGGAGTTTGCACATTTTCTCTCCATGTCTGTGTGGGTTTCGTCCAGGTGCTCCCGTTTCCTCCCACAGTCCAAAGATGTGTGGGTCAGGTGGATTGGCCATGATAAATTGACCCTAGTGTCAAATGCGTGGGGATGGGGCCTGGGTGGGATTGTGGTCAGTATGCTCAATGGGCCAAATGGACTCCTTCTGCACTGCAGGGATTCTATGATTCATATGATATAAGGTGCTTGACAAGGTAGATGCTGAGAGGATGTTTCCTCAGGTGTGGAAATCAAGTAAAAATAAAGGATCTCAAATTTAAGATGAAGAGAGATCTTTTCTCTCAGCGGGTTGTTGATCTTTGGAACTCTGACTCCACCAGAGAAGATTGGAGGCAGGTCATTGAATATATTCAAAGCTGAGGTTCTGATCCACAAGAAAGTCAAGGGTATGGACGGGGTGGGGGAGCAAAGTAGACATGATCTTATTGAATGATGCAGCAATCTCGATGGGCCGAATGACGGGCTCCTGTTCCGAATTCTTATTCTGATGTTGTTGGATAGCTGCGCATGCGCCCTGCTACCTATTGTCCCCCTGAAGATCGAGGTTCTGAACCAGCCCCTGAAACCACGCCCATTGTGACCCGCCACCGACAGCAGCGCATGCGCTCTCCTTCCTCGCTGAAACAAGATGGCGGCAGATAACCGGGACCTGTTCCCGGGATAAACGCTTGGGAGCTGGAAGCCCGGGACCTGCAGGGTCTTATTAGGGCCGTGCGGCCTACAGCGGATGTTTGTGAAACCATAGCTCCCTCCCTCCCCCGACTCCCGGCTCCATTTCTCCCGCAGCCCCACAGACTCACCTGGGGATAAAAGCATCTCCCGCACTCGCATGGATGCGGTCAAAGTGACACTGCGCACGCGCGTGACATAGGACTGCACCTGCGCAATAGGCTCCTGTGAAATGAATAGGACACTTTCACACCCGCAAGGGCACCTGGGAACTAATGCCGTCATTGTCAAAGACAATAATAAGAAATTATCTTGTTCAATGAAGATCAATTAATTTTTAAAAATGCATTCCTCGGAATTTGTGCGCTGCCATTCTCTACTTCTAAAATTGATTTAAACCAGTGCTCTCCTGTGGGAATACCCCGAGTTTTTAAAACTTTTCCCACTGGTTTCCCTCTCTCTCTCTTCTCTCCTGAAGGTGCTCATACTGGTTGGGTAAATCCCACAGAGATTGGTTTCTTTCACTTTCTTTCTCCTGATGCTAAATATTCTGTTTTATGGAATGATACATCACAGATGGAAACCATTTGGCTCATCCTGCCCAGTCGGGCTGTCTTTAAGATCTATCCAATTAATCCCACAGCCCTGCTGGCAGAGTGAGAACAATGTATATATACTGCAGCAATGCAGGAGGTGAATGGAAAATGTTTTCTAGTTGCATACCTCTCAGACACACTCACCCCTAGAAAGATAAATTGGCCTGTGTACTAAGCAGATATTAAGGTTCCACTTAAAATTAAAACAGAAGGTGCTGGAAAAATGCAGCAGTCACCGGGGCCGAGTTTATGGTCAAAATGATGATGCTGAGCTGCCGTTAGAAAATAACCAGCAATCCAACAAGCCACTCAAAATATTGAATCAAACAAAATTGATCAAAGATTGAGCCAAAGTATTCTGTTTTCCAACATGGTGCTATGATTTTTTATGATTGTGAGAACATTAAAACAATTACCTGGTGTAGTCCGGGTTTATTTTATACTCACTCCCACCCATTGCTGTCAACCAGAGGGTTGGTTGTAGGGATTCGCATTCTAATCAGGATTGTGTAACTTGATTTTGTGTCTGTGCCCTGTTTGAGAGCACATTTCCACTCCATCTGACGAAGGAGCAGCACTCCGAAAGCTAATGGTATTTGCTACCAAATAAACCTGTTGGACTTTAACCTGGTGTTGTTAAAACTCTTACTGTGTTCACCCCAGTCCAACGCCGGCATCTCCACATTATGAATATCTTTGCCAGTGCAGTGCCGGGTACTGGGCTGTACATCCCAGTAAGTGGCTGATAGAATAAAACAACATGTTCTTTGATTTGTCAGAATAGGTAGTGATTTGTTTCAGCAGCCCACACTCACAAAACCAAAAATACAATGTTTACTGTGATTACAGATTGGGCAGCACTTGAAATCATAGAAACCCTACAGTGCAGAAACAGGCCATTCGGCCCATCAAGTCTGCACCGCCCACAATCCCACCCAGGCCCTACTTCCATATCCCTACACATATTACCCGCTAATCCCTCTAACCTAACGCATCTCCGGACACTAAGGGGCAATTTTAGCATGGCCAATCAACCTAACCCGCACATCTTTGGACTGTGGGAGGAAACCGGAGCACCCGGAGGAAACCCACGCAGACACGAGGAGAATGTGCAAACTCCACACAGACAGTGACCCAAGCCGGGAATCGAACCCAGGACCCTGGAGCTGTGAAGCAGCAGTGCTAACCACTGTGCTACTTGCTGAACAATCCTGAGTGTGCCAATAGCTACATTCAGAATCAATTGAAGATAATCAGTCGAGTTCATAATATGGCTCAGTTGTAGTTGCGAGAAGCAACTTACATTTATACACAGCGATCCTTTCCTGCAAACAAAAGGAGAATTTTCAAGCCTTGTACCTGTTTTGAATTTCCCAGAAGCTTGAAAAACCTACAGTAATGCTTCAAGTCAATGAGAGTCCACCAATTGTGATCATTTGACATTTGGCATTCTTCTGTTTGTCCTGATGAGTGCATGATGAAGAGATTCAGCAACAGGTCTCTCTTTTCTGCAATATTCAAGTTCAGTACTAACAAGTATCTGTGCATTGTTTTATGTTCCTTCATAATTAAATGTGATCGTGGAAGTGTCACTGTGAATAATGAGCAAGTCAGTAAGAATTGTCAGTATTTCTAATTGAAAATATTAAGCAGTGGAACCTTTCAGACATTGAATTGTACAGGTTGCACCAAACAGCAATTTAAGATTGCAGGAAAAGTTCATAAACTTATTATAAACAAGCCTGTTGAGAGTTCCTGTATTTTAAAAAAAATCACAGATGGTGCTTTTAAAAAGGGACACAGCAGCCCTGAAAATCAGTGACATTTCAGAGTATTAAACTTCAGCCAGTTGTAGCGATTGTTAATGTCAGCAGAAACCAACCAATTATTGTCAGACTATCAATCCTGGATGTGATTAACAGCTGCAGTAATAGCAAAATCCAACTCCTGCAGGCAATTGTGAACTTGCAGATGTGTCAGCAAGTGGGATGACCGACTGTATCCCTTCCCACACACAGAGCAGGTGAATGGCCTCTCCCCAGAGTGGGTGAGCTCGTGTAAATGCAGGCTGCCAGACTGAGTGAATCCCTTCCCACACATGGAGGAAGTGAATGGTCTCTCCCCAGTGTGAGTGCGTTGATGTGCAGTGAGGATTGATAACTGCCTGAAACTCTTTCCACAGTATGTGCAAATAAATGACTTCTCCTCGGTGTGAATTCGCTGATGTGACAGGAGGCCGGATGAATTGGTGAATTCCCTCCCACATGTGGAACAGGTGAACGATCTCTCCCCAGTGTGAACTCGCTGATGTGCACTGAGGTTGGATGAACACGAGAACCCCTTTCCACAGGTGGAGCAGCTGAACGGCCTCTCCTCAGTGTGAGTTCGCTGGTGTAACAGCAGGTGGGATGAGGTAGTGAATCCTTTCCCACACACAGAACAGATGAATGGCCTCTCTCCAGTGTGACTGTGTCTATGGTTTTCCAGCAAGTATGGATAATTGAATCCTTTATCACAATCATCACATTTCCATGGTTTCTCCATTTTCCCAGCCCCAATGTGACCGTGTCGATGGGTTTCCAACCGGGATGGAGAATTGAATCCTTTACCACAATCCTCACATTTCCACGGTTTGTCCATGGTGCTGGTATCCTTCTGTCTCTCCAGGTTGGATGATTAGTTGAAGCCTCATCCACATACAGACCACGTGTATGGTTTCTCCCCACTGTGAATGGTGTGATGTTTTTCAGGCAGTGTAACTGGTTAAAGCTCTATCCACAGTCAGTTCACTGGAGCACTCTCACTTGGCTGTGTGTGTGTGTCTCAGTTCTTTTTCTGTCACATTGAATTTTGAAATTTTCTTCCACTGACAAAACAGGGAATGATTTCTCCCTCCACTGTCAAAAGCAATCATATTTAGGTCTTGATGAATCGAATGGCTCTGTCAGACTTTGATCTGAAGTTTAGTTTGAGTTTCCTGTCTGTGAATCCTCCTCTTGTAGTTCCCTGCAAAAAGAGTTTTTAAAAACTACTTCAGAGCTGACAATTTCAGTTTCCACAAAACATTTCTCTATCTCATTTATCTTGAGCTGTAATCCCCATCCCACACACTCTCTCTTGTCCCTGAGCTGAAATCAAACTCATTGCCCCATCTCCACTCTGAGCCCAGCTCCCTCTCCCTCCAGCTGGATTCAGTCCTCCAGACCATGTACAGATTGAGAGTACAATCAAGGAGTCAACTATTTTCCTTCCAAGTCAGGGGACGTGCAGCCCCACTGACTCTGTTGTTACCACAATAGGCACACGTGCTCTGCTCACCAATGAAACACCACGGTGACCATTAACATGGGCCTGTTCCGAGGAAAGGCTCCATTTTATTTGTGCCACAACAGCAGCGGAATTACCTCCTGCACAGGCACAAAGGTATCATCAGTCACAGGAAATAATTGCAGCTGGTGTCTCAAACCTCATTTTACCATTTGCTCCCAGACATTCTCAATTCAATTTTGAAATGGAACCTGAAATCTGCAATTATGGGGTAAATTAAAACACATTTTAATGGTCATTTTCAGAATGACTATTCCCGAGTATTAATTCCCAAGTCAGTAAATTAAAATTCTCATGAGCAATGATGGCGGCACAGTGGTTAGCACTGCTGCCTCACAGCTCCAGGGACCTGGGTTCGATTCCCAACCTGGGTCGCTGTCCGTGTGGAGTCTGCCCATTCTCCCCATGTCTGCGTGGGTTTTCTCCAGATGCTCCGGTTTCCTCCCATCGTCCAAAGATATGCCAGTTAGGTGCATTGGCTATGCTAAATTGCCCCTTAGTGTCCTGGGATGAGTAGGTTAGAGGGATTAGCGGGTTACATATGTGGGGTTCTGGGAATACGGCCGAGGTGGGATTGTTGTCAGTGCAGACGCGACGGGCCGTATAACCTCCTTCAGCACTGTAGGGATCCTATGAAATACATTGGGAGAATTGCTGTTTTAATGGGTATTTTCACAAGTGCTATAAAATGATTTTTCAAAACAAATTAATATTTTCTTCAACAGATCATTAATAAATAAAAAGTATTTAATAAAACAACCACCCAGTGTGGGGTTCAGGATTCTAACTCAGGGTTTCTGAGCTCCAGGAATCACGAACTGAACCAGCCGGGAATTGTCTCCACAAAACTTCCCCAACTCCCTCCCGGGAAAAAGCTGCAAACCCGGGAGCTGCAGCTTTTTACTGGGGGTGTTGGGGCCTCCAGCGGGTGTTTGTGAATCCTCCCCGCCCACCTCCCAGGGTTTCCTTCCTTCCCAGGGATCAGAGTCCTCATTGATTTGAGGCCAAAGTGTAACCTCTTATTTATTGTCCCCCTCCCCCATCCTCTGATGTGAACCATCCTCCAGTGGCTGAGCCAGGATGGGGCCGTTAACCTGGGCCTGTTCCCGGGAGGGAGGGAGGGAGAAGCCCCGCAGCTGCAAACCAGGGAGCTGACAATGATTCTGAAGGGTTTGCGGATCCACAAAGTGTTTCCAAATCCTCCCAGCCACCGCCTAACGCTGACTCCGCTTCTCCGGGACAAACAAGCGCCAAGGCCAGCAATGACACTGCGCATGCTCCACATCACAATGCCCGGGGACTGATTGACGGCAGCTCCGGACCAATAGGAAGAGGGGGCGGGGCTGGAGGACCGAGCGGGAGCGGCTGGTCCTCCAACCAATCGGAGTGAATGAGCGGCGGGACCTGAAGCATGCGCAGTGAGGGTAATGGCGACGGACGGCCGGTTTTAGTTTGGAAGCGAGATCAATACGGCGTGCGGGGAATGATAAATGTGGCGGGTGGGTGGAGAGACTTTGTAAACATGTTGTTCAAACCCAAACTGTTGAAATGAACTTCCCGGTCCCCCCCTTTGTACCCAATGGAGCGGCAGCTTGTAGTGTTAGACCCGGGCTGACTGCCGCCATTGAGGCTGCATGTGGGAGGCCGGCAGGGATTGTGATCGGAGAGTGAAGCTCTGATGTCACAATGGAATGGGTGAGAGTGTGACATCACAATGGAATGGGTGAGAGTGTGACTTCACAATGGAATGGGTGAGAGTGTGACATAACAATGGAATGGGTGAGGGTGTGATGTCACAATGGAATGGGTGAGGGTGTGACGTCACAATGGAATGGGTGAGAGTGTGACGTCACAATGGAATGGGTGAGAGTTCCAGATGAGCTGAGACTGGGCTGGAGTCGGGCGATGGCACTGACATGTGGCCCGGTGGCACAGTGGTTAGTGCAGCTGCCTAACAGCGCCAGGAACCCGGGTTCAATTCCAGCCTCGGGTCGCTGTCTGTGCAGAGTTTCCACATTCTCCCCATGTCTGTGTGGGTTTTCTCCGGGTGTTCCGGTTTCCTTCCACAGTCCAAAGATGTGCCGGTTAGACGGATTGGCCATTATAAATTGCCACTTGGTATCAGGGGGAATTAACAGGTAAATATGTGGATAGGGCCTGGATGGGATTGTTGTCGGTGCAGGCTCGATGGGCTGAATGGCCTCCTCCTACACTGTATTTTATTATTCATTATTATTAATTAATAACTATTCTGATTTCCAGCTGTTTCTGAGTTTTAACTGTATCCTCTATTGTGAACACCGAGGCAAAATACTTGTTCAATTCATCTCCCAGCTCCTTATTTTTCATTATCAATTCCTGGACTCACTTTCTATTAGACAGTTAAGAAATGAGGTGGAGCAAGTGACTGAAGTGTCAGTCAGGGAGCACTATTGGGAGCACCAATAGTTTCAAAATAGTTCTGGAAAAAGATAGGACAGGTCCACAGGTCAGGGCCCTAAACTGGAGCAGGGCCACTTTTGTGGACATTAGGCAGGATCTAGCAGATGTCGATTAGGTGAATTTGTTTGAAGGGAAAGGAATGACTGGCAAATGGGAGGTTTTAAAAGTGTGATATCAAGAGTCCAGGGGCAGTATATTCCTGTTAAGATGCAGGGAAAGAATGGTAAATTTAGGGATCTCTGGCAGACAAGGGACATTGAGGCTCTGGTCAGGTAAAAGAAGGAAGCATACATTGGGTTTAGGCAATCGGGGACAAGTGAATCACTCTGACTATAAAAAGTGTAAGAAAATACTGAAGAGGGAAATCAGGAGGACAAAAAGAGGGTCTGATATGGATCTGGCAGGTAAGATTAAAGAAAATTCCAAGAGGTTCTATAGCTATATTAAGAGTAAAAGCGTGGCTAGAGAGAGAATAGATCCCCTTAAAAATCAGTCTGGCCATCTGTGTGTGGAGCCACAGGAGATGGGTGAGATTTTTAATGAATACTTCTCCTCTGTGTTTACTGCGGAGAGCACCATGGGTGCTAAAGAAATAAGGGAAACAAGTGGTGATGTCTTGGGCACACGCATGTTACTTGGGAGGAGGTATCTGCAGCCTTATAAAAGCAAATTACTGCGGATGCTGGAATCTGAAACCAAGAGAGAAAATGCTGGAAAATCTCAGCAGGTCTGGCAGCATCTGTAAGGAGAGAAAAGAGCTGATGTTTCTTGTCTCGATGACCCTTTGTCAAAGCTCTGGAACATCAGTTCTTTTCTCTCCATACAGATGCTGCCAGACCTGCTGAGAATGGGGAGAGAGTGTGTGGGATGGAGATTTACAGCTTTTGGGGAATGAGAGAGGAAAGAATGTTCCATGGAAATTGTCTGTTCTGAATTTCTATCCTGTACTGACACTGATGACTTTTGGAAACTCATTTTACAGGATATTGAAAGAGGAACCACAGGCCGAAATCTCAAACGTCACGTCTCGATCAGACAGAGTCATATTCCTTGGGACCTCAATATCATTGGACTTTGAATCCAGAAGGAGAAGTGATTGTCCAGTCTGTCAATTTGAAAAGATTTGAAATGTCAGTGTGAGTGAAAAAGCATCGACACACTGCCACACTCGAGTGAGTGTGTTCCAGTGCACTGACTAAAGAGCTTTAACCAGTTACACAGTCTGAATAAATATCACACCATTCACAGCGGGGAGAGACTGTAATCTTGTTCTGTGTGTGGACGAAGTTTCAACTAATTGTCCACCCAAGAGAGAGGTAAGGACACCTGCACCATGGAGAAACCATGGAAATGTGTGGACTGTAGGAAGAGATACAGATACCCGGTTGTGAACGTGCCCTAGTCATTCTACAGGAGCCTATTGTGCAGGCGCAGTGCTGTATCTGGAGCATGCGCAGTGTCACTTTGCTCGGAGTCCTGTGAATGGGGGAGACGCTTTTTTCAGCGGGTGAGTTGGTGGGGCTGCGGGAGAAATGTAGCCGGGAGTCGGGGTAGGGAGGGAGCTCTGGCTTCACAAACACCCGCTGTCGGCCGCACGGCCCGAATAGACCCTGCAGGTCCAGACATCTCTTCTCTCAGAGGATTTCTCTTCCACAGGGACCAGTGGAAGCTGAGGATCATTGAATATATTCCAGTTCAACAGATCTTTGACTGACAAGGGTGTCAAGGATTATGGGGAACAGACAAGAAGATGGAGCAAAAGCTAAGATGTGGGGGGATTTCTTCACTCAAGGATGTGGTAAAGCTTTGGAATTCTCAATCCCTGAGGACAGTGAAGCCTCAGTCATCAACTATTTTCAAGAGAGAGATTGATTGGTTTCTAGATATTGAAGATATCAAGGGATATGGGTTTAGTGTGGGGAGAATGATGCTGAGGTAGATGAACGAATTATCTAATTGAATAGTTTAAAAGACTCGATGGGCCAAATGGCCGACTGCAGCTCCTATTTGTTATGGTCCCTGTGTCCAGGACAGGAAGCAGTGAGCATGGATCTGTCAATCAGCCTCAATCAGCACCTTCAGGAGAATTGGGAGGGTGAATATTAGATACAACAGAGTGAGAATGGAGGGAGAGTGTGTGGGATGGAGATTTACAGCTTTTGGGGACTGAAATAGGAAAGAATGTTCCATAGAAACTAGAACCATAGAACCATAGAAAATTACAGCTCAGAAACAGGCCTTTTAGCCCTTCTTGTCTGTGCCGAACCATTTTATGCCTAGTCCCACTGATCTGCACTTGGACCATATCCCTCCACACCCCTCTCATCCATGAACCCGTCCAAGTTTTTCTTAAATGTTAAAAGCATTTAACTATTTTATTTGGCAGCTCATTCCACACTCCCACCACTCTCTGCGTGAAGAAGCCCCCCCTAATATTCCCTTTAAACTTTTCTCCTTTCACCCTTAACCCATGCCCTCTGGTTTTTTTCTCCCCGAGCCTCAGCGGAAAAAGCCTGCTTGCATTCACTCTATCTATACCCATCAAAATCTTATACACCTCTATCAAATCTCCCCTCAATCTTCTACGCTCCAGGGAATAAAGTCGCAACCTATTCAATCTCTCTCTGTAACTCAGCTTCTCAAGTCCCAGCAACATCCTTGTGAACCTTCTCTGCACTCTTTCAACCTTATTAACATCCTTCCTGTAACTAGGTGAGCAAAACTGTACACAATACTCCAGATTCGGCCTCACCAATGCCTTATATAACCTTACCATAACGCTCCAACTTTTATACTCGATACTCCGATTTATGAAGGCCAATGTACCAAAGACACTCTTTACGACCCTATCCACCTGTGACATCACTTTTAGGGAATTCTGTACCTGTATTCCCAGATCCCTCTGTTCAACTGCACTCTTCAGAGTCCTACCATTTACCCTGTACGTTCTTCTTTGGTTTGTCCTTCCAAAGTGCAATATCTCACACTTGTCTGCATTAAATTCCATTTGCCATTTTTCAGCCCATTTTTCAAGTTGGTCCAAATCCCTCTGCAAGCTTTGAAAACCTTCCTCACTGTCCACTACACCTCCAATCTTTGTATCATCAGCAAACTTGCTGATCCAATTGACCACATTATCATCCAGATCATTGATATAGATGACAAACAACAATGGACCCAACACCGATCCCTGCGGCACACCACTAGTCACAGGCCTCCACTCAGAGAAGCAATCCTAGAACTGTCTGTTCTGAATTTCTATCCTGTACTGACACTGATGACTTTTGTAAACCCATTTTACAGGATATTGAAAGAGGAATCACAGGCCGAAATCTCAAACGTCACGTCTAGATCTGACAGAGTCATATTCCTTGGGAGCTGAATATCATCGGACTTTGAATCCAGAAGCAGAAATGATTTGAAAAGATTTCAAACATCAGTATGACTGGAAAAGTACCAACACTCTGCCACACTCGAGTGAGAGTCTACCAGTGCACGGACTAAAGAGTTTCAACCAGTTCCACAGCCTGAATAAATATCACATCATTCACAGCAGGGAGAGACTGTACTTGTGTTGTGAGCGTGGACGAGGCTTCAACTGATTGTCCACCCAAGAAAGAGGCAAGGACACCTGCACCATGGAGAAACCATGGAAATGTGGGGACTGTGGGAAGAGATACAGTTACCCATCAGAGCTGGAAGCTCATCGGCGCAGCCACACTGGGGAGAGGCCATTCACCTGCTCGCAGTGTGAGAAGGGATTCATTCAGTCATCCAGCCTGCAGAGACACCAGCAAATTCACACTGGAGAGAGACTGTTCATCTGCTCTCAGTGTGGAAAGGGATTCACTCGGTCATCCCACCTGCAGACACACCAGCGAGTTCACACTGGGGAGAGACCGTTCACCTGCTCTCAGTGTGGGAAGGGATTCACTCAGTTATCCAGCCTGCAGACACACCAGCGAGTTCACACTGGGGAGAAGCCATTCACCTGCTCTCAGTGTGGGGAGGGATTCACTTGTTCATCTAACCTGCAGGTGCACCAGCGAGTTCACACTGGGGAGAGGCCATTCACCTGCTCTCAGTGTGAGAAGGGATTCATTTGTTTATCCCGCCTGCGGAGGCACCAGCGAGTTCACACTGGGGAGAAACCATTCACCTGCTCTCAGTGTGGGAAGGGATTCACTGACTCATCCAGCCTGCGGATACACCAGCGAGTTCACACTGGGGAGAGGCCATTCACCTGCTCTCAGTGTGGGAAGGGATTCAGAGTTTCATCCCAGCTGCTGAGACACCAACAATTTCACGAGTGATTCCAGAGGTTGGATTCTGCTGTTATTGTTTCTGCTCTCAATTACATCCAGGACTGCATTTTGTTCATTCTCACAGTTGGTCAATGGGGAGGGTCGGGGGGTTTCTTTCTGCTGGACTGGCCGGTCTCACGACTTTGCCTCCAGTGGGCTGATTCTCTTTGAGTCTTGTTGCGAATACCTGGTTTCAGATTTCACAAGGATCACAGAGTGACAGGATGTTAGGAGGTTATAGAGGTTTAGAACATGGAAACAGGCCCTTCGGCCCAACTTGTCCATGCTGCTCAGGTTTTACCACTAAGCTAGTCCCAAAAGGGGTGGCACAGTTGTTAGCACTGTTCCTTCACAGCTCCAGGGACCTGGGTTCAATTCCCGGCTTGGGTCACTGTCTGTGTGGAGTTTGCACATTCTCCTCGTGTCTGCGTGGGTTTCCTCCGGGTGCTCCGGTTTCCTCCCACAGTCCAAAGGTGTGCGGGTTCGGTTGATTGGCCATGCTAAAAATTGCCCTTAGTGTCCTGAGATGCGTAGGTTAGAAGGATTAGTGGGTAAATATGTAGGGATATGGGGGTAGGGCCTGGGTGGGATTGTGGTCGGTGCAGACTCGATGGGCCGAATGGCCTCTTTCTGTACTGTCGGGTTTCTATGTTTCTAGGTTAATTGCCCGTATTTTGCCCATATCCCTCTGTACCCATCTTACCCATGTAACTGTCTAAATGTTTTTGAAAAGACAGTATTGTACCCGCCTCTACTACTGCCTCTGGCAACTCGTTCCAGAAACTCACCACGACCTGAGTGAAAAACTGCCCCTCTGGACCCTTTTGTATCTCTCCCCTCTCACTTTAAACCTAAAACTAAGAACAAGGAATGTATCGATAAAATGATTAGAGAACAGAGCCAACGTTTCGAGTCTGGATGACACTTCATATGAGCTGTTATGAAGGGTCATCCAGTATCAAAACATGAGCTATATTCTCTCTCCACAGATGCTGCCAGACCCGCTGAGATTTTCCAGCATTTTCTGTTTTTGTTTCAGATTCCAGCATCCGCAGTATTTTACTCTTCTGATAAAATGATTAGTTCTGATTGGAATCCCCACGACCCTCCCGCAAAACAGGGGGAGTGATGGCAAAGGGAGAAAAAGGATAAGGATGATAAAGTCTGGGTTCTGATTCTCGGTGCCCATGTAGTTTTAACAAAACGAGTGAACCAGTTTATAAAGAACAGAAGTTACCCATCGCTAACAAAAACTGATCAAATTAAAATAATTAGGTTGAGGAAGAGAACAAAAGAATTAATAGATGAAGTTTAAAATCAACTTTGTTTTGCTGTTAGAGAAGTTTTTTAAAATTATGTAAAGTGATGTAACTGTGTACCAAGTGTTTTCTGTTCACTCCCCGCTTTAGGTCCTGTAGAAAAGTTAACCCTTTCAGCAGACAGTTGATTTCGTCATAGAGTCATAGAGGTTTACAGCATGGAAACAGGCCCTTTGGCCCAACTTGTCCATGCCGCCCCTTTTTTAACCCCTAAGTTAGTCCCAATTGCCCGCGTTTGGCCCATATCCCTCTATACCCATCTTACCCATGTAATGGTCCAAACACTTTTTAAGATTGAACCCACCTCTACTATTATTGCTAGCACAAGGGGACATAGCTTTAAATTGAGGGGTGAGAGTTCTTTACTAGAGAGTAGTAAGGGCGTGGAATGCCCTGCCTGCAGCAGTCGTGGACTCGTCAACATTAAGAGCATTCAAATGGTTATTGGATAAACATATGGATGATATTGGAATAGTGTAGATTAGAGGGGCTTTAGATTGGTTCCACTGGTCGGCACAACATCGAGGGCCAAAGGGCCTGTACTGCGCTGTAATGTTTTATGTTCTATTACCTCTGGCAGCTTTTTCCAGACACTCATCACCCTCTGTTAGAAAGAAATGCCCCTCTGGACCCTTTTGTATCTCTCCCCTCTCTTAAACCTATGCTCTCTAGTTTTAGACTCCCCTACCTTTGGGAAAAGATGTTGACTATGTAGCTGATCTATGCTTCTCATTATTTTATAAACCTCTATAAGGTCATCCCTAAGCCTCCTACACTCCAGGGAAAAATGTCTCAGTCTATCCAGCCTCTCCTTATAACTCAAACCATCAAGTCCTGGTAGCATCCTTGTAAATCATTTCTGCACTCTTTCTAGTTTAATAATATCCTTTCTATAATAGGGTGACCAGAACTGTACACAGTATTCCACATGTGGTCTTCCCAATGTCTTGTACAACTTCAACAAGACATTCCAACTCCTGTATTCAATGTTCTGACCGATGAAACCAAGCATGCCGAATGCCTTCTTCACCACTCTGTCCACCTGTGACTCCACTTTCAAGGAGTTATGAACCTGTACCCCTCGATCTCTTTGTTCTTTAACTCTCCCCAACGCCCAACCATTAACCTGCCCAGGTTCGATCGACCAAAATGCATCACCTCGCATTTATCTAAATTAAACTCCATCTGCCATTCGTCAGCCCATTGGCCCAATTGATCAAGATCCTGTTGCAATCCTAGATAACCTTCTTCACTGTCCACTATGCCACCAATCTTGGTGCCATCTGAAAAGTTACGATCCATGCCTCCTACATTGTCATCCAAATCATTCTTATAAATGTCAAATAACAGTGGACCCAGCAGCGATCCCTGAGGCACCCCGCTGGTCACAGGCCTCCAGTTTGAAAAAAACCTTCGACAACCACCCTCTGTCTTCTGTCATCAAGACAATTTTGTATCCATTTGGCTACCTCACCTGGATCCCATGAGATTTAACCTTATGCAACAACCTACCATGTGGTACCTTGTCAAAGGTCTTGCTAAAGTCCATGTAGACAACATCAACTGCACTGCCCTCATCTACCTTCTTGGTTACCCCTTCAAAAAACTCAACCAAATTTGTGAGACATGATTTTCCACTCACAAAGCCATGCTGACCGTCCCTAATCAGTCCTTGTGTCTCTAAATGCCTGTAGATCCTGTCTCTCAAAGTACCTTCTGACAACTTACCCACTACAGATGTGAGGCTCACCGGCCTGTAGTTCCCAGGCTTTTCCCTGCAGCCCTTTTTAAACAAAGGCACAACATTTGCCACCATCCAATCTTCAGGCACCTCACCTGTGACTATCGATGATTCAAATATCTCTGCTAGGGGACTCGCAATTTCCCCCCCTAGCCTCCCACAGTGTCCTGGGATACACTTCATCAGGTCCCAGGGATTTATCTACCTTGATGTGCTTTAAGACTTCCAGCACCTCCTTCTCTGTGATAAGTACATTCCTCAAGACATCACTATTTTTTTCCCCAAGTTCCTTAACATCCATCCCTTTCTGACCAGTGAATACTGATGAGAAATATTCATTTAGGATCTCACCCATCTCTTGTGGATCCGCACATAGATGACCTTGTTGATCCTTAAGAGGTCCTACTCTCTCCCTAGTTACTCTTTTGCCCTTTATGTATTTGTAGAACCTCTTTGGATTCTCCTTTGCCTTATCTGCCAAAACAATCTCGTGTCTTCTTTTTGCCCTCCTGATTTCTCTCTTAACTCTACTCCTACACCCCCTAAACTCTTCAAGGGATACACTTGATCCCAGCTGCCTATGCATGTCATGTGCCTCCTTCTTCTTCTTGACCAGAGCCTCAATATCCCAAGTCATTCAAGGTTCCCTACTTCTCCCAGCCTTGCCCTTCACTCTAAGAGGAATGTGCTTACCCTGAACCCTGGTTAAAACACTTTTGAAAGCCTCCCACTTACCAGACGTCCCTTTGCCTTCCCACAGTTAACTGTCGAAAGTTCCTGCCTGATACCATCAACATTGGCCTTGCCCTAATTTAGAATTTTTACTTTTGGGCCAGACCAATCATTTTCCATAGCTATCTTAAAACTAATGGAATTATGGTCACTGGTCCCAAAGTGATCCCTCACTAACACTTCTATCACCTGCCCTTCCTTATTTCCCAAGAGGAGATCAAGTTTTGCCCCTCTCTAGTTGGGCCATCCACATACTGAATGAGAAATTCCTACTGAATACACTCAACAAATTTCTCTCCATCCAACCCTCTCATACTATGGCTGTCCCAGTCAATGTTGGAAAGTTAAAATCTCCGACTATTACCACCCAATTTTTCTTGGAACTATCTGTATTCTCCTTACATATTTGCTCCTCAATTTCCCGCCGACTATTTGGGGGCCTATAGTACAACCCTATCAAAGTGATTTCCCCCTTCTTATATCGACTCAGTGGGCGAACCCTTGGATATATCCCCTCTCAGTACTGCCGTGATGTTTTCCTGAATCAAAAGTGCAACTCCCCCTCTTTTCTTTTCTCCTGTTCTGTCTTTCCTCTGGCATCTTGTTTTTAAATTGTTTTTAAATCGCCCGGAAACTCGTGTCTATTTTAGTTTCTAATTGTGGATTTATTGGAGCCAATTAAATGTGGAAATTTTAAGCGTAGCCTGGAAGAATTTGGAATAACTGAGAATTTTATTGTGTTGTCACCTCAACCCAAGATAAAGAACAAAGAGTTTGCAAATGGTAACGTTTGGGATTTTAAATCAACAAAGACTAGATGTTGCCTGTAAAGTCAGGCTTTGGAAGTTGGCTTAAAAAAGGTTAAGTTATAATGAAGGATCTTGTATCTTATTTTAATCAAGGAGTTGTGAGCTTGTAGTGCTCTGTCACTTTAAGAAGCTATAGCTGCGAGAGAGAATGCTGAGGATTCATTGTTTGAAATTTACGAGCTGTGAGAATCTGTGTTTTGTTTGTTTTATGTGGATGTTTGTCGATGTGTTTTATCATTGTTTTGGGCTACATTTGTTAAGGTTTATCTTTCTGGGGAATTAACCTTACCATGAGTCTTTAATTAAAGGCATTTTTGGAAGTTTAAAAACAGAATTACAAGAATGCTTAAGTAATTAATTTTGGTTATTGTTGTTGTAAAGCACATGCTAAGTTTCTCTGTTTGTGTGTGGATGATATTTGTGGATTGAACGCTTCAGGCTTTGAGTTTTTCTGTCTGTGATTTAAATCAAACATTTAAAAAAGGAAGTGTAATTCATAAAATGTTTTTTTTCAAAAGTTATGAACTTGGAGCCATATTTACTGGACAGAGACATCTTTCCAGGATATTTCTCTAAACATGCAGGAATTTTAATCCGGATAAAACTCACATGTGAGAATGAGAGTTTTAATTTATAATGGTTATTTAAAATTTGGTACATATGAAACGACTCTGACCAATCCTGTGTTGGATTGATCTTGGGTTAAACTTCCTGTCAGGTCCAAAGATTTATTCCTGACACAATTAACACAATGAAAAGGAAAATTCTGGAATTGGATACCGAAGAACAGAGTTTAAAAGGAGAGATTATTAAATAGAAATGATTCCCAGACCGTGTGGTCATTAGATTAAAACAAAGGAAGGTTGCTGACATCCATTTGAGAACTTTTAATCCACCCCTTTTCAAACTGAGTCTATGTACAAAGAAAACGCCAAGGATGGTAGATAAGGGGGTCTGGAAAACATCATGATGGGGGCACCTATCTGTCCATGAGATGATCACAAAGCCCCATGATGCCCAGATACTAATTTAATTGCACCTATATGTAATGTATGTAATCTATAACCATTCTGATTGGATTGTGTCCAGCCGGGATGGGCTGAGTAACTGGATAAGAATTGATGATTTTTTTTGTTGGGTGGAGTTGCACATGGTCAGTCCCTGTGGCTTCTCCCTGCTGGCCTAGCTCAATAAACTGTTTGTCGATTGAATCAGGTTTGAGTGTTGAATGATTCTTCTGAGTTCATTCCCCCCCAACACACTGGGTACATTACCACTTCATCCTCGGGAGTGGCCTGATAGGCCGTGGTCCAGACTACATGTGGACCTTGGGGGGCCTTTCATGAATCACATGTGTTTGCTTGTTGTAGATGCACATTCAAAATGCTTGGAAGCACAGATCATGAGTAATATTACAGGGCAATTAGGACTAGCTTAGTGGTAAAAACTGTGCGACATGGACAAGTTGGGCCGAAGGGCCTGTTTCCATGCTGTAAACCTCTATGACTCTAACTACCTTTTTTGTGGCCTGAAGTTCCCACAATTGGAAAGCAGCCAGATTAGTTAAATAGACAGCCTTAATTGTGAGACAATTAAATAATAAATGATTCATTGATACACGGCACGGTAGCACAGTGGTTAGCACTGCTGCTTCACAGCTCCAGGGTCCCGAGTTCGATTCCCGGCTCGGGTCACTGTCTGTGTGGAGTTTGCACATTCTCCTTGTGTCTGCGTGGGTTTCCTCCGGGTGCTCCGGTTTCCTCCCACAGTCCAAAGATGTGCGGGTTAGGTTGATTGGCCAGGTTAAAAATTGCCCCTTAGAGTCCTGGGATGCGTAGGTTAGAGGGATTAGCGGGTAAATATGTGGGGTGGGATTGTGGTCGGTGCAGACTCGATGGGCCGAATGGCCTCCTTCTGCACTGTAGGGTTTCTATGATTTCTATGATATGTTATAAAGGCTGGAAATATAAATTTGAACACAAGTTTATAACTTTTAGAATTATAAACACATTAAGAATGGTTAAAATGCTGTGGGAATTATCAGATGTTCCCTTCTCATGCTGACAGAATAAAAAAAGATGAAAGGGCTTGTTAACCTTGACTGGAGGGAATGAATCGGCTCCTGTTCAAGATGTCTCAACATTGAATGACTGATGTGAACCAATTATCGGTCGACACTCGGGCTACCCCAAGCTAAGAGATATCGTTTGAGAGAAAGAATTGTCTTAAAATTAAGACAATGTGTGCAATTAGCTAAAAACCAAATCAATTTCATTATTGACAAGTTATAGACCAATTGGCTAATTCCTAACAATTGGCTGAGCTGGGCTTTCTACATTTTTAAAGTATAAAAAAGGGATTTGAGAAACCAATTTGGTAAAAGTTTTTAAAAGTTAACTTTTTTTATAGTTTGTTTATTAGTGTCACACATAGACTTACATTAACATTGCAATGAAGTTACTCTGAAAATCCCCCAGTCGCCACACTCTGGCGCCTGTTTGGGTAAACTGAGGGAGAATTTAGCATAGCCAATGTACCCAACCAGCACGTCTTTCGGACTGTGGGAGGAAACCGGAGCACCCGGAGGAAACCTGCACAGACACGGGGAGAATGGGCGAACTCCGCACAGCCAGTGACCCAAGCCGGGACTCGAACCCTCTGCTGTGAGGCAGCAGTGCCTCACACTGTGCCCTACAGAGAGACGTTGGGAGCTGTTAGTTTTACAAGTTATCCACGTTTTCAGAGCCATCACTTCATGTCCTGGTTTGAGAAGGATGGAGAAGTTAAAGTTCAGCTTTCCTCCTTTTGCTGTAGATCGATATTTTGCTTTTTTATCTTTCTGACTTGTTACATTTTTAATGGTTCATAAACTTTCTGAATTCACCGTTTAAAATATCCTTTCTTGCCATATGGTTAAGTCACAAACCTGGTGTGATTTACGATGAGGGAAGTTATTGTAAACAAGAGAACCCCCATAAATCTTAGTTCAAACAAATCAAAGTTCTTATAAATGGAATGTTATCCTTTATTCTGAGAGAAATTGAACATAGAAGTAAAGATGTTGTGCTCCAGTTGTGCAGGGCGTTGCTGAGATTGCACCTTGAACACAGGGTACAACTTTGTCTCCTATTAAACAAAGGATATAAATGCATTGGAAGCAGTTCAGAGGAGGTTCACAAGATTGATTCCCAATCCAGTAGTGTGAAACATTAACACTGTTTCTCTCTCCACAGATGCTGCAAGACGTGTTGTGTTTTTCCAGCTCTTTCTGTATTTATTTTAGATCTACCTGTAGTGGTAGGAAAAACACTATTTACTATCCAGGATAAAATAAATGTCCTTTCAGTGGAAATGTGCTCTCCCAGGCTCAAAGAGCATCAGAGAACGAGAAGCAAAGTCGTGAGACCAGCCAGTCCAACAGGAGGAAACCCTCCGACCCTCCCACTTCACCAACTGTCAGAATGAACATGGTTCAGTCCTGGATGTGATTAACAGCAGCAAGAACAGCAGAATCCAACCCCTGTCATCATTCGTGAACTCGCTGGTGTCTCCGCAGGCTGGATGACTGAGTGAATCCTTTCCCACACACACAGCAGGTGAACGGTCTCTCCCCAGTGTGAACTCACTGGTGTTCCCGCAGGCTGGATGACGTTCTAAATCTCTTTGTGCAGTGAGAGCAGCTGAACGGTCTCTCCTCAGTGTAAATGCACTGGTGGATCATCACATCCCGAGAACTTTTGAAACCACTTCCACAATCCGAGCATTTAAAGGGGGTCTCATTGGTGTGAGTGAGATTGTGGCTCAGCAGGCTGGATGAATGAGTGAATTCCTTCCCACACACAGAGCAGGGGAACGGTCTCTCCCTGGTGTGAACTCACGGTGTGATCACACGGGTTGGATCCTGCTGTTATTGTTTCTGCTCTCAATTACATCCAGGACTGCATTTTGTTCATTCTCACAGTTGGTCAATGGGGAGGGTCGGAGGGTTTCTTTCTGCTGGACTGGCCGGTCTCATGACTTTGCCTCCAGTGGGCTGATGCTCTTTGAGTCTTGTTGTGAATACCTGGTTTCAGATTTCACACGGATCACAGAGTGACCGGGAGTGAGGAAGTTCAGAGATATTTAGTCAGCATTTCTGTCTAAAACCCCTCAAATGCCCGTCCAATTCCCTTTGTAATTGTTTATTGTCTCCACTTCCTCCACCCTCGTAGGCAGCGAGTTCCAGGTCATAACCATTCGCTGCATCAAAATATTCTTCCTCACATCTCCCCCCTACATCTCTGACCCAAAACCTTAAATCTGTGTCCCCCTTGTCCTTGTCCCATCAGCTAATGGGAACAGCTTTTCTTTGTCCACCTTATCTAAACCTGTCAGAATTTTGTCCACCTCTATCAAATCTCCCCTCAACCTCCTTTGCTCCAAGGGGAACAACCCCAGCCTGACATCGACAATAAAGAACAAACTAACAGAATATGTTAATACCTGAAATCAAATGGGAATGTTTAATTTCTGTTTTAAAGATATTGTGAATATATTGTCCTGGACAATAAAGGAATTGGAATAACTCACCTTGGATGTGGTTGAATGGAATATATCAATCTGGTATCCACCTACAGTCTAGGGAAAGTCTGGAATGTGTAGCTGGGATGAATAAGTTGATCACTTTCTCTGGGAGATATTTACAACTTTGTCCATGAACTTTGTTTTTTAAAAATCCACATTTGAAAGCCCGGCCACTACATGAAATATCAGCACCAGAACAGCAGGAGATAAGAAAGACAGACACTCACTTTGATCTTTTCATCCGCGCATCTGAGAGTTAAGAATGTGTGACATGATTTTGGGATACCGGAGTGAGTGTGCAGATGTGATTTGTTACATGTGAAAAATAGCAAGCCTAAATTCATGGTGAGATGGAGTGAAGAGCGGGTCCCAAACACACACAGCTACTTGAGACACAGCAGGAGATGACATGGTTAATGTGGCCAGGGGATTGAGACAACATTGTGACATCATCAAGGCATTGACACTCCAGAGAGAAACTGAGTTCAAAACAATCAGGATCCAATTAAACACACTGCACATGCTCACAAAGTGAGGGAAATTACAGTAAAATGGATAATCTATTCATCGAGAAGGAAAGAAGCTGGTGCAGAATGTAGTGTTACAGTCATAGCAAGGGTGCAGAAAAAGATCAACTGAGTGCGAGGTAGGTCCATTCAAAAGTCTGATGGCAGCAGGGAGGAAGCTGCTCTTGAGTCAGTTGGTACATGTCCTGACTTTTGTGTCTTTTTCCTGACAGAAGGTGGTGGAAGAAAGAATGTCTGGGGTGGGTGGGGTCCTTAATTATGCTGGCTGCTTTGTCGAGGCAGCAGGAAGTGCAGACAGAGTCAATGGATGGGAGATTGGTTTGCGTGATGGATTGGGTTTTGTTCACGACCTTTGTAGTTTATTGCAGTCTTGGACAGAGCAGGAGCCATATCAAGCTGTGATACAATCAGAAAGAATGCTTTCTCTGGTGCATCTGTCGAGGTTGGTGAGAGTCTGATGCACTATCAATCAAGCAAAGACTAGTTTGTATGCAAGAACAAATAGGCTTTTATTCGCAAAAGACTTGGAGCACACCCATGCTGATGAACTGGTCCGGCGACTGAGGCAGGGGGTTTGGGAGCAGTCACCTTTATACCTGGACCAGGCAGGGCCGGCAGGGGCATGCCCAGGCATGTCACACACATACACAGGCAATAAGCTTAACAGTGGTTTACCACAGAGTCATAGCTGATGTGCCAAATTTCCTTAGTCTTCTGAGAAAGTAGAGGCGTTGGTGGGGTTTTCTTAACTATAGTGTTGGCATGAGGGGGACCAGGACAGGTTGTTGGTGATTGGGACACCTAAAAACATGAAGCTCTCGAACATTTCTGTATCGTCCCTATTGAAGTAGACAGTGGCATGTTCTCCTTTACGCTTCCTGAAACCGATGTCAGTCTCCTTCATTTAGTTGGTATTGAGGGAGAGATTATTGCCGCCGCACCAGTTCACCAGATTCTCTATCTCATTCCTGTCTCCGTCTCATCAGTTCCCAAGAGCTTTTGAAGCCGCACCCACATTCGGAGAATTTAAAGGATCTCTGCAGAGTGTGAGTGATGTTCTGTCTGTGCAGTCTGGATAACCGAGTAAATCCTTTCACACTCACTGAGCAGGTAAATGGTCTCTCCCCGGTGTGAACGCACTGGTGTTCCTGCAGGTTGGATGACCATTTAAATCTCTTTGTGCAGTGAGAGTGTGCTGGTGGGACACCAATTAGCCAGAGCTTTTGAAGCCACGCCCACACACACAGAGCAGCTGAACTGTCTCTCCCCTGTGTAAATGCACTGGTTGATCATCAGTTCCTGAGAGGTTTTGAGTCCGGCCTCTCAGTCAGAGCATTTAAAGGGTCTCTCCTTGGTGTGAGTAACATTGTGTCTCAGCAAGCTGGATGACTGAGTGAATCCCTTTCCACACACAGAGCAGGGGAATGGTTTCTCCCCGGTGTGAACTCGCTGGTGTATCCACAGTGTGGATGACCTTTTAAATCTCTTTGTGCAGTGAGAGCAGCTGAACGGCCTCTCCTCAGTGTGAACTCGCTGGTGAATCAACAGTTCTTGAGAGCTTTCAAAACCAGTCCCACAGTCAGTGCATTGAAAGGGTCTCTCCTGGGTGTGAGTGCTTTTGTGCTTCAGCAGGCTGGACAACTGAGTGAATCCTTTCCCACACACAGAGCAGGGGAATGGTTTCTCCCCAGTGTGAACTCGCTGGTGTTTCCACAGATTGGATGAACTTTTAAATCTCTTTGTGCAGTGAGAGCAGCTGAAGGGTCTCTCCTCAGAGTGAATGCGCTGGTGAATCATCAGATCCGCAGCACTTTTGAAGCCACGCCCACAGTCAGAGCATTTAAAAGGTCTCTCATTGCTGTGAGTGACTTTGTGTGTTGTCAGACCAGATGACTGAGTGAATCCCTTCCCACACACAGAGCAAGTGAATGGCCTCTTCCCAGTGTGAACCCGCTGGTGTACCCGCAGATTGGATGAGGTTTTGAACCTCTTTGTGCAGTGAGAGCAGCTGAACGGTCTCTCCTCAGTGTGAATGCGCTGGTGAATCATCAGATCCGCAGCACTTTTGAAGCCGCGCCCACAGTCAGAGCATTTAAAGGGTCTCTCATTGCTGTGAGTGACTTTGTGATTCTGTAAGTGGGATGACTGAGTGAATCCCTTTCCACACGCAGAGCAGGTGAATGGTCTCTCCCCAGTGTGAACTCGCTGGTGTGTCTGCAGGTGGGATGACCGATTGAATCCCTTCCCACACACAGAGCAGGTGAACAGTCCCTCTGCAGTGTGAAAGCGTTTGTGGGACATCAGTTCACCTGAGCTTTTGAAGCCTCTCCCACAGTCAGGGCATTTAAAGGGTCTCTCCTGGGTGTGAGTGACTTTGTGTTTCAGCAGGCTGGATAACTGAGTGAATCCCTTCCCACACACAGAGCAGGTGAACGGTCTCTCCCCAGTGTGAACTCGCTGGTGTTGCCGCAGGTTGGATGATGTTCTGAATGTCTTTGTGCAGTGAGAGCAGCTGAACGGTCTCTCCTCAGTGTGAATGCGCTCGTGCTCTCTCAGATCCGCAGCACGTTTGAAGCCGCTTCCACAGTCAGAGCATTTAAAGGGTCTCTCATTGCTGCGAGTGACTTTGTGTCTGAGCAGGTGGGATAACTGAATGTATCCCTTCCCACACACAGAGCAGGTGAATGGCCTCTCCCCGGTGTGACTGCGTCGATGGATTTCCAGGTCACAGGGGGCTCTGTATCTCTTCCCACAGTCCCCACATTTCCACGGTTTCTCCATGGTGCGGGTGTCCTTGTGACTCTCCAGGTTAAACAATCAGTTAAATCTCACACAGAACACGGGTACAGTCTCTCCCCGCTGTGAATGCTGCGATGTATTTTCAGGCTGTGTAACTGGTTAAAGCTCTTTCCACACTCAGTTCACTGGAACACTGTCCCTCGGGTGTATCTGTATCTTGCTGCTTTTCCAGTCACATTGATATTAAAGACCTGTTTTCGCAGACAGAACAGAGAAACATTTCTCCTTCCAGATTCAAAGTCTGATAATATTCAGGTCCGATGAATTGAGTGAGGGTGTCAGATGCTGATGTGATGTTTGTTTCAAGATTTTGGTCTGTTAATCCTCACCTTCTCATATCCTGTAAATGAGTTTGAAAAATTCATCAATGTCAGCACAGGATAGAAATTCAGAACAGACAATTCTAGTTTCTATAGAACATTCTTTCCTCTCTCATTCCCCAAAAGCTGTAAATCTCCATCCCACACACTCTCCCTCCATTCTCACTCTGCTGTATCTAATATTCATCCTCCCAGTTCTCCTGAAGGTGCTGATTGAGGCTGATTGACAGATCCATGCTCACTGCTTCCTGTCCTGGATAGTCATGATAGACAATACACATCTTTTTAGCCTGTCTTGATGCTCTCTCCACTCACATTGTTTCGTTTCTTAAAGACTTGATTAGTTGTAAGTATTCGCATTCCTACCATTATTCATGTAAATTGAGTCTGTGTCTTTATAAGCTCTGTTTGTGAACAGAATTCCCACTCACCTGAAGAAGGGGCTAAGAGCTCCGAAAGCTTGTGTGGCTTTTGCTACCAAATAAACCTGTTGGACTTTAACCTGGTGTTGTTAAACTTATCCTGTCCTGGACACAGAGAGCTGGAAATCTCCATGCAGGCGGCCAGACAGATATATGTCTATCTGACTGGACTAACAATGTATAGATTATACAGACTGGATTCACTTCCTTTCTCTTCAGTTGCTGCAAGTCCCCAATTTCCCCCAGAATGAGAAAAGAAATGGAAAGGGGGAGAAAGGAAAGTGTTTTACTCACAGAGATTGGCGACAGGAGGAAGTTTCCACTCCCCCAAGGTCAGGGGGTGGGATCTCCGCCGCGCGGACCCGGGAGCCCCGCCCCCACCCCGTCTCCGCCCGCCTGGGTCGCTGGACAGGACTGCTCCGAGTGCTGTCCTACGGGGCGCGAGCTCGCGTCATAAACCAGCTGGTCGCCTCCATGCTGTGGTACCGGCTGGTCCCTTTGACCCCTCCCCCTGGCTTTGTCACCGATATCCAGAGAACCCTCGTGCGGTTCTTCTGGGACAATCGACTGCACTGGGTCCCTGCTGCGGTCCTGTATCTCCCGCTTGAGGAGGGCGGACAAGGTCTGGTGTGCCTCCGCACTCAGATAGCGACCTTCCGCCTCCAGGCCCTGCAGAGGTACCTTTACGTTGAGCCCCCTCCACAGTGGTGTGCCATGGCGACGTATTTCTTCCGCCAGTGGCACGGCCTCAATTATGACGTGCAGCTCCTGCATATCGAACTGGGGCGTGCTTCGACCGCCCTGCAGGAGTTGCCCGTCTTTTACCAGGACCTCCTCACTGTCTGGAACAAGGTCGCCTCGCGACGCAGCTCTCCCCCGTCAGGAGTAGCGGCTCTTGTGCGAGAGCCGCTGCTCAGGAATCCGCTCCTCCAGCCGTATAACTTCAGGTGGCTGGCGGAGAGGGGGGCTGTGGACGCCGGGGTGACCAGAATCGGGGACGTGCTCGATGGCGGAGGAGCGGGCTGGATGAGTCCCCGCGTGCTGGCTGAGCGCGCGGGGACGTCCGTCCGGCGCGCGGCCAAAGCCATCCTAGACCTTAGGACGGTCGTGCTCGGCCCCGAAACTGCACGCAAACTTGAGACGGCGCAGGCGTGCGGTGGGATCCCGCCCGAGCATTCCCCTGTTCGGGCGGAATTCCACATTGGCCCAAAGCCTCAGCCCCCTCCCCTGGGTGAGGTGCCCCACAGCCTGAGCCGCCTCGCGGAAATGCCCTCCGTGCCTTTTTCTACCGCGCGGAGGCGTTTCCTGTGCGGGCTGCTGCTGCACACCCTCCACTACCGCCTCCTCGCCTGTCGCCCGGATACACCTTGGCGGGCCTTGTTGCCGCCGGGCGGCGGAGGTCCCCGCTGGAGGTCCATCCTGACTGTCTTCCCCTCTACCGCGGCTACGTTCGCGGCCAGGTGTCCCTGGAGAGGGAGCATGCGGTGTCCACGGGCGAGGTTGACGCTTTCCGCGCCCGCTGGGCACCGCAGGGGTTGGGGTGCACTCATATGAAGGGTCATCCAGTCTTGAAACATTGGCTCTATTCTCTCTCCACAGGTGCTGTCAGATCTGCTGAGATTTCCCAGCATTTTGTGCCTTTGGTACATTGGCCTTTATAAATTGGAGTATCGAGTATAAAAGTTGGAGTGTTATGGTAAGGTTATATAAGGCATTGGTGAGGCCGAATTTGGAGTATTGTGTACAGTTTTGGTCACCTAGTTACAGGAAGGATGTAAATAAGATTGAAAGAGTGCAGAGAAGGTTCACAAGGATGTTGCCGGGACTTGAGAAGCTGAGTTACAGAGAGAGATTGAATAGGTTGGGACTTTATTCCCTGGAGCGTAGAAGATTGAGGGGAGATTTGATAGAGGTGTATAAGATTTTGATGGGTATAGATAGAGTGAATGCAAGCAGGCTTTTTCCGCTGAGGCTAGGGGAGAAAAAAACCAGAGGGCATGGGTTAAGGGTGAAAGGAGAAAAGTTTAAAGGGAATATTAGGGGGGGCTTCTTCACGCAGAGAGTGGTGGGAGTGTGGAATGAGCTGCCGGATAAAGTGGTAAATGCGGGGTCACTTTTAACATTTAAGAAAAACTTGGACGGGTTCATCGATGAGAGGGGTGTGGCGGGATATGGTCCAAGTGCAGGTCAGTGGGACTAGGCATAAAATGGTTCGGCACAGACAAGAAGGGCCAAAAGGCCTGTTTCTGAGCTGTAATTTTCTATGGTTCTATGGCCTCCCTGACCTTGTTGCTGAGAATGTTTGAAGAGGCAGCAGGGGCACAAAGGGTCACACGGCCTCCTTTTGTGCTCTCTGCTCCTCGTTTGCATTTGAAGTGGTAAATATCTGGAACTCACTCCCTACGAGCGGCTGAAGCAGAGATAATGGAATGTTTCCAAAAGGAAATTGGATGGGAACTTCAGGGAAATAAATCCGCAGGGACACGGAGAGAGAACAGGGCAACAGTTTGATCTAAAGAGAGCCAGCATGGACTCAATGGGCTGAATGGCCCCATTCCCAATCCTAATGCCTGTCTGATCTAAAGAGAGAAATTTCAGCTGTTCAAGTCTCTCGAACTCACTGAAGTCCCTCATCCCCAGAGCCATTCTTGTAAATCTCCTCTGCACCCTCTCTAAGGACTTCACATCTTTCCTAAAGTGTGGGGCCCATATACAGGGTTCCATTCCAGAGAGATAGAATTGAACAGGTTCTGTTCAACTTGTTTAGAATCAGGGTTCGGCTACACTGGGAGCACTGTCAACATTTGTGATCTCCATTTAGAAAAAGGAAATAGAGGCACTGGAGAAGCGGCAACAAAGATTCACAAGAATAATCCCAGAACTGAGAGCATTTCATAGAAATCATAGAAACCCTACAGTGCAGAAAGAGGCCATTTGGCCCATCGAGTCTACACCGACCACAATCCCACCCAGGCCCTACCCCCATATTCCTACATATTTACCCACTAATCCCTCTAATCTACCCATCTCAAGACACTAAGGGGCAATTTTTAGCATGGCCAATCAACCTAACCCGCACATCTTTGGACTGTGGGAGGAAACCGGAGCACCCGGAGGAAACCCATGCAGACACGAGGAGAATGTGCAAACTCCACACAGACAGTGACCCGAGCTGGGAATCGAACCCAGGTCCCTGGAGCTGTGAAGCAGCAGTGCTAACCACTGTGCTACCATTTAACCTTCAGGAAAGGCTGGCACTGCTTTTCTCTAGAAAAGAGAAGACTGAAGGGTGACCTGATGGAAGAATTTAAGGCTATGAAGGGGTTCAATAATCCAACAGGGATTTCAGTGAGAAACCTCTTTACCCAGCGAGTGGTGAGAATGTGGAACTCACTACCACAGCGAGTGGTGAGAATGTGGAACTCACTATCACAGCGAGTGGTTGAGGTGAACAGCATGAATACATTGAAGGGGAAGCTCGATACATACATGAGGGAGAGAGGAATAGAAGGATATGCTGATGGGGGGAGATGAAGAGGGGTGGGTGGAGGCTCATGTGGAGCATAAATACTGACACAGACCAATTGGGCCGACTGGCCCGGCCCTGTGCTGTAGACTCACTGGAACAGAGACAAATGTATTTATTTTAGATTTACCTGCAGTGGTAAGAAAAACATTATTTACTGTCCAGGATAAAATAAATGTTTTTCATCAGTTTGTGTGGGTCATTTCAGTGGAAATGTGCTCTCCCAGGCTCAAAGAGCATCAGCCCACTGGAAGCAAAATTGTGAGACCAGCCAGTCCAGCAGAAAGAAACCCTCCGACCCTCCCGCTTCACCAACTGTCAGAATGAACATGGTTCAGTCCTGGATGTGATTAACAGCAGCAATAACAGCAGAATCCAACCCCTGTAATCACTTGTGAACTCGCTGGTGTCTCTGCAGGAGGGATGAACGGGTGAATTTCTTCCCACACACAGCAGCTGTGAATGGACTGGTGGATCATCAGTTCCTGAGAGCTTTTGAAACCATTCCCACAGTCAGAGCATTTAAAGGGTCTCTCCTGGGTGTGAGGGACATTGTGCATCAGCAGCTGGGGTATCGAGTGAATCCTTCCGCACACACAGAGCAGATGAATGGTCTCTCCCAGTGTGAACTCGCTGGTGTCTCCTCAGTGTGCATGCCCTTCCAAACCTCTTTGTGCAGTGAGAGCAGCTGAACGGTCTCTCCCCAGTGTGAATGCGCTGGTGATCTATCAGATGCTCAGAAATTTTGAAGCCACTCCCACAGTCAGAGCATTTAAAGGGTCTTTCCTGGGAATGAGTGACTTTGTGTCTCTGCAGGCTGGATAACCGAGTGAATCTGTTCCCACACTCGGAGCAGGTGAACGGTCTCTCCCCGCTGTGAACTTGCTGGTGAGTCAGCAGGGTGGATGACAGAGTGAATCCCTTCCCACACTCGGTGCAGGTAAATGGTCTCTCCTCGGTGTGAAGACGCTGGTGTGTCAGCAGGATGAATGACTGACTGAATCCCTTCCCACACACAGAGCAGATGAACGGTCTCTCCCTGGTGTGAACTCGCTGGTGTCTCTGCAGTGTGGATGACCTCTTAAATCTCTTTGTGCAGAGAGAGCAGCTGAACGGTCTGTCCTCAGTGTGAATGCGCTGGTGGGACACCAGTTCTCCAGAAATTTTGAATTCACTCCCACAGTCCGAGCATTTAAAGGGCCTCTCACTGGTGTGAGTGACTTTATGACTCAGAAGGTTGGGTAAATTAGTGAATCCCTTCCCACACACAGAGCAGGTGAATGGCCTCTCTCCGGTGTGAACTCGCTGGTGTGTCAGCAGGGTGGATAACTGCGTGAATCCCTTCCCACAGTCAGAGCAAGTGAATGGTCTCTCCCCGGAGTGAACTCGCTGGTGGTTCCGCAGGTTTGATGATGATCTAAATCTCATTGTGCAGTGAGAGCAGCTGAACGGTCTGTCCTCAGTGTGAATGCGCTGGTGGGACATCAGATCCCGAGAACTTTTGAAGCAACTCTCACAGTCAGAGCATTTAAAGGGTCTCTCATTGGTGTGAGTGACTTTGTGCGTCAGCAGGGCGGATGACCGAAAGAATCCCTTCCCACACACATTGCAGGTGAACGGTCTCTCCCCAGTGTGAATTCGTTGGTGTGCCCGCAGTTCGGAGGACCGAGAGAATCCCTTCCCACACATGGAGCAGCTGAACGGTCTCTCCCCGGTGTGAACCCGCTGATGTCTCCGCAGTGTGGATGACCATTTAAATTTCATTGTGCAGTGAGAGCAGCTGAACAGTCTCTCCTCACTGTGAATGCGCTGGTGGGACACCAGTTCTCCAGAGCTTTTAAATCCGCTCCCACAGTCAGAGCATTTAAAGGGTCTCTCATTGGTGTGAGTGAGATTGTGACTCAGCAGGTGGGAGAACTTAGTGTATCCCTTCCCACACACTGAGCAAGTGAAGGGTCTCTCCCGAGTGTGACTGCGTTGATGAATTTCCAAATCACAGGGCAACATGAATCCTTGTCCACAATCGTCACACTTCCACAGTTTCTCCATGATGCGGGTGTCCTTGTGGCTCTCCAGGTTTGATGATCAGTTGAATCCTTGTCCACACAGAACACGTGTACGGTCTCTCTTCACTGTAAACGGTGCAATGTTGTTTCAGCCTGTGTAACTGGTTAAAGCTCTTTCCACTATCAGTGGACTGGAACACTCTCATTCGGGTGTGTTCCAGTCACACTGATGTTTAAAATCTCCTTAAGCAAACAGATCAGACAAACATTGCTTTCCTAGATTCAAAAGTCGATGATATTTAGGTCCCAATAAATCGAATGACTCTGTCAAATCTTGATGTGATGTTTAGTTTGAAATTCCTGTCTCTAAATCCTCACCTCCTGATATCTATGAAAGGAATTTACAACAGACATCACTGTCAGTACAGGATAGAAATTCAGAACAGACAATTCTAGTTTCTATGGAACATTCTTTCCTCTCTCATTCTCCAAAAGCTGTCAATCTCCATCCCACACACTCTCCCTCCATTCTCACTCTGCTCTCCTGAGTATACAACCTCCCAAGTCTATTGAAGGTGCTGATTCAGGCTGATTAACAGATCCATGCTGACCACTTTCTGTATTGGACACAGAGATCTGAAAATGTACGTGTTACGACCAGCCTACACGCTAGAAATTAAAATCTGAGCCATATGTGGGACCGGATAACTGGATTGGGAGAAAGAGAAGGATGTGGGGAAGAATTTTATTTTGGTGCAGAAAGGTCATTACCTGGAACCCGCTGCCTCAGAGGGTTGTGGAAGTGCAAATGATCCATGATTAATTTTCAAGCTGACAGCCACGTTAAAGTTTTACATTTGGCCATAAATGAGCAGACTGATGATGTGTGTAATACACTGTATTACCTGGTTACAGATACATGAAGAATGTGAGGAGAATTTTTATTTCGGCAGCGAATGGTGACCTGGAAGTTAAAAATTCAACAAGTCCCCAATTTCCCCCAGAATGAGAAAAGAAACGCAAAAGGGGCGAAAAGAAAGTGTTTTACTCACAGATGTCGGAGAGACGGGAGGAAGTTTGAGTCTGTCTGAAGCTCAATTCTCACTCAGAGAGAGAGAAGCAGCAGCAGCTTTGCTGGGCAGGAATGAGCAGCTGAACAAGCTCATTGTCCAACTTCCGCATTCAGACAATGGGGAGCTCTGATTGGCTGGAGGACCAGAGTACGTCCGGTCCTCCATAGTTTCCATTGGTCAACACCTCAGAATTAATGGGGGGGGGGGGGGAGCGGGCTCTCCACTGCACATGCGCAGCCCCAGGCCATGGGGAAGTGGACAGATTCCAACTTCTTCCTGTCGGCACCACCTGTGAGAGTGTGGGACAGTGGCTCAATGGATAACACGTCTGATTACGGATCAGAAGATGCCAAGTTCAACTCCTGGCCGGCATGATGTCAATTTGAAAAATAGTTCATGAACTCCTTTACCTAAAAGAGGCCAACATCTGTGAGTAAAACACTTTCTTTTCTTCCCCTTTCCATTTCTTCTCTTATTCTGGAATTGAATTTTTAACTTCCAGGTCACCACTCGCTGCCGAAATAAAGATCCTCACATTCTTGATGTATCTGTAACCAGGTAATACAGTGTATTCACACATTAGTGTACTCATTTATGTCCAAATGTAACACTTTCTGGGGAAATTGTTGTCTTGCAAGAACTGATGACAAGAAATAGAAGCAGGAGTGGCCACCAGGCCCATCAAGCCTGCCCCTCCATTCAGTCCAATCATGGCTGATCTATTCTGGCCTCAGCTTCTTTTCTGTGCCATTTCCCCATTGCCCTCCAATTGTCGATCTATCAAATATTTATCCACCTCACTTTAAATACTTCTAATGATCCAGCCTCCACCACCCTTTGGGGCAGAGAATTCCAGAGATTCACCATCCTTTGCGAGAAAAATAATTCTCCGCAACTCAAGTTTAAATGACCGACCCTTTATCTTGTAGCTTGTTTGTGACTCTCCCACTCGTGAAAATATCTCACCATCTACCCTGTCAAGCCCCCTGAGGATCTTATATGCTTCAATAAAGTCACCCCTTTGTCTTCAAAACTTCAAGGAACACAGACCTCGACAATTTATTCTCTCTTGATAGGACCACCCTCTAATCCCAGGAATAGCCTGATGAATCTCCTTTGGACTACCTCCAATGTTACTATATCCTTGTTTCGGTAAGGGGATCAAAAATGTACACAGTATTCCAGGTGAGGCCTCACCAACACCCTGTACAACTGCAACAAAACATCCCTGTTTTTAAACTCCAACCCCTTTGCAATAAAGCCCAAAATGCCATTTTCCTTCTTAACTATTGTGGGACCTGTCTGCGAGCCTTTTGTGATTCATGTGCAAGAACACCTAGATCCCTCTGTACTTCATTCAACTGCAGCCTCTCTCCATGTAGATAATCTCCCTTTTGATTCCTCCTCCTGAAATACATGACCCTACACTTTCCCACGTTAAACTCCATTTGCCAGGTTTTCACCCAGTCACTCAATCTATCTATATCCCGTTGCAGAATCATAAGATCCTCATCAGAACATGTCTGTCCACCTATCTTCAAATCATTTGGAAACCTTACATTCTGTTCCTTCCTTCAGGTCATTAATTGAATAATGAACAATTGCAGGCGAAGAACTGATCCCTGCGGTACTCCACTAGTTACATCTTTCCACTCTGAAAATGACCCAAATATTTCAATTTTCTGTTTTCTATGTGACGGCCAGTTTTCAATCCATGCTTACACACTTCCTACAATTCCATGGGCTTTTACTTTATGCACCAGCCTCTTATGCGGTACCTTGTCAAATGCCTTTTGGAAATCATAGGATCCCGAGAGTGCAGAAGGAGGCCATTTGGCCCGTCTAATCTGCACTGACTCTTGAACAGAGCATCTTTCCCAAGCCCTAACCCCATAACTCCACATTTTTACCATACTAATCCCCCTAATCTACATCTATTAGGACACAAAGAGCCAATTTAGCATGGCCAGTCAACCTAACCCGCACATCTTTGGACTGTGGGAAGAAACTGGAGCACCCGGAGGAAATGCACACAGACATGGGGAGAACATGGAGACTCCACACAGACTGTCACACAAGGCCGGAATTGAACCCGGGTTCCTGGCGCTGTGCTGCTTTATCTAAATAAACTACATTTGCAGATTGTGTTCGATCTATTCTTCCTCTTACATCCTCAAAGAATTCAAGCAAATTTATCAATCATGATTTATCTTTCATAAAACCATGTTGACGAGGTTTGATTATATTCAGCTTTCCTGAATGATTCGCTATTTCCTCTTTGACTCCAGCGTCTTGCCAATAATAGATGTTAAACTCACTGGCCTATAGTTCCCTGTCTTCTGCCTTTCTCCCTTTTTGAACTCGGGAGTCACATTGGCTGTTTTCCAATCTTCTGATACCCTCCTGGAATTTAGCGAGTTATGAAAAATTCCAACTAAAGTGTCCACTATCTCTTCAGCAACATCCATAGAAAGCATTGCGTGCAGTTCATTGGGTCCTGGTGCTGTGTCCGCCCTTAGCCACTGAAGGGAAAGCGAGTGAATCCAGTCTGTACATTCCACACATTGTTAGTCCAGTCAGATAGACATATATCTGTCTGGCAGCCTGCATGGAGATTTCCAGCTCTCTGTGTCCAGGACAAGAAGCAGTGAGCATGGATCTGTCAATCAGCCTCAATCAGCACCTTCAGGAGAATTGGGAGGGTGAATATTAGATACAGCAGAGTGAGAATGGAGGGAGAGTGTGTGGGATGGAGATTTACAGCTTTTGGGGAATGAGAGAGGAAAGAAGTTTCCAGAGAAACTAGAATTCTGAAAGAATTCTGAAAGACGTGCTGGTTCGATGCATTGATCCCAACAGGCGCCTGACTGCTGCAACTCGCGGAATTTCACAGTGACTTCATTGCAGTGTTAATGTAAGCCTTACTTGTGACTAATGAATAAACTTTAAAAAAGGAAATGTCTGTTCTGAATTTCTATCCTGTACTGACAGTGATGACTTTTGTAATCTGCTTTTGCAGGATAACAGAAGGTGAGGATTTACAGACAGAAATCTCAAACCAAACGTCACATCAAAATCTGACAGTCATTTGATTGATCGGGATCTGAATATCATTGGCCTTTGAATCTAGAAGGAGAAATCTTTTTCTGTTCTGTCTGCTTCAGAATTTTTTAACATAAATGTGACTGAAAAAGCACCAAGACACAGACACACCCGAGTGAGAGTGTTCCAGTGCACTGAGTGTGGAAAGAGCTTTAACCAGTTACACAGCCTGAAAATACATCGCAGCATTCACAGCGGGGAGAGACTGTACCCGTGTTCTGTGTGAGATTTAACTGATTATTTAACCTGGAGAGTCACAAGGTCACCCGCACCATGGAGAAACCGTGGAAATGTGGGGACTGTGGGAAAGGATTCAGTTTCCCATCTCAGCTGGAGATTCATCGGCGCAGTCACACTGGGGAGAGGCCGTTCACCTGCTCTGTGTGTGGGAAGGGATACACTCAGATAATTGATTTACAGAGACACCAGCGAATTCACACTGGGGAGAAATCGTTTACTTGCTCTGAGTGTGGGAAAGGATTCACTCAGTTATCCACCCTGCGGAGACACCAGCGAGTTCACACTGGGGAGAGACCATTCATCTGCTCTGTGTGTGGGAAGGGATTCACTCAATTATTTCATTTGCAGAACCACCAGCGAGTTCACACTGGGGAGAGACCATTCACTTGCTCTGTGTGTGGGAAAGGATTCAGTGTATCATCAAGCCTGTGGCGACACCAGCAAGTTCACACTGGGGAGAGGCCGTTCTCCTGCTCTGTGTGTGGGAAAGGATTCAGTGTGCCATCAGGCCTGCGGACACACCAGCGGGTTCACACTGGGGAGAGACCGTTCACCTGCACCGTGTGTGGGAAGGGATTCACTCATTCATCCCGACTGCAGAAACACCAGCAAGTCCACAAGTCAGAGTCATACAGTACAGAAGAGGCCTTTCAGCCCATCGAGTCTGCACTGACAAAACTATACTAAATTTACACTCATCCATTTTCCAGCACTTGGCCGATGGAGTTTGAACTGTCAAAACATTCAAGTGCTCATCCATGTGCTTTTTAAAGGTTGTGAGGTTTCCCGCCTCCACTGCCCTCCCAGACAGTGAATTCCAGACTCCCACCACCCTCTGGATAATAACATTTTTCCTCAAATCCCCCAAAACCTCCTGCCCCTCACCTTAAAATGATGCCCCCTCGTTATTGACCCTTCAACTAAGGGGAACAGCTGCTTCCTATCCACCCTGTCCATACCCCTCACAATCTTATACACCTCAATCATGTCCCCCCTCAGCCTTCTCTGCTCTCAAGAAAACAATCCAAGCCTATCTAATCTCTCTTTATAGCTCGGCTGCTCCATCCCAGGCAACATCCTGGTGAATCTCCTCTGCACCCCCTCCAGTGCAATCACATCCTTTCTACAGTGAGACGACCAGTACGAGTGCAAACTGGGGTCAAGCAGGGCTGCGTCATCGCACCAACATTCATCCCCACCTTTCCTGCAGCAACACTCCACCCCAGCACCGTGAAGCTCCCCGCTGGAGTCCAGCTGGCCTACTGGACCAGTGGGAAACTTTCAATGTCCGACCCCTCCAGGCCAGAACCAAGACCAGCCCAACCTCAGTCATGGGGCTGCAGTACACCGACCCTAGGGGTGGGGGGAGGTGATGGCCTGGTGGTATTATCGCTGGACTATTAATCCAGAAATCAGCTAATGTGCTGGGGACCTCGATTCGAATCTGGCCACGGCAGATGGTGGAATTTGAATTCAATAAAAGGAATCTGGAATTAAGAATCTACTGGTGACCATGAAACCATTGTCATTGTTTATGGGCGGCACGGTAGCACAGTGGTTAGCACTGCTGCTTCACAGCTCCAGGGACCTGGGTTCGATTCCCGGCTCGGGTCACTGTCTGTGTGGAGTTTGCACATTCTCCTCGTGTCTGCGTGGGTTTCCTCCGGGTGCTCCGGTTTCCTCCCACAGTCCAAAGATGTGCGGGTTAGGTTGATTGGCCAGGTTAAAAATTGCCCCTTAGAGTCCTGAGATGTGTAGGTTAGAGGGATTAGCGGGTAAATATGTGGGGGTAGGGCCTGGGTGGGATTGTGGTCGGTGCAGACTCGATGGGCTGAATGGCCTCCTTCTGCACTGTAGGGTTTCTATGATTTCTATGAATTGCTGGAAAATCCCACCTGGTTCACTCATGTCCTTTCGGGAAGGAAATGTGCCATCCTTACCTGGTCTGGCCTACATGTGACTCCAGAGCCACTGCAATGTGGTTAACTCTCAAATATCCTCAGGCAACTAGGGATGGACAATGAATGCTGGCCAGTCAGCGACACCCATGTCCCACAAATGAATAAAAAAAATACCTATTTGATTTAATTTATAATTGTCACATGTATTGGTATACAGTGAAAAGTATTGTTTCATGCGCGCTATACAGACAGAGCATAGCATACATAGGGAAGGAAATGAGAGAGTGCAGAATGTTACAGTCATAGCTGGGGTGTAGAGAAAGATCAACTTAATGCGAAGTAGGTCTGTTCAAAAATCTGATGGCCGCAGGGACGAAGCTGTTCTTGAGTCGGTTGGTACGTGACCTCAGACTTTTGCATCTTTTTCCCAAAGGAAGAAGATGGAAGAGATTATGTCCAGGATGTGAGAAGTCCTTCATAATGCTGGCTGCTTTTCCAAGGCAGTGGGAAGTGTCGACAGTGTCAATGGATAGGAGGCTGGTTTGCGTGATGGATTGGGCTTCATTCACAACCTGAGTGTGTCTGTGCGCACACTCAGAGGTTGATCTAGGGCATTTTCACAGTAACTTCATTGCAGCGTTAATGTAAGCCCACTTGTGACACCAATAAATAAGCTTAAGCTTATCTACAAACTATTGTTGACACATTCACTGAGACATATGAGAGAATGGGACTCAGATTAAACATCCGGGAAACAAAGGTTCTCTCCCATCCCACTCCTGCTCCCCCTCCCGACCATCAAGATCCACAGTGAGCCCCTGGATAACGTGGATCATTCCTCACACCTCGGGAGCCCCCTGTCAGCACGGGCAGGCATTGACAATGAAATCCAGCATCAACTCCAATGGGCCAGTGCAGGAACAGAGTTCAAAGCCCGAGACCTCAAATCCAGCACCAAGCTCATGGTCTACAGAGCAGCCGTGGTCCCTGCCCTCCTGTATCCATCAGAAACATGGACAATGTACAGCACACACCTCAAATCCCTGGAGAGATGTCACCAATGTTGCCTCCACAAAATCCTGCAAATCCACTGGCAGGATAGGCTTACCACCGTGAGTGTCCTCTCCCAGGCCAATATCCCCAGTATCGAGGCACTGGTCACACTCGACCAGCTGCGATGGGCGGGCCACATTGTACACAAGCCCCACACAAGACTCCTGAAACAAGTGCTGTACTCCGAGCTCCACAATGACAAACTGTTGGAGAAAATTCCTAATAGATTTGAGAAATTTTAAACCATGAGGCATTTCAGACACTAACAGAACTACCAGCATTGAGTTAAATGACTAAATCAGACTGAGAAGCTAACGAGGAACAGTCTACACACATGTGAACACAGTAAGAGATTTAAACAAGTAATTCTGATTTAAACATGAATTTTCTGATTTTAAAATGTATGTTAGCTGTATTTTTAAAAGCAATTGTAAACTTTAGCCAAAGGCAGGCTGCTGCAAGGCATGATGGTACAGGGACACTTACAGACAGGCTACATTCTTCGGAACAATGAAGCCACAGAATGCGCCAACCTTTTCAAGAAAGTTTTTAACAAAGTTTCTAAAGGCAGCTTCATGAATATGATTGATTCACACTGGCCAGACAAGACAGTGTCTTCTCAGACGTGAGAACGTGCATTTGTCTGGTTTGGCCAGTAACGGAATAAGAGCCGATTGGAACATTAACTCTGACCTTTGTAGCTAAGCTTCTGGGGTTGCTCAGCAACAAGGGGAAGCAGAGTCAGCAATAGGGGGAGGAAGTGTCCGGATTCTACGGACCAATGAAAGCCCATTATGTCAGAGGGTAAAATGCAATTGGTTAAAGTATATGACGTGTAATTAATGATTGATTTGTATTGAAAATGATTGGTTTACACCTGATGAAAGGCAGGAGAATTGATATGAAGAATGTATTATTGATCCATCCTAATGATTGTCTGTCAGAGTTATTAGATCAGGATGCTTCTCTTCCAGAGCAGGATTAACACTGTCCAATAATTTCTCCCTTCAATCGTTGGTCAAATAAAAGATAAGTCTTTAAACTGGGATACTGGCTTTCATGAGTGTTTGTATTGTCTGAAGGTTTTGGCAATACCTGGTCTCCAACGGTAATGTACCCAGTGTGTTTTGGGAATGAACTCAGAAGAATCATTCAACACTCAAGCCTGATTCAATTGACAAACAGTTTATTGAGTTACGCCAGTGGGGAGAAGTATGCCTGTCTGGAGACAATACACATCTCTTTAACCTGTGCTTAATACTCCCTCCACTCACATTGTCTGTATCTTTAAGACCTGGTTGGCTGTAGAGATTCCCATTCTAATCAGTATTCTGTAACTTGATTTTGTGTCTCTGTGCTCTGTTTGAGAGCAGATTTCCACTCCATCTGACGAAGGAGCAGCGCTCTGAAAGCTAATGGCATTTGCGACCAAATAAACCTGTTGGACTTTAACCTGGTGTTGTTAAAACTCTTATAGTGGGGAGAAGCCACAGGGGCTGACCATGTACAACTCCACCCCACAAGGAAAATCATCAATTCTTATACAGTTACTCAGCCCATCCCAGCTGGACACAATCCAATCAGAATGGTTATAGATTACACACATTACAGAAAGGTCCAATCAATGAGTATCTGGGCATCATGGGGCTTTGCGATGATCTCATGAACAGATCGGTGCCCCCATCATGATGTTTTCCAGACCCCCTTATCTACCATCCCTGGGCTTTCTTTGTACATCGACTCTCTTAGTTTGAAAAGCGTGGATTAAAAGTTCTCAAATGGATATCAGTGCCCTTCCTTTGTTTTAATCTAACAACCACACGGTCTGGGAATCATTTCTATTTATAATCTCTCCTTTTAAACTCTTTCCTTCAGTATCCAATTTCCTTTTCATTGTGTTAATTGCATCAGGAATAAATCTTTGGACCTGACAGGAGGTTTAACCCAAGATCAATCCAACACAGGATTGGTCAGAATCATTTCATATGTCCCAAATTTTAAATAACTATTACAAATTAAAACTCTCATTCTCACATGTGTGAATTTATCCGGATTAACATTCCCACATGTTCAGTAAAATGTCCTGGAAACATATCCCTGGCCAGTAAATATGGGTCCAGGTTCATAACTTTTGAAAAAAAAGTTTTATTAATCACACTTCCATTTTAAAGTCCATTTGATTTAAATCACAGACACAAAACCTCAAAGCTTGAAGCGTTCAACACACAAATATCATACATACACAAGCAGAGAATCTTAGCATGTGCTTTACAACAACAATAACCAAAATTAATTCCTTAAGCGTTCTTGTGGTTCTGTTTTTAAACTTTCAGGAATGCCTTTAATTAAATACTCAAGGTAAGGTTAATTCCCCAGAAAGATAAACCTTAGCAAATGTAGCCCAAAACAATGATAAAACACATTTACAAACATCCACATAAAACAAGAGATGGGTGAGATCCTAAATGAATATTTCTCATCAGTATTTACTGTTGAGAAAAGCATGGATGTTTCGGGAACTCGGGGAAATAAATAGTGATGTCCTGAGGAGTGTACATATCACAGAGAAGGAGGTGCTGGAAATTTTAAAGTGCATCAAGGTAGATAAATCCCTGGGATCTGATGAAGTGTATCCCAGGACACTTTGGGAGACGAGGGAGAAAATTGTGGGTCCCCGAGCAGAGATATTTCAATCATCGATAATCACAGGTGAGGTGCCTGGAGATTGGAGGGTGGAAAATGTTGTGCCTTTGTTTAAAAAGGGCTGCAGAGAAAAGCCTGGGAACTACAGGCCAGTGAGCCTCACATCTGGGTAAGTTGTTTGAAGGTATTTTGAGAGGATCTAATCAAGTCTTAAAGATACAGACACTGTGAGTGGAGAGAGGGCTAAACACAGGTTAAAGAGATGTGTATTGTCTCCAGACAGGACAGTTAGTGAGATTTTGCAAGCCCAGGCAAGTCGTAGGGGTTACAGATCGTGTGACATGAACCCAAGATCCCGGTTGAGGACGTCCTCATGTGTGCGGAACTTGGCTATCAGTCTCAGGGGAGGTCCCAGAGGATTGGAGAGTAGCCAATTTTGTTCCTTTGTTTAAGAAGGGTAGCAAGAATAATCCAGGTAATTACAGGCCGGTGAGCCTTACATCAGTGGTCGGGAAATTACTGGAGAGGATTCTTCAAGACAGCATTTATTCCCACTTGGAAATAAGTGGACGTATTAGTGAGAGTCAACATGGTTTTGTGAAGGGGAGGTCGTGTCTCACTAACTTGATCGAGTTTTTCGAGGAAGTGACGAAGATGATTGATGAGGATAGGGCAGTGGATGTTGTCTGCATGGACTTCAGTAAAGCCTTTGACAAGGTCCCTCATGGCAGACTGGTGCAGAAGGTAAAGTTGCATGGGATCAGAGGTGAGCTGGCTACGTGGATACAAAACTGCTCGGTCAAAGACAGAGGGTAGCAGTGGAAGGGTGCATTTCTGAATGGAGGACTGTGACAAGTGGCGTCCCTCAGGGATCAGTGCTGGGACCTTTGCTGTTTGTTATATATATGTATATAAATGATTTGGAGGAAAATGTAACTGGATTGATTAGTAAGTTTGCAGATGACACAAAGGTTAGTGGATTTCCAGATAGCGATGAGGACCATCAGAGGATACAGCAGGATATAGATCAGTTGGAGACTTGGGCGGAGAGGTGGCAGATGGAGTTTAATCCGGACAAATGTGAGATAATGGATTTTGGAAGGTCTAATCCAAAAAGGAAATGTACAGTAAATGGCAGAACCCTTAAAATAGGTCAAGGGACCTGGGTGTACAGGTACACAGGTCACTGAAAGTGGCAATGCAGGTGGAGAAGGTAGTCAAGAAGGCATACGGCATGCTTGCCTTCATCGGCCGGGGCATTGAGTTTAAAAATTGGCAAGTCATGTTGCAGCTTTATAGAAGCTTAGTTAGGCTGCACTTGGAATATAGTGTTCAATTCTGGTCACCACACTACCAGAAGGATATGGAGGCTTTGGAGAGGGTACAGAAAAGATTTACCAGGATGTTGCCTGGTATGGAGGGCATTAGCTATGAGGAGAGGTTGGAGAAACGTGGGTTGTTCTCACTGGAACAGCGGAGTTGAGGGGTGACCTGATAGAAGTTTACAAGATTATGAGAGGCATGGACAGAGTTCATGCTGCACTATATAATTATGCCGCACTATATTCCAAGTGTGGCCTAATTAAGGTTTTATAAAGCTGCAACATGATTTGCCAATTTTTACATTCAATGCCCCAGCCGATGAAGGCAAGCATGCCATATGCCTTCTTCACTACCTTCTCCAACTGTGTTGCCACTTTCAGTAACCTGTGTACCTGTACACCCAGTTCCCTCTGCCTATCAATACCCTGCAGGGTTCTGCCATTTACTGTATATTTCCTATCTGTATTAGACCTTCCAACATGCATTACCTCACATTTATCCGGATTAAACTCCATCTGCCATCTCTCCGCCCAACTGATGTATATCCTGCTGTATCCTCTGATGGTCCTCATCGCTATCTGCAAATCCAACAACCTTTGTGTCGTCCACATTTTCCTCCAAATCATTTATATATATTACAAACAGCAAAGGTCCCAGCACTGATCCCTGCGGGATGCCACTAGTCACAGCCCTCCATTCAGAAACGCATTGTTTCACTGCTACCCTCTGTCTTCTGCTGACTAAATATTTCTGAACTTCTTAACACCCTGTCACTCTGTCACCCTGTCACTCTGAGATCCTTGTGACATTTGACTCAAAGAGCATCAGCCCACTGGAGGCAAAGTCATGTGACCAGCCAGTCCAGCAGAAAGAAACCCTCTGACCCAATCCATGGATCAACTGTGAGAATGGACAAAATGCAATCCTGGATGCAACTGAGAGCAGAAACAATAACAGCAGAATCCAAACCCTGGAATCACTCGTGAACTTGCTGGTGTCTCAGCAGCCGGGATGAAACTGTGAATCCCTTCCCACACTGAGAGCAGGTGAATGGTTTCTCCCCAGTGTGAACTCGCTGGTGTGTCCGCAGGTCGGCTGACTGAGTGAATCCGTTTCCACACTGAGAGCAGGTGAACGGCCTCTCTCCAGTGTGAACTCGCTGGTGTCTCTGCAGGTCGGCTGACTGAGTGAATCCCTTCCCACACTGGGAGCAGGTGAATGGCCTCTCCCCAGTGTGAACTCGCTGGTGTGTCTGCAGGTGGGATGACTGAGTAAATCCCTCCCCACACTGAGAGCAGGTGAATGGTTTCTCCCCACTGTGAACTCGCTGGTGTGTCCGCAGGTTGGATAACTGAGTGAATCCCTTCCCACACTGAGAGCAGGTGAATGGCCTCTCCCCAGTGTGAACTCGCTGGTGCATCTGTAGGCTGGATAAATGATTAAATCCCTTCTTACACTGAGAGCAGATGAATGGCTTCTCCCCAGTATGGCTGCGCCGATGAATTTCCAGCTTAGATGGTGCTCCATATCCCTTCCCACAGTCCACACATTTCCATGGTTTCTCCATGGTGCAGGTGTCCTTGCCTCAGTTGCAGCCTTGTCCACACACAGAACACAAGTACAGTCTCTCCCAGCTGCGAATGGTGTGATATTTATTCAGGCTGTGTAACTGGTTAAAGCTCTTTAGTCAGTGCACTGGAACACTGTTGGTGTGTTGGTGCTTTTCCAGTCACAGTGATGTTTGAAATCTTTTCAAATCGACAGACTGTACAATCATTTCTCCTTCTAGATTCAAAGGCCGATGATATTTAGCTCCCAAGGAATATGACTGTCATGTCTCGATGTGACTTTTGAGATTTCTGCCCGTGATTCCTCTTTCAATATCCTGTAAAACAAGTTTTAAAGAGTAATCAGTGTCAGAACAGAATAGAAATTCAGAACAGAAAATTCTAGTTTCTATGGAACATTCTTTCCTCTCTCATTCCCCATACCTGCTGGGGGGTCGGTACAGGGGAAATGTTAGGGGGAAGTTTTTCACACAGAGGGTGGTGGGCGAGTGGAATCGGCTGCTGTCAGTGGTGGTGGAGGCAAAATCAATAGGGATTTTTAAGAGACTCCTGGATGAGTACATGGGACTTAATAGGATGGAGGGTTACAGGTAGGCCTAAAAGGTAGGGATATGTTCGGCACAACTTGTGGGGCCGAAGGGCCTATTTTGTGCTGTAGTTTTTCCATGTTTCTATGTTCTAAAAGCTGTGAATCTCCATCCCACACACTCTCCCTCCATTCTCACTCTGCTGTATCTAATATTCACCCCTTCCAATTCTCCTCAAGGTGCTGATTGAAGCTGATTGACAGATCCATGCTCACTGCTTCCACTCCAGCACATAGAAATCATAAGAAATAGAAGCAACAGTTGGCCATTCAGCCCAATGGCCAACCATTGCCTCAACCATTCATTGGGAATTGGCTGATCTACCTCAGCGCCATTTCCCACATTATCTCCCAGATCACCCAATGTCTTCAATATCTCAAAATTTATCAATCTCCAGCTTGAAAATTCTTGATGACTGAGGCTCCACAGTCCTCTGGGGTGCAGAATTCCAAAACGTCACCACATCCTTGAGTGAGGAAATCCCTCCTCATCTTAACTTTCTCTCCATTTTCCACCTGTTCCCCAAAGCGCTTGACTCCTTTATCAATCAAAAATCAGTCTAACTCACCCTGGAATATATTCAATGACCCTCAGCCTCCACTGATCCCTGTGGAGAAGAAATCCAAAGACTCGAATAGGCAAGAGATGAATGACTGGAAATATATAATGTAGCGACAGTACAATATTAGTCTGTTTTAAGCTCAATCTTCATCCAGAGAGAGAGGAGCAACAATGGAGGAAGCTCCATACGGCCATGCACACAAGTCCCGGACTCTGATTGGCTGGAGGACCAGCGCCCATCCGGTCCTCCACACGTTCCCATTGGTCAATCTGCCGCATGTAGACAATAAGGGGGCGGAACCGGGGCCCACGTGGGGGTGGGCGGGGCTTTGACCGCCTGCTGCGCTGAGCTGGTGTCCAATCCGCAGTGTGCTGCTTCTGTAACCAGTGACATTGCTGCCAATGGGACACTGTGTGCTGGGAACGCCCCTCTGAGTCATTGTGACGGCACAATAGAGCCCTGCCTGAATCAGCCAATAGCAATCACTCTGCTCCGCGGTGACGTCTCCGGGTTCAGGCGCGCGGACCCGGGAGCCCCGCCCCCACCCATTGTTCCCCAGTCTGTACATTCCACACATTGTTAGTCCAGTCAGATAGACATATGTCTGTCTGGGAGCCTGCATGGAGATTTCCAGCTCTCTGTTTCCAGGACAGGATAAACACAGTAAGAAGTTTAACAACACCAGGTTGAAGTCCAACAAGTTTATTTGGTAGCAAATACCACTAGCTTTCAGAGCGCTGCCACTTCGTCAGGTGGAGTGGAGAAATGCTCACAAACAGGGCATACAGAGACACAAACTCAATTTACAGAATAATGATTGGAATGCAGTCTTTACAGATAATCAAGTCTTAAAGGTACAAACAATGTGAATGGAGGGAGCATTAAGCACAGGTTAAAGACAGGACAGCCAGTGAGATTCTGCAAGTCCAGACAAGCTGTGGGGGTTACAGATAGTGTGACAGGAATCCAAGATCCCGGTTGAGGCCGTCCTCATGTGTGCGGAACTTGGCTATCAGTTTCTGCTCATCCAGGACAGGAAGCATGAGCATGGATATGTCCATAGAACGGGTAAGGGTTTGCTCTGCAGAGAGCCAGCATTGAATCAGTGGCCCGAATGGCCCCATTCCAAGCCCTGATGTCTGACTGATCTAAAGAGAGAAATTTCAGCTGCTCCAGTCTCTCCAACTAACTGAATTGCCTCATCATAGAATCGTACAGTGCAGAAAAGGCCCTTCAGCCCATCGAGTCTGCACCGACATGCAAGAAACGCCTGACTTCCCACCTAATCCTATTTACCAGCACCTGGCCCATCATCTTAAATGTTCTGACTTGCCAAGTGCTGGTCCAGGTACTTTTTAAGGATGTGAGGTGCCATTCTCGCAAATCTCCTCTGCATCCTCTCTAAGAACTTCACATCTTCCCTCAAGTCTGAGGCCCACATATAGAGTTCCATTCTCGAGGGATAGAATCGAACAGCAGGGAGGTTATGTTCGACTTGATTAGAAGCGTGATTATACGACACTGGGAATACTGTCAACAGTTGTGATCTCCATTTAGAATCATAGAATCCCTCCAGTGCGGAAGGAGGCCATTCAGCCCAATTGAGTCTGTACTGACTCTCCAAAAGTTCATCCCAGCCAGGTCTATTCCACCCGAGCCTCGAACCCCGCATATTTGCCATAGCTAATCTATCTAACCTGCACATCGTTGGACTGTGGGTGGAAACCGGAGCACCTGCAGGGAAAATGTGCAAACTTCACACAAACAGTCACCCAAGGCCAGAATCAAACACGTCTCCCTGGATTTGTGAGGCAGCAGTGCTAACCACTGTAGAAATAAAGGCACTGGAGAAGGGGCAAAAAAAGTCACAAGAATAATCCCAGAACTGAGAGCATTTAACCCTCAGGAAAGGCTGGGGCTGCTGATTGTTACAAAGACATTATCAGTTTAAAAAATGTTTATTTTTGATCTGTTACATTGTTCCAATTTGGCTGTACACTGCCCAATTCTGGAACCCAAATTGTCCTTTTAAAGGGTTTGAATTTGGCAGAGATATAACCATCAAGCAAAGACTCAGACACCAAATCAGTCAATTGTATCAAAGTTTATTGATTACATGCAACTTTTAGAAACTGATCGGGTCAAGTTTACTCATCAATGAAACTCTACCAACTCCACACTTTCAAGTCAGTGATCGATCCAAGAGAAGTGGACGACAATGTGAAATCCTGGGGCTGACAGAGAAACAGTCACTGCCTCTGAGAAGCACGGACGGCACCTTCCTGGGGTTTCGAATAGCAGGGAACCCTTCACTGAACCATTCCCAGGACTAACTACTCATCTTTTTTTTATTCATTCGTGGGACATGAGCGTCACTGGCTGGCCGGCATTTATTGCCCATCCCTAGTTGCCCTTGAGAAGGTGGTGGTGAGCTGCCTCTTGAATCGCTGCAGTCCATGTGCTGTGGGTTGACCCACAATGCCGCTAGGGAGGGAATACCAGGATTTTGACCCAGTGACGGCGAAGGAACAGCGATATATTTCCAAGTCAGGATGGTGAATGGCTTGGAGGGGAACTTGCAGGTGGTGGTGTTCCCATGTATCTGCTGCCTTGTCCTTCTAGATGGAAGTGGTCATGGGTTTGGAAGGTGCTGTCTGAGGATCTTTGGTGAATTGCTGCAGTGCAGATAGTACACACTGCTGCTACTGAGTGCGGTGGTGGAGGGAGTGGATGTTTGTAGATGTGGTGTCAATCTATGGGCTGCACGATGGTGCAGTGGTTCACACCGCTGCCTCACAGCGCCAGGGCCTGGGTTCGATTCCCGGCTTGGGTCACTGTCTGTATGGAGTTTGCACATTCTCCCCGTGTCTGCGTGGGTTTCCTCCGGGTGCTCCAGTTTCCTCCCACATTCTGAAAAACGTGCTGGTTAGGTGCATTGACCCAAACAGGCGCCGGACTGTGGCAATTAGGGGAATTTCACAGTAACTTCGTTGCAGTGTTAATGTAAGCCTTACTTGTGACGAATAAATAAACTTTAAAACTTTAAAAGTGGGGAATATTCCATCACACTCCTGACTTGTGCCTTGTAGATGGTGGATAGGCTCTGCGGAGTCAGGAGGTGAGTTACTCTCCACAGTATTCCTCGCCTCTGATCTGCTCTTGCAGCCACTGTGTTAATGTGGTGAGTCCAGTTGAGTTTCTGGTCAATGGTAACCCCAAGGATGTTGACAGTGGGAGATTCAGTGATGGTTACACCATTGAATGTCAAGGAGCGGTGGTTAGATTGGCTCTTGTTGGTGATGGTCATTGCCTGCCATTAAATGTTACTTGCCCCTTGTCAGCCCAAGCCTGAATGTTGTCCAGATCATGTTGAATTTGAACATGGACAGCTTCGGTGTCTGAGGGGTCATGAATAGTGAACATTGTGCAACCATCGGCGAACATCCCCACTTCTAACCTTATGATGGATGAAAGGTCATTGATGATGCAGCTGAAATGGTTGGGCCAAGGACACGACCCTGAGGGACTCATGCAGAGATGTCCTGGAGCTGAGATGACTGACACTCCAAAACCACAACCATCTTCCTATGTACCAGGTATGATTCCACCCAGCGGAATTTGCCTCCTGATACCCATTGATTCCAGTTTGGCTCAGGTTCCTTGATGCTGCACTCGGTCAAATGTGGCCTTGATGTCAAGGGCTTTCACTCTCACCTCACCTCTGGGATTCAGCTCTTTTGTCCATGTTTGAACCAAGGCTGTAATGAGGTCGGGAGCTGACCCTGGTGAAACCCAAACTGGGCGTCACTGAGCAGGTTATTGCTGAGCAGGTGCTGCTTGATAGCGCTGTTGATGACCCCTTCCATCACTTTACTGATGATCAAGAGTCGACTGATTGGGCGGTATTTGGCTGGGTTGGATTTGTCCTGCTTTTTGTGTTCAGGGCAATTTTCCACATTGCCGGGTAGATGCCAGTGTTGCAATTGTACTGGAAGAGCTTGGCTATGGAACCGGCAAGTTGTGGAGCACAAGTCTGGAATGTTATCAGGGCCCATTGCCTTAGCAATATCCAGTGCCTCCAACTGTTTCTTGATATCATGTGGAGTGAATCGACTTGGCTGGAGACTGGCATCTGAGATGTTGGGGACCACTGGGACCCGCTCTTCGCTCCAATGCACCATGAATTTAGGCTTGCTATTTTTCACATGTAACTATTCATATCTGCACACTCTCACCCGTATCCCAAAATCATGTCACACATTCTTGACTCTCAGATGTGCTGATGAAAAGATCAGAGTGTCTGTCTTTCTTATCTCCTGCTGTTCTGGTGCTGATATTTCATGTAGTGGCCGGACTTTTAAATGTGGATTTCTTTAAAACAAAGTTCATGGACAAGGATGTAAGTATTTCCAAGAGAAAGTGATCAACTTATTCATCCCATCTACACAACCCAGACTTTCTCAAGAATGTAGGTGGATACCAGATTGATATATTCCATTCAACCACACCCAAGGTGAGTTATTCCAATTTCTTTATTGTCCAGGACAATATATGCACAATATCTTTAAAACAGAAATTAAACATTCCCATTTGATTTCAGGGATTAACATATTCTGTTTGTTCTTTATTGTCAATGTCAGGTTGGGGTTGTTCCCCTTGGAGCAAAGGAGGTTGAGGGGAGATTTGATAGAGGTGGACAAAATTCTGACAGGTTAAATAAGGTGGACAAAGAAAAGCTGTTCTCATTAGCTGATGGGACAAGGATGAGGGGGACAGAGATTTAAGTTTTGGGTCAGAGATGCGGGGGGTGGGGGATGTGAGGAAGAATATTTTGATGCAGCGAATGGGAATGACCTGGAACTCGCTGCCTACGAGGGTGGAGGAAGTGGAGACAATAAACAATTACAAAGGAAATTGGATGGGCATTTGGGAGGTTTCAAACAGAAATGCTGACTAAATATCTCTGAACTTCCTCACACCCTGTCACTCTGTGATCCTTGTGAAATCTGAAACCAGGTATTCACAACAAGACTCAAAGAGCATCAGCCCACTGGAGGCAAAGTCATGAGACCGGCCAGTCCAGCAGAAAGAAACCCTCCGACCCTCCCCATTGACCAACTGTGAGAATGAACAAAATGCAGTCCTGGATGTAATTGAGAGCAGAAACAATAACAGCAGAATCCAACCCGTGTGATCACTTGTGAACTCGCTGGTGTGTCTCCAGGTTAGATAACTGAGTGAATCCCTTCCCACACTGAGAGCAGGCGAACGGTCTCTCCCCAGTGTGAACTCGCTGGTGTCTCCGCAGGTGGAATGAAAGACTGAATCTCTTCTCACACACAGAGCAGGTGAATGGCCTCTCCCCTGTGTGAACTCGCTGGTGTGACTGCAGGGTGGATGACTGAGTGAATCCCTTCCCACACTGAGAGCAGGTGAACGGTCTCTCCCCTGTGTGAACTCGCTGGTGTGTCTGCAGGTTGGATAAATCTCTGAATCCCTTCCCACAGTGAGAGCAGGTGAATGGTCTCTCCCCAGTGTGACCTCGCTGGTGTGTCTGCAGACTGGATGAATGACTGAATCCCTTCCCGCACTCAGAACAGATGAAGGGTCTCTCCCCAGTGTGAACACGCTGGTGTGACTGCAGGATGGATAACCGAGTGAATCCTTTCCCACACCAAGAGCAGGTGAATGGCCTTTCTCCCGTATGAATGCGTCGATGAGCTTGCAGCTCTGATGGGGCTCTGTATCCCTTCCCGCAGTCCACACATATCCACGGTTTTTCCATGTTTTGAGTCTCCTTGTATCCCTGCAGTTCAGACAACCCGTTGAAGCCGTGAAAACAGGTGTGCGGTTTCTCCCCAGTGTGAATGGATGTCAGGCTGTGTAACTGGTGAAAGCTCTTTCCACAGTCAGTGCACTGGAACACTCTCACTCGGGTGTGTGTGTGTCTCGCTGCTTGTCCATCCACACTAATGTTTAAAATCTTTTGAAGTTGACAGACCGGTCAAACATTTCTCTGATATTCACGTCCCAAGGAATCGAGTGATTTTGTCCAAAATGCACATCACGTCTGAGATTTCTGTCAGTGATTTCTCCTCTTCCAATATCCTGTAAAAACAATTTAGAAAATATCTCACTGTCAGTACAGGATAGAAATTCAAAACAGACAATTCAAGTTTCTATGGAATGTGCTTTCCTCTCTCATTCCCCAAGAGCTGTAAATTCAGGCTGATTGACAGACCCATGCTCACTGCTTCCTGCCCTGGACACAGATCTGAAGAAATAGTTGCTGCTGTTGACTATTCGGCCCATCGAGCCTGCTGAACCATTCAATGAGCTCACTGACCGATTTACCTCTGCCAGATTATCCCCCATATCTCTAGATATCTTCAATGTCTAGAAATATATCAATCCCCTGCTTGAGCATACTTTATGACTAGGTTTCTGGGGTAGAGAATGCCAAAACTTCACCACATCCTCAAGTGAAGAAATCCCTCCTCATCTTAACTTTCTCTCCATTTTCCCCATAACTCTTGACTCCCTTGTCCCCTCAATGATATATTCAATGATCTTCAGCCTTCACTGGTCCCTGAGGAAGAGAAACCCAGATAATACAACACTCTGACGGAAGAGATGACTGGAAATATAGCTAAGGTACTACATTACACAGCAAGAAAAGACATTAACTATATTTTATTACAAGACAATAAATAATATATGGGCGGCACGGTAGCACAGTGGTTAGCACTGCTGCTTCACAGCTCCAGGGACCTGGGTTCGATTCCCGGCTTGGGTCACTGTCTGTGTGGAGTTTGCACATTCTCCTCGTGTCTGCGTGGGTTTCCTCCGGGTGCTCCGGTTTCCTCCCACAGTCCAAAGATGTGCGGGTGAGGTTGATTGGCCATGCTAAAATTGCCCCTTAGTGTCCTGACATGCATAGGTTAGAGGGATTAGTGGGTAAATGTGTCGGGATATGGGGGTAGGGCCTGGGTGGGATTATGGTTGGTGCAGACTCGATGGGCCAAATGGCCTCTTTCTGTACTGTAGGGTTTCTATGATTTCTATGATCTGATATGGACCATTTAATAACAGTAGACATATCTCTGTCCTATATTAATTTACTGTCTCCTTAAATGTCAGCCATCGCCTGGGGAAACCAGCCCTTTAATTGTGAACATTAGAAAAGAGACCATCCTTTTAGACAAACAAATAAATGTGTCAAGCTGAGGAAGCAAAGGATGTCACTGTCTTTAAGAGAGAGAGAGAGAGACCTGGGCCAACCTTTCCAGAGTCTGCACCCTCCCTGGATTCACTTCCTTTCCCTTCAGTTGCTGCAAGTCCCCAATTTCCCCCAGAATGAGAAAAGAAATGGAAAGGGGGAGAAAAGAAAGTGTTTTACTCACAGATGTTGGTTTCTTTTTGTTTATTACAAATACGTTAATACAAAACAATTAAAATACACAAAGCACAAATGTGAAAAATATATTACCAATGGCTAACGCCATCCATTTATCAGTCACTACCTTCTATTTAGGAAGGGTTCATCGTCAATTACAGTTTTCCAGGGCATTGCCCTCAAAATACACCTCCATTTACAAATCATAATCTACAAAGTAACAAACATTAGTCCAACACAACAAAAATAAACACTGAAGCATAACCACTATCCTCCAGGGCACCGCCCCCTGGGTTTGTCCCCTACCGGGGGATGCAACCCTCCAGAGGTACTAATGTCCGGGGTTACACATTACGGATGTTCGACCGGAGGGGGGAAAAGGGGATACCACCCTGGACCTACTCCGTCCGGCATCCCTTCCGGAGTTTCAGCTGGGGCGGAGGGGAAAGGCTCTCCGGGGTACTCATTTTGCAGGGGGGGGGGGCGGGGGGTGTGGGGGGCACTCCCCGACTTTCTCCCGGACTTTCTCCTGGAGAATGGGGTCCCTCTGGTGTTACTGTGTCCGGGGCTTCACCACCCAGAACGTTCCCAACCGGATGCTACACCCCCCGGGGGTTACTCTATCCAGGGGGGCGGGGGGAGATGCCCCCCAGGCCACAAATAATGCAAGGAAATAGACGGGGGTGGGGAGGGCGGAATAAACCACCAACTAATATAACAGGAGAACCACATATTACGAGAACAAACAATCCATTAACAACAATACAATTGTGAAACATTCCAGAGGCATCGCCTTCCAGAGCTTCGCCCATCAACATCACACCGTCCGAAGTCGACAACGCTCAACTACAGTCTTCCAAAGTCCACCACTCCGGGCCAGATCTTCCAAAATCACACCCACTGGGGCTGCACCGTCTGGGGTCACACCTTCCGCGGCTGAACCTTCCAAAACCATAGTTCCCAAATGGCTCCTCCCTGGCTTGGGTCTTCCGAGATTGCATCCACCTGGGCCACGCCATTCAAGGCACAGGAATCCCAGCGAGAGCAACATTCAACAAGCCCCAGCCGAAACAAAAAGTTCTTGCACAAGTCACGAACCCAAGCACTTGAAACAGAAACTTCACGCCGACCAAGGCGTTCCTCCCAGCGGCCACATTTCCAAAAGCTCACCGCAAGGCGCGCATTAAGCCCGCCTTGAACTCCTTATCCTCTGCCCGCCCCCTGCCTGGAGCACACTATACTGGCCAACACGCAAACCGAACGGCCAATGTGGTGGACTGGCTGGACAATCCAATCTTTCCCACTCACAGATGTTGGTTCCTTTTTGTTTATTACAAATACGTTAATACAAAACAATTACAAATACACAAAGAACAAATGTGAAAAAATACATTACCAATGGCTAACGCCATCCATTTATCAGTTACTACCTTCCATTTCGGAAGGGTTCATCGTCAATTACAGTTTTCCAGGGCATTGCCCTCAAAATACACCTCCATTTACAAATCATAATCTACAAATCTACAAACATTAACACAACACTACAACTATACACAACAAAAAATAAACACTGAAGCATAAGGGCACCGTCCCCTGGGTTTGTCCACCTGCCGGGGGATGCAACCCTCCAGTGGTACTCATATCCGGGGGTTACACCTTACGGATGTTCAGCCGGAGGGGGGAAATGGGGAAACCACCCCGCCTACTCAATCCGGAATCCCTTCCGGAAATTCAGCCGGGGCGGTGGGAGAGTCTCTCCAGGGTACTCAGTTCGGGCCTGCCTTCCCAATTTTTCTCCCGGAGAATAAAAATCCCTCTGGTGTTACTATGTCCGGGGCTTCACCACCCAGAACTTTCCCCAAGTGGATGTCACACCCCCCGGGGGTGACTTTATCCAGGGGGGGATGCCCCCCAGGCCACAAATAACGCAAGAAAATAGACGGGGGCCGGAACAAACCATCAACTACCATAACATGAAAACCACATATTACAATAACAAACAATCCATGAACAACCATACAATTGTGAAACATTTCGGAGGCATCGCCTTCCAGAGCTTCGCCCATCAACATTCCACCGTCCGAAGTCGACAACGCTCAACTACAGTCCTCCAAAGTCCACCACTCCGGGCCAGATCTTCCAAAATCACACCCACTGGGGCTGCACCGTCTGGGGTCACACCTTCCGCGGCTGAACCTTCCGAAACCATAGTTCCCAAATGGCTCCTCCCTGGCTTGGGTCTTCCGAGATTGCATCTACCTGGGCCACGCCTTTCAAGGCACAGGAATCCCAGCGAGAGCAGCATTCAACAAGCCCCAGCCGAAACAAAAAGTTCTTGCACAAGTCACGAACCCAAGCACTTGAAACAGAAACTTCACGCCGACCAAGGCGTTCCTCCCAGCGGCCACATTTCCAAAAGCTCACCGCAAGGCACGCATTAAGCCCGCCTTGAACTCCTTATCCTCTGCCCGCCCCCTGCCTGGAGCACACTATACTGGCCAACACGCAAAGCGAACGGCCAATATGGTGGACTGGCTGGACAATCCAATCTTTCCCACTCACAGATGTTGGTTTCTTTTTATTTATCACAAATACGTTAATACAAAGCAATTACAAATACACAAAAAATACATTACCAATGGCTAACGCCATCCATTTATCAGTTACTATCTTCTATTTCGGAAGGGTTCACTAACGGTCACAGTTTTCCAGGGCATTGCCCTCTCAATACACCTCCAATTACAAATCATAATCTACAAAGTGACAAACATTAGTACAACACAACAAGAATAAACATTGCAGCATATCCGCCGCCCTCCAGGGCACCGCCTCCCGGGTTTTTCCCCTGCCGGGGGATGCAACCCTCCAGAGGTACTCAGGTCCGGGGGTTCCACCTGACGGATGTTCGGCTGGAGGCGGGGGGACAGGAAAACCACCCCGAACCTACTCAATCCGGACTGCCTTCCGGATTTTCGGCTGGGGCGGTGGGAAAAGCTCTCCGGGATACTCAATTCGGCCTGCCTTCCCAATTTTTCTCCCGGAGAACAAAACCCCCCCGGTGTTACCCCTCTGGGTGCCCCGGACACTTTCCCCAACTGGATGTCACACCCCCCGGGGGTCACTCTATCCAGGGGGGGGGGGGAGGGGGATACCCCCCAGGCCACAAACAATGCAAAGATTTTCCGTTGGTTAGTACAAACACGATATTACAAAACAATTACAAATGAACAAAGAACAAATCTGAAAAATACATTACCAATGGCTAACACCATCCATTTATCAATTACTACCTTCCATTTCGGAAGGGTTCATCATCAATTACAGTTTTCCAGGGCATTGCCCTCAAAATACACCTCCATTTACAAATCATAATCTACAAATCGACAAACATTAACACAACACTACAACTGTACACAACAAAAAATAAACACTGAAGCATAAGGGCACCGTCCCCTGGGTTTGTCCACCTGCCGGGGGATGCAACCCTCCAGTGGTACTCATATCCGGGGGTTACACCTTACGGATGTTCAGCCGGAGGGGGGAAATGGGGGAAACCACCCCGCCTACTCAATCCGGAATCCCTTCCGGAATTTCAGCCGGGGCGGTGGGAGAGTCTCTCCAGGGTACTCAGTTCGGGCCTGCCTTCCCAATTTTTCTCCCGGAGAATAAAAATCCCTCTGGTGTTACTATGTCCGGGGCTTCACCACCCAGAACTTTTCCCAAGTGGATGTCACACCCCCCGGGGGTGACTTTATCCAGGGGGGGATGCCCCCCAGGCCACAAATAACGCAAGAAAATAGACGGGGGCCGGAACAAACCACCAACTATCATAACAGGAAAACCACATATTACAATAACAAACAATCCATGAACAACCACACAATTGTGAAACATTTCGGAGGCATCGCCGTCCAGAGCTTCGCCCATCAACATTCCACCGTCCGAAGTCGACAACGCTCAACTACAGTCCTCCAAAGTCCACCACTCCGGGCCAGAACTTCCAAAATCACACCCACTGGGGCTGCACCGTCTGGGGTCACACCTTCCGCGGCTGAACCTTCCGAAACCATAGTTCCCAAATGGCTCCTCCCTGGCTTGGGTCCTCCGAGATTGCATCTACCTGGGCCACGCCCTTCAAGGCACAGGAATCCCAGCGAGAGCAGCATTCAACAAGCCCCAGCCGAAACAAAAAGTTCTTGCACAAGTCACGAACCCAAGCACTTGAAACAGAAACTTCACGCCGACCAAGGCGTTCCTCCCAGCGGCCACATTTCCAAAAGCTCACCGCAAGGCGCGCATTAAGCCCGCCTTGAACTCCTTATCCTCTGCCCGCCCCCTGCCTGGAGCACACTATACTGGCCAACACGCAAAGCGAACGGCCAATATGGTGGACTGGCTGGACAATCCAATCTTTCCCACTCACAGATGTTGGCCACAGGAGGGAGTTTCAGTCTATCTGAAGATCAATCTTCATTCACACAAAGCCCGCGCTCTGATTGGGTGGAAGACCAGAGTCCTTCCGGTCCTCCAACTCTTCCCATTGGTCAACACCTCAGCATGAAGATCAGAGGGTGGGTTCTCCCCCGCACATGCGCAGCTTCCCCTCTCCCTCGCACATTTGCAGTCACGGGCCGGGGAGAGGGGGAGATCCCCGAGCGGCTTCTCTGACGGAGCCGTCAGCCGGTGCCTGGAAACCTTGGTTCGATGTGGTGGAGGGGGAGGGGAACAATGGGTGGGGGCGGGGCTCCTGGGTCCGCGCGCCCGGGCCTGCGCACTGGAACCCGGAGACGTCACTGCGGAGCAGAGAGATTCCTATTGGCTGATTCAGACGCTCTATCGTGGCGTCACAATGCGGACGTTGGCCAATAAGCTTCAGAGTGAAACTTCCGCCTCTGGGCAACATCTTTTCTTTTCTTTTTCTTTTCTCCCCCTTTCCATTTCTTTCCTCATTCTGGGGGAAATTGGGGACTTGCAGCAACTGAAGGGAATGAAGTGAATCTGTATATTCCACACATTTTTACTCCAGTAATGTAGACATTTATCTGTCTGGCAGCCTGCATGGAAAGTTTCAGCACTCTGCGTCCAGGGCAGGAAGCAGTGAGCATGGATCTGTCAATCACACATGAGGACGGCCTCAACCGGGATCTTGGGTTCATGTCACACTATCTGTAACCCCCACGACTTGCCTGGACTTGCAAAATCTCACTAACTGTCCTGGCTAGAGACAATACACATCTCTTTAACCTGTGCTTAACCCTCTCTCCACTCACATTGTCTGTACCTTTAAGACTTGAATACCTGTAAAGACTCGCATTCCAACCATTATTTTGAAAATTGAGTTTGTGTCTCTGTGCCCTGTTTGTGAACAGAACTCCCACTCACCTGATGAAGGGGCAGCGCTCCAAAAGCCTGTGGCTTATGCTACCAAATAAACCTGTTGGACTTTAACCTGGTGTTGTGAGACTTCTTTCCGTGCTTACCCCAGTCCAACGCCGGCATCTCCACACTCTGAGTGGAAACAGAGAGAAGTAGGAGAGGCTGGAGGTGAGGAGAGAGATTTTATACATCTACAAATCAACAGGAACTTTGACAGAATTCAAAGATGTGCGGGTTAGGTTGATTGGCCATGCTAAAAATTGCCCCTTAGAGTCCTGAGATGCGTAGGTTAGAGGGATTAGTGGGTAAAATATGTAGGGATATGGGGGAAGGGCCTGGGTGGGATTGTGGTCGGTGCAGACTCGATGGGCCGAATGGCCTCCTTCTGCACTGTAGGGTTTCTATGATTTCTATGAATTTCCAAACCCTGTGAACATCATCAGCTCCAAGTTCCTCTCCAACTCACACACCATCCTGACTTGTCTGACATCCAGTACTGAAAGAACAGAAATTTATTTCATATAAATACTGGGAAGACTGAACCCATTGTGTTCAGTCCCCACTACAACTCCACTCCCTCACCAACAACTTTATCTCTCCTCCTGGCAACTGTCTGAGGCTGAACCAGGCTGTTCACAACCAGGGTGAAATAGTTCATCCCAAGATGAGCTTCCAGCCACATGTCCACATCATCATCAAGACCACCTTCATTCATAGATGCATTAATAGTAATTAATTAACAATAATGAATAATAAAATACAGTGTGGAAGGAGGCCATTCAGCCCATCGAGCCTGCACTGACAACAATCCCATCCAGGCCCTATCCACATATTTACCTGTTAATCCCCCTGATACCAAGTGGCAATTTATCATGGCCAATCCGTCGAACCGGCACATCTTTGGACTGTGGAAGGAAACCGGAACACCCGGAGGAAACCCACACAGACACGGGGAGAATGTAGAAACTCTGCACAGACAATGACCCGAGGCTGGAATTGAACCCGGGTCCCTGGCGCTGTTAGGCAGCTGCACTAACCACTGTGCCACCGGGCCACATGTCAGTGCCATCGCCCGACTCCAGCCCAGTCTCAGCTCATCTGGAACCCTCACCCATTCCATTGTGACGTCACACTATCACCCATTCCATTGTGACATCACACTCGCACCCATTCCATTGTGATGTCACACTCTCACCCATTCCATTGTGATGTCACACTCTCACCCATTCCATTGTGACGTCACACTCTCACCCATTCCATTGTGACGTCAGGGCTTCACTCTCCGATCACAATCCCTGCCGGCCTCCCACATGCAGCCTCAATGGCGGCAGTAAGCCCGGGTCTAACACTACAAGCTGCCGCTCCATTTGGTACAAAGGGGGGGACCGGGAAGTTCATTTCCGGGGTTTGGGTTTGAACAACATGTTCACAAAGTCTCTCCACCCACCCGCCACATTTATCATTCCCCGCACGCCGCCCTCTACCTCGTATTGATCTCGCTTCCGAGTGAAAACCATCCGTCTGTCCGTCGCCATTACCCGCACTGCGCATGCTTCAGGTCCCGCCCCTCGTTCACTCCGATTGGTTGGAGGACCAGCCGCTCCCTTCTCGGTCCCCCAGTCCTGCCCCCTCTTCCTATTGGTCCGGCGCTGCCGTCAATCAGTCCCCGGGCATTGTGATGTGGAGCATGCGCAGTGTCATTGCTGTCCTTGGCGCTTGTTTGTCCCGGAGAAGCGGAGTCAGCGTTAGGCGGTGGCTGGGAGGATTTGGAAACACTTTGTGGATCCGCAAACCCTTCAGAATCATTGTCAGCTCCCTGGTTTGCAGCTGCGGGGCTTCTCCCTCCCTCCCTCCCTCCCTCCCGGGAACAGGCCCAGGTTAACGGCCCCATCCTGGCTCAGCCACTGGAGGATGGTTCACATCAGAGGATGGGGGAGGGGGACAATAAATAAGAGGTTACACTTTGGCCTCAAATCAATGAGGACTCTGATCTCTGGGAAGGAAGGAAACCCTGGGAGGTGGGCGGGGAGGATTCACAAACACCCGCTGGAGGCCCCAACACCCCCAGTAAAAAGCTGCAGCTCCCGAGTTTGCAGCTTTTTCCCGGGAGGGAGTTGGGGAAGTTTTGTGGAGACAATTCCTGGCTGGTTCAGTTAGTGGTTCCTGGAGCTCAGAAACCCCGAGTTAGAATCCTGAACCCCACAGTGAGTGGTTGTTTTATTAAATACGTTTTATTTATTCATCATCTGTTGAAGAAAATATTAATTTGTTTTGAAAAATAATTTTATAGCATTTGTGAAAATACCCATTAAAATAGCAATTCTCCCAAAGTATTTCATAGAATCCCTACAGTGCTGAAGGAGGTTATTCGGCCCATCGAGTCTGCACCAACAACAATCCCACCTCGGCCCTGTTCCCGTAACCCCACATATGTAACCTGCTAATCCCTCTAACCTACTCATCCCAGGACACGAAGAGGCAATTTAGCATAGCCAATGCACCTAACTGGCATCTCTTTGGACGATGGGAGGAAACCGGAGCATCTAGAGAAAACGCACGCCGACATGGGGAGAACGGGGAGACTACACAAGGACAGTGACCCAAGTTGGGAATCGAACCCAGGTCCCTGGAGCTGTGAGGCAGCAGTGCTAACCACTGTGCCGCCTACATTGCTGATGAGAATTTTAATTTACTGACTTGGGAATTAGTTCTTGGGAATAGTCATTCTGAAAATGACCATTAAAATGTGTTTAATTTACCCCACAATGCCAGATTTCAGTTTGCATTTCAAAATTGAATTGAGAATGCCGGGGAGCAAATGGTAAAATGAGGTTTGAGACACCAGCTGCAATTATTTTCTGTGACTGATGATACCTTTGTGCCTGTGCAGGAGGTAATTCCGCTGCTGTTGTGGCACAAATAAAATGGAGCCTTTCCTCGGAACAGGCCCATGTTAATGGTCACTGTGGTGTTTCATTGGTGAGCAGAGCACATGTGCCCATTGTGGTAACAACAGAGTCAGTGGGGCTGCACGTCCCCTGATTTGGAAGGAAAATAATTGACTCCTTGATTGTCCTCTCAATCTGTACATGGTCTGGAGGACTGAATCCAGCTGGAGGGAGAGGGAGCTGGGCTCAGAGTGGAGATGGGGCAATGAGTTTGATTTCAGCTCAGGGACAAGAGAGAGTGTGTGGGATGGGGATTACAGCTCAAGATAAATAAGATGGAGAAATGTTTCGTGGAAACTGAAATTGTCAGTTCTGAAGTAGTTTTTTAAAACTCTTTTTGCAGGGAACTAGAAGAGGAGGATTCACAGACATTCGATTCATCATGACCTGCTTTTGACAGTGATTGCTTATGATTGCTTTTGACAGTGGAGGGAGAAATAGTTCCCTGTTTTGTCAGTGGAAGAAATTTTCAAAATTCAATGTGACAGAAAAAGAACTGAGACACACACACACACACCCAAGTGAGAGCGCTCCAGTGAACTGACTGTGGATAGAGCTTTAACCAGTTACACAGCCTGAAAAACACCACACCATTCACAGTGGGGAGAAACCATACATGTGGTCTGTATGTGGATGAGGCTTCAACTAATCAACCAACCTGGAGAGACAGAAGGACACCAACACCATGGACAAACCGTGGAAATGTTAGGATTGTGGTAAAGGGTTCAATTATCCATCCCGGTTGGAAATCCATCGATACGGTCACATTGGGGCTGGGAAAATGGAGAAACCATGGAAATGTGATGATTGTGGGAAAGGATTCAATTATCCGTACTTGCTGGAAAACCATAGACACAGTCACACTGGAGAGAGGCCATTCATCTGTTCTGTGTGTGGGAAAGGATTCACTACCTCATCCCACCTGCTGTTACACCAGCGAATTCACACTGAGGAGAGGCCGTTCAGCTGCTCCACCTGTGGAAAGGGGTTCTCATGTTCATCCAACCTCAGTGCACATCAGCGAGTTCACACTGGGGAGAGATCGTTCACCTGCTCCTTGTGTGGGAAGGATTTTGCTGGGCCATCCGGTCTTTGGTCACACCAGCGAATTCACACAGGAGAGAAGCCATTCACCTGTTCTGTGTGTGGTAAGAGATTCACTCTGTCATCTAACCTGCTGTCACACCAGCGAGTTCACACAGAGGAGAGACCGTTCAGCTGCACTTCCTGCGGAAAGAGGTTCAGGTCTTCATCCAACCTCAGTGCACACAAGCGAGTTCACACTGGGGAAAGGCCGTTCACCTGTTCCACGTGTGGGAGGGAATTCACCAATTCATCCGGCCTCCTGTCACATCAGCGAATTCACACTGAGGAGAAGCCATTTATTTGCACAGACTGTGGAAAGAGTTTCAGGCAGTTATCAATCCTCACTGCTCATCAACGGACTCACACTGGGGAGAGACCATTCACTTGCTCCATGTGTGGGAAGGGATTCACTCAGTCTGGCAGCCTGCATTTACATGAGCTCAGCCACACTGGGGAGAGGCCATTCACCTGCTCTGTGTGTGGGAAGGGATACACTCGGTCATCCCACTTGCTGACACATCTGCAAGTTCACAATTGTCAGCAGGAGTTGGATTTTGCTATTACTGCAGCTGTTAATCACATCCAAGATTGATAGTCTGACGATATTTGGTTTGTTTTTGCTGACATTAACAATCGCTACAACTGGCTGAAGTTTAATATTCTGAAATGTCACTGATTTTCAGGGCTGCTGTGTCCTTTTTTGACAGCACCATATGTGATTTTTTTAATTCAGGAACTCTCAACAGGACCCGGCACTGCACTGGCAAAGATATTCATAGTAAGAGATTGAACAACACCAGGTTAAAGTCCAACAGGTTTATTTGGTAGCAAATACCGTTAGCTTTCGGAGCGCTGCTCCTTCGTCAGATGGAGTGGAAATCTGCTCTCAAGCAGGGCACAAAGACACGGAAATCAAGTTACAGAATACTGAGTAGAATGCGAATCTCTACAGCCAACCAGGTCTTAAAGATACAGACAATGTGAGTGGAGGGAGCATTAAGCACAGGTTAAAGAGATGGAGGGAGCATTAAGCACAGGTTAAAGAGATGTGTATTGTCTCCAGACAGGACAGCCAGTGAGATTTTGCAAGTCCAGGCAAGCTGTGGGGGTTACTGATAGTGTGAGATAAACCCAAGTTCCTGGTTTAGGCTGTCCTCATGTGCGGAACTTGGCTATCAGTTTCTGCTCAGCGACTCTGCGTTGTCGTGTGTCGTGAAGGCCGCCTTGGAGAACGCTTACCCGAAGATCAGAGGCTGAATGCCCGTGACCGCTGAAGTGCTCCCCCACAGGAAGAGAACAGTCTTGCCTGGTGATTGTCGAGCGGTGTTCATTCATCCGTTGTCATTGCGTCTGCATGGTGCTGGCAGCTAATTAGTGGAAAGTATCACTCGTGTAACCACGACATAGTCGCAGAATGAAACAGATTAGTGTTCCCTCTGTATTGTGCAGCCTTGTGATTGTGCTAAAGGCCATCACTTTCAGATCTGAAAAGTGCCTGGGTCAAGGTCAAATTACCCCAGAAAGGGACATTTTCTCTCTAATCTGAAGCAACAGGTGAAGCAAATCATTTCACACTGAAACACATCTTCAATGTTGCGGTAGTTTGTTCCGTTACATACTTGGTGGTCACGTGACTCTGGTTGCAGCATTCCTGAGCCTCATTGGAGGGATTCCTCACATGAGCCGAGTTTGAGGAGAGTATCTCTGGCCTCCAGTGATGCAGCCGCTGAATCTATTCCTGGAAAAAACACATTTGGAATATTGTGATAATGCTGTCTGAATCCATCAGGACAATTTTGTATTCAAGTGTGGGGGGGATAATGTTCACTGTTTTATATTCGGGTCTGGGGGGGATAATGTTCACTGTTTTATATTCGGGTCTGCGGGGGGGTAATGTTCACTGTTTTATATTCGGGTCTGGGGGATAATATTCACTGATTTATATTCGGATCTGGGCGATAATGTTCACAGTTTTATATTCGGGTCTGGGGGGGATAATGTTCATTGTTTTATATTCGGGTCTGGGGGGGATAATGTTCTCAGTTTTACATTCAGGTCTGGGGATAATGTTCACTGTTTTACATTCAGGTCTGGGGGATAATGTTCACTGTTTTATATTCGGGTCTGGGGGATAATGTTCATTGTTATATATTGGGGTCTGGGGGGGATAATGTTCACTGTTTTATATTCGGGTCTGGGGGATAATGTTCACTGTTATATATTGGGGTCTGGGGGGATAATGTTCATTGTTGTATATTTGGGTCTGGGGGGATAATGTTCACTGTTTTATATTCGGGTCTGGGGGATAATGTTCACTGTTTTATATTCGGGTCTGGGGGGGATAATGTTCACTGTTTTATATTCGGGTCTGGGGGGGATAATGTTCACTGTTTTATATTCGGGTCTGGGGGATAATGTTCACTGTTTTATATTCGGGTCTGGGGGGGGATATTGTTCACTGTTTTATATTCGGGTCTGGGGGAGATAATGTTCACTGTTTTATATTCGGGTCTGGGGGGATAATGTTCACTGTTTTATATTCGGGTCTGGGGGGGAATAATGTTCACTGTTTTATATTCGGGTCTGGGGGAGATAATGTTCACTGTTTTATATTCGGGTCTGGGGGATAATGTTCACTGTTTTATATTCGGGTCTGGGGGGATAATGTTCACTGTTTTATATTCAGGTCTGGGGGGGATAATGTTCACTGTTTTATATTCGGGTCTGGGGGGGATAATGTTCACTGTTTTATATTCGGGTCTGGGGGGGATAATGTTCACTGTTTTATATTCGGGTCTGGGGGATAATGTTCACTGTTTTATATTCGGGTCTGGGGGGGATAATGTTCACTGTTTTATATTCGGGTCTGGGGGGGATAATGTTCACTGTTTTATATTCGGGTCGGGGGGGGGTAATGTTCACTGTTTTACATTCGGGACTGGGGGGATAATGTTCATTGTTTTATATTTGGGTCTGGGGGGGATAATGTTCACTGTTTTATATTCGGGTCTGGGGGGGATAATGTTCACTGTTTTATATTCGGGTCTGGGGGATAATGTTCACTGTTTTATATTTGGGTCTGGGGGATAATGTTCACTGTTTTACATTCGGGTCTGGGGGATAATGTTCACTGTTTTATATTCTGGTCTGGGGGAGATAATGTTCACTGTTTTATATTCGGGTCTGGGGGGGATAATGTTCACTGTTTTATATTCGGGTCGAGGGGATAATGTTCATTGTTTTATATTCGGGTCTGGGGGCGGGGGAGATAATGTTCACTGTTTTATATTTGGGTCTGGGGGGGGATAATGTTCACTGTTTTATATTCAGGTCTGGGGGAGATAATGTTCACTGTTTTATATTTGGGTCTGGGGGGGGATAATGTTCACTGTTTTATATTCAGGTCCGGGGGGGATAATGTTCACTGTTTTATATTCGGGTCTGGGGGAGATAATGTTCACTGTTTTATATTTGGGTCTGGGGGATAATGTTCACTGTTTTATATTTTGGTCTGGGGGATAATGTTCACTGGTTTATATTCGGGTCTGGGAAATAATGTTCACTGTTTTATATTCGGGTTTGGGGGGGATAATGTTCACTGTTTTATATTCGGGTCTGGGGGGATAATGTTCACTGTTTTATATTCGGGTCTGGGAGATAATGTTCACTGTTTTATATTCGGGTCTGGGGGATAATGTTCACTGTTTTATATTCGGGTCTGGGGGATAATGTTCACTGTTTTATATTCGGGTCTGTGGGGATAATGTTCACTGTTTTATATTCGGGTCTGGGGGGGATAATGTTCATTGTTTTGAAGGAGGAAATTTTCCAGAAAACCATATTTGTATCATCAAACATATTTTTATTGGACTAATTGGCACCACTCATAACGGGCCAACAATGCAGAGGGGCACCCCCGGATGGATATTCGATCGGGTCTCCCCCTGCACAGCTGAGAGACTCACGAATTTCAGAAACTACGGAAGATCCCTAATCTGCCTAGCAACAGCGCATAGCTGCATTTTAAACTGGCCAAGGAAGATCAAGATCCCTATGAAACGAGACAGAGAGTGGGTTATCAAAACCAAGCTATCACTGAAATATTACCAATTCGGCCAAGGCAGACATAAAAATCTGATAAACTAAGAGATAAGGATAAAAGGTTAAGAATGAAATACCCCGGACACCCAACAGGACAGGATGACATTAACACTCAATCTCACAAGCAGGAAACACAGACACGGAACAATAGGACCAATTTAAATAAGAGGACACATAGAGATAGTAATGGGAAATGCATTTAGACACCGGGGCAGGACCAAGTAATCCCATTAACACGAACACACACCATACAAATGCTAATCCATGAAACTTCCTAGGGACTTTTGAAACTGACAGACCACTTTATACATTGTGTAAAAAAAGGCATAATCAAATGTTCCCGCGCGAATTTTGGATCCCTATAAAGATCCAGAGCTGATGTGATTTAATTGAGATCAACGTGGCCAAGCCACTGTTTCTGAGCTGGCTACGGGGGTCTCCCTGGGATCCCAGTAATTGTACAATAAAGACACGCTTTGAACCTTGATTTGCGACTCAACTTCTATTCTGCACTGGTAAGGGATATTTCCCTACAACAAAATGGCGTAGTCACGGCAGGATTTGATATCTGACTTCTGACTGATGGCCACAGTTTGAAAGTCGGGATCAAATTTAAACGAATCTGATACAAATCCAGAGCAGTCAAAGGCGAGTGCAGGTCTCCGTTCAAAGTGAGGTACCTTTAAGGGTTAGGGTTTGTCTGTTTTAAGTATTGTTGTCTTGTAGAACTGTATAATCTTGCCTAAGTTTTTAAATTGAAACAGAAGTCCGCACTAAAGAGGTACAGGTCAGAACGACCGCGTGGAAAAAGGTAAGTAACTTTTAACTTTAATAGGAGTAAAGGACCAGAGGTAAAGATAACAGGTTTTGGGCTATTTGATAACAGGAATTAAGACTAATATAAAGATAAGTACCGCATGCAGAACTAATTGGTGTAACTAACCCAGGATTGTAAATGAAACCGCTGTCTGTGCCAAGGCAATAGGACAAGGGAGTGCTTGACTCAAGGTGCCCTACCCTAAACTGGACGTTAAGAGGAGAAATCTCCCACGCTAAGGTTGGGTTTTGAAGCGGGCGCTAAGAGGCACAGGCACTCAGGGTGCAAGGCACGGACAGTGTAAATCGGGTAACAACACTGACTCTGAAGGGACGAACAACCTCAGAGTCGATACAGTTACTAACTATAACAGGGGCTTTGATAACAGAATACATGTGTGTAAGTGTTGAGGAAAAGGGGACCCGATCCATCCTGACCAAGAGACACGACGACGGAGGATCCATTAGGGACCCGGGCGGAGTTTGATAACCTTGTTCGTCTGTAGGGAACACCACAGCCCATAGCAGGATACCCGGTTTTGGGGTAACGGATCAACCCTGCTAGTGGGGGTGGTGGCCGAGCGGGAGGCGTTGTACTTAGAGGGGCTGGGAACAGGGGCGGACAAACCCACTAAACAACCAGCACACATCCCAATAAGACAACACAAAATAGTCCAAGCGTGAGGTGTCAGGAATAGTTGGGGGAGCCCAGGGGAAAGAGACCCACTGGAACCTCACTACGAGAACCTACAGCAATACAGACGGTGCTGGGGCAGTATCAGTGACAGGAGATAAGGGAGAGAGTTGAGGCACTTTTACTGTAGCAGCCAGCATACGGGGGTTGCAGGACTGCTAGACAGAAAAATGGCAGACCACGTTGTTAAGGGAGAAACTGCAGTAGCTCTCATTTTGAAGTATCTGTTAGCCAGAGAAGCGATTGTTGCAAAGATGAAACGGAATGGGTGGAACGCATCACAAACTTTAGAAGATCAAAGAAAGTGGGTAGACGGAGTTAAACGGGACAAAACAAAAGTAATGGGAGTAATATTAGTGACCCAGTTAGCTGGACTAATTGAGGAAGTAAATGCCTCTATGGAGGAGAGACACAAAGAGACAGAGCAAATTAAAGTATTACAGGAGAGAGTGAGGGAATTAGAATACAGAAACCACACTGCGGAGATAACGCAGAGATCAGAGGAAACGGACCCTCGGCGCCCATACGAGTCAGTGCAGAAACATACAGCCACTCCAGCATCAAAAGAAAACATAGACAATTATAATCTAGCGCCAGTCACGAGAGGAGGGACGTTAGCACAACCAAAGGCAACCTATAAGCCTTTTACGCCAGGGGAAAGGCAGCAGATGGATAGGAGAGATCTTAGTTTTTGTATTTCAGTGTGTTTGTGAGATCTGGTAGCTTGTCGAATGTAGGTGGTTGTTGTTGTAATTAGATTGAGAGCAGGGAGCTCTTTGTTCCTGTGGAATGTTTGCTACAGGCAGTGGGTGCAGTACATTGCACCTTGGTTTAGCCTCAGGGGGCTGGGAGAGTGTTAAAACTGTTAAAGATTAAAGTGATAGGATTTCTTGAATTTACTTCTGCTTTGAGTTAATTACAGTTTGGAAGAAAGAAGAATAAAAGCGATTGTCTTAATCAATGTTCTGTATTCTCTTTGAATGTTTTACACTCATCCCAGTCTGAAATGATAAGTTTGAATGAAAAAGGATGTACTGTGGAATGACTTTTGGAAGCTTCCATGTGTGTGTGTGTGTGTTTAAACAAAGTGGTTGCGTGAATGCTTTGTTGTTGTTTGTTTTAATGTTAAGAAAGGATTTAAACCTTGGAAGGAAGCATGTGCTCTTTCCTTTGTCTTGAAGTAGAAATTATAAGAGTTAGTTGAGGAGTTAAGAGAAGAAAATAAGTTATTTTGTGGAAAGGTAGAAAAGCAGGAACAAAAGACTGAGGTCTATGAATTAGTTTAAAGTGTATCAAGTCAGTGAAATACAGTATTAATCGCAGAATATCGCGATTTGCGAACGTCAGATAGTTTAGTATTCTGAACTAGTTAAAATTATGTACTGCCGTCGGAATTTCATGAGCCATCAAGGTTCAAGGTTTGCCAAATATAAAAGCACTGCAAAGCTTAAAACCTAGCCAGTTAAGAAACCAAAATGTTCCTAATCAAATAACTGGTATGTATTGTACCTGCTTTGATTTTGATTCGGCGCCTGTTACTTTTCCTAGAGTGCGGGGGTTTCGATCTGGAGCTCAGTTTAAAAAAAAGAAACGGCTTAAATTAAAAGGGTTTGGATATCACGGGTACGATGTGTAAAGTGGTATGATACAACTGCCGCTTGATTATTTTTATTATACAGTATAGCACTGCCATATAGACACAAGAATAACATCAAATCCTGAAAAGCCTTAACCAACTTTGTATGATATATTCATATACTATATTGGGCATTGATAAAGACATAATTATTTTGTGAAGTACTGTGGTGTAGCGCTTGCACGCAAACAAATGATCAAATTAGAGATAGTGTAAGAGTACTCATATAAAGATCGGAACTGTATGGCATGTGATTTTAATGGGGAAAGCGATGTCTTTTGATAAGACTACATACAAATGAATGGATGTATCCGACAATACATCCGAGACCTTAGCACCCAATTGAAGGGGATGCGCCGGTCCGTAATTTCTAATCAGGCACAGGTCGACGCAGAGGGGGACTCAGAAATATTACCAGAAGTCCCAAAAGCCGGGAGCCGGGTATTAACAAAAGTGCTTCCTGCAAAACCAGGATTTGCCCCAAGATGGCACGGACCTTACGAGGTCATTATTAGCGGAGATACCTGTGCCTGTATAGATATAAGGGGACAGGGGGTCTGGAAACACTGGACCCAATTAAAACTATATGAGGACAAATGAACTAAAAAATACCGTTTTGCTCATTCAACTTCCACAGGAACCAGGACCAGATCTACTATCAAGACGTCGGAACCAACTACTTTTAATTTAATTGCCTGTTTATTTTCTGTATATACTGTAATTGTAAAATACTGTTGAAAAAAAAAAGAGCGATATGGGAACAGGGACATATCTGATAATAACCCTGACCATTGTAAATACACTCCAACATATGGGGGTTAGGGGAGCAGAACCACCAATCATGGAAGGAAACCTATTCCTGAAAACACACATCCAGATTTATGGGAATAGGACCGCTTGTTACCCCTCAGCGCGATCAGTAAACTCCCTATTCATCGCAACACCAGGGTGGCTCCCACAAGAGTTATTCACTATTGACACATCGGGGGCACCCTGCAAAGAACATAGTGGGTACTTTAAGCAAGGGATACAAGGAAGGTGTGTAGAGCTCACTGAGCCGGGAATTCTAAGGGGGACGGGACCCCAACCGGAGGAGACACATGGGAACTACCCACAATGTTTTAAGGGAGAGGGATGGGGGTGCGTGCATGCCTTTGTCCCTAAAAATGATTCATGCGCTGAGGCACATTGTGCTCTCCAGGAGTGCCGGGTCCGGGAAGGACACTTCACTTGTGACTGCAAGCAACAAAAATGCATTGCAGTCACCGCGGGTAGGCAGCTTATGTGTGGCAAGTGCAACAGCACCCACGTAAGCTCAGCCTCAGGGACATATCCATTTGATTCTCACCAAGAGGTACAATCAAGTGGACAGTCCAGGGGGAGGGAAGGTTCCACAAGATGGGGCCATGCGGTCAAACGACCCCGGGGTAATGCATGTTATCGGGTTAAAGACGGGTACGTGTTTTTATTTAAAAATGTATATATGACGGCCACAGACAGGCCTCCAAGGTTCTTTTCCGTAGGGACAATCAGACCTCTCACGGTTCCATGCCCAAGTGAAGGGCATGTCCAGAAACGCATAGTGACCAGGGCCATCAGCGCAGAATTTTGCTCCGACTGGCAGGCCCCTGTCACACTAGGGTCTTCTTTAGGATATGGATTTCTGGGGACACTATCCCTGGGAGGCGCCGCAGGGGTGATCAGTGCCAGTAATAGGAACTTCTTCATATGTGGACTGACCATTTTAGGAAACAACACCCTACAAGCATTAGGCGCAATTGACCAAGAACTCGCAGAACTCAGACTATACACACAACAAACGAGATATGCGGTGGACTATCAGCTAGCCAGACAAGGGGGGGTATGCACCATCATCAAGGAAAAATGCATCACATACGTACACGACGAGACACTAAACATAACAGCAGCCATGTCCGGGATACAAAAGCAATTGGATAACTTTAAACAGGGGTTAACAGGGACTGATGGGTGGTTAGGATGGCTGTTTAACACAGTTTGGGGAGCATATATTATGAAGGGATTGATCCTAGTAGTAGCCATCCTGTTCACACTCTGCCTTGGCCTAACCTGTATTAAAGTGATATGTGCAAATATTACATCAAGAATGCTACCCACTGCCAGTATCCAGATGCAAGAACTTAACAACGACCCAGAAGAGGAGGAACAACGGCAAGGACAACAGCTGTACAAATCACTGTTCCTCTGAAGGTCGTCCATGGGGGGTCAGCCATGAATGGCACCCCCTGGACGAGAGGAGGGACTGAAGGAGGAAATTTTCCAGAAAACCATATTTGTATCATCAAACATATTTTTATTGGACTAATTGGCACCACTCATAACGGGCCAACAATGCAGAGGGGCACCCCCGGATGGATATTCGATCGGGTCTCCCCCTGCACAGCTGAGAGACTCACGAATTTCAGAAACTACGGAAGATCCCTAATCTGCCTAGCAACAGCGCATAGCTGCATTTTAAACTGGCCAAGGAAGATCAAGATCCCTATGAAACGAGACAGAGAGTGGGTTATCAAAACCAAGCTATCACTGAAATATTACCAATTCGGCCAAGGCAGACATAAAAATCTGATAAACTAAGAGATAAGGATAAAAGGTTAAGAATGAAATACCCCAGACACCCAACAGGACAGGATGACATTAACACTCAATCTCACAAGCAGGAAACACAGACACGGAACAATAGGACCAATTTAAATAAGAGGACACATAGAGATAGTAATGGGAAATGCATTTAGACACCGGGGCAGGACCAAGTAATCCCATTAACACGAACACACACCATACAAATGCTAATCCATGAAACTTCCTAGGGACTTTTGAAACTGACAGACCACTTTATACATTGTGTAAAAAAAGGCATAATCAAATGTTCCCGCGCGAATTTTGGATCCCTATAAAGATCCAGAGCTGATGTGATTTAATTGAGATCAACGTGGCCAAGCCACTGTTTCTGAGCTGGCTACGGGGGTCTCCCTGGGATCCCAGTAATTGTACAATAAAGACACGCTTTGAACCTTGATTTGCGACTCAACTTCTATTCTGCACTGGTAAGGGATATTTCCCTACAACAGTTTTATATTCGGGTCTGGGGGGGATAATGTTCACTGTTTTATATTCGGGTCTGGGGGGGATAATGTTCACTGTTTTATATTTGGGTCTGGGAGATAATGTTCACTGTTTTATATTCGGGTCTGGGGGGGATAATGTTCACTGTTTTATATTCGGGTCTGGGGGGGATAATGTTCACTGTTTTATATTTGGGTCTGGGGGGGATAATGTTCACTGTTTTATATTCGGGTCTGGGGGATAATGTTCATTGTCTGGGGTTTGTTCGCTCGGGTTGATTCTGCCGACGGTGCATTCTCAGTTGTCAGAGCTCTCATTAAAAGCCCTAATTTCCAGTCAGTGACTGAGTTGTCTCTGATGGGATGGAGAATCAGAGTGGGGGTAATGTGCTTCATGGACAGCGATGGGTTGGAATGAGTATAAAATAAACTCGCACTACACCAGGTAATTGTGAGAACATTAAAACCATCACAAAAATCATAGCATCATGTTGGAAAACAGAATACTTCGGCTCAATGTTTGATCAATTTTGTTTGATTCAATATTTTGAGTGGCTTGTTGAATTGCTGGTTATTTGTAACGGCAACTCAGCACCATCATTTTGACCATAAACTCGGCCCCGGTGACTGCTGCATTTTTCCAGCACCTTCTGTTTTAATTTTAAGTGGAACCTTAATATCTGCTTAGTACACAGGCCAATTTATCTTTCCAGGGGTGAGTGTGTCTGAGAGGTATGCAATTGGAAAACATTTTCTATTCATCTCCTATATTGCTGCAGTATATATACACTGTTCTCGCTCTGCCAGCAGGGCTGTGGGATTAATTGGATAGATCTTAAGACAGCCCGACTGGGCAGGATGAGCCAAATGGTTTCCATCTGTGATGTATCATTCCATAAAACAGAATATTCAGCATCAGGAGAAAGAAAGTGAAAGAAACCAGTCTCTGTGGGATTTACCCAACCAGTGTGAGCACCTTCAGGAGAGCAAAGAGAGAGGAGGAAACCAGTGGGAAAAGGTTTTTAAAACTCGGGGTATTCCCACAGGAGAACACTGGTTTAAATCAATTTTAGAAATAGAGAATGGCAGCGCACAACTTCCGAGGAATGCATTTTTAAAAATTATTTGATCTTAATTGCACAAGATAATTTTCTATTATTGTCTTTGACAATGACGCCGTTAATTCCCAGGTGCCCCTGCGGGTATGAAAGTGTCCTATTCATTCCACAGGAGCCCATTGCGCAGGCGCAGTGCTATATCTGGAGCGTGCGCAGTGTCACTTTGCTCGGAGCCCTGTGAGTGCGGGAGACGCTCTTTTCAGTGGGTGAGTCGGTGGGGCTGCGGGAGAAATGGAGTCGGGGTCGGGGTAGGGGGGGAGCTATGGCTTCACAAACATCCGCTGTAGGCCGCACGGCCCGAATAAGACACTGCAGGCCCGTGGTTTACAGCTCCCAGGCTTTTATCCCGGGAACAGGCCCCGGTGAACGGCCACCATCTTGTTTTAGCGGAGACGGAGCGCATGCGCTGCTGTCGGTGACGGGTCACAATGGGCGTGGTTTCAGGGGCTGGTTCAGAACCTCTATCTTCAGAGGGACAATAGGGAGCAGGGCGCATGCGCAGCTATCCAAGTACATCGGAATAAGAACATAAGAATTCGGAACAGGAGCCAGTCATTCGGCCCATCGAGCCTGCTGCATCATTCAATAAGATCATGTCTACTTTGCTCCTCCACCCCGTCCATGCCCTTGACTTTCTTGTGGATCAAAACCTCAGCTTTGAATATATTCAATGACCTGCCTCCAATCCTCACTGGTGAAGACAGAGTTCCAAAGATCAACAACCCGCTGAGAGAAAAGATCTCTCTTCATCTTAAATTTGAGATCCTTTATTTTTACTTGATTTCCACACCAGAGGAAACATCCTCTCAGCATCTACCTTGTCAAGCACCTTATATCATATGAATCATAGAATCCCTACAGTGCAGAAGGAGGCCATTCGGCCCATCGAGTCTGTACAAACCACAATCCCACACAGGCCCCATCCCCGCAACCCCATGCATTTGACACTAGGGTCAATTTAGCACAGCCAATCCAGTCTTTGGACTGTGGGAGGAAACCGGAACACCTGGAGGAAACCCACGCAGACATGGGGAGAATGTGCAAACTCCATCCAGACAGTGACGCAAGGCCGGAATTGAACCGGGGACCCTGGCGCTGTGAGGCAGTAGTGCTAGCCACCGTGCCGCCCTTAAATTCCCAGATGTTTCATTAAGATTACTTCTCAGTCTTCTAAACTCCAAAGAGTACAGGCCCAAACTGCTCAACCTGAAAGGTAAAATTCCTCATTTCAGGAATCAACCAACTGGATCTTCTCTGAACTGCCTCCACTGCAATTTTGTCCCAGCTGAAGTAATTCTGTGCCGGGCAAGAGGAGGAGAGAATGTTTTGAATTTCTGTTCTGGACAGATGCTGATGGATTTGGAAACTCCTTTTACAGGGGGTTAGAAGGGAAAGATTTACACACAGCAAACTCAGACCAAAAGAAATGTTTGTCTGTCTTGAATTTCTAACCTTGAATTACACCGATAACTTTCCTCATTTACAGGGAGAAGATTTGAAGATTGCAACATTTTTCCTGGACACCAATCTCTCTGAGATCTTTTCAGCTGCAGCAGATTTAAAATGTGAAAACAGTGAAATTGTTTTGGGGTGAGTGTTAGTGAGCATTAATCTAAATTCAGAGCATGCTCTGATTCCATGGATCTCGGGCTATTATGACTCCTTTACCATGGATGGGGAGGCAATGGTGCAGTGATAGTGTTATTGGATTAGTAATACAGGGATCCAGGGCAATGCACTGTGAACCCTGGGTTCGAATCTCACAATGGCAAATGAAGAAATTTGAATTCAGTAAAAATCGAGAATTAGAAGTCCGTTGATGACAATTGTTGTAAAAATCCATCTGATTTAATAATGTCTTTTAAAGAAGGAAATTACCACATCCCCCAGCAATGCAAGCCACTCAGTTCAAGGGCAATGAGTTATGGGCAGTAGATGCTGACGCAGCCAACACATAGAGTCATAGAGCAATACAGCACGGGAACAGGCCCTTGGGCCCAACTGATCCATGCCAACCATGGTGCCCTCCCAGCTAGTCCCAATTGCCCATGTTTGGCTCATATCCCTCTAATCCTTTCCAATTCATGTACTTATCCAAATGAGTTTTAAATGTTTAAACCTCCTGTTTGAACCTGGCTCAACCACTTTCTCTGGCAGCTCAGTCCATGTACACACCACCCTCTGCATGAAGAAGTTGCCCCTCAGGTCCCTTTTAATCTTTCCCCTCTCACCTTAAACCCATGCCCTCGAGTTTTCAATTCCCCTCACCTGGGAAAAAGACAATGTGGGTTCATCCTATCTATGCCCCTCATTATTTAATACACCTCAATATGGTCACCCCCATATTCTCCTACGTTCGAAGGAATAAAGCCCTCGCCTGTCCAACCTCTCATGATCCCTCAGGCCCATTAGTCCCGGCAGCATCCTCATAAATCTTCTTTGCACTCTTTTCAGTTTATCAATGTCTTTCCTATCACAGGGTTACAAAAACTGTCCACAATACTCCAAGTGCAGCCTCACCAATGACTCATACAACTATAACATAATGTCCCAACTCCTATACTCAGTGCCCTGACTGATGAAGGCCAGTGTGCTAAATGCCTTCTTCACCATTCTGTCTACCTGTGACGCCACTTTCAATGAACTATGTACTTGTACTCCTGGGTTCCTCTGTTCCTCAACACTCCCCAGGGCCTTACCATTCACTGTACAAGTCCTACCCTGGTTTGACTTTCCAAAATGCAACACTCCCACTCAAGACCATAAGACATAGGAGCAGAATTAGGCCACTCGGCCCATCGAGTCTGCTCCGCCATTCAATCATGGCTGATAATTTTCTCACCCCCGTTTCCTGCCTTTTTCCCATAATCCCTGATCCCCTTATTAATCAAGAACCTATCTATCTCTGTCTTAAAGACAGTCAGTGACTCGGCCTCCACAGCCTTCTGTGGCAAAGAGTTCCACAAATTCACCACTCTCTGGCTGAAGAAATTCCTCCTTATCTCTGTTTTAAAGGATTGTCCCTTTAGCCTGAGGTTGTGCCCCTGTACTCTGTATTATCTGTACTGAAATCCATTTGCCAATCATCAGCCCACTTCGCTAACTGATCAACTGATCAAGATCCCCCTGTAATTTTTGATAACCTTCTTCACTATCAGCGATACCTCCTAATTTAGTATCGTCTGCAAACTTGCTAACCATGCTTTGTATGAATTTTTAAATGGCCATCCATTTCTCTGTTTCACCTCTGCCCTCCCTGATCAGCTCTCTGCCATTGTCTACCTTCCCCTGCCTCTAATAATGGGTGTATTTTAACTATTATTTCCGCAAGCTATGTCTTGATGAGGTTTTTCCCACTTCACAACTCTATTCACTGCTGAGTTACCAGCTTAGTCTTACAATGTTCAGGAATTGTTTCTCTTCCACTGGAGATCATTTCCCTTCCACTTCTGAGCTTATATTGACCAACAAAATCTGATATATTTTTATTCCCTGTAATTCATTCTGCCCACCCTGAAACGTTAATCTTCTTTCTGTCTAAAAGGATGGTCTCTTTCCAAATGTTCACAATTAAAGGGCAGGCGATGGCTGACATTTAAGGGCAGTAAGAAGTCTAACAACACCAGGTTAAAGTCCAACGGGTTTATTTGGTAGCAAACGCCACTAGCTTTCGGAGCGCTGCCCCTTCATCAGGTGAGTGGGAATTCTGTTCACAAACAGGGCATACAGAGACACAAACTCAATTTACAAAATAATGATTGGAATGTGAGTCTTTACAGGTAATCAAGTCTTAAAGGTACAGACAATGTGAGTGCAGGGAGCATGAAGCACAGGTTAAAGAGATGTATATTGTCTCCAGCCAGGACAGTTAGTGAGATTTTGCAAGTCCAGGCAAGTCATGGGGGTTACAAATAGTGTGACATGAACCCAAGATCCCGGTTGAGGCCATTCTCATGTGTGCAGAACTTGGCTATTAGTCTCTGCTCAGCAACTCTGCGCTGTCGTGTGTCGTGAAGGCCACCAGCTTCCACCCTAAACACGTTAAAGAAGCCATCCCCTATTGACAAGCCCTCCGTATACACAGGATCTGCTCGGATGAGAAGGATCGCAACAGACACCTCCAGATGCTGAAAGATGCCCTCATAAGAACAGGATATGGCGCTCAACTCATCGATCGACAGTTCCGACCCGCCACAGCGAAAAACCGCACCGACCTCCTCAGAGGATGGACACGGTGGACAGAGTACCCTTCGTCGTCCAGTACTTCATCGGAGCGGAGAAGCTACGACATCTCCTCCGGAGCCTTCAACATGTCACAGATGAAGACGAACATCTCGCCAAGGCCATCCCTACACCCCCACTTCTTGCCTTCAAACAACCGCACAACCTCAAACAGACCGCAGCAAACTACCCAGCCTTAAGGAGAACAGTGACCACGACACCACACAACCCTGCCACAGCAACCGCTGCAAGACATGCCGGATCATCGACACAGATGCCATCATCTCACGTGAGAACACCATCCACCAGGTACACGGTACATACTCTTGCAACTCGGCCAAAATTGTCTACCTGATACGCTGCAGGAAAGGATGTCCCGAGGCATGGTACATTGGGGAGGCCATGCAGACCAGGCAGGGTTGTATGGTGTCGTGGTATATGTCCTGTCTGGAGACAATACACATCTCTTTAACGTGCGCTTAACGCTCTCTCCACTCACATTGTCTGCAACTTTTAAGACATGATCACCTGTAAAGACTCGCATTCCAATCATTATTTTGTAAATTGAGTTTGTGTCTTTATATGCCCTGTTTGTGAACAGAATTCCCACTCACCTGACAAAGGAGCAGCGCTCCGAAAGAGAGTGGCGTTTGCTACCAAATAAACCTGTTGGACTTTAACCTGGTGTTGTTAAACTTCTTACTGTGTTTACCCCAGTCCAATGCCGGCATCTCCACATCATGACATTTAAGGGGACAGTAAATTAATAGAGGACAGAGATATGTCTAGTGTTATTATATGATACCCAGATTAGATATATTATTTATGTTGCTGTAATAAAATACATTTATTATTATTTCTTGCATTGTAATATAATGCTGCAGCGATGTTATACATTTCCAGTCATAAAGTCATTACAGCACAGAAGGAATCCATTTGGTAACTTGAGTCCATGCTGACTCTCTGTATAACATTCCAGTCCCATTCCCACTCGATATCCCCATTCTCCTGAAAGTATTTCCTTCAAGTGCCCATCCACTTTCATTTTTAAATAGAATCCATAGATACGGATGGAGATTTACAACTTTTTGGGAATGAAATAGGAACGAATGTTCCAGAGAAACTAGAATTGTCTGCTCTGAATTTCTATCCTATACTGATTGTGATGACTTTTGCAAACTCATTTCATCGGATTTTGAACAAGGAATCACAGGCAAAAATCTCAACCGTCACATCTAGACAGAGTCATATTCCTTGGGACCTGAATATCTTGTAATATGGAACTGTAGCTACGTTATATATTTCCAGACATCTCTTCCCTCAGAGGGTTGTTAGTCTTTTGGATTTCTCTTCCACAGGGACCAGTGGAGGCTGAGGATCATTGAATATATTCCAGTTAGACAGATCTTTGACTGACAAGGGTGTCGAGGGTTATGGGGAACAGACAAGAAGATGGAGCAAAAGCGAATATGTGGGGGGATTTCTTCAGTCAAGGATGTGGTAAAGATTTGGAATTCTCAACCCCTGAGGACAGTGAAGCCTCAGTCATCAACTATTTTCAAGAGAGAGATTGATTGGTTTTTAGATATTGAGGAGATCAAGGGATATGGGTTTAATGTGGGGAGAATGATGCTGAGGTAGATGAACAAATTATCTCATTGAATAGTTTAAAAGGCTCGATGGGCCAAATGGCCGACTGCAGCTCCTATTTGTTATGGTCTCTGTGTCCAGGACAGGAAGCAGTGAGCATGGATCTGTCAATCAGCCTCAATCAGCACCTTCAGGAGAATTGGGAGGGTGAATATTAGATACAGCAGAGTGAGAATGGAGGGAGAGTGTGTGGGATGGAGATTCACAGCTTTTTGGGACTGAAATAGGAAAGAATGTTCCATAGAAACTAGAATTGTCTGTTCTGAATTTCCATCCTGTACTGACACTGATGACTTTTGTAAACTCGGATTTTACAGGATATTGAAAGAGGAATCACAGACCGAAATCTCAAACGTCATGTCTAGATCTGACAGAGTCATATTCCATGGGAGCTGAATATCATCGGCCTTTGAATCGAGAAGGAGAAATGATTGTCCAGTCTGTCGATTTAAAAAGATTTCAAACATCAGTGTGACTGGAAAAGCACCAACACACTGCCACACTCGAGTGAGAGTGTTCCAGTGCACTGACTAAAGAGCTTTAACCAGTTTAACCATTCACAGCGGGGAGAGACTGGATTGGGTTCTGTGTGTGGACAAGCCTTGAACTGATTGTCCACCCAAGAGAGAGGCAAGGACACCTGCACCATGGAGAAACCATGGAAATGTGCGGACTGTGAGAAGAGATACAGATACCCATCTTAGCTAGAAGCTCATCGGCGCAACCACACTGGGGAGAGACCATTCACCTGCTCTCAGTGTGAGAAGGGATTCATTCAATTATCCAACCTGCAGAGACACCAGCGAGTTCACACTGGGGAGAGGCCGTTCACCTGCTCTCAGTGTGGGAAGAGATTCACTCTGTCATCTGACCTGCGGACACATCAGCGAGTTCACACTGGGGAGAGGCCATTCACCTGCTCTCAGTGTGGGAAGGGATTCACTCACTTATCCAGCCTGCGGACACACGAGCGAGTTCACACTGGGGAGAGGCCATTTACTTGTTCTCAGTGTGGGAAGGGATTCACTCACTTATCCAGCCTACGGAGACATGAGCGAATTCACACTGGGAAGAGGCCATTCATCTGCTCTCAGTGTGGGAAGGGATTCACTCAGTCATCCCACCTGCGGACACATGAGCGAATTCACACTGGGGAGAAACCGTTCACCTGCTCTCAGTGTGGGAAGGGATTCAGAGTTTTATCTACCCTGCGAACACACCAGCAAGTTCACGAGTGATTACAGGGGCTGGATTCTCCTGTTACTGTTTCTGCTCTCAATTACATCCAGGACTGCATTCTGTTCATTCTCACAGTTGGTCAATGGGGAGGGTCAGAGGGTTTCTTTCTGCTGGACTGGCCGGTCTCATGACTTTGCCTCCAGTGGGCTGATGCTCTTTGAGTCTTGTTGCGAATACCTGGTTTCAGATTTCACAAGGATCACAGAGTGACCGGGTGTGAGGAAGTTCAGAGATATTTAGTCAGCATTTTTGTTTGAAACCTCCCAAATGCCCATCCAATTTCCTTTGTAATTGTTTATTGTCTCCACTTCCTCCACCCTCGTAGGCAGCGAGTTCCAGGTCATTACCATTCACTGCATCAAAATATTCTTCCTCACATCCCCCCTGTATCTCTGACCCAAAACCATAAATCTGCGCCCCCTCGTCCTTGTCCCATCAGCTAATGGGAACAGCTTTTCTTTGTCCACCTTATCTAAATCTGTCAGAATCTTGTCCACCTCTATCAAATCTCCCCTCAACCTCCTTTGCTCCAAGGGGAACAACCCCAGCCTGACATTGACAATAAAGAACAAAGTAACAGAATATGTTAATACCTGAAATCAAATGAGAATGTTTAATTTCTGTTTTAAAGAATGTATTGTGAATGTATTGTCCTGGACAATAAAGGAATTGGAATAACTCACCTTGGGTGTGGTTGAATGGAATATATCAATCTGGTGTCCACCTACATTCTCCCTCCCTAATGGCACTATGGGAGTACAGAATCAGGAAGGCAGTGTTGGGGTTGACCATGGCCGAGGCAGCTACATACAGCCACATATTCTGTTATAATTGAAGGACTGCAGATTGAATGTGAGGCATTATGGGACTGGACTATCTTGACCACATTCCTGTGACTGCTCAGTTTCTGCAATCACGGACCATTAAAGCTGCTTAGCAGGGCCCCAACAGAGGACCTGGTGAGAATATTTACTCAGAATAAGTTAGAATTAAACTTATTCCACGATCGGCTGGTGTTCAGCGGCTAAGATACCCGAATCTGCAAAAAGGGGGTCTGACCAATCAACAAATGGTGTTCGGTAGTTGGTTAAGAAGTTAAGAAGCATTCTGAGGCATTGCTTAACTTATCACCAATTTGTGATGAGAACTGTGAGGGACTTGTGACCCGTGAGTCAACGACGTGACGGTATAATCCAAGTAGCACTGGACTGAAAAGCAGACCTCTGAGAGTAGATTCTAATGGTTATAATCTTACCCAAGCATGGCCAGTGAAAAATCAGAGCTCGAGTGGATACCAGAAGGTTTCTTACCTGCCATTTGGAAACTAAGAACAAGAAGCTTAGCGATAAAATGATTAGAGAATAGAGCCAACGTTTTGATTCTGAATGACACTTCACAAGAGCTCTTATAAAGGGTCATCCAGACTCGAAACGTTGGCTCTATTCTCTCTCCACAGATACTGTCAGACCTGCTGAGATCTTGCAGCATTTTCTGTTTTTCTTTCAGATTCCAGCATCCGCAGTATTTTACTTTTATGATAAAATGATTTGGTCTGATTGGAATCCCCACGACCCTCCTGCAAAACAGAGGGAGTGGTGGCAAAAGGAGAAAAAAGATAAGGATGATAAAGTCTGGGTTCTGATTCTCCGAGCCCAGGTAGAATTGACAAAACGAGTGAACCAGTTTATAAAGAACAGAAATTCCCATCCCAAACAAGAACTGATCAAATTAAAATAATAAGGTTGAGGAATATAAAAAAAAACAAGAGATGAAGTTTAAAATGAAGTTTGTTTCGTTGTTGCGTAAGTTTTTTAAAATTATGTGAATGACGTAATTGTGTGCCAAGTTTTTTCTGCTCACTCCCCACCACTTTAGACTGTAGAGAAGTTAACCCTTTCAGCAGAGTTAATTTGTTTTTAAATCACCTGGGTGTGTCTATTTTATTTTATATTTGAGGATTTATGGGAACCAGTTAAATGAGGAAATTTTAAGCCTGGAGGAATTTGGAATAATTGTGAGAATTTTGTGTTGTCACCTCAACCCCAGATAAAGAACAAAGATTTTGCAGGTGGTAATGTGTTTGGAATGTGTTTGAAAAGACTCGATGTTGCTTATAAAATCAGGCCTTGGAAATTGGCTTAAAAAGGTTAAGTTATAATGAAGGATCTTGTATCTTATTTTAATCAAGGAGTTGTGAGCTTGTAGTGCTCTGTTGCTTTAAGAAGCTATAGCTGCGAGAGAGAATGCTGAGGATTCATTGTTTGAAATGAAATTGAGAACTTGTGTGTTTTGTTTGTTTTATGTGGATTTTGTAGATGTGTTTTATCATTGTTTTGGGCTACATTTGTTAAGGTTTATCTTTCTAGGGAACTAACCTTATCTTGAGTCTTTAATTAAAGGCATTTCTGGAAGTTTAAAAACAGAACCACAAGAACACTTAAGGAATTCATTCTGGTTATTGTTGTTGTAAAGCACATGCTAAGTTTCTCTGTTTGTGTGTGGATGATATTTGTGGGTTGAATGCTTCAAGTTTTGAGGTTTTCCATCTGTGATTTAAATCAAACAGATTTAAATAAAGGACGTGTAATTACTAAAGCTTTTTTTTCACAAAAGTTGTGAACCTGGAGCCAGATTTACTGACTGGAGATATGATTCCAGGAGACTTTGCTAAACCTGTAAGAGTTTTAATCTGGATTCAAACTCACACATGTGAACATGAGAGAGTTTTAATTGTGATGGCTATTTAAAATTTGGGACATGTGAAGTGATTCTGACCACTTCTGTGTTCATAGAATCCCTCCAGTGCAGAAGGGGCCATCGGACCATCCAGTCTGCACCGACTCTCAACAGTGCATCTTACCCAGGCCCTCTCCCCTGCCTATCCTGTAATCTCAGTCAGTTTTAACAACACCAGGTTAAAGTCCAACAGGTTTATTTGGTAGCAAATCCTGTAATCTCACACATTTACCATGGCTAACCTATCTATCCTATACATCTTGGGACATTAAGAGGGAATTTAGCATTGCAAATCCACCTAACCTGCACATCTTTGGTTTGTGGGTGGAAACTGGAGCACCCGGAGGAAGCTCACACAGACACGGGGAGAATGTGAAAACTCCACACAGACACTCACCCAAGGCTGGAATTAAATCCAGGTCCCTAGCGCTGTGAGGCAGCAGTGATAACCACTGTGCCAACGTGCTACCTGATGCCACGTTAGCAGCACTGCTGCCTCACAAAAACAAAGATAACAATGGCTTTGGAATATGCCAGAATGAGACTGACAGAGAGTTTGACAGTGGAGACAGGAATCCCAGGACCAAATGATGTCCTGGGAGCTGTCGAAGAATGTGACGGAGATTACGAGCAGATCCTTGAAAGGTTTTCTAATGGTTCAGAAAGGAAACAGAGAGTTGGAAAAGTCCAGAATAAGTTGAACTGCAGTGCATATCTGTGTGCCTGATAGTTGAGAAAAAATACAAAGAGTTCAGGTAGATAAGCTGCAGAATGGAACTGATTGTCCAGGACAGACGTGCTCTCCTGCCAGCAATTAGTTACATTGGGAACAGGGGGCAGATGATAGGGTGAGTGGAGCTCAGAACAATCTACTGCTGTTCGGCCAAACTCTGGAACAAGATATTGATTTACAGTCAGAAAATATCAGATCAAGTGAAGAGTTCGAAGATGCCGTGGGGACTTTGAGGAAGTTAATTCAGCCACAAAGAGACACCTCCCTGAAGCAGACCTCTCCGTGTTCAGCTAAAATCAAACAACCTGAGACACAAATCAGTCACCAACGAGCAGATGTTGTTGTTTTCTCCAAAACCAGGACCACTGAAAGCACTCCTCCCTCTCCTCTGCCTCTCCTGTGTGATAAGGGAATGCCGGTGTGTGAGGGTAGCCATGACTTTTGCACCACTTACTCCAAGTTTGTTTGCCCAGTTGAAGGAATACTGTACATTTGAGTCATAATTGTTGAAGCAGGGCGTTGTTTGAAAGCATCATCGATTCGAAGAATTAGTTTGGAAAGGAAATAAAAATTGATTTAATTTGAACTGCCGTGTGTTTCTGTTTGAAATAAATTCAGACTGTACCACAATGTGAAAGGAATGTATTTGGGTTTGAAATTAAGTTGTTCAAGGTTAGAATTGTGAAGGCCAATTTGCTCCCAAAACACAAAGATCAGGCTGCAGTTTGGCAGCAAACCAGTTCCAACTTTCCAAAACACCTGAGTTAAAATTGTTGAGATTCGGTTAACAACATATTTCACAAAGTATTTCTTTCAACTTTGATTAAGTAGCAAATATTGAAAATTGAAATTGGTGTTCAAAAAACGATAGAGAAAAGAGATGAAATTTGAGCAAAATAGAAGAAAATAACCCGAGAGAAGATTTTTAAAATTATGTAAATTGACACAATTGCCAAGTTTCCTCTCCCCACTCCCCGCCTCTCCAGGTTCGACAGAAACGTAGACAGTTGATTTTTATAAATCTCCACACAGCCTTTGTTTTTTAATGTAACCTATGATTGGACACATTAACTCACTGGGATCCTGCCAGAGCCAGATGGATTGTTTGTGTTTTTTTAAACAGGTGATGATGGTTTCCAGCTCTGAGTGAAGTCAGCAGTTTTGAGAATGAAAGCAGAGAATAAAAGACTTTACAGGAAACCACCAAGCCTGCTTTTGATTATTGCAGTTGATAAATATCTGACATGAGTTGCTATTTCAAGCATTTGAACTGAAATTTACCTGATGTTTAAGGGAAAGAACAAAATTTATAATGCCTGGAATCAAACAGAAATGTTTGGTTTCAGTTTAAAGACATTATGAGAATATTTCATGATTTATTTGACTCTAAACATTCTCCAGAACTCCTGAAAGTGTAGTTTAAAGGAATCCATACATTTGGGTGTTTATGAACATTTGAGTGAAAGGGAATACCAGATGAGATGAATGAGGTGACAGTTTTCTCTTAGAGATATTTGTTTCTTTGTCCATGAACTATTTGAGAGAACTGAATTTGATAATCTAGTCACCATCTGAGGCATTATGATTGTACAGGAGGAAATAAGACACTGAGATGAAGAAGCCCTTCAACGCTGACTTTAGACTTTCTTCTGAAGATTCTGATAGATTTATTGAACGGTGCATCCTTTGTAAGACAGTGAAATCCAGGATGACGAAACTGAACAAAGAACAAAGAAAAGTACAGCACAGGAACAGGCCCTTCGGCCCCTCCAAGACTGCACCGACCATGCTACCCGACTTAACTAAAACCCTGTACCCTTCCCGGAACCATATCCCTCTATTCCCATCCTGTGCATGTATTTGTCAAGACGCCCCTTAAAAGTCACTATCGTAGCTGCTTCCACTACCTCCCCCGGCAACGAGTTCCAGGCACCCACCATCCTCTGTAAAAAAATCTGCCTCATACATCTCCTTTAAACCTTGCCCCTCGCACCTTAAACCTGTGCCCCCTAGTAATTGACTCTTCCACCCTGGGAAAAAGCTTCTGACGATCCACTCTGCCCATGCCCCTCATAATCTTGTAGACTTCTATCAGGTCGCCCCTCAACCTCCGTCGTTCCAGTGAGAACAAACCAAGTTTCTCCAACCTCTCCTCATATCTGATGCCCTCCATACCAGGCAACATCCTGGTAAATCTTTTATTTACCCTCTCCAAAGCCTCCACATCCTTCTGGTAGTGTGGCGACCAGAATTGAACACTATATTCCAAGTGCGGCCTAACTAAGGTTCTATAAAGCTGCAACATGACTTGCCAATTTTTAAACTCAATGCCCCGGTCGATGAAGGCAAGCATGCCGTATGTCTTCTTGACTACCTTCTCCACCTGCATTGCCACTTTCAGTGACCTGTGAACGTGTACACCCAGATCCCTCTGCCTATCAATACTCTGAAGGGTTCTGCCATTTACTGTATATTTCCTATCTGTATTAGACCTTCCAAAAGGCATTACCTCACATTTGTCCGGATTAAACTCCATTTGCCACCTCTCCACCCAAGTCTCCAACCGATCTATATCCTGCTGTATCCTCTGAAACTGATTGGTAAAATACACAGCACATTCCAAAAAGACCTGATAAATGTTCCACAAATGCAATACAACGATTTGTGGGAGAGGGCAGAGAGATGCCAACAAGCAGGATAAAAGAACACTCTCTCGTTTAAAATAAAATGAGAGACAAGATTTAACAGGTGGAAAAATATATGAAGATGGCTTATAAAGGTGAGACTCCAACAGAGGATTAAATAAGAAATTGGAACACCCATGTGAGATTGCAGAAGTGGTTTGTAAATTGTGAATGAATTAACATCTGAGAGTACATGGTGCAGCTGCACTGAAGAATGAAGGGCGGCACGGTGGCACAGTGGTGAGCACTGCTGCCTCACAGTGCCAAGGACCCGGGTTCAATTCCGGCCTCGGGTGACTGTCTGTGTGGAGTTTGCACATTCTCCCCATGTCTGCGTCAGTTTCCTCTGAGTGCTCCGGTTTCCTCCCTCAGTCCAAAGATGTGTGTGTTTGGTTGATTGGCCAGAGTAAATTGCCCCATAGTGTCAGGGGGACGAGCAGGTTAAATAAGTGGGTGTATGGGGATAGGGCCTGGATGGGATTGTGGTCGGTGCAGACTCGATGGGCCAAATGGCCTCCTTCTGCACTGTAATGATTCTATGATTCAAATGGGACTTTCTCAGCTGCTTGACTAACAGCGTGACATGAAATGGTTAATATGGCCTGAAGAGTAAGAAATCATTTTGAAATGATCAAGGCACTGACACAGACTCCAGAGAAACTGACTGGAAGAACAAATTAAGTGGAATTTTGGATTGGGACAAATGAAGGCGAGGGAGAAATAATAAATAAGAATAAATTACAAGATGGATACAGGTGAAGGGAGAGCTTGAGAATTTTTAATTCGATACAATTTATACAGCAATTATATGTTATCACTGCTTTTATATCCAATTATACCGCTTCAATTATATCTAAAAACGAGTTGTGAGAAGGAGATTGTAAAGGGAATGGAAGTTGGCTAACTTGGACTCGGCCAATGAGCAAAGAGAGAATGAATAGATTGAGTAAAAGGGGTGATGGATGTAACACTCCTGCATTAGCGTAAAATCACATGTTAGTCAAATGCTCCACATCAAGGTTCTAATATCAGCAAGGTTGTTTACTTGTTTGAGGAACAAACAGTTTCCAGATGACAGACAAGTCTTTGGGTGAAGTTTTAATAATAAACCTACATAGGCAAGATAGGAATTTTAGTTTCTATCTATCTTGCCTCGGTTAATGAAGAATGTTCTCTCCAAGGGGAGTGGGGTAGGACTGTGTATGGGTGGAAAGGGATGGGGAAGGTGGGGGTGGAAGGTGAGAGGAGGGTGGGGATGGAATGGGGAGGAGGGGGGGAAGGCTGGTGGGGGAGGAGTGGGGAAGGCTGGTGGGGGAGGAGTGGGGAAGGCTGGTGGGGGAGGGGTGGTCTGGGGAAGGGGTGATCGTGGGAAAGGGGGACAGGGTAAAGACAGGAGGGAGATGGTGGGAGGGATGGACGGGGAAGGGACGGGGAAATCGGGAAGTGAGACGGGGTGAGGGGGACATCGGGAAGTGAGAGGGGGTGAAGGGGACAGGGAGGTGGGAAGATGGAGAGGGGGGGAAGTGATATGGGGTGAGGTGAACAGGGAGGTGGGAAGGTGGAGAGGGGGGGTGAGGAAAGGGCATGTTGGGATGGGCATATGTCCATTTCAGGAATAAGTCCCAGGAGTTTGGAGACTAAATCTTTCCACCTGAAGGGAGCAAACTGTTTTGCGAAGAGGACCTCTCAATCCAATGCAGTGATTCCCCACATGTACTTTGTGTCAGGGTGGGGTCACGGCGCCCCCTCCCTCCCTCCCGTCACCCTACTCTCCTCCTCCCTCCCTCCCCCTCCCCTCCTCCCCGCTCCTCCTCCCCCCTCCCCTCCCCCACCTCCCTTCCCCCACCTCCCCTCCCCCACCTCCCCTCCAATCCCCAACCCCCTTCCCTCCCCACCCCCCTCTCCCGGTTTCCTCCCCTCCCCACCTCCCCTCCGGCATCCCCTCCCCTCCCCTCCCCCTCCCCTTCCCTCCCTCCCCTCCGACATCCCCTCCCCCTCCTCCCCTCTCCCCCCATCTCTACTACTACCTCTGGCAGCTTGTTCCAGAGACTCACCACCCTCTGTGTGAAAAAATTGCCCCTCTGACCCCTTTTGTATCTCTCCCCTCTCTCCTTAAACCTATGCCCTCTAGTTTTAGACTCCCCTACCTTTGGAAAAGATGTTGACTATCTAGCTGATCCATGCCCCTCATTATTTTTATAGACCTCTATAAGATCACCCCTCAGTCTCCTGCGCTCCAGGGAAAAAAAGTCCCAGTCTATCCAGCCTCTCCTTATAACTCAAACCATCAAGTTCTGGTAGCATCCTAAGTAAATCTTTTCTGCACTTTTTCTAGTTTAATAATATCCTTTCTATAATAGGATGACCAGAACTGTACACAGTATTCCAAGCATGGCCTTATCAATGCTTTTTACAACTTCAGTAAGACGTCCCAACTCCTGTATTCAATGTTCTGACCCATGGTGCTCTCCGCAGTAAACACAGAGGAGAAGTATTCATTAAAAATCTCACCCATCTCCTGTGGCTCCACACACAGATGGCCATACTGATTTTTAAGGGGATCTATTCTCTTTCTCGCCACCCTTTTACTCTTAATATAGCTACAGAACCTCTTGGAATTTTCTTTAATCTTCCCTGCCAGATCCATATCATATCCTCTTTTTGTCCTCCTGATTTCCCTCTTCAGTATTTTCTGACACTTTTTATAGTCAGAGTGATTCACTTGTCCCCGATTGCCTAAACCCAATGTATGCTTCCTTCTTTTACCCGACCAGAGCCTCAATGTCCCTTGTCTGCCAGAGATCCCTAAATTTACCATTCTTTCCCTTCATCTTAACAGGAATATACTGCCCCTGGACTCTTGATATCACACTTTTAAAACCTCCTATTTGCCAGTCATTCCTTTGCCTTCAAACAAACTCACCTAATCAACATCTGCTCGATCCTGCCTAATGTCCACAAAAGTGGCCCTGCTCCAGTTTAGAGCCTTGACCTGTGGACCTGTCCTATCTTTTTCCAGAACTATTTTGAAACTATTGGTGCTTCCAATAGTGCTCCCTGACTGACACTTCAGTCACTTGCTCGACCTCATTTCTTTACTGTCTAATAGAAAGTGAGTCCAGGAATTGATAATGAAAAATAAGGAGCTGGGAGATGAATGGAACAAGTATTTTGCCTCGGTGTTCACAATAGAGGATACAGTTAAAACTCAGAAACAGCTGTAAATCAGAATAGTAATTAATTAATAATAATGAATAATAAAGTACAGCGTAGGAGGAGGCCATTCAGCCCATCGAGCCTGCACCGTCAACAATCCCATCCAGGCCCAATCCACATATTTACCTGTTAAGCCCCCTGATACCAAGTGGCAATTTATCATGGCCAATCCGTCTAACCAGCACATCTTTGGACTGTGGAAGGAAACCGGAACACCCGGAGGAAACCCACACAGACACGGGGAGAATGTAGAAACTCTGCACAGACAGCGACCCGAGGCTGGAATTGAACCCGGGTCCCTGGCGCTGTTAGGCAGCTGCACTAACCACTGTGCCACCGGGCCACATGTCAGTGCCATCGCCCGACTCCAGCCCAGTCTCAGCTCATCTGGAACCCTCACCCATTCCATTGTGACATCACACTCATCCTATCCATTGTGACGTCACACCCTCACCCATTCCATTGTGACGTCAGGGCTTCACTCTCCGATCACAATCCCTGCCGGCCTCCCACATGCAGCCTCAATGGCGGCAGTCAGCCCGGGTCTAACACTACAAGCTGCCGCTCCATTTGGTACAAAGGGAGGGACCGGGAAGTTCACTTCCGGGGTTTGGGTTTGAACAACATGTTTACAAAGTCTCTCCACCCACCCGCCACATTTATCATTCCCCGCGCGCCGCCCTCTACCTCGTATTGATCTCGCTTCCGAGTTAAAACCGTCCGTCGCCATTACCCGCACTGCGCATGCTTCAGGTCCCGCTCGTCATTCACTCCGATTGGTTGGAGGACCAGTCGCTCCCGCTCGGTCCTCCAGACCCGCCCTTCATCCACTCAGAGTGGTTGGAGGACCAGCCACTCCCGCTCGGTCCTCCAGCCCCGCCCCCTATTCCTATTGGTCCGGAGCTGCCGTCAATCAGTCCCCGGGCATTGTGATGTGGAGCATGCGCAGTGTCATTGCTGTCCTTGGCGCTTGTTTGTCCCGGAGAAGCGGAGTCAGCGTTCGGCGGTGGCTGGGAGGATTTGGAAACACTTTGTGGATCCGCAAACCCTTCAGAATCATTGTCAGCTCCCTGGTTTGCAGCTGCGGGGCTTCTCCCTCCCTCCCGGGAACAGGCCCAGGTTAACGGCCCCATCCTGGCTCAGCCACTGGAGGATGGTTCACATCAGAGGATGGGGGAGGGGGACAATAAATAACAGGTTACACTTTGGCCTCAAATCAATGAGGACTCTGATCTCTGGGAAGGAAGGAAACCCTGGGAGGTGGGCGGGGAGGATTCACAAACACTCGCTGGAGGCCCAAACACCCCCAGTAAAAAGCTGCAGCTCCCGGGTTTGCAGCTTTTTCCTTGGGAGGGAGTTGGGAAAGTTTTGTGGAGACAATTCCCGGCTGGTTCAGTTCGTGGTTCCTGGAGCTCAGAAACCCTGAGTTAGAATCCTGAACCCCACACTGGGTGGTTGTTTTATTAAATACTTTTTATTTATTAATCATTAAAATATTAATTTGATTTGAAAAATCATTTTATAGCATTTGTGAAAATGCCCATTGAAATAGCAATTCTCCCAAAGTATTTCATAGAATCCCTAGAGTGCTGAAGGAGGTATTCGGCCCATCGAGTCTGCACCGACAACAATCCCACCTAAGCCCTTTTCCCAAAACCCCACATATGTAACCTGCGAATCCCTCGAACCTACTCATCCCAGGACACTAAGGGGCAATTTAGCATAGCCAATGCACCTAACTGGCATATCTTTGGACGATGGGAGGAAACCGGAGCATCTGGAGACAACCCACGCAGACATGGGGAGAACGGGCAGACTCCACACGGACAGTGACCCAAGTTGGGAATCGAACCCAGGTCCCTGGAGCTGTGAGGCAGCAGTGCTAACCACTGTGCTGTCTACATTGCTGATGAGAATTTTAATTTACTGACTTAGGAATTAATTCTTGGGAATAGTCATTCTGAAAATGACCATTAAAATGTGTTTAATTTACCCCACTTTGCCAGATTTCAGTTTGCATTTCAAAATTGAATTGAGAATGTCTGAGAGCAAATGGTAAAATGAGGTTTGAGACACCAGCTGCAATTATTTTCTGTGACTGATGATACCTTTGTGCCTGTGCAGGAGGTAATTCCCCTGCTGTTGTGGCACAAATAAAATGGAGCTTTTCCAAGGAACAGGCCCATGTGAATGGTCATCGTGGTGTTTCATTGGTGAGCAGAGCACGTGTGCCCATTGTGGTAACAACAGAGTCAGTGGGGCTGCACGTCCCCTGACTTGGAAGGAAAATAATTGACTCCTTGATTGTACTCTCAATCTGCACATGGTCTGGAGGATTGAATCTAGCTGGAGGGAGAGGGAGCTGGGCTCAGAGTGGAGTTGGGGCAATGAGTTTGATTTCAGCTCAGGGACAAGAGAGAGTGTGTGGGATGGGGATTACAGCTCAAGATAAATGAGACAGAGAAATGTTTCGTGGAAACTGAAATTGTCTGTTCTGAAGCAGTTTTTTAAAACACTGTGCAGGGAACTAGAAGAGGAAGAGTCACAGACAGGAAACTCAAACTAAACTTCACATCAAAGTCTGACAGAGCCATTCGATTCATCATGACCTGAATATGATTGCTTTTGACAGTGGAGGGATAAATCGTTCCCTGTGTTGTCAGTGGAAGAAAATTTCAAAATTCAATGTGACAGAAAAAGAACTGAGACACACACATACACCCAAGTGAGAGTGCTCCAGTGAACTGACTGCGGATAGAGCTTTAACCAGTTACATAGCCTGAAAAACATCACACCATGGTCTGTATGTGGATGAGGCTTCAACTAATCATCCAACCTGGAGAGACAGAAGGACACCAACACCATGGACAAACCGTGGAAATGTGAGGATTGTGGTAAAGGATTCAATTATCCATCCCGGTTGGAAACCCATCGACACGGTCACATTGGGGCTGGGAAAATGGAGAAACCATGGAAATGTGATGATTGTGATAAAGGATTCAATTATCTGTACTTGCTGGAAAACCATAGACACAGTCACACTGGAGAGAGGCCATCTGTTCTGTGTTTGGGAAAGGATTCACTATCTCATCCCACCTGCTGTTACACCAGCAAATTCACACTGAGGAGAGGCCGTTCAGCTGCTCCACCTGTGGAAAGGGGTTCTCATGTTCATCCAACCTCAGTGCACATCAGCGAGTTCACACTGGGGAGAGATTGTTCACCTGCTCCTTGTGTGGGAAGGATTTTTCTGGGCCATCCAGTCTTTGGACACAACAGCGAATTCACACAGGATATATATAATATATATAAATGATTTGGAGGAAAATGTAACTGGATTGATAGGTAAGTTTGCGGACGACACAATGGTTGGTGGATTTGCGGATAGCGATGAGGACCATCAGAGGATACAGCAGGATATAGACCAGTTGGAGACTTGGGTGGAGAGATGGAGTTTAATCCCGGACAAATGTGAGGTAATGCAGTTTGGAAGGTCTAATACAGATAGGAAATATACAGTAAATGGCAGAACCTTTAACAATATTGATAGGCAAAGGGACCTGGGTGTACAGGAGCACAGATTACTGAAAGTGGCAATGCAGGTGGAGAAGGTCGTCAAGAAGGTATATGGCATGCTTACCTTCATCGGCTGGGGCATTGAGTTTAAAAATTGGCAAGTCATGTTGCAGCTTTATAGAACCTTAGTTAGGCCGCACGTGGAATATCGTGTTCAATTCTGGTCGCCACACTACCAGAAGGATGTGGAGGCTTTGGAGAGGGTCCAGAAAAGATTTACCAGGATGTTGCCTGGTATGGGGGGCATTAGCTATGAGGAGAGGTTGGGAAACTTGGTTTGTTCTCACTTGAGCGATGGAGGTTGAGGGGAGACCTGATAGAAGTCGACAAGATATGAGAGGCATGGAAAGAGTGGATAGTCAGAAACTTTTTCCCAAGGTGGAAGAGTCAATTACTGGGGGGAATAGGTTTAAGGTGCGAGGGGTAAAGTTTAAAAGAGATGTATGAGGCAGATGTTTTACACAGAGAGTGGTGGGTGCCTGGTATTCATTGCCGGGGGAGGTAGTGGAAGCAGATACGGTCTTGACTTTTAAGCGGCGTCTTGACAAGTACATGAATGAGATGAGAATAGAGGGATATGGTCCCTGGAAGGGTAGTGGGTTTTAGTTAAGTCGGGCAGTATGGTCGGTGCAGGCTTGGAGTGCCGAAGGGCCTGTTCCTGTGCTGCAATTTTCTTTGTTCTTAGTACACCAGGCCAATTTATCTTTCTAGGGGTGTGTGTCTGAAAGGTATGCAACTGGAAAACATTTTCCATTCACCTTCTGCATTGCTGCAGTATAAATAGATGTTGTTCTCACTCTGCCAGCAGGGCTGTGGGATTAATTGGACAGATCTTAAAGACAGCCCGACTGGGCAGGATGTGCCAAGTGGTTTCCATCTGTGATGTATCGTTCCATAAAACAGAATATTCAGCATCAGGAGAAAGAAAGTGAAAGAAACCAGTCTCTGTGGGACTTACCCAACCAGCATGAGCACCTTCAGGAGAGCAGAGAGAGAAGAGGAATCCAGTGGGAAAAGTTTTAAAAACTCGGGGTATTCCCACAGGAGAGCACTGGTTTAAATCAATTTTAGAAATAGAGAATGGCAGCGCACAAATTCCGAGGAATGCATTTTTAAAAATTAATTGATCTTAATTGCACAAGATAATTTTCTATTATTGTCTTTGATTGACAATGACGCCTTTAATTCCCAGGTGCCCCTGCGGGTGTGAAAGTGTCCTATTCATTCCACAGGAGCCTATTGCGCAGGCGCAGTGCTATATCTGGAGCGTGCGCAGTGTCACTTTGCCCGGAGCCCTATGAATGCGGGAGCGGCTTTTTTCAGAGGGTGAGTCAGTGGGGCTGCGGGAGAAATGGAGCCGGGAGTCGGGGTAGGGAGGGAGCTATGGCTTCACAAACATCCGCTGTAGGCCGCACGGCCCGAATAAGACCCTGCAGGTCCCGGGTTTGCAGCTCCCAGGCTTTTATCCCGGGAACAGGCCCCGGTTATCGGCCGCCATCTTGTTTCAGCGGAGACGGAGCGCATGCGCTGCTGTCGGTGGCGGGTCACAATGGGCGTGGTTTCAGGGGCTGGTTCAGAACCTCTGTCTTCAGAGGGACAATAGAATCATAGAAACCCTACAGCACAGAAAGGCCATTCGGCCCATCGAGTCTGCACCGACCACAATCCCACCCAGGCCCTACCCCCATATCTCTACATATTTTACCCGTTAATCCCTCTAATCTATGCATCCCAGGACACTAAAGGGCAATTTTTTTTAGCATAGCCAATCAACCTAACCCGCACATCTTTGGACTGTGGGAGGAAACTGGAGCACCCGGAGGAAACCCTCGCAGAGAGGGGTGGGTCGGGATGGCGACCTCCTTGTGAACCTGCTCCTGGGCCTGGCAAAGCGCGCCATTTATCGGTCCAGGCAGCAGGCGATCGAGGGGGCCGTCCACCCTGACTGTCTGCCCCTCTACTGCGGCTATGTTCGCGGCCAGGTGTCCCTGGAGAGGGAACATGCGATGTCCATGGGTGCGCTTGACGCCTTCCGCCCCCGTTGGGCACTGCAGGGGTTGGGGTGTGTTATCGACCCTAATAATCACATTATGATTTGATGTTTTTAAGTTTCCTTTGTACTTTGATTTTTGTTCGGGCTGTTCCCCCTCCTTTTGGGGAGCTGCCCCTTTTACTTTGTCCTGATTTAACTTGAGTTTGTTTATTTGGTTTGACCTTAAAAAAGGCCAACATCTGTGAGTAAAACACTTTTTCTTTTCTCCCCCATTCCATTTCTTTTCTCATTCTGGGGGAAATTGGGGACTTGCAGCAACTGAAGGGAATGAAGTGAATCCAGTCGGTATGTTCCACACATTGTTAGTCCAGTCAGATAGACATATATCTGTCTCGCAGCCTGCATGGAGATTTCCAGCTCTCTCTGTCCAGGACAGGAAGCAGTGAGCATGGACCTATCAATCAGCCTCAATCAGAGGGTGAATATTAGATACAGCAGAGTGAGAATGGAGGGAGAGTGTGTGGGATGGAGATTTACAGCTCTTAGGGAATGAGAGAGGAAATAATGTTCCATAGAAACTAGAATTGTCTGTTCTGAATTTCTATCCTGTACTGACAGTGATAACCTTTGTAAACTCCTTTTACAGGACATCAGAAGTTGAGGATTTTACAGACAGAAATCTCAAACCAAACATCACATCAACATCTGACAGAGTCACTCAATTCATCGGGACCTGAATATCTTCAGTCTTTGAATCCAGAAGGAGAAATGTTTCTCTGTTCTATTGGCTTCAGCAGTCTTTAAACATCAGTGTGACTGGAACAGGACTCACACACACACACACACACACACACACACACACACACACACACACACACACACACACACACACACACACAAAATCAACTGAGATTTTCCCATGCAGTGACTGTGGAAAGAGCCTCCCAGTTACACAGCCTGAAAAAATATTGCCCCATCACAGCAGGGCACTATAATCTTGTTCTGTGTGAGACTTCAACTGATGGTCAAACCTCGAGCAACACAAGGACACCTGCAACATGGAGAAACTGTGGAAATGTGGGGACTGTGGGAAAGGTTGCAAAACCCCCTCTGAGCTGCAAATTCATCGACGTATTCACACTGGAGAGAAGCCGTACACCTGTTCTGTGTGTGGGAAGGGATTCACTCGGTTATATCATCTGCAGCGACATCGACTGGTTCACACTGGAGAAAGAGCGTTCATCTGCTTTGAGTGTGGGAACGGATTCGCTCATTTACCCGATCTGCAGAGACACCAGCGTGTTCACACTGGAGAGAGACCATTCATCTGCTTGGTGTGTGGGAAAGGATTTATGCAGTTATCCAATCTGTCAAAGCACAAAGTCACTCACAGCAATGAGAGACCCTTTAAATGCTCTGACTGTGGAAATGGTTTCAAAAGCTCTCGGGAACTGACGATCCACCAGCGGATTCACACTGGGGAGAGACCGTTCAGCTGCTCTCACTGCACAAAGACATTTAGAACGTTATCTCACCTGCGGGAGCACCAGCGGGTTCACACCAGGGAGAGACCGTTCACCTGCTCTGTGTGTGGGAAGGGATTCACTCATTCATCCAGCCTGCTGAGTCACAATCTCACTCACACCCAGGAGAGACCCTTTAAATGCTCTGACTGTGGCAGTGGTTTCAAAAGTTCTCGGGATCTGGTTATCCACCAGCGCATTCACACTGAGGAGAGACCGTTCAGCTGCTCTCACTGCACAAAGAAATTTAGAACGTCATCCAGCCTGCGGGAGCACCAGCGAGTTCACACTGGGGAGAGACCGTTCACCTGCTGTTTGTGTGGGAAGGGATTCACTCAGTCATCCAGCCTGCGGAGACACCAGCGAGTTCACACTGGGGAGAGACCATTCACCTGCTGTTTGTGTGGGAAGGGATTCACTCAGTCATCCAGCCTGCGGAGACACCAGCGAGTTCACGAATGATGACAGGGGTTGGATGCTGCTATTAATCACATCCAGGACTGAACCATGTTCATTCTGACAGTTGGTGAAGTGGGAGGGTCGGAGGGTTTCTTTCTGCTGGACTGGCCGGTCTCACAATTTTGCTTCCAGTGGGCTGATGCTCTTTGAGCCTGGGAGAGCACATTGCCACTGAAATGATCCACAAAAGCTGATGAAGGACATTTATTTATCCTGGATAGTAAATAGTGTTTTTCCTACCACTACAGGTAGATCTGAAATAAATACAGAAAGGACTGGAAAAATGCATTAGGTCTGGCAACATTTATGGAGAGAGAAACAGTGTTAATATTTCACACTACTGGATTGGGAATCAATCTAGTAAATCTCCTCTGAACTGCTTCCATGGTATTTATAAAATGGGACAGCACGGCAGCACAGTAGTTAGCACTGCTGCCTCACAACGCCAGGGACCCAGGTTCAATTCCAGCCTGGGTCACTGTCTGTGTGGAGTTTGGACATTCTCCCCGTGTCTGTGTGGGTTTCCTCCGGGTGCTCCGGTTTCCTCCCACAGTCCAAAGATGTGTGGGTTAGGTTGATTTGGCCGTGTTAAATTGACCCTTAGTGTCAGGCGGACTGGCTGGAGTAAATGCATGTGGTTATGGGAATAGGGCCTGCATGGGATGGTGTTTGGTACAGACTCGATGGACAGAACGGCCTCTGTCTGTACTGTAGGGATTCTACAATCCTTTGTTTAATAGGAGACAAAAACTGCAGCCCCTATTCAAGATGCAGTTCCAGCAACGCCCTGTATAACTGAAGCAGAACATCTTTACTTCTCTGTTTAATTTCTCTCGTAATAAAGGATTGCATTCCATATGTAAGAATTTTGATTTGTTTGAACTAAGATTTATGGGGTTCACTTGTTTACAACAACCTCCCTAATCATAAATCACCCAGGTTCCAGTGACTCAACCATATGGCAAGAAAGAACACTTTAAATGGTGAATTCAGAAAGTTTATTCACCATTAAAAATGTAACAAGTCAGAAAGATAAAAAAGTAAAGGAGAAAGCTTAACTTTAACTTCTCTCCATCCCTCTCAGACCAGGACATGAAGTGGTGGCTCTGAAAACACGGATAACTTGTAAAATCAACAGCTCCCAACACATTTCTGTAGGACACAGTGGTTCGCACTGCTGCCTCACAGCGCCAGAGACCCGGGTTTGAGTTCCACCTTGGGTCACTGTCTGTGCAGAGTCTGCATATTCTCCCCTGTCTGTGGGGGTTTTTTCCCCAAAGTCCAAAGGACTTGCTGGTTAGGTACATTGAGCATGTTAAATTCTCCCTCAGTTTCCCCGAACAGGCACCAGTGTGGTGTCTAAAGGATTTTCAGCGTAACTTCATTGCAGTGTGAATGTGTGACACGAATAAATAAGCTTAAAAACACCTTGAACTTTTAAAAACTTTTGCCAAATTGGTTTCTTGAATCCCCTTTTTTATACTTTCAACATGTAGAAAGCCCTGCTCAGCCAATTGTTGGGAATTAGCCAATTGGTCTATAACTTGTCAATAATGAAACTGGTTTGGTTTTTAGCTAATTGCGCACATTGTCTGAATTTTAAGACAATTCTTTCTCTCAAATGATATCTCTTAGCTTGGGGAAGCCTGAGTGTCGACCAATAATTGGTTAACATCAGTCATTCAATGTTGAGACATCTTGAACAGGAGACGATTCATTCCCTCCAGTCAAGGTTAACAATGTTTTAAAGTTTATTAATTAGTGTCACAAGTATGCTGACATTAACACTGCAATGAAGTTACTGGGAAAATCCCCCTAGTCGCAACACTCCGACATCTGTTCGGGTACACTGAGGGAGAATTTAGCATGGCCAATCCACCTAACCCACACGTCCTTTGGACTTCGGGAACAAACTGGATCACCCAGAGGAAACCCACGCAGACACGGGGAGAACGTGCAGACTCTGCACAGTCACCCAAGCCGGGAATCGAACCCAGGTCCCTGGCGCTGTGAGGCAGCAGTGCGAACCTGTGGCACCGCGCCACGCTAACAAGTCTTGTTATCTGTTTTTTTTCTATTCTGTTGGCCTCAGAAGGGAACATCGTATAATCCCCACAGCATTTTAAACATTCTTTATATCTTTATAATTCTAAACGTTATAAACTTTTGTGTTCAAATTTACATTTCCAGCCTAACATCTGTATTAATGAATCATTTATTCTTTAATTGTCTCTCAATTCAGGCTGTCCATTTAACTAATCTCCTGCTTTACAATTGTGGGAACGTCAGTCCACAAATAAGGTAGTCAAATGCATTGTTAAAAGCAGAATGTTCTTTATATAAATAACAACGTTTAAAACTCATTGGCAAACAAAAGGAAACAGGAGCATTGGAACCAGCCTGGACTTGCAGACTGAAACCCCGCCCAAAGCCCGCACGTGCTCAGAAGGGAGAGAGGCTGAGAAGAACACTCTGTAACACTTCTCCTCCCCTTAAATTTCAATCCCCCATTAGGACAGAAATACAACAAAGTAATGTCTTTAATGATACGGAAGTCTGTCAGGAGCTTTGTGGTTGCATTGCGACCATTCCAGATCCACCATTACAAGACTGGTAAATCTTGTAATGGTGGATCTGGAATGGGAGGTGAAGAGGCAGTTTGAGAATCTGTACATGAACATTCCTCTTCCACTCCCACAGCAGAGTCAACTGGCAAAGCTGGAAACACAGGAACCATTTCCTGGTGAACATCCACAGCAGCATGATCCTCTGCCATGTTCTCAGTAACAGGTTGTTGACTCTGAAACTGTTCCTGACTCAGGGTCACACCGCAAGTGAATATGGTCTTAGTGGCTATGCTTAAAATTTCCACATTTAACTGGTTCCCATAAATCCTCAATTATAAAGCAAAATAGACATACGTTTCCGGGCGATTTAAAAACAAATGAACTGTCTGCTGAAAGGGTTAACTTTTCTACAGAACCTAAAGGGGTGGGGAGTGAGCAGCAAAAACTTGGCACACAATTACATCACTTTACATAATTTAAAAAATCTCTAACAACAAAACAATCTTAATTTTAAACTTCATCTATTATTCTTTTTGTTTTCTTCCTCAACCGAATAATTTTAATTTGATCAGTTTTTGTTAGGGATGGGTAACTTCTGTTCTTTATAAACTGATTCACTCATTTTGTTAGTTCTACATGAGAATCAGAACCCAGACTTTATCATCCTTATCCTTTTTTCCCCTTGCCACCACTCCCTCTATTTGGCGGGAGAGTCGTGGGGATTCCAATCAGAACTAATCATTTTATCATAAAAGTAAAATACTGCGGAATCTGGAATCTGAAACAAAAACAGAAAATGCTGGAAAATCTCAGCAGGTCTGACAGTATCTGTGGAGAGAGAATAGAGCCAATGTTTCAAGTCTGGATGACCTTTCATAAGAGCTCTTCTGAAGTGTAATCCAGACTCAAAACGTTGGCTCTATTCTCTTAACATTGTATCAATAAGTTTCTTGTTCTTAGTTTCCAAATGGCAGGTAAGAGACCTGTCCGGTACCCACTCGAGCTCTGGTTTTTCACTGGCCATGCTTGGGTAAGATTATAACCATTAGAATCTACTCTCAGAGGTCTGCTTTTCAGTCCAGTGCTACTTGGAGTATCTGTCACTTCAACTATCAGGTCACAAATATATGATAAAATAATTTAAATAATGCCTGAGAACGCTTTGAACCAACTACCTATCATCGTTTGTTGATTGGTCAGACCCCCTTTTTACAGATTCAAGTATCTCAGCCACTGAACACCAGCCAGTCCTGGAATAAGTTTAATTCTAACTCATTCTGAGTAAATATTCTCACCAGGTCCTCTGTCGGGGCCCTGCTGAGCAGCTTTAATGGTCCGTGATTGCAGAAACTGAGCAGTCACAGGAATGTGGTCAAGATAGTCCAGTCCCACAATGCCTCACATTCAATCTGCTGTCCTTCAATTATAACAGAATATGTGGCTGTATGTAGCTGCCTCGGCCATGGTCAACCCCACACTGCCTTCTTGAACTGCTACAATGCCTGAGGTGTAGGTACACCCACAGTGCTGTTAGGGAGGGATTTCCAGCTACACATTCCAGACATTCACTGGACTGTAGGTGGATACCAGATTGATATATTCCATTCAACCACACCCAAGGTGAGTTATTGCAATTTCTTTATTGGCCAGGACAATATATTCACAATATCTTTAAAACAGAAATTAAACATTCCCATTTAATTTCAGGTAGTAACATATTATGTTAGTTTGTTCTTTATTGTCAATGTCAGGCTGGGGTTGTTCTCCTTGGAGCAAAGGAGGTTGAAGGGAGATTTGATAGAGGTGGACAAGATTCTGACAGGTTTAGATAAGGTGGACAAAGAAAAGCTGTTCTCATTAACTGATGGGACAAGGACGAGGGGGACACAGATTTAAGGTTTTGGAACAGAGATGCGAGGGGGGGGGGGGATGTGAAGAAGAATATTCTGATGCAGCGAATGGTAATGACCTGGAACTCGCTGCCTCCGAGGGTGGAGGAAGTGGAGACAATAAACAATTACAAAGGAAATTGGATGAGCATTTGGGAAGTTTCAAACAGAAATACTGACTCTTAACTTCCTAACACCCTGTCACTCTGTGATCCTTGTGAAATTTGAAACCAGGTATTCGCAACAAGACTCAAAGAGCATCAGCCCACTGGAGGCAAAGTGGTGAGACCGGCCAGTCCAGCAGAAAGAAACCCTCCGACCCTCCCCATTGACCAACTGTGAGAATGAACAAAATGCAGTCCTGGATGTAATTGAGAGCAGAAACAATAACAGCAGAATCCAACCCCTGGAATCACTCGTGAACTTGTTGGTGTCGCAGCAGCTGGGATGAAACTCTGAATCCCTTCCCACACAGAGCAGGTGAACGGCCTCTCCCCAGTGTGAACTCGCTGGTGTGTCCGCAGGCTGGATGAGTTAGTGAATCCCTTCTCACACTTCGGGCAGGTGAACGGCCTCTCTCCGGTGTGAACTTGCTGGTGTGTCTGCAAACTGGATGAGGCAGTAAATCCCTTCCCACACTGAGAGCAGGTGAATGGTCTCTCTCCAGTGTGAATGCGCTGTCTGCAGGCTGGAAGAGTTGGAGAATCCTTTCTCACACTGAGGGCAGGTGAAAGGCCTCTCCCCAGTGTGAACTCGCTGGTGTTTCTGCAGGGTGGATAACTGACGGAATCCCTTCCCACACACAGGGCAGGTGAATGGTCTCTCCCCATTATGAACTCGCTGGTGTCTCTGCTGGTTGGATAACTGACTGAATATCTTCCCACACACGCAGCAGGTGAATGGCTTCTTCCCAGTGTGAACTCGCTGGTGTGCCTGCAGGCTGGATGACTGAGTGAATCCCTTCCCACACACAGAGCAGGTGAATGGCCTCTCCCCAGTGTGAACTAGTTGGTGTGTCCGCAGTTCGGATGACTGAGTGAATCCCTTCCCAGACACACAGCAGCTGAAGGACCTCTCGCCAGTGTGACTGCGTCGATGGATTTCCAGCCGAGATGGGCACATGTATCCCTTCCCACAGTCCCCACATTTCCACGGTTTCCCCATGGTGCGGGTGTCCTTGTGACTCTCCAGGTTAAACAATCAGTTAAATCTCACACAGAACAGGGTACAATCTCTCCCCGCTGTGAATGCTGCGATGTATTTTCAGGCTGTGTAACTGGTTAAAGCTCTTTCCACACTCAGTGCACTGGAGCACTCTGACTCAGGTGTGTGTGTGTCTTGGTGCTTTTCCAGTCACACAGATACTTAAAATCTTCAGAAGCTGACAGAACAGAGAAACCTTTCCCCTTCTAGATTGAAAGGTCAGTGATATTCAGGTCCCGATGAATTGAGTGATTCTGTCAGATGTTGATGTGATGTTTGGTTTGAGATTTCTGTCTGTAAATTCTCACCTTCTGATATCCTGTAAAAGGAATTTACAAAAGTCATCAGTGTCAGTACAGGATAGAAATTCAGAACAGACAATTCTAGTTTCTATGAAACATTCCTTTCTCTCTCATTCCCCAAAAGCTGTCAATCTCCATCCCACACACTCTCCCTCCATTCTCACTCTGCTGTATCTAATATTCACCCTCCCAATTCTCCTGAAGGTGCTGATTGAGGCTGATTGACAGATCCATGCTCACTGCTTCCTGTCCTGGACACAGAGAGCTGGAAATCTCCATGCAGGCTGCCAGACACAGATATGTCTATATGACTGGACGAAAAATGTATGGATTATATAGACTGGACTCACTTCCTTTCCCTTCAGTGACTAAGGGCGGACAAGTCACCAGGACCCAATGAACTGCACGCTAGCTTTTTAATGGAGGTTGCTGAAGAGATAGTGGAGAATTTTGTTTAAATTTTTCGTAACTTGCTAGATTCCGGGAGAGTATCAGAAGATTGGCAATCAGCCAATGTGATTCCCTTGGTCAAAAAGGGAGAAAGGCAGAAGGCAGAGAACTATAGGTCAGTTAATTTAATATCTATTATTGGCAAGACGCTGGAGTCAATAATCAAAGAGCAAATAGCTAATCATTTAGGATAGTTTATTTAGATATGGCGCCATGGCAGCACAGTGGTTAGCACTGCTGCCTCACAGTGCCAGGGACCCAGGTTCAATCCCGGTGACAGTCTGTGTGGAGTATGCGCATTCTCTCCATGTCTGTGTGGATTTCTGAGTTCTCCAGGTTCTTCCCACAGTCCAAAGATGTGCGGGTTAAATTGATTGGCCATGCTAAATTGCCCCTTTGTGTCCCAATAGATGTAGATTAGGTGGATTAGTGGGGTAAAAATGTAGGGCTACAGGGATAGGGCCTGGGAAAGATGAGTCGGGCATTGGGGAAGATGCAATAAAGTCACCCCTCTCTTCAAAACCTGGCAAATGGAGTTTAAAGTGGGGAAGTGTGAGGTCATGTATTTCAGTTGGAGGAATCAACAGGGAGATTATCTAAATGGAGAGCGGCTGCCGGTGAGTGAAGTACAGAGGGATCTTGGTGTTCTTGTGCATGAATCACAAAAAGCTAGCAGGCAGGTTCACACAATAGGTAAAAAGGAAAATGGCATTTTGGCTTTTAGTGCAAAGGGGTTGGAGTTTAAAAACAGGGAGGTTTTGTTGCATCTGTACAGTGTGTTGGTGATGCCTCACCCGGGATAATGCATACAGTTTTGATCCCCTTATCTAAACAAGGATATAGTAATATTGGACATAGTCCAAAGGAAATTCACCAGGCTAATTCCTGGGATAGGAGGGTTGTCTTATCACGAGGGAGTAAATTGTCAAGGTCTGTGTTCCTTGAAATTTTGAAGACAAAGGAGTTATTGAAACATTTCAGATCCTGAGGGGGCTTGACAGGGTAGATGGTGAGATATTTTCAAACAAAATAAAGGGTCAGTCATTTAAAACTGAGGTGTGCAGGAATTTCTTCTCACAGAGGATGATGAAGCTCTGGAATTCCCCGCCCCAAAGGGTGGTGGAGGCTGGATCGTTAGAAGTATTTAAAGTGGAGGTGGATACATATTTGATAGATCGGGGAATAGAGGGCTATGGGGAAATGGCACAGTATCATAGAAATCATAGAAACCCTACAGTGCAGAAGGAGGCCATTCGGCCCATCGAGTCTGCACCGACCACAATCCCACCCAGGCCCTACCCCCACATATTTACCCACTAATCCCTCTAACCTACGCATCTCAGGACTCTAAGGGGCAATTTTTAACCTGGCCAATCAACCTAACTCGCACATCTTTGGACTGTGGGAGGAAACCGGAGCACCCGGAGGAAACCCACGCAGACACGAGGAGAATGTGCAAACTCCACACAGACAGTGACCCGAGCCGGGAATCGAACCCGGGACCCTGGAGCTGTGAAGCAGCAGTGCTAACCACTGTGCTACCGTGCTGGAGTTGAAACCAGCATCAGTCAGCTATGATCTGATTGAATGGCGGGACAGGCTTCAAGGGCCTGGTGGCCGCTCCTGCTTCTATTTCTCGTGATCAGTTGCTGCAAGTCAACAATTTCCCCCAGAATGAGAAAATAAATGGAAAGGGGGAAAAAAGAAAGTGTTTTACTCACAGATGTTGAAGACAGAAGGAAGTTTGAGCCTGTCTGAAGCTCAATCTTCATTCAGAAAGAGAGCAGCAGCAGCTTCGCTGGGCAGGAATGAGCAGCTGAACAAGCTCATTGTGCAACTTCCGCATTCAGACAATAGGGGAGCTCTGATTGGCTGGAGGACCCGAGTACTGCCGGTCCTCCAGAGTTCCCATTGGTCAATCCCACGCAGACAGACAATGAGGGGCGGAGCCCCACGTGGGGGTGGGCGGGACTTTGCCCTCCAGCCGCGCTTGAGCTGTTGTCCAATGGGAAAGGCTGGAAGACCCGGACAGACAATGGTCAGTGCGCCAGCTGTGGCCCGGGCCCCGCCCCACACCCGCACATGCGCATTCCCCCAAAACCCGCACATGCGCACTTCTGATTCACTTCCGCTCACCAGCTCTGGCCAATGGGAAGACTTGGAGGACCGGAAAGACCGTGGTCCTCCAGCCAATCAGAGCGCGGGCTTTGTGTGAATGAAGATTGAGCTTCAGACAGACTCAAACTTCCTTCAGTCTCAACCTAAAAGAGGCCAACATCTGTGAGTAAAACACCTTCTTTTCTCATTCTGGGGGTAATTGGAGAATTGCAACAACTGAAGGAAAAGGAAGTGAATCCAGGGAGAGTGCAGACTCAGGAAAGGTTGGCCCAGGTCTCTCTCTCTCTCTTAAAGAAATTTAAGAGAAACATAGAAGATAGGAGCAGGATAAGCCATTTGGCCCTTCGAGCCTGCTCTGCCATTCATTAAGATCATGGATGATCAAGCAACTCAATAGTCTAATCCTGCTTTCTCCCCATAACCTTTGATCCCATTTGCTCCAAGTGCTATATCGAGCCGCTTTTGAATACATTCAATGTTTTGGCATCAATTACTTCCTGTGGTCATGAATTCCACAGGCTCACCACTCTTTGGGTGAAGAAATGTCTCCTTACCTCCGTCCTAAATGGTCTACCCTGAATCCTCAGACTGTGACCCTTGGTTCTGGACTCCCCCACCATCAGAAACATCCTCCCTGCAGCTATCCTGTCTCGACCTGTTAGAATTTTATAAGTCTCTATGAGATCCTCCCTCATTCATCTGAACTCCAACGAAAACCATCCTAACCTCGTCAGTCTCTCCTCATACATCAGTCCCGCCATTCCCTGAATCAGCCTGGTAAATATCCTTTGCTCTCTCAGCTTGACACATTTATTTGTCTGTCAAAAAGGATGGTCTTTTTCCTCATGTTCACATTAAAGGGCAGCTTTCCCCAGGAGATGGCTGACATTTAAGGGGACAGTACGTTAATATAGGACAGAGATATGTCTAGTGTTATTATATGTTAGCCAGATTAGATATATTATTTATGTTTCTGTAATAAAATACTTTTATTATTATTTCTTGCATTGTAATATAATGCTGTAGCGATGTTATACATTTCCAGTCATAAAGTCATTACAGCACAGAAGGAATCCATTCGGTAACTCGAGTCCATGCTGACTCTCTGTATAACATTCTAGTCCCATTCCCACTCTATATCCCCATTCTCCTGAAAGTTTATTTCCTTCAAGTGCCCATCCACTTTCATTTTTAAATAGAATCCATAGATATGGATGGAGATTTACAACTTTTTGGGAATGAAATAGGAAAGAATGTTCCATAGAAACTAGAATTGTCTGCTCTGAATTTCTATCCTATACTGACTGTGATGACTTTTGTAAACTCATTTCACAGGATTTTGAATGAAGAATCACAGGCAAAAATCTCAACGGTCACATCTAGACAGAGTCATATTCCTTGGGATCTGAATATCTTGTAATATGGAACTGTAGCTACGTTATATCTTTCCAGACGTCTCTTCCCTCAGAGGGTTGTTAGTCTTTTGGATTTCTCTTCCACAGGGACCAGTGGAGGCTGAGGATCATTGAATATATTCCAGTTAGACAGATCTTTGACTGACAATGGTGTCAAGGGTTATAGGGAACAGACAAGAAGATGGAGCAAAAGCTAAGATGTGGGGGGATTTCTTCACTCAAGGATGTGGTAAAGCTTTGGAATTCTCAACCCCTGAGGACAGTGAAGCCTCAGTCATCAACTATTTTCAAGAGAGAGATTGATTGGTTTCTAGATATTGAAGATATCAAGGGATATGGGTTTAGTGTGGGGAGAATGATGCTGAGGTAGATGAACAAATTATCTCATTGAATAGTTTAAAAGTCTCGATGGGCCAAATGGCCGACTGCAGCTCCTATTTGTTATGGTCTCTGTGTCCAGGACAGGAAGCAGTGAGCATGGATCTGTCAATCAGCCTCAATCAGCACCTTCAGGAGAATTGGGAGGGTGAATATTAGATACAGCAGAGTGAGAATGGAGGGAGAGTGTGTGGAACGGAGATTTACAGCTTTTTGGGACTGAAATAGGAAAGAATGTTCCATAGAAACTAGAATTGTCTGTTCTGAATTTCTATCCTGTACTGACACTGATGACTTTTGGAAACTCATTTTACAGGATGTTGAAAGAGGAATCACAGGCCGAAATCTCAAACGTCACGTCAGATCTGACAGAGTCATATTCCTTGGGAGCTGAATATCATCGGCCTTTGAATCCAGAAGGAGAAATAATTGTCCAGTCTGTTGATTTGAAAAGATTTCAAAGGTCAATGTGACTGGAAAAGCACCAACACACTGCCACACTCGAGTGAGAGTGTTCCAGTGCACGGACTAAAGAGCTTTAACCAGTTACACAGCCTGAATAAATATCACACCATTCACAGCAGGGAGAGACTGTACCCGTGTTCTGTGTGTGGACGAGGCTTCAACTGATTGTCCACCCAAGAGAGAGGCAAGGACACCTGCACCATGGAGAAACCATGGAAATGTGGGGACTGTGGGAAGGGATACAGATACCCATCAGAGCTGGAAGTTCATCGGCGCAACCACACTGGGGAGAGACCATTCATGTGCTCTCAGTGTGGGGAGGGATTCACTCAGTCATCCAGCCTGCAGTCACACCAGCGAGTCCACACTGAGGAGAGACTGTTCACGTGTTCTCAGTGTGGGAAGGGATTCACTCGGTCATCCGACCGGTGGGCACACGAGCGCGTTCATACTGGGGAGAGGCCATTCAGCTGCTCTCAGTGTGGGAAGGGATTCTGTGATTCATCCAGCCTGCTGAGACACCAGCGAGTTCACACTGGGGAGAGGCCGTTCACCTGCTCTCAGTGTGGGAAGGGATTCTGTGATTCATCCAACCTGCTGAGACACCAGCGAGTTCACACTGGGGAGAGGCCGTTCACCTGCTCTCAGTGTGAGAAGGGATTCACTCGATTATCCAACCTGCAGAGACACCAGCGAGTTCACACTGGGGAGAGACCGTTCACCTGCTCTGTGTGAGAAGAGATTCAGTCTTTCATCCCAGCTCCTGAGACACCAGCGAGTTCACACTGGGGAGAGGCCATTCACCTGCTCTCAGTGTGGGAAGGGATTCACTTGGTCAAAACAGCTGCAGAGACACCAGCGAGTTCACACTGGGGAGAGGCCATTCACCTGCTCTCAGTGTGGGAAGGAATTCACTCGGTCATCCCAGCTGCAGAGACACCATGAAGTTCACACTGGGGAGAGGCCATTCACCTGCTCTCAGTGTGGGGAGGGATTCACTCAGTCATCCCGCCTGCTGAGACACCAGCAAGTTCACACTGGGGAGAGGCCGTTCACCTGCTCTCAGTGTGGGAAGGGATTCACTCGATTATCCAGCCTGCGGATACACCAGCGAATTCACACTGGGGAGAGGCCGTTCACCTGCTCTGTGTGAGAAGAGATTCAGTCTTTCATCCCAGCTGCTGAGACACCAGCGAGTTCACACTGGGGAGAGGCCATTCACCTGCTCTCAGTGTGGGAAGGGATTCACTTGGTCAAAACAGCTGCAGAGACACCAGCGAGTTCACACTGGGGAGAGGCCATTCACCTGCTCTCAGTGTGGGAAGGAATTCACTTGGTCATCCCAGCTGCAGAGACACCATGAAGTTCACACTGGGGAGAGGCCATTCACCTGCTCTCAGTGTGGGGAGGGATTCACTCAGTCATCCCGCCTGCTGAGACACCAGCAAGTTCACACTGGGGAGAGGCCGTTCACCTGCTCTCAGTGTGAGAAGGGATTCACTCGATTATCCAGCCTGCGGATACACCAGCGAGTTCACACTGGGGAGAGGCCGTTCACCTGCTCTCAGTGTGGGAAGGGATTCAGTCTTTCATCCCAGCTGCTGAGACACCAGCGAGTTCACGAGTGATTCCAGGGGTTGGATTCTGCTGTTATTGTTTCTGCTCTCAATTCCATCCAGGACTGCATTTTGTTCATTCTCACAGTTGGTCAATGGGGAGGATGCTCTGATTGTGGGAAGGGATTCACTGATTCATCCGACCTGCTGAAACACCAGAGAATTCACACTGGGGAGAGGCCATTTATCTGCTCCGAGTGTGGGAAGGGATTTACTCAGTCATTCAACCTGCTAAAACACCAGCCAAGTCACACTGGAGAGAGGCCATTCACTTGCTCCAGTTGTGGGAAGGGATTTATTGATTCATCCAGCCTGCGGAGGCACCAGCGAGTTCACACCGGGGAGAGACCATTCACCTCCTCTGATTGTGGCAAGGGTTTCAGTCAATCATCCAACCTGGTAAAGCACCAGCGAATTCACACTGGGGACAGGCCATTCACCTGCTCCGTGTGTGGGAAGGGATTCACTCAGTCACCTCACCTGCTGAAACACCATCATGTTCACGAGTGACTGCAAGGACTGAATTTTGCTGTTAATCTCATCGAGGTCCCAACCATTTTCATTGGTGTCTGTTTCTGCTGATGTTAATAAACCCTGGCCCAGTTGTAAGATTTGTATTGTGGATTGTCTTGTCTGAGTCCTGAACTCGTAAATAAAAACAAGAAGTGCTGTAAAAACTCAGCAGGTCTGACAGCATCTCTGGAGAGAGAAACAGAGCTAATGTTTTGACACTGAAGAAGAGTCACATTCAACTGGAAACATTAACTGTTCCTGTCTTTACAGATTCTGTCAGACGTACTGAGATTTTGCAGCAACTTCTGCTTTTAGAATGATGGTGAATGCTGGATACGTGAATCAGAGATTGGTGTAAAACTGGGATCTGCTCCTAAATGAAAGTGAAACAGCAGGTTAAAGTTTCCAGCCTGAAAATTACTCTGGTTATTATTCTATATCTACCATTTTAAGGCTGGTTTTAACTCATTTAAAATAAACCTATTTAAAATATATTTGTTAAAGTCAGTATTAAAATACGAGTTGGATGAGTTCACAGGAGCCTGTTAACCGCTGGGACAATTATTCAACAAACATTGGATCTCCAGATAGAGAAGAAGCTGCAGTTTGTTTGCAGGAATTCCCTGTTTTATTGATGTGTGTGTGTTAGACATCCGGACAACTAAAAATACACAAACCTGGACATCAATGGTGATCTGATTGACAGTTACTCTGGGAATCACTCCCACTGTGAAACTTCAGCACTGACACTGCTGAATGTTGTCGGCTCAGGGAGTGGGGCCTCCAGGAGTGGACTGTAAAAATGCTGGGTTTCAGTATCCTGACTAATATATGGTGAGGAACCAGAAAAACCCTTACTGAGGAACTGCCTGGGGTTTTACCAGTGTAGGTTCAGGGGCGAATGATTCCTGACTCCCTGAAATGTCTGATATTGAACCCAGTTTGGAACAAGATTCATTCAGTTTCCAGGAGAATAGAGACAAATATCACCCACAACTGAGAGAGAGAAAAACAGCCACCTTGATCAATGACTTGGATGAAGCCAGAATTGATGATACAAACATAGGTAGAAAAGCAAGTTGTGAGGTTATTACAAAAAATCTGTAAGGGACACAGATAAGTTACCTGAATGGACAGAAAAATGGCAGATGGAGTATAGTGTGGGAAAGTGGGAGCTTTTCCACTTTGGCAGGAAGAGTGGAGAAGCAAAAAATTGTTTAAATATACAGAAACTGAAGAATACTGCCGTAGAGAGGAATCTGGGTGTCCTTGTACATGAATCGTGAACAAATAGGATGAAGGTACAGCAAGTAAAGAAGAAGGCAAATGGAGTGTTGGACTTTACTGCAAGGGGGTGGAGTTTGAGAAAGGGAACTTGCTGCACCTACACAGGACATTGCTGAGATAGCAGCTGGAATACTGTGTGCGGTTCTGGTCTCCCTACTTATGGAATGACATGTTTTCATTGGAATGAGTTCAGAGAAAGTTCTAAGATGAAGGTGTTGTCTTTTGAGGAAAGGGTTGTGAAGGTGGAGGGGAGAACTCTCCCATCCCACCCACCACAGGAATCGTAGCAGGCCGGGGGGTGGACCACACAAAGGTCCTTTGACCTTGGTGGGGGGGGGGGGGGATTCTCCAGTTTTGGGGAAGTGAGGCCAAAGAATCCAACTCGTTGTCTTTTGGGGAAGGGTTGCACCTATACTCATTGGGTTTGGAAGAATGAGCAGTCAACATTCTGAAACATGTAAGATTCTCATGGACAGTTGACAGGCGAGAGGCCAAGAGGATGATTCATGAAGGAGTCTTGAACTTGATGCCACAGATCTACAAGGAAGCCAAGGGTATTATTTTAGCCCTTACAGACACCAATACTTTATCCTCAGTTTTAGTCAGGTTAGTCAGAGGTTTAGTCAGGTGTGGTGAAAGCTTCAACCAATCATCTGGCCTTTTGGAACATAATTTGCAGTCACAGGGAGATGCCATGGAAATGTGGGGATTGTGGGAAGAACATAAGAACTAGGAGCAGGAGTAGGCCATCTGGCCCCTCGAGCCTCATGGCTGATCTTTTTGTGGACTCAGCTCCACTTACACGCCCGCTCACCATAGCCCTTAATTCCTTTACTGTTCAATAATTTATCTATTCTTGCCTTAAAAACATTCAATGAGGTAGCCCCAACTGCTTCACTGGGCAGGGAATTCCACAGATTCACAACCCTTTGTTTGAAGAAGTTCCTCCTCAACTCAGTCCTAAATCTGCTTCCCCTTATTTTGAGGCTATGCCCCCAAGTTCTAGTTTCACCTGCCAGTGGAAACAACTTCCCTGCTTCTAATCTATTCCCTTCATAATCTTATATGTTTCTATAAGATCTCCCCTCATTCTTCTGAATTCCAATGAGCATAGCCCCAATTTACTCAGTCTCTCCTCATAAGCCAACCCTCTCAACTCCAGAATCAACCTCGTGAATCTCCTCTGCACCCCCTCCAGTGCCAGTATATCCTTTCTCAAGTAAGGAGACCAAAACTGTACACAGTACTCCAGGTGTGGCCTCACCAGCACCTTATACAGCTGCAACATAATCTCGCTGTTTTTAAACTCCATCCCTCTCGCAATGAAGGACAAAATTCCATTTGCCTTCTTAATTACCTGTTGCACCTGCAAACCAACTCTTTGAGATTCCTGCACAAGGACACCCCTGTCCCTCTGCACAGCGTAAGAAGTCTCACAACACCAGGTTAAAGTCCAACAGGTTTATTTGGTAGCAAATACCATAAGCTTTCGGAGCACTGCTCCTTCGTCAGATGGAGTGGAAATGTGCTCTCAAACAGTGCAAACAGACAAAATCAAGTTGCAGAATACTGATTAGAATGCGAATCCTCCAGCCAGCCAGGTCTTAAAGGTACAGACAATGTGGGTGGAGGGAAAATTAAACACAGGTTAAAGAAATGTGTATTGTCTCCAGACAGAACAGCTAGTGAGATTCTACAAGCCCAGGAGGCAAGCTGTGGGGGTTACTGATAATGTGACATGAATCCAACATCCCGGTTTAGGCCGTCCTCATGTGTGCGGAACTTGGCTATCAGTTTCTGCTCAGCGACTGCGCTGTCGTGTGTCGTGAAGGCTGCCTTGGAGAACGCTTACCTGAAGATCCAAGGCTGAATGCCCGTGACTGCTGAAGTGCTCCCCCAGAGGAAGAGAACAGTCTTGCCTGGTGATTGTCGAGCGGTGTTCATTCATTCGTTGTCGTAGCGTCTGTATGGTTTCCCCAATGTACCATGCCTCGGGACATCCTTTCCTGCAGCGTATCAGGTAGACAATGTTGGCCGAGTTGCAAGAGTAGGTACCGTGTACTTGGTAGATGGTGTTCTCACGTGAGATGATGGCATCCGTGTCAATGATCCGGCACGTCTTGCAGAGGTTTGTTTGAGGTCATTAGGTTACATTGAAGCTTCATATGTTTCATATGAAGCAATTTTTTAAAGCAGTATCTCGGCCTTTTGGCTAAGATGCAAATGAGATCAAGTCTTGGAGGAGGAATTGCTTTCCCTCCTCCAATCAGCTTGGCCTCTGCACAGTAGCACGCTGCAATTTTTTCCCATTTAAATAATAGTCAATTTTGCTGTTATTCCTACCAAAATGGATGACCTCACATTTACCAACATTGTACCCCATTTGCCAGACCCTCGCCCACTCACTTAGATTATCTATATCCCTTTGCAGACTTTCAGCGTCCTCTGCACACTTTGCTTAGTGTCATCTGCGAATTTTGACACACTACACTTGGTCCCCAACTCCAAATCATCTATGTAAATCGTAAACAATTGCGGTCCCAACACTGATCCCTGAGGCACACCACTAGTCACTGATCGCCAACCAGAAAAACACCCATTTACCCCCACTCTTTGCTTTCTGTTAGTTAACCAATCCTCTATCCATGCTAATACATTACCCGTAACACTGTGCACCTTTATCTTATGTAGCAGTCTTTGGTGCGGCACCTTGTCAAATGCCTTCTGGAAATCCAGATACACCACATCCACAGGTTCCCCATTGTCCACTGCACATGTAATGTTCTCAAAGAATTCCACCAAATTACTCAAACATGACCTGCCCTTCATGAACCCATGCTGCGTCTTACCAATGAGACAATTTATATCCAGATGTCTCGCTATTTCTTCCCTGATGATAGATTCAAGCATTTTCTCTCCTACAGAAGTTAAGCTAACCAGCCTATAGTTACCTGCCTTTTGACTACCTCCTTTTTTAAATGTTTGTGATTTTGTGAAACCTGTTTTTGTTGTCTGAGCTGACTGGAATTAGAGCCAGAGCAGGAGTAATCCAGGAGAATGATTTGGAGGTAAAGCAAAATCCAGCAGATGCTGGAGTTCTGAAAAGAACCGACCTGCTGAGTTTATCCAGCATTTTCTCTATTTATTATAATGAGTTTGGGACCTGGGTTTGAATCCCACCACGTTTCAATAAAAATATTGATGAGCATGAATTAATTGTTGTAAAAACACATCTGGTTCTCTAATGCCCTTTAAGGAAGGAAATCTGCCGCCCTGATCCAGTCTAACCGACATGTGACTGGATTCACAAACAATTCAAGGGCTGACTGGGTAAACAGGGAATGTCACCATCAGAAAAACAGAGCCCCCTGGAGGGCAGAAGGGTTAGGACAGGTTACGGAGAGGTTAAAACTGTCATCATTGAGAACAACACATTAGTGGAACAACTGGTCCCAAACACAATCTCTTGTAATTAGTGTGGCAGGGTGTGGTGAATCAGGTTTAAAAAGAGTCAAATTATATATGTTTTCTAGTTTGGACAACCACATTTAAATCTGGGACTCGGATGAGGATATGAATTGGTGTTTGGTGGTAAGATCTAAATCTGTGTATTACGCCGTGAAGCCTTAAACCCAGAGTGAGAATATTTCAAACCAGGGTTCAAAATAAATGGCTGTGGATGGTGAATTCACTCTCAAAAGAAAACAAAGAAAATTACAGCACAGGAACATTCCTTCGACCCTCCAAGCCTGCACCAACCACGCTGCCCGACTGAACTGAAATCCCCTCCCCTTCTGGGGACCATATCCCTCCATTCCCATCCTATTCATGTATTTGTCAAGACGCCTCTTAAAACTCACTATTGTATCTACTTCCACTACCTCCCCCGGCAGCGAGTTCGAGGCACCCACCACCCTCTGGGTAAAAAACCTGCCTCGTACATCTCCTTTAAACCTTGCCCCTCGCACCTTAAACCTGTGCCCCCGAGTAATTGACTCTTCTACCCTGGGAAAAAGCTTCTATCCACTTTGCCCAAGCCCCTCACAATCTTGTAGACTTTGTCAGATCGCCCTCAACCTGCGTCGTTCCAGTGAGAACAAACCAAGTTTCTCCAACCTCTCCTCATAGCTAATGCCCTCCATGCCAGGCAACATTCTGGTAGATCTTTTCTGTACCCTCTCCACTCTCCAAAGCCTCCACATCCTTCTGGTAGTGTGGCGACCAGAATTGAACACTATATTCCAAGTGCGGCCTAACTGAGGTTCTATAAAGCTGCAACATGACTTGCCAAAAGGCCCGCAGAAATTCTGTCTTGGGAGGAGCAACTGGAAGAAAATAAATCATCCTGTACATGGGAGAGACAGAAACTGTGAGGACCATCTCCTCCAATCACAGATTCTGTCTCTCCCGATGTTGCTACATCTGCAGAGACAGAGTCTCAAATTGGAGGAACAGCTTTGCCACCTATTTTGAGAAAAGAAGTTCACTGACTCAGCAGCCTATCGGTGATGTGTGGAGGAGTTGTGTCTTCCTGCTACAGAACTAGTTTCATAGCAGTGTGAGCCTCAAAAGGAATGATCCAACCATCGGCAGAGCTTTCCCCATTCTGCTGAACAAGTCTCAATTATTTTTATATATCTCAGGAGGTGGGGTTTACAGCTCAGGAATTGGAGTAACCAGATATTGTGAACATACTTACCAATCACTTGGGTCGTCACATTAGAAATTGAGATCCATTCATCCAGGTTCATATTCTAAACTGCTTTTATTTGCAGTTTAATGTTCACAGACAACATACAGAATCCCCGGTCAGAGCTGATCTCAGCTGGTGTAGTGAGGTTATTGATGGGTTATCAATGTAAATCCACACACAATGAAGATCAGAATCGGGAGAGATTTTTCCTGCTCCACCGTCTGAACCAATGAACATCTGATTCAGTTACCTTGTGTCCAATAGTTAGAATTCTCATTTTGGAAAGAGTATGGGAGTATTTTTAAAGTAAATTAACAAAACATATCATTCATAGATTCCAATTTAAAAGATTTAATATATACACAGTCTTCAGTATTTGTGCTATCTTATTCAAAGAAGTAAACTAACAGAAACACAAAAGGTAATGTTACTACGTGACTACATCACTAATAAAGGAGTTACTGAGAATGGAAACCGATGCCCTGGAAACCAAAAAATAGCCCTTAAAAATCAAAGAGTAGCTTTCCAGAAAATCTCAATACAAGCATTGAAAATAAATACTTTGTGCCCTGCAGATGGATCTTTCAGAGACTGAATTGTAGATTTTGCCCAAAGATCAAATTAGAATTGAAGCAAAAGTTCTTAACTTTATTCTAAACAGGTTCCTGTTGAGAGTTCTTCAGTTAAGAGGGAAGATCACTGGTGGTGCTTTTAAAAAGTGACATTGCAGCCCGGAAAATCAGTGACACTTCCAGAATATTAAATTCCAGCTAGTTATAGGGTTTGTTCACATCAGCAGAAATAAAATATTGTCAGACTGTCAATACTGAACAGCAGCAAAAACAGCAGAATCCAACCCCTGCAGTCACTTGTGAACTTGTTGATGTCTCAGGAGCCATTGTGACTGAGTGAATCCCTTCCCACACACAGAGTAGTTGAATGGCCTCTTAGTGTGAGTGCGTTGGTGAGCCAGCAGGTTGAAAGACTGCGAATCCTTTCCCACACACGGAGCAAGTGAATGGCCTCTCCCCTGTGTCAACTCGCTGGTGAGCAGAGAGGTTGGATGGCCGATTGAATCCCTTCCCACACACTGAGCATGTGAATGGTCTTTCTGCAGTGTGAGTGCGTCGGTGAGCAGTGAGGTTGGATGACTGCCTGAAATTCTTTCCACAGTCAGTGCAGCTGAATGGCTTCTCTTCAGTGTGAATTTTCTGGTGTCTCAGCAGGGTGGGTAAAACTGTGAATCCCTTTCCACACACAAAGCAAGTAAACGGTCTCTCCCCAGTGTGAATTCGCTGGTGTGCAATGAGGGAGGATGCCTGTCTGAAACTCCGTCCACAGTCAGTGCAGCTGAATGGCTTCTCCTCAATGTGAACTCGCTGATGTGACAGTAAGTGGGATGACCCAGTGAATCCCTTCCCACAGTCGGAGCAGGTGAACGGCCTCTCCCCAGAATGAACTCACTGGTGTGACAGCAGGTGGAATGACTGACTGAATCCCTTCCCACACACGGAGCAGATGAATGGTCTCTCCCCGGTGTGAGTGCGTTGGTGCACAGTGAGTGCTGAAGAATGCCTGAACCTCTTCCCACAGGAGGTGCAGGTGAATGGCTTTTCCTCAGTGTGAATTCTCTGGTGAGACCAAAGGCCAGATGACTGAATGAATCCCTCCCCACAGACAGAACAGGTGAACGGTCTCTCACCAGTGTGACTGTGCCGATGGTTTTCCAGCAGGGAAGGGTAACTGAATCCTTTCCCACAGTCCCCACATTTCCACGGTTTCTCCATGATACTGGTGTCCTTATGTTTCTCCAGGTTAAACGATCAGTTGAAGCCTCGTCCACACACAGAACACGTGTACAGTTTCTCCTTGCTGTGAATGGTGTGATGTTTTTTCAGGCTGTGTAACTGGATAAAGCTCTTTCCACAGTCAACTCACTGAAACACTCTCACTCGGGTGTGCGTGTATCTTGGTGCTTTTTCAGTCACACAGATGTTTGAAATCTTCTCCTCCAGACAGAAGACAAACATTTCTCCTTCCACGTTCAAAGTCTGAGGATATTTAAGTCCAAGTGAATCGAGACTCTGTCTGATTTTGATGTGATGTTTCTTCACCTCACCTGTAAAAGGAGTTTACAAAATTAATCACTGTCAGTCCAGGATAGAAATTTTGAACAGGCAATTCTAATTCTCTGGAACATTTCTTCCTCTCTTGTTCCCCAAATCAATAAATTCCTGTCCCACACACTCTCCCTCCTCCCTGGTTTGAAATCCAAACCCATCTCACCATTTCTTTCCTCCACTCCCAGTTTGCTCCCTCCCTCTCCTCTGTCTGGGTTCAGTTCTGATGTGGAGATGCCGGTGTTGGACTGGGGTGAACACAGTAAGAGTTTTAACACCAGGTTAAAGTCCAACAGGTTTATTTGGTAGCAAACACCTAATGGTAGCGAATGGCGTTTGCTACCAAATAAACCTGTTGGACTTTAACCTGGTGTTGTTAAAACTCTTACTGGGTTCAGTTCTCCAGCTGTTGTCTGCAGACTGACAATAAAACCAATGGGTCTTATTGGGGGTGTTGGGGCCTCCAGCGGGTGTTTGTGAATCCTCCCCGCCCACCTCCCAGGGTTTCCTTCCTTCCCAGAGATCAGAGTCCTCATTGATTTGAGGCCAAAGTGTAACCTCTTATTTATTGTCCCCCTCCCCCATCCTCTGATGTGAACCATCCTCCAGTGGCTGAGCCAGGATGGGGCCGTTAACCTGGGCCTGTTCCCGGGAGGGAGGGAGGGAGAAGCCCCGCAGCTGCAAACCAGGGAGCTGACAATGATTCTGAAGGGTTTGCGGATCCACAAAGTGTTTCCAAATCCTCCCAGCCACCGCCTAACGCTGACTCCGCTTCTCCGGGACAAACAAGCGCCAAGGACAGCAATGACACTGCGCATGCTCCACATCACAATGCCCGGGGACTGATTGACGGCAGCTCCGGACCAATAGGAAGAAGAGGCGGGGCTGGAGGACCGAGCGGGAGCGGCTGGTCCTCCAACCAATCGGAGTGAATGAGGGGCGGGACCTCAAGCATGCGCAGTGCGGGTGAACCAGATAAACCTGTTGGACTTTAACCTGGTGTTGTTTGACTTGTTGCTGTGTTTACCCCAGTCCAACGCCGGCATCTCCACATCAGTGCGGGTAATGGCAGACGGCCGGTTTTAGTTTGGAAGCGAGATCAATGAAGGGAAAGGAATGACTGGCAAATGGGAGGTTTTAAAAGTGTGATATCAAGAGTCCAGAGGCAGTATATTCCTGTTAAGATGAAGGGAAAGAATGGTAAATTTAGGGTTCTCTGGCAGACAAGGGACATTGAGGCTCTGGTCAGGTAAAAAGAAGGAAGCATACATTGGGTTCAGGCAATCGGGGACAAGTGAATCACTCTGACTATAAAAAGTGTAAGAAAATACTGAAGAGGGAAATCAGGAGGACAAAAAGAGGGTATGATATGGATCTGGCAGGTAAGATTAAAGAAAATTCCAAGAGGTTCTGTAGCTATATTAAGAGTAAAAGGGTGGCTAGAGAGAGAATAGATCCCCTTAAAAATCAGTATGGCCATCTGTGTGTGGAGCCACAGGAGATGGGTGAGCTTTTTAATGAATACTTCTCCTCTGTGTTTACTGCGGAGAGCACCATGGGTGCTAAAGAAATAAGGGAAACAAGTGGTGATGTCTTGGGCATACGCATGTTACTTGGGAGGAGGTATCTGCAGCCTTATAAAAGCAAATTACTGCGGATGCTGGAATCTGAAACCAAGAGAGAAAATGCTGGAAAATGTCAGCAGGTCTGGCAGCATCTGTAAGGAGAGAAAAGAGCTGATGTTTCTTGTCTCGATGACCCTTTGTCAAAGCTCTGAAACATCAGTTCTTTTCTCTCCATACAGATGCTGCCAGACCTGCTGAGAATGGGGAGAGAGTGTGTGGGATGGAGATTTACAGCTTCTGGGGAATGAGAGAGGAAAGAATGTTCCATAGAAATTGTCTGTTCTGAATTTCTATCCTGTACTGACACTGATGACTTTTGGAAACTCATTTTACAGGATATTGAAAGAGGAATCACAGGCCGAAATCTCAAACGTCACGTCTCGATCTGACAGAGTCTTATTCCTTGGGACCTCAATATCATCGGATTTTGAATCCAGGAGGAGAAATGATTGTCCAGTCTGTCAATTTGAAAAGATTTGAAATGTCAGTGTGAGTGAAAAAGCATCAACACACTGCCACACTTGAGAGAGAGTGTTCCAATGCACTGACTAAAGAGCTTTAACCAGTTACACAGTCTGAATAAATATCACACCATTCACAGCGGGGAGAGACTGTAATCTTGTTCTGTGTGTGGACGAAGTTTCAACTAATTGTCCACCCAAGAGAGAGGTAAGGACACCCGCACTATGGAGAAACCGTGGAAATGTGCGGACTGTGGGAAAAGATACAGAGCCCCATCTCTGCTGGCAGCTCATCGGCGCAGCCACACTGGGGCGAGACCATTCACCTGCTCTCAGTGTGAGAAGGGATTCATTCAGTTATCCAGTCTGCGGACACACCAGCGAGTTCACACTGGGGAGAGGCCATTCACCTGCTCTGAATGTGGGAAGGGATTCACGCAGTCATCCCACCTGCAGACACACCAGCGAGTTCACACTGGGGAGAGGCCCTTCACTTGCTCTCAGTGTGGAAAGGGATTCATTCAGTTATCCAGCCTGCAGAGACACCAGCGAGTTCACACTGGAGAGAGGCCGTTCACCTGCTCTCAGTGTGGGAAGGGATTCACTCAGTTATCCAGCCTGCGGACACACCAGCGAGTTCACACTGGGGAGAGGCTGTTCACCTGCTCTCATTGTGGGGAGGGATTCACTTGTTCATCTACCCTGCGGACACACCAGCGGGTTCACACTGGGGAGAGGCCATTCACCTGTTCTCAGTGTGGGAAGGGATTCACTCAGTTATCCAGCCTGCAGAGACACCAGCGAGTTCACACTGGCGAGAGGCCGTTTACCTGCCCTCAGTGTGGGAAGGGTTTCAGCGTTTCATCCCGGCTGCTGAGACACCAGCAAGTTCACGAGTGATTCCAGAGGTTGGATTCTGCTGTTATTGTTTCTGCTCTCAGTGGCATCCAGGACTGTATTTTGTTCATTCTCACAGTTGGTCAAAGGGAAGGGTCAGAGGGTTTCTTTGTGCTGGACTGGCCGGTCTCAGTCTCCAGTGGGCTGATGTTCTTTGAGTCTTTTTGCGAATACCTGGTTTCAAATGTCACAAGGATCACAGAGTGACAGGGTGTTAGGAAGTTTAGAGATATTTAGTCAGAAGAAAACAGAGGTTGGCAGTGCAAAGGTACATTTCTGAATGGAGGGCTGTGACAAGTGACATTCCTCAGCGATCAGTGCTGGGACTTTTGCTGTTTGTAATATATATAAATGATTTGGAGGATAATGTAACTGGTTTGATTGGTAAGTTTGTGGACGACACAAAGGTTGGTGGAATTGCGGATAGCGATGGGGACCGGCAGAGGATACAGCAGGATATAGATCAGTTGGAGACTTGGGCGGAGAGATGGCAGATGAAGTTTAATCCGGACAAATGTGAGGTAATGCATTTTGGAAGGTCTAATACAGTTGGAAATATACAGTTATTGGCAGAACCCTTAAGAGTATTGCTAGGCAGAAGGATCTGGGTGTACAGGTACACAGGTCATTGAAAGTGGCAATGCAGGTGGAGAAGGTCGTCAAGAAGGCATACGGCATGCTTGCCTTCATCGGCCGGGGCATTGAGTTTAAAAATTGGTAAGTCATGTTGCAGCTTTATAGAACCTTAGTTAGACCGCACTTGGAATCTAGTGTTCAATTCTGGTCACCATAGTACCAGAAGGATGTGGAGGCTTTGGAGAGGGTACGGAAAATATTTATCAGGATGTTGTCTGGTGTGGAGGGCATTAGCTATGAGGAGAGGTTGGAGAAACTTGGTTTGTTCTCACTGGAACGACGGAGGTTGAGGGGGGGCGACCTGATAGAAGTCTACAAGATTATGAGGGACATGGACAGAGTGGATAATCTGAAGCTTTTTCCCAGGTTGGAAGAGTCAATTACTAGGGGGCATAGGTTTAAGGTGCAAGGGGCAAGGTTTAAAGGAGATGTACCAGGCAGGTTTTTTACACAGAGGGTGGTGGGTGCCTGGAACTCGTTGCCGGGGAAGGTAGTGGAAGCAGATATGATAGTGACTTTTAAGATGTGTCTTGACAAATATATGAAACGCATAGGAATAGAGGGATATGGTCCCTGTAAAGGGAGGGGGTTTTAGTTCAGACGGGCAGCATGGTTGCTGCAGGCTTGGAGGGCCAAAGGGCTTGTTTCTGTGCTGTAATTTTCTTTGTTCTTCGTTCTGTTTGGAACATCCCAAATGGCCATCCAATTTCCTTTTTAATTGTTTATTGTCTCCACTTCCTCCACCCTCTTAGGCAGCGAGTTTCAGGTCATTACCATTCGCTGCATCAGAATATTCTTCCTCACATCTCCCCCCCACCCCCCCCTCCCCCCTCCCCCTCCCCGCCACTACCCCCCCCCCCCACTCCTCCCCCACTCCTCCCCTTGCATCTCTGACCCAAAACCATAAATCTGTGTGCCCCCCTCGTCCTTGTCCCATCAGCTAAGGGAACAGCTTTTCTTTGTCCACCTTATCTAAACCTGTCAGAATCTTGTCCACCTCGATCAAATCTCCCCTCAACCTCCTTTTCTCCAAGAGGAACAAGCCCAGCCTGACATCGACAATAAAGCACAAAGTAACAGAATATGTTAATACCTGAAATCAAATGGGAATGTTTAATTTCTGTTTTAAAGATATTGTGAATATATTGTCCTGGACAATAAAGGAATTGGAATAACTCACCTTGGGTGTGGTTGAATGGAATATATCAATCTGATATCCACCTGCAGTCCAGTGAAAGTCTGGAATATGTAGCTGGAAGTCCCTTCCTAATAGCACTGTGGGTGGATGTACACCTCAGGCATTGCAGCAGTTCAAGAAGGCACCCTTGGGGTTGAGGTTGACCATGGCCGAGGCAGCTCCATACAGCCACATATTCTGTTATAATTGAAGGACTGCAGATTGAATGTGAGGCATTATGGGACTGGACTATCTTGACCACATTCCTGTGACTGCCCGGAAACTCATGTGTCTATTTTAAAGAACAAAGAACAATACAGCACAGGAACAGGCACTTCGGCCCTCCAAGCCTGCGCTGATCATGTCTTCCTAACTAGACCATCCGTTTGTATCCCTCTATTCCCAGTCTGTTCATGTGGTTATCTAGATAAGTCTTAAATGATCCTCCCGTGTCTGCCTCAACCACCTTGCTTGGTAGTGCATTCCAGGCCCCCACCACCCTCTGTGTAAAATACGTCCCCTGCATATCTGTATTGAACCTTGCCCCCCTTACCTTGAACTTGTGACCCCTTGTGTTTGTCATTTCTGACCTGGGAATAAGCTTCCAACTGTTCACCCTATCTATGCCCTTCAGAATTTTGTAAACTTCTATTAGGTCGCCCTCAACCTCCGTCTTTCCAGGGAGAACAAACCTAGTTTACTCAATCTCTCCTCATAGCGAATACCCTCCATACCAGGCAACATCCTGGTAAATCTTTTCTGTACTCTCTCCAAAGCCTCCACGTCATCCTTCTGGTAGTGTGACGACCAGAACTGGACGCAGTATTCCAAATGTGGCCTAACCAACGTTCTATATAACTGCAACATCATATGCCAACTTTTATACTCTATGCCCCAATAAAGGCAAGCATGCCATATGCCTTCTTCACCCCCCTTTCCACCTGTGCTGCCACCCTTAAGGATCGTGGACTTGCGCACCCAAATCCCTCTTGTGTGTCTATACTCCTGATGGTTCTGCCATTTATTGTATAGCTCCCCCCTGCATTAGATCTACCAAAATGCATCACTTCGCATTTATCTGGATTAAGTTCCCTCGACAATCATTTTTGTCACCTCCTCAAAAAACGCAACCAAATTTGTGAGGCATGACCTCCCTTGTACAAAACCATGTTGTCTATCGCTAATGAGATTATTCAGTTCTAAATGTGTATAGATCCTATCTCTAAGAATCTTCTCCAACAATTTCCCTACCACGGACGTCAAGTTCACTGGCCTATAATTACCCGGGTTATCCTTGCTACCCTTCTTAAATAACGGGACCACATTTGCTATCCTCAAATCCTCTGGGACCTCACCTGTGTCCAATGAAGAAACAAAGATTTTTGTGAGAGGCCCAGAAATTTCATCTCTTGTCTCTCTCAGTAACTGGAAACTTGATAAGGTGCCCCATGCAAGGCTTATTGAGAAAGTGAGGGGGCATGGGATCCAAGGGGACATTGCTTTGTGGATCCAGAACTGGCTTGCCCACAGAAGGCAAAGAGTGGTTATAGACGGGTCATATTCTGCAGGGAGGTCGGTCACCAGTGGAGTGCCCCAGGGATCTGTTCTGGGAACCTTACTCTTCGTGATTTTTATAAATGACCTGGATGAGGAAGTGGAGGGATGGGTTGGTAAGTTTGCTGATGACACAAAGTTTGGAGGTGTTGTGGATGGTGTGGAGGGATGTCAGAAGTTGCAGCGAGACATTGATAGGATGCAAGACTGGGTGGAGAAGTGGCAGATGGAGTTCAACCCAGATAAGTGTGAGGTAGTTCATATTGGCAGGTCAAATAGGATGGCGGAATATAATATTAATGGTAGGACTCTTGGCAGAGTGGAAGATCAGAAGGATCTTGGGGTCCGAGTTCATAGGACGCTCAAAGCAGCTGTGCAGGTTGAGGCTGTGGTTAAGAAGGCGGATGGTGTACTGGCCTTCATCAATCGAGGAATTGAGCTTAGGAGTCGTGAGATAATGTTGCAGCTGTATAAGACCCTGGTCAGACCACACTTGGAGTACTGTGCTCAGTTCTGGTCGCCTCATTACAGAAGGATGTGGAAGCCATAGAAAGGGTGCAGAGGAGATTTACAAGGATGTTGCCTGGGTTGGGGAGCATGCCTTATGAGGATAGGTTGAGTGAGCTCAGTCTTTTCTCCTTGGAGAGACAAAGGATGAGGGGTGACCTGATAGAGGTGTATAAGATGTTGAGAGGTATTGATCGAGTGGATAGTCAGAGACTTTTTCCCAGGGCTGAAATGGTTGCCACAAGACCACACAGGTTTAAGGTGCTGGGGAGTAGGTACAGAGGAGATGTCAGGGGTAAGTTTTTCACTCAGAGGGTGGTGGGTGGTGGAGGCGGATTCGATAGGGTCTTTTAAGAGCCTTTTAGATAAGTACATGGAACTTAGTAAGATAGAGGGTTATAGGTAAGCCTCGTAATCGCTAAGGTAGGGACATGTTCGGCACGACTTTGTGGGCTGAAGGGCAGGTATTGTGCTGTAGTTTTTCTATGTTTCTATGGAACTTCCTTCCTAACAGCACTGTGGGTGTACGTACACCTCAGGCATTGCAGCAGTTCAAGAAGGCACCCTTGGGGTTGGGGTTGACCATGGCCAAGGCAGCTACATACAGCCACATATTCTGTTATAATTGAAGGACTGCAGATTGAATGTGAGGCATTGTGGGACTGGACTATCTTGACCATATTCCTGTGACTGCCCGGAAACTCGTGTCTATTTTAGTTTATAATTGAGGATTTCTGGGAATAAGTTAAATGGGGAAATATTAAGCACAGCCTGGAGGAATTTGGAATAACTGAGAATTTTATCCCCAGATAAAGAACAAAGATTTTGCCTGTGTTTGGGTGTAACGTGTTTGGGATTTTAAATCAACAAAGATGTTGCCTCTAAAATCAGTCCTTGGAAGTTGGCTTAAAAAAGGTTAAGTTATAATGAAGGATCTTGGATCTTATTTCAATCAAGGAGTTGTGAGTTTGTAGTGCTCTGTCCCTTTAAGAAGCTAAAGCTGCGAGAGAGAATGCTGAGGATTCATTGTTTGAAATTTACGAGCTGTGAGAATCTGTGTGTTTTGTTTGTTTTATGTGGATGTTTGTAGATGTGTTTTATCATTGTTTTGGGCTACATTTGTTAAGGTTTATCTTTCTGGAGAATTAACCTTACCATGAGTCTTTAATTAAAGGCATTTTTGGAAGTTTAAAAACAGGATCACAAGAACGCTTCAGGAATTAATTTTGGTTATTGTTGTTGTAAAGCACATGCTATGTTTCTCTGTTTGTGTGTGGATGATATTTGTGGGTTGAACGCTTCAAGCTTTCAGGTTTTCTGTCTGTGATTTAAATCAAACAGATTTTTAAAAAAGGAAGTGTGATCAATAAAACTTTTTTTGTTCAGAAGTTATGAACCTGGAGCCATATTTACTGGCCAGAGACAGGATTCCAGGATATTTTACTAAACATGTGGGAATTTTAATCCGAATACAATTCACCCATGTGAGAATGAGAGTTTTAATTTGTAATGGTTATTTAAAATTTGACACATGTGAAATGATTCTGACCAATCCTGTGTTGGATTGATCTTGGGTTAAACTTCCTGTCAGGTCCAAAGATTTATTCCTGACGCAAGTAACACAAAGAAAAGGAAAATTCTGGAATTGGATACTGAAGAAAAGAGTTTAAAAAGAGAGATTATTAAATAGAAATGTTCCCAGACCATGTGGTCATTAGATTAAAACAAAGGAAGGGTGCTGACGTCCATGAGAACTTTTAATCCATCCCATTTCTAACTAAGGGAGTCTATGTACAAAGAAAGCCCAAGAAAGACCCCCCCAAGGGGGGTCGGGAAAGCATCATGATGGGGGCACCTGTCCATGAGATGATCACATAGCCCCATAATGCCCAGATACTAATTTTAATGAACCTATAATGTATGTAATCTATCACCATTCTGATTGGATTGTGTCCAGCCGGGATGGGCTGAGTAACTGGATAAGAATTGATGATATTCTTTGTTGGGTGGAGTTGCACATGGTCAGCCCCTGTGGCTTCTCCCCGCTGGCGTAACTCAATAAACTGTTTGTCGATTGAATCAGGCACAACACACTGGGTACATTCCCACTTCATCCTTGGGAGTGGCCTGATAGGCCGTGGTCCAGACTAAATGTGGCCTTTGAGGGGCCTTTCATGAATCACATGTGTTTGCTCGTTGTAAATGTGCATTCAAAATGGTTGGAAGCACAGATCATGAGTAATATTCCAGCTCCTGTGACAATAGAGAAGCTCTGTCAAATTTTCACAAGCCCTGGGTTACCAGATTGGCTTGTTTCAGATAACGACACTCTGTTTACAAGTGAGGTGTTTCAGGAATTCCTGTAAAGGAATGGTCTACGCCATGTGCGTACTGCACCGTTTCATCTGGCTACAAATGGTCTCTCAGAAAGAGCTGTTCAAACTCTGAAGGAGGGATTGAAGAGAATGGCAAGCGATACTTTAAGAACAAGCTCTCAAGATTTTTGTTCCAGTTTCGCATCACACCACAATCCACAACCAGACTCTCTCCTGTGGAATTTTTAGGTAGAAGGTCGAAGTCTCATCTGGATCTGCTTCACCCAGATCTCAGAGCAAAAGTGAGCAGGAGACAAGAGAAGCAGAAGGAGGGACACGACTACCGCGCCAAAGAGAGGCAGTTCAAACCGGGTGATCAGGTTTATATCAGAAACTTTGGGAGTAACCAAAGGTGGTTACCGGGAATAATTTTAAACCAAAGTGGTCCAGTATCTTGGGTGGTGAGACTGTAAAACGGAAGAGTTGTTCGCAGACACCAAGACCATATTCGCTTGCGGTGTGACCCCGAGTCAGGAACAGTTTCAGAGTCAGCAACCATTACTGAGAACATGGCAGAGGGTCATGCTGCTGTGGATGTTCACCAGGAAATGGTTCCAGCTTTGCCAGTTGACTCTGCTGTGGGAGTGGAAGAGGAATGTTCATGTACAGATTCTCAAACTACCTCTTCACCTCCCATTCCAGAAACACCATTACAAGATTTACCAGTGGTATTGTACAGGTCGCAATGAAACCACAAAGCTCCTGACAGACTTCCGTATTGTTAAAGACATTACTTTGTTGTATTTCTGTCCTGATGGGGGATTGAAATTTAAGGAGAGGAGAAGTGTTACAGAGTGTTCTTCTCAACCTCTCTCCCTTCTGAGCACGTGCGGGCTTTGGGTGGGGTTTCAGTCTGCAAGTCCTGGCTGGTTCCAATGCTCCTGTTTCCTTTAGTTTGCCAATGATTTTTAACCTTTGTTATTTATTTATATAAAGAACATCCTGCTTTTAACAACACATTTGACTACCTTATTTGTGGACTGAAGTTTCCACAATTGTAAATCAGGAGATTAGTTAAATAGATAGCCTGAATTGAGAGACAATTAAAGAATACATGATTCATTAATACAGATGTTCGGCTGGAAATGTAAATTTGAATACAAAAGTTTATAACGTTTAGAATTATAAACATAATAAGAATGGTTAAAATGTGTGGGAATTATAAGATATTGCCTTCTGATGCCAACAGAATAGAAAAAACATAACAAGACTTGTTAGGGTGGCCCGGTGGCACACTGGTTAGCACTGCTGCCTCACAGTGCCAGGGACCTGGGTTTGATTCCCGGCTTGGGTGACTCTGTGGACTTTGCACGTTGTTCCCGTGTCTGCCGGGTTTTCTTCCGGGAGCTCTGGTTTCCTCCCACAGTCCGAAAGATGTGCTGGTTAGGTGCATTGACCATGCTAAATTCTCCCTCAGTGTAACCCAAACAGATGCCAGAGTTCGGTGACTCGGGGATTTTCCCAGGAACTTCATTTATTAGTGTCACAAGTCGGCTTACATTAACATTGCAATGAAGTTACTCTGAAAATCCCCGAGTCGCCACACTCAGGCGCCTGTTTGGGTACACTGAGGGAGAATTTAGCACGGCCAGTGCACCTAACTAGCAGGTCTTTCGGGCTGTGGGAGGAAACCGGAGCACCCGGAGGAAACCCACACAGACACGGGGAGAATGTGCAGACTGTGACCCAAGCTGGGAGTCAAACCCAGGCCCTGGCGCTGTGAGGCAGCAGCGCAAACCACTGTGCCCTACAGAGAGGTGTTGGGAGCTGTTGATTTTACAAGTTATCCATGTTTTCAGAGCCATCACTTCATGTCCTGGTCTGACAAGGATGGAGAGAAGTCTGTTCATAAGATATAGGAGCAGAATGAGGCCATTCGGCCCATCGAGTCTGCTCCGTCATTCGTTCATGGCTGATATGCTTCTCATCTCCATGTTCCTGCTTCTCCCCATAACCTTTCAGAAGTTCATATGTTCAATTGTTAAAGCTAAACTTTCTCCTTTTACTGTTAATTGATACTTTGCTTTTTTATCTTTCTGACTTGTGACATTTCTAATGGTTAATAAACTTCCTGAATTCACCGTTTAAAGTATTCTTTCCAGCCACATGGTTAAGTCACTGGAACCTGGTGTGATTTACAGTTATGGAGTTATTGTAAACAAGAGAACCTCATAAATCTTAGTTCAAATAAATCAAAGTTCTCACAAATGGAATGCTGTCCTTTATTCTGAGAGAAATTGAACACAGAAGTAAAGATGTTCTGCTTCAGTTATACAGGGCATTGCTGAAACTGCATCTTGAACACTGGGTGCAGTTTTGTCTCCAATTAAACAAAGGATCGTAGAATCCCTGCAGCACAGACGGAGGCCGTTCTGCCCATTGAGTCTGTACCAAACACCATCCCACCCAGGCCCTATTCCCATAACCCCACACATTTACCCTGCTAATCCCCCTCACACAAGGGTCAATTTTAGCATGGCCAATCAACCTAACCCGCACATCTTTGGACCGTGGGAGGAAACCGGAGCACCCGCAGGAAACCCACGCAGACACGGGGAGAATGTCCAAACTCCACACAGATAGTGAATCGGACCAGGGACCCAGGAATTGAACCTGGGTCCGTGGCGCTGTGAGGCAGCAGTGCTAACCACTGTGCCACCGTGCTGCCCCATTTTATAAATACCATGGAAGCAGTTCAGAGGAGGTTTACTAGATTGACTCCCATCCAGTAGTGTGAAATGTTAACTCTGTTTCTCTCTCCACAGATGCTGCCAGAGCTGCTGCGTTTTTCCAGTTCTTTCTGTCTTTATTTCAGATCTCACTGTAGTGGGGGGAAAAACACTATTTACTATCCAGGATTAAATAAATGTCCTTCATCAGCTTTTGTGGATCATTTCAGTGGAAATGTGCTCTCCCAGGCTCAAAGAGCATCAGCCCACTGGAAGAAAAGTTGTGAGACCGGCCAATCCAGCAAAAAGAAATCCTTCGACCCTCCCACTTCACCAACTGTCAGAATGAACATGGTTCAGTCCTGGATGTGATTAACAGCAGCAATAACAGCAGAATCCAACCCCTGTCATCACTTGTGAACTCGCTGGTGTCTCCGCAGGCTGGATGACTGAGTGAATCCCTTCCCACACACACAGCAGGTGAACGGTCTCTCCCCAGTGTGAACTCGCTGGTGTTCCTGCAGGTTGGATGACGTTCTAAATTTCTTTGTGCAGTGAGAGCAGCTGAATGGTCTCTCCTCAGTGTGAATGCGCTGGTGGATCATCAGATCCCCAGAACGTTTGAAACTACTTCCACAGTCAGAGCATTTAAAGGGTCTCTCCTGGGTATGAGTGAGTTTGTGACTCAGCAGGCTGGATGAATGAGTGAATGCCTTCCCACACACAGAGCAGGTGAACGGTCTCTCCCTGGTGTGAATTCGCTGGTGCTCCCGCAGGTGGGATGATGTTCTAAATGTCTTTGTGCAGTGAGAGCAGCTGAACGGTCTCTCCCCAGTGTGAATGCGCTGGTGGATCATCAGTTCCCGAGAGCTTTTGAAACCACTTCCACAGTCAGAGCATTTAAAGGGTCTCTCATTGCTGTGAGTGACTTTGTGTTTCGACAGGTTGGATAACTGCATAAATCCTTTCCCACATACCAAGCAGATGAATGGTCTCTCTCCAGTGTGAACGCGCTGGTGTCTCTGCAGATCGGGTAAATGAGCGAATCCGTTCCCACACTCAAAGCAGATGAATGCTCTTTCTCCAGTGTGAACCAGTCGATGTCGCTGCAGATGATATAACCGAGTGAATCCCTTCCCACACACAGAACAGGTGTACGGCTTCTCTCCAGTGTGAATACGTCGATGGGTTTGCAGCTCAGAGGGGGTTTTGCAACCCTTCCCACAGTCCCCACATTTCCACGGTTTCTCCATGGTGCAGGTATCCTTGTGTTGCTCCAGGTTTGACCATCAGTTGAAGTCTCACACGGAACGATATTATGGTGCCCTGCTGTGATGGTACAATATTGTTTACAGCTGTGTAACTGTGAAGCTCTTTCCACAGTCAATGCACGGGAAAATCTTAGTTGATTGTATGTGTGTCAGTCCTGTTCCAGTCACACTGATGTTTAAAGACTGCTACACCAGGCAGAACAGAGAAACATTTCTTCTTCTGGGTTCAAAGGCCGATAGCATTCAGGTCCTGATGAATTGAGTGAGTTTGTCAGATGTTGACGTGATGTTTGATTCGAGATTTCTGTCTATAAAATCCTCACCTTCTGATATCCTGTAAAAGGAGTTAACAAAATTCATCATTTCAATACAGGATAGAAATTCAGAACAGACAATTCTAGTTTCTATGGAATATTCTTTCCTCTCTCATTCTTCAAAAGCTGTAAGTCTCCATCCCACACACTCCCTCCATTCTCACTCTGCTGTATCTAATATTCACCCTCTCAATTCTCCTGTCGGTGCTGATTGAGGCTGATTGACAGATCCATGCTCACTGCTTCCTGTCCTGGACGCAGAGAGCTGAAAATCTTCAAGCTGACAGTCACATTAAAGTTTTACATTTGGACATAAAGCAGGCTGATGATGTGTGTAATACACTGTATTACCTGGATACAGATACATGAAGAATGTGAGGAAGATCTGCATTTAGGCAGCGAGTGGTGACCTGGAAGTTAAAAATTACTCCAGAATGAGAAAAGAAATGGAAAGGGAGAGAAAAGAAAGTGTTTTACTCACAGATGTTGGAGAGACAGGAGGAAGTTTGAGTCTGTCTGAAGCTCAATCTTCATTCAGAGAGAGCAGCAGCTTCGCCGGGCAAGAATGAGCAGCTGAACAAGCTCATTGTCCACTTCCGCATTCAGACAATGGGGGAGCTCTGATTGGCTGGAGGACCAGAGTCCTTCAGGTCCTCCAACTCCCCCATTGGTCAACACCTCAGCAGACAGGTCAGGGGGTGGGCACTCCACCGCACATGCGCAGCTTCCCCTCTCCCTTGGACATGCGCAGTCAGGGGCCGGGGGGAAGGGGAGATCACCGAGCGGCTCTCGCTCTGTCCGGAGCCGCCAGCCGGTTGCCTGGAAACCTTGGCTCGAGGAGGTGCAGGGGGAGGGGAACTATGGGTGGGGGCGGGGCTCCCGGGTCCGCGCGGCGGAGATCCCACCCCCTGACCTTGGGGGAGTGGAAACTTCCTCCTGTCGCCAACCTCTGTGAGTAAAACACTTTCTTTTCTCCCCCTTTCCATTTCTTTTCTCATTCTGGGGGAAATTGGGGACTTGCAGCAACTGAAGGGAAAGGAAGTGAGTCCAGTCTGTCCATTCCACACATTGTTAGTCCAGTCAGATAGACATATATCTGTCTGGCAGCCTGCATGGAGATTTCCAGCTCTCTGTGTCCAGGGCAGGATAAGTTTAACAACACCAGGTTAAAGTCCAACAGGTTTATTTGGTAGCAAAAGCCACACAAGCTTTCGGAGCTCTTAGCCCCTTCTTCAGGTGAGTGGGAATTCTGTTCACAAACAGAGCTTATAAAGACACAGACTCAATTTACATGAATAATGGTAGGAATGCGAATACTTACAACTAATCAAGTCTTTAAGAAACGAAACAATGTGAGTGGAGAGAGCATCAAGACAGGCTAAAAAGATGTGTATTGTCTATCATGACTATCCAGGACAGGAAGCAGTGAGCATGGATCTGTCAATCAGCCTCAATCAGCACCTTCAGGAGAACTGGGAGGATGAATATTAGATACAGCAGAGTGAGAATGGAGGGAGAGTGTGTGGGATGGAGATTTACAGCTTTTGGGGAATGAGAGAGGAAAGAATGTTCCATAGAAACTAGAATTGTCTGTTCTGAATTTCTATCCTGTGCTGACATTGATGAATTTTTCAAACTCATTTACAGGATATGAGAAGGTGAGGATTAACAGACCAAAATCTTGAAACAAACATCACATCAGCATCTGACACCCTCACTCAATTCATCGGACCTGAATATTATCAGACTTTGAATCTGGAAGGAGAAATGTTTCTCTGTTCTGTCTGCGAAAACAGGTCTTTAATATCAATGTGACTGGAAAAGCAGCAAGATACAGATACTCCCGAGGGACAGTGTTCCAGTGCACTGAGTGTGGAAAGAGCTTTAACCAGTTACACAGCCTGAAAATACATCGCAGCATTCACAACGGGGAGAGACTGTACCCACGTTCTGTGTGAGATTTAACTGATTGTTTAACCTGGAGAGTCACAAGGACACCTGCACCATGGAGAAACCGTGGAAATGTGGGGACTGTGGGAAGAGATACAGAGCCCCCTGTGACCTGGAAATCCATCGACGCAGTCACACCGGAGAGAGGCCATTCACCTGCTCTGAGTGTGGGAAGGGATACATTCAGTTATCCCACCTGCTCAGACACAAAGTCACTCACAGCAATGAGAGACCCTTTAAATGCTCTGACTGTGGAAGCGGCTTCAAACGTGCTGCGGATCTGAGAGAGCACGAGCGCATTCACACTGAGGAGAGACCGTTCAGCTGCTCTCACTGCACAAAGACATTCAGAACATCATCCAACCTGCGGCAACACCAGCGAGTTCACACCGGGGAGAGACCGTTCACCTGCTGTGTGTGTGGGAAGGGATTCACTCAATTATCCAGCCTGCTGAAACACAAAGTCACCCACACCCAGGAGAGACCCTTTAAATGCTCTGACTGTGGGAGAGGCTTCAAAAGCTCTGGTGAACTGATGTCCCACAAACGCTTTCACACTGCAGAGGGACTGTTCACCTGCTCTGTGTGTGGGAAGGGATTCAATCGGTCATCCCACCTGCAGACACACCAGCGAGTTCATACTGGGGAGAGGCCATTCACCTGCTCTGTGTGTGGGAAGGGATTCACTCAGTCATCCCACTTACAGAATCACAAAGTCACTCACAGCAATGAGAGACCCTTTAAATGCTCTGACTGTGGGAGTGGCTTCAAAAGTGCTGCGGATCTGAATATCCACCAGCGCATTCACACCGAGGAGAGACCGTTCAGCTGCTCTCACTGCACAAAGAGGTTCAAAACCTCATCCAATCTGCGGGTACACCAGCGAGTTCACACTGGGAAGAGGCCATTCACTTGCTCTGTGTGTGGGAAGGGATTCACTCAGTCATCTGGTCTGACAACACACAAAGTCACTCACAGCAATGAGAGACCTTTTAAATGCTCTGACTGTGGGCGTGGCTTCAAAAGTGCTGCGGATCTGATGATTCACCAGCGCATTCACACTGAGGAGAGACCGTTCAGCTGCTCTCACTGCACAAAGAGATTTAAAAGTTCATCCAATCTGCGGAAACACCAGCGAGTTCACACTGGGGAGAGACCATTCCCCTGCTGTGTGTGTGGGAAAGGATTCACTCAGGTGTCCAGCCTGCTGAAGCACAAAAGCTCTCACACCCAGGAGAGACCCTTTCAATGCACTGACTGTGGGACTGGTTTTGAAAGCTCTCATGAACTGTTGATTCACCAGCGAGTTCACACTGAGGAGAGACCGTTCAGCTGTTCTCACTGCACAAAGAGATTTAAAAGGTCATCCACACTGTGGATACACCAGCGAGTTCACACTGGGGAGAAACCATTCCCCTGCTCTGTGTGTGGAAAGGGATTCACTCAGTCATCCAGCTTGCTGAGACACAATGTTACTCACACCAAGGAGAGACCCTTTAAATGCTCTGACTGAGAGGCCGGACTCAAAACCTCTCAGGAACTGATGATCAACCAGTGCATTTACACAGGGGAGAGACAGTTCAGCTGCTCTGTGTGTGGGCGTGGCTTCAAAAGCTCTGGCTAATTGGTGTCCCACCAGCACACTCTCACTGCACAAAGAGATTTAAATGGTCATCCAACCTGCAGGAACACCAGTGAGTTCACACCGGGGAGAGACCATTTACCTGCTCGGTGAGTGTGAAAGGATTTACTCGGTTATCCAGACTGCACAGACAGAACATCACTCACACTCTGCAGAGATCCTTTAAATTCTCCGAATGTGGGAGCGGCTTCAAAAGCTCTCAGGAACTGATGAGACGGAGACAGGAATGAGATAGAGAATCTGGTGAACTGGTGCGGCGGCAATAATCTCTCCCTCAATACCAACTAAATGAAGGAGACTGACATCGGTTTCAGGAAGCGTAAAGGAGAACATGCCACTGTCTACTTCAATGGGGACGATACAGAAATGGTCGAGAGCTTCATGTTTTTAGGTGTCCCAATCACCAACAACCTGTCCTGGTTCCCCCCCCATGCCGACACTATAGTTAAGCCCACCAATGCCTCTACTTTCTCAGAAGACTAAGGAAATTTAGCACATCAGCTATGACTCTCACCAACTTCTACAGATTCACCATAGAAAGCATTCTCTCCGGTTATATCACAGCTTGGTATGGCTCCTGCTCTGTCCAAGACCGCAATAAACTACAAAGGTCGTGAACAAAACCCAATCCATCACGCAAACCAGCCTCCCATCCATTGACTATGTCTACACTTCCCGCTGCCTCCACAAAGCAGCCAGCATAATTAAGGACACCACCCACCCCAGACATTCTCTCTTCCACTTTCTGTCAGGAAAAAGACACAAAAATCAGGACATGTACCAACTGACTCAAGAGCAGCTTCCTCCCTGCTGCCATCAGACTTTTGAATGGACCTATCTCACACTCAGTTGATCTTTTTCTGCACCAGCTCCTTTCCTTCTCGATGAATAGATTATCCATTTTACTGTAATTTCACTCACTTTGTGAGCATGTGCAGTGTGTTTAATTGGATCCTGATTGTTTTGAACTCAGTTTCTCTCTGGAGTGTGTGTCAATGCCTTGATGATGTCACAATGTTGTCTCAATCCCCTGGCCACATTAACCATGTCATCTCCTGCTGTGTCTCAAGTAGCTGTGTGTGTTTGGGACCCGCTCTTCACTCCATCTCACCATGAATTTAGGCTTGTTATTTTTCACATGTAACAAATCACATCTGTACACTCACTCCGGTGTCCCAAAATCATGTCACACATTCTTAACTCTCAGATGCGCGGATGAAAAGATCAAAGTGAGTGTCTGTCTTTCTTATCTCCCCCTGTTATGGTGCTGATATTTCATGTAGTGGCCGGGCTTTCAAATGTGGATTTTTTAATGTGGACAAAGATGTAAATATCTCCCAGAGAAACTGATCAACTTATTCATCCCATCGTTAGTTAGAGGGATAGATAGGAGGTTCTGTGGCAGCAAAAGAGACTCACGGATGGTATGTTGCCTACCGGATGCCAAGGTCCGTGATGTCTCAGACCGTGTTTTCCAGATTCTGAAGGGGGAGGGGAAACAGTCACAAGTCGTGGTGCACATTGGTACCAATGACATAGGTAAGAGAAGGGACGGGGATTTAAAGCAGGAATTTCTGGAGCTGGGCTGGAAGCTGAGAGCCAAGACGAAACATGTGGTCATCTCTGGTACGTTGCCGGTACCACGTGATAGCGAGTTGAGGAACAGGGAGAGAGTGCAGTTAAATATGTGGTTGCAGGGATGGTGTAGGAGGGAGGGTTTCAGATACGTGGATAATTGGAACATGTTCTGGGGAAGGTGGGACCTATACAAACAGGACGGGGTGCACCTGAACCAGAGGGGCACCAATATCCTCGGAGGGAAATTTGTTACGGCTCTTCAGGGGGGTTTAAACTAATTTGTCAGGGGAGTGGGAAAGGGAGTTGTAGTCCAGAAGTCAGTGAGGGTGGTGAGGTATTGGGGAAGGTATCAGGGTCAAGGGTGGGTACTGGTAGACAGGAAGGTGGGTTGAAGTGTGTCTACTTCAATGCAAGGAGCATCCGGAACAAGGTAGATGAACTTGGGGCGTGGATTGGTACTTGGGACTACGATGTTGTGGCCATTACGGAGACGTGGGTAGAACAAGGACAGGAATGGTTGTTGGACGTTCCGGGGTATAGATGTTTCACTAAGTGTAGGGAAGCTGGTAAAAGAGGTGGAGGAGTGGCATTGTTAATCAAGGATAGTTTAACGGCTGCGGAAAGGCACTTCGTGGGGGATCTGCACACTGAGGTAATATGGGCTGAAGTTAGAAATAGGAAAGGAGCGGTCACGTTGCTAGGAGTTTACTATAGGCCCCCAAATAGTAATAGAAATGTGGAGGAAGAAATTGCTAAGCAGATTATGGATATGTGTGGGGGTCACAGGGTAGTTGTCATGGGGGACTTTAACTTTCCAAATATTGATTGGAACCTTTGTAGGTCAAATAGTTTGGATGGGGCAGTTTTTGTGCAGTGTGTGCGGGAGGGTTTCCTGACACAATATGTGGATGGGCCGACTAGAGGTGAGGCCACATTGGATTTGGTACTGGGAAATGAACCGGGCCAAGTGTTAGATTTGGTTGTGGGAGAGCAATTTGGAGATAGTGACCACAATTCGGTGTCTTTTGTTATGGCAATGGAGAGGGATAGGGCCGTACGGCAGGGCAAGGTTTACAATTGGGGGAGGGGTAATTATGATGCGATTAGGCAAGAATTAGGGGGCATAAGTTGGGAACAGAAACTGTCAGAGAAAGGAACTAATGAAAAGTGGAATTTTTTCAAGGAACAAATACTGGATGTCCTTGATAGGTATGTTCCTGTCAGGCAGGGAGGAAATGGCCGAGTGAGGGAACCATGGTTCACAAAAGAGGTGGAATCTCTTGTGAAAAGGAAGAGGGAAGCTTATGTAGGGATGAGGAAACAAGGCTCAGATGGCTCGATTGAGGGTTACAAGTTGGCAAGGAATGAGCTGAAAAAGGGGCTTAGGAGAGCTAGGAGGGGACATGAGAAGTCCTTGGCGGGTCGGATCAAGGAAAACCCCAAGGCTTTTTACTCTTATGTGAGGAATAAAAGAATGACCAGGGTGAGGTTAGGGCCGGTCAAGGACAGTAGTGGGAACTTGTGTATGGAGTCAGTAGAGATAGGCGAGGTGATGAATGAATACTTTTCTTCAGTGTTCACCAAGGAGAGGGGCCATGTTTTTGAGGAAGAGAAGGTGTTACAGGCTAATAGGCTGGAGGAAATAGATGTTCGGAGGGAGGATGTCTTGGCAGTTTTGAATAAACTGAAGGTCGATAAGTCCCCTGGGCCTGATGAAATGTATCCTAGGATTCTTTGGGAGGCAAGGGATGAGATTGCAGAGCCTTTGGCGTTGATCTTTGGGTCCTCGCTGTCCATGGGGATGGTGCCAGAGGACTGGAGAATGGCGAATGTTGTTCCTCTGTTTAAGAAAGGGAATAGAAATGACCCTGGTAATTATAGACCGGTTAGTCTTACTTCGGTGGTTGGTAAATTGATGGAAAGGGTCCTTAGGGATGGGATTTACGACCATTTAGAAAGATGCGGATTAATCCGAGATAGTCAGCACGGATTCGTGAAGGGCAAGTCGTGCCTCACAAATTTGATAGAATTTTTTGAGGAGGTAACTAAGTGTGTTGATGAAGGTAGGGCAGTTGATGTCATATACATGGATTTTAGTAAGGCGTTTGATAAGGTCCCCCATGGTCGGCTTATGATGAAAGTGAGGAGGTGTGGGATAGAGGGAAAGTTGGCCGATTGGATAGGCAACTGGCTGTCTGACCGAAGACAGAGGGTGGTGGTCGATGGAAAATTTTCGGATTGGAGGCAGGTTGCTAGCGGTGTGCCGCAGGGATCAGTGCTTGGTCCTCTGCTCTTTGTGATTTTTATTAATGACTTAGAGGAGGGGGCTGAAGGGTGGATCAGTAAATTTGCTGATGACACCAAGATTGGTGGAGTAGTGGATGAGGTGGAGGGCTGTTGTAGGCTGCAAAGAGACATAGATAGGATGCAAAGCTGGGCTGAAAAATGGCAAATGGAGTTTAACCCTGATAAATGTGAGGTGATTCATTTTGGTAGGACAAATTTAAATGTGGATTACAGGGTCAAAGGTAGGGTTCTGAAGACTGTGGAGGAACAGAGAGATCTTGGGGTCCATATCCACAGATCTCGAAAGGTTGCCACTCAAGTGGATAGAGCTGTGAAGAAGGCCTGTAGTGTGTTAGCTTTTATTAACAGGGGGTTGGAGTTTAAGAGCCGTGGGGTTATGCTGCAACTGTACAGGACCTTGGTGAGACCACATTTGGAATATTGTGTGCAGTTCTGGTCACCTCACTATAGGAAGGATGTGGAAGCGCTGGAAGGAGTGCAGAGGAGATTTACCAGGATGCTGCCTGGTTTGGAGGGTAGGTCATATGAGGAAAGGTTGAGGGAGCTAGAGCTATTCTCTCTGGAGCGGAGGAGGCTGAGGGGAGACTTAATAGAGGTGTATAAAATGATGAAGGGGATAGATAGAGTGAACGTTCAAAGACTATTTCCTCGGGTGGATGGAGCTATTACAAGGGGGCATAACTATAGGGTTCGTGGTGGGAGATACAGGACGGATATCAGAGGTAGGTTCTTTACGCAGAGAGTGGTTGGGGTGTGGAATGGACTGCCTGCAGTGATAGTGGAGTCAGACACTTTAGAAACATTTAAGCGGTTATTGGATAGGCACATGGAGCACACCAGGATGATAGGGAGTGGGATAGCTTGATCTTGGTTTCAGATAAAGCTCGGCACAACATCGTGGGCCGAAGGGCCTGTTCTGTGCTGTACTGTTCTATGTTCTATGTCTATGTTCTAGCTGCACAATCCAGACTTTCACTGGACTGTAGGTGGATACCAGATTGATATATTCCATTCAACCACTCTCAAGGTGAATTATTCCAATTTCTTTATTGTCCAGGACAATATATTCACAATATCTTTAAAACAGAAATTAAACATTCCCATTTGATTTCAGGTATTAACATATTGTGTTAGTTTGTTCTTTATTGTCGATGTCAGGCTGGGGTTGTTCCCCTTGGAGAAAAGGAGGTTGAGGGGAGATTCGATTGAGGTGGACAAGATTCTGACAGGTTTAGATAAGGTGGGCAAAGAAAAGCTGTTCCCATTAGCTGATGGGACAAGGACAAGGGGTCATTGATGTAAGGGATGCAGTGGGGGGAGATGGGAGGAAGAATATTTTAATGCAGCGAATGGTAATGACCTGGAACTCGCTGCCTATGAGGGTGGAGGAAGTGGAGACAACAAAAAATTACAAAGGAAATTGGATTCATTCCCTCCAGTCAAGGTTAACAAGTCCTTTCATCTTTCTTTATTCTGTCAGCATGGGAAGGGAACATCTGATAATTCCCACAGCATTTTAACCATTCTTAATGTGTTTATAATTCTAAGTTATAAACTTGTGTTCAAATTTATATTTCCAGCCTTTATAACATATGTATTAAGTAATCATTTATTATTTAATTGTCTCACAATTAAGGCTGTCTATTGAACTAATCTGGCTGCTTTCCAATTGTGGGAACTTCAGGGCACAAAAAAGGTAGTTAGAGTCATAGAGGTTTACAGCATGGAAACAGGCCTTTCGGCCCAACTTGTCCATGCCGCCCAGTTTTTACCACTAAACTAGTCCTAATTGCCCTGTAATATTACTCATGATCTGTGCTTCCAAGCATTTTGAATGTGCATCTACAATAAGCAAACACATGTGATTCATGAAAGGCCCCCCAAGGGCCACATGTAGTCTGGACCACGGCCTATCAGGCCACTCCCGAGGATGAAGTGGTAATGTACCCAGTGTGTTGGGGGGAATGAACTCAGAAGAATCATTCAACACTTAAACCTGATTCAATCGACAAACAGTTTATTGAGTTACGCCAGCGGGGAGAAGCCACAGGGGCTGATCACGTGTAACTCCACCCAACAAAGAAAATCATCAATTCTTATCCAGTTACTCAGCCCATCCCAGCTGGACACAATCCAATCAGAATGGTTATAGATTACACACATTACAGAAAGGTCCAATGAAATTAGTATTTGGACATCATGGGGCTTTGTGAGCCTCTCATGAACAGATAGGTGCCCCCATCATGATGTTTTCCAGACCCCCTTATCTACCATCCTTGGGGTTTTCTTTGTACAGAGACTCCCTTCGTTTGAAATGGGGTGGATTAAAAGTTCTCAAATGGATGTCAGCACCCTTCCTTTGTTTTAATCTAATGACCACATGGTCTGGGAATCATTTCTATTTAATAATCTCTCCTTTTAAACTCTTTTCTTCAGTATCCAATTCCAGAATTTTCCTTTTCATTGTGTTAATTGTGTCAGGAATAAATCTTTGGACCTGACAGGAAGTTGAACCCAAGATCAATCCAACACAGGATTGGTCAGAATCGTTTCATATGTACCAAATTTTAAATAACCATTACAAATTAAAACTTTCATTCTCATGAGTGAGTTTTATCTGGATTAAAATTCCCACATGTTTAGTGAAATATCCTGGAATCCTGTCTCTGGTCAGTAAATATGGCTCCAAGTTCATAACGTTTGAAAAATAAAAGTTTTATTAATCACACTTCCTTTTTAAAAATCTGTTTGATTTAAATCACAGACAAAAAACCTCAAAGCTTAAAGCTTTCAACCCACAAATATCGTCCGTACACAAACAGAGCAACTTAGCATGTGCTTTACAACAACAATAACCAAAATTAATTACTTAAGCATTCTTCTGATGCTGTTTTTAAACTCCCAAAAATGCCTTCAATTAAAGACTCAAGGTAAGGTTAATTCTCCAGAAAGATAAACCTAAACAAATGTAGCCCAAAACAATGATAAAACACATCTACAAACATCCACATAAAACAAACAAAACACACAGGTTCTCACAACTCGTAAATTTCAATCAATGAATCCTCAGCATTCTCTCTCGCAGCTGTAGCTTCTTAAAGCGACAGAGCACTACAAGCTCACAACTCCTTGATTAAAATAAGATGCAAGATCCTTCATTGTAACGGAACCTTTTTGAAGCCAACTTCCAAGGCCTGATTTTATCGGCAACATCTAATCTTTGTTGATTTAAAATCCCAAACACGTTACCAGCTGCAATCTCTTTGTTCTTTACCTGGGGTTGAGGTGATAACAATATAAAATTCTCATAGTTATTCCAAATTCCTCCAGGCTACGCTTAAAATTTCCACATTAAACTGGCTCCAATAAATCCACAATTATACTAAAATAGACACGAGTTTCTGGGCGATTTAAAAACAAGTTAAAAACAAGATGCCATAGGAAAGATAGAACAGGAGGAAAGAAAGGGGGGGGGAGTTGCACTTTTGATTCAGGAAAACATCATGGCAGTACTGAGAGGGGATATATCCGAGGGTTCGCCCACTGAGTCAAAAGGGGTGAACTGAGAAATAAGAAGGGGGAAATCACTTTGATAGGGTTGTACTATAGGCCCCCAAATAGTCGGTGGGAAATTGAGGAGCAAACATGTAAGGAGATTACAGATAGTTCCAAGAAAAATAGGGTGGTAATAGTCGGGGACTTTAACTTTCCCAGCATTGACTGGGACAGACATAGTATTCGAGGCTTGGATGGAGAGAAATTTGTTGAGTGTATTCAGGAGGAATTTCTCATTCAGTATGTGGATGGCCCGACTAGAGAGGGGCAAAACTTGACCTCCTCTTGGGAAATAAGGAAGGGCAGGTGACAGAAGTGTTCGTGAGGGATCACTTTGGGACCAGTGACCATAATTCCATTAGTTTTAAGATACCTATGGAAAATGATTGGTCAGGTCCAGAAGTTAAAATTCTAAATTAGGGCAAGGCCAATGTTGATGGTATCAGGCAGGAACTTTCAACAGTTAACTGGGGGAGTCTGTGGGAAGGCAAAGGGACGTCTGGTAAGTGGGAGGCTTTCAAAAGTGTTTTAACCAGGGTTCAGGGTAAGCACATTGCTCTTAGAGTGATGGGCAAGGCTGGTAGAAGTCGGGAACCCTGGATGACTCAAGTTATTGAGGCCCTGGTCAAGAAGAAGAAGGAGGCACATGACATGCATAGGCAGCTGGGATCAAGTGGATCCCTTGAAGAGTATAGAGGGTGTCGGAGTAGAGTTAAGAGAGAAATCAGGAGGGCAAAAAGGGGACACGAGATTGTTTTGGCAGATAAGGCAAAGGAGAATCCAAAGAGGTTCTACAAATACATAAAGGGCAAAAGAGCAACTAGGGAGAGAGTAGGACCTCTTAAGGATCAACAAGGTCATCTATGTGTGGGTCCACAAGAGATGGGCGAGATCCTAAGTGAATATTTCTCATCAGTATTCACTGTTCAGAAAGGCATGGATGTTAAGGAACTTGGGGAAATAAATAGTGATGTCTTGAGAAATGTACTTACAACAGAGAAGGAGGTGCTGGAAGTCTTAAAGTGCATCAAGGTAGATAAATCCCCGGGACCTGATGAAGTGTATCCCAGGATACTGTGGGAGGCTCGGGAGGAAATTGCAAGTCCCCGAGCAGAGATATTTGAATCATCAATAGTCACAGGTGAGGTGCCTGAAGATTGGCAAGTGGCAAATGTTGTGCCTTTGTTTAAGGAAGGCTGTCAGGGGTAAGTTTTTCACTCAGAGGGTGGTAGGTGAGTGGGATCGGCAGCCGTCAGTGGTGGTGGAGGCAAACTCGATCGGGTCTTTTAAGAGACTTCTGGATGAGCACATGAGATTTAATAGGATTGAGGGTTATAGGTAAGCCTATATATAAGCCTAGGTAGGTAGGGACATGACCGGCGCAACTTGTGGGCCGAAGGGCCTGTTTGTGCTGTATTTTTTCTGTGTTCTATGAAAAGCCTGGGAACTACAGGCCGGTGAGCCTCACATCTATAGTGGGTAAGTTGTTAGAAGGTATTTTGAGACACAGGATCTACAGGCATTTAGAGACACAAGGATTGATTAGGGACAGTCAGCATGGCTTTGTGAGTGGAAAATCATGTCTCACAAATTTGGTTGAGTTTTTTGAAGGGGTAACCAAGAAGGTCGATAAGGGAAGTGCAGGTGATGCTGTCTACATGGACTTTAGCAAGACCTTTGACAAGGTACCATATGGTAGGTTGTTGCATAAGGTTAAATCTCATGGGATCCAGGGTGAGGTAGCCAAATGGATACAAAATTGGCTTGATGACAGAATGTGGAGATGCCGGCGTTGGACTGGGGTAAGCACAGTAAGAAGTCTCACAACACCAGGTTAAAGTCCAACAGGTTTATTTGGTAGCAAATACCATAAGCTTTCGGAGCGATGCCCCTTCGTCAGATGGAGTGGATATCTGTTCTCCAACAGTGCACAGAGACACAGAAATCAAGTTACAGAATAGTAATTAGAATGTAAATCTCTACAGCCAGCCAGGTCTTCAAGGTACAGATAATGTGGGTGGAGGGAACATTAAACACAGGTTAAAGAGATGTGTATTGTCTCCAGACAGAACAGCTAGTAAGATTCTGCAAGATCAGGGGGAAAGCTGTGGGGGTTACTGATAATGTGACATAAATCCAACATCCCGGTTGAGGCCGTCCTCATGTGTGCGGAACTTGGCTATCAGTTTCTGCTCAGCGACTCTGCGCTGTCGTGTGTCGTGAAGGCCGCCTTGGAGAACGCTTACCTGAAGATCCAAGGCTGAATGCCCGTGACTGCTGAAGTGCTCATGTAGGTTGTAGAAAGTTTTTTTCAAACTGGAGGCCTGTGACCAGTGGTATGTCTCAGGGATCACTGCTGGGTCCACTGTTATTTATATATTATATGATTTGGATATATATATATTATTGGATATTGGATATGTATTATATGACATGAATATATTAATGATTTGGATTGTAGGAGGCATGGTTAGTAAGTTTTCAGATGACACCAAGATTGGTGGCATAGTGGACAGTGAAGAAGGTTATCTCCAATTGCAACAGGATCTTGATCAGTTGGGCCAGTGGCCTGACGAATGGCAGATGGAGTTTAATTTAGCTAAATGCGAGGTGATGCATTTTGGTTGATCGAACTAGGGCAGGACTTACTCAGTTAATGGTTGGGCGTTGGGGAGAGTTAAAGATCAAAGAGATCGAGGGGTACAGGTCCATAGCTCCTTGAAAGTGGAGTCACAGGTGGACAGAGTGGTGAAGGAGGCATTCGGCATGCTTGGTTTCATTGGTCAGAACATTGAATACAGGAGTTGGGACGTCTTGTTGAAGTTGTACAAGACATTGGTAAGGCCACACTTGGAATACTGTGTACAGTTCTGGTCACTCTATTATAGAAAGGATATTATTAAACTAGAAGGAGTGCAGAAAAGATTTACTAGGATGCTACCGGGACTTGATGGTTTGAGTTATAAGGCTGGATAGACTGGGACATTTTTCCCTGGAGCGTAAGAGGCTTAGGGATGACCTTCTAGAGGTCGATAAAATAATGAGGGGCACAGGTCAGCTAGATAGTCAATATCTTTTCCCAAAGGTAGGGGGGTCTAAAACTAGAGAGCATAGCTTTAAAGTGAGAGGGGAGAGATACAAAAGGGTCCAGAGGGACATTTCTTTCAAACAGAGGGTGGTGAGTGTCTGGAAGAAGCTGCCAGAGGTAATAGTAGAGGTGGGTACAATTTTAAAAAGTATTTGGACAGTTACATGGGTAAGATGGGTGTAGAGGGATATGGGAAATTGGGACTAGCTTAGGGGTTAAAAAAGGGGCGGCATGGACAAGTTGGGCCAAAGGGCCTGTTTCCATGCTGTAAACCTCTATGACTAAATCAACTGTCTGCTGAAAGGGTTAACTTTTCTACAGAACCTAAAGGGGTGGGGAGTGAGCAGAAAACACTTGGCACACAGTTACGTCACTTTACGTAATTTTAAAAAACTTCTCTAACAACAAAACAAAGTTGATTTTAAACTTCATCTATTAATTCTTTTGTTCTCTTCCTCAACCTAATTATTTTTATTTGATCAGTTTTTGTTAGGGATGGGTAACTTCTGTTCTTTATAAACTGGTTCACTCATTTTGTTAATTCTACATGGGCTCGGAGAATCAGAACCCAGACTTTATCATCCTTATCCTTTTTCTCCTTTTGCCACCACTCCCTCTGTTTTGCGGGAGGATCGTGGGGATTCCAATCAGAACTAATCATTTCATCATAAAAGTAAAATACTGCGGATGCTGGAATCTGAAACAAAAACAGAAAATGCTGGAAGATCTCAGCAGGTCTGACAGTATCTGTGGAGAGAGAATAGAGTCAATGTTTCGAGTCCAGATGTCCCTTCATAACAGCTCTTATGAAGTATCATCCAGACTCAAACCGTTGGCTCTATTCTCTAATCATTTTATCGATACGTTTCTTGTTCTTCGTTTGAGGTTTAAAGTGAGAGCGGAGAGATACAAAAGAGTCCAGAGGGGCAGTTTTTCACTCAGATGGTGGTGAGTGTCTGGAACGAGTTGCCAGAGGCAGTGGTAGAGGCGGGTACGATTCTGTCTTTTAAAAAGCATTTAGACAGTTACATGGTAAGATGGGTACAGAGGGATATGGGCCAAATACGGGCAATTGGGACTAGCTTAGTGGTAAAAACTGAGCGGCATGGACAAGTTGGGCCGAAGGACCTGTTTCCATGTTGTAAACCTCTATACCTCGATAACTTCCTAACACCCTGTCACTCTGTGATCCTTGTGAAATCTGAAACCAGGTATTCGTAACAAGACTCAAAGAGCATCAGCCCACTGGAGGCAAAGTCATGAGACCGGCCAGTCCAGCAGAAAGAAACCCTCCGACCCTCCCCATTGACCAACTGTGAGAATGAACAAAATGCAGTCCTGGGTGTAATTGAGAGCAGAAACAATAACAGCAGAATCCAACTCCTGGAATCACTCGTGAACTTGTTGGTGCCTCAGCAGGTGGGATGAAACTCTGAATCCCTTCCCACACTGAGAGCAGGTGAACGGCCTCTCCCCACTGTGAACTTGCTGGTGTGCCTTTAGGTTGGATAACCGACTGAATCTCTTCTCACACTGAGAGCAGGTGAATGGCCTCTCCCCAGTGTGAACTCGCTGGTGTGTCTGCTGGTGGGATAACTGAGTGAATCCCTTCCCACACTGAGAGCAGATGAATGGCCTCTCCCCAGTGTGAGCTCGCTGGTGTGTCCGCAGGGCAGATGACTGATTAAACCTCTTCCCACACTGAGTGCAGGTGAATGGTTTCTCCCCAGTGTGAACTCGCTGGTGTGTTCGCAAGCTGGATAAGTCAGTGAATCCCTTCTCACACACAGAGCAGATGAATGGCCTCTCTCCAGAGTGAACTCGCTGGTGCGTCTGCAGGCTGGACGAATGACTGAATCCCTTCCCACACTGAGAGCAGGTGAACGGTTTCTCCCCAGTGTGAATTCGCTGGTGTGTCCGCAGGCTGGACGAATGACTGAATCCCTCCCCACACTGAGAGCAGGTGAATGGCCTCTCCCCAGTGTGAACTCGCTGGTGTGTCTGCAGGTTGGATGAATTACTGAATCCCTTCCCACACTGAGAGCAGGTGAATGGCCTCTCCCCAGTGTGAACTCGTTGGTGTGTCTGCAGGCTGGATAACTGAGTGAATCCCTTCCCACACTGAGAGCAGGTGAACGGCCTCTCACCAGTGTGAATGCACTGGTGTATCCGCAGGTGGGATGACTGAGTGAATCCCTTCCCACACTGAGGGCAGATGAAGGGTCTCTCTCCAGTGTGAACTCGCTCATGTGCCCGCAGGCCGGATAACTGACTGAATCCCTCCCCACACTGAGGACACATCAATGGTCTCTCCCCAGTGTGAACTCGCTGGTGTGTCTGCAGGTGGGATGACAGAGTGAATCCATTTCCACACTGAGAGCAGATGAACGGCCTCTCCCCAGTGTGGCTACGCCGATGAGCTTCCAGCAGAGAGGGGGCTCTGTATCCCTTCCCACAGTCCACACATTTCCATGGTTTCTCCATGGTGCAGGTGTCCTTGCCTCTCTCTTGGGTGGACAATCAGTTGAAGCCTCGTCGACACACAGAACACGAGTACAGTCTCTACCCGCTGTGAATGGTGTGGTATTTATTCAGGCTGCGTTACTGGTTAAAGCTCAGTGCACTCACTCGCGTGTGGCAGTGTGTTGGTGCTTTTTCAGTCACACTGATGTTTGAACTCTATTCAAATTGATAGACCGGACAATAATTTCTCCTTCTGGATTCAAAGTCTGATGATATTGAGGTCCCATGGAATATGACTCTGTCAGATCCAGACGTGACGTTTGAGATTTCAGCCTGTGATTCCTCTTTTGATAACCTGTAAAACGAGTTTACAAAATTCACCACTGTCAGTACAGAATAGAAATTCAGAACAATTCTAGTTTAGAACCATAGAAAATTACAGCTCAGAAACAGGCCTTTTGGCCCTTGTCTGTGCCGAACCATTTTTTGCCTAGTCCCACTGACCTGCACTTGGACCATATCCCTCCAGACCCCTCTCATCCATGAACCCATCCAAGTTTTTCTTAAATGTTAAAAGTGACCCCGCATTTACCACTTTAGCCGGCAGCGCATTCCACACTCCCACCACTCTCTGCGTGAAGAAGCCCCCCCTAATATTCCCTTTAAACTTTTCTCCTTTCACCCTTAACCCATGCCCTCTGGTTTTTTTCTCCCCTCGCCTCAGCGGAAAAAGCCTGCTTGCATTCACTCTATCTATACCCATCAAAATCTTATACACCTCTATCAAATCTCCCCTCAATCTTCACAGCTCCAGGGAATAAAGTCCCAACCTATTCAATCTCTCTCTGTAACTCAGCTTCTCAAGTCCCGGCAACATCCTTGTGAACCTCCTCTGCACTCTTTCAACCTTATTTACATCCTTCCTGTAACTCGGTGACCAAGACTGTACACAATACTCTGAATTCGGCCTCACCAATGCCTTATATAACCTTACCATAACACTCCAACTTTTCTACTCAACTTTTCTACTTTCTCTGGAACATTCTTTCCCCTCTCATTCCTCAAAAGCTGTGAAACTCCATCCCACACACTCTCCCTCCATTCTCATTCAGAAACAGGGGCCAGTTGGAGGACCAGAGTCCTTCCGGTCCTCCAACTCTTCCCATTGGTCAACACCTCAGTATAATGGCCCGGGGGGGGGGGGGATGGGAGTTCCACCGCACATGAGCAGCGTCCCTCACCCTTGGACATGCGCAGTCCCGGGCCGCCCTGGGAAGGGGAACATTCTGAGGTGTTGACCAATGGGAACTCTGGAGGACAGGAAGTACTCTGCTCCTCCAGCCAATCAGAGCTCCCCATTGTCTGAATGCGGAAGTTGGACAATGAGCTTGTTCAGCTGCTCATTCCTGCCCAGCAAAGCTGCTGCTGCTTCTCTCTGAATGAATGAAGAATGAGCTTCTGACAGACTCAACCTTCCCCGTCTCCAACATCTGTGAGTAAAACACTTTCTTTTCTTCCCCTTTCCATTCCTTTTCTCATTCTGGGGGGAATTGGGGACTTGCAGCAACTGAAGGGAAAGGAAGTGAATCCAGTCTGTATGTTCCACAGATTTTTAGTCCACTCATATAGATATATATCTGTCTGACTACCTGCATAGAGATTTTCAGCTCTCTGTGTCCACGACAGGACAGTAAGAACTCTCACAACACCAGGTTAAAGTCCAACAGGTTTATTTGGCTGCACTAGCTTTCGGAGCCCCAAGCCCCTTCTTCAGGTCTCACCTGCTTGGGGCTCCAAAAGCTAGTGCTGCCAAATAAACCTGTTGGACTTTAACCTGGTGTTGTGAGACTTCATACTGTGCTTACCCCAGTCCAACGCCGGCATCTCCACATCCAGGACAGGAAGCAGTGAGCATGGATCTGTCAATCAGCACCGACAGGAGAATTGGGAGGGTGAATATTAGACACAGCAGAGTGAGAATGGAGGGAGAGTGTGTGGGATGGAGATTTACAGCTCTTGGGGAATGAGAGAGGAAAGAATGTTCCATAGAAACTAGAATTGTCTGTTCTGAATTTCTATCCTGTACTGGCTGTGATAACCTTTGTAAACTCCTTTTACAGGATATCAGAAGGTGAGGATTTTACAGACAGAAATCTCAAACCAAACATCACATCAACATCTAACAGAGTCACTCAATTCATCGGGACCTGAATGCGATCGGCCTTTGAATCCAGAAGGAGAAATGCTTCTCTGTTCTGTCAGCTTTAGCAGTCTTTAAACATCAGTGTGACTGGAACAGGACTGACACGCACACAAAATCAACTGAGATTTTCCCATGCATTGACTGGAAAGAGCTTCCCAGTTACACAGCCTGAAAAAATATTGCATCATCACAGCAGAGGACTATAATCTTGTTCTGTGTGAGACTTCAACTGTTGTCAAACCTGGAGGAACACAAGGATACCCGCACCATGGAGAAACCGTGGAAATGTGGGGACTGTGGGAAGGGTTGTAAAACCCCCTCTGAGCTGCAAACTCATCGATGTATTCACACTGGAGAGAAGCCGTACACCTGTTGTGTGTGTGGGAAGGGATTCACTCGGTTATATCATCTGCAGCGACATCGACTGGTTCACACTGGAGAAAGAGCGTTCATCTGCTTTGAATGTGGGAACGGATTCGCTCATTTACCCGATCTGCAGAGACACCAGCGTGTTCACACTGGAGAGAGACCATTCACCTGCTTGGTGTGTGGGAAAGGATTTATGCAGTTATCCAACCTGTCGAAACACAAAGTCACTCACAGCAATGAGAAACCCTTTAAATGCTCTGATTGTGGAAGTGGTTTCAAAAGCTCTCGGGAACTGATGATCCACCAGCGCATTCACACTGGGGAGAGACCGTTCAGCTGCTCTCACTGCGCAAAGAAATTTAGAACATCATCCCACCAGCGGGAGCACCAACGAATTCACACCAGGGAGAGACCGTTCACCTGCTCTGTGTGTGGGAAGGGATTCACTCATTCATCCACCCTGCTGAGTCACAATCTCACTCATACCCAGGAGAGACCCTTTAAATGCTCTGACTGTGGAAATGGTTTCAAAAGTTCTCGGGATCTGATGTCCCACCAGCGCATTCACACTGAGGAGAGACCATTCAGCTGTTCTCTCTGCACAAATAAATTTAGAACGTCATCCAACCTGACGGAACACCAGCGAGTTCACACTGGGGAGAGACCGTTCACCTGCTGTGTGTGTGGGAAGGGATTCACTCAGTCATCCAGCCTGCTGAGACACCAGCGAGTTCACAAGTGATGACAGGGGTTAGATTCTGCTGTTCTTGCTGCTGTTAATCACATCCAGGACTGAACCGTGTTCATTCTGACAGTAGGTAAAGTGGGAGGGTCGGACGGTTTCTTTCTGCTGGACTGGCCGGTCTCACAACTTTGCTTCCAGTGGGCTGATGCTCTTTGAGCCTGGGAGAGCACATTTCCACTGAAATGATCCACAAAAGCTGATGAAGGACATTTATTTAATCCTGGATAGTAAATAGTGTTTTTTCCTACCACTGCAGTTAGATCTGAAATAAACACAGAAAGGACTGCAAAAATGCATTAGGTCTGGCAACATTTATGGAGAGAGAAACAGTGTTAATATTTCACACTACTGGACTGGGAATCAATCTGGTAAATCTCCTCTGAACTGCTTCCATGGTATTTATAAAATGGGACAGCACGGCAGCACAGTGGTTAGCACTGCTGCCTCACAACGCCAGGGACCCAGGTTCAATTCCAGCCTGGGTCACTGTCTGTGTGGAGTTTGCACATTCTCCCCGGGTCTGTGGGGGTTTCCTCCGGGTGCTCCGGTTTCCTCCCACAGTCCAAAGATGTGTGGGTTAGGTTGATTGGCCGTGCTAAATTGACCTTTAGTGTCAGGCGGACTAGCTGGAGTAAATGCATGTGGTTATGGGAATAGGGCCTGGGTGGGATGGTGTTTGGTACAGACTCGATGGACAGAACGGCCTCTGTCTGTACTAAAGAACAAAGAACAAAGAACAGTACAGCACAGGAAACAGGCCCTTCGGCCCTCCAAGCCTGTGCCGCTCCTTGGTCCAACTAGACCAATCGTTTGTATCCCTCCATTCCCAGGCTGCTCATGTGACTATCCAGGTAAGTCTTAAACGATGTCAGCGATGTACTGTAGGGATTCTCCAATCCTTTGTTTAATAGGAGACAAAAACTGCAGCCCCTATTCAAGATGCAGTTCCAGCAACGCCCTGTATAACTGAAGCATAACGTCTTTACTTCAATGTTTAATTTCTCTCGTAATAAAGGATTGCATTCCATATGTAAGAATTTTGATTTGTTTGAACTAAGATTTATGGGGTTCACTTGTTTACAACAACCTCCCTAATCATAACTCACCCAGGTTCCAGTGACTTAACCATGTGGCAAGAAAGAACACTTTAAATGGTGAATTCAGAAAGTTTATTCACCATTAAAAATGTAACAAGTCAGAAAGATTTAAAAAAGCAAAGTATCGATCAACGGTAAAGGAGAAAGCTTAACTTTAAATTCTCTCCATTCCTCTCAGACCAGGACATGGAGTGGTGGCACTGAAAACACAGATAACTTGTAAAATCAACAGCTCCCAACACCTCTCTGTAGGACACAGTGGTTCGCACTGCTGCCTCACAGCGCCAGAGACCCGTGTTTGAGTCCCGGCTTGGGTCACTGTCTGTGCAGAGTCTGCATATTCTCCCTGTCTGTGTGGGTTTTCTCCCACAGACCGAAGGACTTGCTGGTTAGGTACATTGAGCATGCTAAATTCTCCCTCAGTTTACCCGAACAGGTGCCAGAGTGGCAACTGGGGGATTTTCAGAGTAACTTCATTGCAGTGTGAATGTGTGACACTAATAAATAAACTTTAAAAAACCTTGAACTTTTAAAACCTTTTGCCAAATTGGTTTCTTGAATCCCCTTTTTTATACTTTCAAAATGTAGAAAGCCCAGCTCAGCCAATTGTTGGGAATTAGCCAATTGGTCTATAACTTGTCAATAATGAAACTGGTTTGGTTTTTAGCTAGTTGCACACATTGTCTGAAATTTAAGACTATTCTTTCTCTCAACTGATATCTCTTTGCTTGGGGTAGCCTGAGTGTTGACCAATAATTGGTTAACATCAGCCATTCAATGTTGAGACATCTTGATCAGGAGCTGATTCATTCCCTCCAGTCAATGTTAACAATGTTTTAAAGTTTATTTATTAATGTCACAAGTAGGCTGACATTAACACTGCAATGAAGTTACTGGGAAAATCCCCCTAGTCGCAACACTCCGGCATCTGTTCAGGTTCACAGAGAATTTAGCATAGTCAATCCACCTAACTCGCACGTCTTTTGGACTGTGGGAACAAACAGGAGCACCCGGAGGAAACCCACGCAGACACGGGGAGAATGTGCAGACTCCACAGTGTCACCCAAGCCGGGAATCGAACCCAGGTTCCTGGCGCTGTGAGGCAGCAGTGCTAACCACTGTGGCACCGTGCCACGCTAACAAGTCTTATCTGTTTTTTTCTATTCTGTTGGCCTCAGAAGGGAACATTTTATAATTCCCACAGCATTTTAAACATTCTTTATAATTCTAAACGTTATAAACTTTTGTGTTCAAATTTACGTTTCCATCCTAACATCTGTATTGATGAATCATTTATTCTTTAATTGTCTCTCAATTCAGGCTGTCTATTTAACTAATCTCCTGCTTTACAATTGTGGGAACTTCAGTCCACAGATAAGGTCGTCAAATGCATTGTTAAAAGCAGGATGTTCTTTATATAAATAAATAACAACGTTTAAAAATCATTGGCAAACTAAAGGAAACAGGAGCATTGGAACCAGCCTGGACTTGCAGACTGAAACCCCGCCCAAAGCCCGCACGTGCTCAGAAGGGAGAGAGGCTGAGAAGAACACTCTGTAACACTTCTCCTCCCCTTAAATTTCAATCCCCCATCAGGACACAAATACAACAAAGTAATGTCTTTAACAATACGGAAGTCTGTCAGGAGCTTTGTGGTTTAATTGCGACCTGTACAATACCACTGGTAAATCATGTAATGGTGTTTCTGGAATGGGAGGTGAAGAGGTAGTTTGAGAATCTGTACATGAACATTCCTCTTCCACTCCCACAGCAGAGTCAACTGGCAAAGCTGGAACCATTTCCTGGTGAACATCCACAGCAGCATGACCCTCTGCCATGTTCTCAGTAATGGTTGTTGACTCTGAAACTGTTCCTGACTCGGGTTCACACCACAAGTGAATATGGTCTTGGTGGCTATGCTTAAAATTTCCACATTTAACTGGTTCCCATAAATCCTCAATTATAAAGCAAAATAGACATAAGTTTCCGGGCGATTTAAAAACAAATGAATTGTCTGCTGAAAGGGTGAACTTTTCTACAGAACCTAAAGGGGTGGGGAGTGAGCAGAAAACACTTGGCACACAATTACGTCACTTTACATAATTTAAAAAATCTTCTCTAACAACAAAACAATCTTAATTTTAAACTTCATCTATTATTCTTTTTGTTTTCTTCCTCAACCGAATAATTTTAATTTGATCAGTTTTTGTTAGGGAGGGGTAACTTCTGTTCTTTATAAACTGATTCACTTGTTTTGTTAGTTCTACATGAGAATCAGAACCCAGACTTTATCATCCTTATCCTTTTTCTCCTTTTACCACCACTCCCTCTGTTTTGTGGGAGGGTCGTGGGGATTCCAATCAGAACTAATCATTTTATCATAAAAGTAAAATTCTGCGGACGCTGGAATCTGAAACAAAAACAGAAAATGCTGGAAAGTCTCAGCAGGTCTGACAGTATCTGTGGAGAGAGAATAGAGCCAATGTTTCCAGTCTGGATGTCCTTTCATCAGAGCTCTTCTGAAGTGTAATCCAGACTCAAAACATTGGCTCTATTCTCTTATCATTGTATTGATAAGATTCTCACTTTTAGTTTCCAAATGGCAGGTAAGAGACCTGTCCGGTCCCCACTCGAGCTCTGATTTTTCACTGGCCATGCTTGGGTAGGATTATAACCATTAGAATCTACTCTCAGAGGTCTGCTTTTCAGTCCAGTGCTACTTGGAGTATACCGTCACTTCACCGACTATCAGGTCACAAATATATGATAAAATAATTTAAATAATGCCTGAGAACGCATTGAACTAACTACCTATCATCGTTTGTTGATTGGTCAGACCCCCTTTTTACAGATTCAAGTATCTCAGCCGCTGAACACCAGCCGGTCCTGGAATAAGTTTAATTCTAACTCATTCTGAGTAAATATTCTCACCAGGTCCTCTGTTGGGGCCCTGCTGAGCAGCTTTAATGGTCCGTGATTGCAGAAACTGAGCAGTCACAGGAATGTGGTCAAGATAGTCCAGTCCCATAATGCCTCACATTCAATCTGCAGTCCTTCAATTATAACAGAATATGTGGCTGTATGTAGCTGCCTCGGCCATGGTCAACCCCAACACTGCCTTCCTGAACTGCTACAATGTCTGAGGTGTAAGTACACCCACAGTGCTGTTAGGGAGGGATTTCCAGCGACACATTCCAGACTTTCACTAACTGTTGGTGGATACCAGATTGATATATTCCATTCAACCACACCCAAGGTGAGTTATTCCAATTCCTTTATTGTCCAGGACAATATATTCACAATATCTTTAAAACAGAAATTAAACATTCCCATTTAATTTCAGGTATTAACATATTCTGTTAGTTTGTTCTTTATTGTCAATGTCAGGCTGGGGTTGTTCCTCTTGGAGCAAAGGAGGTTGAGGGGAGATTTGATGGAGGTGGACAAGATTCTGACAGGTTTAGATAAGGTGGACAAAGAAAAGCTGTTCCCATTCGCTGATGGGACAAGGACGAGGGGGGTGCAGATTTTGGTTCAGAGATGTGGGATGGGGGGAGTGGGGGGGGCGATGTGAGGAAGAATATTTTGATGCAGTGAATGGTAATGACCTGGAACTCGCTGCCTACGAGGGTGGAGGAAGTGGAGACAATAAACAATTACAAAGGAAATTGGATGAGCATTTGGGGGGTTTCAAACAGAAATGCTGACTAAATATCTCTTAACCTCCGAGCACCAGCCACTGGAGGCAAAATCATGAGACCGGCCAGTCCAGCAGAAAGAAACCCTCCGACCCTCCCCATTGACCAACTGTGAGAATGAACAAAATGCAGTCCTGGATGTAATTGAGAGCAGAAACAATAACAGCAGAATCCAACCCCTGGAATCACTCGTGAACTTGTTGGTGTCTCAGCAGCTGGGATGAAACTCTGAATCCCTTCCCACACTGAGAGCAGGTGTACGGCCTCTCCCCAGTGTGAACTCGCTGGTGTGTCCGCAGGCTGGATGAGTTAGTGAATCCCTTCTCACACTTCGGGCAGGTGAACGGCCTCTCTCCGGTGTGAACTCGCTGGTGTGTCTGCAGGCTGGATAACTGAGTGAATCCCTTCCCACACACAGAGCAGGTGAATGGCCTCTCCCCAGTGTGAATTAGTTGGTGTGTCCGCAGTTCAGATGACTGAGTGAATCCCTTTCCACACACAGAGCAGCTGAACGGCCTCTCCCCAGTGTGACTGCGTCGATGAATTTCCAGCCGAGATGGGCACATGTATCCCTTCCCACAGTCCACACATTTCCATGCTTTCTCCATGGTTCGGGTCCTTGTGACTCTCCAGTTTAAATAATCAGTTAAATCTCACACAGACCACTTCAGAAGCTGACAGAACAGAGAAACATTTCCCCTTCTAGATTCAAAGGTCAGTGATATTCGGGTCCTGATGAATTGAGTGATTCTGTCAGATGTTGATGTGATGTTTGGTTTGGGATTTCTGTCTGTAAATTCTCACCTTCTGATATTCTGTAAAAGGAATTTACAAAAGTCATCAGTGTCAGTACAGGATAGGAATTCAGAACAGACAGTTCTAGTTTCTATGAAACATTCCTTTCTCTCTCATTCCCCAAAAGCTGTAAATCTCCATCCCACACACTCTCCCTCCATTCTCACTCTGCTGTATCTAATATTCACCCTCCCAATTCTCCTGAAGGTGCTGATTGAGGCTGATTGACAGATCCATGCTCACTGCTTCCTGTCCTGGACACAGAGAGCTGGAAATCTCCATGCAGGCTGCCAGACAGGTACATGTCTATATGACGGGACCAAAAATGTATGGATTATATAGACTGGACTCACTTCCTTTCCCTTCAGTGGCTAAGGGCTGACAAGTCACCAGGACCCAATGAACTGCACGCTAGCTTTTTAATGGAAGTTGCTGAAGAGATTGTGGAGAATTTTGTTGAAATTTTTCGTAACTTGCTAGATTCCTGGAGAGTATCAGAAGATTGGCAATCAGCCAATGTGACTCCCTTGGTCAAAAAGGGAGAAAGGCAGAAGGCAGGGAACTATAGGCCAGTTAATTTAATATCTATTATTGGCAAGACGCTGGAGTCAATAATCAAAGAGCAAATAGCTAATCATTTAGGAAAGCTGAATATAATCAAACCTCATCAACATGGTTCTATGAAAGATAAATTATGTTTGACAAATTTGTTTGAATTGTTTGAGGATATAAGAAGGAAGATAGATCGAGATAAATCTGTAGTTTCTTTAGATATGGCGCCACGGCAGCACAGTGGTTAGCACTGCTGCCTCACAGTGCCAGGGACCTGCGTTCAATCCCGGCCTTGGGTGACAGTCTGTGTGGAGTATGCGCATTCTCTCCATGTTGGTGTTGATTTCTGAGTTCTCCAGGTTCTTCCCACAGTCCAAAGATGTGCAGGTTAGATTGAATGACCATGCTAAATTGACCCTTCGTGTCCCAATAGATGTGGATTAGTGGGGTAAAAATGTAGGGCTACAGGGATAGGGCCTGGGAAAGATGACTCGAGCGTTGGGGGAAGATGCAATAAAGTCACCCCTCTGTCTTCAAAACCTGACAAATGGAGTTTAAAGTGGGGAGGTGTGAGGTCATGTATTTCAGTAGAAGGAATCAACAGGAAGATTATCTAAATGGGGAGAGGCTGCCGGTGAGTGAAGTACAGCGGGATCTTGGTGTTCTTGTGCATGAATCACAAAAAGCTAGCAGACAGGTCCCACACAAGGTGAGGAGGAAAATGGCATTTTGGCTTTTATTGCAAAGGGGTTGGAGTTTAAAAACAGGGAGGTTTTGTTGCAACTGTACAGTGTGTTGGTGATGCCTCACCTGGGATAATGCATACAGTTTTGATCCCCTTACCTAAACAAGGATATAGTAATATTGGACATAATCCAAAGGAAATTCACCAGGCTAATTCCTGGGATAGGAGGGTTGTCCTATCAAGAGGGAGTAAATTGTCAAGGTCTGTGTTCCTTGAAGTTTTGAAGACAAAGGAGTTATTGAAAAATATAAGATCCTGAGGGGGCTTGACAGGGTAGATGGTGAGATATTTTCATGAGTGGGAGAGTCTCAAACAAAATAAAGGGTCAGTCATTTAAAACTGAGGTGTGCAGAAATTTCTTCTCACAGAGGATGATGAAGCTCTGGAATTCCCCGCCCCAAAGGGTGGTGGAGACTGGATCGTTAGAAGTATTTAAAGTGGAGGTGGATAAATATTTGATAGATCGGGGAATACAGGGCCATGGGGAAATGGCACAGTAAAGGAGTTGAAACCAGCATCAGTCAGCCATGATCAGATTGAATGGCGGGACAGGCTTCAAGGGCCTGGTGGCCACTCCTGCTTCAATTTCTCGTGATCAGTTGCTGCAAGTCAACAATTTCTCCCAGAATGAGAAAATAAATGGAAAGGGTGAGAAAAGAAAGTGTTTTACTCACAGATGTTGATGATTGGAGAAGTTTGAGCCTGTCTGAAGCTCAATCTTCATTCAGAGAGAGAGCTTTGCTGGGCAGGAATGAGCAGCTGAACAAGCTCATTGTCCACTTCCGCATTCAGACAATGGGGAAGCTCTGATTGGATGGAGGACCCGAGTACTTCCGGTCCTCCAGAGTTCCCATTGGTCAATCCCCCGCAGACAGACAATGAAGGGCGGAGCCTCACGTGGGGGTGGGCTGGACTTTGTCCTCCAGCCGCGCTGAGCTGTTGTCCAATGGGAAAGGCTGGAAGACCCGGACAGACAATGGTCAGTGGGCCGGCTTTGGCCCGGGCCCCGCCCCACACCCGCACATGCGCATTCCCCCAAAACCCGCACATGCGCACCTCTGATTCACTGCCGCTCACTAGCTCCGGCCAATGGGAAGACTTGGAGGACCGGAAGGATCCTGGTCCTCCAGCCAATCAGAGCGCGGGCTTTGTGTGAATGAAGATTGAGCTTCAGACAGACTCCAACTTCCTCCTGTTTCAACCTAAAAGAGGCCAACATCTGTGAGTAAAACACTTTCTTTTCTCATTCTGGGGGTAATTGGAGAATTGCAACAACTGAAGGGAAAGGAAGTGAATCCAGGGAGAGTGCAGACTCAGGAAAGGTTGGCCCAGGTCTCTCTCTCTCTCTTAAAGAAATTTAAGAGAAACATAGAAGATAGGAGCAGGAGGAAGCCATTTGGCCCTTCGAGCCTGCTCTGCCATTCATTAAGATCATAGATGATCAAGCAACTCAATAGTCTAATCCTGCTTTCTCCCCATAACCTTTGATCCCATTCGCTCCAAGTGCTATATCTAGCCGCTTTTGAATACATTCAATGTTTTGGCATCAATTACTTCCTGTGGTCATGAATTCCAGAGGCTCACCACTCTTTGGGTGAAGCAATGTCTCCTCACCTCTGTCCTAAATGGTCTACCCTGAATCCTCAGACTGTGACCCCCGGTTCGGGACTCCTCCACCATCAGAAACATCCTCCCTGCATCTATCCTGTCGAGACCTGTTAGAATTTTATAAGTCTCTATGAGATCCCCCCTCATTCATCTGAACTCCAACGAAAACCATCCTAACCTAGTCAGTCTCTCTTCATACATCAGTCCCGCCATTCCCTGAATCAGCCTAGTAAATATCCTTTGATCCCTCAGCTTGACACATTTATTTGTCTGTCTAAAAGGATGGTCTTTTTTCTAATGTTCACAATTAAAGGGCAGCTTTCCCCAGGAGATGGCTGACATTTACGTTAATATAGGACAGAAATATGTCTAGTGTTGTTATATGGTACCCAGATTAGATATATTATTTATGTTTCTGTAATAAAATACTTTTATTATTATTTCTTGCATTGTAATATAATGCTGAAGCGATGTTATACATTTCCAGTCATAAAGCCCATTACAGCACAGAAGGAATCCATTCGGTAACTCGAGTCCATGCCCACTCTCTGTATAACATTCCAGTCCCATTCCCCCTCTATATCCCCATTCTCCTGAAAGTTTATTTCCTTCAAGTGCCCATCCACTTTCATTTTTAACTAGAATCCATAGATATGGATGGAGATTTACAACTTTTTGGGAATGAAATAGGAAAGAATGTTCCAGAGAAACGAGAATTGTCTGCTCTGAATTTCTATCCTATACTGACTGTGATGACTTTTGTAAACTCATTTCACAGGATTTTGAATGAGGAATCACAGGCAGAAATCTCAACCGTCACATCTAGAAAGAGTCATATTCCTTGGGATCTGAATATCTTGTAATATGGAACTGTAGCTACGTTATATATTTCCAGACATCTCGTCCCTCAGAGGGTTGTTAGTCTTTTGGATTTCTCTTCCACAGGAACCAGTTGAGGATGAGGATCATTGAATATATTCCAGTTAGACAGACTTTTGACTGACAAGGGTGTCAAGGGTTATGGGGAACAGACAAGAGGATGGAGCAAAAGCTAATATGTGGGGGAATTTCTTCACTCAAGGATGTGGTAAAGCATTGGAATTCTCAACCCCTGAGGACAGTGAAACCTCAGTCATCAACTATTTTCAAGAGTTTGATTGATTGGTTTCTGGATATTATAGAGATCAAGGGATATGGGTTTAGTGTGGGGAGAATGATGCTGAGGTAGATGAACAAATTATCTCATTGAATAGTTTAAAAGGCTCGATGGGCCAAATGACCGACTGCAGCTCCTATTTGTTATGGTCTCTGTGTCCAGGACAGGAAGCAGTGAGCATGGATCTGTCAATCAGCCTCAATCAGCACCTTCAGGAGAATTGGGAGGGTGAATATTAGATGCAGAAGAGTGAGAATGGAGGGAGAGTGTGTGGGATGGAGATTCACAGCTTTTTGGGGAATGAGAGAGGAAAGAAGGTTCTATAGAAACTAGAATTGTCTGTTCTGAATTTCTATCCTGTACTGACACTGATGACTTTTGTGAACTCGTTTTACAGGATATTGAAAGAGGAATCACAGGCCAAAATCTCAAACGTCACGTCTCGATCTGACAGAGAAATATTCCATGGGAGCTGAATATCATCGGCCTTTGAATCTAGAAGGAGAAATTATTGTCCAGTCTGTTGAGTTGAAAAGATTTCAAACATCAGTGTGATTCGAAAAGCACCAACACACTGCCACACTCGAGTGAGAGTGTTCCAGTGCACTGACTAAAGAGCTTTGACCAGTTACACAGCCTGAATAACTATCACACCATTCACAGCGGGGCGAGACGGTACCCGTGTTCTGTGTGTGGACGAGGCTTCAACTGATTGTCCACCCAAGAGAGAGGCAAGAACACCTGCACCATGGAGAAACCATGGAAATGTGCAGACTGTGGGAAGAGGTACAGAGCCCCATCTCTGCTGGAAGCTCATCGGCGCAGCCACACTGGGGAGAGACCATTCACCTGCTCTCAGTGTGGTGAGGGATTCACTCAGTCATCCAGCCTGCAGTCACACCAGCGAGTTCACACTGGGGAGAGACCGTTCACCTGCTCTCAGTGTGGGAAGGGATTCACTCGGTCATCCAGCTTGCAGTCACACCAGCGAGTTCACACTGGGGAGAGGCCATTCACCTGCTCTCAGTGTTGGAAGGGATTCACTCAGTCATCCCACCTTCAGAGACACCAGCGAGTTCACACTGGGGAGAGGCCATTCACCTGCTCTCAGTGTAGGAAGGGATTCATTGAGTTATCCAGCCTGCAGAAACACCAGCAAGTTCACACTGGGGAGAGGCCGTTCACCTGCTCTCAGTGTGGGAAGGGATTCACTCAGTTATCCAGCCTGCAGACACACCAGCGAGTTCACACTGGGAAGAGGCCACTAATCTGCTCGCAGTGTGGGAAGGGATTCACGCAGTCATCCCACTTGCAGACACACCAGCGAATTCACACTGGGGAGAGGCCCTTCACCTGCTCTCAATGTGGGAAGGGATTCATTGAGTTATCCAGCCTGCAGAAACACCAGCGAGTTCATACGGGGGAGAGGCCATTCACCTGCTCTCAGTGTGGGAAGGGATTCACTCAGTCATCCAGCCTGCGGACACACCAGCGAGTTCACACTGGGGAGAGACCGTTCACCTGCTCTCAGTGTGGGAAGGGATTCACTCAGTTATCCAGCCTGCGGACACACCAGCGAGTTCACATTGGGGAGAGGCCATTCACCTGCTCTCAGTGTGGGGAGGGATTCACGCAGTCATCCCACCTGCAGAAGCACCAGCGAGTTCACACTGGGGAGAGGCCATTCACCTGCTCTCAGTGTGGGAAGGGATTCACTCAGTCATCCAGCCTGCGGACACACCAGCGAGTTCACACTGGGGAGAGGCCGTTCACCTGCTCTCAGTGTGGGAAGGGATTCACTCAGTTATCCAGCCTGCGGACACACCAGCGAGTTCACACTGGGGAGAGGCCCTTCACCTGCTCTCAGTGTGGGAAGGGATTCACAGTTTCATCCCAGCTGCTGAGACATCAACAAGTTCACGAGTGATTCCCAGGGGTTGGATTCTGCTGTTATTGTTTCTGCTCTCAATTACATCCAGGACTGCATTTTGTTCATTCTCACAGTTGGTCAATGGGAAGGGGCAGAGGGTTTCTTTGTGCTGGACTGGCTGGTCTCTGCCTCCAGTGGGCTGATGTTCTTTGAGTCTTTTTGTGAATACCTGGTTTCAAATGTCACAAGGATCACAGAGTGACAGGGTGTTAGGAGGTTTCGAGATATTTAGTCAGAAGAAAACAGAGGTTGGCAGTGCAAAGGTACCTTTCTGAATGGAGGGCTCTGACAAGTGACGTTCCTCAGGGATCAGTGCTGTGACTTTTGCTGTTTGTAATATATGTAAATGATTTGGAGGAAAATGTAACTGGTTTTATTGGTAAGTTTGTGGACGACACAAAGGTTAGTGGAATTGCGGATAACGATGGGGACCGGCAGAGGATACAGCAGGACATAGATCAGTTGGAGACTTGGGCGAAGAGATGGCAGATGAAGTTTAATCTGGACAAATGTGAGGTAATGCATTTTGGAAGGTCTAATACAGATGGGATATGTACAGTAAATGGCAGAACCCTTAAGAGTATTGATAGGCAGAGGGATCTGGGTGTACAGGTACACAGGTCATTGAAAGTGGCAATGCAGGTGGGGAAGATAGTCAAGAAGGCATACGACATGCTTGCCTTCATCGGCCGGGGCATTGAGTTTAAAAATTGGCAAGTCATGTTGCAGCTTTATAGAACCTTAGTTAAACCGCACTTGGAATCTAGTGTTCAATTCTGGTCACCACACTACCAGAAGGATGTGGAGGCTTTGGAGAGGGTGTGGAAAATATTTATCAGGATGTTGCCTGGTGTGGAGGGCATTAGCTATGAGGAGGAGTTGGAGAAACTTGGTTTGTTCTCACTGGAACAACGGAGGTTGAGGAGGGCAACCTGATAGAAGTCTACAAGATTATGAGGGGTACGGACAGAGTGGATAATCTGAAGCTTTTTCCCAGGGTGGAAGAGTCAATTACTAGGGGCATAGGTTTAAGGTGTGAGGGGCAAAGTTTAAAGGAGATGTACGAGGCAGGTTCTTTACACAGAGGTTGGTGGGTGCCTGGAACTCGTTGCCGGGGAAGGTTGGGGAAGCAGATACGATAGTGACTTTTAAGATGTGTCTTGACAAATATATGAATAGCATAGGAATAGAGGGATATGGTCCCTGGAAAGGTAGGGGGTTTTAGTTCAGACGGGCAGCATGGTTGCTACAGGCTTGGAGGGCCAAAGGGCTTGTTTCTGTGCTGTAATTTTATAGAGAATAGAATAGAATCCCTGCAGTACAAAAGGAGGCCATTCAGCCCATCGAGCCTGTTCCGACCACAATCCCACCCAGGCCCTACTCCCGTAACCTCACACATTTACCCTGCTAATCCCCCTGACACTCGGATCAATTTAGTATGGCCAATCAACCTAACCTGCACATCTTTGGACATTTATTGGTGAAACTAACAATGCAATAACACGAAGGGCCGATAGTTAACAGTGCTATAAAACAGGTGGATGTGATCATCAACAGAGCCCAATTCCCTAAACCTTTCTCATATAGACTTTCACCCGTGCCCTCCTGGCGACCCCACAACATCTCCATCTCCCGTGGTCCAGCGCCACATCAACACGTCCCCCCAGGATGCACATCAGAACTGGAGGCAGCCAGCTGCACTCCGCACCCATTTGCCTGTGATGCCCCTGGCAGGCGTCTGCTGGAGAGCTGGGACCTAGAGGGGTCCAGCCGTCTTCCTGGTGATATAGATGTATCCTTGCCTTGCTGTTCACCCTGCTGCTCTTGAGATGCTCCGGTGTCAGGAAAGGGGGAGTCGGAAATCGCTGCATCCCATCGACTGGAATCCCCCGGGTGGAAGGCCCCAGCACCGTCCCCAGGCCCCCCTCCTCCCTCGAGGCGCCAATGGACCCCTGGGTCACTCCATGGGACGGTGAAGCTGACTCGGGGGAGGGAGTGGTGATTGGGAAATTCTGCAGGGGTGGTGATTGAGGAGGGGGTTAGTGGGGGGAGCTCTGCAGGAGTCCTGATGGGGGAGGGAGCTGGTTGTCGGAGAAACTCTGCAGGGGTGGTGATTGAGGAGAGGGTTAGGGGGGGGAGCTCTGCAGGAGTCCTGATGGGGGAGGGAGCTGGTGATCGGGGAAACTCTGCAGGGGTGGTGATTGAGGAGAGGGTTAGGGGGGGGAGCTCTGCAGGAGTCCTGATGGGGGAGGGAGCTGGTGATTGGGGAAACTCTGCAGGGGTGGCGATCGGGGAGGGGGCGAGAGGGGGAACTCTGCAGGGATGCTGATTGGGGGGAGGGGTTGGTGATTTGGGGGAAACGCTACAGATGAGGAGATTGGCGGGGCGATTTCTGTGGGGAGGGGGGGATGTCCACTGAAGCTGGAAACTGGGAGGATGGAGCGCATGCACAATGACACCCCTCCAGATCAGCAGCTGGCTTCCCCAGCAAGTTTAGGTTCCTCCCCTTCCTCCTGCAGTGAGGATTATATTGTGACTGTTTTTGACTAAGTGCCACAAGATTGATTTTTTAAATTTGCCCAAGAAACGAGTTTGAAACTTTTCTCACTCATTCAGCACTTCGAATTTTTTTCATGAAATTCCACCCGATGTCTTTTGGTTCGAAACCAATGGAAACAGACATGCATTTTATCAAAACCTCGCAAAAGTTTGAATATCACTGTTCAATCTTTCCTTAATCTTTCCTGCTCTATAGAGTGCAATTCCAGCTTCTCTAATCTCTCCATATGGATTATCCATCCTGAGGTCCCCAGTATCACAGATGCCCATCTTCAGCCAATTCGATTCACTTCAAGGGATATCAATAAGCAGCTGAAGGCAATGGATAAGGAAAAATCCAAACTGGCCAACTGCCATCCAATGTCTCTCGTCTCGATCATCAGCAAAATGATGGAAGATGTTGTTGCCAACGGTGCGATCGAGCAGCATTTATACAGCAATAACCTGCTCACTGATGCTCATTTTGGGTTCCACCGAGGACCACTCACCTCCTGCCTCATTTACAGCCTTTGTCCAAACATGGACAAAAGAGTTGAACTGGGTGATGTTGGAGTGATTGCCATTGACATCAAGGCAGCATTTGACTGTGCGTGGCATCAAGCAACCCGATTAACATTGAAGTCAATGGGAATCGGGGGGAAACTCTCCACCGGCGAGAGCCACATCCCGCACAGAGGAGGATGATCGCGGTTGTTGGAGGCCAATCACCTCAGCCCTAGGGTAGTGTCTGAGGCCCATCCACCCTCAGTTGCTCCACCAATGACCCTCCCCCCCATCATAAAGTCGAAAGCGGAGCTGTTCATTGATAATTGCAGTCCTCATGACTGAGAATGATACCAGGGATGAGGATATTGTTTTATTCTTTCAGGGGATGTGAATGTGACTGGCAAGGCCAACATTCATTGTGCATCACTGATTGCCCTTGTGAAGAAAGTGAGCCACTTTCTTGAATTGCTGCAATCCATCTGGTGTAGGTATACCCACAACGCTGTTAGGGAGTTCCAGGAATTTGATGCAGTGACAGAGAAGGAATGGTGATTGATTTTCAAGTCAGAATGGTGTGTGATGTGGAGTGCAATTTGCAGATGGTGGCATTCCCAAACGCTGGCTGCACTTGTTTTTCAAGTGGTAGAAGTTAGGGTTTGGAACATGCTGTGAAAACAGCCTTGGTGATTTCTTGCAGTGCATCTAATATGTGGGATACACTGCCACCATTGTGGGCTAATGGTGGATGTTTAAGGTGGTATTTGAGATGCTGATCAGGCGAGCTACTTTGTCCTGGATAGGATCTACAAAATTGTTGCAGATACACTCATCCAGGTAGGGAATATTCCACCTTACTCCTGATTTATACCTTGTGAATCATGGCAAGCCTTTGGGGAGTCATTAAGTGAGTAACCTGCCACAAAACTCCCAACCTCTGATCTGCTCCTGTAACCACAGTATTTAAATGACTGGTCAATGGTAACCCCAAAGTTATTGCTGGTGGGACATTCACTGATGGTAATGCCATTGAATATCAAGGGAAGATGGTTAGATTTTCTTGCTGGAAATAGATATTTCCTGATAATTATGTGGTGTCAGTATGAATTGACAATCAGCTCCAACCTGAATGTTGTCCTGGTCCTGCGCTGCATGCGGGCAGCTTCAGTATTCAGAGTTGTGAATGGTAATATACACTGCAATCACCAGTGAACATCCCCGTTTCCGACCCTACGGTGGGGAGACGGTAATTAATGAAGCCGCTGAAAATGATTAGACCCAGGAGACATGAGTAACAACAAAATATATTTATATAGCGCCTTTAAGTAATAAAACATCCAAGGAGCATTGTAAAATAAAGTATGACATTGAGCCACAAAGAAGATACTAGGTTAGATGACCAAAGGTTTGGTCAAAGTGGTAGATTTTAAGGGGTGTGTTAAAGGAGTAAAGCGAGGTGGAGAGTTGGAGACGTGTAGGGATGGTATTCCAGAGGTTGGAGCCTAAGCAACTGAAGGTAGAGCTTGCAATGGTGAAGCAAGGGCAGGGACAAACTAAAGACCAGAATTAGAGCAGTGTAATATATTGAGGGTTGTGGGGCTGATAGGAGATTATAGATATTGGGACAGGCAAGGTCATGGAGTGATTTGAAACCAAGGATGAGAATTTTAATATTAAGTTGTTGCTTTACTGGGTGGATCATTGTGCACGAGGGTGATAGTGGAATAACACTTAATGTGAGTTTAAACATGGCCAGCAGAGTTTTAGATGAACCCTGCAATGACCCTTGCAGTGATGACTGACCTCCAACAACCACAGCCATCCTCGCCTGTACCTGGTATATCCCCAACCGGCGGAGAGTTCCCCCCCGAATCCCACCGATTCCAACCCTGTGTAGGTCCCTTTCTGCCACACTCAGTTAAATGATGTCTTGATGGATTTTCTTTGTTCTTTTTTGTTTTGTTTTTTTTGTTTAAAGAAAACAAAATTTTCTTTGCTCTTTGTTCTGTTTGGAACATCCCAAATGCCCATCCAATTTCCTTTGTAATTGTTTATTGTCTCCACTTCCTCCACCCTCGTAGGCAGCGAGTTTCAGGTCATTACCATTCGCTGCATCAGAATATTCTTCCTCACATCTCCCCTCCCCTTGCATCTCTGACCCAAAACAAGAAATCTGTGTCCCCCTCATCCTTGTCCCATCAGCTAATGGGAACAGCTTTTCTTTGTCCACCTTATCTAAACCTGTCAGAATCTTGTCCACCTCTATCAAATCTCCCCTCAACCTCCTTTGCTCCAAGGAGAACAACCCAGCCAGACATTGACAATAAAGAACAAACGAACAGAATATGTTCCTGTCTGAAATCAAATGGGAATGTTTAATTTCTGTTTTAAAGATATTGTGAATATATTTTCCTGGACAATAAAGGAATCAGCTACAACAGAGCAAGAAGAAGACAGTTTCAATGTGGAATTGACTGGAATATTCTCTCTGGATTTAAACAATGGAGAAACTACAAACATGAAAGAAAATAAATTTCAAAACGTGAACTCTGAACAGACTGTTTTCAAAATATAACTTGAAAATTCACAAATGAACAGCAATGAAGACTCTCTTTTGCAGGAGGACCTTTGGATTATAATTATTGGAAGAAGAAAAGTTTCAGAAAACACTGCAAGCAGTAATTTCCATCTTCAGTGGACTGAGATTCCTGGACATGGAACCCAGCAGTGTGCTGTTACCAAGCTGGACTTGTGACTGTGAAGTGGACAATGGAGGGATTATTATGTCTATTGCAGGTTATAAGATAGATCAACATCGGAAAACAGTGGACTTAGGAACAGGAGTCGGCCATTTGGCCCTTCGAGCCTGCTCCACCATTCAATAAGATCATGGCTGTTGTTAAGATATACATGATGTGGAGATGCCGGCGTTGGACTGGGGTAAACACAGTAAGAAGTTTAACAACACCAGGTTAAAGTCCAACAGGTTTATTTGGTAGCAAAAGCCACACAAGCTTTCGAGGCTCTGAGCCCCTTCTTCAGGTGAAGAAGGGGCTCAGAGCCTGAAGAAGGGGCTCAGAGCCTCGAAAGCTTGTGTGGCTTTTGCTACCAAATAAACCTGTTGGACTTTAACCTGGTGTTGTTAAACTTCTTACTGTGTTAAGATATACAGCATGTTGTATATTGTAATATTCTAAATGGGATATTATGAAGTTGATACATTTCCATTTCTTCCTGTTTTTGTTCCAAAAATCTAATTTCATAATTCCTATGTTTTAGAAATAAGAATTAGTTGCAAGAATTGCTTTTAAAAAATGGAAAACCTGGATTGAGAATCTGATGAAAACACCCTCAGGGAATTCGCAGTCACAAAGCATGGCCCATGTTGGTTTAAGAAGTCAAAACTCGAGAGGTAAGAACTGTAAAAGGTCAGCTGGATCTTTTAGCTGGAGACATTGGGTCTGACAATTATTGTACTGTTTTTGTTCGGTGAATTCTTCATGCTGACCTCAGGAAAAAAGGTCCAATTTTGAAGCTGAACATCTGTTAGATATTCAATCGTCTCTGTTACCATGGGGATATGTGATTCAGGGTGGAGCCTTGGTTAGAATTAGACCATAAGATATAGGAGCAGAATTAGGCTATTCGGCCCATCGAATCTGCTGTGCCATTCAATCATGGCTGATAAATCTCAATCCCATTCTCCTGCCTTTTCCCCGTAACCTTTTGAGTCCTTTCCAATCAATGACCTGGTTCCAGCGGACAGTCTGCAGTTAGCTTGGAAGCCACCAATTGTGGGATCAGGAGCTGTGAACCATCTGTGGGACTAGAAGCCTAGAGGACCATTAGAAACCAGGGGTGTTTCCAACATTTAAATCCCTCAGCAAGAATGCAGTGAAGCCCATGTTTGGACTGAGGAGTCCACAGTTTGAGAGCTTAAAGGAAAATTGGAGGCTTGTTTAGTGAAAAGATAATGGATGGACTCCCATAAACTCTTGGAGCTTGGAGAATATCTGGAGTACTGGGGAGAATTAAAGTGAATTGTGGAGAGCTTTAGCATACCTTTGGGATGGTCCTAGGAACAGAAGTGAATGAAACCTCAAGATATCATTAAGTATAAAGAAACTCTTGGGGTGAGGTAAAAAAATAGAACTAGGTTTATATCATAAATCTTTGAGTGTAGTATTCAATTTGTAGTGTTGTCTTTTTAAATTTTATTTAAACATACAGTAAAGTTTGTTTTTGTTTAAAAATGTGGAATCTTGTGATGTAATTCTTTCAGTTAATCACTGGGTGTTCGAATTTCTCTGCAAACGTTAACAGTCCTGACCGGGATCGCAAAAATTCACACAAACAGTGTTTCAAAACAAATCGAAGAAAAAGATGGTTTTTCTTCTTCAACACAAACGTTACACATGAAGAAACCCTCTTCTGGTATCTCCAATAATTTGTTGCTTCGAGCAATTCTTTTCATGGAACAATCAGATAATTGATGACTGAAAATGGAACTAATTGTATCCCTTTAAAGCAGGAGGGCGATCGCCCGGCACAGAGGGGAATCAGGGATTTCTCCCATAGACCAATTGACAGGGATTCTACCCTCCAACCACCTGAAGTGAATTCTTGACATGAATCATCCGTGCCAGTGCAGTTATCAACTTGCAGTTTGGCTGATCAGAAAATGCTTTGTTGCTGATTTTCCTTGTGTTAGGAAGTGACAATGCCAAGGCCAGATCTTGTTTCCTCCTTGATCGGGATGTAACCCGTGTCCACATCGCCACTTCATTCTTCCACTGGTTGTATGGTTCAGACTCCGAGAGCATCAGCAGGTAATCAGACCCTGACAATTCCCACTGCCTTTCACTCATTTCTCACAAAAGCTGCTGGGATTGTAAACTTCTGTCTGAAATATACTTTCTTTTAGTTTCCAACCTTCACCATTAGACAAGCATTTTCTGTTACCATGTTATAATCCTGACAGCCTTGGGGTGGAGTCAATCTTTACTTGGTCTAGATTTGTTCACAGAATCAAACATTACAGGTTCAACTCTGACTCCAAGTTATATTAGTGAGTCCCACTTTTTACCTGCTCATAACTATCTAATCAGTGCCCTCCATCTGAATAAACTTAACCTCTATTGATATAATTAACAGCCACAGTCAGAGCATCTGAAAGGTCACTAATGGTTGTGACTGCCATGGTGTCTCAGCAGCTTGGGTGAACAAGTGAATCCTTTCCCACACACTGAGCAGGTGAATGGTCTCAGTTTGGAAACTGAGGGAAAATAAAATTTCAGGCAGAAGCTTCCAATCTGGTAGGTTTTATGAGAAATCGCTGAAAGTGAGTGGGAATTATCAGGGTCTCTCCCCAGTGTGAATTCCCTGATGTTTCAGTAGGTCAGATGATGTTCTAACCCTCTTTGCACAGTGAGAGCGCCTGAACGGGGTCTCCTCAGTGTGAATGCGCTGGTCGACCCTCAGGTAGGCTAAGGTTTTAAAGCAGCTCCCACAGTCAGAGCATTGAACAGGTTTCTTATTGGGGGAGGTGCCTCAGTATTCCAGCAGACTGGATGATTGACTGAGTCACTTCCCACACACACATCAGATGAATGGCCTTTCCCCAGTGTGTAATCCTTTGTGTCTCAGCAGACTAGATAATTGAGTGAATCCCTTCCCACACTCGGAGCAGATGAATGGCCTCAGCCCAGTGTGAATGCGTTGGTGTGTCAGCGGGAGGGATGAGTGAGTGAATCCCTTCCCACGCTCTGAGCAGGGGGACAGTCCCTCACCCATGTGAAATCGCTGGTGGTTCTGCAGGGTAGATGACTGAGTGAATCCCTTTCCACACACACAACAGGTGAATGGTCTCTCCCCATTGTGAACCCGCTGGTGTGTCAGCAGGGCAGACGAATCGCTGAATTTCTTCCCACACTCAGAGCAGGTGAATGGCCTCTCCCTGATGTGAAGTCGCTGGTGATTCCTCAGGGTGGATGAATCACGAAATCCCCTTCCAAACTCAGAGCAGGTGAACGGTATCTCCACAGTGAGGCTGCATCGAAGGGTTTCCAGCTTCGAGGGACAATTGAATCCCTTCCCACAGTCCCTACATTTCCATGGTCTGAGTGTGTTTGTACATCTCCAGGTTCAGATGAAGGTTTGACCCCACAGATAACACGTACATGGTCTCTCTCCTCACTGTGAATCCTTCAATCTTTTCCAGGCTGTGTAACTGGTTAAAGCTCTTTCCACAGTCAGTTCACTGGAATACTCTCACTCGAGTGTCTGTGTCTCAGTGATTTTCCAGTCACACTGATGTTTAAACAGTTTGAAGGGACAGACAAACATTTTCCATTCTAGTTTCAAATGCCGATGGTATTCAGATCCTGAATAATTGGGTGACTCTGTCAGATCCTAACGTCATGTTTGTTGAGATTTGTGTCTGTAAATTCTCCCCTTCTAATAGCCTGTGAAGGAAATTCACAAGAATCATTGCTGTCATATGGAATTCATATGGTGTTCGTGGAAGTGGAAATAACTAGGGTTGGGAAGCATTTTCCGATCGGGGCCATTGTGATCTCCTGGACTCGTTTCGATCGCCTCAGGGGGTCGGAGAGGAATTTCCCAGATTTTTTTTTCCCCATATTGGCCCTGGGGTTTTTCACTCTGGGTTTTCGCCTCTCCCTGGAGATCACATGGTCTGGAATGGGGGGGTGGGGGTAAGTTAATAGGTTGTAATGAACAAAGCATCATAGCTGTGAGGGACAGCTCGGTGGATAGGATATTGGTATGTAGATAGGCTGGAAAATTGGGCGGGGATCCTGGATTCAGGATTCAATCCTGGACCGGGGAGCGGCGCGGGCTTGGAGGGCCGAAGGGCCTGTTCCTGTGCTGTATTGTTCTTTGTTCTTTGTTCTTTGTCAGTACAGGATAAAAACTCAGAACAGACAATTCTAGTTTCTGTGGAACATTCTTTCCTCTCATTCTTGAAAATTTGTAAATCTCCATCCCAAACACTCTCCCTCCATTCTCACCTTTGTCTATTTGAGGTCTAACATTTTCCTGAGGGTGCTGATTCATCCTAATCGACAGATCCGTGCCGACTGTTTCCTGTACAGGACACATATTCCTGAAATCTTCACACAGGCTTGTGTCTAAGCATATAAAACATTTGCATATTTAGTGAACTAAAAATGTATGCAATATTCAGCACTCTATTACATGATTAGAGATACAGATGGGTGCGGAAGAACTTGACTTAGGGAGCAAACAATCATGTTCTGGAACTCACTGATGATGAGAGTGGTGGAAGTGGAGACGACCAGTGATTTCAAAATAAAATTGGTCGGGCACTTGAAGGAATGAAACGTGCTGGGGAACAGGGATATCGAGGACAAATGGCACCGAGTGGATTCCCCGACAGAGACTGGGCACGGAGTCAAGCTGCTGAATTGATTTATCTTGTGCTCTGCTGACTCTTTGACTGGAAAATATACAGAGTAGTTACAATACTATTCTGGAATTAAACAACATCAACTGTAATACAAATCCATAAATAATATACCCATTATGCACCATATAGTAAGAAGTCTCACAACACCAGGTTAAAGTCCAACAGGTTTATTTGGAATCACAAGCTTTCAGAGCGCTGCCCCTTCATCAGGTGAGAAGGAGCAGCGCTCTGAAAGCTCGTGATTCCAAATAAACCCGTTGGACTTTAACCAGGTGTTGTGAGACTTCTTACTGTGCCCACCCCAGTCCAACACCGGCATCTCCACATCATATGCACCATATAACAACACCAGACATATCAATGTTGTTACGATCCTCATGGTCACCTTATAATCAGCAAATTCCCACAAATCCCAATAGAATAAACTAAAAGACAATGTTTCATTTTTAAAAATTTTACATTAAAAATTAATCTAAAATTAACATCACTGAATCATGCATTAAGAAACAGTATTTGAATAGACAGGATAAATTACACTTTAAAAAGCTAAGACAATAAAAACAGGTTCCACAAAATCACAAACATTTCCCCCTCAGTATATTTGTCTCTAATTCCAGTTCCAGAGAATTTCTCTGTCTCTGTATTTCCCAGGGGGAGAAATAAAGTGTTTTCCTCACAGATGTTGTCCAGAGGATGAAGTTTGAGTCTGTGTGTGAAGTTTGAGTCTGTGTGTGAAGTTTGAGTCTGTGTGTGAAGTTTGAGTCTGTGGTGAAGTTTGAGTCTGTGTGTGAAGTTTGAGTCTGTGTGGTGAAGTTTGAGTCTGTGGTGAAGTTTGAGTCTGTGTGTGAAGTTTGAGTCTGTGGTGAAGTTTGAGTCTGTGGTGAAGTTTGAGTCTGTGGTGAAGTTTGAGCCTGTGTGTGAAGTTTGAGTCTGTGTGTGAAGTTTGAGTCTGTGGTGAAGTTTGAGTCTGTGGTGAAGTTTGAGTCTGTGGTGAAGTTTGAGTCTGTGGTGAAGTTTGAGTCTGTGTGTGAAGTTTGAGTCTGTGGTGAAGTTTGAGTCTGTGTGTGAAGTTTGAGTCTGTGTGTGAAGTTTGAGTCTGTGTGAATTTTGAGTGTGTGTGAAGTTTGAGTCTGTGGTGAAGTTTGAGTCTGTGGTGAAGTTTGAGTCTGTGGTGAAGTTTGAGTCTGTGGTGAAGTTTGAGTCTGTGGTGGTGAAGTTTGAGTCTGTGGTGAAGTTTGAGTCTGTGGTGAAGTTTGAGTCTGTGTGAAGTTTGAGTCTGTGGTGAAGTTTGAGTCTGTGGTGAAGTTTGAGTCTGTGGTGAAGTTTGAGTCTGTGGTGAAGTTTGAGTCTGTGTGTGAAGTTTGAGTCTGTGTGTGAAGTTTGAGTCTGTGTGTGAAGTTGGAGTCTGTGTGTGAAGTTTGAGTCTGTGTGTGAAGTTTGAGTCTGTGGTGAAGCTACAAACAGAAGCTGTTCTGTTTCAAATCAAACTGCGGGACTGGGAAGAAAATGATGGGAAGAGATTTTGCAAAGTCCCCTCCCCCACTCCCTCAGCTGGCAGCCCAGCACGCAGGCGCAGAAAGCGCTGCTGAGCCGAGCTGTCGGGTGCGGCTGCCGCCAGCGGTCGCTCTCGATCTCTTTTTGGAGCCGCAGCCGCCGGAGAGAGAGGGGGGAGGGGGAGATCACCGCGCGGCTTCTCGCTCTGGCCGGAGCCGTCAGCCGGTTGCCTGGAGGAGGTGTAGGGGGGGAGGGGAACAATGGGTGGGGGCGGGGCTCCCGGGTCCGCGAACCGGGCCTGCGCCATGGAACCCCGACACGTCACTGCGGTGTCGAGTAATTCCTATTGGCTGATTGAGGCAGCGCTCCATTGTGACGTCTCAATGCGGAAGTTGGCCACTGAGCTTCAGATTAAAGCTTCCACTTCGATTTGAAAAGACTTCGGCCATCAGTGAGTGGAAAAGCAGCAACACACTGCCACACCCGAGTGAGAGTGTTCCAGTGCACTGACTAAAGAGCTTTACTAAGAAGTTTAACAACACCAGGTTAAAGTCCAACAGGTTTATTTGGTAGCAAAAGCCACTGTGTTTACCCCAGTCCAACGCCGGCATCTCCACATAAAGAGCTTTAACCAGTTACACAGCCTGAATAAATATCACATCATTCACAGCGGGGAGAGACTCTACCCGTGTTCTGTGTGTGGACAAGGCTTCAACTTATTGGCCACCCAAGGGAGAGGCAAGGACACCTGCACCATGGAGAAACCATGGAAATGTGCAGACTGTGGAAAGAGATACAGAGCCCCCTCTCTGCTGGATGCTCATCGGCGCAGCCACACTGGGGAGAGGCCATTCATCTGCTCTCAGTGTGGGGAGGGATTCGCTCTGTTGCCCAGCCTGCAGTCACACAAGCGAGTTCACACCGGAGAGAGACCGTTCACCTGCTCTCAGTGTGGAAAGGGATTCACTGTGTTATCCACTTTGCAGAGACACCAGCGAATTCACACTGGGGAGAGGCTGTTTATCTGCTCTCGGTGTGGGAAGGGGTTCAGTCAGTTTTCCAACCTGCAGACACACCAGCGAGTTCACACCGGGGAGAGGCCATTCATCTGCTCTCATTGTGGGAAGAGATTCACTCGGTCATCCGACCTGCGGACACATCAGCACATTCACACCGGGGAGAGGCCATTCACCTGCTCTCATTGTGGGAAGGGATTTACTCGTTCATCCGACCTGCGGACACACCAGCGAGTTCACACTGGGGAGAGGCCATTCACCTGCTCTCAGTGTGGGAAGGGATTCACTCGGTCATCCGTCCTGCGGAGACACCAGCGAGTTCACACTGGGGAGAGACCATTTACCTGCTCTCAGTGTGGGAAGGGTTTCAGTCAGTTATCCACCCAGCAGAAACACCAGCACATTCACACTGGAGAGAGGCCGTTCACCTGCTCTCAGTGTGGGAAGAGATTCACTCAGTCATCCCACCTGCGGAGACACCAGCAAGTTCACACAGGGGAGAGGCCATTTACCTGCTCTCAGTGTGGGAAGGGTTTCAGTCAGTTATCCAACCTGCAGAGACACCAGCGAATTCACATGGGGAGAGACCATTCACCTGCTCTCAGTGTGGGACGGAATTCACTCAGTTACCCCACCTGTTGAGACATCAGTGAAGTTACACTGGGGAGAAACTGTCCACCTGCTCAGTGTATAAAAAGTGTTCGGAATTTCATCACAGCTGCTGAGGCACCAACAAGTTCACAGGGGTTGGATTCTGCTGTTATTGTTTCTGCTCTCAATTACATCCAGGACTGCATTTTGTTCATTCTCACAGTTGGTCAATGGGGAGGGTCGGAGGGTTTCTTTCTGCTGGACTGGCCGGTCTCACAACTTTGCCTCCAGTGGGCTGATGTTCTTTGAGTCTTGTTGCGAATACCTTGTTTTAAATTTCACAAGGATCACAGAGTGACCGGGTGTGAGGAAGTTCAGAGATATTTAGTCAGCATTTCTGTTTGAAACTCCCCCAGATGCCCATCCAATTTCCTTTGTAATTGTTTATTGTCTCCATTTCCTCCATCCTCGGAGGCAGTGAGTTCCAGGTCATTACCATTCGCTGCATCAAAATATTCTTCCTCACATCCCTCCCTACATCTCTGACCTGAAACTTTAAATCTGTGTCCCCCCTCGTCCATGTCCCATCAGCTAATGGGAACAGCTTTTCTTCGTCCACCTTATTTAAACCTGTCAGAATCTTGTCCACCTCTATCAAATCTCCCCTCAACCTCCTTTGCTCCAAGGGGAACAACCCCAGCCTGACATTGACAATAAAGAACAAACGAACAGAATATGTTACTGTCTCAAATCAAATGGGAATGTTTAATTTCTGTTTTAAAGATATTGTGAATATATTGTCCTGGACAATAAAGGAATTGGAATAACTCACCTTGGGAGTGGTTGAATGGAATATGTCAATCTGGTATCCATCTGCAGTCCAGTGAAAGTCTGGAATGTGTAGCTGGAAATCCCTCCCTAGCAGTACTGTGGGTGTACTTACACCTCAGGCATTGTAACAGTTCAGGAAGGCAGTGTTGGGGTTGACCATGGCCGAGGCAGCTACAGACAGCCACATATTCTGTTATAATTGAAGGACTGCAGATTGAATGTGAGGCATTATGGGACTGGACTATCTTGACCACATTCCTGTGACTGCTCAGTTTCTGCAATCACGGACCATTAAAGCTGCTTAGCAGGGCCCAGACAGAGAACCTGGTGAGAATATTTCTCAGAATGAGTTAGAATTAAACTTATTCCAGGACCGGCTGGTGTTCAGCGGCTGATATACTTGAATCTGTGAAGAGGAGGTCTGACCAATCAACAAACAGTAGCAGATAGTTGGTTCAGAAGTTAAAAAGCGTTCTCAGGCATTGTTTAAATTATTTTATCCCAAATTTGTGATAAGAACTGTGAGGGACTTGTGACCCGTTAGTCGGTGCGGTAACGGTATACTCCAAATAGCACTGGACTGAAAAGCAGACCTCAGAGTAGATTCTAATGGTTATAAACTGACCCAAGCAAGGCCAGTGAAAAATCAGAGCTTGAGTGAGGACTGGACAGGTCTCTTACCTGCTGTTTGGAAACTAAGAACAAGAAACTTATCGATAAAATTATTAGAGAATAGAGCCAACATTTCGAGTCTGGGAGACACTTCATAACCGCTCTTATAAAGGGTCATCCATACTTGAAACATTGGCTCCACTCTGTCTCCACAGATACTGTCAGACCTGCTGACATTTTCCAGCATTTTCTGTTGTTGTTTCAGATTCCAGCATCCGCAGTATTTAACTTTTATGATAAAATGATTAGTTCTGATTGGAATCCCCACGACCCTCCCGCAAAACAGAGGGAGTGGTGGCAAAAGGGGAAAAAGGATAAGGATGATAAAGTCTGGGTTCTGATTCTCCGAGTTCATGGAGAATCAACAAAATGAGTGAAGCAGTTTATAAAGAACAGAAGTTACCAATCCCTAACAAAAACTGATCAAATAAAAATAATTAGGTGGTGGAATATAACAAAAAAATTAAGAGATGAAGTTTACAATCGAGTTTGTTTTGATTTTTATACTTGTGTAAAGTGGTATTATTGTGGGCCAATTTTTTTCTGCTCACTCCCCACCCCTTTAGGTTCTGTAGAAAAGTTAACCCTTTCAGCAGACAGTTCATTTGTTTTCAAATCATCTGAAAACTCATGTCTATTTTAGTTTATAATTGAAGATTTATGGGAATTGGCTAAGATGGGATTTCGGCATTTTTAAAGTATAAAGAAGTGGTCTTGAGAAGGCAACTTGGTAGAGAGAGGTGGAGGGAGATATGTTTACAGAGAGGTGTTGAGAGCTGTTGGTTTTACAAGTTATCCATGTTTTTGGAGCCGTCACTTCATGTCCTGGTCTGAGAGGGATGGAGAGAAGTCTGTTCAATTGTTAAAGTGAACCCTTCTCTATTAACTGTTAATCGATACTTTGCCTTTTATCGTTCTGACTTGTTACATTTTTAATGATTAATAAACTTTCTGAATTCACCATTTAAAGTATTCTTTCTTGCCACATGGTTAAGACACTGGAACCTGGTGTGATTTACGATGAGGGAGGTTATTGTAAACAAGAGAACACCCATAAATCTTAGTTCAAATAAATCAAAGTTCTGACAAATGGAATGTTATCCTTTATTATGAGAGAAATTGAACAGAGAAGTAAAGATGTTCTGCTTCAGTTATACAGGGTGTTGCTGAGACTGCATCTTGAACACTCGGTGCAGCTTTGTCTCCTATTTAAGAAATGATACAAATGCATTGAAAGTGGTTCAGAGGAGGTTAAATAGATTGCTTCCCAATTCTTGACCCTCACAGTATAAATTTTGTCCGATTTTCCTTGTCTTCACCTCTGACAAAAAGTAATCCTGACTCAAAATGCTGTCTCTATTCTCTCTTTACAGATGATGTCAGACTTGCTGAGATTGTCCAGGATTTTCTGTTTTTGTTTCAGATTCCAACAACAGCAGAATTTTGCCTTCATACCAACTATTGTTGGATAAGGGCATCAAAAATATCGGGTGTGGAACGAGAATGTGGAACGCAACTGTTATGGTGAAATTAAAATAATGGACACAAAATGGTTACCTGGCACACAAAATGGACTCTGGGAAGGGACATTAAAAGGCACTGGCTTTGGGCACAGACAGTTACACAAAGAGTTAAAACCTGCAGTATCTGAATTGCTGCAGGAAGCTGGTCAGACCTGGGGCACTTTAAGACTTGAGATAAGAGCAGACCCAGAACAATGAGTTTGATGATAAGATCCGCCACTGATGGGGACATAAATACATAAATGTATATATCGAAACCAGTCATTGATAGAGGACATAACTGCATAAATGTATCCATTCTATGTATAATGATGTGTTAACTGTCCATGTCCGTACCTGTCTGCTTGTAACAATGTGTTAATTGTCGATGTCCGTATCTGTCTACTCAACTTGTAACGATGTGTTAACGGCTAATGTCCGTACTATCTATTGTCTAAAAGATATAAAGATGCTCAACTACCATTGTGTAGTTGAGAAGGTCGCTGCCAAGTACTGCGGAGTACCAGTGCTTTCTCCCAAAGCTTTGTCCGAAATAAAACTGTTTTGTTGAACCTCCAAGTCTGACTCCGAAGTGGTAAATTTCCCACAACACAAGACAAACAGATCAGCCATGATGTAAATAAATGCTGGAGCAGACTCAAAGGGCCAAATGGCCAACTTCTGCTCCGATGTCGAATGTTGGTCACAGATTTCTGAGAATTGTGAAACAAGGCTGGAAGATTCGCCTTGCTTGTGTTCGTGGGAAAATGTCCAGGAGAACCATCACTGTGAAGGACAGTTCTGGGATTAAAGGTTGCCAGACTGGAAAAGGAAAACAATGGAAATAAACTCTTGGGGAGTGAAAAATCACCTTGGACTCATTCTTGGAGAATTGAGTGTCAACATTCCAAGATGGAATAAAATATAACCATTGAGTGCGACATTTGATGGTGTTAAGAGTAAAAGGGCAAAGTTCAATTTTACAGTTTAAGGGTTATGTTCCCTACAAAAAAGTGTTTCGTCATTGTTGCTTCCAGTTTGTTGGAGTAGAAGTCATAAAACTTGAAGTTTTGTCATGTGATTCTTTGATTTACACATTGAGTTTAGAATTCATTTCTTTAAATTACTGATCATTACAGAGATCCTAATAATTCATTCAAAGCCCTGTGTTTTGACTTCCCATTTGAGCCTGGGGCACCTTTCTGTCTCTCTATTGCTCGTGTCAATGACAGCCAGGCGACGGAGCTGAGGGCTGAATTTAGCTGAGAATAATGAGGCCTGCGCCCCAGTTGGGAAACTGCAATGTATGTTGCAGTAATCGAGAGACAGGAAGGTGCTGGAGGACTGAGTGAGAAATGGGCCTCCAACCAATTGTTATATCGGTCACTCAGAGCTAAAGAGAAACTCGTCTCTTTAAATACATATACAGGGAAGAGGCTGCAATGAAATCTGCCCCTTTTAACACGCACAAAAGCTGGAGGATGAGATTGGCAGGCTACAGGAGGACTCCATTCAGCCCATCATCCTCCTGCTATCTCTTTGAAAGAACTCTCTGATTCACCCAACTGCACTGTTCTTTCCCCAAATTCTTCCCACTCAAGTCTTTACCCTTTGGAGGTAAACTATTGAATCTGCTTTCAGGCAGATCAGAACAACTCACTGTGTCAAAAAATAAAATCTCATCTCCCCCTCTGGCTCCTTTGCCAATTACCTTTGAGGGACTCACTTTCTGTTAAAGAGCCTGCCAACCCCTCTCACCCACTTTCCCTAAAGTGCATCAATCTCATCAGGAAAAGTCCAGAAAAATCAAATATTTTTACTGATAAAAGTTTATTAATGAAACAGAACATGGTTAAAACAAACAGAAAATGACTTGAGGATCAAAGACAACCAGAGTAAAAGGATGTTCACAATGTTCTGGACACAAATGGTTTCTCTTTAATTCATCTGTAGCCTGTTCCCTGCCCTCTTTGTGGAACACCTCCGCTCAATCCACAAGCATGACCCTGACCTTCCGCTTGCCATTAGAATTCACCACCTTGCTCTCACACTCACATTTCTGTCCTCGGCCTGCTGCAATGTTCCGGAGAAGCCCAACACAAGCTGGACAAACAGCCCCTCATCTTCCGATGAGGCACTTTACAGCCTTCTGGACTCAACATTTAGGTCAACAACTTCACACCCTGAACTCTCTCCTCCATTTTGATTTGTTGTTTTTTGCCGAGTGCCAGTCTACACCTTGTTTTCATGTATTTTTGCTTCCAGACAGAGCTGTCCTTTATTCTGCCATTAACACTTACTCTGGACCAATGCTTTGTTTCTTTACCACAACCATTACCTCTCCCTTTGCCTTGGGTTCCGGGATATTTTTGTCATTTAATCTCACCCACCCCCTAACCAATTCCTGACTTTCCCTTTTGTCCTACCTGACCCTACCCCCTTTCTCACCAGCATCAAACCCATCACATTTCTCCCTCTCTTTAGTTCTGAAGTAGAGTTACATTGGACGTGAAACATTAACTCTGTTTCTCTCTCCACAGATGCTGCCAGACCTGCTGTGTTTTTCCAGTTCTTTCTGTATTTATTTTTGATCTACCTGTAGTGATAGGAAAAACACTATTTACTATCCCAGAAAAATAAATGTCCTTCATCAGCTTTTGTGGATCAGTTCAGTGGAAATGTGCTCTCCCAGGCTCAAAGAGCATCAGCCCACTGGAAGCAAAGTTGTGCGACCGGCCAGTCCAGCAGAAAGAACCTCTCCGACCCTCTCACTTCACCAACTGTCAGAATGAACATGGTTCAGTCCTGGATGTGATTAACAGCAGCAAGAACAGCAGAATCCAACTCCTGTCATCACTTATGAACTCGCTGGTGTCTCAGCAGGGATGTTGACTGAGTGAATCCCTTTCCACACACAGAGCAGGTGAATGGTCTCTCCCCAGTGTGAACTCGAACGTGTACCTGCAGTCTGGATAACTGAGTGAATCCCTTCCCACAGTGAGAGCAGGTAAACAGCCCCTCCCCAGTGTGAACCCGCTGGTGTGTCAGCAGGCTGGATGCCCGGGTGAATCCCTTTCCACACACACAGCAGATAAATGGCCTCTCCCCAATGTGAGTTCGCTGGTGTTCCCGCAGGTTGAATGAATCAGTGAATCCCTTCCCACACACAGAGCAGGTGAATGGTTTCTCCCCAGTGTGAATTCGCTGGTGTCTCTGCAGGTGGGATGATGTTCTAAACCTCTTTGTGCAGTGAGAGCAGCTGAACGGCCTCTCCTCGGTGTGAATGTGCTGGTGGTCCCTCAGATCCTGAGACCTTTTGAATTCACTCCCACAGTCGGAGCATTTAAAGGGTCTCTCACTGGTGTGAACTCGCTGGTGTTCCTGCAGGTTGGATGTTGATCTAAATCTCTTTGAGCATTGAGAGCAGCTGAACGGTTTCTCCTCAGTGTGAATTCGCTCGTGTCTCAGCAGTTCCTGCGCCCTTTTGAAGCTGCTCCCACAGTCGGAGCATTTAAAGGGTCTCTCATTAGTGTGAGTGACTTTGTGGTTCAACAACTTGGAGAAATAAGTGAATCCCATGCCACACACAGAGCAGGTGAATGGCCACTCCTCAGTGTGAATACGTCGGTGAATTTCCAGCCGAGATGGGAATCTGAATCCCTTCCCACAGTCCCCACATTTCCATGGATTCTCCATGGTGCGGGTGTCCTTGTGACTCTCCAGGTTAAACAATCAGTTAAACCTCACACAGAACACAGGTACAGTCTCTGCCCACTGTGAATGCTGTGATGTATTTTCAGGCTATATAACTGGTTAAAGCTCTTTCCACAGTCAGTGCACTGGAACACTCTCACTCGGGTGTGTGTGCGTTGGTGCTTTTCCAGTCACACTGACGTTTAACGCCTTCTGAAGCAGACAGAACAGAGAAACATTTCTCCTTCTAGATGCAAAGGCCGATGGTATTCAGGTCCAGATGAATTGAGCGACTGTCAAATCTTGACGTGGCGTATGGTTTGGGATTCTGTCAATGGATCCTAACCTTCTGATATCCTATAAAAAGAGTTTGCAGCAGACATCACAGTCAGTACAGGATCAAAATTCAGAACAGATAATTCTAGTTTCGATAGAACATTCTTTCCCCACTCATTCCCCTAAATCTGTAAGTTGGTTAAGATATGGGGGTAGTGATTAGTCATGCTCCTGAACTTGCTGCCTGTGAGGGTAGTCAAGCAGAGATGATCAGTAATTTCTCAATGAGATTGGATGGGTGCTGCAGGGTTACAGAATGGGACCCTCTCCAGACTGACAGAATTGCTCGACAGAGAGTCAGCAGGGCCTCGAATTGTCCAATGGACTCCTCCTCTGCTGTAATGACTCTGACTGGAAATATATAACGTAGCTACAGTACTACATTACAAGACAAGAAATAATAATAAATGTACTTTATTATAGAACCATCCAATATTTATCACATAACCACACTGTCATAATTCTGTCCTCAGAGTTTTAAAGCACAGCAAGAGGCCCTTTGGCCCATCGTATTTGTGCTAGCTCTCAAGCACCAATCTGTTCTAATCCCACCTTTCACCACTTGGTCAGTAGCAGCCTTATATGTTATGACATTTCAAGTACTTATCTAAATGCTTCTTAATGTTGAGCGTTCCCACCTCTCTCACCCTTTCCGGCAGTGAGTTCCCGATTCCCACCACCCTCTGGGTGAAAATCTTTTCCCTCAAATCCCCTCTAAATTTCCTGCCCCTCACTTAAATCTATGTCTCTGGATATTGACCCAGTTACTCAAGGTCAGTGAATGGAGGGTTCATATTTTTGTACATCTCAATCAGGCCCCCCCTCAGCCTTCTCTGCTTTAGGGAGACCAATTCGAGCCTCACCAGCCTCTCTTCATGACTGACACGTTCCAGCCCAGGCAGCATCCTGGTGAATCTCCTCTGCACCTTCTCCAGTGCAATCACATCCTTCCTAAAGTGTGGCGACCCGAACTGCAGACAGTACTCCAGCATTTTATACACTCAATCAAAACCTGCCTGCTGTAATATTTGATGCTTTGGCTAAAAAAGACAAGTATCCCATATCCCTTCTTAACCACTTTATCAATCTGTCCTGCTGGCTTCAGGGTCCTATGGACATGCACCCCAAGGTCCCTCTGGTCCTCTGTACTTCCTGACGGCCTATTGTTCATTATCTGTTCCCTTGCCTTGTTCGTTCTTCCAAAATGCATCACCTCAGACATTTCAGGGTTAAATTACATTTGCCACTATTCTGCCCACCTAACCAGCTCGCCCACATCATCCTGTAATCTAAGGCTTTCCTCCTCGCTATTTACCACATCACTAATTTTTGGACCATCAGCAAACTTACTGATCGAACCCCCACATTCATATCCACAGGAAGCTCCACGCGGCCATTGACACAGGGCACGGACTCTGATTGGCTGGAGGACCATCGCCCATCCGGTCCTCCAAGCGTTGCCATTGGTCAATCTGCCGCATGTAGACAATGAGGGGGCGGAGCCTGAGCCCACGTGGGGGTGGGCGGGGCTTTGACCGCCAGCCGCGCTGAGCTGGTGTCCAATCCGCAGTGTTTTGCTTCTGTAACCAGTGATATTGCTACCAATGGGACACTGTGTGCTGGGAACGCCCCTCTGAGTCATTGTGACGGCACAATGGAGCCCTGCCTGAATCAGCCAATAGCGAAGGAAATTCGACATGTCAACTATGACTCTGACCAATTTTTACAGGGACACTACAAGGGGTGTGAATGTGGCCCAGTCCATCACGCAAATCAGCCTCTTATCCATTGACACTGTCTACATTTCCTATTGCCTCAGAAAAGCAGCCAGCATAATCAAGGACCCCACTTATCCTGGACATTCTCTTTTCTATCTTCTTCCATCGGGAAAAAGAGACAAAAGTCTGAGGTCACAAACCAACCGACTCAAGAACAGCTTCTTCCCTGCTGCTGTCAGACTTTTACAAACAAAGAACAAAGAAAATTACAGCACAGGAACAGGCCCTTCGACCTTTCAAGCCTGCACCGACTATGCTGCCTGACTGAACTAAAACCCCCTACCCTTCCGGGAACCATATCCCTCCATTCCCATCCTATTCATGTATTTGTCAAGATGCCTCTTAAAAGTCACTGTCATATCTGCTTCCACTACCTTCCCTGGCAGCGAGTTCCCGGCACCCACTACTCTCTGTATAAAAAAACTTGCCTCGTACATCTCCTTTAAACCTTGCCCCTCACACCTTAAACCTGTGCCCCCTAGTAAGTGACTCTTCAACCCTGGGAAAAAGCTTCTGATTATCCACTCTGTCCATGCCCCTCATAATCTTGTAGACTTCTATCAGGTCGCCCCTCAATCTCCGTTGTTCCAGTGAGAACAAACCAAGTTTCTCCAACCTCTCTTCATAACTAATGCCCTTCATACCAGGCAACATCCTGGTAAATCTTTTCTGTACCCTCTCCAAAGCCTCCTCCTTTTGAATGGACCGACCTCATATTAAGCTGATCTTTCTCTTCACCCTTTCTGTAACTGTAACACTATATTCTGCACTCTCTCCTTTCCTACTCCCCTATGTACTCTATGAACAGTATGATTTATCTGTATACCGCGCAAGAAACAATACTTTTCACTGTATCCCAATACATGTGACAATAAATCAAATCAAACCCATTGCTGCATTTCCTTCCTGAAGCCACATTTGTCCAGTAGGGCCTGTCCTCGGGAGAAAGCGCTGCAGCTGCCGTTGTGTTGGGTGTTGAGGCGGTGCCGCTAGTTCCTTATTGGGGGTGTTGAAGCCTCCACTGGGTGTGTGGAGCCTCCCCTCCCACCCACTGCCCCTAACGCTGCCTCCGCTTATCCGCCTCCTCCCCGCCTGAAGATCAGACAAACAAGCGCCTGTCCCTGGACATGAGCCGCACTGCGCATGCTCAACGTCACAATGCCCAGGGACTGATTGACGGCAGCTCCGGACCAATAGAGAAAGGGGGCGGGGCTGGAGGACCGAGCGGGAGCGGCTGGTCCTCCAACCAGGGTGAATAGAGTGAAGCATGCGCAGTGTGGGTAATGGCGGCGGACGGACGGTTTTAACTCGAATCCGAGATCAGTTCAAGGTAAAGGAGAGCGATGAATGTGGTGGGTGGGTGGAGAGGCTTCGTAAACATGTTGTTCAAACTCAAACTTCGGGAAAATAACTTCCCGGGCGTCCTGTTGGTACCAAATTGGAGGCGCAACTTGTCGTGTTGGGCCTGGACTGACGGCCGTCAATCTGTCGGTGGCAATGTGTGTCAGTGCGCATGTGCGGCCGGCATCTTTGTAAGGGGCAATGTGCAGCAGGGTGCAGGTGCGATCGCCATGTTTGTAGGGGGCGCAGGAGTGTCCACCTTTGTGATGTATGGGACCTGAACCCACTGCCGTCCATGTTGTGCAAGTACATCCACCCCGCTGGTAGGGAGGAAATTCCAGCATTTTGACCCAGCGACTGCGAAGGAACGGCGATATATTTCCAAGATGTGGAGATGCCGGTGTTGGATTGGGGTAAACACAGTAAGAAGTCTCACAACACCAGGTTAAAGTCCAACAGGTTTATTTGGGAGCATAAGCCACTAGGTTTCAGAGCGCTGCTTTTTCATCACGTAAGTGGGAGTTCTGTTCACAAACAGGGCATATAAAGACACAAACTCAATTTACAAAATAATGGTTGGAATACGAGTCTTTACAGGTAATCAAGTCTTTAAAGGTACAGACAATGTGAGTGGAGAAAGGGTTAAGCACAGGTTAAAGAAATGTGTATTGTCTCCAGACAGGACAGTTAGTGAGATTTTGCAAGCCCTGGCAAGTCGTGGGGGTTACAGATAGTGTGACATGAACCCAAGATCCCGGTTGAGGCCGTCCTCGTGTGCGGAACTTGGCTATCAGTTTCTGCTCAGCGACTCTGCGTTGTCGTGTGTCGTGAAGGCCACCTTGGAGAACGCAGAGACTGATAGCCAAGTTCCGCACACATGAGGACAGCCTCACTAACTGTCCTGGCTGGAGACGATACATATCTCTTTAACCTGCGCTTAACGCTCCCTCCACTTGCATTGTCTGTACCTTTAAGACTTGATTACCTGTAAAGACTCGCATTCCAACCATGATTTTGTAAATTGAGTTTGTGTCTTTATATGCCCTGTTTGTGAACTGAAATCCCATTCACCTGACGAAGGAGCAGCTCTCCGAAAGCTAGTGGCTTTTGCTACCAAATAAACCTGTTAGACTTTAAACTGGTGTTGTGAGACTTCTTATTGTGTTTACCCGAGTCCAACACCGGCATCTCCACATCATTCTCGGTGTAAATAGGAGGGGATGTGTTTGGAGACAGAATGTTCCAGTTTTCACCCTGACATTCCCAGTATGAATAAGATGCTAGACCAAATGGGGATGTTTTAAGACATCATTTCATTGCCTGGTCACTAACCTCCTTGAGCTCAGCTCATTCTGGGCTAGGAGTGTTTGATGGGGTGGTGTAGAGGGAGTTTATGAAAACTGTGCCTACTCTCTGGCGCTGTTTGGGGACAGGATATCCCAATTCTCCATCTTTAAAAGGTCAAAGAGAGGACCTGCTGGATTAAATGGTGTTGCTTTATGACATAATTTAATCGCCTGGTAACTAACCTCCTGGAACCCAGCTCGTTATGGGCTGGGAGTGTTTGGTGGGGCAATGCAGATGGAGTTTTTCTTATCTAAAGTGTTCCTCCTCTCTGACACTGTTTGATGTGGCACATAATGGGAGTTTTCCTTTGTACCTAGCTTGGGTAGTGCTTCCCCGGGAGTTTTTCACAGGATGATTTGGAGAGAACTTTCCTCTGTACCTTAGATGGGTTGTACATACCTTAGGAGTGTTTGATGGGAAAGTGTAGAGGGAGCCTTGCACTGTCCCTCAAGTGTTGCAATTACCCTGCATGATTTCTACTTCACAACATGTGCATTAAATTTTGATTTGATTTATTGTCAAATGTATTGGGATACGCTGAAAAGTATTGTTTCTGGCACGCTATACAGACAAAGCATACCTTTCATGGAGTACATGGGGAGAAGGAAAGGATAGGGTGCAGGTACAGGTAGGGTGAAGAGAAAGATCAGCTTAATATATGATAGGACCATTCAAACATGACAGTCGGAAGAAGTTGTTCTTGAGTCGTTTGGTACATGTTTTCAGACCATAGAACCATAGAACATTAAAGCACAGAAACAGGCCTTTTGCCCCTTCTTGGCTGTGCTGAACCATTTTTTTGCCTCGTCCCACTGACATGCACTTGGACCATATCCCTCCACACCCCTCTCATTCATGAACCCGTCCAAGTTTTTCTTAAATGTTAAAAGCATTCACCACTTTATCCAGCAGCTCATTCCAGACTCCCATCACTCTCTGCGTGAAGAAGCCCCCCCAATATTCCCTTTAAACTTTTCTCCTTTCACCCTTAACCCATGCCCTCTGGTCTTTTTCTCCCCTAGCCTCAGTGGAAAAAGCCTGCTTGCATTCACTCTATCTATACCCATCAAAATCTTATACACCTCTATCAAATCTCCCCTCATTCTTCTACATTCCAGGGAATAAAGTCCTAACCTATTCAACTTTTCTCTGTAACTCAGTTTCTCAAGTCCCGGGAACATCCTTTTAAACCTTCTCTGCACTCTTTCAACCTTATTAATATCCTTCCTGTAATTAGGTGACCAAAACTGCACACAATACTCTAAATCCGGCCTCACCAATGTCTTATACAACCTCACCATAACACTCCAACTCTCATACTCGATACTTTGATTTATAAAGGCCAATGTACCAAAAGCACTCTTTATGACCCTATCTACCTGTGACGCCACTTTTAGGAAATTATGTATCTGTATTCCCAGATCCCTCTGTTCTACTGCACTCTTCAGTGCCGACCATTTACCTTGTATGTTCTACCTTGGTTTGTCCTTCCAAAGTGCAATACCTCACACTTGGTCTGGCCAACATGTGACTCCAAAGCCACAACAATGTGGTTGACTCTCAACTGCCCTCCAATGGCAACTAGGGATGGGTAATAAATGCTGGCCAGCCAGCAACATCCATGTCCCATAAATGAATAAAAAGAATTCAATTGAACAGCCTGGTGGGCTGAATTTCTAACTATTTCTTACGATCTGTCAGGAACATGAAATGGTGAGTGTCGATCAGCATTAATTAGCACCTTCAGGAGAATTGGGTAGTGTATATTAAAGTTTAAAGTTTATTTAATAGTCACAAGTAAGGCTTATATTAACACTGCAATGAAGTTAGTGTGAAATTCCCCTAGTTGTCACACTCCGGCACCTGTTCGGGTCAATGCACCTAACCAGCACGTCTTTCAGAATGAGGGAGGAAACTCATGCAGACACGGGGAGAACGTGCAAACTCCACACAGACAGTGACCCAAGCCGGAAATCGAACCCGGGTCCCTGGCACTGTGAGGCAGCAGTGCTAACCACTGTGCCACTGTGCCGCAGAATGCTAAATGGAATGAGAGAGAGAGTGTATGTGTGAGGGGCGTGGGTGGAGATTTAAAGAATGTTCCATAGAAACTACAATTGTCTGTTTTGAATTACTATCATGTGCTGACAGTGATGATTTTATTGGAAGGAGAGGTTTGGAAAATGGAAATCTCAAAAGAGTCACTTGATTCATAAGGACATGAAAATCATCAGCCTTTTTAACATCAGTGTGAGTGGAAAAGCACTGAGATTCTCACACCCGTATCAGAGTGTTCCAGTGCACTGATTGTGGAGAGACACAAGGACTCCGACACCATGGAGAAACCATGGAAATGTGGAGACTGTGGGAAGGGATTCAGAGCCCCATCTGAGGTGGAATCTCATCGACGCAGTCACACCGGGGAGAGACCGTTCATATGCTCCACTTGTGGGAAGGGATTCAATCATTCATCGAATCTGCTGAGACACCAGCGAATTCACACTGAGGAGAGGCTAGTCACCTGCTCACAGTGTGGGAAGGGATTCATAGATTCATCCACCCCGGCGGAGGGGCGGGGGGGGGGGGGGGGGGGGGGGGGGAGCAGGGGGGGAAAGAGAAAGATTGAGAGAGAGAGAAAGATTGAGAGAGAAAGAATCCAACCCCTGTAATCGCTTGTGAAATTGTTGGTGTCTCTGCAGGTTGGATGACCGATTGAATCCCTTCCCACACACAGAGCAGGTGAATGGTCTCTCCCCGGTGTGAACTCGCTGCTGTCTCCGCCGTGTGGATGACCTCCTAAACCTCTTTGAGCAGTGAGAGCAGCTAAACGGTCTCTCGTCAGTGTGAATGGGTTGGTGGACCATCAGTTCCCCAGAGCTTTTGAAGCCACTCTCACAGTCAGAGCATTTAAAGGGTCTGTCTTGGGTGTGAGTGACCTTGTGGCTCAACAGATTGTTCAACCGAGTGAATCCCTTCCCACACACAGAGCAGGTGAATGGCCTCTCCCCGGTGTGAACTTGCTGGTGGGTCAACAGATTGTTCAACCGAGAGAATCCTTTCCCACAGTCAGAGCAGGTGAACGGCCTCTCCCCGGTGTGAATGCGCTGGTGGGTCAGCAGATTGTTTAACCAAGAGAATCCTTTCCCACACACAGAGCAGGTGAACGGTCTCGCCCCAGTGTGAACTCCCTGGTGTGTTTGTAAATGGTATAACTGAGTGAATCCCTTCCCACACACAGAGCAGGTGAATGGTCTCTCTCCAGTGTGACTGTGCCGATGAGTTTCCAGTGCAGATGGGAACCTGAATCCTTTCCCACAGTCCCCACATTTACACAATTTCTCCATGGTGCGGGTGTCCTTGTGACTCTCCAGGCTTGACAATCAGTTCAGTTACAACATAACATGGGTGCGGTCTCTCTGCTGCAATGTATTTTCAGGCTGTTTAACTGGTTAAAGTTCTTTCCACAGTCACTCAGGTGTGTGCATGTTTCAGTGTGTGTGTGTCTCGGTGCTTTTCCAGTCACACTGTTTAAAATCTCCTGAAGCAGACAGAGCAGAGAAACATTTCCATTCTAGATTCAAAGGTCGATGATATTCAGGTCCCAATGAACTGAGTGACTATGTTAGATTTTGATGTGAAGTTTGGTTTCATATTCGTCTTTAAATTTTCTGATATCCTGCAAAAGGAATTTACAAAAGTCATCAGTGTCAGTACAGGATAGAAATTCAGAACAGACAATTCTAGTTTCTATGGAACATTCTTTTCTCTCTCATTCCTCAAAGCTGTAAATCTCCATCCCACACACTCTCCCTCCATTCTCACTCTGCTGTATCTAATATTCACCCTCCCAATTCTCCTGAAGGTGCTGATTGAGGCTGATTGACAGATCCATGCTCACTGCTTCCTGTCCTGGACACAGAGAGAGCTGGAAATTTCCATGCAGGCTGCCAGACAGATAACTGTCTACATTACTGGAGTAAAAATGTGTGGAATATACAGACCAAATTCACTTCATTCCCTTCAGTTGCTGCAAGTCCCCAATTTTCCCCAGAATGAGGAAAGAAATGGAAAGGGGGAAACATTGATTTCCTCCCAGATGTTGCCCAGAGGAGGAAGTTTCACTCTGAAGCTCATTGGACAACTTCTGCATTGTGACGTCACGATAGAGTCCTGCCTGAATCAGCCAATAGGAATCACTGTGCTCCGTGTTGATGTCTCCAGGTTCCAGTGCGCAGGCCCGGGCGCGCGGACCCGGGAGCCCCGCCCCCACCCATTGTTCCCCTCCCCCTACACCACATCGAGCCAAGGTTTCCAGGCAACCGGCTGGCGGCTCCGGCCAGAGCGAGAAGCCGCTCGGTGATCGCACCCCCCCCCGCCCCCCCCAGCCCGGGACTGCAAATGTACGAGGGAGAGGGGAAGCTGCGCATGTGCGGGGGAGAACCCACCCTCTGATCTTCATGTTGAGGTGTTGACCAATGGGAAGAGTTGGAGGACCGGAAGGACTCTGGTCTTCCAGCCAATCAGAGCGCTTTGTGTGAATGAAGATTGATCTTTAGACAGACTCAAACCTCCTCCTGTCGCCAACACCTGTGAGTGGGAAAGATTGGATTGTCCAGCCAGTCCACCATATTGGCCGTTCGCTTTGCGTGTTGGCCAGTATAGTGTGCTCCAGGCAGGGGGCGGGCAGAGGATAAGGAGTTCAAGGCGGGCTTAATGCGCGCCTTGCGGTGAGCTTTTGGAAATGTGGCCGCTGGGAGGAACGCCTTGGTCGGCGTGAAGTTTCTGTTTCAAGTGCTTGGGTTCGTGACTTGTGCAAGAACTTTTTGTTTCGGCTGGGGCTTGTTGAATGCTGCTCTCGCTGGGATTCCTGTGCCTTGAAAGGCGTGGCCCAGGTAGATGCAATCTCGGAAGACCCAAGCCAGGGAGGAGCCATTTGGGAACTATGGTTTCGGAAGGTTCAGCCGCGGAAGGTGTGACCCCAGACGGTGCAGCCCCAGTGGGTGTGATTTTGGAAGTTCTGGCCCGGAGTGGTGGACTTTGGAGGACTGTAGTTGAGCGTTGTCGACTTCGGACGGTGGAATGTTGATGGGCGAAGCTCTGGAAGGCGATGCCTCCGAAATGTTTCACAATTGTATGGTTGTTCATGGATTGTTTGTTATTGTAATATGTGGTTTTCCTGTTATGATAGTTGGTGGTTTGTTCTGGCCCCCGTCTATTTTCTTGCGTTATTTGTGGCCTGGGGGGCATCCCCCCCTGGATAAAGTCACCCCCGGGGGGTGTGACATCCACTTGGGGAAAGTTCTGGGTGGTGAAGCCCCGGACATAGTAACACCAGAGGGATTTTTATTCTCCGGGAGAAAAATTGGGAAGGCAGGCCCGAACTGAGTACCCTGGAGAGACTCTCCCACCACCCCGGCTGAAATTCCGGAAGGCAGTCCGGATTGAGTAGGCGGGGTGGTTTCCCCATTTCCCCCCTCCGGCTGAACATCCGTAAGGTGTAACCCCCGGATATGAGTACCACTGGAGGGTTGCATCCCCCGGCAGGTGGACAAACCCAGGGGACGGTGCCCTTATGCTTCAGTGTTTATTTTTTTGTTGTGTACAGTTGTAGTGTTGTTAATGTTTGTAGATTTGTAGATTATGATTTGTAAATGGAGGTGTATTTTGAGGGCAATGCCCTGGAAAACTGTAATTGACGATGAACCCTTCCGAAATGGAAGGTAGTAATTGATAAATGGATGGTGTTAGCCATCGGTAATGTATTTTTCATGGATTGTTTGTTATTGTAATATGTGGTTATCCTGTTATGGTAGTTGGTGGTTTGTTCCGGCCCCCGTCTATTTTCTTGCGTTATTTGTGGCCTGGGGGGCATCCCCCCCTGGATAAAGTCACCCCCGGGGGGTGTGACATCCACTTGGGGAAAGTTCTGGGTGGTGAAGCCCCGGACATAGTAACACCAGAGGGATTTTTATTCTCCGGGAGAAAAATTGGGAAGGAAGGCCCGAACTGAGTACCCTGGAGAGACTCTCCCACCGCCCCGGCTGAAATTCCGAAAGGGGTCCCGGATTGAGTAGGCGGGGTGGTTTCCCCCATTTCCCCCCCTCCGGCTGAACATCCGTAAGGTGTAACCCCCGGATATGAGTACCACTGGAGGGTTGCATCCCCCGGCAGGTGGACAAACCCAGGGGACGGTGCCCTTATGCTTCAGTGTTTATTTTTTTGTTGTGTACAGTTGTAGTGTTGTGTTAATGTTTGTAGATTTGTAGATTATGATTTGTAAATGGAGGTGTATTTTGAGGGCAATGCCCTGGAAAACTGTAATTGACGATGAACCCTTCCGAAATGGAAGGTAGTAACTGATAAATGGATGGCGTTAGCCATTGGTAATGTATTTTTTTCACATTTGTTCTTTGTGTATTTGTAATTGTTTTGTATTAACGTATTTGTAATAAACAAAAAGAAACCAACATCTGTGAGTAAAACACTTTCCTTTCTCCCCCTTTCCATTTCTTTTTTCATTCTGGGGGAAATTGGGGACTTGCAGCAACTGATCATGAGAAATAGAAGCAGGAGTGGCCACCAGGCCCTTCAAGCCTGTCCCGCCATTCAGTATAATCACAGCTAATCTATTCCGGCCTCAACTCCTTCACAATGCCACTTCCCATAGCCCTCTATCCCTCAATCTATTAAATATTTATCCACCTCACTTTAAATACTTCTCATCATCCAGCCTCCACCACCCTCTGGGACAGAGAATTCCAGAGATTCACCATCCTCTGCGAAAATAAATTTCTGCGCACCTCAGGTTTAAATGACCGACCCTTTATCTTGTAGCTTGTTTGTGATTCTTCCACTTGTGAAAATATCTCACCATCTACCCTGTCAATCCCCCAAGGATCTTATCTGTTTCAATAAACTCACCCCTTTGTCTTCTAAACTTGAAAGAATGCAGATCCAGACAATTTATTCTCTCCTGTCCTCTTATCCCAGGAATTAGCCTGGTGAATCTCCTTTGGACTATTGCCAATGTTACTATATCCTTGTTTAAGTAAGGGGATCAAAACTGTACGCAGTGTTCCAGGTGAGGCCTCACCAACACCCTGTGCAGTTATCACAAAACCTCCCTGCTTTTAAATCCAACACCTTTGCCATAAAGGTCAAAATTCCATTTTCCTTCTTACCTATTGTGGAACCTGCCTGCTAGCTTTTTGTGATTCATGCACAAGAACACCGAGATTCCTCTATACTTCAATCACCTGCAGCGCCTCTCCTTTTAGATAATCTCCCTTTTGAAATACATAGGCGGCACGGTGGGACAGTGGTTAGCACTGTTGCCTCACAGCGACAGGGATCCGGATTCGTTTCCCAGCTTGGGTCACTGTCTGTGAAGTTTGCACGATCTCCCCATATCTGCGTGGGTTTCCTCTGGGTGCTCTGATTTCCTCTCTGTCTGAAAGACGTGCTGGTTCGGTGCATTGGCCTGAACAGGTGCCAGACTGGTGACTGGGGGAATTTCACAGTAACTTCATTGCAGTGTTACTGTAAGTCTTACTTGTGACGAATAAATAAACTTTAACTTTATGATCTCACACTTCCCCAAGTTCAACTCCATTTGCCAGGTTTTTGTCACCCAATCTATCTGGATCCCATTGCAGAATCAAAATATCCTCATCACAACATGTCCTTCCACCTATCTTTGTACCATTTGTTAACCTTATATTCTGTTCCTTCCTCCAGGTCATTAATTAAATAATGAACAATTGTGAGCCAAGAACTGATCCCTGTGGTACTCCACTAGTTACATCTTCCCTCTCTGAAAAGGACCCATTTATTCCAACTTTCTGTTTTCTATGTGACGGCCAGTTTTCAATCCATGTGAACACACTTCCACAATTCCATGGGCCTTTACTTTATGCGCCAGCCTCTTCTGCGCCACCTTGTCGAATCCCTGGAGTGCAAAAGGAGGCCATTTGGCCCATCTAGTCTGCATCAGCTCTTGAACAGAGCATCTTTCCCAGGCCCTATCGCCATTACCACACATTTTTACCCCACGAATCCCCTAATCTATATCTATTGGGACACAAAAGGGGCAATTTAGCATGGCAAATCTACCTAACCCACACATCTTTGGACTGTGGGAGGAAACCAGAGCACCCGGAGGAAACCCACGCAGAGAACGTGCAGACTCCACGCAGACAGTGACCCCAGGCTAGAATTGAACCCGGGTCCCTGGTGATGTGAGGCAGCAGTGCTAACCACTGTGCCACCGTGCTGACCTTTGTGCCATTCTTACGATTGACTTACTGCTGTTCCTGATGTTGAAAAGGCATCGCACCACCAGCTTTTGAAGGGCAGTTAGGAATGGGGAGCATATAGGGCGGCATGGTAGCACAGTGGTTAGCACTGCAGCTTCACAGCTCCAGGGTCCTGGGTTCGATTCCCGGCTCGGGTCACTGTCTGTGTGGAGTTTGCGCGTTCTCCTCGTGTCTGCGTGGGTTTCCTCCGGGTGCTCCGGTTTCCTCCCACAGTCCAAAGATGTGCGGGTTAGGTTGATTGGCCAGGTTAAAAATTGCCCCTTAGAATCCTAAAATGCGTAGGTTAGAGGGATTAGCGGGTAAATATGTGGGGGTAGGGCCTGGGTGGGATTGTGGTCGGTGCAGACTCGATGGGCCGAATGGCCTCCTTCTGCACTGTAGGGTTTCTATGATTCTATGATTTCTATGAGTGGCCTCGCCAGCGATGCCCACATGCCATAAAAGAATGAAAAAAAGAGAATTGCCTGTTCTGAATTTCACCCTGGTACTGATTTTGTCAACTCCTTTCACAGGATATTAGAAGGTGAGGATCTACAGTCAAAAGTCTCAAACCAAACGTCACGTCAAGATCTGGCACAGTCACTGAATTCATCAGGAGCTGATTATCATCAGCTTTGGAATCTAGAAGGAGAAATGTCCATCTCTTCTGTTTGTCCCAAAAGGGTTGAAACGTCAGTGTGATTGGAAAAGCACCGAGACACACACACACCTGAGTGAGAGTGTTCCAGTGCACTGACTGTGGAAAGAGATTTCACTTGTTGCACAACCTGGAAAAAACTGCACAATTTGGACCAGGGAGACCGTGCACCTGTTGTGTGTGTGGACAAGTCTTCAACGAATCGTTAAACTTTGAGAGGCAAAAGGACAGCAGCACCATGGAGAAACCGTGGCAATGTGAGGACTGTGGGAAGAAATGGCGATTCCCGTCTGAGCTGGAAATTCATCGACGCGTTCACACTGGAGAGAGGCCGTTTACCTGCTCAGACTGTGGGAAGGGATTTGCTCATTCATGCAACCTGCTGACACATCAGCGAGTTCACAGCGGGGAGAGGCCATTCACCTGTTCTGACTGTGGAAAGGGATTCACTCATTTAACCCACCTCCACACACACAAGCGAGTTCACACTGGGGAGAAACCGTTCTCCTGCTCTCAGTGCGGGAAGGGATTCTCTCAGTTATCCCACCTTCTGAAGCACCAGCGAGTTCATACCAGGGAGAGGCCTTTCACCTGCTCGGAGTGTGGAAAAACATTCACTACTTCATGGAACCTGCTGACACACCAGCGAATTCACACTGGGGAGAAGCCATTCACCTGCTGTGCATGTGGGAAGGGGTTCAGTCGGTTATGCAGCCTGCAGACACACCAGCGAGTTCACACCGGGCAAAAACCATTCACCTGCTCTGAGTGTGAGAAGGGATTCGCTCAGTTATCCCACCTGCTGTCACACCAGCGAGTTCACACCGGGGAGAGGCCGTTCGTCTGCACCATGTGTGGGAAGGGATTCAGTGAATCATTCACCCTGCTAATACACCAGCGAGTTCACAAGGACGAGAGGCCATTCACCTGCTCAGAGTGTGGGATGGGATTCACGAAGTCATCCAACCTGCTGACGCACCAACATGTTCACACAGGGGAGAAGCCGTTCACCTGCTCTGTGTGTGGGAAGGGATACACTCAATTATGCAGCCTGCGCAGGCACCAGAAAGGTCACAAGTGATGACAGATTTTGCTGCTCCTGCTGTTGTTAATCACATCCTCGACTGAACCAGGTTCATTGTGATTGTTGGGAGGGTCGGAGGTTTCTTTCTGCTGGACTGACCCGTCTCACAACTTTACTTCCTGTCGGTTTTTGAGAGTTGTTGCAAGTATATACTTTCAATTTTTATTTACATCACAGAATAAAATGGCGTTTGGAACGTAAAAGATATTTGTTCAAAACTGTTTGGAACTCCCGAAATCATGATCAAGCTATCCCACTCCCTATCATCCTGGTGTGCTCCATGTGCCTATCCAATAACCGCTTAAATGTTCCTAAAGTGTCTGACTCCACTATCACTGCAGGCAGTCCATTCCACACCCCAAAGAGAATTGTTGCAAGTATCTACTTTCATGTTTTATTTGCATCACAGAATAAAATGGTGTTTGGAATGTCAAAGATATTTGTTCAAAACTGTTTGGAACTCCCGAAATCATGCCAGGTTTCCATGGAGATGGGCTGTGGTGGTTTGAATGTTCTTCTGCTTAATTTCTCTGGCTGTTTCTCACAGAAGGAAATTGCGAAGCTATAAGGTCTACGTTAGCTGTGATCGAGTGGGACACTACATTAAAATATATGATCTCGACAATTAAGGGCGAGTATTTAAGGAATGCAGTGCTGGAGTGGTATTGCCACTGGAATTGTGATCCAGAGACCCAGGTTAATGCACAGAGGTCACGGGTTAAATCCCTCCACAGTACATCAATCTGTAAGAATCTGGAACTAAACCTCTAATGGTGACCATGAAACCATTGTCGGTTGTCGGAAAAACCCATCTGGTTTACTGATGTCCTTTGGGTAAAGAAATCTGCTGTCCTGGTCTGGTCTACATGTGACTCCAGAGCCACAGCAATGTGGTTCACTCTCAAATGCCTTCTGAAATGGCCTAGCAAGTCACTCGGTTGTATCAAACCACGAGAAAGACTATAAGGAATGAAATTGAACTTTCTACGGTACCAAACATCATAAACAGCAAGCGACAGACAGAGCTGAATGATCCCACTGATCAGATCTGAGCTCTGCAGTCCTGCCAGTAATATTCGTGCTGTACAAGTGTGACACTATGAGCATTTCCATCATGAGAGAATCGAACCATCGCCCCTTGACCTTCACTGACATTGCCATTACTGAATTCCCTAACTATCAACAGGCTGGGGATTACTATTGACCAGAAACTGAACTGAACCAGCCATATAAATACAATGGTTGTAAGGGCATGTCGGAGGCTGGGAATCCTGCAGCCAGTAACTCACCTCTTGACTCCCAAGAGCCTGTCCACCGTTTACAAGTCAGGAATATGATGGAATGCTCTCCACTTGCCTGAGTGAGTGCAGCTCCAGCAACACTCAAGAAGCTCGCCATCATCCAGGACAAAGCAGCTCGCTTGATCGACACCCCACTCTCAAACATTCTCTTCCTCCACCACCGACGCACAGGGGCAGCAGTGTGTACCGTCCACAAAATGTAGTGCAGGAACTCAGTGAGGCTCCTTAGACAGCACCTTCCCATCCTGTGACCTGTACCATCTAGAGGGACAAGGGCAGCAGAAACATGGGCACACTGCCACCTGGAATTTCCCCTCTGAGTCACAGAGCAGCGTGACCTGGAAATATATCGCTGTTCCTTCACTGTCACTGGGACCCAGAACTCCCTCACTGACAGCACTGTGGTTGTACCTGCACCACATGGACTACCAACGGTTGAAGAAGGCAGCAGCTCACCAACACCTTCTTAAGGACAATCGGGGAGGCAATAAATCCCAGCTTAGCCAGCGATGCCCACATCACATGAATAAAAAGAAATTGAAAATTGGATTGGGACAATTAAGGGATTGGGAGAAATAATACTGAGTAAGAACTGTCCACAACTTGGACAGGGGTAAAGAGAGAGCTGGAGAATCTTTTACATCCATGCTTGATCTGTTGCTTGAAGCATCTGTCCTTATGTACCAGTAACCTAGAACTCACGGTGCTCCTTCAGGGGAAGAGAAGATCGATCAGATGTTACCCCAGGCGGGGCCAGAACAGAACTGGAAAATAACGGAGTGAAATTCAGTGAGGGTCAGAGAGAGAGTTCTCCTCCCCCTCAAGGTGTGGACTGTAAGAATCCTGGGGGACCCCCTACTTTGGGTTTTCTTGCTAATTAGTGAACATTAAATTAAATTCTATAACTGGCTGTGCATTGATTTTGAATTTGATTGTTACACTTCTCCTGTTTTTATCCCTGTTGCGATTACACTCTGGGTAAGGATGGTTGACAGGTGACAGGATGGGAAATTGTGGCTTGGATCTTCATTAACCAAATGTTTTATTGATCCGAAAGGTGTAAAAGGGGCCAAACTTCAGCAGAAATGCAGCAGAGCTGAGAGCAGACGACTTGCTGTGTGGGAGCAGGGAGATAAACAGCTCCCAGAGGACAGAGAAAACAGGAGGGCCTTGAACCCGAGTCGACACCTGTGTGTCACGGCCACCATGTTTTCACTGCTTGGCATGGGAATGCTGACTCCCTGTACCAGGGACGGAGCGTGGGAAGACAATTGTTTGAGAGTTTGATGTGGCTTGTGCAAGTATAGATGGTTCAATGACATGTTTTGTAATTGGTCCGTTCAAATGTTAGCTGGGCAATGATTGGGTTAAATCAGTCTCCATAGTCTTTGTGATGTGACAAAGTATAAGGAGGGATTCCCCGAGCACAGAGATTAGTCGAGGTTTTACATATTGCATTGACTGGTGCCATGGCATCTGGGGCAGAGCAGGGAGCACTTCCGTGGAGATGCTGCTTCTCCCCAGAGTGTAATGGTAATGCTGCTGCACTTTGATACGACTGCTCAGACATTAGACTGTGTCAGCTCTTATTGATACTGAATAAAATCTAACCACTGTCACCAATAAGGGTTATCACTGGGAATCATTTCAGAGTTTTGGAAAAGGGGAGAAAGGGTTAATTGACTCCCTGATCCCCATTTTCTAACATCGCTGTGTCAAAAATAAAATCCCATCTCCCCCTCTGGCTCCTTTGCCAATTGCCTTAGAGGGACTCACTTTCTGTTAAAGAGCCTGCCAACCCCTCTCACCCACTTTCCCTAAAGTGCATCAATCTCATCAGGAAAAGTCCAGGATCAAAAACAACCAGAGTAAAAGGATGTTCACAATGTTCTGGACACAAATGGTTTCTCTTTAATTCATCTGTAGCCTGTTCCCTGCCCTCTTTGTGGAACACCTCCGCTCAGTCCACAAGCATGACCCTGACCTTCCGCTCGCTTGCCATTAGAATTCACCACCTTGCTCTCACACTCACATTTCTGTCCTCGGCCTGCTGCAATGTTCCGGAGAAGCCCAACACAAGCTGGACAAACAGCCCCTCATCTTCGGATGAGGCACTTTACAGTCTTCTGGACTCAACATTGAGTTCAACAACTTCACACCCTGAACTCTCTCCTCCATTTTGATTTGTTGTTTTTTGCTGAGTGCCAGTCTGCATCTTGTCTTCATGTTTTTTTGCTTCCACAGTAAGAAGTTTAACAACACCAGGTTAAAGTCCAACAGGTTTATTTGATAGCAAATGCCACTCGCTTTCGGAACAGGCTGTCCCTTCCTCAGGTGGAGTGGAGAAATGCTCACAAACAGGGCATACAGAGACACAAACTCAATTTACAGAATAATGATTGGAATGCAGTCTTTACAGATAATCAAGTCTTAAAGGTACAAACAATGTGAATGGAGGGAGCATTAAGCACAGGTTAAAGAGATGTGTATTGTCTCCTGACAGGACAGCCAGTGAGATTCTGCAAGTCCAGACAAGCTGTGGGGGTTACAGATAGTGTGACATGAACCCAAGATCCCGGTTTAGGCCGTTCTCATGTGTGCGGAACTTGGCTATCAGTTTCTGTTCAGGACTCTGCGCTGTCGTGTGTCGTGAAGGCCGCCTTGGAGAACGCTTACGCGAAGATCAGAGGCCGAATGCCCGTGACATGCCATTTTTGCTTCCAGACAGAGCTGTCCTTTATTCTGTCATGAACAATTATTCTGGACCAATGATTTGTTTATTTCATGCAACTTTCACCTCTCCCTTTGCACTTTTGACTTCTTTGCTATCTGATCTCACCTGCACTCCAACTAATCCCTGATTTTCCCTTTTGTTCTACCTGACCATTATTTGGCGACTGATTCAAACTCTTTCAAGCATTCCAGTTTAATGTGACAACAAGGACAGGAGTCAACTTTTAATCCTCTTAACAATCTTCTTTTATTTGACACTTTAGATATGAACTCAAACTTAAAACCGTTGCAACACTTCAACTCTTTACTAAACAGTAACTCTAATTATTTAACTGAAAATAGACACGACCTGGTTAGAATGAAGTCCATTCCTGATGTGGAATCTGTTCTTTTAGTCTTTGACGATGTTCTTCAGAGTGGTCTTCTTCTGGTGATGGTTGATCTCCAGAGTTATCATTACAGACAAAGAACTGCACATCTTTTATCTACAAATTGTTTCAACTTTCCAGCCAATTCTCTGGTGCCCAGCCAATGCTGTAACCAGAAATCAATCACATGGCTTGAACAGTCAATGAAATTTCTTGTAAACAACTCTGTTATGCTTTGTGTCAATAACATGTAGCTCACATCACCTCCATAAAACCTGGTGCCATCAGGTCAACCCCAAAATAAACAACTCCCCACATTTGGTCAACACAGGAAGCTGCAGGTCACAGTTCCAAGACCAGGCCATGACTTACAGTAACTCTGCAGCCTGCATTTGTTTTTAATTATAAGTTGACCAAAAATCCCAGCATGCTTAATTCTCAGTCACCTTTGCTTTTGAAAGCTAATGTTGTCATTATGGGCGTCAAAAATCATTGTTGTAGACGTGCATTGTCCGTCCACATGACATAAGAACATAAGAAGCAGGAGTAGGCCATCTAGCCCCTCGAGCCTGCCCCGCCATTCAATAAGACCATGGCTGATCTGATAGTGGTTTAGTTCCACTTACCCGCTCCCCATAACCCTTAATTCCCTTATTGATCAGAAATCTATCTACCTGTGATTTAAACATATTCAGCGAGGTAGCCTCCACTGCTTCAATGGGCAGAGAATTCCAGAGATTCACTACCCTCTGAGAGAAGAAGTTCCTCCTCAACTCTGTCCTAAACTGACCCCCCTTTATTTTGAAGCTGTGTCCTCTAGTTCTTGTTTCCTTTCTAAGTGGAAAGAATCTCTCTGCCTCTACCCTATCCAGCCCCTTCATTATCTTATATGTCTCTATAAGATCCCCCCTCAGCCTTCTAAACTCCAACGAGTTCAGGCCCAATCTACTCAATCTCTCCTCATAAGCTAACCCCCTCATCTCCGGTATCAACCTGGTGAACCTTCTCTGTACTCCCTCTAAGGCCAATATATCCTTTCCCCCCTTTCCTGCCAGCTCCAAACCCATTACATTTCTCCCTCTCTTCATTTTGAATAATAGTGAAACATTATCTCTGTTTCTCTCTCCACAGATGCTGCAATTTTCCAGTTCTTTCTGTATTTATTTCAGATCTACCTGTAGTGGGGGGAAAAACACTATTTACCATCCAGGATAAAATAAATGTCCTTCATCAGCTTTTGTGGATCATTTCAGAGGAAATGTGCTCTCCCAGGCTCAAAGAGCATCAGCCCACTGGAAGCAAAGCCACGTGATGGGCCAATCCAGCAGAAAGAAACCCTCCGACCCTCTGTTAGCGGGGTTTACCAGGTGGCCGGGTATCGCTGAAACTTCAGCGAATACAAAGACTCACAAAAGCCAGTTTCCAAGTTTAAAGATTTATTTGACCACCAAAGCTCAGGGAGAGATTATCGAAGAGTCCTCGGCCCCTCCAGAGATACAGCAGCCTGACATCTCCAATAAACTCCAACAAATACAGTTTAAGATCGATCAATTATACATTTTTCATATCAAGTTCTCCCGCCTTTCATTAGCTTTGAATCAATCTTCAATATTCTTAAATCATTGTGTGATTTAAATCACACTACCTTAAATCAGGTAGTGAATCTCTTTAGACAATTGCATTTTACCCTCTGACATGATGGTTATTCATTGGTCCGCAGAATCTGGACGTTTCCTCCCCTGTTAAGTTGGGGGAAGGCTAACTATAGCCGGATTAGGCAGGAATTGGTGGATATTGATTGGGAGAGGATGTTCGAGGGTAAGTCCGCGCCTGGCATGTGGGAGTCTTTTAAGGAACTATTGATAAGGCTGCAGGATAGGCATGTGCCTGTAAAAAGGAAAGATAGGAAAGGTAGGATTCGAGAGCCGTGGATAACCAGGGAAATTGAGGATCTGATTAAAATGAAAAGGGAGGCGTACGTTAAGTCCAGGCAACTGAAAACAGATGGAGCTCTGGAGGAATACAGAGAGAGTAGGAAAGATCTCAAACGGGGAGTTAGAAGGGCAAAAAGAGGTCACGAGATGTTCTTGGCAGGCAGGATTAAGGAGAATCCTAAGGCATTCTATTCATACGTTAGGAACAAAAGAGTTGTCAGGGAGAAAATCGGACCTCTCAGGGACAAAGGAGGGGAATTATGCTTCGAACCCAAGGGAATAGGGGAGATCCAAAATGAATACTTTGCATCGGTATTCACGAAGGAGAGGGGCGTGTTAACCGGGAGTGTCTCGGAGGGAGGTGTTGACCCGTTAGAGAAAATCTCCATTACAAGAGAGGAAGTGTTAGGTTTTTTAGGGAACATTAAAACTGACAAAGCCCCAGGGCCTGATGGCATCTATCCTCGATTGCTCAGGGAGACGAGAGGTGAAATTGCTGGGCCTCTGACGGAAATCTTTGTCGCTTCTTTGGACACGGGTGAGGTCCCTGAGGATTGGAGGATAGCGAATGTGGTCCCGTTGTTTAAGAAGGGTAGCAGGGATAACCCAGGAAATTATAGGCCGGTGAGCTTGACGTCCGTGGTAGGGAAGTTGTTGGAGAGGATTCTTAGAGACAGGATGTATGTGCATTTAGAACGGAACAATCTCATTAGTGACAGACAGCATGGTTTTGTAAGAGGGAGGTCGTGCCTTACAAATTTGGTGGAGTTTTTTGAGGAAGTGACAAAAACGGTTGATGAAGGAAGGGCCGTGGATGTCGTCTATATGGATTTCAGTAAGGCATTTGACAAAGTCCCACATGGCAGGTTGGTTAAGAAGGTTAAGGCTCATGGGATACAAGGAGAAGTGGCTAGATGGGTGGAGAACTGGCTTGGCCATAGGAGACAGAGGGTAGTGGTCGAAGGGTCTTTTTCCGGCTGGAGGTCTGTGACCAGTGGTGTTCCACAGGGCTCTGTACTGGGACCTCTGCTATTTGTGATATATATAAATGATTTGGAAGAAGGTGTAACTGGTGTAATCAGCAAGTTTGCGGATGACACGAAGATGGCTGGTATTGCGGATAGCGAAGAGCATTGTCGGGCAATACAGCAGGATATAGATAGGCTGGAAAATTGGGCGGAGAGGTGGCAGATGGAATTTAATCCGGATAAATGCGAAGTGATGCATTTTGGAAGAAATAATGTAGGGAGGAGTTATACAATAAATGGCAGAGTCATCAGGAATATAGAAACACAGAGGGACCGAGGTGTGCAAGTCCACAAATCCTTGAAGGTGGCAACACAGGTGGAGAAGGTGGTGAAGAAGGCATATGGTATGCTTGCCTTTATAGGACGGGGTATAGAGTATAAAAGCTGGAGTCTGATGATGCAGCTGTATAGAACGCTGGTTAGGCCACATTTGGAGTACTGCGTCCAGTTCTGGTCGCCGCACTACCAGAAGGACGTGGAGGCATTGGAGAGAGTGCAGAGAAGGTTTACCAGGATGTTGCCTGGTATGGAGGGTCTTAGCTATGAGGAGAGATTGGGTAGACTGGGGTTGTTCTCCTTGGAAAGACAGAGAATTAGGGGAGATCTAATAGAGGTATACAAGATTATGAAGGGTAGATAGGGTGAACAGTGAGAAGCTTTTTCCCAGGTCGGAGGTGACGATCACGAGGGGTCACGGGCTCAAGCTGAGAGGGGCGAAGTATAACTCAGACATCAGAGGGACGTTTTTTACACAGAGGGTGGTGGGGGCCTGGAATGCGCTGCCAAGTAGGGTGGTGGAGGCAGGCACGCTGACATCGTTTAAGACTTACCTGGATAGTCACATGAGCAGCCTGGGAATGGAGGGATACAAACGATTGGTCTAGTTGGACCAAGGAGCGGCACAGGCTTGGAGGGCCGAAGGGCCTGTTTCCTGTGCTGTACTGTTCTTTGTTCTTTGTTTTGTTCTTTGTTGGTGACTCAACTTCCTCTACTGCTTAGCAACGCCAGACGTTAAGGTCAAAGTTAATCTTCCCACTATTTTCCTCCATGTCACCGGCCATATCAGACTGATGCACGTTCTCATGTCTGAGAAGGCATTGTCTTATCCAGACAGAGAATAACTCTGTTCATAAGCAGCCCTGAGAACCTGACTGCTCACAATTCCCGTTAATAAGAACTTGCACATTCTGAGGTTTCATTGTTTCCTAAGAATGAGGCTCTGTCTGAAAGTCCCCAGACCATCAGGCCCGGCGGCAACTTGCTCTTGGCTAAAGCACTCAATCACTCTATAAAAATACAGTCAATACATTTAAAATATCAAAAGATGCGTTTAAATCATAATCACTTGTTTTAAATCTCTTACTGCATTCACATGTGTGTGAACTATTCTCTTGTTAGCTTCTGAGTCTGATTTAGAGTCATTTAACTCAATGCTGGTTGTTCAGTCAGTGTCTTAAATGCCTAATGGTTTAAAATCTTCTCGAACCTACTAGGATTTTTTTCCTTTCCCCAACACCCTCCCACTTCACCAACTGTCAGAATGAACATGGTTCAGTCCTGGATGTGATTAACAGCAGCAATAACAGCAGAACCCAACCCTGGTCATCACTTGTGAACTCGCTGGTGTCTCTGCAGGCTGGATGATGTACTGAATCCCTTCCCACACTGAGGGCAGGTGAATGGTCTCTCCCCAGTGTGAATTCGCTGGTGTCTCTTCAGGGCATTTGAATGTCTGAATCCCTTGTCACACACAGTGCAGATGAAGGGCCTCTCCCCAGTGTGAATTCGCTGGTGTCTCTTCAGGCTGCATAACTGAGTGAATCCTTTCCCACAGTCAGAGCAGGTGAACGGTCTCTCCCTGGTGTGAACTCGCTGGTGTGTCAGCAGAATGGTTGAGTGAGTGAATCTTTTCCCACAGTCAGAACAAGTGAATGGCCTCTCTCCAGTGTGAACTCGCTGGTGTCTCTGCAGGTTGGATAACTGAGTGAATCCCTTCCCACACACAGAGCAGTTGTACGGCCTCTCTCCAGTGTGAACTCGCTGGTGTATCCGCAGGTCAGATAACTGAGTGAATCTCTTCTCACACACAGAGCAGGTGATTGGCTTCTCCCCGGTGTGAACTCGCTGGTGTGTCCTCAGGGTGGATGACCATTTAAATCTCTTTGTGCAGTGAGAGCAGCTGAACGGTCTCTCCTCAGTGTGAATGCGCTGGTGAATCATCAGATCTGCAGCACTTTTGAAGCCACTTCCACAGTCAGAACATTTAAAGGGTCTCTCATTGCTGTGAGTGACTTTGTGTGTCAGCAGGTTGGATGAAGTAGTGAATCCCTTCCCACACACACAGCAGGTGAACGGTTTCTCCCCGGTGTGAACTCGCTGGTGTCTCCGCAGAATGGTTGAGTGAGTGAATCCTTTCCCACAGTCAGAGCAAGTGTACGGCCTCTCCCCAGTGTGAACCCGTTGATGTGTCCACAGGTCAGATAACTGAGTGAATCCTTTCCCACAGTCAGAGCAGGTGAATGGCTTCTCCCCAGTGTGAACTCGCTGGTGTCTCCGCAGGCTGGATGACCATTTAAATCTCTTTGTGCAGTGAGAGCAGCTGAACGGTCTCTCCCCAGTGTGAATGCGCTGGTGGGACATCAGATCCTGTGAGCTTTTGAAGTCACTCCCACAGTCAGAGCATTTAAAGGGTCTCTCACTGGTGTGAGTGAGATTGTGACTCAGCAGACCGGGTAACTGAGTGAATCCCTTCCCACACACAGAGCAGGTGAATGGTTTCTCCCCAGTGTGACTGCGTTGATGAGTTTCCAGCTCAGATGGAAACCTGAATCCCTTCCCACAGTCCCCACATTTCCATGGTTTCTCCATGGTGCGGGTGTCCTTGTGACTCTCCTGGTTAAAGCTCTTTCCACACTCAGTGCACTGGAACACTCTCACTCCGGTGTGAGTGTGTCTCGGTGCTTTTCTGGTCACACTGATGTTTAAAATCTTCTGAAGCAGACAGAACAGAGAAGTTTTCTACTTTTGGATTCAAAGGTCGATTATATACATGTCCCAGTGAATTGAGTGACTGTCAGATCTTCAGGTGATCTTCAGGAAAAGTTTGAGATTTCTATCTGTAAATCCTCACCCTCTGATATCCTGTAAAAGGAATTTACAAAAGTCATCATTGTCGGTGCAGGAGAGAAATTCAGAACAGACTATTTTAGTTTCTATGGAAAATTCTTTTTTCATTGTTGAAAGTCAGGTCGGATACTTCGAGGTGTTCTATGAAGCTCGCCTGACCTGTAACATTTTACTCCAGGTGTGATTCAACTGACCCTTGAGGAGCTTTTATCGAAAACAAAGTTTAATTAAGAATATTGTTGACATGCACAGCAAGACAATTAGCGAGAACTTTTAGTAATTGCAAACAAGAAACACAACAACCACGATAAGGTACAACGCTTAAGGAATATCTCTAACGTGTTCTAACCAAAGCCAACATCCAATACACAAAACACTCCTAATAAGCACACTACAGCATAGGTTAATGCCCACTTGTTACAGGTATCCAGCATCCTGGGTTGAATGCTGAAAATCCCTTGGGAAGAAACTCAGAAGTGATTGTAGTCGAATCTGTTCCCCTAAAACACAGTTTCTTTAAGGCAGAACCAAACAAAGAGAAAATACAGACAAAGAGACTGCTTCTTAGCTTGCTGCGAAACTGCTTTCCAAAACGAAACTAAAAGCCGAAAGGAAAAAACTCCGATCACCTGACTGCCACAAACGAATCTGAAAGCCCCATCACCTGACTGCCACAGCTTAGCTCCACCCCGTAATGACATTGCTCAAGCTATAAGCGGCATGATTTAAAAAAAAATTTTTTTCAAGGTATCATTCAAGGTATGACATAATTCCCCAAAAGCTGTGAATCTCCATCCCACACACTCTCCCTCCATTCTCACTCTGCTGTATCTAATATTCACCCTCCCAATTCTCCTGAAGGTGCTGATTGAGGCTGATTGACAGATCCATGCTCACTGCTTCCTGTCCTGGACACAGAGAGCTGAAAATCTCCATTCAGGCTGCCAGACAGATATATGTCGATGTGACAGGACGAACAATGTGTGGAATGTACAGACTGGATTCACTTCCTTTCCCTTCAGTTGCTGCAAATTCCCAATTTCCCTCAGAATGAGAAAAGAAATGGAAAGGGGAGAAAAGGAAGTCTTTTACTCACAGATGTTGGCCTCTTTTTAGGTCAAACCAAAGAAACAAACTCAAGTTAAGTCAGGACAAAGTAAAAGGGGCAGCTCCCCAAAAGGAGGGGGGGAACAGCCCGAACAAAAATCAAAGTACAAAGGAAACTTAAAAACATCAAATTAAAATGTGATTATTAGGGTCGATAACGCACCCCAACCCCTGCGGTGCCCAGCGGGCGCGGAAGGCGTCAACCGCGCCCATGGACACCGCATGCTCCCTCTCCAGGGACACCTGGCCGCGAACGTAGCCGCGGTAGAGGGGAAGACAGTCAGGATGGACGGCCCCGTCGATCGCCGGCTGCCTGGACCGGTAAATGGCGCGTTTCGCCAGGAGCAGGTTCACGAGGAGGTCGCCATCCCGACCCTCCCCTCTCCGCACCGGGTGTCCGTAGATCAGGAGCGTGGGACTGAAGTGCAAGCAAAACATTAATAAACGGTTCTTTCGGAAAACAAAAAGGGAGTGCAACCTAAGACACAAAAGAAAGAAATGGTCCACGGACTCCACAAGGCCGCAGAAAGGGCAGTCTTCGGAGCCCGTGAACCAGTGAATCCTACGGTTGTGCGGCACTGCTGCATGCATCACCCTCCACCCCAGGTCCCCGACGTAATTGGGGGAGATCCCTCCGTAGAGGGACCTCCGCCGCCCGGCGGCAACAAGGCCCGCCAAGGTGTATCCGGGCGACAGGTGAGGACGCGGTAGTGGAAGGTGTGCAGCAGCAGCCCGCACAGGAAACACCTCCGCGCGGTAGAAAAAGGCACGGAGGACATTTCCGTGAGGCGGCTCAGGCTGTGGGGCACCTCACCCAGGGGAGGGGGCTGAGGCTTTGGGCCAATGTGGAATTCCGCCCGAACAGGGGAACGCTCGGGCGGGATCCCACCGCACGCCTGCGCCGTCTCGAGTTTGCGTGCAGTTTCGGGGCCGAGCACGACCGTCCTAAGGTCTAGGATGGCTTTGGCCGCGCGCCAGACGGATGTCCCAACGCGCTCAGCCAGCACGCGGGGACTCATCCAGCCCGCTCCTCCGCCATCGAGCACGTCCCCGATTCTGGTCACCCCGGCGTCCACAGCCCCCCTCTCCGCCAGCCACCTGAAGTCATACGGCTGGAGGAGCGGATTCCTGAGCAGCGGCTCTCGCACGAGAGCCGCTACTCCTGACGGGGGAGAGCTGCGTCGCGAGGCGACCTTGTTCCAGACAGTGAGGAGGTCCTGGTAAAAGACGGGCAACTCCTGCAGGGTGGTCGAAGCACGCCCCAGTTCGATATGCAGGGGCTGCAAGTCATAACTCAGGCCGTGCCACTGGCGGAAGAAATACGTCGCCATGGCACACCACTGTGGAGGGGGCTCAACGTAAAGGTACCTCTGCAGGGCCTGGAGGCGGAAGGTCGCTATCTGAATGCGGAGGCACACCAGACCTTGTTCGCCCTCCTCAAGCGGTAGATGCAGAACCACGGCAGGGACCCAGTGCAGTCGATTGTCCCAGAAGAACCGCAGGAGGGTTCTCTGGATATTGGCAACATGCTACCAAATAAACCTGTTGGACTTTAACCTGGTGTTGTGAGACTTCTTACTGTACTGGCAACAAAGCCAGGGGGAGGGGTCAAAGGGACCAGCCGGTACCACAGCATGGAGGCGAGCAACTGGTTTATGACGAGAACTCGTGCCCGTGAATGGTCACAAACACTCACCTCTGAAACAATTTAACTGATTTTAATATTAAAATCTCCTGCTGGAGCCTGCAGCTGGAAAGATATCAGAAGCATTGGCATCAGAGAAAAATCTCCCAGTTGAGGAAATCCCCGGGGAGCGGGGGTGATGTCACTGTGCAATTTTAAGTATGTAATGAGATCACAGACAGGAACACAGAATACCTGGGTCTGTGCAAACCAGTGATCACCACACACATTATGGAGGATGTGAGGCTCCTTGACAGGGTGCAGAGGAGATTTATCAAAATGGTTTCAGGGATGAGGAATTATAGTTACAATGTTAGTGTGGTGAACCATCGTTGGTTCACCACTGGGGTTTGTTACCATGTTACTGTTGGGCTAGGGTGTTATTACTGTGGGGGTTGTACTATGTTGTTGGGTTAGGGTGTTTACCTGTTATAAGTGTTACCATGGCACATTCCAGTGGGGTCCCGCCTCCGGTGGCAGGGTATAAGACCCCCTGCTCCGGCAGGACCCCTTCAGTCTGAACTGGTGTATTCGTGTTAGTAGTTTCATTGTTACTGTATTAAAGCCTTCAATACTAAAGCCTTGATTCCATGTGCTCATTGACGCGCATCAATTTAATACAGTAAACAGAGAGTATGGAACAGATTCTAAAACCGGATCGTCTGACACTGGACCCACGTGCGGTCGGTGCAGCTAACACATTCGACCATTGGTGGAAGTGCTTTGAGGACTACCTGGCAGCCTCGGTAGCTATCACTACGGACAGTGATAGACTCCAGGTCCTCCACGCGAGGGTAAGCGACACGATTTACCTAGCCATTCGTGCAGCTCCCACTTACCAGGGTGCCGTCGAGCTCCTAAAGAATAGGTACATTACGCCACCCAACGAGATACATGCTCGTTACCTCCTCGCTACACGACGTCGGCAGTCAGGCGAAACCATAGAGGATTATGCCAATGAGCTCCTGCAGCTTGCCAGGGGTTGCGACTGTAAGGACGTCTCCGCCGAGCAGTACATGTACGACCTCGCCCGAGACGCGTTCGTAGCAGGGGTAGGGTCCTCGTACATCAGGCTTAAATTACTAGAAAAGGGGAAACTCAACTTGACCCAGGCAATGGGGATGGCCGCGAGGTTGGAGGCGGCGTCGAAGAGCTTGGCGCTGTACCCCGAGGACCACGTGCAGTCAACGTGGTTGGAGCAAGCTCTGCTCCCTCCTCGCCCCGCGAACCCGCGCTCCCAGATCGATTCGACGACGGCGGCAGCTCCAGGTGGCCAGCGATGCTATTTTTGCGGTGGGGCCAAGCATCCACGGAAACAGTGTCCGGCAAGAACGGCAATCTGCAGCCAGTGCGGTAAAAAAGGCCACTACGGCAAAGTCTGTAGGTCCAGACCTAAAAACGGCAGTGCAGTTTGTAACCCTCCAGAACGGAGACCATCTCTTTCGGCGTTGCAGTACCCACGAGGTCCGACCACGTGCGATCTCAGGACGGCGCCATCGTGGCAAACAGAGGAGGAGGAAGACCACCAGGAGTCGCTGCGCTTGGCGCCCTCGCCCACGTGCGATTCATGGGGGCGGCCATCATGGTCCACGACGACTAGGAGCGACCAGCAGGGGTCCTCAGCATCCACATCGGCAGCATGCAGTGACGCCCAGGGGCCAACGGTGGCGTCGATCTCTCTGGACCAGACCAGGCATTACAGACTGGAACATTCTATGATGGAGGTAAAGGTTAGTGGCAGAACTGTGAATTGTCTGTTTGACAGTGGGAGCACCGAAAGTTTCATACACCCTGAAACTGCTAAAAGGTGTGGACTCCGGATTCTCCCTGCCAAACAGACAATTTCCATGGCATCACAGTCCCGGTCTGTACCGATCCAAGGACGATGTATGGTAACTCTTGAGGTACAGGGCACAGTTTACGAGCAATTCAGGCTCCTTGTGCTACCTCACCTTTGCGCGCCAATTATCCTCGGACTAAACTTTATGGTCCACATGAAGAGTGTGATCCTACAGTACGGTGGGCCACTCCCTTCACTGGCAGTAGGGAACCAGCCGCAGCCTCCAAATTGCCCAAAGCGCCCCGCGTGCAATCTATCCATCCTGAAGATCACGACACCATCCCTTTTTAAAAATCTGGTACCTGGCTGCAAGCCCATCGCTACTAAAAGTAGGCGTTACAGCGCTGAGGACCGGATCTTTATTAGATCTGAGGTTCAGCGGCTCCTCAAGGAAGGGATCATACAGGCCAGTGCTAGTCCGTGGAGAGCGCAGGTCGTGGTAGTCAAAAGCGGGAACAAACCTCGGATGGTCATCGACTATAGTCAGACCATTAATAGATACACGCAGCTGGATGCGTATCCTCTCCCGCGCATTTCTGATATGGTCAATCAGATTGCGCAGTACCGAGTGTTTTCTACCATAGACCTTAAGTCCGCCTACCATCAACTCCCCATCCGCCCAGAGGACCGACAATATACGGCCTTTGAGGCGGATGGTCGTCTATACCAATTCCTCAGGGTTCCATTTGGTGTCACCAATGGGGTCTCGGTCTTCCAGCGTGCTATGGACCGAATGGCGGACCAGAATGGGTTGCGGGCTACCTTCCCGTACCTGGATAACGTCACCATCTGCGGCCATGACCAGCAGGACCACGACACGAATCTCCAACACTTTCTGCGCGCTGCATCTCGCCTGAATCTGACCTATAACAGGGAGAAGTGCGTATTCCGTACGCGTAAGTTAGCCATTAGGGCGGCACGGTAGCACAGTGGTTAGCACTGCTGCTTCACAGCTCCAGGGTCCCGGGTTCGATTCCCGGCTCGGGTCACTGTCTGTGTGGAGTTTGCACATTCTCCTCGTGTCTGCGTGGGTTTCCTCCGGGTGCTCCGGTTTCCTCCCACAGTCCAAAGATGTGCGGGTTAGGTTGATTGGCCAGGTTAAAAAATTGCCCCTTAGAGTCCTGGGATGTGTAGGTTAGAGGGATTAGCGGGTAAAATATGTGGGGGTAGGGCCTGGGTGGGATTGTGGTCGGTGCAGACTCGATGGGCCGAATGGCCTCCTTCTGCACTGTAGGGTTTCTATGATTTCTTTCTATGATCCTCGGATACGTGGTGGAAAACGGGGTCATTGGCCCTGATCCAGACCGTATGCGCCCACTCACTGAACTTCCCTTGCCCGCTAGCACGAAAGCACTGAGGAGATGCCTCGGGTTCTTTTCGTATTATGCACAGTGGGTCCCCAACTACGCGGACAAAGCTCGTCCGCTCATTAAGTCCACGACCTTCCCACTTACGCCGGAGGCCCAATTGGCCTTCAAGGTTTTGAAAAGCGACATCTCGAAAGCCACGATGCACGCGGTGGATGAATCCATCCCTTTCCAGGTGGAGAGTGATGCATCTGACTTCGCCCTAGCCGCCACACTAAACCAGGCAGGCAGGCCCGTCGCGTTTTTTTCCCGCACCCTTCAAGGCCCAGAGATTCGGCACTCAGCGGTGGAAAAGGAGGCTCAGGCCATTGTGGAGGCAGTCAGACACTGGCGCCATTACCTGGCAGGTAAGCGGTTCACCCTGATCACGGATCAACGATCCGTGGCGTTTATGTTCAATAACACGCAGAGGGGCAAGATCAAGAACGATAAGATCTTGCGGTGGAGAATTGAGCTCTCCACCTATAATTACGATATTATGTATCGTCCAGGGAAGCTCAATGAGCCCTCGGATGCCCTCTCGCGCGGAACATGCGCCATCATGCAGGAGGACCGCTTGAAGGCTCTCCACAATGATCTGTGTCATCCTGGAGTCACCAGACTCTACCACTTCATCAAAGCCCGCAACCTGCCCTACTCGGTGGAGGAGGTCAGGTCAGTAACTAGAAGCTGTCGGATTTGCGCAGAATGCAAACCACACTTTTATCGACCAGACCGGGCACATTTGGTCAAGGCCACTCGCCCTTTTGAGAGGCTGAGTGTGGATTTTAAGGGCCCCCTTCCCTCAACGGACCGGAATGTCTATTTTCTCAATATAATAGACGAATATTCCCGGTTTCCGTTTGTTTTCCCCTGTGCGGACACGTCAACTGCCACCGTCATCAAGGTTTTCAGTGAACTTTTTACCCTGTTCGGGTACCCCTGCTATATTCATAGCGACAGGGGCTCGTCGTTCATGAGCAACGACTTGAGGCAATTCCTGCTCTCATTCGGGATTGCCTCTAGTAGAACCACGAGCTACAACCCTAGGGGTAACGGACAGGTGGAAAGGGAGAATGCTACAGTCTGGAAGGCTGTCCTACTGGCATTGAAATCCAGGGGCCTTCCAGTCTCCCGTTGGCAGGAGGTCCTTCCAAATGCGCTCCATTCTATCCGCTCCCTCCTGTGTACGGCAACCAATGCTACTCCCCACGAGAGGATGTTCTCATTCCCTCGGAAGTCGTCCTCGGGGACCTCATTGCCAGCCTGGTTGACGTACCCAGGACCCGTCCTTCTGCGGCGCCATGTGAGGGCTCGCAAGTCCGACCCCTTGGTCGAACCGGTCCAACTCCTCCACGCCAACCCTCAGTATGCCTATGTGGCATATCCTGACGGGCGAGAGGACACTGTCTCCATTAGAGACCTGGCGCCCGCAGGGGACGTAGCAACCCCTGTCGCTCCTATTCCCCCAGTCACAAATCCACTACTCCTCATTACTTCCCCAGACGTGGCGCGGTCAGCACCGGGACCAGTGCATAACACTTTTACTCCCATGTACAGCTTGCCTGAGACTCGGAGATCGGCGCCACCATCATCACCACCACCACCACTACCACCAAACGTTCCAGGATCCCCTGCACCATCGCCTCACCAGGGCCGGCCGGCCCGGGAGTCCTTGAAGGGACAGCCACACGTTACTTGGAGAGAACCACTACAAGCACCTGATCCGGTTTCGCAACCGGTGTTGAGGAGATCGCAGCGTCGGTGCGGTCCTCCAGACCGTCTGGACTTGTGAATCCTGTGATTTTTTTTTGTTATTGTCTGTTTTCGTCCACCCCGCCACCTTTTGTCTTAAAGGAGGGGTGAATGTGGTGAACCATCGTTGGTTCACCACTGGGGTTTGTTACCATGTTACTGTTGGGCTAGGGTGTTATTACTGTGGGGGTTGTACTATGTTGTTGGGTTAGGGTGTTTACCTGTTATAAGTGTTACCATGGCACATTCCAGTGGGGTCCCGCCTCCGGTGGCAGGGTATAAGACCCCCTGCTCCGGCAGGACCCCTTCAGTCTGAACTGGTGTATTCGTGTTAGTAGTTTCATTGTTACTGTATTAAAGCCTTCAATACTAAAGCCTTGATTCCATGTGCTCATTGACGCGCATCAGTTAGGCTGGATAACTTGGGGTTGTTCTCCTTGGAGCAAAGTAGATTGATAGAGGTGTACAAGGGTACGTGGAGGTGTCAAAGTTTACATGCTCTGTTTACACGTGTACAAGCTCTGTCTATGGGTCATCCAGTCTCAAAACGTTGGTTGTATTCTCTCTCCACAGATGCTGTCAGATCTGCTGAGATTTTCCAGCATTTACTGTTTTTATTTTCCTTTCTTTTTCCTTCTCTGCTACCGCTCTGCCTCATCAATAAGACATTGGGACTCAGGGTTGATGCAGTTTGATGGACAAGTTGTCTCCATTCTGAACACTGGGGAACAAGCCCCTCCCACTGATTGACAACATTGCCCTCTACAAACATGGCGGGCGCACGTGCGCACTGCTGCATATTGCCCCCAATAAAGATGGCGAACGTTAACCCGGGACGAACATGAGGAGCTGCAGCCCTGCTCGGTACAAACTGGGTCCGGGAAGTTCTCTTCCGCGGTTTGCGGCTGACACAACATGCTTACGCAGCGTTTCCACCCACCTGGACGATCCATTGCTCTCTCCGTACCTCCAATCACCTCGAACAGATTTCCGAGCCCAGAACAAAAGCCGTTTCCCATCGCCATTACTCACACTGCGCATGCTCCAGTCAAAGCTGGCCCCGCCCCTCTTTCGCTCCCATTGGTTGGAGGACCGACCGCTCCATGTCGGTCCTCCAGCACTGTCCCCTCTTCCCATTGGTCCGCGCTGCCGTCAATCAGCCGGGCATTGTGACGGTGATTTGCTGCTTGTCCAATAATAACAGGAAGAAGTTTAACAACACCAGGTTAAAGTCCAACAGGTCTATTTGGTAGCAAACGTCACACAAGCTTTCGGAGCCTCAAGCCCCTTCTTCAGGTGAGTGGGAATTCTGTTCACAAACAGGGCATATAAAGACATAGACTCAATTTACAGAATAATGGTTGGAATGCGAATCCTTGCAGCTAATCAAGTCTTAAAGGTACAAACAATGTGAGTGGAGAGCTTCCACTCTAAACACGTTAAAGAAGCCATCCCCGACGGACAAGCCCTCCGTATACACAGGATCTGCTCGGATGAGGAGGATCGCAACAGACACCTCCAGATGCTGAAAGATGCCCTCATAAGAACAGGATATAGCGCTCAACTCATCGATCGACAGTTCCGACGCGCCACAGCGAAAAACCGCACCGACCTCCTCAGAAGACAAACACGGGACAAGGTGGACAGAGTACCCTTCGTCGTCCAGTACTTCATCGGAGCGGAGAAGCTACGGCATCTCCTCTGGAGCCTTCAACATGTCATTGATGAAGACGAACATCTCGCCAAGGCCATCCCCACACCCCCACTTCTTGCCTTCAAACAACCACACAACCTCAAACAGACCATTGTCCGCAGCAAACTACCCAGCCTTCAGGAGAACAGTGACCAAGACACCACACAACCCTGCCACAGCAACCTCTGCAAGACGTGCCGGATCATCGACACAGATGCCATCATCTCACGTGAGAACACCATCCACCAGGTACACGGTACATACTCTTGCAACTCGGCCAACGTTGTCTACCTGATACGCTGCAGGAAAGTATGTCCCGAGGCATGGTACATTGGGGAAACCATGCAGACACTGCGACAACGGATGAATGAACATCGCTCGACAATCACCAGGCAAGACTGTTCTCTTCCTGTTGGGGAGCACTTGAGCGGTCACGGGCATTCAGCCTCTGATCTTCGGGTAAGCGTTCTCCAAGGCTGCCTTCACGACACATGACAGCGCAGAGTCGCTGAGCAGAAACTGATAGCCAAGTTCCGCACACGAGGACGGCCTCAACCGGGATATTGGGTTCATGACACACTATCTGTACTCCCCACAGCTTGCCTGGACTTGCAGAGTCTCACTGGCTGTCCTGTCTGGAGACAATACACATCTCTTTAGCCTGTCTTGATGCTCTCTCCACTCGCATTGTTTGTACCTTTAAGACTTGATTAGCTGTAAGTATTCGCATTCCAACCACTATTCTGTAAATTGAGTTTGTGTCTTTATATGCCCTGTTTGTGAACAGAATTCCCACTCACCTGAAGAAGGAGCTTAAGGCTCCGAAAGCTTGTGGCTTTTTCTACCAAATAAACCTGTTGGACTTTAACCTGGTGTTGTTAAACTTCTTACTGTGTTTACCCCAGTCCAACGCCGGCATCTCCACATTAGCAATAACAGAGTCTCAGTGTAACAATGACACACACAGGCTCCAATACAATCAGAGTGGAGATGGGGCACAGAGACAACACAGCAAAGCACTGACTTACTCTGAGTGTAACAAATACAATGTTTGTTCAAATAATAAGAGTCACGTTGCAGTATGTTAGCGAACACAGCATTGGATCCAATGTAATGGTAATACAGTCAGTATCTCGTGCACCATAACCAAAGTTTCGGTTTCATTTGATAGTGTGAGTGAGTCATGGTCTATTGATATAATGTATTTAGATTCCGGTGTGTGTTACTCTGCCACTGTCATTATAAGACAATAGCCTGTCTGTTATTCCAATTCTGCTGTATTCTACAACTGCAGTTTCAGTGTCTCTGAGGTCATTTTAACTGCAGGTAATCTGACATTAATGGAGACAAGAGGCCCAACAAACATTTGATTATAATAGGAGGACAAAGTGTAAGGGAACAATGATATTTTAAGGTGTCTGTGTTGTGGTGAGTGTCACTGGGAGGTGAGTGATAAAATACAAGTGGAAACATCATGACAGAGACATGTGACTGACTCGGCCTGACTGAGAGCTGTTATACTCGAGGCGAGAATAATGAGGACATGGGGAACTCCAGGGATTTCTGATATCTGAGGTGTATCTGTTAGAGGAACTGAAAATAATCAGTTCTTCCTCATGGTTATCTCCAGTTCTCAAGTTACACAGACACACAGGAAAGAGATCTGACAGCTCATCAAACCCAATATTTTAATCTTCTGTTTGAGACACATTATAATCGAAAAGATCAAATATTAAAACCTGAGGAGAGAAACATTCAGAATGTCACAAGGATGAGTGAACTGTCTAATTAATCCCATTCACCATAACTTTGCCAATTTATCCTCTGCAAGTATTTATCCAATTCCCTTTGAAAGCTACTATCAAACTTGCTTCTAGCACCTGTCAGTTAGTGCATTCCAGATCATATGAAATTATTGTGTAACAAATTCTCCTTATCACCCCCTCCAGTTCTGTTGTCAATTAAATTAAATCTCTGTGTCCTCTGCTTACAGACCTTCCTGCACGGAGGAAATCGATTCTCTCCATCGACAAACCCTCGTGCTCCTGGGAGATAATTTCTCTCCATTGACACTATCATAAATTATTTGTCATTTTAAACACCTCTATTAAATCTCCCAGCACATTCCCCAACCTAAGATGGATAACCCATGTTTCTCCTGCCCTGAAGAATTATATGGACTCAAAATGTTAACTCTGAACAGATGCCGCTGGACCTGCCGGGTTTTTCTGCTTTTCTCCCTGTCATTCCTTCCATAATCAATCAGAAACTCTTCATGATTTTGAACATCTTGATCAAATAGGAACAATCAGACCCTGAGAAAGATACAGAGGGAGAGACAGAAAGAAAAATTGAGAGATTTTAAAAAGCAGAAAGATGAGGTGGTCAAAGATAAAAGCTGAGAAACAGAGGAAACAAGCAATACAGAGAGAATGCTCTGTATGTAAGGGAGCAGGCTATCAGTTCCCAGCTGTGGGGAGCACAGGGAACTCAGTAACTGATCCACAGACACAGCTGGTTATATCTGCGAATGGAAACTCTGAACAGAAATAACTGGCTCATTTGTAAATGTCACCACAATGTGACCTGTGTGCCTCTGCCCTGACTCTGTGGACAGATATAGGCCGCATTGACAGATGTTCTCACCAGATTGTGGTCCCTGGATTTATTTTCTGCTCAGAAGTGAGATGTGCGTTTTTGAACCGGCAGCAGAGAAACAGGAAGTTGTGTTACCTGAGAATGAAACAGCCGGCGTCAGTTTGATGTTATCACCGTGAACAGTCTTCCTGCCTGTGAGGGTGAACTCACTCTGACAGCATCAAGAACAACCACACAGATTGCTGCCGCTCTCAGCATTACATTCACCTCCATTCCCATTTTAAACAATGAAGAAAGGAGATTATTTGGATTTTTAACACATTCACTGAATTGGGAGATGGACTGAGGGTCATCACTGGGAGAAATGAGGAGGAATTAGAGAACAAATGAGTTTTCCCAAAGAGGGTTATTAGAAAAGAGGAGATTTAAAGTGAGTCAGGGCCTGTCAGAGGAAGTGGGAGAGAGAAACAGAGAGGATTGAATCTCCATCAATGAGATGTTTTCTCAGACAGCGAAGAGAGATGAAGTGTGTTTGTGCTTTTTGAGAGAGAGGTAATGAGAGAGAGAAAACAATGAATAAGTTTAAGCAGATCTGAAATAGGAAGGTTAAATGAGTGAGTGTTTGAAAGAAAGATAGAGAGACATTAAGTGATGAAGACAGTTTCTGAGAGGAGAGAGGTGAAGTGAATGTGAGAGAGGAGCGAGGTTAGAGTGTAAGAGAGGTGGAAGGTAAGGTAAGTGTGAGTGAATGCCTGGAGAGAAAGAGAGATGTTCAGTGAGTGTGAGAGAGATGAGAGATGTTAAGTGATTGAGTTTCTGAGGGAGAGGAGATGCTAAGTGAGTGAATGTCTGAAAGAGAGGAGAGCAGGTTCACACCCAGGGGTCACTGAGAATGATCAAAATAAGATCACCCAAAAAACTACCAACAGGAAACTTCAGCTGAACACATCACTCATTCTTAAATGGTCAGTCAGGGCTCTGTTGCTGCTCAGCTTCTCTCTGTTCTGTTTCTAATGGTTAAAGGCTGATAGGAGTGAGGTTTATTTAAAAGGATAGTGTATGGGAAGCACACAACAAAACTGAGAATTTTTGGATCCACACTGCAGCTCCTTCTCTATCTGGGAATCAAATTGTTGTCTAATTGTCCCAGCAGTTAACAGGCTCCTTTGAACGTCTCCAGCTGCTACTTTGATGCAGACTTCAACCAATTTATTTTAAGCCAGTTTCTGTTCAATAAACCAGGACTGACACACACACACATTAAAATGTTTTAGACTTTTTTGCATTTTTAGTCTGGAAACCTAAACCTGCCGTTTCACTCTCAGTCAGGAATAGATCCCAGTTTTACACCAATCTTTGACAGCACGTTTCCAGCATTCACCATTGTTCTTCCTAACTCTAAACACAGTTGTAAAAGAGCTTCTGTTCCGTGTCTCGGAGCTCGGAACCATGGAAAAGAACGACTGGGACACATTTCTCACACACCTCAGGATTCACCCACACGGGGACTTTGCTGTCAGTGAAAAGTGACGAAAAAGACCAAAGTGCTGTTTGTCCCTCTCAGCGAGACCCTGAAGGACTGGGTCAAGAATGAAGTTCTGTTCCTACTGTGTGACCCTCCCTCAGATTGCCCTTTCTGAGCTCCAGCCTGGTGACGTTAAACACTCAAATGAAAAAGACAAAAATCTACAACAATGATTCAATCAAATGTCTATTTCACATTTATTCAGAATATCAAACCTCAACAGAAGAAAAAAGTCAGAGTGAAGATGATTCAGACCTGGATATGATTAACAGCATCGATAAGTGTAGAATCCAAACCTTGCAGTCGTTTGTGAACTCGCCGGTGTGTTAGCAGGTGGGATGACTGAACAAATCCCTTTCCACAGACATTACAGGTGAACGGCCTCTCCCCAGTGTGAACTCGCTGGTGTTTCAGAAGATAAGAGAAATGAGAAAATCCCTTCCCACAGACAGAGCAGGTAAATGGCCTCTCCCCACTGTGAACTCTCTGATGTGTCAGCAGGTTGGATGACTGACTGAATCCCTTCCCACACATGGAGCAGGTGAACGGCCTCTCCCCAGTGTGAACTCGCTGGTGATTCAATAGGTTGGATGAACGAGTGAATCCCTTCCCACATACGGAGCAAGTGAATGGCCTCTCCTCACTGTGAACCTGCTGCTGTGTCAGAAGGTTGTATGAACGGGTGAATCCCTTCCCACATTCAGAGCAGGTGAACGGTCGATCCCCTGTGTGGAGTTGCTGGTGTATCAGAAGGTTGGATGAATTAATGAATCCCTTCCCACAGTCTGAGCAGGTGAAGGGCCTCTCCCTAGTGTGAATTCTCTGGTGGTTCAATAGGGCAGATGGACGGCTGAATCCCTTCCCACACACACAGCAGGTGAATGGCCTCTCCCCAGTGTGAGTATATTGGTGCGTCAGCAGATCTTTTTTATTTTTAAAGCTCTTCTCACAGTGGGAACAATTAAAAAGTTTGTTATCAGAGTGAACAAGTTGATGTGTCTGCAAGTGGGATGACTGAATGAATCCTTTCCCACACACACAGCAGGTGAACGGTCTCTCCCCAGTGTGAATACGTTGGTGCGTCAGCAGATCTTTTTTGCATTTAAAACTCTTCCCACAGTCAGAACATGGAGACAGTCTCTCATCAGTGTGAACAAGTTGGTGTGTCACAATGTGGGATGAGCGAGTGAATCCCTTCCCACACACAGGGCAGGTGAACGGCCTCTCCCCAGTGTGAACCCGTTGGTGAGTCAGAAGGTTGTATGAATGGGTGAATCCCTTCCCACAAACAGAGCAGGTGAACGGTCTCTCCCCAGTGTGACTGCGCTGATGAACTTCCAGTTGTGATGGGAAACTGATTCCTTTCCCACAATCCACACATTTCCACTGTTTCTCCATGGTGCTGGTGCCCTTGTGTTTCTCCAGGTTGGATGATCAGTTCAAGCCTCATCCACACACACAACATACACGTAGTTTCACCCTGCTGTGAACTGTGATTTTTTTTCAGGCTGTGTAACTGGTTAAAGCTCTTTCCACAGTCGGTTCACTGGAACACTCTCACTCGGGTGTGTGTTTGTCCTGCTGCTTTTCTGGTCACACTGATGTTTAATTTCTTTGCCCACAGGCAGAACAGACAAATATTGCTCCTTCCATATTCAAAGACCGATCATATTCAGCTCCGAAGGAACTGAATGACTTTGTCAGATGTGATGTTCGGTTTGAGTTTTCTGTCTGCCATTCCTTCACTTTGAATATCCTGTAAAAACAGTTTAGAAAAGTCATCACTGTCAGAACAGGATAGAAACTCTGAACAATTCTAGTCTTTCTGGAACATTTTTTCCTTTCTTGTTCCCCCAAATCTGTAAATCTCCGTCCCACACACTCTCCCTCCTCCTTGGGCTGAAATCCAAACCCATCTCACCATTTCTTTCCTCCACTCCCAGTTTTCTCCCTCCCTCTCCTCTGTCTGGGTTCAGTTCTCCAGCTCCTGTCTGTAGACTGACAATAAAACCAATGGGTCTTATTGGGGGTGTTGGGGCCTCCAGCGGGTGTTTGTGAATCCTCCCCGCCCACCTCCCAGGGTTTCCTTCCTTCCCAGAGATCAGAGTCCTCATTGATTTGAGGCCAAAGTGTAACCTCTTATTTATTGTCCCCCTCCCCCATCCTCTGATGTGAACCATCCTCCAGTGGCTGAGCCAGGATGGGGCCGTTAACCTGGGCCTGTTCCCGGGAGGGAGGGAGGGAGAAGCCCCGCAGCTGCAAACCAGGGAGCTGACAATGATTCTGAAGGGTTTGCGGATCCACAAAGTGTTTCCAAATCCTCCCAGCCACCGCCTAACGCTGACTCCGCTTCTCCGGGACAAACAAGCGCCAAGGACAGCAATGACACTGCGCATGCTCCACATCACAATGCCCGGGGACTGATTGACGGCAGCTCCGGACCAATAGGAAGAGGGGGCGGGACTGGAGGACCGAGCGGGAGCGGCTGGTCCTCCAACCAATCGGAGTGAATGAGGGGCGGGGCCTGAAGCATGCGCAGTGCGGGTAATGGCGACGGACGGACGGTTTTAACTCGGTAGCGAGATCAATACGAGGTAGAGGGCGGCGTGCGAGGAATGATAAATGTGGCGGGTGGGTGGAGAGACTTTGTAAACATGTTGTTCAACCCCAAACCCCGGAAATGAACTTCCCGGTCCCCCCCTTTGTACCAAATGGAGCGGCAGCTTGTAGTGTTAGACCCGGGCTGACTGCCGCCATTGAGGCTGCATGTGGGAGGCCGGCAGGGATTGTGATCGGAGAGTGAAGCCCTGACGTCACAATGGAATGGGTGAGAGTGTGAGGTCACAATGGAATGGGTGGGAGTGTGAGGTCACAATGGAATGGGTGAGAGTGTGATGTCACAATGGAATGGGTGAGAGTGTGACGTCACAATGGAATGGGTGAGAGTGTGATGTCACAATGGAATGGGTGAGGGTTCCAGATGAGCTGACACTGGGCTGGAGTCGGGCGATGGCACTGACATGTGACCCGGTGGCACAGTGGTTAGCGCAGCTGCCTAACAGCGCCAGGGACCCGGGTTCAATTCCAGCCTCGGGTCGCTGTCTGTGCAGAGTTTCTACATTCTCCCCGTGTCTGGGTGGGTTTCCTCCAGGTGTTCCGGTTTCCTTCCACAGTCCAAAGATGTGCAGGTTAGACAGATTGGCCATGATAAATTAACCCTTGGCATCAGGGGGATTAACAGGTAAATATGTGGATAGGGCCTGGATGGGATTGTTGTCGGTGCAGGCTCGATGGGCTGAATGGCCTCCTCCTACAATGTATTTTATGATTCATTACTGTTAATTAATTAATTACTTTGAATGAAGGTGGTCTTGATGATGATGTGGACGTGGTTGGAAGCTCATATTGGGATGAACTATTTCACCCTGGTTGTGAACAGCCTGTTTCAGCCTCAGACAGTAAGTAATCTCACAACACCAGGTTAAAATCCAACAGGTTAATTTGCTGGCATAAGCCACAGGATTTTGGAGCGCTGCTCTTCATCAGGTGAGTGGGAGTTCTATTCACAAACAGGGCACAGAGACACAAACTCAATTTACAAAATAATGGTTGGAATGTGAGTCTTTACAGGTAATCAAGTCTTAAAGGTACAGACAATGTGAGTGGAGAGAGGGTGAAGCACAGGTTAAAGAGATGTGTATTGTCTCCAGCCAGGACAGTTAGTGAGATTTTGCAAGCCCAGGCAATTTGTGGGGGTTACAGACAGTGTGAGTTACAGATAGTGTGACATGAACCCAAGATCCCGGTTGAGGCCGTCCTCATGTGTGATTGACAGATCCATGCTCACTGCTTCTTGCCCTGGATGCAGAGAGCTGAAAATTTCCATGCAGGCTGCCAGACAAATAAATGTCTACATTACTGGAGTAAAAATGTGTGGAATATACAGACCGAATTCACTTCACTCCCTTCAGTTGCTGCAAGTCCCCAATTTCCCCAGAATGAGAAAAGAAATGGAAAGGGGGAAACATTGATTTCCTCCCAGATGTTGTCCAGAAGAGGAAGTTTCAATCTGAAGCTCATTGGACAACTTCCGCATTGTGACGTCACAATGGAGCCTGCCTGAATCAGCGAATAGGAATCTCTCTTCCGACATCAAGAGCTGATGTTTCTTGTCTCGATGACCCTTTGTCAAAGCTCTGAAACATCAGTTCTTTTCTCTCCATACAGATGCTGCCAGACCTGCTGAGAATGGGGAGACAGTGTGTGGGATGGAGATTTACAGCTTTTGGGGAATGAGAGAGGCAAGAATGTTCCATAGAAATTGTCTGTTCTGAATTTCTATGCTGTACTGACACTGATGACTTTTGTAAACTCGTTTTACAGGATATTGAAAGAGGAATCACAGGCCGAAATCTCAAACGTCATGTCTAGACGTGACAGAGTCATATTCCTTGGGACCTCAATATCATCGGACTTTGAATCCAGAAGGAGAAATGATTGTCCAGTCTGTCGATTTGAAAAGATTTGAAATGTCAGTGTGAGTGAAAAAGCATCAACACACTGCCACACTTGAGTGAGAGTGTTCCAATGCACTGACTAAAGAGCTTTAACCAGTTACACAGTCTGAATAAATATCACACCATTCACAGCGGGGAGAGACTGTAATCTTGTTCTGAGTGTGGGCGAAGTTTCAACTAATTGTCCAGTCAAGAGAGAGGTAAGGACACCTGCACCATGGAGAAACCATGGAAATGTGGGGACTGTGGGAAGGGATACAGAGCCCCATCTAAGCTGGAAGCTCATCGACGCAGCCACACTGGGGAGAGACCATTCACCTGCTCTCAATGTGGGAAGGGATTCACTCGATTATCCCTCCTGCAGAGACACCAGCGAGTTCACACTGGAGAGAGGCCATTTTCCTGCTCTCAATGTGAGAAGGGATTCAGTCAGTTATCCGACCTGCAGAGACACCAGCGAGTTCACACTGGGGAGAGGCCGTTCACCTGCTCTCAGTGTGGGAAGGGATTCACTCAATTATCCACCCTGCGGACACATGAACGAGTTCACACTGGGGAGAGGCCATTCACCTGCTCTCAGTGTGGGAAAGGATTCATTCTGTTATCCAGCCTGCGGATACACCAGCGAGTTCACACTGGGGAGAAACCATTCACCTGCTCTCAGTGTGGGAAGGGATTCATTCAGTTATCCAGCTTGCAGAAACACCAGCAAGTTCACACAGGAGAGAGGCCGTTCACCTGCTCTCAGTGTGGGAAGGGATTCATTCTGTTATCCCTCCTGCAGAGACACCAACGAGTTCACACTGGGGAGAGGCCATTCAACTGTTCTCAGTGTGGGAAGGGATTCACGAACTCATCCATCCTGCGGACACACGAACGAGTTCACACTGGGGAGAGACCGTTCACCTGCTCTCAGTGTGGGAAGAGATTCACTCAGTCAGCCGACCTGCAGAGACACCAGCTACGTCACACAAGGGAGAGGCCGTTCACCTGCTCTCAGTGTGGGAAGGGATTCATTCTGTTATCCAGCCTGCGAATACACCAGCGAGTTCACACTGGGGAGAAACCATTCATCTGCTCTCAGTGTGGGAAGGGATTCACTAACTCATCTGATCTGCGGACACACCAGCGAGTTCACACAGGGGAGAGGCCGTTCACCTGCTCTCAGTGTGGGAAGGGATTCACTCAGTCATCCCACCTGCAGAGACACCAGCGAGTTCACACTGGGGAGAGACCATTCAACTGTTCTCAGTGTGGGAAGGGATTCACTCAGTCATCCAACTTGCAGACACACCAGCGAGTTCACACTGGGGAGAGGCCATTCACCTGCTCTCAGTGTGGGAAGGGATTCAGAGTTTCATCCCACCTGCTGAGACACCAGCGAGTTCACGAGTGATTCCAGAGGTTGGATTCTGCTGTTATTGTTTCTGCTCTCAATTACATCCAGGACTGCATTTTGTTCATTCTCACAGTTGGTCAATGGGGAGGGTCGGAGGGTTTCTTTCTGCTGGACTGGCCGGTCTCATGACTTTGCCTCCAGTGGGCTGATGCTCTTTGAGTCTTGTTGCGAATACCTGGTTTTTAGATTTCACACGGATCACAGAGTGACAGGGTGTTAGGAAGTTATAGAGGTTTACAACATGGAAACAGGCCCTTCAGCCCAACTTGTCCATTCCGCTCAGTTTTTACCACTAAGCTAGTCCCAATTGCCCGTATTTTGCCCATATCCCTCTATACCCATCTTACCCGTGTAACTGTCTAAATGCTTTTGAAAAGACAGTATTGTACCCACCTCTACCACTGCCTCTGGCAACTCGTTCCAGACACTCACCACGACCTGAGTGAAAAACTGCCCCTCTGGACCCTTTTGTATCTCTCCCCTCTCACTTTAAACCTCAAACTAAGAACAAGAAATGTATCGATAAAATGATTAGAGAACAGAGCCAACATTTTGAGTCTGAATGATACTTCATGAGAGCTGTTATGAAGGGTCATCCATTATCGAAACCTTGGCTCCATTCTTCACAGGTGCTGTCAGACCTACTGAGATTTTCCAGCATTTTGTGTTTTTGTTTCAGATTCCGGTATCTGCAGTATTTTACTCTTCTGATGAAATGATTAGTTCTGATTGGAATCCCCATGACCCTCCTTCAAAACAGAGGGAGTGGTGGCAGAAGGAGAAAAAGGATCAGGATGATAAAGTCTGGGTTCTGATTCTCCGAGCCCATGTAGAATTAACAAAATGAGTGAACCAGTTTATAAAGAACAGAAGTTACCCATCCCTAACAAAAACTGAACAAATTAAAATAATTAGGTTGAGGAAGAGAACAAAAGAATTCATAGATAAAGTTTAAAATCAACTTTGTTTTGTTGTTAGAGAAGTTTTTAAAAATTATGTAAAGTGATGTAACTGTGTGCCAAGTTTCTTCTCACTCCCCACCCCTTTCGGTTCTGTAGAAAAGTTAACCCTTTCAGCAGACAGTTGATTTAGTCATGGAGTCATAGAGGTTTCCAGCTTGGAAACGGGCCCTTCAGCCCAACTTGTCCATGCCGCCCCTTTTTTAACCCCTGTGCTCATCCCAATTGTCCACGTTTGGCCCATATCCCTCGACACCCATCTTACCCATGTAACTGTCTAAACGCTTTTTAAAAGACAAAATTGTACCTGCCTCTACTACTACCTCTGGCACCTTTTTCCAGACACTCACCACCCTCTGTGTGAAACAAGTGCCCCTCTGGACCCTTCTGTATCTCTCCCCTCTCACCTTAAACCTATGCCCTCTAGTTTTAGACTCCCCTACCTTTGGGAAAAGATATTGACTATCTAGCTGATCTATGCCCCTCATTATTTTATAGACCTCTATAAGTTCACCCCTAAGCCTCCTACATTCCAGGGAAAAAAGTCCCAGTCTATCCAGCCTCTCTTTATAACTCAAATCATCAAGTCCCGGTAGCATCCCAGTAAATCTTTTCTGCAGTCTTTCTAGTTTAATAATATCCTTTCTATCATAGGGTGACCAGAACTGTACACAGTATTCCAAGTGTGGCCTTACCAATGTCTTGTAAAACTTCAACAAGACATTCCAACTCCTGTATTCAATGTTCTGACCAACATGCAGAATGCCTTCTTCACCACTCTGTCCACCTGCAACTCCATTTTCAAGGAGCTATGTACCTGTACCCCTAGATTTCTGTTCTGTAACTCTCCCCAACACCCTACCATTAACTGAGTAAGTCCTGTCCTGGTTCGATCGCCCAAAATGGATTACCTTGCATTTATCTAAATTAAACTCCATCTGCCATTCGTCAGCCCACTGGCCCAATTGATCAAGATCGCGCTACAATCCTAGATAGCCTTCTCCACTGTCCACAATGCCACCAACTTTGGTGTCATCTGAAAACTTACTACACATGCCTCCTACATTCTCATCCAAATCATTAATATAAATGACAAATAACAGTGGACCCAGCACCGATCCTTGAGGCACACCGCTGGTCACAGGCTCCAGTTTGAAAAACAACCTTCTACAACCACCCTCTGTCTTCTGTCATCAAGCCAATTTTGTATCCATTTGGCTAACTCACCCTGGATTTCATTAGATTTAACCTTAAGCAACAACCTACCTTGCGGTACCTTGTCAAAGGCCTTGCTAAAGTCCACGTAGACAGCATCACCTGTACTGCCCTGATCTACCTTCTTGGTTACCCCTTCAAAAAACTCAATCAAATTTGTGAGACATGATTTTCCACTCACAAAGCCATGCTGACCGTCCCTAATCAGTCCTTGTGTCTCCAAATGCCTGTAGATCCTGTCTCTCAAATACCTTCTGACAACTTACAGATGTGAATCACACCGCCCTTTAGTTCCCAGGCTTTTCCCTGCAGCCCTTTTTAAACAAAGGCTCCACATTTGCCACCCTCCAATCTTTAGGCACCTCACCCGTGACTATCGATGATTCAAATATCTCTGCTAGGAGACCCGCAATTTCCTCCCTAGCCTCCCACAGTGTTCTGGGATACACTTCATCAGGTCCCGGGGATTTATCTACCTTGATGCGCTTTGTGACTTCCAGCACCTCCTTCTCTGTTATAAGTACACTTCTCAAGACATCACTTTATTTCCCCAAGTTCCCTAACATCCATGCTTTTCTCAACAATAAATAATGATGAAAAATATTCATTTATGATCTCACCCATCTCTTGTGGATCCGCACATAGATGACCTTGTTGATCCTTAAGAGGCCCTACTCTCTACCTAGTTACTCTTTGGCACTTTATGTATTTATAGAACCTCTTTGGATTCTCCTTTGCCTTATCTGCCAAAACAATCTCGTGTCCCCTTTTTGCCCTCCTGACTTCTCTCTTAATTCTACTCCTACACCCTCGAAACTCTTCAAGGGATCCACTTGATCCCAGCTGCCGATGCATGTCATGTGCCTCCTTCTTCTTGACGAGGGCTTCAATATCTCGAGTCATCCAGGGTTCCCGACTTCTACCAGCCTTGCCCATCACTCTAAGAGCAATGTGCTTACCCTGAACCCTGGTTAAAACACTTTTGAAAGCCTCCCACTTACCAGACGTCCCTTTGCCTTCCCACAGACTCCCCCAGTTAACTGTCGAAAGTTCCTGCCTGATACCATCAACATTGGCCTTTCCCTAATTTAGAATTTTAACTTTTGGACCTGACCAATCATTTTCCATAGGTATCTTAAAACTAATGGAATTATGGTCACTGGTCCCAAAGTGATCCCTCACTCACACTTCTATCACCTGCCCTTCCTTATTTCCCAAGAGGAGGTGAACTTTTGCCCCTCTCTAGTCGGGCCATCCACATACTGAATGAGAAATTCCTCCTGAATACACTCAACAAATTTCTCTCCATCCAAGCCTCTAATACTATGGCTGTCCCAGTCAATGTTGGGAAAGTTAAAATCCCCGACTATTACCACCCAATTTTTCTTGGAACTATCTGTAATCTCCTTACATATTTGCTCCTCAATTTCCCACCGACTATTTGGGGGCCTATAGTACAACCATATCAAAGTGATTTCCCCCTTCTTTCTCAGTTCAACCCTTTTGACTCAGTAGGCGAACCCTCGGATATATCCCCTCTCAGTACTGCCGTGATGTTTTCCTGAATCAAAAGTGCAACTCCCCCTCCTTTCTTTCCTCCTGTTCTATCTTTCCTCTGGCATCTTGTTTTTAACTTGTTTTTAAATCACCCAGAAACTCGTGTCTATTTTAGTTTATAATTGTGGATTTATTGGAGCCAGTTAAATGTGGAAATTTTAAGCATACCCTGGAGGAATTTGGAATAACTGAGAATTTTATTTTGTTGTCACCTCAACACCAGATAAAGAACAAAGAGTTTGCAGGTGGTAACGTGTTTGGGATTTTAAATTAACAAAGATTAGATGTTGCTGATAAAATCAGGCCTTGGAAGTTGGCTTAAAAAGGGTTAAGTTACAATGAAGGATCTTGCATCTTATTTTAATCAAGGAGTTGTGAGCTTGTAGTGCTCTGTCGCTTTAAGAAGTTATAGCTGCGAGAGAGAATGCTGAGGATTCATTGTTTGAAATTTACAAGCTGTGAGAATCTGTGTGTTTTGTTTGTTTTTGTGTGGATGTTTGTAGATGTGTTTTATCATTGTTTTGGGCTACATTTGTTAAGGTTTATCTTTCTGGGGAATTAACCTTACCTTGAGTCTTTAATTAAAGGCATTTTTGGGAGTTTAAAAACAGAATCAGAAGAATGCTTAAGTAATTAATTTTGGTTATTATTGTAAAGCACATGCTAAGTTTCTCTGTTGGTGTGTGGATGATATTTGTGGGTTGAACGCTTTAAGCTTTGAGGTTTTTTGTCTGTGATTTAAATCAAACAGATTTTTAAAATGGAAGTGTAATGAATAAAGCTTTTTTTTTCAAAAGTTATGAACCTGGAGCCATATTTACTGTCCAGAGACAGGATTCCAGGATATTTTACTAAACATGTGGGAATTTTAATCCAGATAAAACTCACTCATGAAATTGAGAGTTTTAATTTGTCATGGTTATTGTAAGGGGAAGTTTTCTCACTTCCTACCAGCATGAAAGACAAGCAGACATGAGTACAGTACAAAAAGGCAACACAAATTTTATTCTCTGTTTAAAATAACAAAACCGCAGGCCTGGGGAGAGACAGCTGCTCGTCAACTGCTCTGCCTGGCCATTATGCGCTTTACAGTTTATAGGGTTTTGAACTTCATGCCAAACATATGGTAATAGGTTCAACATTTACGACAAGTTACATGATCAGTACCAGCTCATAACACAAAGCAGTGGCACAATAGCGAGATATTAAAACAGCCATTATAGATAGGTGGAGCTGATCCCATTTCCCCTGGGCTGATCTGTTTCTGGAGGGCTCCCTTTGTGATTTGAGCTTCTTGCATAATCTAATCAGTTGAGCTATTGTCTGTGTTTCCCTGCTTGGAGTCTAAAGTGATTAAGGCTGTCTGAAGTGATTAGGGGGTGCAAGGAGCCTCTCCATGAGTCATCGCATTGCTGTGAACTGTTGACAATATTTTAAAATAAATTTGATATACACACGTAAAAATATCCATGATATTAAGCATAAAGGTCGCCCCCTTCAGTTATTTAAAATTTGGTACATATGAAACGATTCTGACCAATCCTGTGTTGGATTGATCTTGGGTTAAACTTCCTGTCAGGTCCAAAGATTTAATCCTGACACAATTAACACAATGAAAAGGAAAATTCTGGAATTGGATACTGAAGAACAGAGTTTAAAAGGAGAGATTATTAAATAGAAATGTTCCCAGACCGTGTGGTCATTAGATTGAAACAAAGGAAGGGTGCTGACATCCATTTGAGAATTTTTAATCCACCCCTTTTCAAACTGAGTCTATGTACAAAGAAAACCCCAAGGATGGTAGACGAGGGGGTCTGGAAAACATCATGATGGGGGCACCTATCTGTCCATGAGATGATCACAAAGCCCCATAATGCCCAGATACTAATTTTATTGAACCTATAATGTATGTAATCTATCACCATTCTGATTGGATTGTGTCCAGCCGGGATGGGCTGAGTAACTGGATAAGAATTGATGATATTCTTTGTTGGGTGGAGTTGCACATGGTCAGCCCCTGTGGCTTCTCCCCGCTGGCGTAACTCAATAAACTGTTTGTCGATTGAATCAGGTTTGAGTGTTGAATGATTCTTCTGAGTTCATTCCCCACAACACACTGGGTACATTACCACTTCATCCTCGGGAGTGGCCTGATAGGCCGTGGTCCAGACTACATGTGGACTTTGGGGGGCCTTTCATGAATCACATGTTTTTGCTTGTTGTAGATGCACATTCAAAATGCTTGGAAGCACAGATCATGAGTAATATTCCAGGGCAATTAGGACTAGCTTAGTGGTAAAAACTGGGCAGCATGGACAAGTTGGGCCGAAAGGCCTGTTTCCATGCTGTAAACCTCTACGACTCTAACTACCTTTTTTGTGGCCTGAAGTTCCCACAATTGGAAAGCAGCCAGATTAGTTAAATAGACAGCATTAATTGTGAGACAATTAAATAATAAATGATTCATTAATACATATGTTATAAAGGCTGGAAATATAAATTTGAACACAGGTTTATAGCTTTTAGAATTATAAACACTTTAAGAATGGTTAAAATGCTGTGGGAATTATAAGATGTTCCCTTCCCATGCTGACAGAATAAAGAAAGATGAAAGGACTTGTTAACCTTGACTGGAGGGAATGAATCGGCTCCTGTTCAAGATGTCTCAACATTGAATGACTGATGTGAACCAATTATCGGTCAACACTTGGGCTACCCCAAGCTAAGAGATATCGTTTGAGAGAAAGGTATGTCTTAAAATTAAGACAATATGTGCAATTAGCTAAAAACCAAATCAATTTCATTATTGACAAGTTATAGACCAATTGGCTAATTCCTAACAATTAGCTGAGGATGGCTTTCTACATTTTGAAAGTATAAAAAAGGGGATTCGAGAAACCAATCTGGTAGAAGTTTTTAAAAGTTAACTTTTTTTATAGTTTGTTTATTAGTGTCACACATAGACTTACATTAACATTGCAATGAAGTTACTCTGATAATCCCCCAGTCGCCACACTCTGGTGCCTGTTTGGGTAAACTGAGGAAGAATTTAGCATGGCCAATGTACCCAACCAGCACGTCTTTCGGACTGTGGGAGGAAACCGGAGCACCCAGAGGAAACCTGCACAGACACGGGGAGAATGGGCGAACTCCGCACAGCCAGTGACCCAAGCCGGGACTCGAACCCTCTGCTGTGAGGCAGCAGTGCCTCACACTGTGCCCTACAGAGAGACGTTGAGAGCTGCTGGTTTTACAAGTTATCCACGTTTTCAGAGCCATCACTTCATGTCCTGGTTTGAGAAGGATGGAGAAGTTGAAGTTAAGCTCTCCTCCTTTTGCTGTTGATCGATACTTTGCTTTTTTATCTTTCTGACTCGTTACATTTTTAATGGTTAATAAACTTTCTGAATTCACCATTTAAAGTGTTCTTTCTTGCCATATGATTAAGTCACTGGAACCTGGTGTGATTTACGATTGGGGAGGTTATTGTAAACAAGAGAACCCTCATAAATCTTAGTTCAAACAAATCAAAGTTCTTATAAATGGAATGCTATCCTTTATTCTGAGAGAAATTGAACATAGAAGTAAAGATGTTATGCTTCAGTTGTGCAGGGCGTTGCTGAGATTGCACCTTGAACACAGGGTACAATTTTGTCTCCTATTAAACAAAGGATATAAATACATTGGAAGCAGTTCAGAGGAGGTTTACAAGATTGATTCCCAATCCAGTAGTGTGAAACATTAACACTGTTTCTCTCTCCACAGATGCTGCAAGACGTGTTGTGTTTTTCCAGTCCTTTCTGTATTTATTTTAAATCTACCTGTAGTGGTAGGAAAAACACTATTTACTATCCAGGATAAAATAAATGTCCTTCATCAGCTTTTGTGGATCATTTCAGTGGCAATGTGCTCTCCCAGGCTCAAAGAGCATCAGCGAACTGGAAGCAAAGTCGTGAGACCGGCCAGTCCAGCAGAAAGAAACCCTCCGACCCTCCCACTTCACCAACTGTCAGAATGAACATGGTTCAGTCCTGGATGTGATTAACAGCAGCAATAAAACAGAATCCAACCCCTGTCATCACTTGTGAACTCGCTGGTGTCTCAGCAGGCTGGATGACTGAGTGAATCCTTTCCCACACGCCCAACAGGTGCATGGTTTCTCCCCAGTGTGAACTCGCTGGTGTTCCTGCAGGTTTGATAACCGACTGAATCCCTTCCCGCACTTGGAGCAGGTGACAGGCTTCTCCCCGGTGTGAACCCGCTGGTGATCCTGCAGGGTGGACGAATGTGTGAATCCCTTCCCACACACACAGCAAGTGTACGGTTTCTCCCCAGTGTGAACTCGCTTGTGTCTCAGCAGGTTGCTTGACTGAGTGAAACACTTCCTACACTCAAGGCAGGTGAATGGTCTCTCCCCGGTGTGGCTGCGTCGATGGGTTTCCAGCTCAGATGGGCACTGACATGCCTTCCCACAGTCCCCACATTTCCACGGTTTCTCCATGGTGCAGGTGTCTTTGTCACCCTCCTGGTTAAACAGTCAATTAAATCTCACACAGAACACGGGTACAGTCTCTCCCCGCTGTGAATACTGCGATGTATTTTCAGGCTGTGTAACTGGTTAAAGCTCTTTCCACACTCAGTGCACTGGAACACTCTCACTCAGGTGTGTCTGTGTCTTGGTGTATTTCCAGTCACATTTATGTTATAAAAAATTCTGACGCAGACAGAACATTAAAAGATTTCTCCTTCAAGATTGAAAGGCCAATGATATTCGGGTCCCAATCAATCAAATGTCTGTCAGATGTTGATGTGACGTTTGATTCGAGATTTCTGTCTGTAAATCCCCACCTTCTGATATCCTGCAAAAGGAGATTACAAAATTCATCAGTGTCAGTACAGGACAGAAATTCAGAACAGACAATTCTAGTTTCTATGGAACATTCTTTCCTCTCTCATTCCCCAAACACAGTAAATCTCCATCCCACACACTCTCCCTCAATTCTCACTCTGCTGTATCTAATATTCACCCTCCCAATTCTCCTGAAGGTGCTGATTGAGGCTGATTGACAGATCCATGCTCACGGCTTCCTGTCCTGGACACAGGGAGCTGAAAATCTCCATGCAGGCTGCCAGACAGATGTCTATAATACTGGATAAAAGTGTAACATACAGGACATTACTTGAGTAGTGGTAGAGCAGGAATTTGAGGAAGATTTATATTTAGGTAGGGAGAGCACATGATCTAGAACTCGCTGCCTATGAGGATGGTGGAACAGAAGATTCAATCATTTCAAAATGAAATTGGATGGGTACTTGAAGGAAATAAAACTTGCAGAGGAATGTTGATAGAGAGAAAGAACAGGATTCTCCAGAGAATCAATCTGCAGTCCATAAGATGACGTGGAGATGTCGGCGTTGGACTGGGGTGGGCACACAACACCAGGTTCATCAGGTGAGTGGCCATTCACCTGATGAAGGAGCAGTGCTCCGAAAGCTCGTGCGATCAAATAAACCTGTTGGACTTTAACCTGGTATTGTGAGACTTCTTACTGTTTATAAGATGTACAGGTTAGGTTGATTGGCCATGCTCAATTGCCACTTAGTGTCCCAGGATGTGTGGGTTGGGGGGGCAATGCTCGGGGGGGGGCAATGCTCGGGGGGGGGGCAATGCCCGGGGGGGGCAAAGCCCGGGGGGGGCAAAGCCCGGGGGGGGGGGGGGCAAAGCCCGGGGGGGGGCAAAGCCCGGGGGGGGGGGCAAAGCCCGGGGGGGGGGGGGCAAAGCCCAGGGGGGGGGGCAAAGCCCAGGGGGGGGGGGGAGGGACAGAGAGATAGTAAAAGTTTTTACAAATATATAAAAAGGAAAAGAGTAGCTAAAGTAAATGTTGGACCCTTAGTAGATGAGAAGGGGGATTTAATAATGGGAAACGAGGAAATGGCTGAGGCCTTAAACAAGTTTTTTGTATCAGTCTTCACGGTAGAGGACACAAATAGCTTACCGAAAATTGACGGTCATGGGACTGTAGGGGATGAGGTCCTTAAAATGATTACTATTACTAAAGAGGTAGTGCTTGGGAGGCTAATGGGACTAAAGGTAGACAAGTCCCCGGGCCCGGATGGAATGCATCCCAGGGTACTGAAAGAAATGGCAGAAGTAATAGAGGATGCGTTGGTTGTAATTTATCAAAATACGCTGGACTCTGGGGAAGTGCCGGCTGATTGGAAAACAGCTAATGTGACGCCACTGTTTAAAAAAGGAGGTAGACAAAAGGCGGGTAACTACAGGCCGGTTAGCTTAACGTCCGTAGTTGGGAAATTGCTGGAATTCATCATTAAGGAAGAAATAGCAGGACACCTGGAAAAAAATGGTTTGATCAAGCAGACGCAGCATGGATTCATGAAGGGAAAGTCGTGTTTGACAAATTTACTGGATTTTTATGTTGATGTAACGAGTGCGGTTGACAGAGGGGAACCAGTGGATGTGGTGTTTTTGGATTTCCAGAAGGCGTTCGATAAGGTGCCTCACAAAAGGTTGCTGCAGAAAATCAGGGTGCACGGAGTTAGGGGTAAAGTGTTAGCGTGGATTGGGGATTGGCTATCTAACAGGAAGCAGAGAGTTGGAATAAATGGGTGCTTTTCTGGTTGGCAGTTGGTGACTAGTGGCGTGCCACAGGGATTGGTGCTGGGGCCTCAAGTATTTACCATATGCATAGACGATCTGGAGGAGGGGACCGAGTGTTGGGTAACAAAGTTTGCGGATGACACAAAGATGAGTGGGAAAGTGAATTGCGTGGAGGATGCGGTAAGTCTGCAGAGAGATTTGGATAGGCTAAGTGAGTGGGCGAGGATCTGGCAGATGGAGTATAGCGTTGGTAAGTGTGAGCTTATCCACTTTGGAAGGAATAATAGTAAAATGGAAGCTGCAATGCTGCCCCCTGTTGTTCACTTCTCCCAGTCTCAGCATTGCAGAGTGTTTAAACAAGAATGGCACATTCAGCACCATGGAATGAGAACATTCGGACTAACTCTTCGTTATACAATTGTTCTGTTTGTATTAACAGTTCACAATCCAGGTCACAGATCTGATTCAGTGAGAGGAGGTGAGAGTGCCTTTGCAGGTTTTTGTACGGGCTCACTGCGCCTCTGTAGCAGTGTGGGGCTCAGCGCACAGTGATACACGGCAGAGTCAGAGACATGGACCCCAGTGATATTTAAAGGAACTGTTTTCTTGTCCTTGTCCAAATCAGCAGAAAACCGGTCAGGGAAATCTGGAGACTTTTCTCCGCCCCCCGTGCTATATTTCTGCAGTAAATATCTCGGAGCTTCCCCGGGATACTGGATGTACCAGAAGAGATTTGGAAAAGCATCCGTTGTTGTGTAATTACAATTCACTATTACGTTCAATCCTTCCTGAACCGTTAATTCAGCCGGGTCCTGGGAAACTGAATCTTGGCCATTGATTCCTGCAACAAAATGTAGAATGTGTGAGAAATCTGTGAACAAATATAACCCATGAAACACACACTGAGGATCTGAGCTCAGACTCACCGGGCAGCGTGGTCATTGTTATCAGTAAAGCACACAGGAGATACATGGTTCCTGATTGGACAGTAAGCAGCGACAATGTTTACAATAAGTTGCTGCCTCTAGTCTTATATCACAGAGTGAACTCAGATCAGAAGCAGCTTCAAGTATTCAGAAACAGGGAGGCGTTTCTCAGTGCTGCGATTGGCTCATCTCCCTGAGCTGACGTCAGCTGCGAATCATAAAATCCCTGCAGTGCAGAAGGAGGCCATTCGCCCCATCGAGTCTATACCGGTCACAATACCACCCAGGCTCCACTCCCGCAACTCCATGTATTTACCCTGCGTATCCCCTGACGCTCGGGTCAATTTAGCATGGCCAATCAACCTAACCTGCACATCTTTGGACTGTGGGAGGAAACAGGAGAACCCGAAGGGGACCCACGTAGACACTGGGAGAACATGCAAACTCAGACAGAAAGTGATCCGAAGCCGGAATTGAACCCGGGTCCCTGACACTGTGAGACAGCAGCGCTGACCATTGTGGCATCATGCCGCCCCGTAACCAGTGAACCAATCACTGTTAGTTAATGATTTAATATAGCTGGCACTTTCCAATCACATTCCTTCCCTGGCCGTAAACTTATTTCTAAAGTCTTTGCTCTCTCTCTGCTCTCTCCCACATCATCACTTATTCTGTCTCATTAACTGGTTAACTCGCTTTCCTCAGAACTCAGTCCATCAATCTTTCTTAAGGCAGATCCTTTTTTCTAATTTAATCATTTATGGGTGACACGGTGGCGCAGTGGTTCGCATTGTTGCCTCACAGCCCCAGGGACACGGGTTCGATTCCAGCCTCGGGTCACTGTCTCTGTGGAGTTTGCACTTTCTCACCGTGTCTGCGTGGGTTTCCTCAGGTGCTCCAGTTTCCCTCCACATTCCTAAACTGTGCAGGTTTGCTGGATTGGCCACGCAAAATTACCCTAAGTGTCAGGGGATAGCAGGGTAAATATGTGGGTTACGGGGATAGGGCCTGGGTGGGATTGTTGTCGGGACAGGCTCCATCCTGCATTGTCGGGATTCAATGATTCAGCAGCCTAACGTACAGGGATTAATGAGTAGCATCCAGGACTCAACATAATTAATAGTTAGTGCTGTAAGTATACCGGGGATAAGTAGTCACTCAACTCTGCACCAGGAAATATTTCACGGACTCATAACATAGAAACTAGAAGCAGGAGCCTTCTCCGCCATTCATCGTAATCATAGCTGATCATGGAATTCAATATCCTGATCCTCCTTCCCCCTCGACCCCTTTAGCCCCAAGAGCTATATCAAATTTCTTCTTGAAATCAGACAACGTTTTGGCCTCAACTACATTCGGTGGTATTGAATTCCATACATTCAACACTCTCTGGATGAAGGAATTTCCCTTCACCTCAGTTTTTCCCTTATCTTCAAAAGATGACCCATGGTTCTGGATTCCACCATTGGGAACAGTCTTCTGGATCTACCCTGTCGAACCCTGTTAGAATTTTATAAGTTTCTATGAGACCCCCTCTCACTATTCGAAACCGCAGTGAATATAATCCTAACGGATTTAATCTCTCCTCATATGACAGAGCTGCCATCCCAGGAATCAGCATAGTAAATCTTCACTGTACCCCTCTATTCCCCAAATAGAAAAGCTCTGATTTCAATCAGTTATTATTTCTGCTCCACGGACTTGAAAATGGAACAATTCTGAGGCTGCATTTGATAATAGATCACTTTTAAAATGTGTCGCCGGGCAGATAGGCACCGAATCCAGAATTTTTCTAAGTACAGATTAAGGAAGTTATTCACCCGGGGTAATCTGCAGATTTTGTGCGGATGGGATCGGAGAATGGTTGGATTTGATCCGGGAATAATAGGATGGCAAATGTGACATTTCACAACACTGACAATGGCTGAGCTCAGTGGGGGAATATTATTCAGCTGGGGCTGTATTGTGGCCTTCATTTCCTGCGCATTTTCGTTGAGATCCGACTCTTTTTCTCTGACCCTGAAACGTCTGCGTCACTTTTTGTATGAGGCCCGCGGGAGCCTCATTCACTGTGGGTCTCAGTGGGAATCAAATTGTTGTCTAATTGTCCCAGCAGATAACAGGTTCCTTTGAACTCTCCAGCTGCTACTTTAATGCAGACTTTAACCAATTTATTTTGAGCTGGTTTCTGTTCAATAAACTGGCACTGACACACAAACACATTAAAATATTTTAGACTTTTCTGCATTTTCAGTCTGGAAATCTAATCCTGCCATTTCACTCTCAGTCAGGAACAGATCCCAGTTTTGCACCAATCTCTGATTTAGCAGCATGCTTCCAGCATTCACTGTTGTTCTTCCTGACTCTAAACACAGTTGTAAAGGAACTTCTGTTCCTGGTCTAGGAGCGCTGAAACATAGAAGGGAGTGACTGAGATTCTTGCACATCTCAGGATTAAACCACACGGGTACTTTGCTGTCGTGAAGAGAGACGAGGAAGAGCAAAGTGCTGTTTGTCCCTCTGTGACCCTGAAGGACTGCGTCCTGTTTGCCATATGATCCACCCCCGATTGTCTTTTCTGAGCTCCAGCCTGGTGATGTTAAACAGTCAGGTGGGAAAGACAAAAATCTACAACAATTTTAAAAAACAAAGCTGGTCTATTTCATATTTATTCAGAATATTAAACCTCAACGGATGAAGACTGTCAGAGTGAACACGATTCAGTCCTGGATATGATTAACAGCATCATTAAGAGTAGAATCCAAACCTTGCAGTCGTTTGTGAACTCGCTGGTGTGTTAGCAGGTGGGATGACTGAATAAATCCCTTTCCACAGACATTACAGGTGAACGGCCTCTCCCCAGTGTGAACTCGCTGGTGTTTCAGAAGATAAGATAAATGAGAAAATCCCTTCCCACAGACAGAGCAGGTAAGTGGCCTCTCCGCACTGTGAACTTTCTGGTGTGTCAGCAGGTTGGATGACTGACTGAATCCCTTCCCACACACAGAGCAGGTGAACGGCCTCTCCCCAGTGTGAACTCGCTGGTGATTCAATAAGTTGGATGAACGAGTGAATCCCTTCCCACAGTCTGAGCAGGTGAAGGGCCTCTCCCCAGTGTGAATTCTCTGGTGGTTCAATAGGGCAGATGGACGGCTGAATCCCTTCCCACACACACAGCAGGTGAATGGCCTCTCCCCAGTGTGAGCATATTGGTGCGTTAGCAGATCCTTTTTATTTTTAAAGCTCTTCGCACAGTGGGAACAATTAAAAAGTTTGTTATCAGAGTGAACAAGTTGATGTGTCTGCAAGTGGGATGACTGAATGAATCCTTTCCCACACACAGAGCAGGTGAACGGTCTCTCCCCAGTGTGAATTCGTTGGTGTGTCAGCAGATCCTTTTTGCATTTAAAACTCTTCTCACAGTCAGAACATGTAAACATTCTCTCATCAGTGTGAACAAGTTGGTGTGTCACAATGTGGGATGAGCGAGTGAATCCCTTCCCACACACAGGGCAGGTGAACGGCCTCTCCCCAGTGTGAACCCGTTGGTGTGTCAGAAGGTTGTATGAATGGGTGAATCCCTTCCCACAGACGGAGCAGGTGAACGGTCTCTCCCCAGTGTGACTGCGCCGATGAACTTCCAGTTGTGATGGGAAACCGAATCCCTTCCCACAATCCACACATTTCCACGGTTTCTCCATGGTGCGGGTGTCCTTGTGTTTCTCCAGGTTGGATGATCAGTTCAAGCCTCATCCACACACACAACATACACGTAGTTTCACCCTGCTGTGAACTGTGATGTTTTTTCAGGCTGTGTAACTGGTTAAAGCTCTTTCCACAGTCGGTTCACTGGAACACTCTCACTCGGGTGTGTGTTTGTCTCGATGCTTTTCCGGTCACACTGATGTTTAATTTCTTTGCCCACAGGCAGAACAGACAAATATTTCTCTTTCTATATTCAAAGACCAATGATATTCAGCTCCGAAGGAACTGAATGACTTTGTCAGATGTGATGTCCGGTTTGAATTTTCTGTCTGCCAATCTTTCACTTCCAATATCCTGTAAAAACAGTTTAGAAAAGTCATCACTGTCAGAACACGATAGAAACTCTGAACAGACAATTCTAGTTCGTCTGGAACATTTTTTCCTCTCTTGTTCCCCCAAATCTGTAAATCTCCGTCCCACACACTCTCCCTCCTCCCTGGGCTGAAATCCAAATCCATCTCACCATTTCTTTCCTCCACTCCCAGTTTTCTCCCTCCCTCTCCTCTGTCTGGGTTCAGTTCTCCAGCTCCTGTCTGCAGACTGACAATAAAACCAATGGGTCTTATTGGGGGTGTTGGGGCCTCCAGCGGGTGTTTGTGAATCCTCCCCGCCCACCTCCCAGGGTTTCCTTCCTTCCCAGAGATCAGAGTCCTCATTGATTTGAGGCCAAAGTGTAACCTCTTATTTATTGTCCCCCTCCCCCATCCTCTGATGTGAACCATCCTCCAGTGGCTGAGCCAGGATGGGGCCGTTAACCTGGGCCTGTTCCCGGGAGGGAGGGAGGGAGAAGCCCCGCAGCTGCAAACCAGGGAGCTGACAATGATTCTGAAGGGTTTGCGGATCCACAAAGTGTTTCCAAATCCTCCCAGCCACCGCCTAACGCTGACTCCGCTTCTCCGGGACAAACAAGCGCCAAGGACAGCAATGACACTGCGCATGCTCCACATCACAATGCCCGGGAGCTGATTGACGCCAGCTCCGGACCAATAGGAAGAGGGGGCGGGACTGGAGGACCGAGCGGGAGCGGCTGGTCCTCCAACCAATCGGAGTGAATGAGGGGCGGGACCTGAAGCATGCGCAGTGCGGGTAATGGCGGCGGCGGACGGACGGTTTCAACTTGGAAGCGAGAACAATACAAGGTAGAGGGCGGCGCGCGGGGAATGATAAATGTGGCGGGTGGGTGGCCTTCAAAAAGAATACGGCCCGGCCGGACATCTTAGAGGCCGCGACAATGGCTGAGGGGCCGACAACCCCAGCCATTGCCTTGACACAGGCCTCGATGGACATGTCGGGGTGGGCGTAGCACTTAACCCCGAGCTGCCGCGTGAGCAACGAAAAAGGTGGCAGGGCCTTGGGAGCGGCGGGGGCTCTGGTAGCCGCCACGCCCGCATAGGTGGGCCGAGAAGGCTCTGCCACGGCAGGGCGTATAAGAGGAGGGAAAAATAAGGGAGGGTAGGGTAGGTGGATGGGGATCTAGGTGCTCTCTCCCCGGAGCGAGAGAGGAGGTCGGAGGAGCAGGAGGGAGGACGAGGGACAAGGCACGGAGGGGGGCCGGTGCCCCAGTCAGGGGGAAAGAGGGGAGGGGGTGCCGGTGTTGGGGGCAGCAGCAGTGGGTGGGTGACTTTACTCCTCCAGCCCTTTTGGGCGCAAACAGTTCAAGTCCGGGGTGTCTTCACCGCCCCCCCCCCCCCCCCCAGATGGAAAAAACAGTCTGAATTTACTTCACCCCCCCATCCCTTTCAGGCACCGACCTTCTGATGATGAGGGCACCAGCCCAACCACTCAGTCCCTCGATGTTGAAACGTGCAGTCCTCCCTCCCATAGATGGAAAGAAAAAAGAAAGAAAGTCACTCCGTGTCCTCTCTCCCTCCAGGGAGAGAGCACCCTCCAGTGGGCGGACGGACGGAAGACAGGCAGGCCAGACGGCAGGCAGGCCAGACGACAGGCAGGCAGGCAGGCCGGACAGCAGGCAGGCAGGCAACAGCTCACCTTCCTCCCCCTTCCCACTTTGATGCTGGAATTAACAAATTAACATTCCTGCCCGGTTCTGATCCGGGGACCTTTCGCGTGTCAGGCAAACGTGACAACCACTTCACTACAGAAACAACCTCTCTGATGTTGGAGACAGGAGGAAGTTTCAATCTGTCTGAAGCTCAATCTTCATTCACGCAAAGCCCGCGCTCTGATCAGCTGGAGGACCAGAGTCCTTCCGGTCCTTCAACTCTTCCTATTAATCAACACCTCAGAAGGTCAGGGGGCAGGATCTGCCCTGCAATTCGCAGCTTCCCCCTCCCTTGGACATGCGCAGTCCCGGGCCGGGGGGAGGGGGAGATCACCGAGCAGCTTCTCGCTCTGGCCGGAGCCGCCAGCCGGTTGCCTGGAAACCTTGGCTCGATGTGGTGTAGGGGAACAATGGGTGGGGGCGGGGCTCCCGGGTCCGCACGCCCGGGCCTGCGCACTGGAACCCAGAGACGTCACCGCGGAGCAGAGTGATTCCTATTGGCTGATTCAGGCAGAACTCCATTGTGACATCACAAAGGGGAAGTTGGCCAATGATGATGTAATTTAAACAATGCCTGAGATCACTTCACTTCTTGGTCAGACCCCCTTTTCAGTCCAGTGCTACTTGGAGTTTACCGTCAATTCAACAACTATTGGGTTACAAGTCCCTCACAGTTCTGATCACAACTTCATGATAAAATAATTTAAATAATGCATGAGAACGCTTCTTACCGGACTACCTACCACTGGTCAGACCCCCTTTTTACAGATTCGGGAATCTCAGCCACTGAACACCAGCCGGTCCTGGAATAAGTTTCATTCTCACTCATTCTGAGTAAATATTCTCACCAGGTCCTCTGTCAGGACCCTGCTAAGCAGCTTTAATGGTTCATGATTGCAGAAACTGAGCAGTCACAGGAATGTGGTCAAGATAGTCCAGTCCCATAATGCCGCACATTTAATCTGCAGTCCTTCAGTTATAACAGAATATGTGGCTGTATGTAGCTGCCTCGGCCACGATCAGCGCCAACACTGCCTTCCTGAACTGCTATAATGCCGAAGGTGTAAGTACACCCACAGTGCTGTTAGGGAGGGATTTCCAGCTACACATTCCACACTTCCTCTCGACTGTGGGTGGATACGCGATTGAGACATTTCATTCAACTGCACTCAAGCTGAGTTATTCAAATCCCTTTATTGTACGGGACAATATATTCATGATTTCTTTAAAACAGAAATTAAACATTCCCATTTGATTTCAGGTATTAACATATTCTGTTAGTTTGTTCTTTATTGTCAATGTCAGGCTAGGGTTGTTCCCCTTGGAGCAAGGAGGTTGAGGGTAGATTTGATAGAGGTGGACAAGATTCTGACAGGTTTAGATAAGATGGACAAAGAAAAGCTGTTCCCATTAGCTGACGAGAGAAGGACGAGGGGGACACAGATTTATGGTTTTGGGTCAGAGAGGAAGGGGGGATGTGAGGAAGAATATTTTGATGCAGTGAATGGTAATGACCTGGAACTCGCTGCCTACGAGGGTGGAGGAAGTGGAGACAATAAACAATTACAAAGGAAATTGGATGAGCATTTGGGAAGTTTCAAACAGAAATAGTAACTCTTAACTTCCTCACACCCTGTCACTCTGTGATCCGTGTGAAATCTGAAACCAGGTATTCGCAACAAGACTCAAAGAGCATCAGCCCACTGGAGGCAAAGTCATGAGACCGGCCAGTCCAGCAGAAAGAAACCCTCCGACCCTCCCCATTGACCAACTGTGAGAATGAACAAAATGCAGTCCTGGATGTAATTGAGAGCAGAAACAATAACAGCAGAATCCAACCCCTGGAATCACTCATGAGCATTTTGGTGTCTCAGCAGGGCGGATGAAACTCTGAAACCCTTCCCACACTGAGAGCAGGTGAATGGTCTCTCCCCAGTGTGAACTCGCTGGTGTGTCCGCAGGGTGGATAATTGACTGAACCCCTTCCCACACTGAGAGCAGGTGAACGGTCTCTCCCCAGTATGAAGGCGCTGGTGCGTCTGCAGGTTAGATAATTGACTGAACCCCTTCCCGCACTGAGAGCAGGTGAACGGTCTCTCCCCAGTGTGAACTCGCTGGTGCTTCTGCAGGTTGGATAATTGACTGAACCCCTTCTCACACTGAGAGCAGGTGAACGGCCTCTCCCCAGTGTGAACTCGCTGGTGAGTCCGCAGGGTGAATAAATCAGTGAATCCCTTCCCACACTGAGAGCAGGTGAACGGTCTCTCCCCAGTGTGAATTCGCTGGTGGGTCTCCAGCTTAGCTAATTGACTGAACCCCTTCCCACACATAGAGCAGGTGAAAGGCCACTCCCCAGTGTGAACTCGCTGGTGTCTCCGCAGAGTGGATAAATCAGTGAATCCCTTCCCACAATGAGAACAGGTGAACGATCTCTCCCCAGTGTGAATTCGCTGGTGCTTCTGCAGGTTAGATAATTGACTGAACCCCTTCTCACACTCAGAGCAGGTGAACGGCCACTCCCCAGTGTGAACTCGCTGGTGAGTCCGCAGGGTGAATAAATCAGTGAACCCCTTCTCACACTGAGAGCAGGTGAATGGTCTCTCCCCAGTGTGAACTCGCTGGTGCGTCTGCAGCTCAGCTAATTGACTGAACCCCTTCCCACACATAGAGCAGGTGAACGGCCACTCCCCAGTGTGAACTCGCTGGTGTCTCCGCAGGGTGGATAAATCAGTGAATCCCTTCCCACACTGAAAGCAGGTGAAAGGTCTCTCCCCTGTGTGAACTCGCTGGTGTCTCTGCAGGTTAGCTAAATGACTGAACCCTTTCTCACACTGAGAGCAGGTGAACGGCCTCTCCCCAGTGTGAACTCGCTGGTGTCTCTGCAGGTTAGCCAATTGACTGAACCCCTTCTCACACTGAGAGCAGGTGAACGGTCTCTCCCCAGTGTGAACTCGCTGGTGTGCCTGCAGGCTGGATGACCGAGTGAATCCCTTCCCACACTGAGAGCAGGTGAAGGGCCTCTCCCCAGTGTGAGCTCGCTGGTGTCTCTGCAACTGGGATACCCGAGTGAATCCCTCCCCACACTGAGAGCAAGTAAATGGTCTCTCCCCAGTGTGGCTGTGCCGATGATCTTCCAGCTCTGATGGGGCTCTGTATCTCTTCCCACAGTCCCCACATTTCCATGGTTTCTCCATGGTGCAGGTGTTCTTTCCTTTCTCTTCAGTTGAACACTCGTCCACACACAGAACAGTCCCCCCACCCCCGCTGTGAATGGTGTGATATTTATTGCTGTGTAACTGGTTAAAGCTCTTGAGTCAATGCACTAGAACACACTCACTCCAGTGTTGCAGCGTGTTGGCACTTTTCCAGTCACACTGATGTTTGAAATCTTTTCAAGTCACCAGACCGGACAACCATTTCTCCTTGATTTAAAGGCCGATGATATTCAGGTCCCGAGGAATATGACTCTGTCAGATCTAGACACAACGTCTGAGATTTCGGTCTGTGATTCCTCTTTCAATTTCCTGTAAAACAAGTTTGCAGAGGTCATCAGTGTCAGTGCAGGATAGAAATTCAGAACAGACAATTCTAATTTCTATGGAACATTCTTTCCTCCCTCCAGACTCGAAACATTGGCTCTATTCTTTCTCTATCTGGGGGATAGCGTGGGAAATGATGCTGCGGTAGATCAGCCAATTCTCAATGAATGGTTGAGGCAGTTCGATGGGCTGAATGGCCAACCGCAGCTCCTGTTTCTTATGATTTGTGTGTGGTGGACAGGAAGCAGTGAGCATGGATCTGTCAATCAGCCTCAATCAGTACCTTCAGGAGAATTGGGAGGGTGAATATTAGATACAGCAGAGTGAGAATGGAGGGAGAGTGTGTGGGATGGAGATTCACAGCTTTGGGGATGAGAGAGGAAAGAATGTTCATTGGAAATTAGAATTGTCTGTTCTGAATTTCTATCCTGTGCTGACAGTGATGATGTTTGTAAATTCCTTTTGCAGGATATCAGAAGGTGAAGATTTAAAGACGAATATCAAACCAAACCTCTCATCAAAATCTAACATAGTCACTCAGTTCATTGGGACCTGAATATCATCAACCTTTGAATCTAGAATGGAAATGTTTCTCTGCTCTGTCTGCTTCAGGAGATTTTAAACATCAGTGTAACTGGAAAAGCACCGAGACACACACACACACTGAAACATGCACACACCTGAGTGACTGTGGAAAGAACTTTAACCAGTTAAACAGCCTGAAAATACATTGCAGCAGAGAGACCGCACCCATGTTATGTTGTAACTGAACTAATTGTCAAGCCTGGAGAGTCACAAGGACACCCGCACCATAGAGAAATTGTGTAAATGTGGGGACTGTGGGAAAGGATTCAGGTTCCCATCTGCACTGGAAACTCATCGGCGCAGTCACACTGGAGAGAGACCATTCACCTGCTGTGTGTGTGGGAAGGGATTCACTCAGTTATCCCATTTACAAACACACCAGGGAGTTCACACTGGGGAGAGACCATTCACCTGCTCTGTGTGTGGGAAAGGATTCACTCGGTTAAACAATCTGCTGACCGACCAGCGCATTCACACCGGGGAGAGACCGTTCACCTGCTGTGTGTGTGGGAAGGGATTCACTCAGTTGCCCAACCTGTTGAGCCACAAGGTCACTCACACCCAAGACAGACCCTTTAAATGCTCTGACTGTGGGAGTGGCTTCAAAAGCTCTCAAGAACTGATGGTCCACCAACCCATTCACACTGACGAGAGACTGGTTAGCTGCTCTCACTGCACAAAGAGGTTTAGGAGGTCATCCACGTGGCAGAGACACCAGCGAGTTCACACCGGGGACAGACCGTTCACCTGCTCTGTGTGTGGGAAATGGATTCAATCGGTCATCCAACCTGCAGCGACACCAACAAGTTCACAAGTGATTGCAGGGGTTGGATTCTTTCTCTCTCAATCTTTCTCTCTCTCTCTCTCTCTCAGCAGATTTGATGAATGATTGAATCCCTTCCCACAAGTGCAGCATATGAACGGTCTCTCCCCGGTGTGACTGCGTCGATGAGATTCCACCCCAGATGGGGCTCTGAATCCCTTCCCACAGTCTCCACATTTCCATGGTTTCTCCATGGTGTCGGAGTCCTTGTGTCTCTCCACAATCAGTGCACTGGAACACTCTGATACGGGTGTGAGAATCTCAGTGCTTTTCCAGTCAAAACCTCTCCTTCCAATATACACTGAAAGCAGTTTACAAAAATCATCACTGTCAGCACATGATAGAAATTCAAAACAGACAATTGTAGTTTCTATGGAACATTCTTTAAATCTCCACCCACGCCCCTCACACATACACTCTCTCTCTCATTCCATTTAGCATTCTGCAGCACGGTGGCACAGGGGTTAGCACCATCAGCTCCAAGTTCCCCTCCAACCCACACACCATCCTGACTTGTCTGACATCCAGGACTAAGAGAACAGAAGTTTCACCCATATAAATACTGGGAAGTCTGAACCCATTGTCTTCAGTCCCCACGACAAACTCCACTCCCTGTCGGAGCCGGAACCAGGCTGTTCACAACCATGGTGAAATATTTCACTCCAGGATGAGCTTCCAGCCACATCATCATCAAGACTGCCTATTTCCACCTCAGTGACATCGTCCGACGCCACCCCAGTCTCAACTCATTAGACCATAAGACACAGTAACAGAATTAGGCCACTCGGCCCATCGAGTCTGCTCCGCCATTCAATCTTGGCTGATATTTTTCTCATCCCCATTCTCCTGCCTTTTCCCCATAATCCCTGATCCCCTCATTAATCAGGAACCTATCTATCTCTGTCTTAAAGACACTCAATGACCCGGCCTCCACAGCCTTCTGCAGCAAAGAGTTCCACAGATTCACCATTCTCTGGCTGAAGAAATTCCTCCTCATCTCTGTTTCAGAGGATCGTCCCTTTAGCCTGAGGTTGTGCCCTCTATTTCTAGCTGTTCCTACTAGTGGAAACATTCTCTCCACGTCCACTCTATCCAGGCCTCGCCGTATCCTGTAAGTTTCAATAAGATCCCCCCTCATCCTTATAAACTCCGATGAGTACAGATCCAGAGTCCTGAACTGTTCCTCATAGAACAAGCTCTTCATTCCAGGGATCATTCTTGTGAACCTCCTCTGGACCTTTTCCAAAGCCAGCACATCCTTCCTTAGATATGGGGACCAAAACTGCTCACAACAGTCCAAATGGGGGCTGACCAGAGCCTTACGCAGCCTCAGAAATATATCCCTGCTCTTGTATTCCAGGCCTATCGACATGAATGCTAACATTGCATTTGCCTTCCTAACTGCCAACTGAACCTGCACGTTAACTTTAAGAGAATCTTGAACAATGACTTCCAGGTCCCTTTGTGTTTCTGATTTCCTCAGCATTTCCCCATTTAGAAAATAGTCTGTGCCTCCATTCCTCCTTCCAAAGTGCATAACCTCACACTTCTCCACATTGTATTCCATCTGCCGCTTCTTTGCCCACTCTCCTAACCTGTCCAAGTCCTTCTGCAGCCCCCCTGCTTCCTCGTTACTACCTCTCCCTCTACATATCTTTGTATCATCTGCAAACTTAGCAACAGTGCCTTCAGTTCCTTCCTCCAAATCGTTAATGTATATTGTGAAAAGTTGCGGTCCCAACACTGACCCCTGAGGCACACCACTGGTCACCGGCTGCCATCCTGAGAAAGACCCCTTTATCCCCACTCTCTGCCTTCTGCCAGCCAATCCTCTATCCATGCCAGGATCTTACCCTTAACACCATAGGCACTTAACTTATTTAACAGTTTCCTCTGCACCACCTTGTCAAAGGCCTTCTGGAAATCTAAATAAATCAGGTCCACTAGTTCTCTTTTATCTAACTTCTTTGTTACCAGATATGATCTAAGGAGATCCATCAAAGATGCCAAAAGACAATACTGGACCAAGCTAGAGTCCCAGGCTAGCCACACCAATCCCCGCTGACTATGGCAAGGTCTGCAAGACATAACAGTCTCCAAGGTGAAGACATGTAAAATCGCCGGCTCCAACGCTCCTCTCCCTGATGAGCTCAATGCATTCGTTTTGAGCAAGAGGTCAGCGAGAGCATGCCCTCCACCCTGGAAGCCCTGGATGAACCTGTATCTGGGGTCTCCATTGCAGATGTCAGAGCAGCTTTCTTCAAGGTCAACCCACAGAAAGCAACGGGCACGGATGGGATACCCGGATGTGCATTCAGATCCTGTGCGGATCAGCCGGCAGAGGTATTCACAGACATCTTCAACCTCTCTTTACAACAATCTGAGGTCCCTATGTTTTCTCTGTATAGCGCACAAGAAACAATACTTTTCACTGTATGTTAATACATGCGACAATAATAAATCAAACCAAATCAAAAGCTCCTCAAAGAACTCTAACAGATTTGTCAGACATGACCTCCCCTTGACAAAGCCGTGCTGACTCAGTCCTACTTTATCCTGCACTTCCAAGTACTCTGCGATCTCAGCTTTAATAATGGACTCGGAAATCTTGGCAATGACCGAAGTCGGGCAAATTTGGAACCCTCACCCATTCCATTGTGACCTCACACTCTCACCCATTCCATTGTGACCTCACACTCTCACCCATTCCATTGTGACATCACACTTTCACCCATTCCATTGTGACGTCACACTCCGACCCATTCCATTGTGACGTCACACCCTCACCCATTCCATTGTGACGTCACACACTCACACATTCCATTGTGACATCACACCCTCACCCATTCCATTGTGACATCACTCTCCGATCACAATCCCTGCCGGCCTCCCACATGCAGCCTCAATGGCGGTGATGCACTATCTATCAATCAAGTAAAGACTAGTTTGTTTGCAAGAACAAATCGGCTTTTATTCGCAAAAGACTTGGAGCATACCCATGCTGATGAACTGGTCCAGCAACTGAGGCAGGAGGGTGGGGAGCAGTCACCTTCATACCTGGACGGGGGGGGGGGGGGGGGAGGAGTCTCATGCAGGGCTGGCAGGGGCATGCCCAGACATGTCACACACACACAGGCAATAAGCTTAACAGTGGTTTATCACAGGCGGCAGTCAGCCCGGGTCTAACACGACAAGCTGCCGCTCCATTTGGTACAAATGGCGGGACCGGGAAGTTCATTTCCGGGGTTTGGGTTGGAACAACATGTTTATGAAGCCTCTCCACCCACCCGCCACATTTATCATTCCCCGCACGCCGCCCTCTACCTCGGATTGATCTCGCTTCCAGGTTAAAACTGTCCGTCTGTCCGTCGCCATTACCCGCACTGCGCATGCTTCAGGTCCCGCCCCTCATTCACTCCGATTGGTTGGAGGACCAGCCGCTCCCGCTCGGTCCTCCAGTCCGGCCCCATCGTCCTAATGGTCCGGAGCTGCCGTCAATCAGTCCCCGGGCATTGTGATGTGGAGCATGCGCAGTGTCATTGCTGTCCTTGGCGCTTGTTTGTCCCGGAGAAGCGGAGTCAGCGTTAGGCGGTGGCTGGGAGGATTTGGAAACACTTTGTGGATCCGCAAACCCTTCAGAATCATTGTCAGCTCCCTGGTTTGCAGCTGCGGGGCTTCTCCCTCCCTCCCTCCCGGGAACAGGCCCAGGTTAACGGCCCCATCCTGGCTCAGCCACTGGAGGATGGTTCACATCAGAGGATGGGGGAGGGGGACAATAAATAAGAGGTTACACTTTGGCCTCAAATCAATGAGGACTCTGATCTCTGGGAAGGAAGGAAACCCTGGGAGGTGGGCGGGGAGGATTCACAAACACCCGCTGGAGGCCCCAACACCCCCTGTAAGACCCATTGGTTTTATTGTCAGTCTGCAGACAGCAGCTGGAGAGCTGAACCCAGACAGAGGAGAGGGAGGGAGAAAACTGGGAGTGGAGGAAAGAAATGATGCAGATGGTGAGATGGGTTTAAGCCCAGGGAGGAGGGAGAGTGTGTGGGACGGGGATTTACAGATTTTGGGGAACAAGAGAGGAAAAAATGTTACGGAGAAACTAGAATTGTCTGTTCAGGATTTCTATTCTGGACTGACAGTGATGACTTTTCCAAATTTTTTTTTACAGGATATTGGAAGTGGAGGATTGGTAGACAGAAAACTCAAACGAACATCATGACTGGCAAAGTCACTTTGTTCATTCAGAGCTGAAGATCATTGGTCTTTGAATGTGGGAGGAGAAATGTTTGACTCTTCTGTCTGTCAGCAAAGATTTTAAACATCAGTGTGACCGGAAAAGCATTGAAACAAACACACACCCGATTGAGAGTGTTCCAGTGAACTGACTGTGGAAAGTGCTTTAACCAGTCCACAGCCTGAAGAAACATCACACAGTTCACAGCAGGGTGAAACTACATGTATGTTGTGTGTGTGGACGAGGTTTCAACTGATCATCCAACCTGGAGAAACACAAGGGCACCAGCACCATGGAGAAACCGTGGAAATGTGTGGAGTGCGGGAAGGGATTCAGTTTCCCATCACAACTGGAAGTTCATTGGTGCAGTCACACTGGGGAGAGACCATTCACCTCCTCCGTTTGTGGGAAGGGATTCACCCATTCATACAACCTTCTGACTCACCAACGGGTTCACACTGGGGAGAGGCCGTTCACCTGCCCTGTGTGTGGGAAGGGATTCACTCGCTCATCCCACATTGTGACACACCAACTTGTTCACACTGATGAGAGAATGTTTACATGTTCTGACTGTGGGAAGTGTTTTAAATGCAAAAAAGATCTGCTGACACACCAACGTATTCACACGGGAGAGACCATTCACCTGCTCTGTGTGTGGGAAAGGATTCATTCAGTCATCCCACCTGCAGACACATCAACTTGTTCACTCTGACAACAAACTTTTTAATTGTTCCGACTGCGAAGAGCTTTAAAAACAAAAAGGATCTGCTGACGCACCAATATACTCACACTGGGGAGAGGCCATTCACCTGCTGTGTGTGTGGGAAGGGATTCAGCCGTCCATCTGCCCTACTGAACCGCCAGAGAATTCACACTGGGGAGAGGCCTTCACCTGCTCAGACTGTGGGAAGGGATTCATTAATTCATCCAACCTTCTGACACACCAGCAGGTTCACAGTGAGGAGAGGCCATTCACTTTCTCCGTGTGTGGGAAGGGATTCACTCTTTCATCTAACCTATTGAACCACCAGCGAGTTCACACTGGGGAGAGGCCGTTCACCTGCTCCATGTGTGGGAAGGGATTCAGTCAGTCATCCAACCTGCTGACACATCAGAGAGTTCACAGTGGGGAGAGGCCATTTACCTGCTCTGTCTGTGGGAAGGGATTTTCTCATTTATCTTATCTTCTGAACCACCAGCGAGTTCACAGTGGGGAGAGGCCGTTCACCTGTAATGTCTGTGGAAAGGGATTTATTCAGTCATCCCACCTGCTAACACACCGGCGAGTTCACAAGGGACTGCAAGGTTTGGATTCTACACTTATTGATGCTGTTAATCATATCCAGGACTGAATCATCTTCATTCTGACTTTTTTCTTCTGTTGAGATTTGATATTCTGAATAAATGTGAAATAGACATTTGATTGAATCATTGTTGTAGATTTTTGTCTTTTCCATTTGAGTGTTTAACGTCACCAGGCTGGAGCTTAGAAAGGGCAATCTGAGGGAGGATCATACAGTAGGAACAGAACTTCATTCTTGACACAGTCCTTCAGGGTCACGCTGAGAGGGACAAACAGCACTTTGGTCTTTTTCATCACTTTTCACTGACAGCAAAGTCCCCGTGTGGGTGAATCCTGAGGTGTGTGAGAAATGTGTCCCAGTCGTTCTTTTCCATGGTTCAGAGCTCCTAGACACGGAAAAGAAGCTCCTTTACAACTGTGTTTAGAGTCAGGAAGAACAATGGTGAATGCTGGAAACGTGCTGACAAAGATTGGTGTAAAACTGGGATCTATTCCTGACTGAGAGTGAAACGGCAGGTTTAGGTTTCCAGACTAAAAATGCAAAAAAGTCTAAAACATTTTAATGTGTGTGTGTGTCAGTCCTAGTTTATTGACCAGAAACTGGCTTCAAATAAATTGGTTGAAGTCTGCATTAAAGTAGCAGCTGGAGACGTTCAAAGGAGCCTGTTAACTGCTGGGACAATGAGACAACAATTTGATTCCCAGATAGAGAAGGAGCTGCAGTGTGTGTCCAAAAATTCTCAGTTTTGTTGTGTGCTTCCCACACACTATCCTTTTAAATAAACCTCACTCCTATCAGCCTTTAACCATTATGAACAGAACAGAGAGAAGCTGAGCAGCAACAGAGCCCTGACTGACCATTTCAGAATGAGTGATGTGTTCAGCTGAAGTTTCCTGTTGGTAGTTTTCTGGGTGATCTCCTTATTTTGATCATTCTCAGTGACCCCTGGGTGTGAACCTGCTCTCCTCTCTTTCAGACATTCACTCACTTAACATCTCCTCTCCCTCAGAAACTCAATCACTCAACATCTCTCATCTCTCTCACACTCACTGAACATCTCTCTCTCTCTCCAGGCATTCACTCACACTTACCTCACCTTCCACCTCTCTTACACTCTAACCTCGCTCCTCTCTCATTTTCACTTAATCTCTCTCCTCTCAGAAACTGTCTTCATCACTTAATGTCTCTCTATCTTTCTTTCAAACACTCACTCATTTAACCTTCCTATTTCAGATCTGCTTAAACTTATTCATTGTTTTCTCTCTCTCATTACCTCTCTCTGAAAAAGCACAAACACACTTCATCTCTCTTCACTGTCTGAGAAAACATCTCATTGATGGAGATTCAATCCTCTCTGTTTCTCTCTCCCACTTCCTCTGACAGGCCCTGACTCACTTTAAATCTCCTCTTTTCTAATAACCCTCTTTGGGAAAACTCTCTAATTCCTCCTCATTTCTCCCAGTGATGACCCTCAGTCCATCTCCCAATTCAGTGAATGTGTTAAAAATCCTAATAATCTCCTTTCTTTATTGTTTAAAATGGGAATGGAGGTGAATGTAATGCTGAGACCGGCAGCAATCTGTGTGGTTGTTCTTGATGCTGTCAGAGTGAGTTCACCCTCACAGGCAGGAAGACTGTTCACGGTGATAACATCAAACTGATGCCGGCTGTTTCATTCTCACGTAACACAACTTCCTGTTTCTCTGCTGCCGGTTCCAAACCTCACATCTCATTTCTGAGCAGAAAATAAATCCAGGGACAACAATCTGTTGAGAACATCTGTCAATGCGGCCGATATCTGTCCAGAGAGTCAGGGCAGAGTCTCACAGGTCACATTGTGGTGACATTTACAAATGAGCCTGTTATTTCTGTTCAGAGTTTCCATTTGCAGATAAAACCAGCTGTGTCTTTGGATCAGCTACTGAATCATAGAAACCCTACAAGTGCAGAAAGAGGCCATTCGGCCCATCGAGTCTGCACCGACCACAATCCCACCCAGGCCCTACCCCCATATCCCTCTAACCTACACATCTCAGAAAACTAAGGGGCAAATTTAGCATGGCCAATCAGCCTAACCCACACATCTTTGGACTGTGGGAGGAAACCGGAGCACCCGGAGGAAAGCCACGCAGACACGAGGAGAATGTGCAAACTCCACACAGACAGTGACCCGAGCCGGGAATCGAGCCCAGGTTCCTGGAGCTGCGAGGCAGCAGTGCTAACCACTGTGCCACCCACTGAGTTCCCTCTGCTCTGATGTGGAGATGCCGACTCTGCTCCCCATAGCTGGGAACTGATAGCCTGCTCCCTTAAATTCTATATCATTCTCTCTGTATTGCTTGTTTCCTCTGTTTCTCAGCTTTTATCTTTGATTGCGTCATCTTTCTGCTTTTTAAAATCTTTCTCAATTTTTCTCTCAGTCTTTCTGTCTCTCCTTTCCTCTGTATCTCTCTCAGGCTCTGTGTGTTCCTAACTGATCAAGATGTTCAAAATCATGAAGAGTTTCTGATTGATTATAGAGGGAAAAACAGGGAGAAAAGCAGAAAAACGCGGCAGGTCCGGCGGCATCTGTTGAGAGAGTTAACATTTTGAGTCCATGTAATTCTTCAGGGCAGGAAAAACATGGGTTATCCATCTTAGATTGGGGAATGTAATGGGGAGATTTAATAGTGGTGTTTAAAATGACAAATGATTTATGATAGTGTCAATGGAGAGAAATTATCTCCCAGGAGCAGGAGGGTCTGTCGATGGAGAGAATCAATTTCCCCGGTGCAGGAGGGTCTGTAAGCAGAGGACACAGAGATTTAATTTAATTGACAACAGAACTGAAGGGGGTGATAAGGAGAATTTTTTGCACAATAACTTGATATGATCTGGAATGCACAAATTGACACGTGCGAGAAGCAGGTTTAATAATAGCTTTCAAAGGGAATTGGATAAATACTTGCAGAAGGTAAATTGGCAGAGTTATGGTGAATGGGATTAATTGGACAGTTCACTCATCTTTGTGACATTCTGAATGTTTCTCTCCTAAGGTTTTAATGTTTGATCTTTTCGGTCATAATGTGTCTCAAACAGAAGATTAAAATATTGTGTTTGATGAGCTGTCAGATCTCTTTCCTGTGTGTCTGTGTAACTTGCGAACTGGTGATAACCATGAGGAGGAACTGATTATTTTCAGTTCCTCTAACAGACACACCTCAGATATCAGAAATCTCAGGAGATCCCCATGTCCTCATTATTCTCGCCTCGAGTATAACAGCTCTCAGTCAGGCCAAGTCAGTCACATGTGTCTCTATCATGATGTTTCCACTTGTATTTTATCACTCACCTCCCAGAGACACTCACCATAACACAGACACCTTAAAATATCATTGTTCCCTTACACTTTGTCCTCCTATTATAATCAAATGTTTGTTGGGCCTCTTGTCTCCCTTAATGTCAGATTACCTGCAGTTAAAATGACCTCAGAGACACTGAAACCGACCTTTGTGATTATTATACCAGACTCCAATCAGCCCCAGGAGCTGCAGTTGTAAAATACAGCAGAATTGGAATAACAGATAGGTTATTGTCTGATAATGACAGTGGGGCAGAGTAACACACACCGGAATTTAAATACATTATATCAATAGACCATGACTCACACACACTGTCAAATGAAGCCGAAACTTTGGTTCTGGTGCACTAGATACTGACTGTATTATCATTACATTGGATCTAATGCTGTGTTCACTAACATACTGCAACATGACTTATTATTTGAACAAACATTGTATTTGTTACACTCAGAGTAAGTCAGTGCTTTGCTGTGTTGTCTCTGTGCTCCATCCCCACTCTGATTGTATTGGAGTCTGTGTGTGTCATTGTTACACTCAGAGTAAGTCAGTGCTTTGCTGTGTTGTCTCTGTGCTCCATCCCCACTCTGATTGTATTGGAGCCTGTGTGTGTCATTGTTACACTGAGAGTAAGTCAGTGCTTTGCTGTGTTGTCTCTGTGCTCCATCCCCACTCTGATTGTATTGGAGCCTGTGTGTGTCATTGTTACACTGAGAGTAAGTCAGTGCTTTGCTGTGTTGTCTCTGTGCTCCATCCCCACTCTGATTGTATTGGAGTCTGTGTGTGTCATTGTTACACTCAGAGTAAGTCAGTGCTTTGCTGTGTTGTCTCTGTGCTCCATCCCCACTCTGATTGTATTGGAGCCTGTGTGTGTCATTGTTACACTGAGAGTAAGTCAGTGCTTTGCTGTGTTGTCTCTGTGCTCCATCCCCACTCTGATTGTATTGGAGCCTGTGTGTGTCATTGTTACACTGAGAGTAAGTCAGTGCTTTGCTGTGTTGTCTCTGTGCTCCATCCCCACTCTGATTGTATTGGAGCCTGTGTGTGTCATTGTTACACTCAGAGTAAGTCAGTGCTTTGCTGTGTTGTCTCTGTGCTCCATCCCCACTCTGATTGTATTGGAGCCTGTGTGTGTCATTGTTACACTGAGAGTAAGTCAGTGCTTTGCTGTGTTGTCTCTGTGCTCCATCCCCACTCTGATTGTATTGGAGCCTGTGTGTGTCACTGTTACACTCAGAGTAAGTCAGTGCTTTGCTGTGTTGTCTCTGTGCTCCATCCCCACTCTGATTGTATTGGAGTCTGTGTGTGTCATTGTTACACTGAGACTCTGTCACTGATTATTGGACAAACAGCAAGTCACCGTCACGATGTCCGGCTGATTGGCAGCAGCGCGGACCAATGGGAAGAGGGGGCAGTGCTGGAGGACCGACCGCTCCAGATCGGACCGGACCAATAGGAGCCAACAAGGGGCGGGGTCAACTTTGACATGAGCATGCGCAGTGTGAGTAATGGCGATGGAAAACGGTTATTTTGGGCTCGGAAATCTGTTCGAGGTGATTGGCGGTACGGAGAGAGCAATGGATCGTCCTGGTGGGTGGAAACGCCGTGTAAGCATGTTGTGAGAGTCGCAAAATGCGGAAGAGAGCTTCCCGGACCCAGTCTGTACCGAGCAGGGCTGCAGTTCCTCATGTTCGTTTCGGTTTAACGTTCGCCATCTTTATTGGGGGCAATATGCAACAGTGCGCATGTGCGGCCGCCATGTTTGTAGAGGGCAATGTTGTCAATCAGTGTTCAGAATGGAGACAACTTGTCCATCAAACTGCATCAACCCTCTGAGTCCCAATGTCTTATTGATGAGGCAGAGCGGTGACAGAGAAGGAAATAGAAAGGGAAATAAAACAATAAATGCTGGAAAATCTCAGCAGATCTGACATCATCTGTGGAGAGAGAACAGAACCAACGTTTCGAGACTGGATGACCCATAGTCAGAGCTTGTACACGTGTAAACAGAGCATGAAAACTTTGACACCTCCATGTACCCTTGTACACCTCAATCAATCTACTTTGCTCCAAGGAGAACAACCCCAAGTTATAGAATATAAAAGCAGGGATGTCTTGATGCACCTGTACAGGGCATTGGTGAGGCCGCAGCTGGAATACTGTGTGCAGTATTGGTCCCCTTATATGAGGAAGGATATATTGGCATTGGAGGGAGTGCAGAGAAGGTTCACCAGGTTGATACCGGAGATGAGGGGTTTGGATTATGAGGAGAGGCTGAGGAGATTGGGTTTGTACTCGTTGGAGTTTAGAAGGATGAGGGGGGATCTTATGGAGACTTATAAGATAATGCGGGGGCTGGATAGGGTGGAGGCAGAGAGATTCTTTCCACTTAGTAAGGAAGTTAAAACTAGAGGACACAGCCTCAAAATAAAGGGGGGTCGGTTTAAGACAGAGTTGAGGAGGAACTTCTTCTCCCAGAGGGTGGTGAATCTCTGGAATTCTCTGCCCACTGAGGTGGTGGAGGCTACCTCGCTGAATATGTTTAAAGCGCGGATGGATGGATTCCTGAGCGGTAAGGGAATTAAGGGTTATGGGGATCAGGCGGGTAAGTGGTACTGATCCACGTCAGATCAGCCATGATCTTATTGAATGGCGGGGCAGGCTCGAGGGGCTAGATGGCCTACTCCTGCTCCTATTTATTATGTTCTTATGTTCTTATCCAGCCTAACATTGAGGTGTATAAAATTCTGAGGGGCACAGATAGGGGGGGACAGGAAGGAACTTTTCTCTTTAGTAGAGAGGTCAATAACCAGGGGCCTGGATTTAAGTTCAGGGGCAGGAGGTTTATAGGAGATGTGAGGGAAAGCTTTTTCACTCAGATGGTGGTGGGAATCTGGAACTCACTGCCTGAAAGGGTGGTAGAGGTGGGAATCATCATAACATTTAAGAAGAATTTAGATAAGCTCTTGAAATGCCATAGTATGGAAGGTTACACATCAAGTGTGGAAAATGGGATTAGAATAGAACGGTGCTTGATGGCCGGCACAAACACCATGGGCCGAAGGGCCTCTTTCCATGCTGTAAAACTCTATGATCACCCACGTTGGCAGCAAGTTCAATATCATCATCAATCACAACCCCCCTGTATCTTCACTCACTGAAACAATCCATTTAAAACATTCTTAGTCAAGAATGTAGCCATATTTCTGTTAGACTGGCAGTCTGCATGGAGATTTTCAGCTCTCTGTGTCCAGGGCAGGAAGCAGTGAGCATGGATCTGTCAATCAGCCTCAATCAGCACCTTCAGGAGAATTGGGAGGGTGAATATTAGATACAGCAGAGTGAGAATGGAGGGAGAGTGTGTGGGATGGAGATCTACAGCTTTTGGGGAATCAGAGAGGAAAGAATGTTCCACAGAAACTAGAATTTCTATCCTGTACTGACTGTGATGAATTTTGTAAATTGTTTTTACAGGATATTAGAAGAGGAATCACACCGATAAATCTTAACGATCACATCTCGATCTGACAGAGTCACTCGATTCCTTGGAAACTAAATATCCTCAGCCTCTGAATGGGAAGGAGAAATGTTTGACTGCAAGATTTTAAGCAGCAGTGTGACTGGAAAAACACCGGGACACAAACACACACCTGAGTGAGAGTGTTCCAGTGCACTGACAGTGAAAAGAGCTTTAACCAGTTACACAGCCTGAAAATACATCGCAGCATTCACAGCAGGGAGAGACCATACCGTGTTCTCTGTGTGGACAAGGTTTCAAATGATACAAGGAGACTGAAAATATGGTAAAACCGTGGAAATGTGAGGACTGTGGGAAGAGATACAAAGCGCCCTCTCTACTGGAAGCTCATCGGCACAGCCACACTGGGGAGAGGCCGTTCACCTGCTGGGTGTGTGGGAAGGGATTCATTGATTCATCCACTCTGCAGAGACACCAGCAAGTTCACACTGGTGAGAGTGCATTCACCTGCTGTCAGTGTGGGAAGGGATTTACTCAGATATCAAGCCTGCAGACACACCAGCGAGTTCACACTGGGGAGAGGCCATTCACCTGCTCTCAGTGTGGGAAGGGATTCAGTAAGTCATCCAACCTACAGAAACACCAGCGAGTTCACACAGGAGAGAGGCCATTCGGCTGCTCTGCATGTGGGAAAAGATTCACTCAGTTATCTCATCTGCAGTCACACCAGCGAGTTCACACTGGGGAGAGACCGTTCACCTGCTCTCAGTGTGGGAAGGGATTCACTCAATTGTACAGCCTGCAGACACACCAGCGCAATCACACTGGGGAGAGGCCATACAGTTGCTTTCAGTGTGGGAAGGGATTCATTCATTTATCAAACCTGCAGACACACCAGCGAGTTCACACTGGGGAGAGGCCATTCACCTGCTCTCAGTGTGGAAAGGGATTCACTCAGTTATCTAATCTGCGGAGACACCAGCGAGTTCACTCTGGAGAGAGGCCGTTCACCTGCCCCGTGTGTGGGAAGAGATTCACTCGGTTATCCACCCTGCAATCACACCAGCGAGTTCACACTGGGGAGAGACTGTTCATCTGCTCTCAGTGTGGGAAGGGATTCTGTGATTCATCCACCCTGCTGACACACCAACAAGTTCACAAGTGAATATGGGGATTAGATTCTGCTGTTATTGTTTCTGCTCTCAATTACATCCAGGACTGCATTTTGTTCATTCTCACAGTTGGTCAATGGGGAGGGTCGGAGGGTTTCTTTCTGCTGGACTGGCCGGTCTCACAACTTTGCCTCCAGTGGGCTGATGCTCTTTGAGTCTTGTTGTAAATACCTTGTTTTAAATTTCACAAGGATCACAGAGTGACAGGGTGTTGAGAAGTTCAGAGATATTTAGTCAGCATTTATTTTTGAAATGCCCCAAATGCCCATCCAATTTCCTTTGTAATTGTTTATTGTCTCCACTTCCTCCACCCTCGTAGGCAGCGAGTTCCAGGTCATTACCATTCGCTGCATCAAAATATTCTTCCTCAAATCCCCCCCTTCCTCTCTGACCCAAAAGCTTAAATCTGTGTCCCCCCTCGTCCTTATCCAATCAGCTAATGGGAACAGCTTTTCTTTGTCCACCTTATCTAAACCTGTCAGAATCTTGTCCACCTCTATCAAATCTCCCCTCAACCTCCTTTACTCCAAGGGGAACAACCCCAGCCTGACATTGACAATAAAGAACAAACTAACAGAACATGTTAATACCTGAAATCAAACGGGAATGTTTAATTTCTGTTTTAAAGATACTGTGCAGATATTGTCCTGGACAATAAAGGAATTGGAATAACTCAGCTTGAGCGTGGTTAAACGTGTTATGACCCAGGTCAGAAACTCCAAAGTGTTTTACAAAGTCAGCCGAGCCAGAAGTTTTGCACTTTGATTTTGGCATGGGTGAGCATAAATATTTCACTCCAGGTACGATTCAAGTGAGCCACTGGGAAGCTTTTATCAAACAAAGTGTATTTAAGAACACAGTTAAAGTATAAGAAGAAAAATTAGCATAACTTTTACCAATTGCAATAAAAAGCAACCATGATCTTGTATCAACCAGTACAGCTAAGTATACAGTTGCAAATCAAATAATCCCTTCAAACATACACCCCGTTCTAGGCTTTGCCCAGAAAGCAGGTATGCTCACATGATGCTGGATTTGGCAGCTTTTTAACACCTGTTGTGAATTAGTCCTTTAAATGTTGAATTCAAACTTTGACTTCCCAGTGCTGGAACTTTCAGGACCTTGAGAGAGAGACAGAGAGAGAGAGACTGCTTGCCACTATCTTCCAGCTGGCAACTCATAGGCAGCAGAATCTTCACTCCACAGAGAGAGATGAGAAACACTGCTCTCAGTCTGCAGTCCAAAGAGCTTGTTACGAAAGAAAACTAAAATCTTTCTCCTGTTTAAAAAAAATGTCCAAAGAGAGCGCTGACCTTTCAATCAGGCTCCACCCAACAATTCCAAAAGGGTCATAAAACTCCAGGTCACTGTATTAGCCCAGGCTGAAAATAAACAAGATGCCCATTACATTGCTTCATTATATTCATAGAATAGAATTCCGATAGTACAGAAGGAGGCCATTTGGCCCATCAAGCCTGCACTGACAACAATCCCAGCCTATATCCGTAACCCCACATATTTACCCTGCTAATCCCCCAGAAACTAGGGTAAATTTAGCACAGCCAATCAACCCAACCCACACAGCTTTGGACTGCGGGAGGAAACCGGAGCATCCGGAGGAAACTCATGCAGACACGGGGAGAATGTGCAAACTCCACACAGACAGTAACCCAAGCCAGGAATCAAACCTGGATCCCTGGTGCTGTGAGGCAGCAGTGCTAACCACCGTGCCGCCATATTGTTCTTTGTATTAGCTGAGTTGTAAATCAGTGAAGGCCAGCATAATACTTGGTCTGTGAAACACTCCGACATCCATGAACTTTGTTTTAAAGAAATCTACATTTGAAAGCCCAGTCATTGCATGAAATATCAGACAATAACGGGGAAATAAGAAAGACAGACACTCACTTTGATCCTTTCGTCAGCACATCTGAGAGTTAAGAATGTGTGACATGATTTTGGGATACCGGAGTGAGTGTGCAGATGTGATTTGTTACATGTGAAAAATAACAAGCCTAAATTCATGGTGAGATGGAGTGAAGAGCGGGTCCCAAACACACACAGCTACTTGAGACACAGCAGGAGATGAAATGGTTCATGTGGCCAGGGGATTGAGACAACATTGTGACATCATCAAGGCACTGACACACACTCCAGAGAGAAACTGAGTTCAAAACAATCAGGGTCCAATTAAACACACTGCACATGCTCACAAAGTGAGGAAAATTAAAATAAAATGGATAATATTATAGATTGAGACAATTAAGGGATTGGGGGAAATAACACAGAGTAAGAACTGTCCACAACTCGGATAGGGGTAAAGAGAGAGCTGGAGAATCTTTTACATCCATGCTTGATCTGTTGCTTGAAGCATCTGTCCTTATGTACGAGTAACCTAGAACTCACGGTGCTCCTTCAGGAGAAAAGATCGAGTAGATGTTACCCCAGGCGGGACCAGAACAGAACTGGAAAATAACGGAGTGAAGTTGAGTGAGGGATCACAGAGAGAGCATGTTTAACAGCTCTCTTGAAAGCCCAGCATGTTAAAGAGCCTGCCAACCCCTCTCACCCACTTTCCCTAAAGTGCATCAATCTCATCAGGAAATGTCCAGAAAAATCAAATATTTTTACTGATAAAAGTTTATTAATGAAACAGAACATGGTTAAAACAAACAGAAAATGACTTGAGGATCAAAGACAACCAGAGTAAAGGGATGTTCACAATGTTCTGGACACAACTGGATTCTCTTCAGCTGCTCTGTACCCTGTTCCCGCGACTCCCCGCTTTGGACACAGGGACACTGAACCCGGGGGTCACATCACCATCAGCCCTGGTCACCTCCTCCGGTGCCCTGATTGGTTGGAGGCCCATTTCCCAGTCAGTCCTCCAGTACCTTCCTGTCTCTCTATTAGTGCAACGCCCAGGGCAGTTTCCCAACTGGGGCGCAGGCCCCGTTATTCTCAGCTAAATTCAGCCCTCAGCTCCTTCGCCTGGCTGTCATTGACACGAGCAATAGAGAGACAGAAAGGTGCCCCAGGCTCAAATGGGAAGTCAAAACTTGTGGGTCTAAATCAACACTTCAACATTTGTCAGTCAAATCCATGTTATTTACACTGGGGGTTTTTATGATGAGATTAATTGAAGTGTTCGGCTGGTCAGCAAGCTCAAGAAGCACTGATTCCAGATTGTTCAATACTTCTGCCTTGAATCGCAAAAGCTTCTCACTTTATCCGCTTCCTGAACTGAATTCCATCATCCTGAGCAGCTGTGGGTGTCACCTCTCTGTGTAAACTCCTGCCCCTTTTTATAAGGCTCTCTCATTCCTTATTGTGGGTCAATTCTTTAATGGTTGAGGATCGCTCTGTGATGTAGTGAGTGTTTATCCGGTCAATCAATGTTTCTGATGTCAGTCGGAATGTCCATCGTTACTTTTCACCTGTTTCTTACTCTGTGTTTTATAAAAATAAAGTTTATAAACTTTGACACAATGGTCAGCTTTAAGTTTCTGTAGTTGGTGATGAGGTCATCCAAAGGTCAAAGCCTCTCTCTTTTCTCCTTCCTGTTTAACTAAGGGTCTGTGGAATATTCCATTCAGGGGGAGGTGGTGGGAATGTCTCTGGCCGAGTAATGCAGAGATCCAGCAAAGGATCTGGGGACAGGCAGCTGGTGGGATTTGAATTCAGTGAATCAATCTGGAATTATATAAAGTTCGTCTCAGTAACATTGACCATGAAACTGTCATGGATTGTTGTAAAAACCCGTCCGGTTCACCCTATTAATGCTCCCTATTAGGGAAGGAAATCTGCCATCATTACCCGGTCTGGCCTACATGTGAATCCAGACCCACACAGCGATGTGGGTGCATCTTAACTGTCCCTCTGAAATGGCTGAGCAAGTCACTCCGTTCAGGGGCAATTAGGAGCTGAGCAACGTGTGCTGGGGCTTTGCCAGCAGTGTCCACATCCCAGGAAAGAATAAAGAATATTCCACGGAAAGTGATGGGTGATTTGAAATGAATTGAAAGGAGGTCAGGAGGTGCTCGTATCGTCCAGAGCTGCTTTTCAATGGATCCTCCTGTTTAAAATAAAAACACATCAGTGTGCCCCTTTCCCAGACACGCTGACCTTGGAATATCACAATGCTGTTTTTAAACATTCCTTTGTTAAAGAATCAGTCATTTAGAATTGTGAAACAGACAGAAATTAAATGTTCCGTTTTTCCTGGGATCCTCCTGTGCCTGGCACTGGTGTCCTGAACAAGGTTATTAACATTCTCTGGGTTAAAGGTTCCTCCTGGTTCTTGCTGTCTGTTGTGTCCTTTGTCACAGTCGGTACCAGGACATTTCTATTGAAAGGTTGTTAAGAAATTCCAGTGAATTCCAGCCCCTTGTGTAACGTTCCATTTGGTGTGCGTCAGATTCAGAGATGTCCACGTGTGTGTGAAAAGGGTTCTGGGTAAGGGTTTTAACCCTTCTTTCCCCGTTAGTAACAATGAGCCCTGTATTCAATTCTAAAGTATAAAGTCCTCATTAGATATCAATTCTACCTGTTATCTACATTTCACCAACCAGTCTATATTTTCATCACAGGACTGCAGTGGGAGCACCGTCAACATCTTACTGACTTGATCGATTTTATTGAGGAGATGACGAAGGTGATCGATGAGGGTAGAGCAGTGGATGTTGTGTACACGGATTTTAGTGAGGCTTTCGACAAGGTCCCTCATGGTCGGCTCATCCAGAAGATTAAGATGCATGGGATTCATGGTGACTTGGCCGCTTGGATTCAGAATTGACTTACCCATAGAAGTCAGAGAGTAGTGGTGGAGGGTGTTTTTCTGACTGGAGGTCCATGACTAGTGGTGTTCTGCAGGGATCCGTACTGGGACCTGCGCTATTTGTGATATATATAAATGACTTGGATGAAAATGTGGATGGGTGGGTTAGTAAGCTTGCAGACGACACAAAGCTAGTTGGAGTTGTAGATAGTGTAGAAGGCTGTCAAAGGATACAGTGGGATGTAGATCAGCTGCAGATATGAGCGGAGAAATGGCAGATGGATTTTAATCCGGGCAAGTGTGAGGTGCTGCACTTTGGGAGATCAAATATTAAGGATAAGTATACAGTTAATGTACAGAGGGATCTTGGGGTTCAAGTCCATAGCTTCCTGAAATTAGCCACACAAATATTTAGTCGGTAAAGGCGGCATATGGCATGCTTGCCTTTATTGAGTACAAGAGTCAGCATGCCATGTTGCAGCTCTATAAAACTTTGTTTGGGCTGCACTTAGAATATTGCGTTCAATTCTGGTCGCCACATTACAGAAAGGATGCAGAGGCTTTGATGAGGGTGCAGAAGAGGTTTTTCAGGATGCTGCCTGGATTGGAGGGTGTGAGCGACTGACAAACGAGGGTTGTTTTCTCGATAGCGGTGAGGGTGAGGGGAAACCTGATAGCAGTCTATAAAATAAGAGACATAGAATCTTTTCCCCCAGACTTGATATGTCTAATACCAGGGAGCATGCACTTAAGGTGAGATGGGCAAAGTTGAAAGGAGATGTGAGAGGGAAGTTTTTTTACACAGAGAGTGGTAGGTGTCTGGAATGCGCTGCTAGGGGTGGTGGTGGAGGCAGATACGATAGGGGCGTTTAAGGGGGTTTTAAATAAGCACATGAATATGCAAGGGATAGAGGAATATGGACCAAGGGCAGGCAGAAAGGAATAGTTTAATTTGGCATCATGTTCGACACAACATGGTGGGCTGAAGGGTCTGTTCCTGTGCTGTACTGTTCTACGGTCTATTTGTGATCTCCATTTAGAAAAAGGAAATAGAGGCACTGGAGAAGGGGCAAGAAAGATTCACAAGAATAATCCCAGAACTGTAATCACTTGTGAACTCACTGGTGTTTCACCAAGTTTGCTGACTGAGTGAATCCCTTCCCAGTCAGAGCAGGTGACCAGCCTCTGCCTGGTGTGAACTCACTGGTGGGACACGAGTCCCCGAGAGCTTTTGAAGCCACGCCCACATTTAAAGGGTCTCTCCTGGGTGTGATGATGTTGTGTCTGGGCAGGCTGGATAACCGAGTAAATCCTTTCGCACACACCGAGCAGGTGAATGGTTTCTCCCCGGTGTGAACTCACTGGTGTTTCAGCAGTGTTCATGATATTCTAAACCTCCTTGAACAGTGAGAGCAGCTGAACGGCCTCTCCCCGGTGTGAATGTGCTCGGGGATCATCAGTTCCTGAGAGCTTCTGAAGCCGGCCTCTCGGGCAGAGCATTTAAAGGGTCTCTCCTTGGAGTGAGTGGCTTTGTGTTTCTGCAGGCTGGATGAAGTAGTGAATCCCTTCCCACACACAGAGCAGGGGAATGGTCTCTCCCCAGTGTGAACTCGCTGATGTTCCCACAGGCTGGATGACCTTTTAAATCTCTTTGAGCAGTGAGAGCAGCTGAACGGTCTCTCCTCAGTGTGAATGCGCTGGTGGGACACCAGGTCCTGAGAGCTTTTGAATCCGCTCCCACAGTCAGAGCATTTAAACGGTCTCTCATTAGTGTGAGTGACTTTGTGTCTGCGCAGGTGGGATGAAGTTGTGAATCCCTTCCCACACACAGAGCAGGTGAATGGTCTCTCCCCGGTGTGAACTCCCTGGTGTTGCCGCAGGTTGGATGAAGTTCTAAATCTCTTTGAGCAGTGAGAGCAGCTGAACGGTCTCTCCTCAGTGTGAATGCGCTGGTGGGACACCAGATCCTGAGACCTTTTGAAGCCATTCCCACAGTCAGAGCATTTAAATGGTCTCTCATTGGTGTGAGTGGCTTTGTGTTTCTGCAGGCTGGATGACCGAGTGAATCCCTTCCCACACACAGAGCAGGTGAACGGTCTTTCCCCTGTGTGAACTCGCTGGTGAATCTGCAGGTTGGATGAAGTTCGAAATCTCATTGAGCAGTGAGAGCAGCTGAACGGTCTCTCCCCAGTGTGAATGCGCTGGTGGGATACCAGATCCTGAGAACTTCTGAATCCGCTCCCACAGTCAGAGCATTTAAACGGTCTCTCATTGGTGTGAGTGAGATTGTGACTCAGCAGGCTGGATGAATGAGTGAATCCCTTCCCACACACAGAGCAGCTGAACGGCCTTTCCCCGGTGTGAACTCGTTGGTGTATCCGCAGGTCGGATGAAGTTCTAAATCTCTTTGTGCAGTGAGAGCAGCTGAACGGTCTCTCCTCAGTGTGAATGCGCTGGTGGGACACCAGTTCCTGAGAGCTTTTGAAACCACTCCCACAGTCAGAGCATTTCAATGGTCTCTCATTGGTGTGAGTGAGATTGTGTTTCTGCAGGCTGGATAACTGACTGAGTCCCTTCCCACACACAGAGCAGGTGAATGGCCTCTCCCCAGTGTGAAGTCGTTGGTGTCTCTGCAGATTAGGTAAGTCAGTGAATCCCTTCCCACACACACAGCAGGTGAACGGTCTCTCCCCAGTGTGACTGCGTCGATGAATTTCCAGCAGCGATGGGAACCTGAATCCCTTCCCACAGTTCCCACATTTCCATGGTTTCTCCATGGTGTGGGTGTCCTTGTGACTCTCCAGGTTAAACAATCAGTTAAATCTCACACAGAACACGGGTACAGTCTCTCCCCGCTGTGAATGCTGCGATGTATTTTCAGGCTGTGTAACTGGTTAAAGCTCTTTCCACACTCAGTGCACTGGAACACTCTCACTCGGGTGTGTGTATCTCAGTGCATTTCTAGTCACACCGATGTTTACAATCTTTTGAAGTGAAGAGGCCAAACAAACATTTCTCCTGCTAGATTCAAAGGCCGATGATATTCAGGTCCCAAGAAATCGAGTCACTCTGTCAGATCTCGATGTGATGTTGGAGATTTCTGTCTGATTTCTCCTTGTCTAATATCCTGTAAGTCAATTTAGAAAAAACATTGCAATTCAGAATACGATCGAAATTCAAATCTACATTTCTAGTTTCTATGGAGCATTCATTAAAGACACAGTCATGGAGCATTAAACTTGCCGAGCAGGGCCTCCCGTATCAGCACACAGGCAGCTGCTTTGTGAGACTGCCAGCAGTACAGACAAGTCAGAGATAAGGGTGTCCTCAGAAGTGGGATTCATTGTGAAAGCTCAGGGACGATTGATAAGATGTAGGAATTCTATGATTCTAATGAACGTTCTTTCCTCTCTCATTCCCCAAAAGCTGTAAATCTCCATCCCACACACTCTCCCTCCATTCTCACTCTGCTGTATCTAATATTCACCCTCCCAATTCTCCTGAAGGTGCTGATTGAGGCTGATTGACAGATCCATGCTCACTGCTTCCTGTCCAGCACAGAAATCAGAACAAATAGGAGCTGCAGTCAGCATTCGGCCCATCGAGTCTGCTCAACCATTCATTGAGATTATTGGTTGATCTACCTCTGCATTATTTTCCCCACACTGTCCCCCATATCCATCGATATCTTCAATATCTAGAAACCTATCAATCCCTCTCTTGAAAATTCTTGATGACTGAGGCTCTATAGTCCTCTGGGGTAGAGAATCCAAAACATCACCACATCCTTGAGTGAAGAAATCCTTCCTCATCTGAGCTTTCTCTCCATTTTCCAGCCTGTTCCCAATAATTATTGACTCCCTTGTCATTCAAAAACTGTCTAATTCATCCTTGAATATATTCAATCCCTCCACTGGTCCCTATGGAAGAGAAATCTAGATACTAACAATTCTCTGAGGGAAGAGATTGTTGGAAATATATAATATAGCTGCAGTCCAAAATTACACAGCCAGATATAAGAAGTGTATTTTATTACAGAGCTATAAATAATATATCTAATCTGTGCCATATAACAACAGGGGAGTGGATAGCCTCGTGGTATTATCGCCAGACTATTAATCCAGAAACTCAGCTAATGTTCTGGGGACCCAGGTTCGAATCCTGCCACGGCAGATGGTGGAATTTGAATTTAAAAACAGAATTAAGAATCTACTGATGACCATGAAACCATTGTCGATTGACCAAAAAACCCATCTCGTTCATGAATGTGCTTTAGGGAAGGAAATCTGCCGTCCTTACCCAGTCTGGCCTACATGTGACTCCAGAGCCACAGCAATGTGGTTGACTCTCAACCAGCTTCTGAAATGGCCCAGCGAGCCACTCAGTTCAAGGGCAATTAGGGATGGGCAATAAATGCTGGCCCAGCCTGCAATGCCCGTGGCCCAAGGATGAATAAAAAAAACCCCAACATCAGACATGTCTCTGTCCTACATTAGTTTACTGTCCCCTTTAATATATTTCAGAAATTAGATGGGCACATGAATGAAATAAACTTGCTGGGGAAACATAGAAACATAGAAACCCTACAGTGCAGAAGGAGGCCATTCGGCCCATCGAGTCTGCACCGACCACAATCCCACCCAGGCCCTACCCCCACATATTTACCCGCTAATCCCTCTAACCTACGCATCTCAGGATTCTAAGGGGCAATTTTTAACCTGGCCAATCAACCTAACCCGCACATCTTTGGACTGTGGAAAGGGGATATAGAAAGGGAATGGGACTGACTGGATTGTTCTACAGAGAGTCGGCATGGATTCGAGTTACTGAATGGACTCCTTCTGCGCTGTAATGACTCGATGAGTGGAAATATATAACATAGCTTCAGTGTTACATTACAAGATGAGAAATAATAATAAATGTACTTTGTTACAGAACCATAAATAATATATCAAATCTACAATATAACAACACTAGGCATATCTCTGTCCTATATTAATTTATTGTTCTCTTAAATGTCAGCCATCACCTGGGGAAACCAGCCCTTTAATTGTGAACATTCGGAAAGGGACCATCCTTTTAGCCAGACAAATCAATGTGTCAAGCTGAGGGAGCAAAGATGTCAATGTCTTTAAGAGAGAGAGAGACCTGGGCCAACCTTTCCAGAGTCTGCACCCTCCCTGGATTCACTTCCTTTCCCTTCAGTTGCTGCAGGTCCCCAATTTCCCCTAGAATGAGAAAATAAATGGAAAGGGGGAGAAAAGAAAGTGTTTTACTCACAGATGTGGGCGACAGAAGGAAGTTTGAGTCTGTCTGAAGCTCAATCTTCATTCAGAGACCTCTTTTTAGGTCAAACCAAGTAAACAAACTCAAATTAAATCAGGACAAAGTAAAAGGGGCAGCTCCCCAAAAAGGAGGGGGAACAGCCCGAACAGAAATCAAAATGCAAAGGAAAGGAAACTTAAAAACATCAAATTAAAATGTGATTATTAGGGTCAATAATGCACCCCAACCCCTGCGGTGCCCAGCGGGCGCGGAAAGCGTCAACCTCGCCCGTGGACACCGCATGCTCCCTCTCCAGGGACACCTGGCCGCGAACGTAGCCGCGGTAGAGGGGAAGACAGTCAGGATGGACGGCCCCCTCGATCGCCCGCTGCCTGGACCGGTAAATGGCGCGTTTCACCAGGCCCAGGAGCAGGTTCACGAGGAGGTCGCCATCCCGACCCTCCCCTCTCCGCACCGGGTGTCCGTAGATCAGGAGCGTGGGACAGAAGTGCAAACAAAACATCAATAAAAGGTTCTTCAGGAAAACAGTAAGAGGCAACTTAACTGAAACATATAAGATCCTGAGGCATTTTGACAGGGTGGATGTGGAGGGCATGTTTCCTCTAGTAGGAGAATCCAGAACAAGGGGTAACTGTTTAAAATAAGTTCATTTAAAGCAGAGATGAGGAAACTTTTTTTTCCCCAGAGCGTTGACAGTTCCTGGAACTCTTCCTCAAAAGTTGCTGTAAGAATCACCATTGAATATTTTGAAGGCAGAGCGAGATAGATTCTTGATTAACAAGGGAGTGAAAGGTTAACGGGGTAAGTGGGAATGTGGGGTTGAGGTTACAATCAGATCAGCCATTATCTTACTGAACGACAGAGCAGACTCGAGGGGCTGAGTGGCCAGTGCTTGCTCCTAACTCATATACTTGAATGTATCAAACACAGAACAGGTGACTGAGTCTGTGACTAACACACTCATCACTGGACCAAATTCCTTCTGATATTCCAATTCCTTCAGAGTGATAACCATCATCATTGTGTTCAGCCTCAGAATTCTCTGTGTTGTGTCTCACTGTGAAAGTTTATCACACGATGATGTTTTCATTCAGACCTGAAACACCTGTTAATAGTTCCCCAGTCATTGCTGGGGTTCAATCACCTATTAGTGCTGTTCCAATCCTGTCTTTTGTTGCGATATCCAGACACACTAAAGATGCTTTCACCCTCACACGAAACCTGTCAAAGTCCAATTATGCTTCACAGGCAACCAATAGATCATCTATCTTGTAAATCTCAATGAATCTTTATGAAAGATTCAAACCTTCATCAGTATCCAACTGATGGACATCCAGCTCACAAAATACTTTGCTTCTGATCTTTTTGTCAAGAAGTGACAGTGCCAAGGCCAGACCTTGTTTTCTCCTTGGTCGGGAATGTAACCTGGGGTAGCACGGTAGCACAGTGGTTAGCACTGCTGCTTCACAGCTCCAGGGACCTGGGTTCGATTCCCGGCTCGGGTCACTGTCTGTGTGGAGTTTGCACATTCTCCTCGTGTCTGCGTGCGTTTCCTCCGGGTTCTCTGGTTTCCTCCCACAGTCCAAAGATGTGCGGGTTAGGTTGATTGGCCATGCTAAAATTGCCCCTTAGTGTCCCGAGATGTGTAGGTTAGAGGGATTAGTGGATAAATATGTAGAGACAAGGGGGTAGGGCCTGGGTGGGATTGTGGTCGGTGCAGACTCGATGGGCCAAATGGCCTCTTTCTGCACTGTAGGGTTTCTATGATTGAACCCGTGTCCACATCTCCACCTCATTCTTACATTGATCGGATGGTTCAGACTTCAAGAACATCAGCGGGGAATCAGACCCTGACAATTCCCACTGGCTTTCAACCATTTCTCACAAAAACTGCTGGGATTGTAAGCTCCTGCCTGAAATATACTTTCCTTTAGTTTTTAAAATTCACCATGAGACAAACATTCCCTGTTACCATGTTATAATCCTGACAGCATTATGGTGAAGGAAGAAACTGAAGCTAACCTTTATTTGGAATAGATTTATTTGCAGAGTAAAACATTACAAGTACATACCTCCCAACTCCACTCTGTGACAGTGTCTCTTTATTTGCACTCGTCCAATCAATGCCCTCCATTTGTATATATTTAATCTCAAATAATTTAGTTAACACCCAGAGTTGGAGCAGATAATGGGTCTAATCTGAGTGATTGCCATAATGTCTCAACAGGGGTTGAATCATTCTTTTGCTCCCACACTGAGTGCCAGTAAATGGCCTCTCACCTAGATGAACTCTCTGGTTTCTCCACAGATGATGACTCAGTGAATCCTTTCCCAAACTCAGAGCAGGTGAATGGTCTCTCTCCAGTGTGAACTTGCTGTTTCTGCAGAGCAGATGACTGAGTGAATCCCTTCCCACAGTCAGCACGACTGAACAGCCTCTACCCCAGTGTGACTGCATTGATGAGTTTTCAGTGCAGATGGGTAATTGAATCCCTTCCCACAATCCTCCCATTTCCACAGTTTCTCTGTGGTGCCAGAGTCCTTGTGTCTCTCCAGGTTGAAGCTTCGTCCACATACAGAACGTGTCTACAGTTTCTCCCCACGCTGCATGTTGTGGTGTTTTTTTCAGGCCGTGTAACTCGTCTACAAAGAGTCAAATAGGTTTGAGAAACCCAATGCATTCCTTCTGAGCTGTAATGACTCTGACTGGAAAGATACAGCGTAGCTACATGTAATATAGTTTAAGTTTATTGATTAGTGTCACAAGTAGGCTTACATTAACACAGCAATGAAGTTACTGAAAATCCCCGAGTTGCCACACTCCGGTGCCTATTCAGATACACAGAGGGAGAATTTAGCATGGCCGATGCACCGAACCAGCATGTCTTTCCGACTGGGAGGAAACTGGAGCACCGGAGGAAACCCATGCAGACACGGGGAGAATGTGCAAACTCCACACAGACAGTGACCCAAGCCAGGAATCAAACCCGAGTCCTTGGCGCTGTGAGGCAGCAGTGCTCACCATAATATGATAGTAAACTAATAAAAATAGAAATGTGTTGAATTAGAAAACCATAAAAAATGGTCCACCAATCACTTCAGTCTCCACAGTTGCATGGCTTCTCCCTAATGTGATTGAGAACGGAGTTGTTTCCTTCCATGTACAAAATTCTCTGCTGTTCAGATAATCTGATGCTTTGTGCAAGTTTCCTGACCCCAAATCCTCCTCTTCTCAAACCAACTATATTAACACTGAAACAGAGCTGAAGTTATTTTTCAATTCAGCAGAAACAGACCCAAAGGAACATGGTTTAGTTTGAATATGCTCAACAGGAAAATACAATCACAATAGTTCCTTGTGAATTCACTGGTGTCTCAGAAGAGTGGATGAGGTAACATATCCCTTCCCACACCGGGAGCAAGTGAATGGCCTCTCCCCTTTGTGAATTCGCTGGTGTATTGCTAGGCTGGATGAATCAATGAATCTCTTGCCACACACACAGTAGGTAAAAGGCCTCTCTCCAGTGTGAACTCGCTGGTGTACAACTAGTTTGGATGACGATTAAATCCCTTTCCACTCTGGGAGCAGGTGAATGGCCTCTCCTCTTTGTGAGTTCGCCAGTGTATTGCTGGGTTGGATGAGTCAGCGAATCTCTTCTCACACTGGGTGCAGGTGGGATGAACAAGTGAATCCCTTCCCACAATGAGAGCAGGTGAATGGCCTCTCCCCAGTGTGAACTCGCTGGTGTGCCCGCAGGTTGGATACCCAAGTGAATCCCTTCCCACACTGAGAGCAGGTGAACGGTCTCTCCCCAGTGTGAACTCGCTCGTGTACCTGCAGGTTGGATGAACAAGTGAATCCCTTCCCACACTGAGAACAGGTGAATGGTCTCTCCCCCGTGTGAACTCGCTGGTGCCTCCGCAGGTGGGATGAACAAATGAATCCCTTCCCACACTGAGAACAGGTGAATGGCCTCTCCCCAGTGTGAATTCGCTGGTGTGTCTGCAGGCTGGATGACTGAATGAATCCCTCCCCACACTGAGAGCAGGTGAATGGCCTCTCCCCAGTGTGAACTCGCTGATGCATCCGCAGGTGGGATGAACAAGTGAATCCCTTCCCACATTGAGAGCAGCTGAATGGTCTCTCCCCAGTGTGAACTCGCTGGTGTGACTGCAGGTAGGATGATTGAGTGAATCCCTTCCCACACTGAGAGCAGGTGAATGGTCTCTCCCCAGTGTGAACTCGCTGATGTCTCTGCAGGCTGGATGACAGAGTGAATCCCTCCCCGCACTGAGAGCAGGTGAACGGTCTCTCCCCAGTGTGAACTCGCTGGTGTGACTGCAGGTTGGATGATCGAGTGAATCCCTTCCCACACTGAGAGCAGGTGAATGGTCTCTCCCCAGTGTGAACTCGCTGATGTCTCTGCAGGGTGGATGACTCAGTGAATCCCTTCCCACACTGAGAGCAGGTGAATGGCCTCTCCCCAGTGTGGCTGCGCCGATGAGCTTCCAGCAGAGATGGGGCTCTGTATCCCTTCCCACAGTCCCCACATTTCCATGGTTTCTCCATGGTGCAGGTGTCCTTGCCTCTCTCTTGGGTGGACAATCAGTTGAAGCCTCGTCCACACACAGAACACGAGTACAGTCTCTCCCCGCTGTGAATGGTGTGATATTTATTCAGGCTGTGTAACTGGTTAAAGCTCTTTAGTCCATGCACTGGAACACTCTCACTTGAGTGTGGCAGCGTGTTGGTGCTTTTCCAGTCACACTGATGTTTGGAATCTTTTCAAATCAACAGACTGGACAATAATTTCTCCTTCTAGATTCAAAGGCCGATGATATTCAGCTCCCAAGGAATATGACTCTGTCAGATCTAGACGTGACGTTTGAGATTTCGGCCTGTGATTCCTCTTTCAGTATCCTGTAAAACAAGTTTACAAAAGTCATCAGTGTCAGTACAGGATGGAAATTCAGAACAGACAATTCTAGTTTCTATGGAACATTCTTTCCTATTTCAGTCCCAAAACATTGTGAATCTCCATCCCACACACTCTCCCTCCATTCTCACTCTGCTGTATCTAATATTCACCCTCCTAATTCTCCTGAAGGTGCTGATTGAGGCTGATTGACAGATCCATGCTCACTGCTTCCTGTCCTGGACACAGAGACCATAACAAATAGGAGCTGCAGTCGGCCATTTGGTCCATCGAGCCTTTTAAACTATTCAATGAGATAATTCGTTCATCTACCTCGGCATCATTCTCCCCACACTAAACCCATATCCCTTGATATCCTCAATATCTAGAAACCAATCAATCTCTCTCTTGAAAATAGTTGATGACTGAGGCTTCACTGTCCTCAGGGGTTGAGAATTCCAAATCTTTACCACATCCTTGGGTGAAGAAATCCCCCCACGTATTAGCTTCTGCTCCATCTTCTTGTCTGTTCCCCATAACCCTTGTCAGTCAAAGATCTGTCTAACTGGGATATATTCAATGATCCTCAGCCTCCACTGGTCCCTGTGGAAGAGAAATCCAAAAGACTAACAACCCTCTGAGGGAAGAGACGTCTGGAAATATATAACGTAGCTACAGTTCCATATTACAAGATATTCAGATCCCAAGGAATATGACTCTTTCTAGATGTGGCGGTTGAGATTTTTGCCTGTGATTCCTCGTTCAAAATCCTGTGAAATGAGTTTGCAAAAGTCATCACAGTCAGTATAGGATAGAAATTCAGAGCAGACAATTCTAGTTTCTCTGGAACATTCTTTCCTATTTCATTCCCAAAAAGTTGTAAATCTCCATCCATATCTATGGATTCTATTTACAAATGAAAGTGGATGAGCACTTGAAGGAAATAAACTTGCAGGAGAATGGGGATATCGAGTGGGAATGGGACTGGAATGTTATACAGAGAGTCAGCCTGGACTCGAGTTACCAAATGGATTCCTTCTGTGCTGTAATGACTTTATGACTGGAAGTGTATAACATCGCTGCAGCATTATATTACAATGCATGAAATAATAATAAATATATTTTATTACAGAAGCATAAAGAATGTATCTAATCTGAGTACCATATAATAACACTAGACATATCTCTGTCCTATATTAATTTACTGTACGCCTGAATGTCAGCCATCTCCTGGGGAAAGCTGCCCTTTAATGTGAACATGAGGAAAAAGACCATCCTTTTCGACAGACAAATAAATGTGTCAAGCTGAGGGAGCAAAGGATGTTTACCAGGCTGATTCAGGGAATCGCGGGACTGATGTATGAGGAGAGACTGACTCGGTTAGGATTGTTTTCGTTGGAGTTCAAATGAATGAGGGGGGAATCTCAAAGAGACTGATAAAATTCTAACAGGTCGAGACAGGATAGATGCAGGGAGGATGTTCCTGATGGAGTCCAGAACTGGGGGTCACAGTCTGAGGATTCAGGGCAGACCATTTAGGACGGAGGTGAGTAGACATTTCTTCACCCAAAGAGTGGTGAGCCTGTCGAATTTATTACCACAGGAAGTAGTTGGTGCCAAAACATTGAATGTATTCAAGAGGTGGCTGGATATAGCACTTGGGGCGAATGGGATCACAGGTTATGGGGAAAAAGCAGGATTCGGCTATTGAGTTGGATGATCAGCCATGATTGTAATGAATGGCAGAGCAGGCTCGAAGGGCCAAATGGCCTCCTCCTGCTCCTATCTTCTATGTTTCTATATCAATGTCTTTAAGAGAGAGAGAGACCTGGGCCAACCTTCCCAGAGTCTGCAACCTCCCTGGATTCACTTCCTTTCCCTTCAGTTGCTGCAAGTCCCCAATTTCCCGCAGAATGAGAAGAGAAACTCACAGATGTTGGCCTCCTTTAGGTCAAACTCACAGATGTGAACGACAGGAGAAAGTTTGACTCTCTCTGAATCTCCATCTTCAATCACACAAGGCCCGCGCTCTCCATGGCTGGAGGACCAGAGTCCTTCCGGTCCTCCAAATCTTCCTATTGGCCAGAGCTGGTAAGGGGCCGTGAATCAAAGGTGCGCATGTGCGAGTTTGGGGGGAATGCGCATGTGCGGGTGTGGGGCGGGGCCCGGGACAAAGTCGGCGCACTGACCATTGTCTGTCCGGCTCTTCCAGCCTTTCCCATTGGACAACAGCTCAGCGCGGCTGGAGGACAAAGTCCCGCCCACCCCCACGTGGGGCTCCGCCCCTCATTGTCTGTCAACGGGGTTTGACCAATGGAAACTCCGGAGGACCAGAGGTTCTCTGGTCCTCCAGCCAATCAGAGCTCCCCATTGCCTGAATGCGGAAGTGGACAATAAGACCATAAGACATAGGAGCGGAAGTAAGGCCATTCGGCCCATCGAGTCCACTCCACCATTCAATCATGGTTGATTTCGAGCTTGTTCAGCTGCTCATTCCTGCCCAGCGAAGCTGCTGCCGCTCTCTCTCTCTGAATGAAGATTGAGCTTCAGACAGACTCAAGGAAGTGAAAAGAATCAGCCAATGCCTACGACCATACTAGTCTGAAAACGCCTGATCTCGGAAGCTAAGCAGACTCAGGCCTGGTTAGTAGTTGAATGGAAGACCTCCTGGGAATACCAGGTGTAGTAGACTTTAGGGTGGCATGGTGGCACAGTGGTTAGCACTGCTGCCTCACAACGTCAGGGACTCGGGTTCGATTCCTGGTTTGGGTCACTGTCTGTGTGGAGTTTGCATGTTCTCCCCATGTCTGCGTGGGTTTCCTCCGGGTACTCCGGTTTCCTCCCACAGTCCAAAAGATGTGTGGGTCAGGTGGATTGGCCATGTTAAATTGACCCTTTGTGCCAGGGGGACAAGTTAGGTTAAATGCACAGGGGTACGGGGATAGGGCCTGGGTGGGATTGTGGTTGGTGCAGACTCGATGGGCCGAATGGCCTCCTTCTACACTATAGGATTGTATGATTCTATGAAGTGAATCCAGAGAGGGTGCAGACTCTGGAAAGGTTGGCCCAGCTCTCTCTCTCTCTCTCTCCCTCTCTTAAAGACATTGACATTCTTTGCTCCCTCAGCTTGACACATTGATTTGTCTGGTTAAGAGGATGTTCTCTTTCCTAATGTTCAGAATTAAAGGGCTGCTTTCCCCAGGAGATGGCTGACATTTAAGGGGACAGTAAGTTAATATAGGACAGAGATATATCTCGTGATTTTTTTTGTCACAGATTCGATAAATTATTTATGGTTCTGCAATGAAGTAATTTATTCTTATTTATATTCTTGTAATATTGTACTGTACCTATGTTATATACTTCCAGTTATAGAGTCATTCCAGCAAAGGGGTCCTTTCAGCCACACAAGTCCGTCCTGACTCTTGGTAAAAGTCTCTTAGTTCTGGAAGCAGTGAGCATGGATCTGTCAATCAGCCTCAATCAGCACCTTCAGGGGAATTGGGAGGGTGAATATTAGATACAGCAGAGTGAGAATGGAGGGAGAGTGTGTGGGATGGAGATTCACAGCTTTTGGGGAATGAGAGAGGAAAGAATGTTCCATAGAAACTAGAATTGTCTGTTCTGAATTTCTATCTTGTACTGACAGTGGTGAATTTTGTAAACTCCTTTTACAGGATATCCGAAGGTGAAGATTTGCAGGCAGAAATGTCAAACCAAATGTCACACTAAGATCTCACAAATTCACTCTATTTATCGGAACCTGAATATCATCAGTCTTTCAATTTAGAAGGATAAATTTTTGTCTGTTCTGTCTTTTTCAGGAGATCTTAAATATCAGTGTGCCTGGAAAAGCACTGAAACACACACACACCTGAGTGAGCGTGTTCCAGTGCACGGACTGTGGAAAGAGCTTTAACACAGTTGAACAAACATTGCACCATTCACATCAGGGAGAGAAATTAATTGTGTTCTGTGTGTGGACGAGCCTCAGTAGATCGTGAAACCAGCAGAGTCACAAGGACACCCGCACCATGGAGAAACGGTGGAAATGTGGGACTGTGAGAAGGGATTCAATTACCCATCAAAGCTGGAAACGCATCGACGCAGAAACACTGGGGAGAGGCCATTCACCTGCTCTCAGTGTGGGAAGGGATTTAGCCAATTCTCCCTTCTGCTTACACACCAGCGAGTTCACACCGGGGAGAGGCCGTTTGCCTGTTCTGAGTGTGGGAAGGGATTTAGTGATTTATCCACACTGCTGAGACATCAGCGAATTCACAATGGGGAGAGTCCATTCACCTGCTCTGACTGTGGGAAGGGATTCATTCAATCATCCCGTCTGCTGGCACACCAGCGAGTTCACACTGGGGAGAAGCCATTCACCTGCCCTGTTTGTGGAAAAATTTTCAGTAATTCATCCACGCTACTGACGCACCAGCGAGTTCACACTGGAGACAGACCGTTCAATTGCTCTGACTGTGGAAAGGGATTCATTCAGTCATCCCACTTGCTGACACACCAGCGGGTCCACACAGGGGAAAAGCCATTCACCTGCTCTGAGTGTGGGAGAGGATTCAGTGATTCATCAAACCTGCTGACACACCAGCAAGTTCACACTGAGAAGAAACCATTCAACTGCTGTGTGTGTGGAACGGGATTCAAACATTCAGCAACCGTGATGAAACACCAGCGAGTTCACACCAGGGAGAGGCCGTTCACCTGCTCCATGTGTGGGAAGGGATTCACATTGTTATGCAACTTGCAGAGACATGTGATGGGTTTGATGCTGGTGAGAAAGGGGGGGGGGTCAGGTAGAACAAAGAGAAAGTCAGGGATTGGTTAGAGGGCGGGTGGAGATTAAATGACAAAAATGTCCCGGAACCCAAGGCAAAGGGAGAGGTAATGGTTGTAATAAAGAAACAATAAGAAGTTTTAACAACAGCAGGTTAAAGTCCAAGAGGAACCTGGTGTTGTTAAAACTCTTACTGTGTTTACCCCAGTCCAACGCCGACATCTCCACATCGTAAAGAAACAAAGCATTGGCCCAGAGTAAGTGTGAATGGTAGAATAAAGGACAGCTCTGTCTGGAAGCAAAAAAACATGAAAACAAGATGCAAACTGACACTCAGCAAATAAAAAACAAATCCAAATGGAGGAGAGAGTTCAGGGTGTGAAGTTGTTGAACTCAACGTTGAGTCCAGAAGGCTGTAAAGTGCCTCATCGGAAGATGAGGGGCTGTTTGTCCAGCTTGTGTTGGGCTTCTCCGGAACATTGCAGCAGGCCGAGGACAGAAATGTGAGCGTGAGAGCAAGGTGGTGAATTCTAATGGCAAGCGGAAGGTCAGGGTCATGCTTGTGGACTGAGCGGAGGTGTTCCACAAAGAGGGCAAGGAACAGGCTACAGATGAATTAAAGAGAACCCATTTGTGTCCAGAACATTGTGAACATCCTTTTACTCTGGTTGTCTTTGATCCTCAAGTCATTTTCTGTTTGTTTTAACCATGTTCTGTTTCATTAATAAACTTTTATCAGCAAATTTTGATTTTTCTGGACTTTTCCTGATGAGATTGATGCACTTTAGGGAAAGTGGGTGAGAGGGGTTGGCAGGCTCTTTAACAGAAAGTGAATCCCTCTGAGATAATTGGCAAAGGAGCCAGAGGGGGAGATGGGATTTTATTTTATTGTTTGACACAACAAGTTGTTCTGATTTGCCTGAAAGCAGATTCAATAGTTTCCCTCCAAAGGAAGAAGACTGGAAAGGGAAGAATTTGCAGGGCTGTGGGAAAGAACAGAGCAGTTGGATGAATCAGAGAGTTCTTTCAAAGAGATAGCAGGGGCACGATGGGCTGAATGGACTCCTCCTGCAGCCTGTCAATCTCAGCCTCCTGCTTTTGTGCAGGTTAAAAGGGACAGATTTCAGTGCAGCCTCTTCCCTGTATCTGTATTTAAAGAGACAGGTTTCTCTTTAGCTGAGTGACCGACATAACAATTGGTTGGAGGCCCTTTTCCCACTCAGTCCTCCAGCACCTTCCTGTCTCTCTATTAGTGCGATCCCCAGAGCAGCTTCCCAACTGGGGCGCAGGCCTCGTTATTCTCAGCTAGATTCAGCCCACAGCTCTGTCGCCTGGCTCTCACTGACACCAGCAAGAGAGAGACAGAAAGGTGCCCCAGGCTCAAATGGGAAATTGAAACTCGGGTCTTTAAATTAACTGTTAGGGTCTCTGTAATGATCAATAATTTTAAAAAATGAATTCTAAACCCAGTGAGTAAATTAAAGAATCACACGACAAAACTTCAAGTTTATGGTGTTTACTCCAACTGGAAGCAACAATGAACAAAGAACAAAGAAAATTACAGCACAGGAATAGGCCCTTCGGCCCTCCAAGCCTGCACCGACCATGACTAAACACTTTTTTGTCGGGAACATTGCCCTTAAACTGTAAAATTGAACTTTGCCCTTTCGCTCTTAACACAATCAAATATCCCAGTCAATGGTTATATTTTATGCTGTCTTGGAATTTTGACCCACAATTCTCCAAGAATGAGTCCAAATTGATTCTTCACTCCCCGAGGTTTTACTTCCATTGTTTTCCTTTTCTCGTCCGGCAACCTTTAATCCCAGAACTATCATTCAAAATGATGGTTCCCCAGGGCATTTTCCCACCAACATAAGCCAGACGAATCTTCCACATTTGTTTCACAATTCACAGGAATTTGTAACCAACATTCGACATAGGAACATAAGTCGGCCATTTGGCCCTTTGAGTCTGCTCCCCCATTTATTTAGATCATGGCTGATCTGTTTGTGTTGCGTTCCACATTCTCGTTAATAGAGAAAGCTTAACATTAACAATTGAACAGACTTCTCTCTATCCCTCTCAGACCAGGACATGAAGTGACCGCTCCAAAAACATGGATAACTTGTAAAACTAACAGCTCTCAACACCTCTCTGTAAACATCTCTCCCTCCACCTCTCTCTACCAAATTGCCTTCTCAAGACCACTTTTTTATATTTTTAAAATGTCGAAAGCCCACCTTAGCCCCCCATAAATCTTGAATTATAAACTATAATAGACGTGAGTTTACTGGGCGATTTATAAACAAATCAACTGTCTGTTGAACTTTTCTACAGAACGGAAAGGGGTGGGGAGTGAGCAGAATAAACTTGGCCCACAATTACTTCACACAAATTTAAAAACTTCCCTAACAACAAAACAAACTTAATTCTAAACTTAATCTATTAATTGTTTTGTTATATTCCTCAACCTAATTATTTTAATTAATCAGTTTTTGTTAGGGATGGGTAACTTCTGTTCTTTATAAACTGGTTCACTCATTTTGTTTATTCTACATGGGCTCGGAGAATCAGAACCCAGACTTTATCATCCTTATCCTTTTTATCCTTTTGCCACCACTCCCTCTGTTTTGTGGGAGGGTCGTGGGGATTCCAATCAGACCGAATCAAATTATCATAAAAGTAAAATACTGCGGATACTGGAATCTGAAGCAAAAACAGAAAATGCTGGAAGGTCTCAGCAGGTCTGACAGCATCTGTGGAGAGAGAATAGAGCCAATGTTTCGAGTCTGGATGACCCTTCATAAGAGCTCTTATGAAATGTCAACCAAACACGAAACATTGGCTCTATTATCATTTTATCGATAAGTTTCTTGTTCTTAGTTTCCAAATGGCAGGTAAGAGACCTGTCCAGTCCCCACTCAAGTTCTGATTTTTCACTGGCCGTGCTTGGGTAGGATTATAACCGTTAGAATCTACACTCAGAGATCTGCTTTTCAGTCCAGTGCTACTTGGAGTGTACCGTCACTTCACCAACTATCAGGTCACAAGTCTCTCTCAGTTCTCATCACAAATTTATGATAAAATAATTTAAACAATTCCTGAGAACGCATCTTCACTTCTTAGTCAGCTTCCTATCACCGTTTGTTGATTGGTCAGACCCCCTTTTTACAAATTTGGGTATCTCAGCCACTGAACACCAGCCGGTCCTGGAATAAGTTTAATTCTAACTCATTCTGAGTAAATATTCTCACCAGGTCCTCTGTCGGGGCCCTGCTAAGCAGCTTTAATGGTCCGTGATTGCAGAAACTGAGCAGTCACAGGAATGTGGTCAAAATAGTCCAGTCCCAGAATGCCTCACATTCAATCTGCAGTCCTTCAATTATAACAGAATATGTGGCTGTCTGTAGCTGCCTCGGCCGTGGTCAACCCCAACACTGCCTTCCTGAACTGCTACAATGCCTGAGGTGTAAGTACACCCACAGTGCTGTTAGGGAGCGATTTCCAGCTACACATTCCAGACTTTCACAAGACTGTAGGTGGATACCAGATTGATATATTCCATTCAACCACACCTAAGGTGAGTTATTCCAATTTCTTTATTGTCCAGGACAATATATTCACAATATCTTTAAAACAGAAATTAAACATTCCCATTTCATTTCAGGTATTAACATATTCTGTTAGTTTGTTCTTTATTGTCAATGTCAGGCTGGGGTTGTTCCCCTTGGAGCAAAGGAGGTTGAGGGGAGATTTGATAGAGGTGGACAAGATTCTGACAGGTTTAGATAAGGTGGACAAAGAAAAACTGTTCCCATTAGCTGACAGGACAAGGACGAGGGGGGCACAGATTTAAGGTTTTGGATCAGAGATGCAGTGGGGGGATGTGAGGAAGAATATTTTGATGCAGCGAATGGTAATGACCTGGAACTCGCTGCCTACGAGGGTGGAGGAAGTGGAGACAATAAACAATTACAAAGGAAATTGGATGGGTGTTTGGGGGGTTTCAAACAGAAATAGTGACTCTTAACTTCCTCACACCCTGTCACTCTGTGATCCTTGTGAAATCTGAAACCAGGTATTCGCAACAAGGCTCAAAGAGCATCAGCCCACTGGAGGCAAAGTCATGAGACCGGCCAGTCCAGCAGAAAGAAACCCTTCGACCCTCCCCATCGACCAACTGTGAAAATGAACAAAATGCAGTCCTGGATGTAATTGAGAGCAGAAACAATGACAGCAGAATCCAACCCCTGGAATCACTCGTGAACTTGTTGATGTTTCAGCAGCTGGGATGAAACTATGAATCCCCTCCCACACTGAGAGCAGGTGAACGGCCTCTCCCCAGTGTGAACTCGCTGGTGTCTCTGCAAGTCTGAAGACTGAATGAATCCCTTCCCACACTGAGAGCAGGTGAATGGCCTCTCCCCAGTATGAACTCGCTGGTGTCTCCGCCGTTCAGAATACAAAGCAAATTCCTTTCCACACTCAGTGCAGATATACGGCCTCTCCCCAGTGTGAACTCGCTGGTGTGAATGCAGGTGGGATGATTGACTGTAATTCTTCCCACACTGAGAGCAGGTGAATGGTTTCTCCCCAGTGTGAACTCGCTGGTGTTGCTGCAGGTGGCCTGACTCAGTGAATCCCTTCCCACACTGAGAGCAGATGAATGGTCTCTCCCCAGTGTGGCTGCGCCGATGAGCTTCCAGCTCTGATGGGGCTCTGTATCTCTTCCCACAGTCCGCACATTTCCATGGTTTCTCCATGGCTCAGATGGACAATCAATTATAGCTCCATCCACACACACAACACGGGTAGAGTCTCTTCCCTTTAGGAATGGTGTGATATTTATTCAGGCTGTGTAACTGGTTAAACCTCTTTATTCAGTGCACTGGAATACTCTCACTTGAGTGTGGCAGTGTGTTGGTGCTTTTCCAGACTTACTGGTGTTTGAAATCTTTTCAAATCGGCAGACTGGACAACCATTCCTCCTTCTCGACTCAAGGCTGATGATATTCAGGTTCAAAGGAATTTGACTCTATCAGATCTGGACATGACGTTTGAGATTATCGTCTGTGATTCCTCTTTCAATATCTTGTAATATCCTCCTCCTAGATTCAAAGGCCGATGTTAAGGTCCCGATGAATTGGGAGACTCTGTCAAATGTTGACTTTTGTCTGTAAATCCTCACCTTCTGATATCCTGTAAAAGGAGTTTACAAAAGAAATCAGAGTCAGTACTGGATAGAAATTCAGAACAGACAATTCTAGTTTCTATTGAATATTCTTTCCTTTCTCATTCCCCAAAAGCTGTAAATCTCCATCCCACACACTCTCCCTCAATTCTCACTCTGCTGTATCTAATAGTCACTCTCCCAATTCTCCTGAAGGGACCAATTCTTGCTGACCAACAGATCCATGCTCACCGATTTTATGTGTTAACTGGACTAAAAAACCCATGTACTACACAGTATTGTGTTACTGGATATATGGGGGATGAGCGGAAGAACTTGATTTAAGCAGCATGTGGAAGTGGAGATAGATGGCACCAGAAGGAAATAAACTGGCAAATTTACTTGCAATGGGGATATGGAGGAGTGACTGGGACTGACTGAATGTAACCAGGACTTGAAAATTATGAGAGGCCGAGAAAGGGTAAAAAGGACTGACATGTTTCCCATAGTGGAGGAGCGATTAACAGGCATAACACTGAAAATGTCAGAGGTCAAGAGTCTGCTGAAGGGTCAACCAGACTTGAAATGTTGGCTCCATTCTCTCGCCACTGATGCTGTCAGATCTGCTGAGATTTTCCAGCATTTTCTGTGTTTTTTCCAGATTGCAGCATCCGCAGATATTTTGCTTTTTGCATAAATTTTAAAAGTGACTGGTAGACGGTTTACAGGGGGCAAGAGGAAAAACCTTTTCTCCCAGAGGGAGGTCAGCATCTCAAATGCAGCCTAAGTTGAGATGAACCTGAAACGAGAGTCGACATGGACTTGTATTACTGAATGAACTCCTTCTGTGCTGTAATGACCAAGACTGGAAATGTGTAACATATCTATAGAACTATATTACAAAACCAGACAAAATAAATGTGTTGCATTACAGAACCATAAATAATATATTTAATCTGTCCCAAATAATAACACTAGACATATCTCTGTGCTATATTAATTTATTGTCC